>NC_082703.1:24912486-26112486 GCF_949987515.2 Delphinus delphis
CCCAGACCGCATGGCAGGCTTGTGGAAAGGACAAGGTGAGCTTTCCGGAGGAGCCTGTTTCTCGGCACTTTCCAGTTTGTGCAGCGACCCTTTGCATGGAGTTAAGTTCTGATGGTGCGGCTCCCTTCTGCCCAGCACTGAGACCCCCTCTCCCTTCCCAGTATTTGCCCCTGACCCCGCCCCCATCAGCTCCACAATACGGGACCAGATGCTTCTGGATTCTGCTGTGAGAGGCTCAGTCAGGTGTGGCCACAAGAGGAAAGCAAAGCTCGTTATGCTCTCGGGTCCTAGAGGCAGGGCCACGCCGGGCACGTGTGGGGATGGCCAGGGGGTCAGGGGGCAGAGGACGGGACGGAGGGTGGGGATTGAGGCCACGGCCTTTACTGGGGTTTCCAGGGAAAAAACAGGGTGGGGTGAGCACATAGGATTGGCTGCTTTTAGTGATTTTGCCGGGCTTTGGGTGACAGGGCTGCCCCGAGCCGCCGGCACCGGCCCGGGTGTTTCGGGCAGAGGAGGGTCACCTCCCCGGGGGCGGGGCAGGCGGAGGAGGCCGGGCCTGGCCAAGCTGTTGGCATAGGTCACAGGCGGGCTTCTGGCTGGGCCCTTGGCTGGCGGGGGGGTTGTCTCTCCCCAGCTGGGGAGACTTCAGATGTCAGAGCATCACAGTAGACAGAAATACACACACACACACACATATAGATGTACACACACGTACTCCCCTAAGTGCGGAGCTTGCTGTCCAGTGTAGGTGAGGGTCCAAGGAGCTCCGGATGGGGCGCTGGCTGGCAGTGTTCCCACCGTGGGTTCCGGAAGCACATCCTCCTCTAGGTGTGCTCTGTCTGGGGGACTTTGTGGGCTGTCACTGCCACCACGGGGGGCACCCACTGGAGAGTCGGGACCGTGTCTGTTTCCTGCCCCGTGCACGCCTGCCCCTTCCGTCCCTCGTGTCACTTTCTCTCGTGCTCCTGTCCCACCAGCGGGTGTTTCTTGCTGTTTTGTGTCACTGAATGCACATGAGCTTGGGGAGAAGAGTTGTTAACATCCATTTTGTGGGCTGGAGCAGCCTTGCGTCCCGGCTCCTTCAGCCAGCAGAGGGTCAAGGCTCTTTTCTTTGTCCAGGTGGAGGATGGGCGCATGAGGGTCCCGGGGCCGTGGCCTGGTGCAGCGTGTGGACCCCGGCCCAGCCTGTACGACGTTGGCAGCATGAGCCTCCCGAGCAGCGGGCCGGCGGGCAGCATCTTTGACCTGGACTGCACCTCCGGGCAGGTCCGCTGGGCGCTGGTGGCCGCCGGCTGCACCTTCTACCTGGGCGTCTTCGTGGCCTGCCACCAGCTGTCATCCTCCCTGAACGCCACCTACCGCTCCCTGGGGGCCCGAGAGCAGGTCTTCTGGAACCTGGCAGCCACGCGTGCAGTCTTTGGCATCCAGGGCACCACGGCGGGGCTACGGGCGCTGCTGCTGGACCCCGTGCTCCAGGCCGACAAAGTGCTCGGCCAGCAGAACTGGTGCTGGTTCCACATCACCACGGCAACTGGATTCTTCCTCTTCGAGAACCTCGCGCTCCACGTGTCCAATGTGCTGTTCCACACATTCGACGGGTTCCTGGCCGTCCACCACCTCTTCGCCTTCCTCGGGTTTCTCGGCTGCGTGGTCAACCTCCAAGCGGGCCACTACCTGCCCATGATCACGCTGCTCCTGGAGATGAGCACGCCCTTCACCTGCATCTCCTGGATGCTCCTAAAGGTAGGCGCTCCCCAGATGGCATCTGTGCTCCGCAGCGGGACGTGAGCGGCTAGTGTGGCACCTTCATCCGCTTGATGCCCATGTCGCTGGTCCCTTGTGGCCTGTGCTGTCACAGCATCACCAGGCTGGATTAGAGTATTACAGTCCGTGAGAAGCTCATTTTCGTTGAATTCCATTTTAATCATTTTAAACAACTCTTTTAGGCTTCCTGCCCCATCGCAAAAGAAGACTCGGTGGATCGTGTGTCTTACTCAGTAACTGGCAGTATTTGTAAGCCCTAGAAAACATGCTTTTTCTTTGTTTCAGATACTTTTTTTTTTTTTTTTTTTTTTTTTTTTTGCGGTACGTGGGCCTCTCACTGCTGTGGCCTCTCCCGTTGCAGAGCACAGGCTCCGGTCGCGCAGGCTTAGCGGCCATGGCTCACGGGCCCAGCCGCTCCACGGCATGTGGGATCCTCCCGGACCGGGGCATGAACCCGTGTCCCTTGCATCGGCAGGCGGACTCTCAACCACTGCGCCACCAGGGAAGCCCCTCAAATACTTTTTTTAAAAAAACAATATGTCTACATACATATCTTCTAAAATTTTTATTTCACATTATGTTATCTTACACCCAACATGAGATCTGCCGTCTTCACAAACCTTTAAGTGTCCAGCATGTTATCGTCAGCTGTAGTCACAGGTGCACAGCAGGCCTCTGGAGCTTATTCGTCTTGTATGATTGAAACTTCACTCCTGTTGGTCAGTAACTCGCCGCTTCCCCTCCCTCCAGCCCCTGACAACTGCCATCCACACTTTGATTCTAGGAACTGGACTATTTCAGATGCCTCATCTAAGTGGACTCATGCCATATTTCTCTTCTGTTCCTGGTTTATTTCGCTGAGTGAATGTCCTCAAGGTCCAGCCATGTCATTGCACGTTGAAGGGTTTCCTTCTTTTCTCAGGCTGAACAGGTTTCCATTACGTGTGTGAAGCACATCTTCCTTGGGTGTTTCAGTCTTGGTTATTGTGAGTGAACGCAGAGGTGCTAATATCTCCTCCACATTCTGACTTCGGTTCCTTTACTGGGTCATCAGGTAGCTCTGTTTTTAGAAAATAACCCGCCCCCACTGTTTTCCGCAGCGGCTGCGGCGTTGTGTGTTCCCACCAGCAGTGCACAGAGGTCCACTTTCTCCACGTGCTCACCAAAGCTTGTTGTCTTTGTTTCTCTGATGACATCTCACTGGCTTTTGATTTGCATTTCCCTGATGACCGGTGACAGTGAGCATTTATTCGTCTATCTGTTGGCCATTTGTATGTCGTCTTTGGAAAACTGTTCAAGCCCTTAGCCCATTTTTAACTCAGATTCTTTGTTATTTTTTACTGTTGCGTTGTAGTTCTTTATATATGTTCAAGATTAATCTCTTATTACACATATGGTTGGCAAATATTTTCTCCCACTTTGTAGGTTGCCTTTTCACTCTGTTGATTGTTTCCTTTGCTGTGAAGAGCCTTTTAGTTTGATGTTGTCCCAATTGTTTATTTTTGTTTCTGTTGTATGTGTTCTTGGTAACATATTCATGAAATCATTGCCAAAACGAATGCCATGAAACCTTTTCCCTATGTTTTCTTTTAGGAGTTTTGGGTCTTGCATTTCCGCCTTCAAGTTGATTTTTGTGTAAGGTGTGAGATAAGGGTTCAGTTTCATTCTTTTGCCTGTGAGTGTCCAGTTTTCCGAGCAACACCCGATTGAAGGGACTACCCCTTTCCTGCTGTGAGTTTTGGGCACCCTGTTGAAGATCAGTTGGCCGTGTCTGTGTGGATGTTTTCTAGGCTTTCGATGCTGCTCCACTGGTCTGTGTGTTTGTATGGCAGTTCATGCAGCTTTGATTTCTGTAGCTTTGTAATATCGTTTGAAACCAGGAAACCTGGTGCCTCCAGCTTTGTTCTTTTTCTCAAGATTGATTTGGCTATTGGGGTCTTTTGTGGTTTCATGTGAATTTTAGAAATTTTTTTTGTTAAAAATGCTACTGGGATTTTCGCGGAGGTTGCATTGAACCTGTAGACTGTAGATTACTTTGGTGACCTCCCTAGTGAGTTTTTTTTGTTTTTCGTGTTTTTTTTATTTTTGGCTGCGTTGGGTTTTCGTTGCTGCACGCGGACTTACTCTAGTTGCAGCGAGCGGGGGCTACTCTTTGTTGTGGTGCGCGGGCTTCTTATTGCGGTGGCTTCTCCTGTTGCGGAGCTCAGGCTCTAGGTATGCGGGCTCATTAGTTGTGGCTCGCAGGCTCTAGAGCGCAAGCTCAGTAGTTGTGGTACACGGGCTTAGTTGCTCCATGGCATGTCAGATCTTTCCAGACCAGGGACCGAACCCGTGTCCCCTGCATTGGCAGGCGGATTCTTAACCACTGCACCACCAGGGAAGTCCCTCTAGTGAGTTTTTTAGTTCAGTTATTGTATTCTTCAGCTCCTTGATTTCTGTTTGGTACATTTTTGTACATTTCCGTCTCTTCATTGACATTCCACTTGTTCCCATGTGTTCTCTTGACCTCGGCGAGCACCCTTATGACAGATGCCTTTAATTCTGTCGGGTATGTCGTGTGACTGCTCTCCGGTAGGGTTTGGAGGTTTGTCTCATTCCTCAGTTCGGAGCGTCTTTGCCTGATTCTTCATTTTCCGTGACTCTGTTTGTGTCTGTGCATTAGACGAAGCAGATGCCTCTCCCTGGCCTTGTGACTGTCCTCACACAGGAGAGATCCCACCACTCAGCCTAGCCAGGGTCCTGGAGGTTCTCCATTGACTTTCTCCCTCCCCAGGGAAGGGCAGGCAGCTGTGGCTTCTGTCTGCTTACACGTCCAGTCCTGGGTGGGGCAAGGCTGTGTGTCCACCAACCCAGGCCACCGCCTCCGCCCCCTCTGCCAGCTGGACTGTGGGCCAGCGGCCAGGGAGCCCCCCGAACAGCTGGGGGGCTGGGCACGTGAACCAGCTCCTCCCTCTTCTGCGTGAAGCTGCGGGCCGACGGTCTCCTCCTGACCCCAGGGTGCTGCCAGGGTCCCTGCCTGCTTCGGCAAGTCTGTCCCGGGTGCAGGCCCCTTTCGATGGGCCCGATTCGTCACGACAGAGTTTGTCTGTGAACTCAGCCAGGCCTCCTCCTGGGGCCCCTCACGCGTCAGGCGCCCGGGCGGAGGTCTCCGGAAGCCCTTCCCCAGGTGGGGTGGGCCCACTGCTCAGGAAGAAGACAGACCCTGGCTGCGGGGCGGCCACCAGAGGGAGGCACTTTGTTTGGGGTTTTTTCTGTTTTCTCTAAAGTGTTCGGGTGCCATTTGTTCAGGATGGAAAAGGGTGGCCCCAGAACCCACTTCTTCCCGCTCGCCGCGTTCACCACGCGGCCCGTGTCCCCACGGCAAAGCTGTCCCCTCGGCTAAGACAGCCCAGGGCTCGTGTGCCCACACAGCCATGGTCTTGGTCTAGTTCAGATACTACCGAACCTTGTGAGTAAACGCCGTGTAAAACGTTGAAATCCTTTAAGCTCTTCATAAAGCTGCCAAGCTCCTGCTTAGTTGGGCATCAGGGTCCAGGAGTCCTCACCACCGGAGTCTGATTTGATGAGATACAGACGGATGTCAGGACCCGGTGTCACCACTAACTTAACATAGTTTACACCCCAGACGGGCTCATGCTTCCATTTCCTCCTCCAATTTGATTCTGAAATGTTGTTTAGAAATAATAATAAATGAATTATACACTCAAACATCTAAACATGATTCATCCACGGAGGCACTAGTCCAGATGCAAACGACGTGGTATAAAAAACAGTCAATTTATGTGTAAATAAGTATATACCAGGGACACTACTTGCTGGGACCCCAGCTATATAAAGTAACCTTTGCACGGTTAAGACTCACTTTGTTACTGACCCTGCTTTTCTCAAAGCATTTGGTGATGTTGAACCCAAAAATTTCAGTGTCTGAGTAGGACCAAAAATGCTCACTTCTCAGGCTTGGAGTTTTCTAAACTTAATGTAATTACTGTATGAGTAGAAGTTCATGCTTCTGGTATGAATATTAGGAATTTAGGATGGCTGCTTTTAGTAAGTGGGCAAGATAACGGAAAGGAGTACATCTTGTGAACTTTGAAGGAAGCAGCAAGTGGAAAGAAGACGGCGTGCTGGCCAGTGCCTGCAAGGTTGGAAGGGTGAGCAGTGCCCTGGCCCCCACGCACATGTAGCTCACTCTGCAGTTTGTGTGTTCACCCCGAGACACACTTCGCTCACCTTCCCACTCTACAGTTTGTACATTTAACGTCCTTCAGGCCAGAGCAAAGGCTAACTCTTTCCCACGTGAGGAATCTATCATTGAGAACCTCAAACCTCAAGTGTTTCTGCGTTTGAGAAACACTGTTTTTTTGTCTAATTGCACAGTTCAAGGAATTTTACTTGTATAAGTCATGATTCTAGCATAACGTGGAGAATGCCTACCCATGCAATGAGTATAAAACTATTTCTGTAAAACTGTAGTTTTTTTCCTAGTACTCTATGGTTTTCTTTTCCTTTTACATTGATATTTAGTCCATTTGGAAAGTATTTTTAAGTAAGATCCAACTGGATTTTCCCAGGAGGTGAGCAAGGATCCTAATGTAATTACCTTATCCATCCTTTCCCTGGGGGTTCGAAATGCCACCCAGTGCCAACTCTCCGTGTATTTTATTCACTTCTGCGTTTTGCATTGTTTATCTGTTATTTCTGAAGCATCATCGTATCTCATTATTTGCTGAGGCACCTTCAGCCCTCCTTGCTCTCGTGTGTTTACTCCACTGCATGAGTGGCTTTACTTAAAGTTGTTACAAGTTGATAAAAATACTGATGTAGCCTCTTATTTGGACTAAGTCTGTGGACGCATTCAAGCAGGGAGGATGTAACGTCTTCTGGGTGTTTTCCATCCAAGCACATGATAACGTGCCTCGTTAAAAGAAGTTTCATCCAGACTTCTTTTAAGTCCCTGTGCGGTGATGGTCTCGTTCCCAGAAGGAGGGGAAATGTATATAAAAAGTTGAAGAAGTGAGGTCCGTCATCTCCTTCGTTTACTTGCCTCCCTGCCTTGCAGACCTCTGGGTCGCCCAGAGGCGGATCATCCAGGCAGGAGGTTGGGTTCTTTTTGCAGGATCTTAGTCCCCCGACCAGGGATTGAACCCGTGCCCTCGGCAGTGAGAGCGCAGAGTCCTAACCACCGGGCCACCAGGGAATTCCCCTTTCTTTCTCTTTTAAAATGTGGTCACTCCAGAGATCAGTTGCTGTGTCCCCCTGTGGCTCCGCAGGTGCGGCCGCAGTGAGGCCATGCCTGTTCCCAGCGTCACCGGGCTGCTGCCTGGCGAGGCGTCCCCACCTTCCCCCTTTCCTCCTGCAAGTGCCAGACGTGCCCCTACCCTGGGGAGGCGGTGTCGGGGCGGGGAGCTGCCCAGGAGGACGCTCCAGCCCGGGCAGAGCGCAGCGGGGAGAGGCCGGTGTGCACAAGCTCACGGGTCTGAGGTGTGTGGGCTGTCCTGGTACCTGTTGTCCTGGTGCCGGGCTGTCCAGGTGCTGACGTCCCCGCCACAGTGTCCCACCTCTGTGCCCACAGTCTGCTGTATAGCATTTTCAAGTTCCCTGTTTGGTTTTAGCTACAGCTAGCTTTAACGTGAATTTAGAATAATTTTAAGGCAAGTCCATTTGGGCTTGTGTCCAAGGTCTGCTGGGGTAAAAATACCGAAAAACAAAGAAGTGAGGACACACATCTCATCCTGAGCTTGTTTCCTCTGAGAGCGTTTGCCCCCGGGGCCCGGCGAGCCTGGTTGGACACGACCAGCGTGTCTTCCAGCTTCTCTGGGTCAGCGTTGGGTAGTTGGGTAGTTAGTTGCTCGATGTGTGCACGGTCGAGGGAAGAAGCGCTGGAGGTGAGCTTGGAAGGTGTGAACTTTCCTTCCGGGGGCGCAGGCCAGCAGGAGGCCCGCGCTGGGTGGGTCTGCTGGCGGCTGGGCGGGGCCGGGAGGGGGCGGGGACGGGGTGCGGCGTTGTGAGCCCGAGTCCGCCCGCCCTGACCCTGCTCTGCCCACAGGCCGGCTGTGCGGACTCGCTGCTCTGGAGGCTGAACCAGTGGCTGATGGTCCACCTGTTCCACTGCCGCATGGTCCTCACCTACCACATGTGGTGGGTGTGCCTGGGCCACTGGGACGGCCTGGCCCGCAGCCTCTTCCCGCCGCACTGGGCGCTCTTCGTGGTCGGGCTGGGCCTCCTCACGGTCCTCATCAACCCCTACTGGACCCGCAAGAAGACGCAGCAGCTGCTCAACCCCGTGGACTGGAACTTCGCGCCCGGCCGCCCCAACGGGCCGGCGCCGCCCAAGAAGACGAGGTAGCGGCCTCGGCCCCGACTGTCCCCGCGGCGCCGACCCCAGGCCGCGCGAGTACTGACTTCCACGTGGCGCCGAGTACTACACCTGAGCGCGCCTCGGGGACAGAGTCCCGCCGTGGTGACGTCACGGCCCGATGTGCTCCTTCCCGCGAGCTTGGCCTGTCTGCGCCGTCGCCCCAAGGAGGGCCCGCGTGGACGGGTCGCACTAAAGCGTGTGTGCGTCTTATTCAACAGCCCCGTTATTTTTAGTGGGAGAGAACTGTCCCAAGAGAACATAATCCGGTCCCTTACCCTGTTGACATTCCCAGGGCTGAGATGTAAGCCGCGTCTCCGCAGCGCCATCTCGTGGTGAGCGCGGGGCATCGGCCTGGCTTGCGGCTGGGGGCGGCGGAGGGGTCTTCTCACCAGGGAAGCTCGTCCGGCGAAGAGTTTTGTTTCCGTTTTGTGTTTCTCTGTTGACACAGTAAGAGAGGTGTTAGTAATCAGATCTGTCTAGATTTTAGAGCTGTTTTTAACTAAGTTTCAAACAGGTGCCCCGCCAGACCCTACCTAACCCCCTGGTTGGTGTCTCTCTGTAGGTTTCACCAGACCCTACCCCCTGGTTGGTGTGTCTCTGTAGGTTTCAAGTCGGGTCAGTGGTCACTCTCCCTGCGAGCTGTGGGTGGACCTGGCCCCTTGGAGTGCCCGGCTGCAGGGCCCCCTCCTCACCTCCTGGTGACGAGCCCGGGCACCACCTTTACCATGTGGGGCCCGGGTGGAATCTACACGCCGACCCGCAATTTTGTTGACGAATACGTACTGACATCTTATTCTTGCCACGAGTGGGCAATTAAAATGAAAAGCTCGTATTTACTGAAAGTGCCCTTGAACTGTTTTTGAAAAACACACTTATTGGTCGTGAGAATCACGTGTGCCTTGTGCCTGATCTGTAACACGGCCCCTCGGAAGGGTGTGTGCTGATTTCTGGTACTGTGACTTGACTGTACGGAGGTCAGGAGATGTGATAGCTGCTTGTGTCATTTTGAGAAGTGTTTCAATCCTAGAAACATCCAGCAAACCGTGTCCCTGCTGAGACTCCTCTCCCCCTCGCCGAAGACCCCAGGCACCTGCCGCCCGCTCTCCCGTCCGCAAGCGGGGGGAGCCGAGCTGGCTGTGTTTCCAGCCGGTCAGAACTTTAATAAAGTAACCGATGTTTACAGAACCTGAAAGCATGTCCGTTCTTCTCCCTCAATACTGTTCACATTGCTGTGGAGGCTTTCTGTCTCGGTGATACAACTGTGATGATGAATCTTCACGTGCTCAAGGTTTGAACTCAGTTTAAGGTATAAAATATTTAATTTTTACGTGACCCTCACTGGGAATTTGACTTTCCCCGGGCTCAGTCTCTACATCCTTCATCTCAGTGAAGGTGCTTTTGCCTCCGTCCCGACCCGACTTCCCGTGAGGACCGCAAAGGCAGGGCGTTTGGTCAGAAAGGGGCTTTTGAGGCTTGTGATCCGGCATCCAGGCACCTTCGCTGCCCAGACAGGTGCTGCCTCCCGGGCTGTGGGTGCTTTGCGGGCTCCGCCCAGCCCGTGCACGGACCAGGCCATAGAGAGAGATGTCGGGGGGTGTGCAGGGGGGCGTCGGCCCCTGGCCCTCCTCAGACCCCGTCTCTCCGATCGTTGCGGCTCCGCCAGCTGTCCCTGCTGCGGACCGCTGGGCTTTCCCAGGCGCCGCGCTGGCCACCGAGGGCTCCTCGGTTCCTGGCACGAACAGCTCTGGGAAGTAGGCACCGTCGATCCCGTTTAGAGCTGGGGCCTGGGGCTACGAGGTGGCGCAGGCGGTCAGCGGCCACGCTCTGACTTTAAAGCCGAGGCCCGTAGACTGCGTCTACGAGCACAGAAAGCAAGCGGCAGGCCCCGGCTGACCCTGGCCACCAGACCCAGCTGCATCCGCGTATGCAGAGCACTGGAGCACTGCAGTGTCTGTCCTGGTACTGCAGCCCCGCGGGACAGATGCCTGGCCGCTGGTGAGCGAGGCCACGGCGGCGTCAGCGGGCAGGTACCGGGGTCCACCAGGAAGGGCAGTTAGGAAGTTAGGAAGTGGGAGCGGCAGCCCGGCTCTGGCACCTGGAAGGCCGGGGCCGCGGGAGACTCTCCCGGGACAGGGCTGGGGTCTCCGGGTTGGCCGAGAGGCTGGGCGCCCCTGGGGGGCCAGCCAGCCTTGTCTGCAGCACCGTGTCTGTGTCAGGGCCGGTCAGGTGATGGGGTGATGGGCTGGAATGGCTGTCACATACTTCAGAGTGTTGAAAGCAGCAAAGCAGGGGACCTGTCTCCTCTCCCTCCTGCACCAGCACTGTGCACACGGCCGGGCTCGGGATCGGAGCACGGGGGTGGGGGGGGGGAGGCGGCTCCAGCAGGCGCCCTCAGGCTCCTCCCTCCTTAGGCCCTGGGCTCACTCTCATCTGGCCCTTTGCGACGGAGTTCCCCACGTGGCCGGCTGGAGCCCCGCGCTGGGGGCAGCGGCCACGGGAGGAGGGGACTGGATGCCAGGTGAGCCAGTGCCCCCGAAGGTCAGACTCGTTTCTCGTTGTAAGAGTGAGGTTGACACCCAAAATAAACCCCCCTGAGTGACGCCCACCCCTTCATTGGTGCATGTGGATGCTTTCAGTTTACCTGTATCCTTACTAAACTTCTGCTCTAATGGGAAAGTTTATTAATTCAACGTTTCTCTTTTTAAATAACTCTTCCCCTTTTTCAGTGACTAGACTATACAGTACACATTGTCTTGCCAGGTCATGTTTAGTGAAGTGGAAATCTCAGAAGTCTGTTTTCTTCCTCTGATGGCTGGGAATGCAGTGCTCTGGATTGGACCCTGCCCGTCCGGGGCCTGCAGCTCTCCCCACAGCCCGGCCAAGCCCAGCTACGCAGAGCAAGGAAGCTGCACCGTGACACGCCGTCCCACACGATGGGAAGGGCCGTGGGAGCCGCTTCTAGCGCTCTGCCCCGGGGGCCCACGGTGAGGACCCACTCCTCTCTCACTGTGTGTATGTGTATTTCCCTCTTACTGTCGTGCGGTTTCAGTGTCAGGTGCTGGCCTGTGGAGGCCTGGGTGTTCTCTGTGCGTCTGTGTACCCTCCCCCTGCCCCCCCAATTCACATGCTGGCATCCTGACCCCCCAGTGCGACGGTGTCAGGAGGTGGCGCCGGCGGCAGGTGACTAGGTCATGAGGGTGTGGTCCCGTGATGGGATCAGTGCCCTGACAGGACGCGAACGGAGAGCGTGTCCCCCCCGCTTCCCCTCCCAGGTGAAGCTGCCTCGAATCTGCCTCCACCCTGACCCTGCGCTCCCAGCCTGCAGGTCTGCGGTGACCTGCTGAAACAGCCGGGGCTGAGTCACTGGGTCCCCGTGACCTCAGCCTTTTCTCCCTGCGGCCCCCAACCCCCCAAGTCAAAAGTTTCCCAAAATTAACCCAGCATTAAAATCCTCAGTTATTAAAGAAAGGTGTTGAAGGTCAAGTCTTCTAATCTGGAAGTGCCCTGTTGACATTCTACTAGAAAACTTTTACTTTGTAAACTTCATAATATTTACTTGTATTTCAAACAGAACCACAGTTGGAAGGGGGCACGTTTCAGCCACAGTTTCTTTGGTTTGTATCGAGATCACCCTCAGCTCTTTTCCAAGAAATACGGAGCCTCTTTGGTCCACTCCAGAGATTTTATTTCCGCACAAGACAGACCAAGAGCCCAGAATGTTGGAGCCTTCACGGATTTTGCGCAGAAAGCCAAGCTTCAGAAAGTTCAAGGCCAGCCACGCCAGGACTCTCATTTTCCATCTTCCGGTAATTGCTTGATTGTCTCAAAATGAAACATGTATTCACTTAAAAAAAAAAAAAAGCTCAGAAAAACACTGCATTCACTGAAAATGATGGCTTACACTTTAATTTGGAACCAGTTATCCAACCGTGGGTTAACCTTCATCAGTTCGTCCTTTGCCGGCTGGGTTTGCAGCCCCCTCGCCCTTCAGCGCCCCCGGGTATGAGGTGGGCTTGGGAGGGTGGGAGGGGTCCTGGGGGTGCATGTCTTCTGCCAAGCAGGGTAAGCCTGGAGCAGGAAGCCATCACCCCTTCCTGCGTCCTTTTTGCCTAACATGCAGTTTTGACGCCCACAGGTTCCCCCGCCCTTGTCACGGGGACAGGCCTAAGGCCCGGGAAGCAGGCGTCCCCGGGGGCATCTCTGCGCTGCTGCACGGCCCGGCCCGCCCCCTCTGGATCGCCTGTCAGGTGAGAAGGACTTTCTGCCCTGGAGTCCCCATCCCCACAGGAGGCCCAGTTACAGAAATGCGAACCAGAACCTTTTCATCCCACCGTGCTCGTGGTCTTTCATTTGGGTTCAGATGAACAGCCTGTGACAGTTAGCCCTCAAGAGAGGGTGTTTCCAGTCTGAAGCTGCTGACCTTTTTTTTTTTTTTAAATGCTTGGCTTTTAAAAATTTATTTATTTATGGCTGTGTTGGGTCTTCGTTTCTGTGCGAGGACTTTCTCTAGTTGTGGCAAGTGGGGGCCACTCTTCATCACGGTGCACGGGCCTCTCACTATCGCGGCCTCTCTTGTTGCAGAGCACAGGCTCCAGACACGCAGGCTCAGTAGTTGTGGCTCACGGGCCCAGTTGCTCCGCGACATGTGGGATCTTCCCAGACCAGGGCTCGAACCCGTGTCCCCTGCATTGGCAGGCAGATTCTCAACCACTGCGCCACCAGGGAAGCCCTGCTGACCTTTGTCAAAATCATCTTCGTTGACGGAGGGGAGACGGCGGTGGCGTGGGACTCAGCACGCTTCTCAGAAGCAAGGCCCCCAGAAGTGTGCTCTTTGTTCCATTTTATGTTTATCTTCAACTTTTTATTTTGAACTAATTTCAAACTTAGAAAAAGGTTGGGAAAATAGTAAATACAAACAAACAACCCCATACACCCCTTACCTGGGTTTACCAATTCTTACCATGTTGCCGCGTGTTTCGCCTGTCTCCCAGCTTCCCCGCATCCGTCACCCCTCGATACTGCGTGCGTGAGCCTGTGACGGAGGACGTCCTCCTAAGTAGCCTCAGCTGGCGTCACCCAGAGAGACGGCACGGAGTCTGCACTTTGGTCTGATGGGCAGCCAGGTGGTTAGCTGGGTGGCCGCCCTGTCCATCCTCCTGTCCTCGCTCTCCTGGCCTGGATGCAGCCCGGGATCCCTGCGGCCTTCGGGTGTCACGTCCCTCAGCCTCTCTTTCTCTTCGACAGCCTGGGTATTTCGGAGGAATAGCAGCCAGCTGTGCAGTAGAAGCCCCGAGGGTGGGCGGGTCGGGAGCTCTGTCAGGATTGGACTCAGGGACGCATTTTTGGCTGGAGAACCAGGTAAGCGTCTCTGTCCTTCTTGGGCCTCAGACCCCGAGGCGTTAGTGTGTGAAACTCGGTGGCCGGGTCGCGGTGTTGTCTGGTTCTCACTGGACAGTTGTCATCGTCCCTCTTGTCATTAATGAGGAACGTGTGGGGAGGTGGTGACACCGACGGTCCCGTGTCTGCACGGAGCCGCCTCCTGCCCCAGGTTTACCATCCACTCACAACCCCACTCTTCCTGCAATGCTCGCGGACCGTCAACTTCCCGAGTCCATCGTCCCTTCCACATTGATTAGCCACATTCTGTCGTAAATAGAATCTTCCGACTTTTAATGCATTATCAATACGGGCTCGTGGGTTCATTCCGTAGCTTTATTCTGTGCACAGCAGTTTGTAGGTTATGTGTAACTCCCTGTTGTCCTTATACATTGTCCCTGCTTCGCCAGGGGGGTTCAAGCTGCCCCCAGTGTCCTTTTTTACGCCCATCGTTGTTTTTGATTACCTCCCTGTTTTCTCTGCGACAGGATGCCCTTGCGCTGTGTTGTCCCTGTGCTGGATTCACCCGTTTCTCCGATGACCTGGTTCTTCCGTGAGGAATGGTGTCTGGGAATCGGGACGTAAGTGTGCCATGTGCTCATTGCTAGCGGGTTATCACAGCCTCTAGGCCCTTCCGCCTCGCCCGCCCCGTCCTGTCCTGCTCTGCAGGGACTCTGGCTACGGTATCAGTGAGATCACACGTGGGTCACACGTGCACATGTGCACACAGGTGCAGAAGTGCCACCCGTGGACAGAATCCAACAACCGAGAAGAGTTTGCGGGATTTTTTCTTTATTCCGAGGGTGTACAGTCACAGTGCTCTGTGTTCAGTTACTTAACCTCCTCCTTCCCCACCTTGCCTTCAGGTGATCATGTTATTAGAGAGACAGTCCTGTGCACTTGTTTCTTTTTGCATTCAGTGTTAGGGTCTTCTCCAATTCTCGTTAATCTGGTTGTATTTTTTGCACATGTAGAATATTATCCAAAAGTCACACTGTTCAAAACAGTGTTTAGAGAAAGGTCACTGCCTTCTCTGTTCCCTCTGTCCTGTTCTCTTTACTCCTCGTGACAGATTTCATTCATGTTAACAGCTCTCTTGAACTATAATTCACATACCATCCAATTCATCCATTTATAAAGTGTACAGTGTGGGGAAAACAGTCAATAATTATGTAGCATCCTTGTGTGGTGACAGACGGTAACGGGACTTATCCTGGAGATCCGTTTGTAATGTACAGAAATAATCACTGTTGTATAATAGGAACAAACATAGTGTTGGAAGTCAGTTATACTTCAAAAACAAACTCATAGAAAATGAGATCAGACTTGTGGTCAGCGGAGGGGGGCGGGTGGGAAGGGGGAATTGGATGAAGGGGGTCAAAAGGTACAAGACGAAGAAACACTAGGGATGTGATGTCCACATGATAAATACAATCAACACTGCTGATGTTATACCTGCAAGTTGTTAAGAGATTAAATCCTCGGCATCTTTGTCAAGAGGGAAAATTTTTTTTCTTAAAGTCAAATCAAGGAGTCTCTCGTTACATCTGGATCTTGAATCACAGCTAGAAAACCTTCCTCTCCACCCAGGGTATGGAGCAATTGTGTAACCTGATTTTTCCCCATTTCAGTCTCTGGTCCATTTAGATTTTATTCTTGCAGGCAGCGTGAAGAATAGATCAAATTTTGTCTTTTTCCAGATGGCTGTCCAGCTGCCCCAACACCATGTGATAAGAAGTCTGTCTTCTATACTGGTTTGAGATGCCACTCCTCTCGAGCTGGATTTTCTTGGGCGCGTGTCTCCGTCTCTGGTCTTGGTGTCCTCTCCCGTTGGTCATTGTTGGTTAGTCCAGCGGTTTTTCCATCATAGAGACTCTGTGGGTTGTTTCAGTGTTTTCTAGCTACTTTTGTGTATTTTTCCAAATGAACCGTAATATCATACAGTTTTGTTGAACTGCAAAAAACAGAAAAAGGGGGTTATTGGTCTTTTGTTGAGTTCTCATTCATTTCGCAGTAACTTGGAGGCGTCTGACATCTTGGTGGTGCAGAGGCACCAGTCCCAGGACAAGGAAAGCCTTTCCACTTGTTCACGTCTGCTCTTCCCGTCACCAGCACTGCGCAGCCAACCGCCCACAACTCGGTGGGTTGAAACACCTGCCGCTTCTCAGTCAGGAGTCACGGGGTGGTTGGCTGGGCCCTGCTCTGTTCTATGAGGTCACCCAGCCGCCCTGCAAGGCCCGGGGCAGCTTCGCCACCTGCGGGAGGGCTGCTCCGGTGAGGGCCTCTCCTCCACGTGGCCTCAGGCCTTTCCCGCAGCAGCTGCGCAAGTTCAGAGGACTTGTGGCTTCTCAGGCTCGTGGTGCAGAGACAGGAGGCGAGGCTGCCAGTCCCATCCTGCCTGAAACTCAAGCGTCCTTCCTGCCACATTCTGTTGTCACAAAGCTGCCCCAGACCCCAGGGCAGGCAGGCGTGGGACGCTGAGCTCAGTGATAGCCAGGCCAGAGGGCTCGCGGCGGACTTCCGTCTGACATGTCCGCTTTTGTGTGTCCAGGATGTTTCAAGTTTCTCGTAATGCAGGTTTTGCACACTTCTCGGCTGGCGTACCCCTAAGCTCTTATTGCTTTTCTTGCTGTCGTGAAAGGGCTTTTCTCCCCCATCGTATTTGCTTATCATTTTTGTACATGAAGGTTACTGCTTTTTGCATGTCAGTTTATATCCTGCTAACTTGAATTTTTTTTTTTGAGTTCGTCTTGTCATTGGTTATCTAGATTTTCCAAGCATAATACCATCCTGTGTATAGAGATGCTTGTACTGCTTTTCCAGTTGTTAGGCCCATCTTTGTTTTTTCTTGTCTAGTTATATTGGCGAATACCCAGCAGGATGTTAAACAGCAGAGATAGTAAAGCCCTTGCAGACACCTCCGTATTCCCTCCTCCGTATCCCCTTCTGGGAACCTGTGCCTTTAGGGTATTTTCGTGATAAGAAGTATCCATCTGTTCAGATCACCTGAAGTGCTTCTGTTAAGAATTGGTGTTGAATTTTGTTAAATTTTTTTTCCAGCATCTTGAGGTAATCATGCAGCTTTTCATCTCAGACCTATTAAGATGGTATTGATAGATTTCCGGTATCAAACCACCCTGTGTTCCTGTACAAATCTCACTTGGTTGTTGACTTTTTTTTTTTTTAAGTTTATTTTTGGCTGTGCTGGGTCTTCATTGCTGCACATGGACTTTCTCTAGTTGTGGCGAGCGGAGGCTACTCTTCATTGCGGTGCGCGGGCTTCTCATTGCGGTGGCTTCTCTTGTTGTGGAGCACAGGCTCTAGGCGCACGAGCTTCAGTAGTTGAAGCTCGCGGGCTCTAGAGCGCAGGCTCAGCAGTTGTGGTGCACGGGCTTAGTTGCTCCGCGGCATGTGGGATCTTCCCGGACCAGGGATCAAACCCGTGTCCCCTGCATTGATTGACAGGAGGATTCACAACCACTGTGCCACCAGGGAAGCCCCTCAATAATTTTCCTAAGAGACTCAAAATAGAAAATTCAGATTTCAAAATTTAAAAGAGAATTTTGAGATAACTGATTCTGTGCATGTAACTATGTAGTGATAGATATTTTTTTTCTTGTCTTTCTTAGTTCTAGTGTAGTAAGGTGTTCTAATAAATCATGCTTAGAACGCACAATTTGGGAAATGAAACAGTTTTAATACATCAGTTGACAATTACTTTCAGTATCTTGGGTGTCATTTACAATCCTGCAAATAATAAACTCGTAGCTTTTAACATTCAGGCCGAACAGTCGCCTGACTGGGCCTCTTAAGCAGAAGATGAAAATAAAAATCACTTACTGTTTTGTCAGTGGAAATGTTATAGGCCAGTTAACAACACTCTGAAACTTATGGACACGAATTTGAGCCCAGTTAGTTTCTAGTTCAGTGTATGAGTCATACAGGCTCTTGGGCTGTGAGGAGAAAGCTTTAGTATACTTGGTCTATAAAAGAATTGTTTACCCTTAAAAAGTTCAAGTAGGAACCACCGTCCTCCTCGGCCACTTCCTGAGATCAGGGCAGGCAGAGCTTTGTTGTCAGGCCTCAGGTGAGGACACTGGGCCTATCACCCTCCTTAGGTCCTGGTACCACTGGTCAGCGGCAGGGCCCTTTTCCCTTAAGGACTGTGACTTCCTTCCCTGTCCCCACTCCGTCCCCCAGTCCTCTGTGGGGCTCGCCCTGCGCTGCTGTCCCGCGTCGGATCCCTTCCCAGCAGGCACTGAGACGAGGGTGGGTAGCACACTCGGTGCTGGAGGGAGGCGGGTGGAGCAGGAAAGGCGGGGAGGAGGCCAGCTCTCAGTCCACTGCAGGCAGCTGGATGGATCCTGGCCCGGGAAGCACGGACAGCCCTGAGGCCCGGCTCGGCAGTAGTGGGTGGGCTGCTTCTGGGCGTCAGTGCCAGCATTTCCCTGCCTGCCCTGGGTGCAGCCACTCTGCAGACAGAGGGACCAGCTGGCCAGGGGACACGGTCAGGGCGCCGACTGTACTTGTTGGCTGCAGGTTTCATGTGAACAAGTTTTATTCTTGTCATTTTGTACAAATGGCAATGGGTACCGATGTTGGTTGTTTACCCACTCAGTACTTTTTTGTGTGGAGACAGACATTCTCTCTGTCGTTCCCAGGTCCAGCCTGGGACCCGTGTCGCTCCGATCCAGGCCTTCAGCGCTGCCCACCCGGACGGGCTCCGGCTCCGCAGGATCACAGCCGTGCTGCAGGGGACACCCGTGTGCCCCACCTGCTGTGGGCCGGAGCTTCGGGGTCATCGCAGCAGTGGAAGCGCTGGGTCCAGGCCTCCGCGGATCTCCTTCTCCGGGCTGACACCAGGGGGCTCAGGTCTGTGTGGCTTGGCCCCCTGCCCTGCCGGGCCCGAGCATACGCTGGGGTCCCGGCACCACCCCTCCCGTCTCTTCCGACCGTGTGGCTACTCGTGCTTGCCAGCTGTGTCGCCGGTGCAGGCTCATCGTGAGGGCTCCCTGTTCCCGTTGATCTGTTTGCGGTGGGGGGGGGGGGGTCCCTCTTCTTCCTGATGATTCTGTGCCTCTTGAAGCCCGGTTGCCCGTCGAGCACCTCGGAGTCGGTGTCTCCCCAGCCGTCACCTCCAGGCTCTCTGCGCCTCTGCAGGTCACGCAGGGGAGGGTCTCGTGAGAGGGCGTTCTCCAGCCCAAGAGCCACGGTTCTGTTTAGTCTGATGCGTCTAATGTAACTACTCATGTGGGTGGACGCAGGCCTGATCTGCTCTTGTTCATCGTGCCCATGCCTCTTCTGAGTCGGTCCGTTGTTCTCATACTCCATTGTAATTTCTCCTCCTTTTTAACTGCACGCTCAGCTTTCAGGGGCTGCTCTGGGAATCGCGTTCTTCATCCTTCGCCTGTCAGTCCAGGTTATTCCGTATCGTGACGTGAGAGTGTTGATTGTCCTCCAGTTTCTATGTGTATTGACTTAAGTTTCCACTTTGCTCTTGTTGCAATTTCACCATTTATATTTTCAAAAAATGTCTTTCATCTACACTTCATAATTATTAATGCATACTTTTTAAAAATATACTTTATTTTGGCAAACCTCTTAATGTCTAGTTGTTTTGGTTGGTTCTATAGTTTATATCTCTTTCTCAAGATTTGTTTATATCATTCATCTTTCCAAGCAGTAGGGGCTTTTGGTTATTCTTTTTTTTTTCAATAATCTATTTATTTGTCCTTGTATTTATGTCCTTCCGTCTTGTTACTTTGAGTTTATTTAGTTTTCCTCTTTGTAAATTTTTATATTGAATATTTTGTTTTCCTTTAAGTATTGCTTTAACTTTGTCCCACAAATTCTGACATTTTTGTTTTCATTTTCATTCAGTTCTAAATATTTCTTAACCCCCTTCTGATGTACTTTTAAACGCAAGCGTTATTTAGTAATGTTATTTTCTTTCCAAAAATGTGGTATTTTAAAAAAAAGTCTATCGTTTTGGTATTTGTTTGGAAATGTATTGTCCTGTTCTAGAAAGAACATGACCACTTTGTTACTTTGGAATTTATTGTGTTTCCTTCTGTCCAGCAGCTGCCCGGGCGCCTTTGTCTCAGGCACAGCCCCCAGTGCCTGCCGCTGACTGGACATCGCTGGGCCACGGCGCCTTCTTCCCTGATGAAGGAAGCAAGGCTGTGGTCCTGGTCTGAGACATCTGGTAAGTGGTGGAACCTGTGTGTCAACACCAGGTGTTCTTCCCTACTGGGTGCCTTGGTTGGGATTTTTCTTTTGGGGAGGGGAGGCATAGGACTTAGTCATCTGGTTTTGAGCAGAGCACCACTTTAACTAGGTTTTCCCTTCTGGGTCAAGGAGTGTCTCGGTCTCCCGGCACTGCCTACAGTCGCCCCCTATTAGACCACGGCTCATCTGCACGCCCGTTGGAACAGCAGGTAGGAAACTTTCCATTCTTGTGCTAGGGAACTGTGACCCTGAGAAGCCCTGGACACTAGTCTGGTTCTGGTGACACTGGCTGTGTGAAAGAATGTGAAATTAGAGCTCTATTCCATCTTGGAGTCCCCTAGGGTGTATTTTACAAAACTGGGACATTTTCAGCTAGGCTCCTACGTAAAGGAAGAAAATGTTATTTTATTGTAACACTGCTTAGCCCCAGTATTTCTTGGGGTCCAGGGAGAAATGGCCCCAGTAGCTCTCTAAATCACACCACCATATTTCATCTAAAACTGGGGAAGGTAAATGGTACGAAATTCTTCAGCCTTTATGCTGTTGAATCAAAGGGAGCCTTCTGGAATGGGTTTGGCTCTTACCTTGGGTAGGTACGTGTTTGTGTCTTGGTGCATGAGTCCAAACCCTGTTTTCTCTTCCTGGTTTGAACCTTGTTAGGGGGTCCTGGTGGTCCTGGTTTTGGGGGAGACCCCACTGGTAGGAGAGAACTTGAAAGGATTAATTGTTCTCAGAGACCGTCCTGGTATTGACCCTCGTTACAGGGCCCTGGTAACCTGAACGTGGTGTAGACACTCGTAGAGACGGATAGCTTGATTTGCTCTGAGCCTGATTTAGAGCCACCTACAAGTTTGTCCGGAAGTGAGCTGTGTGAATGTGAGTGAATGACATGCGCTATTGTGTTATTTAAACTGAATTGGCTATTTGGGTACTGAAGGAACTCTCACCTTGAAAATGGCCAAAATGGGGCTCTCTTGATGTTCTAAGAGACTGGTTGTTGCGTATGCAGTGAAAGGAAGCTGGCTTCCTAAGAGGAACTTGCTTTACTCTCCCTGTGCCTTTGAGAAACAGATGTTCTGACAACCTCCAATTCCTGAGACTGAAGAGAAAAAAGGGAAGGAGAGTTTTAACTCAAGCAGGAAAACTGAGATCTGTGTCTATATGGGTGTCTGTGTATGTTATAGAGATATGTCTTTACCTCCAGATGCTATCAAAATTAATTTGTAAATGAGCTCTATGTAATTGGCTTAAAGGAAATTAAATGCTTATCTAAATTCTCAGAAATATAAAACTAACCCACCCCAATGAATTTCAGGTTCACATGATCTGGGAAATAGTATTAAATATCTGGTGTTAAAGTTTAAGCTTGTTGATGCCTGAAGACAGAGGTGCCTTCAGAGCCATGAACTATAATTTTTATTGTATTTAGGAAAGTTAATAAGATCTTACTAATCCTGTTACAGAATCTTCACAAGGAAAATAACTTGATACAATGGAACTCTTAAGTAAGTTAAATGTAAATAAGAAGAGTTCTGGGAGTTGAACTTTGGGAATAACTATGTTTTAGAAAATCTACTTAAAAATAGTCTCTCTAGATTTTGGCAATTTGAAACTTTAGGCTTTTGCTAAATTAATTGCTAAATGAGTCTAAGTTTACCCACTTTTGTCTTATGAGAGAAAACCTAAACACGTTTGGGTTTGGGTTTTTTGGACACATGTCTTATACCACATTGAGGAAAGAAATTATGAGAAGATGTATGTTTCTGGAGGTTGTAGAATATATTCATAAGTTTTCCAATCAGGAAACGGTGGTATGATCACAATTGCTTCTTTGTTTTTGCCAGAGATTACAGTTTTTAAGGGTTAAAAGTTGTAATATATGTAAAGCTACTAAAATAAGGGAAACATTTCAGTATATAAGAAGAGTAGGATGTTTGTTTTCATTAAAAGAAGGTAAGAGGAGTGAAAATGCATTTTGTTAAGGGTAAAAGTAATTTGGTCCTAAAGCTGGTTATTTCTAAATGGGAAAGAAAATAAGGGACAAGCTAATATGGAAAAAAAGGTGTGACAGGTTAAAAAAAAGGAACCCGGAACCCCAAAGCATCTGAGAGAGATTAAACTAAGATTGCTCGGTATGTTTAATTACATGGGAAGCATTCTCAAATGAGTGTTAAGCCTCCTTAGGTTATACTGTATGGGTAAATGTTATTAATATATTCTAGAAATTGTATGGAATTCTGAAAAATCTGGTGGTCCTGATAAAATGTCATAATTCTAGTTTTGTTAATTGAGGTCTATTTACTAAGACTCACCTCCCAGGTAGCTCATTATGTTACATAATTTTTTATTTTATATTGGAGTATATAGTTGATGAACAAGGTTGTTAGTCTCAGGTGTACAGCAGAGTGATACAGTTATACATATACATGTATGTATTCTCGTTTAAATTCTTTTCCCATTTAGGTTGTTACATAATATTGAACAGAGTTCCCTGTGCTATGCAGTAGGTCCTTGTTGGTTATCTATTTTATATATAGTAGTGTATACATGTTAATCCCAAACTCCTTAACTATCCCAACTATGTTACTTAATTGTCAAGTTTAACTGAATTATTAAAGGACACTCAAGTTTGTTTCTGAAGCTCATCACAGCAGTCTCTCATTGGATAAAGATCATACATACTGGAAAAGGCATCATTGAAAGGACTGTCTCCAACCTAGATGAAAGGACTCTTACGAGGTATTTTTTTAATTAAGCATCAATGATATTTAATTTTTATTGAACTATATTTACAGTGTTGTTTCAAGTGTATAGCAGAGTGATTCAGTTATGTATACATATATCTGTTCCTTTTCAGATTCTTTTCCCTTATAGGCTCTTACAAGATATTGAGTATAGTTCCCTGGGCGCTATACAGTAGGTCCTTGTTTATTTTATATACCGTAGTGTGGGTATGTTCATCCCAGACTCCTAATTAAAGTTGCTCAGGCACAGTGAAACCGAAGGGAATTGATACAAATTCATATGTGACTACTTCACTAGAGAATCTTCTTTCTATCCTGAACACTGAGGGCAACACACCCTGCACCCCTCTCCTGCACACTGTCTTTACAAACCCTCCCCTCAAAGATGGGGTGGTGGCACAGGGGGTTCAGGTCTTTTGAGCACAAGCTGCTCGTCCTCCTTGTTTGGCCCCAGGTTGGATGCCTTACAAACGCTGCACTTGCCTTCACCACAACCCGGCCTTGCACCCCAGTTTGGTTCACTAACAATGGGCTGGGAGAGCTCGCCAGGTAGCCATGTC
The DNA here is from genome assembly GCF_949987515.2 of Delphinus delphis. Lineage (NCBI taxonomy): Eukaryota > Metazoa > Chordata > Mammalia > Artiodactyla > Delphinidae > Delphinus > Delphinus delphis. The sequence goes on from NC_082703.1 coordinate 24,935,517, forward strand.
TTTTCTCACCTGTCAAACAGGTGGCACAGAGCCCACGTAATCATTTGCCAGTTTGTAGAAACGCTCTCCTCTCTTCCAGCCCATTATACAGGTGAACCTTGAATTGCATGGGTCCACTTAAAGGTGGATTTTATTCAATAAATATATTCAAAATTTTTTGGAGATTCGCAACAATTTGAAAAAAACTCAGACAAACCACACAGCCTAGAAATATTGAAACAAGAGCCAGGTATGTCATGAATGCATGAAATACATGTAGGTACTAGTCTATCCGTACACAGGCATAAGGTGAGTGGTATTTGATATAAAATTGAGAATGTGTTAGTGCTCTGTTTTAGATCTTTGCCTCTCTCGTAGTTGGACAGACAGTGGATTAGCCTATCACAGATAAATGTCTTTTTACGTAGCAATGTTTCCAATACTGTGTTATGAATACAACTGACATAAGCCATAAACATAACGAGTCATTCATTACCGTAGAGGCTACGCCACTGTGAAGCACTCGTGTCAACTGCACCAGGCTACCGCTGACTGAAGAAAAAACGCACAACCTTCAGTTTTTTGGGGGCCTTACTGAAGACTATATAGCCTGTCAGACAGGCCTGAGAGTCTACGGAGGAGCCAGGGTACGTAGGAGTTTTTTGCTTAAAATAGGAAATGCTGAACAAAGATTCCTGCTAACCACAAAAACAGGCATCTCAGGTTAATGCTTTTAGTGCTTTTCTATGCGTGAGAAGATGCAAGAGTCTGGGCTCAGTGAAAATATCCTTCAGGTGTGCATATCCTTCAGGTATGCATCTTAACTGAGGCCAGTATCCAGAGCACAGAATGTGGCCTGTTACCCTCCATTCATGGCCAGTTTGTCCCACGGTGCTGGGAATTCTCATTTCGTAGGTCGATGAGGACTTGATAAAGGCCAATGTAGTATTTTTGGATTAGGCCCTGTTGACTAAAATTCTCTGCATCACCTGTCTTAACTAATCTGTCATGGTCTAGGAAGTGTTTTTCCTTGTTTCTTCTCATATCTAGAGTTGCACCGTTCCAGTTATTCAATATAGAGTCATATATGTGACTGATTGCCTCAAGATTTTAGCCCTCATTAATTTTGTCAAAGGCCTGGTTACACAGTGGGTAATACAAGAGACAACGATCTTATAAAACAGACAGGTAGTAACATTAATAAAGTCATAAGTAGGGAATTAAGCCATGAGGTTCCAGAACCAAACCAGCTCCCTACAACCATCACCAAGACTAGGAAGTGAATCACTTAAGGCAGAAATCTGGTTTTTCACGTGGTCATTAAATGCATCCTAGTAGAGGATTTGTCTGGTATGAAAACACAGCATTCGGTTTGAATTACAGCACAGGTGCCTCCTTGAGATGCTATAAGGCTATCAAGGGCCATGTGATTCTGTAATACCACTTTTCTCATCATAGAGGTGGCCTCAATGATTAATCATTTAGGGGGCTTTTGGGTGAATTCTGTTAAGGCTTTGATATGGGGAGGTACATCTTCCAATCCTACTAATAGCATAAAAATAGATGCTACATGATCATACCAGGGGAATACAGAGCTCTTGGTAAATTTGCTGGAGTCATCTCTAAATTAGCACACAAGTGGCCTTGAGCCCTAGGGAATCCTAAAGTACCTCTTCCCATCCATCCTGGAAGAAGCCAGGGATGTAGATTGGTGCCACAAAACCACTGAGTTCCATTAGGTGCAACCCAGTTACTCCTGGGTACCTGACCCAGTCTGTTCCATGTCAATTACTATCTTTAAGGGAAATGATGATACACTGACATGTTTCATTAAGGCACCCAGCCTAATTTTCTGGTGTTATTAGGCTGAATATCTTTAGTGTGATTTAATTGTTCCCAACATAGGGGGGCGCCTTAAGGGATCACAGCCTGGTATTAGCCATATAAACCTATCCCATAACTGAGGGGGGGTCCCTCCTAATAGTCAGGAAGTTATCATTTTTGACTGAAATTTAGCTTGTTGCTCTGACTGAGCTTGAGTAACTTTAAGGGAAAACTCATTTATGGCCAAAGTCAGAGCAAGAATGCTTGACTGGCCAAGTGAGGGGTTCCCATCAGTTGCAGCTCAGACAGAACTACTTTTTTCTAAGCTTTTCTACAGGCCATCCAATCAGAGCCTTGGAGAGGAGAAGCCCACTAACCAGAAGTAGTGGATGTAGGTAACTGACCACAAACCCAACAATTGCATTGACTTCTAAAATCTGCACAGGATCGTACCCATGACAGAAAAGCATTTGATTCATGTGCATAAAGTCCAGGAAATCAAGAAAATGTTATAAATAATCATACGGTCAGGTCCAGCATCTTGGGATAGCTGTCTCCTGATGTCGTCGTCTTCTCGTCCTGGCGTTGGTGTTTCTTTCCTATCAGAGCATCGCTTTAAGGTGAGTTTGAGGTCAGCAGTCCTCTCTATAGACCAGACGGTGCCTCTTTAGGTGGGAAATACGAATCCAAGAGTCAGTTACCTTCGATTTTGCTGTGCATGAGCTACTTAAAAGAACCTGATAGGGACTTTCCATCGAGGCTGGAGAGAGTCCTTTAAATGATGCCTTTTCCAGTATAGAGTGTCCTGGTTGTAGGTCATAGGGCATCTGACCATCATTTAAAGAAAGCTACTGTGATGGTTATGCTTTAACCTATGCATCAACACTTATAATGTCCTGTTAATTCAATTAAACCCTTGCAATAACGTAACCTATCCCTTTTCATTACTATAGGTTCATATAATCTCTCATCCAGTCTCACTGGTCTCCCCCTGATAATCTCAAAAGGAAACAAATGTTTTCCAGAACAGGTGGATCTGAGGTTGAGGAGAACCAATGGAAGGGCCTCAGGCCAGGTAAGGAATAAGCATTCATCATCTTAGCCAGTTGGGTTTTAATTGTTCCATTTGTTCTTTCTACTAACCCAGAGGGCTGGTGGTGATAAGCACAATGGAAATGCTGCTTAATTGGCCAAATCTTAACGATTTGTCCAGTAAAATGAGTTCCCCTGTCACTATGTGGTTCTGAGGGGACTCCCCAAATGGGCATCACTCTTGGTAAAATAAAATGTCCTACACATCGGGCTGTGGCCCTTCAGCATGGGATGCCTCAACCCAGTGTGAAAACATACAAATCAAAACAAGAACATACCGATAACCTTGAGGGGGGCACGTATAAAATCAGTCTGCCAAGTCGCAACGGGACCTGCAGGTCGTGGCAAATTCCCTTGAGAACTATGTAACGGCTTCCCTGGCTTATATTTTGGACAAGTGGTACATCTTGAATAATTCCCAAGCTCTCACAAAAGTCTTTCGGCAGTTTTTTACCCCATAATACCGTCCTACCTGGGTTCCAATGTGTTAACTCGTGAACATATTGCAAAATAGGATATTGAGCTTCAAAGGGAAGGATAGGCCTCCCGTCTGGGTGTATCCACAGCTTTGTGTGAGTTCAGGCTGCCTCCCTTGTGTGTCCAGGTGTCTGTTTTCTGGTGCCATTCCTTGAAACTTGACCATGTCAGTAAGGTTGCTGGGAGGCTGAAAAGGAAAGGCAGTGGTTAGTTGCTTGTTTTTGTTTTGCAGAGCCTCAGTCTTGGCAACGTGATCAGCTAAAGAGTTTCCTTTTGCTTCAGCAGTGTCAGCCTTTGAATGATACCTTAATGGCAAGTGCACCTGGCAGCAGAATGGCATCCATTTTTAACAGACTGTCCTCGGGATGTTAGAAATCCTGTTGCCAACGCATACCCAAGTCGTGGTCCCCCCCAGAAGCATGGCGGCCGTCTGTGTAGGTATTAGCGGGCTTTCCTTTTGCCAGCGGGCAGGCTCTCAGTGCTATTAGTTCAGCCTGTTGGACAGAAGAGACATGAGACAAGGGACCGTTTTCTAGGGCAGACACTGGAGGAACAATGGCATAGCCAGCCTGGCACCTCCCATGAGGTCCTCGCAGATACGCACCACCCATGAGTAACAAAGTCAGGATTATCCATTGGGCTTTCTTGAAAATCAGTCCTGGGATAGAAAAGATAACGTCTGAGTCTTCTGGGAGCAAGGTGGCTGGATTAAGTTAGTCACACCTGTGGGGAGAGATATGGTGAGAGCAAGACAATCTCATGAGAAGTTAATCGCCCTGAATAACGTGTGTGATGAGAGTTTAGTAAAGCTTCCGTGGCATGGGGGACAAAGATGGTGAGAGTGACTCATGATGCAGCACAGCTGTTGCTGAGACAGCCCCGGGACAAGGGCGGGGGAAGCCCTTGTCTACTGCAGCTAGCTGCTGGCTGTATGACCTATTGGTGGGTAGTACCGCCGTGTTGCTGGGTTAATACTCCGTGTGGCACCTTTGTTTTCATGTACAAAGAGAAAAAGGTAAATCATAAAAAGCTGGGTTCTTTTTAGTGTCTCCCTGGCTTCAGAATGTTTTATTTCCCAGAGGTTCGGCTTGGCCTTGTTTAAACAAGTTACATAATGGTTGGGCCACTAAAATAAAAACTCTGTAATCCAGTTCCTGCAATAGCCTGCAGGATCTAGAAATCCCTCAAATGCCCTTTTGTCCTAGGGGCAGGGAAAGCCAAAATGTATTTCACCGTCAATTAAAGGTCCTTTAGATGTCATTTGTTCTAAATATTTCACATTAGCCTTACAAAATTGTAATTTTTCCTCACTTTGTCCCTTTGAGCTAGTCTTGAAGTACAGGCTGTCTTCCTATTTATCAAAGAATTCGAACACAACAGCAAATCACCTGCACATTGTATCAAAACTGATTTATGAGGAAAAGCTAGATCATCTAGGTACGTTTTTAATACCTGGGGAAGGTGAGTATAGCCCCGCCACGTTACAGTCCGTGTATGCTGCCGTTCATCCCAAGTAAAGGCAAAGGGTGCTGGCCACCAGGATGCACAGGGATGCCAAACAGTGCACTGTGGAGGCCACAGAAAAGAAGTCACTGTTCTTAGGAACACAGGACAGAAAGGCATGGGGGTTGGCAAGGAGTAATGACGGCACTGCTAGAGCTCAAACCCTACACGATCCTCCAGCCCTCGCCGCCATTAGGTTTGCTAACAGGCAGAATGAGTGTGTCACAAGGCCCGGTGCAAGGCGTGAAGTCTTTCTCAATGTAAGCTGGTGTCAGGTGTTATTCCCTCCGTGGCTTCCTGCCTCCATATGGGGACGCGGTTCTTCTCGTCTTGGGTCGTTTTAACAGGCGGTGTGGAATGTTATTTCCATATGTCAGTAACTCTTCAGGTACTAAGCCTAGCAAGTCTTCGTCAGCATCACCTTGACCATGGCTCACAAACATTGTATGATGAAGGAAATCAGCTCTAAAAACATCTCCCCCTTAGGAGTAAGGAAATATGGGCTTCATAAGTTTCTAATCAATCTCTTCCTGTCAGGTGAATAGGGGTGCTTTCTACTAGAAAAGATGAGTGCCTTCCTTTAAGTTCTCCTAAGTAAAATGCTAAAGATAATGGTTTAAGAGCCTTAAGAGGTGCAGTAGAAATCCCTACCATCTACACTGAAGTATTACTTCATGGGAGGGAGCCTCTGGTTTTGGTTTAAAACTGAAAAGGTGGTCTCTGTATCTATTAGGGCTTTGTTTCTCTCTGTCTTGTCTCTCTACTTCTGCCAGGGTGTTACAGAAGAAAGACTGCCACTGTTCCCTCAGAGGAGCCCTATTCTTGTTTAACTCGGTATTCTGATCTGAAATCTAGTCTGTTCTTGAAATCTTTCATTTTTCTACAGTTCCTTCTTTTTTTTTAAACACAGTAAAAGAAAATGCTAGGTTCCTCTGTCAGTCGAGGATTGAACGGGGGTTTGTTAACTGTAGCCTGACCTTGCTTACTTAATTGGCACAGTTGAAGGCTCACGATTTTTTTTCATAAATTTATCTTTAGCTGCGTTGGGTCTTCATTGCAGCGCGTCAGTGCGTGGGCTTTCTCTAGTTGCAGTGTGCAGGCTTCTCGTTGCAGAGCATGGGCTTCAGTAGTTGTGGCATGCGGGCTCAGTAGTTGTGGCTTGCAGGCTCTAGAGCGCAGGCTCAGTAGTTGCTCCGCAGCACGTGGGATCTTCCTGGACCAGGGCTTGAACCTGTATCCCTTGCGTTGGCAGGTGGATTCTTAACTGCGGTGTCATCAGGGAAGTCCCGAAGGTTCACGATTTTTATAGATGTATCCTCTCTGATGGTTTTGAAAAGCTATCAGCCAGCGTGGTAAGGGCATTTGTATGTAACACTGACCAACCGAAGTTGTGTTTTTAATTACAGTAGCCAATTCCTCATTTATACCTTCCGAAATGGACGTAAGCAAAGGCTCATTGTGGTGGTTAGAGAACATTCAGATGTTATGCCAGAATGTTGTTTAAAAGTTCTCACACCATGATCTAGGATTTTATCCTGTTTTTGTTTGCACTGCTGAATTTTTGTCTAGGCTATGGCTTTTGGGAAAAACTCTGGGATAAATGAGTAATTTATGAGCCAATTCCTTGCATTCAACTCGAAAATCGAAGTTTGTTTGTTAAGGGCTGTTTCCATTCTACTTTCTCTATCCGTTGCCTTGCTTTACTTTCAGAAAGGAATAGCTATATTACGGGATACATATCTGCAAACCCAGACTCACGGGCTTGGATGGCTAACTCATATTCCCTGCATATCCCAATGGGCCTTGACTAGGGTCAGGAAACCCCTTAGCTAAAGCCCTAAGTTTTGCTCGAGTCCAGGGTGTGTATGTAAGCACAGAGGACAGTTCCCCTCTTCCTGTGAAAGGTTTTCCTTAAAGGGGGATAGAAGTACTTCTGATTTAATGTCCTCCTTTGCTGGGGGGAGAGGAAGCAGCAAGGGGCAGAGGTGATGGAAGAGAGAAGGGAACAGCATCTGGGTCAGGGGGTTCAGATAAAAGAGGAAATGAGGGGGAGCAGAGGAGAGGCAGGGTTAATACTGGCAGCTTTCAGAAATGTTGATAAAGTAAGTTTTGGTTGATTTCCTGCAGAAGCTTATCATTTCGTCTTTAGAAGCTTCTAATATCCATAAGCATTCCCTTCCATCTGTCTGATCTTGTGGACTGCTTTCGCTAGCTGCATACACAGGAAAATTCTGGAATGTCAGAAGAACCCAAATGTGGCCGTTTGAGGTTGTGATCTCCTTTAGTGTGGTTTCTCCAATCAAGTAAGTATTTGCAGGTATAAATTCCATACATATTGTACCTGAACCTGGCCTGGGTGTTAGTTGGAGGCTAGCAATCTGTCCTTTTTGTTTTAAAAGCTTTGTTTCCCATTCCAAGGTGGATGTGTTGAGATAAGAATCATTACTGATGATCCCATGGTGGGCCAGCGTGCTGGCTGTGAGCCTGATTCCTCGGGATTTTAGCCCAGAGCCATTGCAGCGCTCTTACAGGTCCTACTTTCTGTAGCCTAAGACCACAGTGGGTGCTTGCAGCACCGAGTGGCCGGCTCTTATATGTGTCCCCAGCTGAGATGAGTGGGTTTCCCTCTACAGATGGCAGCCCAGTATGAGGACTTACCTCCACCACTCCCACAAGTTTCCCAGTTGCCTGAGAAAGCCAGTGCTGTCAGGAAGGAGATGGCTCATAAGGGCTTTCAGCTCCAAAGAAGGGACATCTTCATTTTTATTCCAATAATCTGTTAAAGTAGCCAAATAAAGGAAAAATGACATGTCAGTCTCCCACCTAATTTCCCAGTCCAACCAATCAACTGAGTAAAATCTCCCCAACATCTCTCAACTGGGATAACCCAGGTTCTTCTTCTTGAAATTAAATTCAAGGAAAACCTCCTCCTCCAGTGAGGGATTTATCCACCACCGAATACAATAGGATCAGCCAGTAACAGGAGATCTGAGACCGGGGGGCTCACCAAGGAGACGGCTGGGCACAAGAGGCCTCTGCTGGCCAGTCCGCCAGTCCCTGCAGGGCTCAGGCAGAGGAGAAGCCTGCTCCAAGTTCCCTTCCGGTCACCAAAGCCGCTGACTGAAGGAAAACATACAACCCAAAAGCTGCAAGTTAAAGTTTTAAGCCCAGGAGACAGCCTCTCAGGAGGTAAGGGAGGTGCCAAGATGCAGCGAGTTTTTGCTGGAAGACAAGAATTTAGTCAAAGGTTACTGCTTGTCACACACACCAAAGCCCCAGGCAGTTCAGGTTAGTAATTTTAGTGCTTCTGTATGTATGGGAAGATGAAGAATCTGGCCTCACTGAAATTATTCTTTAGATGTGCACTTAAACGATCTAGGGCTGGTACCCGAGCACAGAATGTTTCCTGAATCCCCGCGGGGCATGCCGTCAGGGCAGCTGCAGCAGCTGATGGCTTGATCATGCCCAGTATTCTTTGTTTACTGGAATGGCAGGTGACACTCCCTGTCCACACTACATACATCATATTGCTGTTGCTTCATTATCAATGCCTGAACCATTATTCCTATAAATAAAAATGAATTTTCACATTGTTTTTGATGTCTAGTGTTAGTAATAACCTCTGCAGTGTTTTATATCATAATACTGACAGATGACTCATCTTGTAAACGTACATCATCGATAAATGCAGTATTATAAGTATTCCTTATGATGTTAACATTTTCTCTAGCTTACTTCTCTGTAACAATGCAGTGTATACACACATAGAAAATATGTTAATTGACTACATTATTGGTAAGGCTTCTGGTCAATAGTATAGTAGTTGAGTTTAGGGGAGTCAAAAGTTACACGCAGCAGAGAGAATTCCCAAGATGGCAGAGGGGAGACCCTGAGCTCGCCTGCTCTCAAGGGCAAACCAGAATTACAGTGTGCGAAGAATCTATTGTTGACAAAGACTCGAACCTACCAGAAAAGATCTGCAAGTGATAAAGAAGGAAGCACAAGCTGGGTAGGAGGGGCCGAGTCACAGCACCGTCAAGACCCCCAGAGGAGGGAGAACAAGGTGGCAGCGGAGGGCGTGGAGCTCACCCCCTCCCACAGATGTCAAATGCATCTACACGTGGAGCAGTTCTCAGGGGAACTACACGGAAACTGGCAGAGCTGCTGTACAACCAAGGCTGCAGGAAGATACGTAACCAGCGAGGACAGGAAGAAAAGCGTTGGTTCGGGACCCCCGCCCCTGGGAGGGTACTAAGAAGAGGGAGATTGTGTGGGTGGACACTTGCCCTTGGGAGTGAGCCAGGCAAGCCAGACTGGGCCTCCCAGGCCTGGGGCCCTGCGTAGTGGACACAAGTCTCCCTTGGCTGGTTGGAGAACTGCTGCGACAGGTATGAAGGCTGGAGAAGCCTAGGCTCCGTTCATGAGGAGTGCATAGGTGCTGGCTTGCCACTGGACAGGCTGGAGAGAGGTCTGACCTAGTGGCTCCCAGCCTGCCAGGCTCCCCAGTCCGAGTGAGGAGACACACCATGCACTCCATGCCACACCTCAGCAGTGTTTCTAGGGCAGCCAGGCCCTGGGAGGAGACTCATCGAGGGCCACAGGGGTTGCCTAGGGGCCCGGGGTGAGGTCCAGATGGGGTGGTGGCAGCCACTGTCGGTGCACCACGCAGGCAGCCCAGACCCTCTAACAACAGTGGGGCTGCTGGAACCCCTACAGCACACCACGATCCCCCACTCCCAGCTGAGCTAATCTGCTCACCCACCCACTCCACGCCACAGCCTTGCACTAGGTCTCAGACAGCCACAACAGGGAAAAGACGCGACACTGGGCTGCATCCAGCGGAAGGGCAGACACCAGCACAGACCTCTGTGAGCACACGAGCCCCACTTGCTCCAGCAATCCCCTCCTTCGGAGCAACGGCCCCAATGCAGAAAGAAGGAAAAACACACTTCAAGGAACAGAGCCATCCACTCCCTTCGAGATCACAGCAGGTAACTGTTTCACCTAAATTCATAGACACAGAAATTTAAGAAAAATGACAACACAGGGGACCTACTCTCAACTGAAAGAGAGCAAAGCCCTGAAAAAATAATGAAACAAAGGTAATGAGTCTACCAGACAATGAATTAAAAATGCTAACTGAATTAAGAATTGATCTAAGCACAGATTATTTTAATAAGGAACTAGAAGCTATAAAGACAGCCTAATCAAAAATAGATAATTTTAAAAAAACAGGTAATTAAATCTGAGATTAAAAAGCGCTCTAGAAGCAATGAATAGCAGACTGAATGACACAGAACAACACATAAGTGAACTGAGAGAGAGAATAGAAATCACCCAATCAGAACAGCAGACAGAAAGACGCATGAAAAAAGGAAAGCAACATACAGGCTCTATGGGATAATATAAAATTGTGTCAGCATTTCCATAATAGGGATTCTCCACAAGGAGAAGGAAGGGGATCAAATGTATTTTGAAGAAATTATGGCTGAAAACTTCCCAAACCTAAAAAAGGAAACAGATACCCAAGTACAGGAAGCATAGAGGGTCCCAAACAACATGAACACAAAGAGACTCACACTGAGACATACCACGATTAAAACAGAAAAAGTTATAGAGGATTCTAAAGGCAACAACAGGAAAACAGAGTTATATACAAGGGAATCCCCATAACGCTATCAGCTGATTCCCCTGTGGAAAGTTTGCAGGCCTAAAGGGGGCAGCATATATACAGAGTTCTCAAAGGGAAAACCCTGCCACCTCAGATACTGCACCCAGTAAGATCATCATATGAGACAGAAGGATGAAGAATTTCTCAGGCAGTCAAAAACCAAAAGAATTCAGAAATACTAAAACTATTCTAGAAGTGTTGAAGGGTCTTTTTGAAACGGAGAAGTAGCAGGAATCTGTAGGAAAGGGAAAAGCCCAATAGGAAAGGCAAATATATACTAAGGATTTAAGATCACTGAAACCAGTATGTAGACTGAAACACAAAACAAGATTGTAAAAGCAATTATAACTACAACTAACAAAAAAGTGATGAATGTGAAGATGTAAACTATAACATCAAATATACACAGTGTACGAGGGGAGTAAAAAAAAATATTTTAGGACATGTCTGAACTTAAATGACTATCAGTTTAAAGCAAGTACATATAATTATGGGTCAACATATAAGCCCCATAGTAACCACAAATCAAAAACCTACCACAGATACACAAAAATCAAAAAGAAAGGAAACCAAGCATACTACTGAAGAAAAATCAAACCACAACATGAGAAACAAGAAACAGAAGAACTACAAAAAGTGGGAAACAAAGAATAAAAATAGCAATAGGTATGTACTTACCAATAATGCCTTTAAATGTCAGTGGTCTAAATGCTCCAATCAGCAGACACAGGGTGGATTTTTCAAAGTGTGCATTTTTCTCTGAGCTGGAACTCCTCCACAACTGACTATCCCTAAGGGGCTGATGAGCTGCCCGGGCCTGGGAGGAAAGGATCCAAACCTTTCGAAAGGCGAGCTCTGTGTTGGCCAAAAACGTTAAAGGTCTGATTTCCTCTCCTACAAGTGTGAGGACATAAATCAGTTTCTGGGCTGGAGAAAACTTTAGATAAACTAGAGGCAAGAAGGGAATAAAGCTCTCCAGCCTCTTCTTCAACTTGGTCACTGCTGCTGCTGCAGCCCCTCCTAGGATTCCCACCAAAATCACAACTGCTGAACAAGCATTGACAAAAAAAAAAAAATGGAACTGAGATTGGTTCAAGATGGCAGACTACAAGGACGTTCTGCACCAGAATCACAACTAACTGCTGAACAATCATCCACAGGGAGACACTGGAACTCACCAAAAAAGATACCCCACATGCAAAGACAAAGGAGAAGCCACGATGAGACAGTAGGAGGGGCATAATCACAATAAAATCAAACCCCATAACTGCTGGGTGGGTGATTCACAAACTGGAGAACACTTACACCACAGAAGTCCACTCACTGGAGTGAAGGTTCTGAGACCCAACCTGGGGGTGTGGCAATGGGAGGAGGAATTCCTAGAGAATCAGACCTTGAAGGCTAGTGAGATTTGATTGCAGGACTTCAACAGGACTGGGGGAAACAGAGACTCCACTCTTGGAGGACACACACAATGTACTGTGCACACTGGGACCCAGGGGAAGGAGCAGTGACCCCATAGGAGACTGAGCCAGACCTACCTGCTAGTGTTGGAGGGTCTCCTGCAGAGGCAGGGGGTGGCTCTGTTTCACCGTGGGGACAAGGACACTGGCAGTAGAAGTTCTGGGAAGTATTCCTTGGTGTGAGCCCTCCCAGAGTCCACCATTAGCTCCACCAAAGAGCCCAGGTACGCTCCAGTGTTGGGTCGCCTCAGGCCAAACAACCAACAGGGAGGAAACCCAGCCCCACCCATCAGCAAACAAGCAGATTAAAGTTTTATTGAGCTCTGCCCACCAGAGCAACACCCAGCTCTACCCACCACCAGTCCCTCTCATCAGGAACTTGCAGAAGCCTCTTAGATAGACTCATCCACCAGAGGGCAGACAGCAGAAGCAAGAAGAACTACAATCCTGCAGCCTGTGGGAAAAAAACCACATTCACAGAAAGATAGACAAGATGAAAAGGCAGAGGGCTGTGTACCAGATGAAGGAACAAGAGAAAACCCCAGAAAAACAACTAAATGAAGTGGAGATAGGCAACCTTCCAGAAAAAGAATTCAGAATAATGATAGTGAAGATGATCCAGGACCTCGGAAAAAGAATGGAGGCAAAGATCGAGAAGATGTAAGAAATGGTTAAAAAAGACCTAGAAGAATTAAAAAAACAAAGAAACAGAGATGAACAATACAATAACTGAAATGAAAAATACACTAGAAGGAATCAATAGCAGAATAAATGGGGCAGAAGAACGGATAAGTGACCTGGAAGGCAGAATGGTGGAATTCACTGCCATGGAACAGAATGAAGAAAAAAGAATGAAAAGAGGGCTTCCCTGGTGGCACAGTGGTTTAGGGTCCGCCTGCCGATGCAGGGGACATGGGTTCGTGCCCCGGTCCAGGAAGATCCCACACGCCGCAGAGCGGCTGGGCCTGTGAGCCATGGCCGCTGAGCCTGCGCGTCCGGAGCCTGTACTCCGCAACGGGAGTGGCCACAACAGTGAGAGGCCCGCGTACCGCAAAAAAAAAAAAACAAACCAAAGAATAAAAAGAAATGTAGACAGCCTAAGAGACCTCTGGAACAACATTAAATCCAACAACATTCGCTTTATAGGGGTCCCAGAAGGAGAAGAGAGAAAGGACTTGAGAAAATATTTGAAGAGATTATAGTTGAAAACTTCCCTACCATGGGAAAGGAAATAGCTACCCAAGTCCAGGAAGTGCAGAGAGTCCCATACAGGATAAATCCAAGGAGAGACATGCCGAGAGACACATAGTAATCAAATTGGCAAAAATTAAAGACAAAGAAAAATTATTGAAAGCAGCAAGGGAAAAAGGACAAACAACATACAAGGGAACTCCCATAAGGTTAATAGCTGATTTCTCAGCAGAAACTCTACAGGCCAGGAAGGAGTGGCATGACACATTTAAAGGGATGAAAGAGAAGAACCTACAACCAAGGTTAACTCTACCCAGCAAGGATCTCATTCAGATTCGATGGAGAAATCAAAAGCTTTACAGACAAGCAAAAGCTAAGAGAACTCAGCACCACCAAACCAGCTCTACAGCAAATGGTAAAGGAACTTCTCTAAATGGGAAACACAAGAGAAGAAAAGGACCTACAAAAACAAACCGAAAACAATTAAGAAAATGGTAACAGGAACATACATATTGATAATTACCTTAAACGTGAATGGATTAAATGATCCAACCCAAAGACACAGGCTCGCTGAAAGATACAAAAACAAGATCCATATACATGCTGTCTACAAGAGACCCACTTCAGACCTAGGGACACATACAGACTCAAAGTGAGGGGAAGGAAAAAGATATTCCATGCAAATGGAAATCCAAAGAAAGCTGGAGTAGCAATATTTATATCAGATAAAATAGACTTTAAAATAAAGAAGTTACAAGAGACAAGGAAGGACTACATAATGATCAAGGGATCGATCCAAGAAGATATAGCAATCATAAATATATATGCACCCAACACAGGAGCACCTCAATACATAAGGCAACTGCTAACAGCTCTCAAAGAGGAAATCGACAGCAACACAATAACACTGGGGGACTTTAACACCTCACTTACACCAACAGACAGATCATCCAAACAGAAAATTAGTAAGGAAACACAAGCTTTAAATGACATGATAGACGAGATAGATTTAACTGATATTTATAGGACATTCCATCCAAAAACAGCAGATTACACTTTCTTCTCAAGTACACACAGAACATTCTCCAGGATAGATCACATCTTGGGTCACAAATCAAGCCTCAGTAAATTTAAGAAAACTGAAGTCATATGAAGCATCTTTTCTGACCACAACACTATGAGATGAGAAATCAATTTACAGGGGAAAAAAAAACATAAAAAACACAGACACATGGAGGGTAAATAATACGTTACTAAATAACCAAGAGATCACTGAAGAAATCAAAGAGGAAATCAAAAAATACCTAGAGACAAATGACAATGAAAACACAATGATCCAAAACCTGTGGGATGCAGGACTTCCCTGGTGGCGCAGTGGTTGAGAGTCCGCCTGCCGATGCAGGGCACACGGGTTCGTGCCCCAGTCCGGGAAGATCCCACATGCCGCGGAGCGGCTAGTCCCGTGAGCCATGGCCACTGAGCCTGTGTGTCCAGAGCCTGTGCTCCGCAACGGGAGAAGCCACAACAGCCAGAGGCCCGCATACCGCAAAAAACAAAAAACAAAAAGAAAACCCTATGGGATGCAGCAAAAGCAGTTCTAAGAGGGAAGTTTACAGCAATACAAGCCTACCTCAAGAAAAATCAAACAATCTAACCTTACACCTCAAGGAACTAGAGAAAGAAGAACAAACAAAACCCAAAGTTAGCAGAAGGAAAGGAATCATAAAGATCAAAGCAGAAATAAATGAAATAAAAACAAAGAAAACAATAGCAAAGATCAATACAACTAAAATCTGGTTCTTTGAGAAGATAAACAAAATTGATAAACCATTAGCCAGACTCATCAAAAGGGAGTGGACTCAATAAAATTAGAAATGAAAAAAGAGAAGTTACAACAGAAATACAGAGCATCCTGAGAGACTACTACAAGCAACTCCATGCCAAAAAAATGGACAACCTGCAAGAAATGGACAAATTTTTAGAAAGGTATAAACTTCCAAGACTGAACCAGGAAGAAATAGAAAATATGAACAGACCAATCACAAATAATGAAATTGAAACTGTGATTAAAAATCTTCCAACAAACAAAGGTTCAGGACCAAATGGCTTCACAGGTGAATTCTATCAAACATTTAGAGAAGAGCTAACACCCATCTTTCTCAAACTCTTCCAAAAAATTGCAGAGGAAGGAACACTCCCAAACTCATTCTATGAGGCCACCATCACCCTGATACCAAAACCAGACAAAGATACTACAAAAAAAGAAAATTACAGACCAATATCACTGATGAATATAGATGCAAAAATCCTCAACAAAATACTAGCAAACAAAATCCAACAACACATTAAAAGGATCATACACCAGGATCAAGTGGGATTTACCCCAGGGATGCAAGGTTCTTCAATACATGCAAATCAATCAATGTGCTACACCATATTAACAAATTGAAGCATAAAAACCATATGATCATCTCAATAGATGCAGAAAAAGCTTTTGACAAAATTCAACACCCATTTATGACAAAAACTCTCCAGAAAGTGGGCACAGAGGGAACCTACCTCAACATAATAAAGGCCATATATGACAAACCCACAGCAAACATCATTCTTAATGGTAAAAAACTGAAACCATTTCCTCTACGATCTGGAACAAGACAAGGATGTCCACTCTCACCACTATTATTCAACATAGTTTTGGAACTCCTAACCACAGCAGAGAAGAAATAAAAGAAATCCAAATTGGAAAAGAAGAAGTAAAACTGTCACTGTTTGCCAATGACATGATACATAGAGAATCCTAAAGATGCCACCAGAAAACTACTAGAGCTAGTCAATGAATTTGGTGAAGCTGCAGGATACACAATTAATGCACAGAAATCTCTTGCATTCCTATACACTAATGATGAAAAATCTGAAAGAGAAATTAAGGAAACACTCCCATTTACCACTGCAACAAAGAGAATAAAATACCTAGGAATAAACCTACCTAGGGAGACAAAAGACCTATATGCAGAAAATATAAGACACTGATGAAAGAAATTCAAGATGATACAGAGATATACCATGTTCTTGGACTGGAACAATTAACACTGTGAAAATGACTATACTACCCAAAGCAATCTACAGATTTAATGCAGTCAAATTGCCAATGGCATTTTTTTACAGAACTAGAACAAAAAAATCTTAATATTTGTATGGATACACAAAAGACCCCTAATAGCCGAAACAGTCTTGAGAGGAAAAAACAGAGCTGGAGGAATCAAGACTCCTGACTTCAGACTATACTACAAAGCTACAGTAATCAAGACAATATGGTACTGGCACAAAAACAGAAATACAGATCAATGGAACAGGATAGAAAGCCGAGAGATAAACCCACACACTTATGGTCAACTAATCTATGACAAAGGAGGCATGGATATACAATGGAGAAAAGACAGTGTCTTCAATAAGTGGTGGTGGGAAAACTGGACAGCTACATGAAAAAGAATGAATTTGAACACTCCCTAACACCATACACAAAAATAAACTCAAAATGGATTAGAGACCTAAAGACCGGACACTATAAAACTCTTAGAGGAAAACACAGGAAGAAAAACCTTTGACATAAATTACAGCAAGATCTTTTTCTATCCACCTCCTAGAGTAATGGAAATAAAAACAAAAGTAAATAAATGGGACCTAATTAAACTTAAAAGCTTTTGCACAGGAAACCATAAACAAAACCAAAAGACAACCCTCAGAATGGGAGAAAATATTTGCAAATAAAGCAACTGACAAGGGAGTAATCTCCAAAATACATAAACAGCTCATGCAGCTCAATATCAAAAAAACAAGCCAATAAAAAAATGGGTGGAAGATCAAAATAGACATTTCTCTAAAGAAGACATACAGATGGCCAAAAAGCACATGAAAAAAAGTTCACCATCACTAATTATTAGAGAAGTGCAAATCGAAACTACAATGAGATACACCTCGCACCAGTCAGAATGGGCATCATCAAAAAATTTACAAACAATAAATGCTGGAGAGGTTGTGGAGTAAAGGGAACCCTCTTGTACTGTTGGTGGTAATGTAAATTGACACAGTCACTATGGAGCACAGTACAGAGGTTCCTTAAACTAACAACAGAATTACCATATGACCCAGCAGATGTGGATGGACCTAGAGTGTCATACAGAGTGAAGTAAGAAAGAGAAAAACAAATGGTACAGATGAACCAGTTTGCAAGGCAGAAATAGAGACACAGATGTAGAGAACAAACAGACGGACACCAATGGGGTAAAGGATGGGTGGAATGAATTGAGAGACTGGGATTGACATATATACACTAATATGTATAAAACAGATAACTAATGAGATACTGCTGTATAGCACAGGGAACTCCACTTAGCTGTACAGCAGAAACTAACACAACGTTGTAAAACAACTATAACCCAATCTAAAAAAAAAAAACTTACAACGAGGTATCACCTCACACTGGTCAGAATGGCCATCGTCAAAAAGTCTATGAACAATAAACGCTGAAGTGGGTGGGGGAAAAGGGAACTTCCTACACTGTTGGTGGGAATGTAATTCATTTGGTGCAGCCACTATGGAAAACACTACAGAGGTTTCTTGAAAAAACTAAAAAGAGAACTACCATATGATCCAGCAGTCCCACTCCTAGGGATATATCCAATGAAAACGATCATTCAAAGAGATACATGCACCCCAGTGTTCACTGCAGCACTCTTTACACTAGCCAAGACATGGAAGCAACCTCAATGTCCCATCAACAGAGCAATGGATAAAAAAGATGTGGTACATACATACAATGGAATATTACTCATCCATAAAAAAATGAAACAATGCCATTTACAGCAAAATGGATGGACCTAGAGATTGACATACTACGTGAAGTCAGACAAATCTCATATGATATCACTTATATGTGTAATCTAAAAAGATGATTCAAATGAATTTATTTACAAAACAAAAACAGTCCCACAGACTTTGAATACAAACTTATGATTACCAAAGGGAAAAAGTGGAGGGGTGAGAGATAAACTAGGAGTTTGGGATTAACATACACACACCACTATAATTAAAATAGATAATCAATGAGGACCTACCGTATAGCACAGGGAACTGTACTCAGTATTCTGTAATAACCTATATGGGAAAAGAATCTGAAAAAGAATGGATATATGTATAACTGAACTGCTTTGCTGTACACCTGAAAGCAACCCAACATTGTAAATCAACTATACCTGAATATAAAATAAAATTTAAATTAAAAAGAAAACAAATGCCCCAAACCAAATTATTATTTACTCCTTCCTCTGATATTGTTTTATCCTTTCTGCTTATAAGTTTAGATAATTATGTTGTTTTACCTTCAGTAGCAATATTTTAGTTGCAGGTAAAGTCATTCCTATGTGAAATAGTACGTAATATATGCACATTTGGAATTAACATTATTCAACACATTCTGCTGTTACTTACAATTAGCAATTTATATTTTAATGTTGTAAGTAGTTGTGGAGTTTAGTCATTTATGTACATTGAATTATTTACTGTCACTAAATAAGTATCTTTTTTCTTTAGCGGCTCAAAATATAGCTTTGTAAATAAAAAAGACACAGGGTGGCTGCCTAGATTAAGAAAACAAAGCTCTTCAATATGCCGTCTACGAGAGACTCACTTCAGGGTGGAAGATGCGATGCGCAGAGACTGAAAGTGAGGGGATAGAAAAAGATTTCACGCAAACAAAGAAGAAAGCAAGAGTAGCAATACTCCTATCAGGCAGAACAGTCATTAAAACAAAGGATGAAAAGAGACACAGAAGAGCATTATATAATGATAAAGGGATCAATGCAAGAAGAGAATATTTGTTAACAAATACACACCCAATATAGGATCACCTAATCTATATAAAGCAAATACTGACAGACATGAAGGGAGAAATTGACAACAGGAGTAGACTAACACCCCAGTGACATCAGTGGGCAGGTAAGACCAAAAAAAAGTCAAGAAGGCAATCGTAGTCTTAAATGACAGAACAGATCAGTTGGACTTAAATGATATCCATAGGATATTACATCTAACAAAGCAGAATACAAATCCTTTTCTTAATTAATTAACTAATTTGTTTAATTAATTTATTTTTTGTGTGCATTGGGTCTTTGTTGGTGTGCCCAGGCTTTCTCTAGTTGCGGCCACCGGGGGCTACTCTTCATTGTGGTGTGCGGGCTTCTCATTGCAGTGGCTTCTCTTTTTGCAGAGCACAGGCTGTAGGCACGCAGGCTCAGTAGTTGTGGCTCGCCGGCTCTAGACGCAGGCTCAGTAGCTGTGGCACACAGGCTTAGCTGCTCCATGGCATGTGGGATCTTCCCGGACAAGGGATCAAACCTGTGTCCCCAGCATTGGCAGGTGGATTCTTAACAACTGCGCCACCAGGGAAGTCCCACAAATCCTTGTTGAAGTGCACATGGATCATTCTCAAGGATAGAGCACTTACCACATGACAAAATAAGCCTCAACAAATTTAAGAGGATAGAAATAATGTCAAGCATTTTTCCCACTATTACATCAACTGAAGAAAAAATGGGAAAAGAACAAACATGTAGAGACTAAACATGCCTCTAAAAATAATATCAGTGGGTTAACAATGACATCAAAGAGGAAATAAAATACCTGAAGACAAATGAAAATAAAAACATAACTACAGGGCTTCCCTGGTGGCACAGTGGTTGAGAGTCTGCCTGCCAATGCAGGGGACACAGGTTTGTGCTCCAGTCTGGGAAGATCCCACATGCCGCGGAGCAGCTAGGCCTGTGAGCCATGGCCGCTAAGCCTGCACGTCCAGAGCCTGTGCTCCGCAACGGGAGAGGCCACAACAGTGAGAGGCCCGCGTACCGCAAAAATAAATAAATAAATAACTCTACAAAATCTATAGGATGAAGGAAAAGTAGATCTAAGAGGGAAGTTCATAGCAATATAGGCCTCCAAGAAACAAGAAAAATCTCAAAACAACTTAACCTACCACCTAAAAGAATTAGGAAAAGAACAAAGCCCAATGTGAACAGAAGGAAGGAAATAAAGATCAGAGGGGAAATAAAAGATTAATGAAACAAAGACCTATTTGAAAGGATAAAATTGATAAACCTTTAGCCAGACTTACCAAGAAGAAAAGAGAGGACCAAGTAAACAAAATAAGAAAGGATCAATAACTGACACCACAGAAATATAAAAGAAAATCACATTACTATGACTAGTTATATGTCAACAAATTGGACAACCTAGAAGAAATGGACAAATTTCTAGAAATCTACAGACTGTGAAGACTAAGTCAAGAAGTAGACCATTTGAACTGATCACCAGAAGTGAAACTGAATCTGTAATAAAAATAAATAAATAAAAACTTCCAGCAAACAAAAGTGGGCTGTTTCACAGGGGAATGCTACCTAGCATACAAAGAACTTCTATCTATCCTTCCGAAACTCTTCCAAATAATTGAAGGGGGAACACTGCCAACATCATTCTATGAAGCCACCATCATCCTGATACCAAAACCAGACAAAGACACTACAAAAGAAGAAAATTACTGGCCAATATCTTTCATGAACAAAGATGCAAAAATCCTCATCAAAATGTCAGCACACAAAATCCAACAATATATAAAAAGGGTCATATACCATTCTCAATTTGGATTCATTCCAGGGTTGCAAGGATGGTTCAACATATGTGAAACGAAAACAAAAACACCAGTGTGATACTCCACACTAACAAAAGGAAAGACAAACCACATGATCATTTCAGTATTTTCAGAAAAAGCATTTGATAAAATTCAACATGACAAAAACTCTTACCAAAGTGGAGAGGGAACATGTCTCAACATTAATAAAAGTCATTAAAGCAAACCCACAGCCAATATAATACTCAATGGTGAAAAGCTGAAAGCCTTACTGCTAAATTCAGGAACAAGACAAGGATGCCTACTCTCACCACCTCTATTCAACATAATATTGGAAGTCCTAGGCACAGCAAATCAGATATGAAAAAGAAATAAAGGGTATCCAGATTGGAAGCAAAGAGGTACAACTGTCCCTATTTACAGATGACATGATACTGTGTATCAAGAACCCTAAAGTTTCTCCACCTAAAAACTATGAGAACTAATGAATTCAGCAAGCTTGTTAGTATACAGAAATACATTGCATTTCTATACACTAATAATGAAATATCAGAAAGGGATATTTTTTTAATCCCATTTAAAAGTCACACTAAAAAAAAAAAAAAAACCCTAGCTGAATAAACTTAACCAAGGAGGTGAAAAGCCTATATGCTGAAAACTATATAAAACATTGATAAAAGAAATGGAAAGAAACCCCATGCTCTTGGAGTGGAAGAATATTAAGATGGCCATAAAACCCAAAGCAATCTACACATTTAACTTGGTCCCTATCAAAATACTAAGGAGATTTTTTCACAGAACTGGAATAATCCAAAAATTTGTACAGAACTACAAAGGACTATGAATTGCCAAAGCTATCTTAGAAAAAAGAGCAAAGCTGGAGGCATGACCCTCCCAGGCTTCAGACTATACTACAAAGCTACAGTAGTCAAAGCAGTGTTGTAGCAGCAGAAAAACGGACAGAGCAATGTCACAGAGAAGAGAACCCAGAAATAAACCCATGCCCCTACAGTCAATGAATCTACAAAGGAGACAAGAATATATGATGGGGAAAAGATCGTCTCTTTCAACAAGTGGTTCTGGGAAAGCTGGACAGCCACATGTAAAAGAAAGATTATTTTTATATGTGGTGTGAGGGAACATTCTAAACTCAAAATGGTTTTAAGACCTAAAAGTAAGACAAAACCATAAGAGAACATAGGAACACTCTGACATAAATGGTAGCACTATTTCTTGAATCAGTCACCTAAGGCAAAAGAATTAAAGCAAAACAACAACACATAATAATAATAATAAAGACAAATAAGACCTAATTAAATATAAAAGATTTTGCACAGCAAAGTAAGCCAGCAACAAAACGAAAACACAACCTGCTGAATGGGAGGGACTGTTTGCACATCATGCACATCAACAAAGGGTGAATATCCAAAATACACCAACAGCTCATACAACTCAATACCAAAAAAACAATCCAATCAAAAAAATGGGCAGAAGACTCAAATAGACATTTTTTCCAAAGAAGACATATGGATGGCAAATGGGCCCATGAAGAGATGCTCAACTTTGCTAATCAATAGAGAAATACAAATCAAAACTACAATGAGGTATTACCCCAAATCAGTCAGAATGGCCACCATCAAAAAGTCTATAAATAATGCATGTTGGAGAAGTTACAGAGAAAAGGGAGCCTAAGTACCCTTTTCATGGGAATGTAAGTTGGTGCAGCCACTATGGAGAACAGTACAGAGGATCCTCAAAAAACTAAAAATATAACTGCCACGTGATCCAGCAGTTCTACTCCTGGGCATATTTCCGGAAAAAACAACACCAATTTGAAAAGATACGTGCACCCCAATGTTCACAGCTGCACTATTTACAATATGTAAATAGCCAAGGCATGGAAGCAACCTAAATGCCCATCGACAGAGACATGGATAAAGAAGATGTAGTACATATATACAATGGAATATTACTCAGCCATAAAAAAGAATGAAGTAACGCCACTTGTAGCAATATGGATGGACTTACAGAATATTACGCTTAGAGAAATAAGTCAGAGAAAGACAAATACTATATGGTATCACTCATGTGTGGAATCTAAGAAACACAAATGAATGTATATGTAAAACAAACAGATTCACAGACAGACTTCTAGAAGACAAACTTAGGTTACCAAAGGGGAGATGGAAGCAGGGAGAGACACATTAGGGGTAAGGGAGTAACAGATACGAACTAGCAGATAAAAAAAATAAGCAACGAGGATTTACTGTATAGCACAGGGCACTACACTCATTATCTTGTAATTTGTAACAGTACACTCTGTAGAAACGCTGAATCTGAATCACTATACTGTGTACTTGAAACAATATTGTAGACCAACTATACTTCAATAGAAAAAAGAGGACCCATGCCCCAGAGTGGGTGGCCCACAAATGAGAGAAGAGTTACAACTGCAGAGGTGCTCCCCAAGGAGCAAGGGGTCTGGGCCCCACATCGGCTCCCCAGGCTGAGGGTGCCGCACCAGGAAGACAAGTCCCTAGACCACGTGGCTTTGGAGGCCAGTGGGCTTGCTTTCAGGAGACCCCGAGGGCTGTGGGAAAGAGACTCCACTCTTAAAGGATGCACACAGGCTCTCACAAGCTCCAAGACCCAGGGCAGCAGCAGCGATCTGAAGGAACCTGGGTCACACCCACCTGCCGATCATCTCATCCTCCTGGAGAGGCTGGGGGCTCACCCTGGGGACACAGACACTGGCAGCCGCCATTTGGGAGGCCAGTGTACCACATGGACACTCACTGGCAACCTGCACTGTGGAATCCTCCCTCTAGCTTCTCAGCCTCAGGACCCAGCCCCACCCCTGCCCAATAGCCTCTAGGCACCAGTACTGGGATGCCTCAGGCTACGCAGTGAGCGGGCAGGGGCACAGCCCCACCCAGCAGACAGGCTTCTTTGAGAAACCCCAGCCCACAGCCACCCCTGGACATGCCCTGCCCACCAGAGGGCCCAGGACCTTGCCCCACACACCGGAGCACAGGCACTAGACCAGGGAGCCCCAGGCCCTGCAGTCAGAGATCCTGGGACTCAGCCCTGCCCACCAGCAAGCCTAGTCCAGCCTTGAGGCCACCCTCACCTACCAGTGGGCGGACACCAGCCCCAGGACAACTGCAGCCCCGCAGCCTGCTGTGACAGGACCCAGCCCGCTTACCAGCAGGCCAACACAAGCTTCAGGACCCCTGGACCCCACCCATAAGCAGTCTGACACCAGCTACTGAACCCCTGGGCCCTGCAGCCAGCTCCCAGGACCTGGCACTGCCCACCCGTGAGCCAGCACTAGCCCGGCGTGCCCCTGGGGATTCTGCAGCCAGCCACCTCGTGACCTGGCCCCACCAACCAGAATGCGGCAGCTCTGTGCAAGGCAGGGCCTGGCAACCAAATGGATGGGGGCTGGCCATGCCTACCAGGGCACCCTCAGTAGTCAGACCACCACAGCAGTAGGACCTATGCAGCCCTCACTGGGGGAACCACTAAAGCATACAGCTCTGGCGACAGGAGGAGAGTGTGCTTCTGGGGCACACAGGATGCCTCCTACAGAGCGCCACTTCTCCAAGGGCGGGAAACATAACCAACCACCAGATGCGTAGAAGTACAGTGATTCAGGCAAGATGAAGTGACAGAGGAACATATTCCAAATGAAGGAATGAGATAAAACCCCAGAAGAAAACCTAAGTGAAGTGGAGATAAGCAACCTACCTAAGGATAAATGATCACAAAGCTGATAGAAGAACTCAGGAGGAGAATGCATTAATGGAGCAAGAAGTGAGAAGTTTTAAAGAGTTAGAAAATATAAAAAGCCCAACAGAGATGAAGAGTGTAATAACTGAAATGAACACAGTAGGAGAAATCAACAGACTGATACAGAGGAACGGATGAGTAAGCTGCAAGACAGTAGTGGAAATCACTGATGCTACAGAGAAAAAATAAGAAATGACAGTATAAGAGACTCTTGGGACCTCAGATGCACTAATATTTACATATAAAGGTCCTAAAAAGGGAACAGAAAAAGGGGCAGAGAACACTTTTGAAGAAATAGCTGAAAACTTCTGTAACCTGGGAGAGGAAACAGACATCCAGGTCCTAGAAGCACAGACAGTCCCAAACAGGACCAACCGAAGGAGGATCACACCAAGACACACTGTACGTAAAACAGCAAAAATTGGAGCGAACGTTAAAAGCAGCAAAGGAAAAGCAACAGGTAACAAGGGGACTCCCGTAAGGCTATCAGCTGACTTTTGAACAAACTCTGCAGGCCAGAAGGGAGGAGTACAATATACGTAAAGTGATAAAAGGGAAAAACCTACAACCAGGAATACTCTGCCCGGCAAGACTTTGATTTGATGGAGAGATCAAGAAATTTACAGATGAGCAAAAGATAAAAGTTCAGCACCCCCAAACTAGCTTTACAAGAAATGTTAATGGGACTTCTCTAAGCAAAAAAAGAGAAGGCCACAACTAAAAACAGGAAAATTACAAACGGAAAAAGCTCATCAGTAAAGGCGAATATTTAGTAAAGGCACTAAATCATGTACAAAGCAAGTAAGAAAGTTAAAAGTCAGTTTAGTGTGATCATCTACAAAACAGACGTAAGATATGACGAAGATAGTAATCATGAGGAGAGTAAAAATGCAGGATTGATAAAATACGTCTAAAATTAAGTGATCAGCAACTTAATCACACGTGAATATTACTATATATAACCTCATGGTAATGATAAACCCTAAATCTATAATGTTACACAAAGATACAAAGAACAGAGGAAATCTAAACACTAAAGATAGTCATCAAATCACAAAGAAAAGGAATTTTAAAAACCACAAAAACAACCCCAAAACAATTAACAAAATGGCAATAAGTACATACATATCAATAGTTACTTTAATGTAAATGGACTAAATACTCCAATAAGACAGTGACTGAAATGGATACAAAAGCAAAACCTGTATATACGCTGCCTACAAGAGACTCGCTTCAGATCTAAACATACAGACAAAGTGAGGGGACGGAAAGTGGTATTCCATGTGCACGGAAATCTAAACAAAGCTTAGGTAGCAACACTTATCAGACAAAAGAGACTTCAAAATGAAGACTGTTACAAGAAACAAAGAAGGACATTATATAATGCTTATGGGGTCAATCCAAGAAGATACAACTGCTGTAAATATATATGCACCCAACATAGGAACACCTAAATATATAAGGCAAGTATTGAGATAAAGGGAGAGATTGACAGCAGCACAGTAATAGTGGGGGACTTTTCAACACCACTTACAATCAGCGGACGGATCATCCAGATAGAAAATTCAATAAGGAAACACTGGCCTTAAACGACACATTAGTTCAGATGGACTTGATATGTACATATTTAGAATATCCCAAAAGCAGCATACAGTAAGTCTCCTACACATGAACCTTCAAGATGTGAACTTTTAAAGATGCAAACATACACTCGCATGTCCAATCACATAAGTTAGTTCACGTCTGGCGTGCATTGTCACATGCGTGCATCCTCTACAAGTGGTTGTGCTTTTGTGTAGTTTACTATACAGCATAGAGTACAGTAGGTACAGTACCTTTATTTCAAGCCCAGGATGCCGGAAGCAAGCGTAAAAGCAGTGGTGATGTAGCTGGTACTGCTAAGAAGCGCCAAGCGATAACAACTGAAACAAAAGTGAAAACAATTGAGAGAGTGGAGCAACAAGAGGAAGAAGAAGTAAGTGAAGAACCAAAGAGATTCACGAGTCATGAAATGGCATGGGGGCTTTATCTGAGGAGGCACTGTTAGTGTTTGAGGCACAGGACCTGAATGCAGAATGGTAGACAAAGGTTGCAGCCGCTGTTCAGAATGTAATTCCATGCTACCGTGTCATCTATTATGAGGAAAAAAGAGCTACTACCCAGACATCACTGGGTCATTTTTTCAAGAGGGTAGACAGAATTGAATCCAGCAAGGAACCAGAACGTGTGGCATCAACGTCAGGGGTGAGTGAAATGGCAGCTCGCCCTCCGTCTCCTATTGCTGACGATCCTTCAGCTCTACCATCTCCCACCTCCTCTCCCTCCTCCAGTCAGTAACTCTTCTCGCCTGTTCACTTGATGCCAGCCCCTGTATGCCAGCTGTTGTGCTGTACTACTGTACTTTTCAAGGTATTGTACTGTTAAAAATTAAAACATTTTTAATCTTGTTTGGTTTTATGTATTATTTGTGTGAAAAGTATTATAAACCTATTACAGTACAGTACTATATAGCTGACTGTGTTAGTTGGGTACCTAGGCTAACTTTGTTGGACTTACAAACAAATTGGACTTACAAATGCACTCTCGGAACAGAACTCATTCATGTGTAGGGAACTTACTGTACACATTCTTTTCAAGTGCACATGAAACATTCTCCAGTATAGATAACATGCTAGGCCTCAATACAAACCTCAGTAAGAAAATTGAAATAATATCAAGGATCTTTTCCAACCACAATGCTATGAGACTAGAAATCAACAAGAAAACTGCAAAAAGCACAAACACATGGAGCCTGAATAATATGCTACTAAACAACCAATGCGTCACTGAAGAAGTCAAAGAGTAAATTAAAAAAATACCCGGAGACAAATAAAAACAAAAACACAATGATCCAAAAATCTATGGGGTGCAGCAAAGGCAGTTCTGAGAAGGAAGTTTTAGGGATACAAGTTTACCTCAGGAATCAAGAAAAATCTGTAACAATCTAACCTTACACCCAAAGGAACTAGAAAAAGAATAAACAAAACCCACATTCAGAAGGAAAGAAATCTTGAAGATCAGAGCAGATATAAATGAAAAAGAAAACAGAAAGATCAATGAAACGAAGAGCTGGTTTTTTGAAGAGAGAAAACAAAATAGATAAACCTTTACCCAGACTCAATCAAGAAAAAAAGGGAGAGGGCCCAATCAGTAAAAATCAGAAGTGAAAAAGAAGTTACAACCGGCACCACAGAAATACAAAGGATCGGAAGGAGACTACTATGAGCAACTATACACAGTGAAATGGGCAAACTGGAAGGAATGGACAAGTTCTTAGAGATGTACAAAATCTTGAGACTGAACCAGGAAGAAACAGAAAGCATGAACAGACCAATTACCAGTGGCGAAACTGAATGAGTAATTTAAAAACTCCCAACAAACAGAAGTCCAGGACCAGATGGCTTCACAGGTCAATTCCACTGGACTTTCAGAGAAGAGTTAATACCTACCCTTCTGAAATCATTCCAATAAACTGCAAAGGAGCACTTCTGAACTCATTATATGAGGCCACCGTCACCCTGATACCAAAACCAGACAAATCGAAGAAAAAACAAAGTTACAGGCCAGTAACACTGATGAACATACATGCAAAAATCCTCAGTGAATTAGCAGCTGAATCCAGGAATACATTAAAAGGATCGTACATCATGATCAAGCAGGGATATAAGAATGGTTCAGTATCCACAAATCAATGTGATACACCACATTAACAAATTGAATTAAACCCATATTATCTCAATAGATGCAGAAAAAGCTTCTGACAAAACTCAATAGCCATTTATGATAAAACCTCGAAGTGGGTATAGAGGAAACATACCTTGACATAAAGGCCATATAAATAAGCCCACAGCTAACATACTCAATGGTGAAAAGCTGAGACATTTCTTCTAAGATCAGGAACAAGACAAGGATGTCCTCTCTCGCCACTTTTATTTAGAAGTCCTAGCCACAGCAATCAAAGAAAAAGCAATAAAGGGGATCCAAATTGGGGAAGAAATAAAACTGTCATGTTTCCAGGTGGCATGATACCACACATAGAAAACCCTAAGACGCCACTAGAAAACTACTAGAGCTCAATGAATTTGGTAAGGTTGCAGGGTACCAAATTCATATACAGAAACCTGTTGTATTTCTGTACACAAACAAGCTTATCGGATGATGGTACAGACGAGCAGACACAAGTACAGCGGCTCTTCAAGCAATTCTGTGTAACCGTATTGGAGACGCTGGACTTATTATATCAATAGCATGATTTCTGTTTAATTTACATGCGTGAGATCTGCAACAAATCTTCATACTTGACCTAAGGCACTCAAACCTACCTTTAATAGGACCTGTACTAGCTGCAGCTGGAAAATCCACCCCATTTTGGTCTCCGCCCTTGACTCCCTCGGCAATAGAAGGTGCTACCCGTTTCAGCCTTTCTCCCCTCAAGCACAACACTTGTAGCAGGTATTTTCCTCCTCATCCTCTTCTCCCCTTTAACAGAAAAGAATGAGCTTATTCAGACAACACCACAATGCTTAGGGGCTAGTACTGCATTACTTACAGCAATATGCACTCTTACCCAAAAGGATATTAAAAAAATTGTCACTTTCTCCACTTCAAGCCAGTTAGGCCTTATAATGGTAACAACCGGTATTAACCAGCCTTACCTAGCATTCCTCCGTATCTGCACACACACACCTGTTTTAAGGCCATATTGTTTATATGCTCTGGGTCTACTATTCACAGCCTAAACGATGAACAAGACATTCGAAAAATAGGGGGCCTAATCAAAGCAATACCCTTTACTACAACAGCCCTCGTTATCAGAAGCCTAGCCCTAACAGGAATACCTTTCTGTACTGGATTTTATTCTCAAGACCTAATTATCAAGACTGCTAATACGTCTTATACCAGCCGGCTGAGCCCTGCTAATAACCCTAATCACCACATCCCTCACAGCTGTTCACAGTACTCATTATCTTCTTTGAATTATTCGGACAACCTCGCTTTCCCACCTTAACTTTCATGAGTGAAAGTAACCCATTCCTAATCTATTCTATCAAACGCTTATTAACGGGGAGCATTTCGCGGGGTTTATCATCTCCAACAATACTCCTCCAGTAACAGTCCCTCAATCACCTATACCCTACTTCGTAAACCAGCTGCCCTTGCTGTAACTATCCTCGGCTTGACTCTAGCCCTCGAACTTAATCTTACTTCTCAGAACTTAAAATGTAAGTATTTCTCAGACATCTTCAAGTTTTCCAACCCCTCAGGATACTTTCCCACTCTCACACACCATCTAACACCCTACTGGAACCCGTCAACAAGCCAAAAATCAGCATCTTCTCTCCGAGACTTAATTTGACTAGAAAGCATTTTACCAAAAACCACCTCCCTTATTCAAATAAAATTCTCTACATTAGGATCAGAACAAAAAGGCCTAATCAAGCTATATCCCCTCTCACTCCTCACAACCCTCGCCCTGAGCACGATTCTAGTTACGAGTAACCTCTATAATAACCCCAACACGAATAAGCAGTGATCAACCAGGAACAATCGCCTGCCAAGAAGCGCAGCTGTACAACGCCACAATTCCCACAGCCTCTTCCTAAAACACCAGACTCACCACCCGTATCATAAATTACTCAATCCCCTAGCCCACTAAACTGAAGTACAGTTTCTACCTCCTCATCTTTCAAAACATAAAACACCACTGAAAACTCTATTAGTAAGCCTGAAATATACCCAAGACAGTCTTATTAAGAACCCACACTTCTGGGTACTGTTCAGTAGCTATAGCTGTCATATTACCAAACACTACCAACATCCCCCCTAAATAAATCAAAAGTACCATTAATTTTCAGCCAGTTAAGCCAACTGTGCCCTTTTCCCCGTGGGGGCCCGGCGTGCACCTCCTCAGTGGTACGTGCAGCCTGTTGCCTGTACGGGTTGTCCTCAGGGACGCTGGGTTCAGCCCTTTCCAGTGGACACTCGTGACTGGAATGCTGTCCCCAGGTCTAGGCTGCAGACAGGGATGCGAGGTGCCCTTGGAGAGCTCCAGAGCACAGTGGCCAGGATCCACGATGGCCAAGTCATCATGCACATCCACACCAAGCGCAGGACAAGGAGCTTGTGACTGAGGCCCTCTGCAGGGCCCAGTCCACGTACGTGCTCTGGCCTCCAGAAGATCTACGTCTCCACGAAGTGGGGACTTACTAAGTTTACTGCGGATGAATTTGATGACATGGTGGCAGAAAAGTGGCTCATCCCGGATGGCTGTGGGGTAAAATACAGCCCTAGTCATGGCCCCTGGACACGTGGCGGGCCTTGCACTCAGGAGGGCCTTGGCGCCATCCCCTCCTTAATCAGGCGTACCAATACATCCTACTTTCCTGCTTTTTTTAAAAAAGAAAAACCATTAAATCTAAAAATGAACCACCAAAAGTCAACACAGTCCCACAACCAGCACCACCACCCAGTCAGTCCAAGCCCTCCAGAGACAGGGGAAGGTTTTGAAGAAAACCCCATAAAATCACAAAGGACTCAAAATAAATATATTGTATCATTATTCTTACGTGGAATCTAACCATGGCCAATGACATGCAAAATCATCATTGTTATTCAACTGTAAGAACACTAGTGACCAACATCTGAAAATCACACCCATTAATAAAAATCATCAACAGTACATCCATTGATATTCCAGCCTCATCAAACATTTCATCATGATGACATTCTGGCTCCCTGTTGGGTATCTTTGATTTTACAAATCTTAACAGGCTTGTTCCTAGCAATACATCACAATGTCAGACACAATAACTGCTTTCTGATCAGTGACACCCATCTGCCGTAAATCAGAGAAGAATCATTCGGTATGTACATGCAAACGGAGCTTCCGTATTCTTCATTTGCCTACTTATTCATGTAGGACGTGGGCTATATTATGGGTCCTGTGCTTTTCTAGAAACATAGAAGATCAAAACTATCCTATTTACAGTGACAGCCACAGCATTCATAGGCTAAGTATCACCCTGAGGACAAATACCGTTTTGAGCAGCAACAGTTCTTACCAGCCTCCTCTCAGCAATCCCATTCATCGGTACAGCCTGTCGAATGGATCTGAGGCTGCGTCTTGGTAGACAGAGCAACTCTACACAATTCTTCACCCTCCCTTTTATTCTCCCATTCATCGCTGCAGCACTAGCAGCCATCCACCTACTATTCCTTCACGAAACAGGACCTAATAACCCCAAAAGAATCCCATCTGACATGGACAAAATTCCATTTCACCCCTACTATACAATTAACGACATTTTAGGTGTTTTATTACTAGTTCTAGCATTGATAGTATTAGTCTTATTCTCACCCTACTTACTAGGAGACCCCGACAACTACACCCCAGCAAATCCTCTCAATATACCACCTCACGTTAAACAAGAATGTACTTCCTATTTGCATACACAATCCTACAATCAATCCCCAATAAACTAGGAGGAATACTAGCCCTAATCTTTTTGATCGTAATCCTAGCATTTATCCCAATGCTCCACACATCCAAGCAATGAAGCATAATATTCTGACCCCTTAGCCAATGCCTGTTCTGAATCCTAGTGGCAGACCTATTCACACTAACATGAATTGGAGGACAACATGTAGAGCATCCTTTCGTTATCACTGGACAACTAACATCTATTTTATACTTCTTTCTAATCCTAGCACTAATGCCAGTAACCAGTATTGCGGAAAACAATCGCCTGAAATGAAGAGTCTTTGTAGAAGATACATCATCCTGGTCTTATAAGCCAGAGAAGGAGAACAACCACCTCCCTAAGACTCGAGGAAGTAGCTCCAGCTCCACCACCAGCACCCAAAGCTGAAATGCTCCTTACACTATTCCCTGAAACTTTGGTCATGGGCCATTTACAAAATTGAGTACTATTTCAGTATTAAAGTGACCTCATTTTACAATAAACTAGTGTGTACTTCGTGCATATCTGCATCACCACATCAATACATACATACATGCCGTATCATACATAATACATTTTATGTATAATCATACATTTACCCCGTGCTTATAAGCATGTAATTGTATTATTGATATTACATAGAACATATACATTGTCAATCGTGCATAGCACGTTAAGTCAGATCAATTCAGGTCAACATGCATATCATATCCGATAGATCACGAGCTTAATCACCAGGCCGAGTGAGACCATCGATCCACTTGGCAGGTGTCCCTCTTCTCGCTCCAGGCCCGTGATCTCTGCAGGTTTCTATTGATGAACTTTATCAGACACCTGGTTCTTATTTCAGGACCATCTCACCTAAAATCGCCCATTCTTTCCTTTTAAACAAGACTTTTTTTTTTTTTTTTTTTTTTTTTGCAGTACGCAGGCCTCTCACTGCTGTGGCCTCTCCCGTTGCGGAGCACAGGCTCCGGACGCGCAGGCTCAGCGGCCATGGCTCACGAGCCCAGCCGCTCCACAGCATGTGGGATCTTCCCGGACCGGGGCACGAACCCGCGTCCCCTGCATCGGCAGGCGGACGCTCAACCACTGCACCACCAGGGAAGCCCTAAACAAGACATCTTGATGGACTAATGACTAATCAGCCCATGCTCACACATAACTGTGGTGACACGCATTTGGTACTTTTTAACTTTTAAGGGATGCTTGGACTCAGCTATGGCCATCTGAGGCCTTAACTCAAATAAATTGTAACTGGACTTTAATTGAACATCATTTACCAACATCATCAACCATTAAGCTGCTGTTCAATGGTTACAGGACATAAGATTACACGCACGTGTGCAAGTAGAGTTTAACCACCTACCCAAAATTAAACAGACGAGAAAATAACCCAAACGCACTGTTGACCTTTTAAAAAACGCACAACATGAGAGTTGCGAGTTAAGTTTTATTTGAGACAAAATGAGGACTGCAGCCCAGGAGACAGCATCCCAGATGGCTCTGAGAGACTGCTCCCAAGAGGCAGGGGGAAGGTCAGTATATACGTGACTCTGGTGCAGGGGGAGTACCTGCAATCAAGCACATACTTTTTACTGAAGGTTTCTGCTGGTCTTGTGCAGGTTACTCTGCTGGTCTTGTGCAGGTTACTCTGCTAGTCACGAAGAGCAGACGTTGCCATGAAGGATTTTAGTGCTTTTCTAGATATAAAGAGACACAAGAATTGGGCTCATAAAATGGGCTCCTGAAAACATCTAACTATCTGAAGACCTGTTCTGCCAGTTCTTCCCAGCACAGAGAGCCTCGTTCCAGCTCTCCACCTTGAACTCCTTTCAGGGGGTGCTGAAAGGGAGAGCTGCAGCAGCACAGGATTTACTCCTTGTAGAGGTCGATGGCCAGTGCCAATTTGTCATTAACAGCACCAATAAACTACTTAGATATTCACCACTTATATAAACAGACATCTCCCTAGATCCAGTAGCCATTTTAATCAAAATTTTAATACTAAATCTGACATAAGCCACATAAAATAATCACATAAATATTAGTCCATCACATACGTCAACTTGTTAATGTAGCTTAAACCCTAAAGCAAGGCACTGAAAATGCCTAGATGAGTTCATTAACTCCATGAACACATAGGTTTGGTCCCAGCCGTTCTCGTTTTTAATAAAATTGCACATGCAAGCATCCACGCCCCGGTGAGAATGCCCTCTAAACCACTGAGATCGAGAGAGGCAGGCGTCAAGCACGCTAACACCAGCAGCTCACAGCGCCTCGCTTAACCACACCCCACAGCAAACAGCAATGGTAAAAATTAAGCTACAAATGAAAGTTCGACTAAGTTATATTAATTAGGGTTGGTAAATTTCACGCTAGCCACCAGGGTCATAGATTAACTCAAATAATAAGAGATACAGCATAAAGCGTGTTAAAGAGTAATGCAAAATAAAGTTAAGTTTTAATTAAGCCATAACTCAAATGAAAGTAGATGAAGACGACTTTACTATTTCCTGATAACAGAGCAGCTAAGACCCAAACTGGGATTAGATACCCCACTATGCTTAGCCCTAAACCCAAATAATTACAAGAACAAAATTATTCGCCAAAGTACTACTGGCAACAGCTTCAACTCAAAGGACTTGGTGCTGCTCTACACCCCTCTAGAGGAGCCTCTTCTATAATCGGTGAACCCCAATAAACCTCACCAACCCTTGCTAGTTCAGTCTATATACCGCCATCCTCAGCGAACCCTAAAATGGCATACAAGCAAGCATAACAATTATACATAAAAACGTTAGGTCAAGTTGTAACCTACGGGGTGGGAAGAAATGGGCTACATTTTCTGTAACAAGAACATATTTTCGTCACACGAAACTTTTTATGAAATTTAAAAACCAAAGGAGCATTTAGTAGTAAATTAAGAATAGAGTGCTTAGCTGAATAAGGCAATGAAGCACGCACACACCGCCCGTCATCCTACTCAAATATAATAACTTCCTATAATCTATCAGCAAATACTAATCATATGCAAGGAGACAGGTCATAACAAGGTAAGCATGCTGGAAAGTGTGCTTGGATAAATCAAAGCATAGCTTAAATAAAGGACCTGTCCACCCAGGAGATTTCATATCCCATGAATGCCTTGACCTAAAGCTAGCCCAACACCCCTCCCATTATATTAGCATAAGCAGATTAAACATTCACTCAACACTTAAAAGTATAGGAGATAGAATTTAAATTACCCTCTGGCACTATTGAGGAAGTACCGTAAGGGAATGATGAAATATTAAAAGTAATAAAAAGCAAAGTTTACCCCTTGTACCTTTTGCATAATGATTTAACTAGCAAAAATTTAACAAAGAGAACTTAAGTAACCCAAAACCAAACAAGCTACTTATGAACAGTTTATTAGAACAAACTCATCTATGTGGCAAAACAGTGAGAAGATTCGTAAGTAGAGCTAACAAGCCTAAAGAGCCTGGTGACAGCTGGTTGTCCAAAAAAAGAATTTCAATTCAACCTTAAAAAGTACTAAAAACCGTTTTAAGTGTCTTTTTGTTTGTTTGTTTTTGCGGTACGCAGGCCTCTCACTGTTGTGGCCTCTCCTGTTGCGGAACACAGGCTCCAGACGCACAGGCTCAACGGCCATGGCTCACGGGCCCAGCTGCTCCACGGCACGTGGGACCCTCCCGGACCGGGGCACGAACCCGCGTCCCCTGCATCGGCAGGCAGACTCTCAACCACTGCGCCACCAGGGAAGCCCCGTTGTAAGTTTTAATGTATTCTTAAATGTTAGTCTAAAAAGGTACAGCTTTTTACAAATGGATACGACCATAACCAGAGAGTAAAAAACAAACACCACAGCTGGCATAAAAGCAGCCACCAATTAAGAAGGCGTTCAAGCTCAACAATAAATATATCCCAATACCAACAATAAACAAATCAACTCCTAGTCTTACTACTGGACCAATCTATTAAGTTATAGAAACAATACTGTTAATAACAGTAACAAGAAATATTTCTCCTTACATAAGTTTACATCAGTAACTAATAATATGCTGATAATTAACAGTAAATAAATACAACTCAGCACTAAATTATTAACTACACTGTTAATATAACACAGGCATGCACCAAAGGAAAGATTAAAAAAAGTAAAAGGAACTCGACAAACACAAACCCCGCCTGTTTACCAAACACATCAGTTCTAGCATAACCAGCATTAGAGGCACTGCCTGCCCAGTGACAACTGTTGAACGGCCGCAGTATCCTGACCGTGCAAAGTAGCATAATCGTTTGTTCTCTAAATAAGGACTTGTATGAATGGCCACATGAGGGTTTTACTGTCTCTTACTTTTAATCAGTGAAATTGACCTTCCCATGAAGAGGCAGGAATAACAAAATAAGAAGACCCTATGGAGCTTTAATTAGTTAATCCAAAAATATATAATTAAACCACCAAGGGATAACAAAATTTCACATGGGTTAACAATTCTGGTTGGGGTGACCTCGGAGAACAAAAAAGCCTCCGAGTGCTTAAAGTCTAGACTTACCAGTCAAAACATAGTAGCCCTTATTGATCCAAAAACTGATCAACGGAACAAGTTACCCTAGAAGTAACAGCACAATCTTATTCCAGAGTTCATATCAACAACAGGGTTTACAACCTCGATGTTGGATCAGGTGGTTCTGAAGAACCTAGGGGCAGGACAGGAATAAAGACGCAGACGTAGAGAATGGACTTGAGGACACGGGGAGGGGGAAGGGTGAAAGAGTGGCATGAACTTATATACACTACCAAATGGAAAATAGATAGCTAGTGGGAAGCAGCCGCATAGCACAGGGAGATCAGCTCAGTGCTTTGTGACCACCTAGAGGGGTGGGATAGGGAGGGTGGGAGGCAGACGCAAGAGGAAGGGGATGTGGGGATATATGTATACATATAGCTAATTCACTTTGTTATAAAGCAGAAACTAACACACCATTGTAAAGCAATTATACTCCAATAAAGATGGTAAAAAAAAAAAAGTCCTACCTGATCTGAGTTCAAAGCGGAGTAATCCAGGTCAGTTCCTATTATATATTTCTTCCAGTATGAAAGTACAAGAGAAATAAGACCCACTTCACATAAGCACCTTAAAATAATTAATGATATAATCTTAACTTAATAAACAAATACAAAATAGCCACCCTAGACCAGGGTTTGTTAAGGCGGTAGAGCCCGGTAATTGCGTAAAACTTAAACCTTTATTACCAGAGGTTCAAATTCTCTCCCCAGCAAAATGTTTATAATCAACATCTTAATGCCTATTATCCCTATTCTTTTAGCCATAGCACACCTAACACTAACTGAACGAAAAATTTTAGGTTATATGCAACTCCGAAAAGGGCCAAATATCATGGGACCATACGGCCTATTACAACCCATTGCAGATGCAGTCAAGTTATTCATCAAAGAACGGCTACTACCAGCTACATCCTCCATCTCCATACTCATCATCGCCCCAATCCTAGCTACCCCTAACCGTACGAGTCCCCCTACTCCTTCATTAATAGAAGCCTGGGAGTGTTATTTATACTAGCTACATCAAGGCTGGCTGTATACTCTACGTGATCCCGATGGGCTTCCAACTCAAAATACACACTAATCGGGGCCCTACGAGCAGTAGCACAATTTCATATGAAGTAACACCAGCAATTATTCTTTCATTGGTTCTCCTAATAAATGGATCTTTCACTCTTTCAACCCTCATCACAACACAAGAACAATTATGATAATTTTCCCATATGACCACTGGCTACAATATTTCTTTCCATTCTAGCAGAAACTCATTGAGACCCCTCTGACCTGACAGGAGAATCTTGATCTTGCATCAGGTTTCAATGTAGAATACGCAGCAAGCCCATTCACTGTGTTTTTCCCAGCAGAAGATGCCAACGTTATCATGATAAATATCTTCGTGACAATCTTACTCCTAGAAGCATTCCACAACCTATACATACCAGAACTCTATACCACCAATTTTATCATCAAAACACTATTACTGGGTTTCCCTGGTGGCACAGTGGTTAAGAATTCGCCTGCCAATGCAGGGGACACAGGTTGGAGCCCTGGTCCAGGAAGATCCCACATGCCACGGAGCAACTAAGCCCATGCGCCACTATTACTGAGCCTGCACTCTAGAGCCCGTGCTCCACAACAAGAGAAGCCACCGCAATGAGAAGCCCATGCATCGCAACTAGAGAGAGCCGGTGTGCAACAAAGACCCAACACAGCCAAAAATAAATAAAATAAAAATAAATTTAAAAAAAACCTACTATTAACAGTCTCCTTCCTATGAATTCAAGCATCCTATCCTCGACTCTGATATGATTAACACATTTACTCTGAAAAAATTTCCTACCACTAACGCTAGCCCTATGCATATGACCCATCTCATCACCTATTATAATATCAAGCATCCCTCCACAAACATAGTATGTCTGACAAAAGACTTTGATAGAGTAAATGATACAGGTCTAAATCCTCTTATTTTTAGGATCATAGAAATTGAACCTACCTTTCAGAATTCAGAATTTTTCGTGCTTCCATATTACACCATATTCTATAATAAGGTCAGCTAAATAAGCTCTTGGGCCTCAAAAATGTTGGTTTATACCTTTCCTGCACTAATTAATCCTATCATCTTTATTATCATCTTAACAACCATTATCCCAGGAACTATAATAACCAGCTCCCACTGATTATTAATCTGAATCAGCTTCAAAATAAATATACTAGCCATTATTCCCATTATAATAAAAAGAATTTAACCCATGAGCTATAGAAGGATCCACTAAATATCTTCTAACACAAGCTGCCGCATCAATACTACTTATAATAGCAGTTGTTAACTTGCACTCCGGCCAATGAACCATCACCAAAATACTCAATCCAACAGCAGCAACAATAGCCCTAACCATAAAACCAGGCCTATCCCCATCCCACCTCAGTGCATCCCGTTAATAGCAGGCTCAACGCCATTAACACGACAAAAACCTGCACCCCCGTCAGTACTGTATCACATCTCACCATCTATCAACCTAAACCTCATATTATCTATAGCCCTGTTATCCATCTTAATTGGGGGCTGAGGTGGATTAAACCAAACCTCATTCAACATGCATGTAGTGGAGGATATTTTGCAACCACGTGGATGTAATAGAGGGTATTTTGCTAAATGAAATAAGTTAGAGAAAAACATACTGTATGAGTCTCACTTAAATGCGGAATCTAAAAAATAAAACTCGTGAACAAAAAACACTCAGAATGAACTAGTGGTTCCCAGCGAGGAGAGGCAGGGGGCGGGGTAATGCTGGGGGATGGGATCAAGAGGTACAAGCTACTGCGTATACAGTCAGCTTGAAGGATGTGCTGTACAACACAGGGAACACAGGCGATGCTGCACAGTAAGTGGCGCACGATGTACGTGCTGTAAAAGCTCGGAATCGCCACACTGTATATCCCAAAGGAACGCTGCTAGCTGACTACACCTCAGTGCAGTTATGCAGACATGACCGTAAGGGTGGGGCAGGGGACCCATCCCCTACACTGTTCAAGGTCACCTGCAGTCCCCGCGGTCCTGGCGTTGCCGGGTCTTCTTCCCGTCTCTCCAGCCTCTTCTTCCTGGGAGGGGAGGCAGTTCTGGTCTGCCTCAGGCTGTTCCTCTCAGAGATGAGGACTCAGCCTGGCCTGAGCATCTGCAGGTGACCCTTCTCCAGCGTTAACGTGGCACAGCGGGTAGGTTCGTGCCCCCTGGGCTCCGGCCCCAGCCCTGCTCCTGAGATGGACGAGGTCTAAGCACAGCCACGTGTGTCTCCTGGCCCTGTATGCCTGCCCAGGAGAACGGGGTGGGCAGCCTGAGAGCTCCGGCCTTCACTCTGCCAGCCACCCGCCCACCCACCGGGCTGTGAGGAGGCGCCTAAGACCCGCCTGGCCCAGGCCACCCCCAGACTGGCGAGCACGGTGGGCGTTATAACTGAAGCCGGCCAGCGAGGGACCTGGGGCCAGCCCCAGCCATGTCGGGAGCCAGAGACAGTCCTCCGCCGGGTCCCCCCTTCCCTGTGACACAGGCTGCTGCAGGGCCCCTGGATGACCTGCTCCAGGTCCCACAGCACGTGCTGCGCGGTACGCATTCAGCAGGCACTGAGCGCAGAGGTGACAGCATCTGTCGCAGCAGTAGCAGTAGAAGAAGTGTCTCTGGAGAACGCTCAGCGGGCGAAGGGCAGTAGTCACCAGCTCTGCGTGTGGTCACCTCGCTGGGAGAGGGGCAGGTGGCCGTGTTCCCAGGCCGGCTGCCCCAGTCGCCAGCATCCTTGCCCGCGGAGCAGAACAGGAGGCCTCCGTGCACGTGTGTCTGCAGAGAACAGGACGCAGCCAGGACCTGCAGGATCCGGGCTTCCCCAACCCGCAGCTGTGGCTCCATCCACACACAGCCCCACGGCCCACCCTCCTGCATCCCACCACCCTCCCCGCTCAGCTTCCCCCAGGCCCCGCCCAGCAGGGTCACGGAGCTGCCCAGCCTGAGGGTCATTCCAGGGGTCCACCTCCTGCATCACCCAGTCTCCTTCTGTCAGACTGGGGAGGTTGCTCAGGAAGCTAACAGACCTGCCCCATGACCCTGAAATCCTGCTTCTGGGTATTTATGGGCAGGACACAAAAAACAAGGTCTCAGAGGTAAAAGTTTTACCATGCGTCCACGCTACTGGGTACACGAGCGTTTACTGTGCACCTGGGAGTAGTCTGCACCTGTGTGGATACAGGCTGGGGTTTGGGGAGGACAGGGCAGGAGCTGGGACCCACCACGGTCAGAGGCAGATCAAGCCGGCCCTGTAAGAGGAGGGTGTCCGGAGGGTCTCGGAGATCAGAGCCCAGGCGGCGGGGAGGGGGATCTGAGCCTCTGCACCGAAGAGAACATCCAGATATTCTCACCTTCAAGTTCACCATCTCCCGCTGCCTCGAGGGCCCCGTCCGCACCCCGTCTAAGGCCTCTTCGCGCTGGCGCCAGGGGCCCATCCAGGCCTTTCTCAGCAGCCGCCCTCTCCCTGCACCTGACCGTTTCCTCTTCTGCTTTATGAAGGTTACCCCACAAACGCAGCGACAGCTCCCGACGCTGAGAGGTCCCGGGAGTTCACTCCTCCAACCGCCACTTTCCCTCTTCTCGGAACACCCGGCAAGGATCTCCCATACACGCGCCCCCCTCCAGCGCCCTCTGCCGCCCTCCGCCCCCCACATCGACAGGCCTGGCTCCCTCACCACCTCCCACCGCCCCGCCCCGCCCCATGGGCACTGGTACCGGACGCTGATGGCGTTCACTCGCTCGCTCGCTCGCTCCCCCTTCGCGAGGCTCCTCCTGGGGGTCCTGAACACGACCGTCTTCATCCTTCCATCCTCCCGCTGCTTTCCCCCATCTCCCAGCCTCTCCCATCGTGCCCTCCACAGGCGCCCCCCGGCCCAGCTTTCAGCTACATGTTCCCCACAGGCTCCCGGGTTTTACCTCCGCCCCGGCTGCAGAGCCAGCTTCCCTCGAATATCTCGTCCGCCGTGTCGGGCAGGCGTCGGGCTCCACTTCACCCCAAACCGGCTTTGATTTTCTCCACGGCCTGTCTTCCTTCAGCTTCATCTTCACTGCCTGTTTACGTCACAACTCCTGGCAGCGTCCTCGATTCCACCGTGTGATTCCTGAACATCCACTCCGTCAGCAGGCCCCGCTGACTCTGCCCGCAAGGCACACCGTCACCTCCACCCATGTCTCCCCAGCTTCCCAGCCTCCGCCGTCGTCCCGCTGCTCCCTACAGCCCGGCCCACACGGCAGAGCGACCCTGGTGCCCGCCCTCAGCTGAAGGTCCCCCAGCAGCCCTGCTCTCAGGGTTAGAGCTACAGACCTCACATGCCGGCCAGGCTGCCGATGCAGTTGCCCGGGGGTGGCCTGGGGCCCCAGAGGTCACAGCTGGGTTCCCATCAGCCCCAGGGCATTATTCCCTCCACACTCACGTTCCCCCAGTTACGGGCCAGGGTTCCGGGCACTGGTACCGTTACGACCAACAAATTCAGAAACAGGTGTTAACACTTCTCGCTTCTGTCAGTCGAGGATAAGATGACAAAAATGTATAATTTACTCTTCTCAGTGGAGAGCTGTTTTTGGAAAGCAGTTCTCACAAAACAGGAAATGTTTTGTTAGTATGTAACGGGTTTACTATATTTTAGTGATTACTATAAGTGAAAACCGAGACAACTATCGATACAGCCCACCAAATCCCAGCTCCACTCTCTCTGTGAAGTCAGTTGTCGCCCAGTCCTGAGACCAAACACATGAGGACACTGCCTGACAGGACGCACGGCAGCCACCCCTCTATCCTTAGGTCCCGTCGCTGTCCCACCCAACACTTGCCAAGACAGAAGAAGATCCAGGCGACAGGGATTCATTCCTGCCCTGGGGTTGTACATGGGGGACAAGTCGGACTCACCTCCCACTGTGGTGCGGGGGTGACAGCCGGGAGCAGGGTGGTGCCACCAACGGGCAGTCAGAGGAAACAGCAGAGGTGGAGGCGTCTGTCTGAGCTGCTCTAACAGGACCGGACTGGGGGCTTAAACACAAGTCGAGTCCTCACAGCCCAGAGACTGGACGTCCAGGACCAAGGTGACGGCAAATTCAATGTCTGGTGAGGCTTCTTCCTGGTTCACAGACAGCGTCTTCTCCCTGTGTCCTCACATGCGGGAAGGGCTGGGGGCTCTCTGGGGGCTCTCATCAGGGCACTAATCCCATTCACAGAGGCTCCACCCTCATGACATCATCACCTCCCAAAGGCCAACACCATCACGTCAGGCATTAGGATTCGACAGGAGCTTGGGGGACACACATTCAGATCACAGCACTGAACCGACGTACAGGATTCATGCTGAGGGCAGACCAGAGAGTGAGACCTCATTAGGGGGAGGACGAGTAATAAGGAATCCAGCCAGATGTTGATGGTGGTCAGAAGTTGAGCCTGAGGAGCTCTGACTAAACTGACAGGAATCTTGCTGAAATGAACAATGAAAATCCAGACGCTGAAGCCTGAAGGGTCAGGGCCTAGTTGGGAACTGCTCAGAGAAGCCCAACCAGTTTGGTCCAGGAGAGACTGTGACCCTCCTCTGCTCCAGACCACTTGTCACTTCTGTCACACTGGTCCAGGCTGTCCCTTCTACAGGGTGCAGGGGGGCACAGTGTTCCTGGAGCCCCAGTCCTGTTCCCAGAGCTCCACAGGCTCCCCCAGGGCGTGTGACAGGCAGACCTCAGATGTGAATCCAAGATCTCTCCATCACTGGAAACTGATCACAATAACACGAATCACATGACTTGGTGGGTGTCCCGGGGCATATAAACCTTGTTCACACTATGTTTCAACCTGTTATGTATA
Source organism: Delphinus delphis (assembly GCF_949987515.2). NCBI lineage: Eukaryota > Metazoa > Chordata > Mammalia > Artiodactyla > Delphinidae > Delphinus > Delphinus delphis. The sequence goes on from NC_082703.1 coordinate 24,979,131, forward strand.
CGGACTTGCACCTGAACAGCCTATACACCTTAACACTTCATCGCTAAAAAACGCTAACCAGCACCTGAGTTTTCCAAGTCAGAATCAGTAAAATCACTGTCACACATCAAATAACGGAAGTTTGAAACACTAAGAATAACTAAAACACGACAGAGTGAGTACATGCAGTTGGAGAATCGGCACCAGGTTTGCTCAACGCGGGACTGCCACAAACCTTGGATTTGTAAGAAACGCAGCATCTGCAGAGCACAGAGCAGTGGTCGCCGGAGCCCGTGGGGAACAGCAGAAACGTGAGCGGCAGCTACTCGGGAGAAATATGTTATCTGACCCAGTGCCAGGAAAGTCACCCAGGGTCCCACTCAAGGAGCACCTACCCTCAGCACAGGACCAGGCGGGGGTCTCACGTGCAGGAAGCACAGCTGCCCACCACCCTCTCCTCAGCCCTGCAAACAATGGCATTTCCCACAGTGGTCGGGGGACTCGGCCCTTGTCCTTCACATTCAGAGCCTGCCATCTCTTGGAAAAGCGTTAGTGACCCTGGGCTTGCCTCGTACCCGGTTCCTCAGGGCTCCATCCTGCAAGTCGGCCCCTTGGGTTGATTGGGAGGGGCTGCACAGGCCAGCCCCAGGCCAGCCCTCCAGACCCCAGAGGCCTGGGCCACCTTCCTCCCCTGCTGCCCCGGGTAATTCCAGAGAACTCGGTGCTCCGACGGCACGGGGTCCGCTTCTCACTTTTAAAGGTGAGCAGCTTCCCCTGACGGAGGCTTTGCTGGGGTGAGACCCCCTTTCCAGCTGTGGCCCGGGGGTCACACGACAACGCCCCCGGGATCAGCCAGGACGTGACAACACGGTTCCCTGCGTAGAGCCCGAGTATCTTATCTTGATCCACCCCGGAGGGGAGCCTGCCTGTCGCATCTTCATTTGGAAGTGGCAGCACAGGCGACTTACGTCTTGTGAAGTAACCCCACTTCCTCATAGCTCAGAAGACACTGAAATACGTACACCTGTGGTTTCTATTACGTTACATTTGAAACTGTACAATCAGAGACTTCCCTGGTGGCACAGTGGTTAAGAATCCACCTGGCAGTGCAGGGAACATGGGTTCGAGACCTGGTCCGGGAAGATCCCACATGCCGCAGAGCAACTAAACCCGTGTGCCACAACTACTGAGCCTGGGCTCTGGAGCCTGTGAGCCACAACTATTGAACCTATGTGCCACAACTACTAAAGCCAACACACCTAGAGTCTGTGCTCCACAATGAGAAGCCACCGCAGTGAGAAGCCCGTGCACCACAAAGAAGAGTAGACCCCGCTCGCCACAACCAGAGAAAGCCCGCGCGCAGCAACGAAGACCCAATGTGGCCAAAAATTAACTAATTTAAAAAACCTGTACAATCAGGGAATGGAAATCCTGTGTCACAGCTGCTGATGAAATCCACAAACACGGTCTTACGGTGTTGAAGCCCCGGGCTGAGAATCGCATTCTGTCCGCTGCACTAAGGGCACATCCGCTCAGCCCGCAGCACAGGACGGCACGTGGGGACACAGCCCAGCGCCCCGGGCCTGCGTCTCTGCTGCGACGACTGGCCTTGCGGCCACGGGCAGCTGGCCCTCCCTCCGGCTCGTTCCTCCACCTGCAAGCTGAGCCTGGCCCTCACAGCCGCAGAGTTGTATCCGTGCTGCCAGGGACAGACAGACAGGACCCAGTTTGTGTCGAGGGTGAGGGGCTGGGGCTGGGTAGAAGCCTCAGGTCCCCACGCGGGCTGAGCGCAGATGAGGTTCCCTCAGCAGGTGACCTCTGTTCCCTGGGATGGCCTCCCTCCAGCCCACAGCTCTGCCTGCGGTGCGTCAGCCTCCCCCTCCAGCTTCACCTGCCGTGAAGGGTTAGGCGTTAGGAGAGCCGTTTACTAGTCCTCTGCGCCGAAAGCCAGATGTTTACCTCAGGCAGTCAGCTCCCCGCTCCGGGTCAGGCTCGCCTCCCTGGGAGCTGAGATGCTGGACCGGTCCACGGGACCAGCTGGTGTCCATCCTGGAGGTGGGGGGACGGTCTACACCCCCCGGGATCCAGTGCCCTGGGCTCCTCCAGCCTTCGTCCTCCACTCAGGAAGTGCACTAGCCAGGAGGGAAGGGAGGACTGCGGGCCTGGGAGGAAGGAATTGCCTCCGAGTTCTGAGACCTAAACAACTGAAAGACTAGCTATTTCTGGTAACGAGTTACTTGTGTCTTCAGACCAACTGGAAAGGCCCAGTGTCTGAGGGTGCTGAGCCCAGCTGGACCAGGTTTCCCATGGGGGCTTTCTGGAGGTGGTGCATTCGAGCACCCTCCTAGGCGACGTGTCACAATTAGTCACGGTTGCTGAACCAGGTTCGTTCTGCCTGGTGCACAGCCAGCCAAGACGCTAAGCCGCCGAGGTCTGCAGCAAGAAGTGCTTAACTGCAAGGCAGCCAAGCAAGCAAGCTGGAGAACAAATCCCAGGTCTGCCTCCCAGAAGGCAAGGCGCTGGGGTGCTAATGGGACAGCAAACAGGGCAGCCACAATGGGAAAAAGGTGTGTACTCGTCCTTCTGCGCAGGCGTAACTAGGCTCCAGGCCTCTGCACGTTCACAAGGTCTCCAGTGCAGGCGCAGGCCCAGCTGAGGGGCCGGTGGTCCTACCCCATCTCAACTGGCTCAGCCCTAACTCGACACAGCTGACTCCAAGTTCCTGGAGAACAACTCCGACAAACACTTACTGATTAGGCTGCCACGCAAGTCTTCACAACCTTCATTAGGGACGGCAGGTGAGTGCGTTTAACCCACGGTTCAAGGTTCAGCACCCCCATCTTCTCATCGTTCCTCAACCTCAGGGGAGGGGTGAGGATGCCTCTGGCTACTCCCTGCTCGTAAGGGGCATAGATCCAACAAGGGCTTGAGAAGTCAAACTGTCAAGCACTCATTTGAGTGTATTTTCTTGTTTCTGGTTTGACATTAACACTGATCCCAATAAACAAATTCCACCCAGACACCGCTGTCAAGGTAGCCACAGGACCAAGATTGGTAATTGAAACTGCAAAGACGTATCCCTCAGGGGCACAGAGAATACCAGCCAGGGTTAACATTTAGGATTTTTAGGGATCCAGGGAAAGACAGGAGTCAGGTGATCAGCCTGATAGGTTACCAGCACAACCAAAGCAGAAGTCCTTCCAAGCCTGGGAGGTTAGAAACAAAGGACTGACAAGAGAACAGATCCTTCTTATAACAAGTTATTTAAATTGCCTTCTGAAGCATCTGATGTGACCAAAGCCACCACTGCAGCAAACCCACTCACCCTGATTTCTTTCTCGCAGCTTCTGAAAAGCAGCTGAAGATCTGTTGGGGTTCACCTGCCGCTGGAAGAAGTCAGTGTCGGGGACTGGAACCAGGCAAGGTTTGGATGACCTTGGTCGCGGTTTTCCATCGCATTTCTCATAATGTCCCGTCCTGCAGGGATGAAACCGGCCTCCTGTATGTTTATCCTTCAAGATTTCAGCCTAGGGTTTCTGTGTAACTGCCTTTAAAAGCTTCATTAAAAGGATTTTGCTATGAGTCCAAACCTGGGGGTCCAGGTGTAGCAGCACCCAGGCGCTCCCAGGAATCCCACAGTTGTCTCCTGGTGGCAACTGCAGTCCTGGCTAGAGCTTCCCTCCCGGCAGGGAGCAACTCTCTGTCCTTGAGTTCAAAACCCCAGAATATTTAACAGAGGGCTGAGAATCTATATTTTTCTTGGACACCTGACAGCCTCTTTCAGCCAAGAAGTTGGAAGTCAAACCCATACCTTGGTCTCAGAAGTCCTTTGTCTCACTGGTAATGAGGGCGTTGTCCACAGCCTGGAGCAGGGCTCCCCTGTTTAGTTCAAGGTCCCTCAGGTCTCGCCAGGATTTCTCCAAGTATTGCGAGAATTTTTAACTCCCTGAGGAAGAACTGTCCAGCAGTGAAAGCAGACAACTCGGGATTCAAACCTCAAGGGTGTACAAAAAAGACCTCCTTCAAGTCCAAGATGGTAACCCAACAAGAGTCTGTGGAGAGAGTCCTTAGCAGAGTATGGTTACGGGCTAGGGATGAATTCCTACAGCTTGTTAATTGCTCTTCAATCACGTAACACACATTCAGCTGTGGACCAGTCAATCACCATGTGACCAGCAAGAGCATATTGGCTCATAATGCAAGGAGGCTGTTAGAAGTTCACCCCACGCTTTGCTTGCTGCTTTATTGGATACTGCATTAAGTTTGGAATGTCTGGCCCCCTGCAGAGCCTGGCCCATACAGGTGTGGCCATCTCTGCTCTCCCCAGCACCCCCCATCCGCCCATCCCCCAGACTCACCCTCCGTGGTATCGCTCCCGGAATCACTGCAGGCTGTTTCTGAGGTTAGAGCGATAGAGCCTGCAGCGTGCAGGTCTGCTCAGGCGGTGCTTCAATGTCCACTCAGCGTCCAGAGGCAAAGGCAACCCTGGTGTTTAATTCAGTCCGTCTCATCCCAGAAGGGGAGTGAGGCCACCAGGCATGTACGGAAAGCTATCAGTGGTTCTTTCCCAGCCGGAGAAAAGGTTTTCTCAAGGGCTCTCCGCACACCCCTATTACTAACAGTCTCAAAACAAAGTTTAGAAAGCCAGATATTTAAAACCGAGTTCCCCCCACCACCTGTGCTGGTAAGCCCCACCCTTGACTCCCACTGCCACGTCACCCATATGGAAAACAATAATGGACTCGGAGCGATCATTGGTCACCGGCATCATCAGTTACCTGGGGCACCTGAGGCGCCACCTGCTTACCATCAAGAGTCTCAGGATGGGGCACTCTTCCAGCGTCCCTCCTGCCTGCAATATCCACATTTGCGGGGGGGGGGTCCCTCTATCAGGCTCCGCATTCAAGGAGGGGGGCCTTGAGGCCTCCTACCTTTTGCCGAGTCCCTCACGGGGGCCTCCGTTTGGTCCGGCTCTTCCCTGGGTTCAGGCGGCCGCCAGCAGAATAACCTGTTTCATTCTCCTTTGCTCCCTTTTCTCCTGAACCTGGTCCCTGCGATTAAAAACAAAACAAGCAGACACAGACAGACATGAACACATGAGACCAGAAACCAGAGCCCCAGCCTCCCACCCCGGTACCTCAGCAGCCGCGACCTTTCCTATTGTCCCCCAAACGCCCGCCAGCCGGGCCTCCAGCCACCATTGGGTCAGGACCAACCAACGATGGAGACGCAGGTGCGGTTCCACTCACCCAGAAAATGTCTTCCTAACCAAACCCAAAAACCGTTTTTCTGGCACAAAACGAAACAAGCACAGAAGGTCGGGGTGCCTGGTGGGGAACTGGGGGACGGCCCTGGAGCCAAGGGACCCGAGGCTCAGGCTCGGCCACCGGCTCCCGGTACCCAAGAGGGGCCACAACCCTCGGGCCAATGTTCCTCTGAACTCCCTCCCGGCCGGCTTCCAAATCTGTTACCAAACCAAGTTCGTTTTGCTCAACGCACAGCAAACTGAGGTTTGAAGCAAGGAGAGGTTTACTCACAGCCACACCAAGAGGAAACAGGGAGCCTCAAGCCCACCTCAGCGAAAGCCAGGCCTTGCCGGGTCAGGAACAAAGCGGCTGGGAGGGGTGGGGCCTGAGCTGCGTGGGGCACGTGGGGGCGGGCTGAGGCGGGGCGTGGAGGGGTCGCGGGGGACGTGGGGGGCGGGCTTAGGCCGGGCAGCTATGGGATGTGGGGGGGGGGGGGGTGGGCTGAGGCGTGAAGCACGTGGGGGCGGGCTGAGGCGGGGCGTGGAGGGGGCGTGGGGGACGTGGGGGGCGGGCTTAGACCAGGCGGCGTGGGGGACGTGGGGGCTGGGCTGAGGCGGGGGGCGGGACGTGGGGGACGTGGGGGAACGGACGTGGGGCACCCGACGTGGGGCACGTGGGGGGCGGGCTGAGGCGGGGTTGTGCGGGGGCGTGGGGGATGTGGGGGGCGGGCTTAGACCAGGCTGCGTGGGGGACGTGGGGGGGGGGGGGGCTGAGGCGGGGGGGCGGGGCGTGGGGCACGTGGGGGGCGGGCTGAGGCGGGGCGTGCGGGGGCGTGGGGGACGTGGGAGGCGGGCTGAGGCGGGGCAGGGCGGGGTGTGGGGGACGTGGGGGGCGGGCTTAGGCTGGCGGCGTGGGGCACGTGGGGGCGGGCTGAGGCGAGGGGGGGCGTGGGGGGCGTGGGGGCGTGGGCAGTGCGGGGAGGGCGCGGGGAAAGGGATGAGGTGCGTAATGGACCTTCTGCGCAGGCGTAACTAGGCGCTAGGCCTCCCCAAGGTCACTAGGCCTCCAGATCTCCGGCAGGCCCAGTTGAGTGGTCAGTGCTCCTATCCAGTCTCAACCGGCTCAGCCTAAGCTCGACGCAGCTGAGCCTGCAAGCTGCCGGGAAACAGCTCGGGCAAACAGCTTACTGTTTAGCATCCCTGCCGCTTGGAGGACATGAAGTCTTAAAATGACCTTGATTAGTGAGGGCAGGTGCAATGTATTGACTCATTACCCACGCTTTCAGTTTGAGCCTCAAACGAGGGACGTGGCTGTGATCCTTGACTTATAAGGAGGTTTTAAAATGAGATTGCTCACAGGAATAGAGCCTCCAGGAGACGTTCAATTGTTCACGGTCAGTGTCCGGGGTTGAAACCTGGCCCGACTAATAACAGGGTCTGGGTGGGGGCACAGCGTGTCTCATGCCTGCTTCCTCCTCCTGAAACCCCGGGGCAATGCCTCTGACGAGTGTTTAATGACTTAATGTAGGAAAGCAAATATCTCGACTTACTCTCATGTTTTAAACTGACAGCCAGCCCTTCTGAGGATCAGAACCTCAGGAACGGAAGCCTTAACAATCATACAACCCAAGTTTAAAATGCGTTTTAGAGCATCACATAAGCAAACAACCTGACCTATAGGGGTTCAGAGAAAGAAGAAACCGCTAGGCGGCGGGGGCTACAACGGAGACAAGTCTTAAGCCCCGAGTTAGATGGGAGCTCTGAGGGCACAGGTGTGGCCTGTATGGTTGTTGACTGCACGAGGGACTTGTGGCAGCTGAAATCCAAGAGCTCCACTCACCAAGCCCCGTACTTCCACTTTGTGGACCAGTAGGAGAAGGGCAGTGATGAACCTCGTTCAGGGGGCAGAATCTATCAGCGTGGGTTTAGGGAGAAGGGCTGCACCACCTTCTAGAACTGGGACTTCATGGAGGGAGAAGGGAGCTGACTGGGGGCCAGTTTCAGCAGGAATCCGCCCTGCTTTACTTTGGTGCCTGGCAAAACAATCCCTCAGCATCAGCTGGGTGCAAGTAACAGCGGTACGAGCAATAAATAGTGATACAAGTAATAACTAGTGATACAAGCAATAAATATACAAGCAATAGTGATACAAGTAATAGTGATACAAGTAATAACTAGTGATACAAGCAATAAATAGTGATACAAGCAATAGTGATACAAGTAATAGTGATACAAGCAATAAATAGTGATACAAGCCATAAATAGTAGTATAGTAATAGTGATACAAGCAATAGTGATACAAGTAGTAAAGAGTGATACAAGCAATAAATAGTGATACAAGTAATAAATAGTAGTATATGTAATAAATAGTGATACAAGTAATAGTGATACAAGCAATAGTAGTATAATAAATAGTGATGATACAAGCAATAAATAGTAGTGTAAGTAATAAATAGTGACACAAGTAATAAATAGTTATAGAAACAATAAATAGTAGTACAAGTAATAAATAATGATAAAAGGGATAAGAGCGCAGCCACCACCACTCTTTTTCTTCCCCTGTGTCATGAAAGGCTTCATTACATTTACAAGGAAGTTCAGGCTTGAGTTTTATCGGTTTTTTTCCAATTTTTTTAAAAAGGTATATTTGACATATAGCATTGTATTAGTTTCAGGTGTACAACATAATGATTTGATATATGTGTATATTGTGAAATAATCATCACAGTAATTCTAGTTAACATCCATCCCCTTACATGGTTACAAAATGTTTTTCTTGTGATCTTTTAAGATCTAGTCTCCTAGCAACTTTCAAATATACAATATTGTTAACTTTGGTCACCATGCTGTACATTACATCCCCGGAACTCATAACTGGAAGTCGGTAGCTTTTGACCCTCTTCACCCATTTCGCCCATTCCCCACCCTCATCTCTGGCAACTGTCAATACAATCTCTGTATACACATATATATATGTATACATAAGTGTGTATATACACACACACACACACACACACACACACACACACTACACCTTCTTCATCCAGTAATATGTTGATGGACACTTGGGTTGTTTCTATATCTTTGCTATTGTAAATAATGCCGTGGTGAACATGGGGGTGCAGATATCTTTTCCGGATAGCGGTTCTGTTTCCTTTGGATAAGTACCCAGAAGTGGGATTACTGGACCATATGGTAGTTCTATTTTTAATTTTTTTAGGAATCTCCATACTATTTTCCACAGTGCCTGCACAAATTTACTTTCCCACCAACAGTGTACAAGGTTTCCGTTTTCTCCACACCCTCACCAACACTTATTTCTTGTCGTTTTGATAACAGCCATTCTAACTGGTGTGAGGTGATGTTTCATTGTGGTTTTGATTTGCATTTCCCTGATGATTAGTGATGTTGAATATCTTTTCATATGCCTGTTGTCCACTTGTATGTCTTCTTTTGAAAAATGTCTATTCAGTTCCTCTGCCCATTTTTAATTAGATTGTCTGTTTGGTTTTTTTTGGCTACTGAGTTGTATGAGTCCTTTATATATATTTTGGGTATTAACCCCTTATCAGAAAAACAGGCTGTCTATTCCCCATTGTATTACTGGGGGGAAGTGTGAGATCATCCATCCCATCTCACAGGGCTGAGAAATTAAACACTTTATCCAGTCATCCAACTAGTTGAAGCATGGCTAAGGTGAAGACATACATCTTTCTATTTTCAGCCAAATTCACATTTTATTACCACAGGATGGTGCTTCTTACGAGTAATGTTTAACTAGCTTATCATTTTCAATTAAGATTCCCATGTCTGTTTTCAGAAAAGGAAATGCTTAGGAGATTTTAGAAAATGGTATCGTTTTCCCCCTCAAATTAGTTTGTTGATTTTTTTCATCTTCAGCAACATGGTGGTCTTGTCTAAGTTTCATTTGGGAGGGAAATAGGAAAACCACCATACTGTGAGCATACACTGAGTCACAGCTTTTCCACAAATGCTTTCAAATCTTGGCTGGATCTGACTCAGCAGGGGCCAAGAACGGGAAAGGGTGGGGCTCTTTGTTTTTGAGAATAGCTTCTTTGTTGTCTGCTTGTTAAATAATTCAGCCAGATTTAAATTTGGGGATAATTAGGTGAAAATCAAAAAAGGTAAAAAGTGATAAAAGCTAATTAAAATCTCTGATTTGGGATGTAGTAAGAAAACTGAATCTATTGCTACTAAGGGCTTGCCAGTAAAATTGGCACCTTATGCGGGAGTGTCTGGTAGACCGAGTGTCCCTAAACTGAAGGTGGCCTGTGACACAGAACTTATCCTGCTCATTAGTTGAAGTTAATATCTGTGACAGTATTGCTCTGATTGCTGCTTTATACCCAGGCAAGCGCACAAAACCTAACAAAGCTACAATACCATGCATTTGGAACTATAACATAGAACACAGTGTTTCTATCCACATAAGTAAACCAAAGAGAAAAATAATAGAATTGAACCTGAAATTATTTAAATTTTCTATCAAATGTTGCTGCCCCCAAAGAAGTAAGTTTAATTAGAGAGGAAGGAGGGAGAGCCTTGAGAGTCTGAAAGGAGGCCGCAGGGATGATGAACTCTAACATTCACAGTGTTTCTTTATCACATTAAAACTCACTTCCGGGATTCCCTGGCAGTCCAGTGGTTACGACTTCGCCTTCCAATGCAGGGGTACCGGTTTGATCCCTGGTCAGGGAGCTAAGATCCCACATGCCTTGCGGCCAAAAAACCAAAACAGAAACAATATTGTAACAAATTCAATAAAGACTTTAAAAATGGTCCACATAAAAAAAAATCTTAAAAAGAATAGTCTCTTTAAAAAAAAAGAAAAAACTCACTTCAAATTCTGCCTCTTCTTTACCTTGATATCTGACTCACTTAAAAAAAATGAACTCGGGGCTTCCCTGGTGATGCAGTGGTTGAGCACTTATACACTTAATTTATGAGACTGCAGGTGGTGTTCCCAATACAATGTCCTATCTGTGCCCCCATCACCAACATACAAGAATTCCAGTCATCCCACAGCCTTGTCGACACTTGGTGTTGTCAGAATTCTCCGCTTTATCATTCCAGGAGCTGCCTCGTTAGTTAATCTTTCGAATAACTACAAGAATTAAACTGTAGTGTGATCTGCTAACACGGTCTAGTGGGAAAGGCAGAAACCAATGCAGCTGACCCTTGAACAATGTGGAGGTGGGAGCACTGACCCCCAAGCCATCGAAAACATGGGTACTGCTATCTCTGCCTCAAAAACAAAGGAAATGGTCCATGACTCGGCCGAGGGCAGGAAGCTGAAACAGTCTGGATGGAATCAGGACTCCACCCCTCGTTCTTTTGATCCCACATATTGTGATCTCTAATCAAACACAAACTTTCCCCAAACTTAGTCAATTTAAAAATCTGTAAAATGAAAATACAGGTACTACGCTTATTGAAAAAGAAAATTTGCATATAAGCAGACCCTTGTAGTTCAAACCCGTTCAAACCCGTTTAAGGGTCAGCTGCAATTATACACTCCAAGCTGCCCATTTCTGTAAAGCAGAGGTTGGGACTTGATTCTGCCGGGGGTCGGGAGGGAACCATCCTAGGTCCCTGAGATTCGGCGTGGCTGCATCCGATCTGCTTTGTGCATCTCTGGCTGCTCTGCAGAGACTGGCCATCAGGAGGATGAAACTTAAAAAGGGAAAACAGAGACACATGACACAGACCAGACTCTGATCCTGAAAGCTGACCGTAGGGCAGGAGAGAGTGTAGGCGGAGAAACGCGCAGGTCTGAAAACACCTTACCCAGGAAGGCACCGTGTCAGCTAAGGGAGAAGGCAGCTTTGAGCAGCCAGGCCTCAGGGTGCAGAGCTCGGCACAGAGACAGAGCTGCCTGCTCGCTGCCTGGGGGCAGCAGCCGGGGACCAACCAGGTCCTCAGCCAGATGTTTCAGCAGAGTGATGGCAAGAGAAAGAACTTCTACTCACAACACTTCTGACACCAAGCGTGCGGGTTTTTCCGCATGCCAACCAATCCTCCGACGCCAGCTGGCTGTGCTGCCATCCACACGGAGTGAGCATCACGTCCTGCAGTTGAGGGCTTGGTGCCACGATGCCCAGCTCCACACACCAGCCCAGGTGTCTCACACTTCTGACTAGGGTCCCCACAAGCCCTTTCTTGGGTTCAGTAATTTGCTCACAGAACTCAGGCAAACACTGCTTACGTTTACTGGTTTATTACCTACTGAGGGATAAGATTAAAGGTTACGGACGAACAGCCAGGTGAAGGGGCACAGAAGGCGAGGTCTGGGAGGGTCCTGGGGGCAGGAGCTTCCGTCCCGGGGAGTTGGGGATGTGTCCATCCACCTGGAAGCTCTCCAAACCCCATAGTTTGTGAATTTGTTTGGAGGCTTCATCACGTAGGCACGATCCATTGTTAACTCAATCTCCAGCCCTCTCCCCTCCCAGAGGATGGGGGTGGGGCTGGAAGTTCCAAGCCTCTCATCCTGGCTCAGTATTTCTGAGCCATCCAGGAGCTGCCTCACTAGAACCAACATGCTCCCATCACCCAGGAAGCCCCAGGGTATTGCGGAGCTCTGGGCACGGGCACTGGGGGCAGACACACATCTGTCCGCTAGGTCACAGCTGTGTCACGACAGCCAGGTGGGACGGGGCGCAGCGGGCAGGGGAGCTGGGAATTGAAGCGGTGAGCATCTCAGGTCGGGTTCTGCAGACACACACCCTCGTTCAGAGTTCACGTGAAGGGTCCCAGAAACAGAGGTGGGGCCCGCCTGCAGGCACCGTGATGAAGGTCTGGAAGTCGGGGTGGGGATCTGTGGGGTGGATGGAAGCAGAGACAGAGCAGAGGTCTGAACCTGGACTACAAAGTAACCGCGGTGACCTTGGGCAGGAGCAGGGCGACTCGTCCCCGAGAAAGGCGTTCATGTCCTTCTGGTGTGGACGGGAGTGGGCAGAGGGAGGTCACCCTCTGCCTCAGCAGTTCTAGATACAATGGGAGTCAGCGTCCTGCTGAGAGGGAGAAGCGGTGGTCAGGGGGTCAGCCCCGTGGGATGGTCAAGGCTGGGATCATCCCTGTGGGGATGGGAATGAACCCGAGCTTAGGAAACATCCTCGAGGATCGTCCTGGGTGACGCAGCTCCAGAAACGGGGGAGAACTAGAAGCAGGGACTGCGGGTGGGGTCGGTCTGAGCCCCTCTGTCCACTGCAGCCTCCTTCCTCTCCTCCGCTGCTCGGACCACTCGGCACCAGAATTCCCAGAGCCCGGACACGGTCCTCCCCCACCCCCTGCTCTTCCTAGCAGTCCTGGATAATAAGGTCAAGGTGGCTGACTGCCCAACCCTGAGGTGTGCTGGCCTCTTACAGGACAGCAGGGGCTGCAGATGCCCTACTTCTCACCGGCAGAGAAGCTCAGGCCACCAGGTCAGAAAAACAGATGTACCTACACACAGGAGTGGGGTGCGGGGCGTTCCTTTGGGCTCCTCGAATCATGGCACCTTCCTGACTGCGTGTCTCCTCGGCACTGACGACCCCTGTGCTCACCCTGCTGAGAATCAGAGCTTATTCTGGGCAGGACCAGGGCTCTCCGAGCAGGAAAGAAGCTTCTAGAACAACCGTCCTCCTTCTCTGTCCCTTCTTGGACATTCTTTTCCAGCTCCAGCTCCCCAAACTTTGAACCCTCCTGCCAGAGGAGAGGAGGGGAGGGCGGGATGGAAGGAGGGAAGAGACACAGCGCTCCAGCCCACACAAGTCCAGGTGTCACCTGCTGGCCTCAGGGGAGCCTGCATGTGAACCTGAAGCCCTGGGATGGAGGCCTTGCACCCGGCTCTCGACCCACGTCTGCGGCTGGTGGGCGCTGCCTGCCCTTCTCGGGGCCCTTCGCCTCCCCCGCTGGACACGGAGCAAAGCGAGAAAACAGCTCGGGCCTCATGGCAAGGGCTCTGGGAACAGAACAGCCCTGTCTCCGCCTGGAACAATGCTTCCTTCTCGCCCTCCAGATTCCCGTGACGCCAGAAACAGCAGCCGTGGGACCCGCCTCACTGATCTTGCCGGGTTCCTCCGCCTCGTCGCCGCTTCTTGGCTTTCCTTTCCCTCCCTCGCCCCCTCGTGTCTCGTCGGGCTGCCGGCCCTCGGAGGGGACGCGGGTAGGGGCGGGTAGGGGCGGGGCGGAGATGCGGCAGGCAGGGCGCGGAAGGCGAGCGAGAGCGAGGGAGGGAGCGGCCCGGATCAGGGCACAGGGGCTGGGAGCCCCTCCCACTCGCCAGCCGCCTCCGGCCCAGCCCGCTGGTTTGGGGCTGAGCGAAGGCACCCACACACCCACCACGGCGGTCGTTTCCGCAGAGACGGACACGCAGCTCTGGGCAGAGGGTGTGCTCCAGGTCTGTTCTCTTTTCACGCAACGCAGTGTGTTTGAGGTTCATCTCAGCCACTGAGTGCAGTTTATTCCTTTCTGTTACTGTCCTTTCTGATACTGTTACACGCAGCGCTCTCCTGTGGGACCAGACCACACTTCGTGGCTACAGCCACCCTTTGATGCAATTTGACTTTTCCCAGTTTTGAACTATGTGCACTGTTTTGAACAGTTTGAACTGTTAACGAATAAAAAAATTCTTTTAATGGTCTTTTTACGGGCTTATGTTTTCCTGTACCTTGAAGGAATACCTAAGAGGGCGGTTGCTGTGCTTGTCCTACGAGAAGCTGCAAAACAAATGTTCCAAATGATTGTACCATTTTACACTCCCATCAACAGTGTGTAGTTGTGATGGTTAATATTATGGGGCAACTGATGGCCATGGGTTACCCTGATTGAACATTTTTTCCAGGTGCTTCCAGAGAAGATTAGCGTTTGAGCCCGTGGACTCAGTAAATGGCCCCCACCCCATGTGCGTGGGGATCGTCCAATCAACTGAAGGCTTGAAAAAAACAAAAGACGGAGGAAGGAGGAATTCCCCATTTTTCTGCCTCATTGATGAGCTGGGTCATCTCAGGTCATCTCCTGTCCTCTGACTGGGATTCACACCATCGGCTCCCTGGGTTCACCGGCTTTCCTGAGTCAGACGGCACATCCTGGGGCTTGTCAGCCTCCATACCTGTGTGAGCCACTTCCTCATATTCAGTCTCTTTCTCTCTCTCTCTCTCCCCCTCTCCCTCTCCCTCTCTCCATATATATATATATAATATCCCACTGGTCAAAGAGGAAATTACAATGGAAATTCTGATTCTTTTCCACATCAGGGCTTACAGGAAATGGTGATATATCTGAAGAACACTAGAATAAACTAGACAGGACTGGAGGCTTCAATCGGAGTTCTTTCTGCCCCAGCACCATGCCCACCCACTTCAGCATTGCCCTTCCTGATGGCCCTGAGCTTAGGGGGTCAACACAGCCATTGTGGAAATGGGGAAGCTGCACTCTGTGCTTCTAGTTATGATGCTGCTACTGTATTGTCCCCATGGTCCAAAATAGCATGATTTCTGAGTGAAAAATGATGACAATAGCAGCCTCCTGAACTTCCTTAAGTTTCTTAAAATGAACTTGTGAGCCATCTATTAGAAATAGTGATTCAATATGTTTTCTTGTTCCTGAAAAAAAAAAAGTTAGACCCAAGTTATATTATGGCTTAGTGAGCATCTACTCTTCCCAGACATCATACTGCGTTCTTTATATAGTTCTCCCTTTTAAACATCTTATCTATGATGTAGATATTATTAGTTACATTTTCTAGATGGTGAGATGGAAGCTCAGAGAACTGTGTAAGTCACACAGGATTTTGTTAGTGTTAGAAACCAAAATAGGATCCCCAAATCGACTCCCAATCCCTTGTTTCATCCATATACAGTATAATTTCCCTCTTATCTCTGCTCCACTAGATCAGAAACACAACACGTAACAGGATTTTCCTGTTGTGTGGTGAACAGAACTAACTCACTTGGTCTTTCTACCTCTGTCCACCATGGCTACTAAGAAAATTGGGTAGGAGAACTCTGAATAAGGTACTCAAAGAGCCCTAGGAAAAGAGACCCCAAATAATGTTTCTGATACTAAAGACACTGAAAGGAAGTATCTTTTTCAATTGATTCAGGCTCTAGTATCTTCCCAGGGTGCTCTAAGATAGGTCTGAAATAGTATTTAAAAACAGCTCAGTCTTTTTCCATAAAATTAGAGAATGCTAATAATAAACATTGCTAAAATATTCCCTTACCTACTCTTATTTTTTTCCCAACCATTGTAGTCTTTATATGGTAGCTATGATTTATGAGTCACAATTTCCAGGGAAAGAAATTTTACAGAGCATGGGGGCTTTAAAGGCACTCAATGTTCAAATTAGCTTTCTGACATTTAGCTACATGGTCTTCCTTCTATAAACCTAGTGAATGGTACCTTAGATCTTTAAGGTGTCTGGCAGTTCTGACGTTCTGACTTTAAATTACTTCTAGAGAGAGATTTGGTTGAGAGATTTGGGCAGGAGATGGGAGAGGCTTAGGGCATGGCTCATATGTTTACCTTGTTGACCAGGTAACAGGCAACATTCTTCAGCTGTCGTTTTGGTTTGTATTCTTGTTAAAGATGCTTTGTCTTGAGTTTTGTCCTATAGCAGAAATTAGAGCAATAATATGCTTCCTTTTTAAAATTATAAAACAAAGAAATGCTCCTGGCAAACAATTCCAACAGCACAGAAGGAAATTCTTGTTTATCTTAGGCGCTTCTGTGAGGAACCAAGCATATGCGTGGATTTTTTTTTTTTTTTTGCGGTACGCGGGCCTCTCACTGCTGCGGCCCCTCCCGCCGCGGAGCACAGGACCCGGACGCACAGGCCCAGTGGCCATGGCCCACGGGCCCAGCCGCTCCGCGGCATGCGGGACCCTCCCGGACCAGGGCACGAACCCGCGTCCCCTGCATCGGCAGGCGGACTCCCAACCACTGCGCCACCAGGGAAGCCCTGCGTGGATTTTTAACCTCAAATGGGCTCGTAGTATAAGGATGCTTTTTAGGCCCAATAAGCGCTGTCCATTCCAAGGGTGAAAACGCAGGGTCAAGCTCTCCCACTTACAGCATTGCTTTTTGGCTCTTACAAGATACGGAATTCTAGAACCCATGTTCACCGTCAAGGTAAAGGTGAAAATAAGCGCTTTCCAGTAAAAGGTAAGCTTTAAAAATTGTCTCGGCAATGTGAAATCATTGCATTTCCAAACTCCAAACACTTGGCGGGCCTCGGGGCAGCTGACCTTCTGAGGAGCCAGGAACGCCCCTGCTGGCAGGGCCAGCGAGCGAAGGGAGGGTGGGTGCTCTGGGGACAGCGAGGGGGGTGGGGAGATCTAGGGGTGTGATCTGCCCGGCGGACTCTGCCCACGCGCGCGCAGCCCGAGGGCTCCCCGGGGAAGAGATGGGGGTCTGGGGGTCCAGGGGTGCCCTGCCGGGCGCCCCCCTGCCCACGAGTGAGCAGCCCGAGGGCTCTGTAGGGAAAAGACACGGGTCTAGGGGTCCTGCCTGGCGCCCCCAGCCGACGTGGGCGCAGCCAGGCTGGGCTTTGAGCCGAAGGAGGGGGTGCGGGTGGCCACGTGGCTCCGCAGGAATGCGCGGGCGCGGGGGCGGGGCGCCGCAGAGGAACGGGCAGGCGCGGCAGCCAGTGGGCGCCCGGCACCACCCAATCCAGCCAATCACGGCGTGCGGGTGGGCCTGCCTCTCTGTGGGTGGGGCGGGGCCAGGGCGCATCTCGGGGCCGCGGAGAAGAGGAGGGGAGAGGGGTCCTCGGAGGGACGGCGGGCCGGGGTCCTGTCCTGGCTGCAGGGTGAGTGCGGGCGGGGGATGGGCGGGGGTCCTGTGGGTTGAGCGCGGGCGGGGGGCGGATGGCGGGTGGGGTCCTGCGGGGTGAGAGTGGGTGGTAGGCGGGCGGGGGTCCTTGAACGGCGCCTCCAGCGAGCCCACCTATCGCGGGGATTCGGAGTTTCCTTTTTTTCCTTTGAAAGTTACACTTCTGCCTAACTCCCCCGAATTGGCCAGATACCACCGCTCCTTGAAGTCCGGGTTGCCCGCCAGCCCCAGGTTTTGGGTGACTGTGCGAGGGCCACTCGGGGTGCACCTTGCCCCCGGGCACGGACCGTGCAGGTGGCGGAGCTGAGGCCCGGGAAAGCCCCCATTTACCGCGAATCCCGGCGGTAATGGGAGCCGGGTCGAGACCCCGCAGGCTGTCAGGAGGGTGCAGGAGGGACCCCAGGCCGGGGCCCCAGTGACGTTGCAGGAGGAGTGGCGAGTTGGGGTGTTTAGGTGGGGAGCAGTCATGTATATTTTCCGATAGAGGAAAAAGTCCTTGGCCCGCTTTAGGGTGAAAATAATTACTATTGTACTTAAAAAACCCGTACGTGTTTCCTCCCCCTCCCCCCATCTTCCATTCCTGGGGAGACTGAAGGGGGTGTGCTGCCAGTAGTCGGCAGGTACCTTGCTCATCCCCACCTGGCCACACCTCCCCTCTGGGAGACCCTCGGTTTGAACGTAAAAATCTGAGTAAATGTTTCAGCTTTTAAAAGGACGTGAACATTCTGAGAAAGCAGCAGACGTACTTGGTGCAATGTAATATTCTTTTCAATTGCTAGAGGTAAAAATTCTCATTAACTCAAAATGCAATGGATTTTTAGCTCTTCTTTGGTTGAGCCACAAAGAAAAAAATAAAGTAGCATCAGTGTTCTGGATTTTGTGCAAGAGTTACTTAATATCCCTTCAGGTAGAACATTGGGAGGGATAACGTTTTCACTGTTCATTTATTGCTTAAAAAATATATTTTGGACATCTGTTTTCTAGGAAATAACTTTTATTATAATGGAAAGATGAGATATACTCTGTGTAATTTAAAAATATAATTTACCCCTTAAGCTCGCACAGTGTTTACTTGATTGGCCCTGGGATATGATTTAGTGGCCGCATGTGCAGTTAGGTGACTCAGTGACTCTTTATGGTTTCCTGATTTCATGTCCATAAGAAAAGTCACTCATAGAAAGTGGTATTTCATAATAGATTAGTCTCTCCATGCAGGCCAGATTCTATCAAAGCAGTTGTAGACATTTAGGGATGAAGTCAAATCCAAAGTTATTCAGTATAGCTTTTCATCTTTTAAAAATCGAACTTGACTTTCTCGTTTTACCAAATTTGTCATCTTGATATTTTGACGTGCCGCGTTTTCTCTGCAGTTTTTCTGCTGGGGTTAGAAGAACTTCTTGACTCTTTGGGAATTCTTGGAGATCGAGGGGTTCTGGTGGCATTTGGACCCTGGGCTGAGTTCTGGAACTGCTCACCCCACCCTGGGGAGTCAGGTCCCCACAGAATTTGTTTACTCACTTTGGAAATTGCTGGACCGCAAGTGTGTGGAAATGTGTTTTAAAATAAGGACATTCTGCATAAGTTAGAGCAAACTAAAAATGCTGTGAGTTTGGCTGTATTACTCTGGAATATCAATAATACAGACCCTTGTTGAAAACTACAGTGTTCTTATTGCACAAGGCATGATAGAAAAGCTGCAACAAAAAATTCACATCTTGGGATATTCAGAGCATATTCATGTATACTTCATACATTATTCATAGTTTGCACAGGTAGAAACATACGTGGAGTGAAACAAGATAGAAGGGGAACATAGATGTTAAACATTTATGGGGTAGGATTACTGCTCTCTGGGTTAAGCCTTCTGGAAGTGTAATTTGAGAAAACGAGGTGGGAAGTTCTGGGAGCTTTGCGGTACAGAGGGGTGTGCAGGTCTGCGGGTGGGGGGCAGGGCCAGCTCTGGGGTGATGGCTGTGAGCAGTGAGGCACAGGAGAGCTGGCAAAGGACCCTCTTATCTGCCACCAGCCCCTACCCACCATACCCCCCCCCGTTGTCTCTCCTTCCCAACTTTTCAAAGATCCAGACATCAAAGTTTGTTTTTGCTGCTGCTTTGTTTTTGTGTGCACAGTTTCAAAACTTTGATTATAAAAATGAGCAGTCATGGCACTGGTGTTATTCTTTCATTTCCTGTTCTTCTTTATATCATGAAAGTAATGCGTACCTGCTAGTAGAAGGTGCTTTCTCTGGGTTGATGTTTTATGGTTTCATTAAAGAGTGTTCAAAAGATTTTTTTAAAGTTTTTATTTATTTTTTTTAGGTTTAAAGTGTTTCTCTTCCATGAGCTACGTTCTGATACTAGAAATTACTTTTTGAAGTAAAATGCAGCGCCAAAAGCTTCTCCAGCCTTGCAGTGCCCTTGGGAAAGGGAGCTGTGAAGAAAGGTCATGGGTGGGTGAGGGTGCTGCTTTGCGCTCCCACACAGATGGCTGAGCTAGCCTTCCACCGGGTGAGGCGGGCGGCTGGTGACCTGGTGGCCTGTCTGAGACTCCAAGGGCTTGGCTCAGTGAGTCCCCTGTGACCCTGACCTGGGCATTTAGGAAGAAAACAAAAGGAATAGGTGAGGATGCCCGAATACTCTGTACACTGATAGCTACATGTAGCAGAGGACCTTTCACACGCGAGGTGTGTCAGGGTCCTGAGGGCAGGGCTTTGCTTCCTGGGCTGAGGTTTCGCTCTTTTTCTTGGGCTGGAGGCCAGCAGGCTGTGGGGAACCTGAGCCTCATGTGTGGACATCATTTTTTTTTTTTTTTTTTTTTAAGAAAGCACTGTGGACATTCAGACTCCGAAGTCAAACAGATACGAACTTTGAACTTGAGTCATTTCGCAGTGGTGTGGAGAATGGGAGCTGACAGTACTGGAAAAGCTGAGGAGTTTTATTTTGATAAAAGTGTTCTGTGCACACCTAGTGTTTTATTCTGTTATTCGCCTTATTTCCCTGAAGGGAAGATGGGGGGGGGTGACTTTAGCTGGTTTCTGACTTGACGGGACGGAGAACATCGAGCAGAAGGGGTAGCGTCTGTGCTGAGGCCGTGCTCAGCGCCCATCTCCACTGGGGTTGGAAGGCCTTAGACCCCCGGAAGGACGCAGGGGAGTCGCTTGGCTGCTTTGCCCTCGGGCCAGGCTCTGCCCTGCTTCAGCAATGGCTTGCAAGGGCTGCTCGAAAGTGTTGGCATCTGCCTGGTGGTGGGGATGGGAGGCGGTGTGGGCCACTGTAGATACTGCCCAGGAGTTCCAGATTTAACCGTGATCCCATCTTGGGAGCCAGAGCCTGCTTCTGGGTGAGGAGTGCTGAGCTCTGAGGGCAGGAATCCGGCATGTTTCTTGCCTCCCTGTCTGAGCCTGGCCGGGTGGCGGCGCCTGCTCCGGGCTGGGGCTCGTCGTGGGGCTGGCCGCCTGCTCCCTTCCGAGGACGTGGACTTGGCCCCTGGCCCCGGCCGGCCGGCCCTCTTGCTGCAAAAGTGATAAGACGTTGACTGATGCTTTGTTCTCAAGCACTTGACTCCGCAGGTCGCTGGGAAGCGGCCACGTGGGCAGCACCGATTCACGTCCATCAGAGAAGCTTGGGCTGGACGTCACCTGCGTGGCCAGGGACTCAGCCAGCGGGGCCCTTCTCCCAGAGCAGTGCCGGGCATGGGCCTCCGTCTCAGAGTTCTTGTCCCGGCTGGCGTGCCCTAGATCGCTTTTCAGTTGGAACCAAAATCAGACTCAGGCTGTTGGGGTCCAGGGTCTGTGGAGGACAGAGTCCCGTCTCAGGCCCAGAGCCGGGGTCTAGAGGGAGCCCACTGGGCCTGCTGCCGGCCTCTGTTCTGCAAGAGCGTTTAGACACGTGCTGCTCCTGGTGATTTAATAGGAAGGAATGAAAGGTGCAGCATTTGCCAGCCGACAGAAGTATTTGGGAAACGAATCCCAGGTAGTTGCAGGGGGGAGAGATTGTTTGCAGGGTGTGCGGCCGCTGCAGCCAGTCTGGGCCGACAAGAGGGCATTGGGACCCTGCCTCATCTCCTGCTTGCCCCGGAAGAGCCGCCTCCTTCTCCACCTTCGTGGGAGGAGGGTGAGGACCCCGGGGAAGGTGAGGAGGGTTCACACCAGGGTGCTGTGCCCACGGCTCATTCCCTGCCGGCGCCTGGGTGTGCTCCGTGGCCCCGTTTCCTGGGCGCACCTGCCGTCTGTCCGGAGCTTCCAGCAGGGAATCTAATGTTAGGCCATCGCCTTAGGCCTCCGTCTCTCCCCTGATGAAATACATTCAATGTCATTTTGTTTTCATGCGTTTTAAAAATCAAGTTCTTGTACTTAAAAAAAAAAAGAACGACCTTTTTACAGATGGGAAGAGGTGCAGGTGGTCACGTGCTGCAGCACATCTGGAAGGGATTTATTAATTTGATGGATATTTAGTGAGCACCTACTGGGTGCTGACTACCAAGTGCCCTCAGTCCCAAGACTAGGCAGTGAGCAGAAGGCCCAGGTCCTTTTCTCATGGGGCTTGTGTCTTGTGCCCGGGAGACACTGTAGACAGGAAAGTAGATAGTACTTTAGATGATGATAGAAATAAAGCGGGAGACAGGCCTGGGGGTGCTGGGGGGAGGGGCCTGCTACTCACGAAGATGGCAGGTAAGGCCTCACCGGGAAGGTGATGTTCGAGTGAGGACCTGATGGAGAGTGACAGCTGCGCTCATGTCCACCCAAGAGCATTGCAGGCGGAAGGAGCAGCCTGTGCAAGGGCCCTGCGGCAGGAGTGTGTTGGGAGCAGCAGGAAGGCTGGTGGCCGCAGTGCTGAGTGATGGAGGCTGAGGCAGGGCTCCACCTTGGGGAGGAAACAGTGACAGACAGGGGTGCGAACGCTGACTGTGCTTTCATGGGGCCCTCTGGGTGCAGCCTTGAGAAGGTTACAGAGGAGCAGGAATGGGGGAAGGGAGGCCAGTTACGAGGCTTTTACAGAAACTCAGGCAAGAGACGGATGGTGGCCATGGAGGGAGGGAGAGACGGCTCACCTCATTGGGGATGTGCTCTGAAGGTGGAGCTGATAGCATTTGCTGGTGGATTAGATGGTGGGGGGAGAGAGAGAGAGAGAGGGAGGGAGGGAGGGGGAGGAGAGAGGGGGCGTGAACAGATATCTTTGTGATATCCTGTTTTTATTTCCTTTGAATACATACCCAGAGATGGGATTGCTGGGTCATATGGTAGCTCTATTTTTTATATTTTTGAGGAACCTCCATACTGTTCTCCATAGCGGCTGCACCAATTTACATTCCCACCAACAGTGCACAAGGGTTCCCTTTTCTCCACACCCTCACCAACACTTGTTATTTCTTGTCTGTCTGTTGATGGCCGTTCTAACAGGTGTGAGCTGATATCTTATTATGGTTTTGGTTTGCATTTCCCTGATGATTAGTGATGTTGAGCATCTTTTCATTTGAATTTGTTCTTTGGAAAATGTCTATTCAGTTCTTCTGCCCGTGTTTTTAGAAATCAGATCGGTGGTTTTTTGGCTATTGCGTTGTATGAGTGCTTTATGTATTTTGGACATTAACCCCGTATTAGATAGATAATTTGCAGATACTTCCTCCCATTCTGTAGGTCGTCTTTTCACTTTGTTGATAGTTTCCTTTGCTGTGCAGAAAGTTTTTAGTTTGATGTGGTCTCGCTTGTTTATTTTTGCTTTTGTTACCTTTGCTTTTGGTGTCAAATCCAAAACCTCATCACTAAGACTGATGTCAAGGACTTTATCACCTGTGTTTTCTTTTAGGAGATGTATGGTTTCAGGCCATACATTCAAGTCTTTAATCCAGTTTGAGTTAATTTTTGTGTATGGTGTAAGGTAGTGACCTAGTTTCATTCTTTTGCATATAGCTGTCCAGTTTTCCCTGCACTAATCATCGAAGAGATTGTCCTTTCCTCTTTGACTGTTCTTGCCTCCTTTCTTGCAGATTAATTGAACATATACACATGGGTTTATTTCTGGGCTCTCAGTTCTTTTCCATTGATCTATGTGTCTATTTTTTTGCCAATACCATTCTGTTTTGATTACAGTAGCTTTGCAGTACAGTTTCAAGTCAAGAAATGTGAGGCCTCCAGCTTTGTCCTTCTTTCTCCTGGCTATTTATGTGTTTCCATACAAATTTAAGGATTGTTTGTTCTATTTTTGTGAAAAAAAAAATGGGAATTTTGATAGAGATTACATTGAATCTGTATATTGCTTTGAGTAGTGTATAGACATTTTAATGATAGTAATTCATCCAGTCCGTGAGCACAGAATATCTTTCTATTTATGTATGTCTTCTTCAGTTTCTTTTACCAGTATCTTATAGTTTTCAGTGTATAGGTCTTTTGCTTCCTTGGTTAAATTTTTTCCTAGATTTTTTCTTTTTGATGCAATTGTAAATGTGATTGTTTTCTTAATTTCTCTTTCTGACAGTTCATTATTAGCATATAGAAATGAGACAGGTTTTTCTATATTGATTTTGTATCTTGCAACTTTACTGAACTTGTTTATTCTAACAATTTTTTTGGTGGAATCTTTAGGGTTTTCTATATATAATGTCATCAGCAAATATTGACAGTTTTACTTTTTCCTTTTGATTTGGATGCCTTTTATTTCTTTTTCTTGCCTAATTGCTCTGTCTAGGACTTCCAATACTATTTTGAATAAAAGAGGTGAGAGTGGGCATCCTAGGCTTGTTCCTGATCTTAGAGAAAAAGTTCTCTGCTTTCCATTCTTGAGTATGATGTTAGATGTGGGTTTGTCCTAAATGGCCTTTATTATGTTGAGGCACATTCCCTCTGTACCCACTTTGTTGAGAATTTTTGTTTTGAATGGGTGTTGAATTTTGTCAAATGCTTTTTCTGCATCTATTGAGATGATAATATGATTTTTATCCTTCTTTTTAAATTTATTTTTTATTTTATATATTTTTAGAATTTATTTTATTTTTGGCTGCATTGGGTCTTCGTTGCTGTACTTGGGCTTTCTCTAGTTGCGGTGAGTGGGGGCTACTACTCTTTGTTGTGGTGCATGGGCTTCTCATTCCGGTGGCCTCTCCTGTTGCAGAGCATGGGCTCTAGGCACGTGGGCTTCAGTAGTTGTGGTTCGCGGGCTCTAGAGCGTGGGCTCAGTAGTTGTGGTGCATGGGCTTCATTGCCCCATGGCATGTGGGATCCTCCTGGACCAGGGCTTAAACCCGTGTTGCCTGTATTGGCAGGCAGGTTCTTAACCATTGTGCCACCAGGGAAGCCCCTGTCCTTCATTATTTTTTAAAATATGGTGTATCACATTGGTGGATTTGCAGATGTTGAACCATCCTTGCATTCCTGGAATAAATCCTTTTCACTTAATGTTGAATTTGGTTTGCCAGTATTTTGTTGAGGATTCTTGAATCTGTGTTTATCAGGGATATTGGCTTATAACTTTCTTTTCTTGTGACATCTTCATGTTCTGCAACTTTAGTGAATTTTATGAGATATGTACAGCACATTCCATCCAAAAGAAGCAGAATGGACATTTTTGTCAAGCACACATGGAACATTCTCCAGGATAGATCACGTTAGCTGACAAAACAAGTCTTGATACATTTAAGAAGACTGAAATCATATCAAGCATCTTTTCTGACCACGATGGTGTGAAACTGCTAATCAACCACCAGAAGAAAGTGGGAAGATTCGCAGAAGGTGCCCATCCCTGTGGCTTGGCTGCCATAGTTGCACTTTCTGTGCCGTCTCCTTTGCCTCTCCCTCCTCATTCCCATCATCATCATGGTCATGAGCCTAGCCTCTTGCCCTACAGCCTCCTGGGGGATGGCCTCCATCCACCTGGCCCTCCTCCCCGATGCCCTGTCCACCTGATGCCAGTGTGACTTTTTTTTTTTTTTTGCGGTACGCGGGCCCCTCACTGCTCTGGCCTCTCCCGTTGCGGAGCACAGGCTCCGGACGCGCAGGCTCAGCGGCCATGGCTCACAGGCCCAGCCGCTCCGCGGCATGTGGGATCTTCCCGGACTGGGGCACGAACCCGTGTCCCCTGCATCGGCAGGCGGACTCTCAACCACTGCACCACCAGGGAAGCCCCAGTGTGACCTTTTAAAAAGGCAACTCTGGCCACATCAGTCCCTGATCAAACACCTTCCGTGGCGCCTTCCGAGCTGAGGCTCTGACCTGGACAGGCCCCACCTCAGGCCACAGCCTCCTCTGCCTGCCCTTGCCTCGTGCTGCTCTCCCCTGAGCCTTCCTCAGGAAAGCTCTCTCCGCTCCCCACACTGAGGCTGCACTCTGGCTCTGTCCTCCTTCCTCCCATCCTAGGGGAGTCTCAGCCCCCCTGCAGCAGGGCAGATGTGATTGCAGATGCTGCCTGGACACAGCCCTCCTTCCCACCCCACAGTGGTCCACAGTGTGGCCCAAGCCAGTGCTGGGTGTGTGGACAGTGCCAGCATCCCAGGGGATGGCGTCTGTAGGGTGGGACCAGGTGGAGCCAGGCCGCCCCACACCTGGGCTGAGCTGCTGCCCCTGGACGCGTGATGAAAGGCTCCAGGGAGCTTTGCAGGGACAGTGGCTTCGTCTGCATCCGACTGCTGTAATTACACATTCGCACAGCACACTTCCTTCTCTGTGGAAGAATTCCATTGTGTTTCCTGTAAGTAACGGGAACTCCTGCTGGAATATGAGCCCCTCGGCCAGGGCCCTCACAGTCCGTCACCCTTGACCTTGACCCACGTGTCCCTGCAAGGAAGTCAGGGGGATGGACGTCAGCTCCAGGATTTTCCCAGGTTCCTTCCATTCCTGAGGCTGGATGTCCTTGTCTGTAAGGATTGTTTCTGAAAGTTGGGATTCACATCATGCAAGAAATTGCTGCGCGTGTGGGTCACAGGAGGAAGGGTGGGGCGTTTGCTGCCGTCTCGCCTCCTCGCCGCCCTCCTCCCCTGATCCCTTGGGGTGATTTGGTGCCTGTTTGCTCTGCGTCCTTGGTCAAGTCCTGAACTGCCAGTGGCTGGGGTGCTCTGTGCCTGTCCTTGGAGGGGCATGTGTGGCGGGGGAGGTGACAGGGAGGCCTGGGCAGAGAGAGGACAGGCTGCAGCCCAAGAATTAATCAGAGGAAGAGATGCCCACCAGCCGACTGAGAGGGCACAGAATGTCACACACGGAGACGCAGAGTCCAGGCCGGTGGTGACCCCCTCGCAAGAGTAACTTTGTCCGGTTTTGTTTTATGAATATAATACCCCCTTTGATGAAAACATTTCTCAAGGACACTGCCAATTAAAGACAGAACTAACTGCGTCCTTGGTAAGTTTTGAGATGAAGCGACAGTGCTTTTTGTCTAGGTGGTTTTGAGGTTTCGAGAGAAGGCTCTCAGGCTGGGTTGTGTGGCCACGGACAGCCGTGTGGGGGGCCTTGGATGCGGGCAGGCTTCAGGAGTCCGTGGGGCGTGAAGCGTTTGTGCTGTGAGTCTCTGGGTGCCTTGGTCCTCGGGGGGCAGCGGGGCAGCTGTCTTCCTGATGCTTGAGTCTGGCTCGGGCGCGTGCATCCCAGCTGATGTGGGCCTGCGGCTGGGGGCAGGGCCTGCTGGATTCTGGAGGGACCTGGCACAGAACAGCAGCAGTGCAGGCCAGGCCAGTCCAGGTCAGTCCAGTCTGGTCCAGGCCAGTCCGGTCCAGGCCAGGTCAGTCCAGTCCAGGCCAGTCTGGTCCAGGCCAGGTCAGTCCGGTCCAGGCCAGTCTGGTCCAGGCCAGGTCAGTCCGGTCCAGGCCAGTCCAGTCCGGTCTGGGCCAGGCCTGGCCTGTGGTCCAGGTGTTTAAGGGATGGAAGAGTGAGGGGCAGAGAAGGTAAGGGAGAGTGGGGACAGGAGCATCGGCCCGCCCCAACCCCCTTCCCCCTTGTCCACCCCTGCCCCCCACAAGTGTTCTTCTGAAAGCAGACCCCGTGTCAGGCACAGTTCTGGGTTTTGTTCCTTATTAGGAGGCCCTAATAAATAATTAAATGCATGTTTTCACCCCATAAAAGTGCAGATTATGGCCTGGCATCAGCCAAGCTTCCACGTGTTCATTCTTTTGGGCCCGTGTGTCGCGGCCTGTGGTGTTTGCAGGGACAGTGTCTGGGGAGGCTCCAGGACTGTATCCCCGTCCCGAGCCACGTGGACTCCCCAGGGGGTGGGCACACTGAGAGAGACAGAGAGAGAGACACAGAGAGACACACACAGAGATACAGAGAGAGACACACACAGAGAGACACACACACAGAGATACAGAGAGACACAGAGAGACACACACACAGAGATACAGAGACAGAGACACAGAGAGAGACAGAGAGAGAGACACGGAGAGACAGAGACACAGAGAGACACACACAGAGATACAGAGAGAGAGACACAGAGAGACACACAGAGATACAGAAACATAGAGAGATACAGAGAGAGAGACAGAGAGAGACAGAGACACAGAGATACAGAGAGAGACACACAGAGATACAGAGAGACACACACAGAGACACACAGAGAGACACACAGATACAGAGAGAGACACAGAGAGACACACACAGAGATACAGAGACACACAGAGAGACACACATACAGAGAGAGACACAGAGAGACAGAGAGAGAACATGGAGAGACAGACACAGAGAGACAGAGACGACATGGAGAGACAGAGACACACACACGCAGAGGTGCCCGGGAGCCGTTCGCAGGGTGAGTTCGGGTCAGGAGTATGCAGGAGGGGGTTGGTTCATAAAGATTTGCAGTCAGGGCAGCAGGGCCGAGGCAGCGCGGGTGTGGGTGGCAGAGCGTGCGCTGCCTGGGGCGGGGAGGGCACGATTCCCAGCCTCCGTCCAGGTGAGCACCCCTCCAGGAGTTCTGAGGGGTTGATCCCCTGGACAGGGGACCATTTGGAAAAGATGGTGAGCAGGTGAACATCTGGGGCTTGGATGCGTTGTAATAGCCATTGCCACATGGAATACATCACTTCTATTTGCTTTTTTCCTTTCTGAGGGGAGGGGAGGAGGCCCCATGGAAGTGGCCTCAGTCTGACGTGAGCAGAGACACACGGGACCCAGGACACACCCCCAGCGAGGCGCCATGTGTGCTCTGCACTCCTGTGCCCTTTGCGGTCCAAATTCGATGAGCACGAAATAGACGCCCTGACGGCTAAGTTCTGTGCTCGGCTTAGGGAGTCCCTCCCTCTCTCCCCGCTCCCTTCCTTCCTTCTTGTTTCTGTGCTTTTCTTTCTTTCCCCTCCCTCTCTCCCCACTCCCTTCCTTCCTTCTTGTTTCTGTGAGCATTATGTCTACTTAAAAATCTATGAAAATGTTCAGTGAAAAGGATTGTTGTGTTTGGTTTGCCCTGGAGTTTGTTTGGTTAAACTTAGATGGAGCCTTTCCAACAGGACTCATACCGTAAGGTCCTGTGAGCTTTTAGTTTTTCCTTCCTGGATCTCCATGTGGAGACAGAACCTTCCTGACGTGAGGTCGCTGGGAAGCTCGTGGTTTTAGGCAACGGCGGACCCAGCGCCAGCGGCCGTGAGCCATGAGGATTCGTGCGTCCCCCGCATCCCCGGGCTCTGTCCCCGGGCTTGAGGTGCACTGGCTCCCACTGGGCTCTGAGTGGACCTCCAGCCCTCGTGCGGGACGCTGGGTGCCCCTGACCTACCGCGGCGCGGTCTCTGGTGCATGGACTCGACGGGTCCCAGCTGGGTGGGTCGGGGGCAGGCTCAGCCTGTAGTCTGTCCGCCAACTTTTTGTGACTGGACAGCACGGAGGCTGGGGTGGGAGTTGGGGAACCAACCTCAGTGCTGTCTGCTCCCAGGCCCGTGGCCGCCAGCAGAGATGTCCCTGTCACCTCGGTTCACAGCGAGGAGACCGAGCTCGTCCAGCCGGAGGGTCGGAGCCGAGCAGGGTCTCCCCGGACTGGCTTTCGAGTCCAGGCTCCCAGCCCCCTGCTTACTCGTCATGCTGCTTCTCAGCGGAAAGGACCTTGTGGAGAGCCCACTGCCTTCCACACCCACAGGACCCAGAGCGTCCCCTGCACAGGGAATACCTGCTGGGAGGGGCGGCGGGTCCCGTCCCTCAGAGCGTCCACACGTTCACGGTGCTCTCCCTGCAGGTCTGCAGAGACGGCCAAGACGCTGGAAACCTCACTGGAGCAAAGACTCAGGCTATTTCCATGAACTTAAAAAAAATCAAGTGACTGGGGCACTTCTGTCACCGCCCAGGCTCTGAGGCAGAGTCACAGCCGCACTGCAGGGACCATCTCTGTGCCCGTCTCTCCGGGCTGCTGCTTCTACCGCGTGTGTCATCTTTTTGTTGGAAACCACAACCTGGGTGCACAGTGAAATCTCTCATTAGGATGCTTAAGTTGGAAAATGGCAGTGATGATCCCCACGGCCCTGCAGCCCAGGTTGGCCTTATTTCCTGCTGCTCCTCTGCCGGGGAGGAGCCTCGTGAAAGCGAGACTTGTCCTCCGTCTCGAGGTCGGTCGTGGGCCGATCGGGCTTCACCCGTCCCTAAAAACACCTGGAGGGCATCCGGGAGACGGCAGGTGCCCGGTTTCGGGGAGCAGGCTTCCTAGGGCTGCCAGGAGGTCCAGGGGCTGAAACTTCAGTGCTGGGTGATGCCTGTGTGGAGTGGAATTCAGATCACGGACACCCAGGCCCCCCACATCCAGAGGCAGATCCTGTGTGTGTGTGTGTGTGTGTGTGTGTGTGTGTGTGTGTGTGAGAGCTTCCAGGAAGGCAGTTTCCCATGGATGCCGATTTGGGAAGAAAAAACAGTCCCTGAGTGTCGTGGTCTGACTGAAATTCATACGCAGTCACACACACAGACCGAGGCACCAGGCGCCTGGGTTCCGGTCCCAGCTCTGCCTCTGGAGACAAGAGCCGTGCTCTCTCGGCTTCTCACCCTCGCGTAGGACGACTAGGCTGCGAGGTCCATCTTGGCACCCTGGGAGCGCTCTGCGGGTGAGCGGTGGTTGTTTAATAGGATCGGGCATCAGAGTAAGAAAAAGCACAGGCATGGTCTTTCTTTGTTTTGTCCCACACGTTAGCAATGGGAAACGAGAAGTCAATTTGACTCTGTTTTGTGCATTTTCAGTAGAAACAAATAGCGTTAATGAGATTTGTCCAGCATGGTTTAAGGTGAGTAAATGACGTGATTGAGAAACCCAAATCTATAAGACACGGAAAGCCACGTGGCCGTCAGGTCCCGCATGGCTCTGCGTCCCACTTGTTCTGGACGAGCCCGGGCAACGTGCCAGCAGTGTCTGCGAGGGACGGTGCTGGGGTCACACAGAGGGGTGCATGGGGCGTGCTCTGCTCCGACGCCCAGCTCCCTGGCAACTTGGGCCCTGTTCTCACTGGCCCGGCAGGTCCTCGGACTGCTCCGCGTTTGGCTGGTTCGTGCTGGGGGAGTGAGGCAGAGCCTCCGTCCTCAGTCAGTGGTGCGGATGTAAAGTAACGTGGGAGCCCTCATCGCCCCGGGAGCCCCGACCAGTTCCTTCTTCCTCGCTTCCTCCCAGGACAGGGATCGCACTGTCTTCCTCCTGCGGACCTCCTGCCCAGCAGTGCCTGTGGGGTCCTGGCACCGGGTCCAGGGCCGCCCAGCGGCCCCACCTGCTTCCTTTTTGGGCGTCACCTAAGGCGCAGCGCCGTGGACGCGGTCCGTGTGTCTGTGTCATGTCACTGCTGACCTGGCGCCACACGAAGCCGATGTGAATCCAATGGGATGTTAAATTCGCACTCGGGTATTTTGATTTACTTCTTGGGAGAGGACACGGCAGCGGACGTCGCCCCAGTTCTGTGTGCTTCTGAGGCCCCGAATCCTCCTGTCCTCCCTCCTGTTCCTTCCCTGCAGCCCCCTGGGCCTCCGTGTGTGTGTGTGTGCGCGCGTGTGTGTGTGTGCACGTGCACACATGCACTCACCTCTGTGTGCGTGTGTGAGCACGTGTGTGTGCACTCACCTCTGTGCATGTGTGTGCACGCGCGTGAGCATGTGTGCGTGTGCACACACCTCGGTCACGTGGCCGTGCACGTGTGCATGCGTGTCCCCTTGTTGTGACTTCGCAGACCAGGATGTGGCAGGTGTTGGTTGAGGGTTTGTTGACTGAAACGGAAGCAGTCGTTTTACGTTCGCTCTCAGGAGCCGGTATGTCTCCCCGTCGAGAAAGGTTTGGTCGTCCGCTTACTGTTCCAGGTTCTCCGGGACTCGAGTTCCCTGACCCTTGTGGTCTGAACCTGTCTGTCGTAAATGGTTTGGAAACCGCACTGCAGTTTCTCTCTGAGAGGGTGAACCGCCTCGGTTGGCGTCACTGAATGTGGTGTGTCGTCCGTGGGGCTAGGGTGTCACTGAGGGGCTTCCCTGGGCCTCATCTGGGACCCTGAGAACCGGGAAGGTGCTTCTGCAAAGTGCGGCTTCCCGAGTGAGGTTTGCTTTCCTGCGACCATTCTGGAAGAATCCAGGCAGGTGTTGGTGGTGTCAACACCCATAACCAGAGACCTTGGTTCACAGGATGCTGAGGGGTGCGGGACCAGCCTTCTCACGGCCTGGCGGTTCACGCTCATTCTTAGACCAACGTGCGAGGAAACAGGAAGAGCAGAAAAGAGAAAGGAAACAAAGCAGGATGCAGGCATCCGGCCCGGACCCAAGGGTTTACTGACCCTCTGGCTCGAAAGGGCTTGTGGAAACGGTCAGCCTCCTCCTTCATCCTCAGAAACGAATCCTTCACTCAGAACTGTTAAAGATTTAGTTGAAGGAGGAAGAAAAACCATTGGACTTGCGTGTCCATTTCTCCCCTTAGAACATGTGTGAAATTAAGCAGAGAATCAAGGCATCCTGGGCCGGGCCGGGTCCGGCCATTGAATCCAGCTGCAAAAATCAACCCCTGGCTGCAATTCAAGGTGACGTCAAGACACCGGCGGTCTCCATCTGGCTTTGCCCTGAGTGTTATTTCGAGGCGGTTTGCGGTCCTCACGTCCTTAGATCTTTCGCTGCGGCTATGGATGGAATCTGCGTTTTCCTTCTCTCAGGCTGTCGGCGGGGTGCCCAGAGGCGTCCGGGGCCACCCTCCCCCCGGCCCTGACAGCCTGTTTCATCCTTGCAGGTCCCGGATCCTCCGAGCCCAGGAGCGAGGTGGACGCGGCAGCATGGACCAGCCGGGCCCGCCGGCTCCCGCCCGGGAAGGTAACAGGTTGCAGGCCGGTGGCGGGGCAGGTGAATTGGGGCTGTTTCCCAGGCTCCATGCTCTGGGCATCACTAACCCGCGGCCTCTGGGGTGGGGCCTGGGCTAGGAGCTCCTGGGAGGGAGGAGGGTCTACCCAGGCCCTAGGGGGCGGAGGCCTGGGGGTCCTGGCCCAGCCCCTCCACCCATCCCTGCGGTGCCCACACCAGTGTCTAGGGTCTCCTGTGTTTACTTTCACACGACCCATCAGAACCCCCTGGAGGTGGTAAGGGGGGTGACGGCCCACTTCAGAGACGAGATTTAGGCCGAACCCTGCGGCCACTGGCCACCTGCCAGCGGAGCTTAAGGCAGCCTCCTTGTCAGCTCCCTCCAGGTCTGCCAGGGGTTCTGGGGCCTGTTTCTGGGCCGCAGTTTGATCTGAGTGTGAGTGGCTGGCCTTTGAGGTCTTCCAGGCTAGACCCGACTTTGACTGTTTGAACTGAAAGCGAGACAGACCAACACCGCTCACCACTTTTCATCCCCGTCAAGGAGGTGATGCCCAGACGATGCCGGGCAGCGTGGCCTCTCGGGGACAGGCCTGGGGTCCCCACGGCCCCCTGTGTGCTGGGCCGTCTCCTGGTGCTGGCCGCACGCTCCCAAGTGTGGCCCGGGCAGTGGGCTCCCTCCTACCCCCCGACTGCCCTGCCGCCCCTTCCTTCCTGGCCTTTCACTGAAACCAGCCGTCGCTGTCTTCTGTGCCGTTTCGCTGTTTCCATGGGGCACCAGCACCCTCGGCACCCACGCAGGATAGGGAGCTGCCGGGCTCCGAGGTGCTCAGGGGGCGTCGGCTATTGGGGACATCAGAATACAAAAGGCAGGCCCAGAAGCACCTGCACCTGGTTTTTAGGACTGTGGGTGACGTGCGCGCTGTTCAAACCTGGTGGCAGGTGCGTTGTCCTTCCAGGACACAGGGTCTGCTTTCCGCAGAGGAGGCCACGCCTGCCTCCCCAGCTCTCGGCAAACGCCCGGTGTCCGCCGGTGCCCACCCCCCAGGGGCTCGGCCTCCCAGTCACGCCCCGAGTTCTGCAGAAACGCCCGTCCACCTTCACCCCCAGAGGCACCTCTGCGCTTGGTCCTGGGAGGAGAGGGCCTGGCCCAGCAGCACCGCGTCCTGGCGGGCGGGCCTGCAAGCCTGGGACAGACCTCGGCCCAGAGCGCATGGCCAGACGCCCGGACACCGCGAGGTGGCAGCCAGGCCTGTGCGGGGACTCAGCTGGCAGGAGGCCGCGTCCGAGCTCCAGCCGCAGGGATGAGATGCTCAGGCCTGTCTGCTGAGAGGGCAGCTTACATGTTCTGCCGGCGGGAAAAGCAGAGAAGAGAGAAGGCGGTACCTGTGTGGGGTGGAGGCTGAGTGCGGTGATTATTTCACAGAGCACAGGTGGATCAAATCATCCAGTCCTGCGCCGTAAATACACAGTTTTTATTTGTCACTCATGCCTCAATAAAGACGGAAGAGGACGGGTGCAGAGAGCGAAGGGTCCCTCGGGGGGCTGGAGGGGCGCTGAGGGCCGAGCAGAGTTCACCGCCCTTTCCCACGAGCGCCGTCCGTCCTCTCCCCGCAGTGGCCCGCTTGCCCCCCCACCCCTTGCTGCTCCAGCACCAGGTGCTCCTGGGCCCTGCTCGCCTGCTGTCTTCACGGTCGCGAGCGAGTCTCACCGGCAAGGCCTGTCGCTCCCGGGGTGCAGCCAGTCCTGCCAGGCTGTTCACGGGTGATTCCCCCGACCCTGTCCCCAGGCAGGTGATTCCCCCGACCCTGTTCCCCCGACCCTGTCCCCCTCTTAGCTGGGAGGTGACTCGCAGCTGGGAGAAGGTGGGACCTTCTACGTGGACCACCTTCTACATGGGCCGCCTGGGAGGTTTCCTCTGGGGAGCCTGGGGAGGTCCCACCGACGTGGGGTGTTGAGGATGCCGGGAGAGGACCAGCTCCATCTCCCCGGGCTGATGGCTGTTTCCTGGTTGACAGCCCAGGGCTAAGACCACGATTTAAACATGTTAGTACCATGCCTTAAACATGATTATACTCTGATACAAGACTTTCTGGGTAGTTAACACTTGTGACGATTAGCAATGGGGATAACAGCCTGGCATCGTTTTTGATGATTCAGTGATGCTTTAGGTATAATTTCCCCCATTGTGAAAATGAAACTGTCCTCTTAAAAATTCCCTTGAGGGACTTCTCTGGTGGCGCAGTAGATAAGAATCCACCTGCCAATGCAGGGAACACGAGTTCGAGCCCTGGTCCAGGAAAATCCCACATGCCGTGGAACAACTAAGCCCGTGCGCCACAACTACTGAGCCTGCGCTCTAGAGCCCGTGAGCCACAACTACTGAGCCCGCGTGCCGCAGCTACTGAAGCCCGCAATGCCTAGAGCCTGTGCTCCGCAACAAGAGAAGCCACCGCATGGAGAAGCCCGAGCACCGCAGCAAAGAGTAGCCCCCACTCACCGCAACTAGAGAAAGTCCGTGCGCAGCAACAAAGACCCAACGCAGCCAAAAATAAATAAAATTAAATCTTAAAAAAAAAAATTCTCTTGAACATGACAGAGGGGCTGGAAATCACTGAGGTCCGTTCTCCCCAGCACCACTGGGACACTTGTGTTTTCATCTGTTCTCTGTCTTTTCCCTCATATTTCTGTTCTGCATAATTGCAGCCATTGAATTTACATTTTTAAGATTGTTGAGTATACATTTTTATGTCATACTTGAAACTTTACAAGTATTTTCCGTGTCACCACATAGCTTTCACAGCTGTCATTCTCAGTGGCTGCATAGTGTCCTGTGCACAGTGTCAATAACATGTTCAGGTGAGGTAACGCTATCCATGTCCATCGTTACCTGTCATCAGGCACCTGTGCCTTTTCCAGAAGCTTCCTTGGCGACAAGTCAAATCGGGTAAAGTGGGATTTGGGAGGAGGTGGGGTGTGGCGGAGAAGCCCGCGGCTTCGAGGGTTTTGCACACAGCTGCTCGGGTTTGAGCGTGGTCCCTGAGGTGCGTGAGCGGATGACCGGGGGTATGTGTGCATCTCTCCAGGCCTCGGTTTCCTTCTCCTTTGGGATAACAGCTGGAGCAGCCCTGCCCTCAGGAGGTAACATCCATAAAGCTCTTAGAGGCGGGGCCCCTGGAGGCTCTCAGAGAGTCAAGTTAGAAGATGCTCCGGGATGTAAACACTGTATTACAAGATGGTCCAGGATGTCTCAGGATGCAGAACTCAACACTTTGATGATGGTAAAGTCACTACCAGCTAAAGCTTTTCTATAATTAATAGCAAAACAAAAGAAAAGTGAGTCTTTTGAAAGGAAAAAGAAAGGAAGTCAGCAATGTCACCATGTTCCTGCTGCTTCGGGACAGTCCTCACCAGGTGCCCGGTGACGGTGACGAGCTCAGGCAGAAGTGAAGGACAGCGGGTGGCGTGCCAGCGGGTGACAGGGGGCGGCATTGTTCCGCCACCCTGCTGCCCTGGGACCTGGTCCCAGCTGTGACACGCAGAGCCTAGAGGCAGCAGAGGACGGGCTGTGAATAGCCCCTTGTTGGTGGGGCTGTGTGCAGCCTGTTGCTTCTTAAAGCTCTCCTTCATAACAGTAAGAGGAATTAAGAAACAAATGCCTTCATCTGAAATAAAGAGAAGCACATCTCGGGTTCAGCTTGCATATTGTAATCAGCTATGGTCTTACCAGCCCCAGGAACAACATGCCTAGCTCCGATCTCTGAATTTACAAATACTCTTTTATTTTTTTCCCTTGAAGTGTTAATTTGTGGCATATCTTTAAAAGGTGTTAATGGGTTTTCAGCTGTCCTGGAGGGTTGTCTGCTCACAGAGGAGGGATGACCCCTGCGGCCAGCGCTCTCCCACTGGGAGTGCCAGGGACCCCAGCCAGCCCATCCTGATTCCCGGGGTTCCTGGTCAGTTGTGTGGACTGTGGCCTTTGGTCCTAACTTCTGCCAGGAGTTGCGGGCTGCCGGGCTGGGCTGGGACTGATGGATTCCCTCCCCCACCCCACCCCGCTTTCCCTGCAGCTGCCGCCTCTTTCTCTCCTTTTTGTTGCTAAATCATTAGGTACTCAGTTTATCCACTGAAGTCAACTGGCGAACACATATTAGAGCAAAAAATCTCTGAAACAGGGCTTCCCTGGTGGCGCAGTGGTTGAGAGTCCGCCTGCCGATGCAGGGGACACAAGTTCGTGCCCCGGTCCGGGAAGATCCCACATGCCGTGGAGCGGCTGGGGCCGTGAGCCATGGCTGCTGAGCCTGCGCGTCCGGAGCCTGTGCTCCGCAACGGGGAGGCCACAGCAGTGAGGCCCGCGTACCTCAAAAAAAAAAATAAAAAAAATAAAAAAAAATCTCTGAGACAGAAAAATAAAATTTTCCAGAACGTTTTCTAAATACAGTTGTCATTTCCTTAAATGACAACTGAATCATTTCCTTAAATTCACGTTTGCCAAATACACGTGACAGGGAAATAATACCAATTAAATACCCTGACAAAAGTGAAGGGGAAAAAGTAGCTTATGTTTTGACTTAGTAACAACAAATCATGCCGGGCAGTGTTGAGATTCTCGCGAGCACGGACTCCGAACTACATGCTGGGGTTTTCTCTTGTCAAACCTCTTGTTTGAGATTATATCGCACAACTGCCAGACTTTGAGAATTAGATAAAATATACCTACAAGTGAATTTATGAAAATTGTTAGAAAAAAGCTTTACAATATCTTGCACTAAATGGGCTCTAAAATATCTGGGAGGGGACAGAATGAAACATGAGCCGTGGGACCTGAGACACAGGCTCTCCCGTGACCACCTTCACCCATTTCTTTTTAGAACAAAACATTTGTAAGTGTAATTTATTTAGTATTTATATACATAATGTAGAGAAAACTCAGATAGACACAGAGGATTTTAATGCCATTTCACATTTTAATTCCAGCATGTGCATTTTTTTTTCCTGAAAAAGATTTTTAAAGAAAGTCACCCCCTAGTGATTTGAGATTATGGCAGGAACAATGTTCTGATCCTTTAAATTCAACTGACTTTTTTTTTTTTTCTTTTAAAAGTCTGCATGAGGGATCTTATTGTTTGTCATGTAAAAACCCTTATATCAGCAAATCCTTGCATCCCCTCTCACTTTCCCCCAAAGAAAGCAGTGTTGGAAAGAATTCTCATGACCAAGGGGACACAGGTAGCTCACAGCTGTGGATTTTAACCGTGAGGACGGTACGCAGCCCGCCGGCATGAACAGAAGGGATGAAATCACACTGATCGCGTAGGAACTTCTGAGTTACACGTTGCTCCTCGCCTGGTGGTTTATTTAATGTTATTCCAAGTTGATTTTTACGAATGGGGTTCTCAGTCCAGGTGTAAAGTGTGGGAAGTGCTTTTTCTCTTCCTTTCTGTCTCTCCTACTTTTTTCTTTCCAGACTGTGAGTTGTGGGTCCTTTTGAGAGGAAAGCCAGATCGCTGCCCCAAAGCCTGATGGCACAAACTCTCCCCAGTAGGAAGGCAGTGGGTCAGGGCTTCCCTGGTGGCGCAGTGGTTGGGAGTCCGCCTGCCGATGCAGGGGACGCGGGTTCGTGCCCCGGTCCGGGAAGATCCCACATGCCGCGGAGCGGCTGGGCCCGTGAGCCATGGCCGCTGAACCCGCGTATCCGGAGTTTGTGCTCCGCAACGGGAGAGGCCACAACAGTGAGAGGCCCGCGTACCCTAAAAAAAACAAACAAAAAAAAATAGGCAGTGGGCCAGCCCGGCGGGGGATGCGGGGAGGGCGTGTCCTGGCGCCGCCAGCACCTCCGGGTGCCCATCTGGGTGCTCATCGCTGGCTGACTTTGGCTGCGGTGTGTTTTGGAGCGTGGAGGCCGTTTTCCCGGTAACGCTAACACTGTGGTTTACGTTACTTTAAACTTCAGAGAATGAAGTCAAGTACGACACTAACAACAATGAGGAAGAGGAGGGGGAACAGCTGGATCTCGACGGCGTAGATGAAGCTCCAGAAGCAGACAGACGGGCTCCGGGCGCCCCCGAGGCCCGGGACACGGGAGCAGACAGCCCCGCGGCCAACACCACCATCCCCGCGGCCAACACCACCATCCCCGCCGCCAACACCACCATCCCCGCCACCAGCACCGCGGCCGGATCAGGTGCGTCCTCGGGCCACCCAGGGACCAGCCGGCCCACCTGTGGGTTGGAACGTCCTGGGGAAGGTGGGGTCCGGGAGCCCGAGATGTGTGATGTTTCTGTGATACGATGTGAACTGAAATGACTTAACTCAAGTTTGGCCGAGATTCTCTTATTTGTTTTCTATTTTCCGTGATTTTCAGTCTTGTCTACCTACCTTTCTATTTATATTTTGGAGGAAACAGGTATTGTTATTTTCTAATAAAAATGGCCTCACCAGTTTGTCACTGTGTTGCATAAAACATTTTTTCAAAATAATGCTGTTTGAGATGAAATGTAGAAGTTTAATTTATATTTTAAAATTTGGGGGTGGAGTTGGTGACTTTTATTCACTCACCGATGGTCTGGTTGGGACCGTCCCCACCTCTCCACGTGGTTAGTGACCCCCCCGCTTCTGGCAGCGTGTCACCCATTCGCCTCATTGGAGGAGCCTCCCTGGGCTCAGCCAGGCTGCGTGCCCTGCCTCCGAGGTCGCGCTGACCCCACCGATGCTCCAAAGGACAGTGCTTCCAGGCCTGGGGTGTGTCGGCCGTGCCCGTGACGGCCGGGTGTCTGCCACGGGCTCCTCTCACCCTCAGGACACGAAAATGGCACGGGAGCGGACACAGACGCCCTGGCGGAACCGCTGAGACCCGGGGTCCCGACGAGAGTCAACCCCTACTCCGTCATCGACATCACGCCCCTCCATGAGGACCAGCCGCCGCCTCCGGACCCGGAGGCCGAGGGGGAGGGCGGGGGCCTGCACGTGCCCAGCGGGTACTCGGTGCCTGTGCCCTGCGGCTACGCCGTGCCCTCCGGCCTGCCCCTGCTGCTGCCTGCCTACTCCAGCCCTGCCCTCACCCCCGTGGGCCCCGCAGGTAGCGTTGCCACACCTGTGCCTCACCTGGCGGGGCGGCGGGGTTGGGGGGGAGGGCAGAGGTGCTCTCCGTCTCTCAGGGCAGACGGCCCACCTGGGGCGTGTGTGTGCGTGTGCGTGCGTGTGTAGCAGGCGCACTGGGGACCCGGGAGAGGGGCAGGAGTCGGGAGAATCAGGAGGTTCCGCAGGGAGCCGGGCAGGTGCAGGGAGCCTGTCCCCGTACCTGTGATATTGGCTGTCAGGGGCCGGGGTGCTGAGGGGGCCCAGCTCCGTGACTGGGGTTTTGGTTCAGTGAGTCACGGCTTTCACCTCCACTTAGCGGGAAGAAGCAGGCGTGTAGCTTCGAGGACGTGGTTTACACAGCCGCCTCCGTCGTCTTCGCAGATGCCCCTTGGCTGCGTTGTTTCAGCATCCGCTGTTTCTGCAGGGCTTCAGTTTTTAGGTTTAAAGGGAGAGTGTGTGTCTCCCCGAAAGTCACATGTTGAAACCTAACCCCCAAGGTGACGGTGTCAGGAGTGATGAGGTCATGAGGATGGACCCCCACGCATAGGTTCAGGGCCCTGATAAAGGACCCCAGAGAGCCCCCAGCCCTTCCTCCAAGTGAGGACGCAGAGAAGATGGTCTATGAACCTCATAGAGGGACCTATGCTGAGGGACCTCAGCAGACACCGCACCTGCCAGCGCCTTGACCTTGCGCGTCCAGCCTCCAGGTTGTCCATAAGCTGCGCAGGCTGCGGTGCTTTGTGGGAGCAGCCGGGGCCCGAGTGTGCAGCTCACCGTTGTCCCGGCCGAAGCCCGTGGGCAGTTGCCACTCCCTCCTCGCCTCCCACCCCCTGCACGTCCAGGTCAGGAGGGCAGCTGAAGACACAAACCATCCCTCCTCTGGAGAAGTGCAGTCGGTTCTGTTCAGAATGAGCCCAGTAAAGGCATCTCGGCTGAGTTTTCCCTTCTCTCACCTGCTCTGCTTCCATGTTCTGTGCTGGGACGCACCGTGAGGACTGTCCCAGGTGTGGACGTCCTGATGGGCAGGAGTAGCCCCGAGGACATTGGCGTCACAGAAGCATGAGCAGGACATATTTGTGTGAAATTTCAGTAAGAGGGTTCTTTCCTTCCCAGTTAAGACAGTTGAGGAAAACAGGGAGTTTGGTTGTCAGATATCACCAACTTCAGTACTTCTTTCTTGAGAATCTTTTGAGCTTGTCATGTAGACACATTTTCAAGTAAATCACAATTGCAAATTCCCATGAATACTTAAGAAACAGGAGATAATTAGGGTGTTTCTCTAGCTTGGTTTCTTTGGGCACCGTTTTATTTCAGGTAGTTTCATAAGACCTTTGGGTGTCACTCTTCATCATAATCCTATTTTTTTTTTTTTTTTTAATTAACATCTTTATTGGCATAATCCTATTTTGAATACGTTTGATCTAAAAACTGAAAATCTTAAATCTGTCAGTTGATCATCTTCACAATAAGGTAAACCTCTCATTGATAAGAAAGGAAAATATGAAACCATTTTGAGGATAAAAAGCAACTTCCTCAACATTTCTTTCGGGCGTAAGACAATGTGAACTTCTTCTTTTTCCTGGCAGAGACACAGGAAGGAGCAGAAGACAGCCAGTTGAATTCCTTGAGTTCTGAGGATCCAACAAACAGGTATCTTTACTAATTTTCCGCGGATGTTCTGAGTCCCTGACCTTCTCCTGAAACGTCGTGCGCAGTGATTCCGAGGCTCTTACTGCCCAGGCCCCCTCCCCCACCCCGTGGTCCTTCTGTCCTCCGTACCCTCTCCCCTCTCACCCAGGGACCCCAGATCGGGTCTTCCTGAACACCAGGACTCTTTAAGACGTTAACATTATGCTTTGCAGAAAAAGAGAAAACTGCGGGTCCACAGCCACAGAGAGCTGGATGACGCGCCACTCCCGTCTCCCTGCCAGAGACGTTCAGAGTACTTAACCTTGTAAAGGTTCTCAGAATCCCGAGGGGGAGAAAGGATCTTTAACTTTGTCTAACCCAGCTTTCATCTACAATTCTTGAAACTAACTTGATTATAAGTCTTTCTTTCACGCCACTTGCCTTCACAAATGCTGTTGCATCTGCTCGAAATTCCCAGGAAAATCCCCTCCCCTAGGCAAACTCCTACTCACCCTTCAAAACCCAGCTTAAATGTCTCGTTTCATGAAACTGTCCTCTGCGCTTCCAGAGCTGTGTGCACGCACCTGCATTGTGCTCTGCTTTGTGCTCTCACTGTTATTTCTGTGTCCCTTTCTGCTACTAGATTGAATTCTTCAAAGACAAAGACCAGGTTTTACCAAGTCTTAGAGCACCTACCCCCTAGCATGGGAACATGCTTGGTGCATGGTAGGTGTGTTTATTTTTTTGTTTTTAAACGGCTCTATCGAGTTATAATTCCCATACCATAGTACATTTCACTTATTTAAAGTGGACCATTCTGTGGGTTTTGGTATATTGCATTATTCGTTTTAAAATTGTGGCAAAAATATATACCATAAAATTTGCCATTTTAACCATTTTAAAGTTTAAAATCTGGTGGCATTAAATACATTTACATTGTTGTGCAATCATCACCACTATCTACTTTTGAAACTTTTTCATCGTCTCGAACAGAAACCCTACCCACAATCCCCCCTCTTCCCAGCTCCTGTAACCTTTATTCTGCATTCCGTCTCTATGAATTTGCCTACTCTAGGTAACTCATATAATTGGAATTGTACAGTATTTGTCCTTTTGTGTCTGGTTCATTTCACTCGGCATCGTGTTTTCCAGGTTCATCCGTATTGCAGTGTATGTTGGAATTTCCTTCCTGTTTAAGGCTCAGTAATATTCCATTGTGTGTATATACCACATTTTGTTTATCTACCCATCTACTGATGGACACTTGGTCATTTCCACCTTTTGGCTACTGTAAATAACGCTGCTGTGAACGTTGGTGTACAGGTATCTGTTCAGGTCCCTGCTCTCAATTCCTTTGGGTACATACCTAGGAGTGGAATTGCTGGATCACACAGTAATCCTATGTTTAACTTCCTGAGGAACAGCCAAACTTTTTTCCATCACAGCTGCACCATTTTACATTCCCACTGGCTGTGTGTGAGGGCTCCAATTTTTCCAAGCTTACTAAACGTATTTCCTGCTTTTCAAAATCATCGCCATCCTGGTGAGTGTGAAGTGGTACCTCGTGGTGGTTTTGATTTGTGTTTCCTTGATGACTAATGATGTTGAGCATCTTTTCATGTGCTTATTGGCCATTTGCATGTCTTCTTTGGAGAAATGTTATTCAAGTCCTTTTGCCCATTTTTGAATTGGGTTTGTTGTTGTTGGGATGTAGGTTTTTTTTTTTTTTCCTGTGGTACGCGGGCCTCTCACTGTTGTGGCCTCTCCCGTTGCGGAGCACAGGCTCCGGACGCGCACGCCCAGCGGCCATGGCTCACGGGCCCAGCCGCTCCGCGGCATGTGGGATCTTCCCGGACCAGGGCACGAACCCGGGTCCCCTGCATCGGCAGGCAGACTCTCAACCACTGTGCCACCAGGGAAGCCCCAGTTGTAGATATTTTTTTTATATAGTCTCAATATTAAACCCCTATCAGATAAGTGATTCATGAATTTTCTCCCTTTCTGTGGGTTGTCTTTTCATTCTCTTGGTAGTGTCCTTTGAGGCACAAAAGTTTTTAATTTTGTTGAAGCCCAGTTTATCTATTTTTTCATATTATTTCCTGTGTTTTTGGTGTCCTGTCCGATAAATCATTGGCAAGACCAATGTCCTGAAGCTTTTTCATCCTTTACTTCTGAGAGTTTTATAATTGTAGCTCTTAAGCCTGGTGGGGGGTGTGTTCTGTAGAGGTCTGGTGAGTCCAGTTGGTCGGTAGTGCTGTTTACATCCTCTGTTTCCTTATTGATCTCCTGCCTGGTTTTTCTATCCAATATTGAAAGTGCTGTACTGAAGTCTGCCCTGTTGCTGGAACTGAGAGGCCCAAGTCTCACTTGGGTGTGTCCGTACAACCCAGCATCGTTTGGGGCACATAGTGGACCCTCTGCAAGATCTGAGAAACAGGAGGACGAGTCAGGCCTCTTGGGACAGGGACTGCGTTTCTTCATGTCTTGTTGCACTGGATGCTGTGCTAGACATGTGGTGTGTGTGTGGTAGGCATTCAAATGCACTTATTTATCCATGTTGTGGAGAAAATCTTGAACTTGGTGTATCCTGTAATGCTACCTGGGAAAGTGCCCAATTTGCCTGCACAGTGACTTTTTAATCACTGGAGGGATTCTCAACATCCTGATGTTCTGGTGTGTTTTCTTTAAGTGAAGGTCCAGTCCATAAGGAGGACAGTGCCCTTGCCCGGTGGGTTGCAGATCCGGCCAATACAGCCTGGATGGAAAGTGAGTACCACGGCCGCCGGGAGCCTGGAGGGCCACCCCTGAGCCCCCCGGGGACAGTGCTTATCTGTCAGCCTCAGCCAGTTATTCTCCTGTCCTGTGTCCATTCACCGGAAGTACTGACCAGAGCTGACGGTGTAGATGCTTCCCCAGGGCCCCGTGAAGCTGTCCCTTCGTCTCCCATCAGATCATCTCCGCTGTCTGCATCCCAGCATCTCCCCCTTCCTGATTGACTCTTTCTAGTACAGGTCTTGGTTTTTGTCATAAAAGTTAGAGATTTGGGGACTGAGGCATTAACAAGGCATTGTTTCTTATGATCCCCAATGAGATGATTTCTCATGGTACCGTTTTAAAGAGGGAGTGGTGGATGCTTCAGCCAGGCCACTGACCAGATGGTGCAGAAGACCTTCTGTTCCATGTGTGGTGTAGAAGGCAGAGCTAATTTTGTTTTTTATTATTTTTTTTAAAGTGAGACTTTTCTAATTACCCCTTTTACTATCCACTGGCTCACTAATTTTTGTGTAATCATCTTATATGATTGACTTACAAGGTAGAACCATCTTAATCTCCTAATTATTAAATTCTCTCCTGGAATGTTTGATTCTGGCTTTAATTATGACATTGCCAAAACAAACAACTCAGCATAAGTAGATGCTTCTGCTAGGGGGCTATTACCTCTGGATCATTACAGGATTAAGTTGTCACCTCACTATCCTCAAGCAATTTTATTTCCCAAGTAAAATCTGACGTTCTCCCATGACTCGTTTTTTGTTTTGTTTTGTTTTGTTTTGCGGTACGCGGGCCTCTCACTGCAGTGGCCTCTCCCATTGCGGAGCACAGGCTCCAGGTGCGCAGGCTCAGCGGCCATGGCTCACGGGCCCAGCCGCTCCGCGGCATGTGGGATCTTCCCGGACCGGGGCACGAACCCGCGTCCCCTGCATCGGCAGGCGGACTCTCAACCACTGCGCCACCAGGGAAGCCCCATGACTCGTTTTTATTAGTAGAACAGCTGTATTTGAAAGTAAGGTCTGTACATCAACAGCCCCCCACACTGCCTAACGGGGGTGCAAATACCGTGGTCGCAGTCGAGGAACATTATTCTGGGACAGCAAGCCTCTCTGACGTGGGAGCTTGAGCGCAGCACGAGGAGCAGCTGGGTCCTGGGAATGTGGGGAGGGGACGGTGGCCGCACGTCAGAGGAGGGCGAGGCTGTAT
The DNA here is from genome assembly GCF_949987515.2 of Delphinus delphis. Lineage (NCBI taxonomy): Eukaryota > Metazoa > Chordata > Mammalia > Artiodactyla > Delphinidae > Delphinus > Delphinus delphis. The sequence continues at coordinate 25,024,061 of NC_082703.1, forward strand.
TTATGTCATCTTGGCTTGCGTTGGTTAGTAACCAGTCACCTTCGTGGGTTCCAGGACGGAGGACCCTATAGTTTGGTTGGCTTCCCTGTAGAGCATGGAGCTCTTACGAATATGTGCATGAACTTCAAACCCCATTGCTCTCCTGTAGGACCACTGACACGCACACGGAGTATCTGCCCGTGGAGGATCCCTCCTTTTTTTTTTTTTTTTTAAAGAAAACACCTTACAGTTTCCTAGGATGCTAACGTTTCACGTAATGCAGTTTGAGAGGTTTTGTCCTCAAAGCTCAGCATTTTTATATGTGCGTGTGGCCACGTTTCAGCTGCAGGGGTGAAAAATGAGATGAAGCTATCGGTTGATTTTGAAGCTTCCTACCCGACAGCAGCAGTGAAGCTGTCCCTTTGTTTCTGAGACTGCACGCCACCTTTGTAATTTTTGTGTATCAGAACACATCAACTGCATAAAGTTAAAAATGTTTATACAGAGCCATGTAGAGACGTGTAATTGAACGCAAAATAATGGAACAAATTGGCTTGGAGACCGTAAAACTCCTGTTGGATACATTTCACAACCGCTTCGTTTAGAGATGTCCTTCCATCCCAAGGAAGTATTCTGCCCTAAAAACAGTGCTCATGCTTTGGTAAGGCCCCACGAGTCATCCTTATCATAACACTAACTTCTCGAGTAGCCGTAACATCACAGGAGTCTGTAGCTCCGTGAAGTGCAGGACGTTCTCCCTGGGTCGGGGTCGGTTTTTAAAGTTCCCCTTCCTTCTCTTCCAGATCCGGAAGAAGCCATTTATGATGACGTGCCGAGAGAAAATTCGGACTCTGAGCCAGGTTTGATTTTTGTCTGGGCTGGAGTTTTATGAGATGCACTTTACCGTCATTCCCTCTGGATGTAGGCGGGCAGGCAGAAACCTTAGGTGCACAGCTCTGTGTGTCTGTAATCACGTTTCGTAAGGTTACGGCGTCTCACCGATGTTGTGTGGTACAATTTCGTGTGTGCACGTGTTTATATCCCAGCCCTCAAGGTAGGGTAATTTTCTCAGTTATCCTAAAAAGAAACAGGAGGAGTTAAAGATGGGAAAAATAGGAGTGGAAAGGGAAGAAACATGGAGGCTTGAAGGGCCGGCATGTCTCTAATAAATGATATACAGGAAGTCATGGAGGAAGGAATTACTAAGAATTTTCCAGGATTACAGATGTAAGTTCCCGGGTTGTCGAAATACGAATTCAAAGCAGGTTGAGCGTGAATCCGCCACGAGGCGTGCACAATTCCAACTGCCGAGCACAGCCCACTGTGCATATCTTAACAGCAGCAGGAGCGAGGGCGCAGTCAGCCGGGAGGAACTGCAACTTCTCGACAGGCTGGGACACAGCAGGGTAATGTTCCCCAAGTGCTGAAGAAGGCTCGGTTCCAGCCCGCATCTTCACATCCAGCCCAAGTCTTGTCCTTGAACAAGAGAGAAACGGGCAACCTCAGACGCAGATTGGAGAGCTTCACCGCTCGTAGACCCTCGAGGAATAGTTCAAGGAAAAGGGTACTGAACCCCATAGAAGGCAGGAAAGAGTAGTGAGCAAGTGAACTGACCCTGAGGGTGTTAGCACAAACTTAGAGCCACTTTGCCCGAAAGGCGTGATGCAGAACACCCCAAATGAAATGTCAGGAAACCACGTCTGGCAGCATCCCAGCAAACAAGCCAAAGCCCATCCTAACCCTGGAGGTTTGTGTCCAGAGTTCAAGTATCTTTCAACATTGGCTGGTTCTTTAGATGTCATTTCCCACAGAACCAGGCGAATGACACAGACCATACGCTCATCCTGATACACGCTTAGAAGGTACTTGGTACCATGCCTTCCAGTGTTAAAAACTCCTGACAGGAGGGAACTTTCCCAGCCTAATAGAGGACATGTTCTTAAAACCGACAGCAAACTGCGTGGATTCATTTATTCATCCCACAAATGCCTTGGACGCTGTCAGGTCCCCAGCACTGTTAGGGCCTCAGCTAACGGAGGCCTCCTCCCGAGATTCCTACATGACAGGAGACCCGTGCTTACCTTCGGCCCTCTTTCTACATAAACCAGGCAGGTCCTTAGAATAAGTGTGCTCCGGGGTAGTTATTTAAGTACCTGCTGCAAATAACGTGGAAACTAAAGGCAGGTTGCTGTAAAACCAAGTTTGAAATGCATTTTTGAGTAATTGATCCTCCCTGGTAGACCTTTCCCAGCTCAGATGGGCTGATCTGGGGTCTCAAAAACCAAACGGCAACAAAAGGTGGGCTGGCGGTGCCCCTGCCGAAGGTGATAGCTGTTCTGTTAGACCGGTGTGTCCCCTCTGCAGGCAGTGCCTTTGGCATTGTATCTGGCGGCGTAAACAGATGTGCTTTTCACTAATTCTAAGATGACTGATGTGATGAAGATATTTAAATACAGTAACAGGTTATAGGTACTCTGGGCTAGTTTTAGCACAAAAGCCAAAATTATAGTTGTTTGCAGTAAGCTTCACTTGCATTCATATTTGAATATCTCTATCGTCCATCTGTTTGTGATCTGTTAATCTGTCTGTGTGTCTAATCTGTTTCTATTCCATACATTTATCTAAAGAAAAATTTTCCTTTGTCAGAAGTTCTCTATGGGCAAGACATCATTTGGTATAATTGTGGTGGCTTCTCATAGACCAGTGGTCCTCAGGACGTGGATGGGGCTGGGGGGTTATCAGAGCTTTGTCACCCCACGCCCATCAGTCCAGCGCCTTTCTGGGGGCGGCCACACCTGAGGTTCCATTCCTCCAAGCTTTTCCGAGGTACCAGCCCCCAACGATGTGGTCAGATGACGAACGTGCACAGACAGAACAAGAGCCAGTGAGGGTCTACGTTTTAAATTTCCTTTTGGCATTTATGCATTCAGATGAAATGATTTATGATGATGTTGAGAATGGAGATGAAGGTGGAAACAGCTCTCTGGAGTACGGGTGGAGTTCGAGCGAATTTGAGAGCTACGAGGAACAGAGCGACTCGGAGAGCAGAAACGGGGTCCCCCAGTCCTTCCTGCGCAGCGACCACAAAAAGCAAGTACGTGTCCAGTGTGTGTGCCTGAGAGATAAAACGTTCTCACGTGGACATGTGGACGGGACTATAAGATGTCATTTTCATTCGCGTACTATTTTAAACTGTCGTTTTTTAAGCTGTTGTTACGTGCTTTAAGAAAAGCACTAGATGTTGGCAAAAGAGAAGACTCCCCTTAGTTCACGCAGTAGAATCTCGGCAGGATGGGAAAATTAAATTTATATAAACCAAATCCCTCCAAAGGCCCTAAGCGAGTTCGCTATCTTGAATAACTTACGTAAATACGCATTCCCTGGATATTTGTGTTGTGTACACGTAATGCTGTCTGTGCCCAGCCCGCTGCATGGATGGAGCCTGGCCGGGTGGGACACAGCACAGCCCTGCTGTCCTTTACGGGATGTTTTGAACCTCAGTGTTCTCAACACAAACAGGAAGATATAAAAATAGAACACGTTACAAAAGGATGTTATAGGACGAGAGCAGCTGAGCTGCCCAGGAGCACCCTCAAAGGGAGGGAGTGTGTGTGTGTGAAGCTCCCGAGATGAGGGTCCAGGGAGGAGCTCCAGGTTGCAGGAGTGGATTCCAGGGCTGGAGGTTGTAGGGTGGGGACCTGAGAGGGGCCCTGCTGAGGGAGATCACCCCACTGAGGTGTCCGGTGTCCAGGGGTGACTGGCCACCCCGAATACTCTTGTCGTTGGGCGTTTTGGCTGTTGGTAAAAGGATGATTCCCACTGCCGTCCACGGTCACGTCAGCGCGCCATGGCCTTTCTGTGTGAGGTCTAGATGCAGGCCGCACGCTGGTGGAGGCTGTGGCTAGTGCCTCGTCATCACAGCAGAGTCGATAAGTCAGGGCAGGACCAATCAGTTACGCCTCCCCCTGCCTGCACCCCCGTGACCAGGCCGATGGGCCCCTGGACGTGGCCTCCACGTCGGTGCGGCTTACAGATTACTGCGGGCGCATAGGGTTCGCATAGTCTGTAATCTTGTCCTGAAACTCAAGAAGACTCTACCAGTTGGTGGTGGTCAACCCAGCTACTCAATATCATTAACGAGCTTTCCCCAGAACTTAGCTGTCTCTGTCACCAGAGTTATTACAGCCGAGACTTAACCAGCGAATGAAGCTACAGCTGTAATTTTAGACGGAGCTGGTAACTAAGGTGACACTTGGCTCTTTACAGCCGAGTCCAACATTCCAGGTTTAAATGGAGATTTTAAATACGGCACCGGGGCCTGATTTCAGCAGGATGGGGCACCCAGTGTGGCCTTGGAGAGCAGTTAAAACGCTCGTAAATTTCGACTTCAGCAGGCCTGGCGGATGACGTGCAAACTGGGCTGGTCAGGCGATGGCCCCTGAGCCGTGGGCACGATTACTGAGTGGACACTCTGCCCTCTTGGCCGCCCAGCTGGACCTGTGTTCCCAGATGCATCACCAGCAATGCTAATAGAGGAGGCCGGGTGGCCCAGCAGCAGAGACGGTGGAGGGCCAGCCCCGGGCGGCCGTGAGTGCAGAGTCCTCACCGGGTCCAGCACGCGTCCGTCCTGTGGGGCAGCGTCCCGAGGGCAGCGCTAAGGAGTACCAAGTTTCCTAGTTTAAAAAGTCGTATTTCAGAAGCTGCCAGGATGACACTGTAAGTCGTTTAAGACTCCTCTCATAGTCTCAGATTTTATAAAAAAAATCGCTGAGGTGTCCTTGTCTGGGCTGACATGGGAAACACTCACTAAGGAGCAAGGGGCCTCGGTTTGCATATTGGAGACGTTTGTGATCACGTGAGGACTGAATTACAAGATTTCACCCCATCCCCGTGGGCTGCAGAGAAAGTTATGTCAGTTTGGAGACTCAAAAATCTACGTGGTCGTCCCCAAATCATTTCCCCCATCGATACAGTCTTGAATTCAAGCTTCTTTGCTTTGGCGCTGACACAGCGGAACAATGTTATATGTATTTCTACATTTTTGATCATTTTAATTTCACCAAAACGTAAAGGCGTGACGGTGTCCACATATTTCTGTGCATTTACTTTCTCTTGTTCAGCATAGAAGAGTCTCCAGTCCGGCTCACCTGGAGTCTGTCTTCTGATGATGTGTCTTCCTCACTCATGTGTTTATTTCTCGAGAGCCGGTGGGCTAGGAGGGGGGGCCCGGGGCAGCAGGACCTTGGTGTGTGAACATCACCCACCAGACGCTGCTCAAGCCCTTTCAATGTAAGATTGTCTCAAAGCACCGGAAAGAGCGTGTTGTGAAAAGCTTGTATCTCTTTGTACTGTAGCTTTCCCATGACCTAACCCGCTTAAAGGAGCACTATGAGAAAAAGATGAGACATTTGGTGGCAAACGCGGTGGGCGCGGTAGAGATTCAGCAGCTAAAGCACAAACATGAACTGAAGGTAGTGTGGTTCACGCTGAAAACGCTTCTGCAAAAAACAGACTGTCCTTTAACGAGAAAACTCAGCCCCAGAGCTGGCCAGTTCTGCCGGGGTGGTGGTTCTCACGGTGCGGTCCAGGGAACCCCAGGGCCACCCGGGCAGTGGCGAGTTCCTGTCAATTCCGGGGCATCCTTCGCCTCTGTCCCCCTCCGTCCCCCAACGTGTGGACGGAGGCCCCAGGGCGTGACCCACGCCTGCTGGGACGTGGGATCTGCCGTCTCCACGCCAGACGCGAGGCAGGTTCCCCTAAGTGCAAAACAGTTGCACTTTTTTTGTTGTTTTGGAAAATGTAGTAATTTTTCATAAAACGTTACCTGAGACAAAATGTTATAGGTTAAATATTTTTTAAATGAATATTAATAAAAATATTCAACATTTTTCTCAATTTTAACTCCTTACGTAGCGTAACATAGATAAAGGCGGTAAACCAGAACCGTTTGGGCTGCTCGATGACTTTTCTGAGTGTGAAGGGCTCCTGAGACCACAAAGTTGAGAACTGCTGGGTGTGAGTGTCGTGGTGTCCACTGTTTGAGATGTTTTAAAAGGGCACTGTCAAGTAACCTTTCCTTCACTGGGATCTTCGTCCTGCTGACGTTTCTGATTTGTTCACACGTCTTGAAAGGCACTTACCTGAGGCAGGTGTTCACTCAGAAACGTCTCTGGAACATCACGGCTCTGTTCCACGCTTTTCGGTGCAGGAGCGAAGCCCCCGGAATCATGGCATCTCCTCCGGCACAGCGTTGGGCTGGTTCCGTGCAGGAAACAGGCGGAGCCCCTGGGATGATCTGGAGGCCGGGGTGGGGGTGGTTCCAGGGAGCACAGGGCCGGGTGGTCCAGGCAGGGGTACGAGGCAGGCCAGCGCAGCAAAGAGAGGGGAATGTGCTCGATCAGACGGTGGCAGAGCGGCAAGGAGCAGGTAGGGTGACTCGTCTGGGGCCGGCTACGCGCTGCCGTCCTCTGCAGAAGCAGGGCCTGGCGTGTTGCTGCAGCTGTGCGACCCTGGGCGGCCGTTCCCTCCGCCCGGAACCTGGCACCTGTGTGGCTTCACCTGGAGCCGGGGCTCGGCCCCCTGCAGGCTCCCTGGCCATCTGTCTGTCCCTAATTCTCTGACTCCTTGGAGGGAGCATGGACAGCGTGTGCAGCCCGGGTCTGGGCGGCGGGATCTGGACGATGGGGGGGTAGGGAGCTAAGGAGGGGCGCACAGGCAGCGCGAGGCGCCAGCGGTGGCTGCGGAGAAGCGGGGACGGCGGGCAGCTATCCGGGGTCGTCAGCAGACGAAGCCGCGTTTGGATGAAGGGATACAGGAGTCGGAGCAGGCAGAGTGGCTTTGCCGCGTTTAACCTGGCGGGTAGGGCGGTGGTGAGTGGCTGGGCATCCGAGTCGGGGTCAGCCAGGCAGTGTGACTTGGATCTGGTGTCCATCGAGGTGGGTGGTGGGCCAGGGGCACATCCTCAGGGACACAGCCTAAGGCGCGGGGACAGCGAGGAATTGCAGAGTCGCTCGGGCTGGAGTTACGAGTGTCCGGCACCAGGCTGCAGGCTCCTCAAGTGGGAACCTCCCAGGGGCACAGCTCCCGAGTCCAGGGTGCACACTCAGCCCCCGAGAGCCCCTCAGCCGGCGGCGCTCTGTGCAAACGCGCAACCGGGCAGTGGCCCCGTAGAAAGGGCTGCCGGAGGGAGGCCAGGCGAAGCCCTGGAGCGGAGCGGGCGGGTGTTGAAGCCTCTCCCCTGGGGAGGATCGCAGGAGGGCGGGGAGGCCGGCACCTAGACAGACCCGAAGGGTGTTAGCTTGTGTCATAAGAGGCCATCTGGGTTTTCTCTAAAGGATCAGTCGCTCCGTACCCAGTGGCCAATATCTCAGACGTTAGAGTCCTAAGGATAAGAAATGGGGGTGAAATGCCAAAGCACATCATTGGGGGCTTTTGGCCCTAATGGCCAGTCTAAGTGTTATGCCAGGAGCCTGGCTTGAGGGAACCAGGATGGACAAACTCCTCTGCGGGGGCCGGTGGTCTTTCCAACCCTTCAGTCTCCGTGGAGGAGGGGGTCTGCCGACCCCTCCCGCGGGCCGTCCCTCTGTCTGTATCCCGGCAGGTCTCTCCAGCTGGCCATTCCTGTGACCATCAGTACGAAGGGCCCGTGAGCCGCTGGACCGGCCTCCATGGGGAGCCCCGGGGAGGCTGGGGAGTGTCCAGCGGCTGAGCCGGCTGGCGGGTCTCCAGCCAGGGGCTCCACTGTTTCCTGCCATCTGTCCGTTGACCTTGGGCAAACTGTTCACACCTGTGGCCTCAGCTCTCTGCACTCGGCTTCTGCAAAGCCCTTTGCAAGTGTTTGTAATAAAAACAAAGACTGACTTAAACACAGCAGGAGACTTTTTTAAAACTATGTTAAGGAAGGGCTCTGTTTGTAAATTTGTTTTTCCTTCTTTTTTTTTAACCAGCAAAATAAAAACCAAACAGCCCCAAACCACACACACACACACACACACACACACACACACACACACACACACACACACACACACTTTCACAACAGCCAAGAAAGCTCTCCCAGACCAAAAAGCCCATTTCAGATGATGTTTCCAGAGCAAACTACTTGACAGTGTTCTTTTAAAATGGAGCAAAAACAGCAAGGAGGTTTTGCCAAGTCATCCCACCCTCACCCGGCCTCCCTTCCCCGCAGATGCAGAAGCTCGTGAAGGCCGCCAAGGAGGGCACCAAGGACGGCCTGGAGAAGACGAAGGCTGCGGTGAAGCGGGGCCGCTCCTTCATCAGGACCAAGTCCTTCGCCTCTGCAGGTCTGCGGGGCGCGGCCTCGGGGAGGCTGCCTGGGCTCGGGGCTGGCTCGGGGCAGTGAGGACTCCGGGGGCGGCAGGAAGTTGAGTGAATTCTCGCAGGGGGTGGATTTCGCCCCCCCCTTAACTGGCTCCTCCCAGCAGTCGGGTGATCGGGGGTCCCCCCGGGGGCTTGCTCTCCTTCCACAGAGCCCCTGGATTCTCAGCAGGGCCGTTGATAATAGAACACAGTCACAGGGGTGCGTTCACAGTGCCCGGGGCTCCTGGCACGTTTCCTGCCCCTTCACAGCTGAGGCTGGGTACGGTGGGCTCTGAGTGGGAACTCAGGATCCTCTGTGCTGGTGAGAGGATTCCAGAATTCTCAGGTTTGTGAAACATTTCACTCAGGGGCAGGAGCCCGTGGCGCTTGTGTGTCAGAAAGATAGAGCCTGTCTGGGTGTGTTCACGTCGGCAGCAAGCTCTGGGCGCGGGTTCTCTAGCGTCTGAGCATGTCTGTGCGCTGGTGTGGTACGAGGTACCCGGCTGTGCGGGCAGCTGAGGGTTTACGTGCGGAATGACCGTCCTGACTCTCACTTGGTCCTTCAGGAGCACGTTTCTGTGTTGCCACTACGACCTTCTGATGGGCAAAGCGGGTGCCGGCTCAGTGCAGGTTGCTGATAGCCGTGCAGGGAGAGGACGTTAAGGTCACGTGTTTCCCCTGTGAATGGCCCGGGAAGACTGTAATTGGCCGTAAAGCCACCTGGGCCTTTAAAGAAGGTGTGATCCTCACGGAGCCCCCAGCCTCTTCACGTAGGATGGAGAGTGTGTCAGGGGCTGAGACAGGGATGTGGATTCTGATAGAGTGTGCTCCCCGGTGGGGAGCTGGCTGCGGGCAGGTGCCCCAGAGGGGGCCCTTCGTGGGAGGGCACATAGGCAGAGCCCCACAGGTGCAGAGGTTGGGGTTAGGGGCCCCGGAGTCTGGGGGCTGCTCAGAAATGCCGACTCGGGCCCACCCGAGACCCCTGGACCAGGATCGCAAGGGAACAGGGTCCAGGTGCACGGGGCAGGCCGGAAGGCAGCTCCAGGGGGAGAGTGACTAGAGTATCACAGGATCGTCCCTGGTTTGGGGGGAGGGGGGCCCATTACACACACCCCTGAACCCTGCGGCCTTAGCTTCCTGAGCTGTCAGGTGGGAAGCCCGGGCTAAAGTTTCGGCTCGTAGCCCTGGAGTTCACAGCGGGGAACCGGGAGCTCTTACAAATAGCGGTGCCAGGCCTCCACCCCCAGGCCGTCAGTGGACCTCTGAGGGAGACGTCCGCACACTGGAATGTTGTGGGTTTTTTAAAGACTATTTTGTTTTTAGAGCAGTTTTAGGTTCACGGCAAAACTGAATGAAAAGTACAGAGATTTCCCATAAACCCCTAGCCCCACTCAGGCACAGCCTCCCTCCCCACTGTCACCATCCCCACCAAGTGGTCCATGTGTTACAATCGTGGACCTACACTGTCACATCACCATCACCCAGAGTCCATGGTTCACATCAGGTCTCACTCTTGCTGTTGTACATTCTGTGGGTTTGGACAAACGAATAAGGAAACATACCTATCATTATAGCATCATAGAGAGTAGTTTCACTGCCCTAAAAATCCTCTGTTCATCCTTCCCTCCCCCCAAACCTTGGCAATCACTGATCTTTTTACTGCTTCCATAGTTTTACCTTTTCTAGTTGGACCCATACAGCCTGTAGTCTTTTCAAGTTGGCTTCTTTCACTTAGTGATATGCATTTAAGGTTCCTTCGTGTCTTTTCATGGCTTGGTAGCTCCTTTCTTTTTAGCTGAGTAACATCCGTGGTCCGGATGGACCACAGTTTATTTTATTCACTCACCTACGGAAGGACATCTTAGTTGCTTTCAAAGTTTTGGCGATTGTGAATACAGCTGCTATAAACATCCGTGTGCAGGTTTTTGTGTGGTTATAAGTTTTTGGCCCCTTTGGGTGAACACCAAGGAGCATGACTGCTGGGTCATGTGATAAGAGGATGATTAGTTTTATAAGAAAGCACTAAACTGTCTCCCGAAGTGGCTGCGCCATCCTGCATCCCCACCAGCACTTGGTGTAGTCACTGCTCTGGATTTTGGCCGTTCCAATAGGTGTATAGACACTGTAGGTTCCTTAAAGCTCTTCTGACAGTTCTTCTGTGCAGCTAGGGTTTTGTATCTTTGAATTAGATCATCTCCAGGTTCCTATTACCTAAAATTTCCTGTGCTTTTCTGGTTTCTAGCTGTTTTGTGAATTCTTTTTTTTTTTTTTTTTTGCGGTACACGGGCCCCTCACTGTTGTGGCCTCTCCCGTTGCGGAGCACAGGCTCCGGACGCGCAGGCTCAGCGGCCATGGCTCACAGGCCCAGCCGCTCTGCGGCATGTGGGATCTTCCCGGACCAGGGCACGAACCCGCGTCCCCTGCATCGGCAGGGGGACTCTCAACCACTGCGCCACCAGGGAAGCCCCATTGTGAATTCTTTAGATTACGTAGCTGCATCTAAGTTTTTAGAAATGAATTTAATTTTGGTCTAGAATTTTTGATCTTGGGGAAGTTGTGCTTTTTACAGACTTCTAGTGAGAAAGGGAGAAAGTCAGGAAGTTACTAAGTCTCCCTTCGTTTTCCCTGACTATCGAATGTTGGTTCTTAGTCATTCATAGCTGCTTTTCTTTGTTTCTGACTTTGATATGTCATAGATTAAGACATTGAAATATGTATTTCTACTCTGCCATCTAGGTGTTCAAATGACACCTCGGCTTTTTGAAGTTAGACTTCAAGTATTGAAAGTCTCAAATATCAACAAACACCACATTCCTCTTGTGGGAAGGATGTTTTCTTGGGTTTGTTAAAACTTCACTTTACTCATTGCTGGGCGGAAAGGAGTCGTAGAACTGAGGTGTCTGCCCAGGGTGTTGCTTTGACAGCCAGCTTGACTGCGCTGTGACGTTATATCCTGTTTCAGTGTGAAACTAGCACATTCTGTCTTCCTTTAAGACCACAGACCCTGTCTTGAAGAGGAACAGAACTTGTTCATTGACGTGGACTGCAAGCATCCGGAAGCCGTCCTCACCCCAATGCCCGAAGGCTTGTCTCAGCAGCAGGTAGGATGCGCAGGGCGGATGCCCCCGTGCTTGCACCAGGACGGCTGTGCTGGCTGGGAATTACCTGCTGGCACAGACTCCCAGCCATTCCAGCCACCTGGGCTCGTCCACTGGCCTCTCCTGGTCCAGCAAGGAAGGGGTTAACCCAGCAGCGAGCCTACATATTTTGAGTATCAGCCCCAGTGTAATTGTAAAACTGCGTGGAATATCTGCATTCTTTGTGAGGGTCATTTATACTCATTCACACTGATGGGACATCTCCACAAAGGGACTAGATGTGACTGTGTAAAGGGTGTGTGTGTACATAGTGCCTGAGTCTGAGATTAAAAGATAGATTTCCAGCAGCTCACGAAGTTAGCCGAATATCGATGAATTTCTTCATCTCTGAAAATACTGTAGGTAGCAGAGGGAAGATACTCCGTGGTTTCCATTTCATTATCTTTGGGTAAAAGGAAAGGAAAGCTTCAGAAACAAGGGCGTCAGAGACAAGGGCGTACCACAGAGTTGGGGGCACTGAGGGGAGGAGTTGATGGTTTCAGGTGGGGTGTGATTTGAGTTTTTCCCACGTGGGCAGCCTGATGCAGGTCATGGAGACTGAGAGAGATGACAGATGTTGTAAATAGATGATGTAGGTAGATAGACGTAGGTGGGTGATAGGTATACAGGGTGGTTGATAGATGCATGCATCATACACACGACACGCGTGCACAGATGTGGTGTGCAGACAGAACCACATACAAATCCTCTGTGGCAGGTTCAGAGTCTGGTAAGAAAGATGACAAGCTGCGTTGCAAAGGCCAAGGGGCTGTTAGCCGTAGGTCAGGCTGGAGGAGGAAGCTGGCTCTTGGTTGGGTTGCAGGGGGCAGCAGAGCGGGTTGAAGGTGCTAGTGAAGTGTCTGGTGTGTGGGTGCTGGGCTGTGAGAGGCCGGGCTCGTGTGCTCAGGAGGGGACACGTCAGGCAGGTGTAAAGGTCACCCCCCTCATCCTTGCATGCCCCCTGTGGAGCACATTCACAGGAGGACACCCAGGCCCAGAGGGGCCTTGTGGTCAGGTGGCATTGGGCGACGGGCAGGTCCGGGTCCGGTGCCCCCCTGGACCCCGTGTCCTCAGCTCCCTCGTGCTCCTGGGGTTGAAATGTGGCCGCATTGCTGGCAGCGACGTGCTGATGGTTTCTGCAGGAGCAGAGAGGCTGCTCTTCGCTGCCCCCCTGCTCGCTGCCCAAGTTCCTGGCTCACCCACCTCATTTTAGCCTCACGAGTCTGAAAAAGGGCACTGATTGCTCAGAAATACTCTCGATGTTTCCGGGAGGCCTCCCCTGGGGCTCCGGGACTTGGGTCCTCTTCCCGGACGGTGTGGGGGTCACGCGGTTGGGAGGCTCGCGGAGCCTCCCCAGGGGGGCCCGCGGGGGAGGGACTGTGGCCGCCGTGCAGACGCATGTAGGTGCGGGGCGTCCCCGGCCAGGCCGAGGCTTGGAGACAGCAGGGCCTGCGGGTCGGCCAGGGGACAGGGGACAAGGGAGTTTCGAGCCCGCAGGATCTCAGCAGACACACACACCTGCCAGTCAGTTTTGTCCCCCGGAGGGCCGGGTGGTGACAACGAGGACGGGTCCCTGGTGCAGAAAGGGCACCTCTGTAGGCGCCCCCCACCCCGGCCCAGTTCCCACCCCGGGCCCCGCACTGGGGCAGGGGAAGCTCCCGCCAGGCCGCTCACTTGTTCCGCCAGCGCCGTCCTCCTTCCCTTGAAACGGGGACATGGCGTCTGCGGTGTCTTCCTCGCGGCCCCACAAGACAGTGACGCGACGTGTGTGGTGGCCCTCGGCTGAAGGCGCCACGCCAGGCGCACGGCGGCCAGAGAGGGTTCGTGTTTTGGTTTCTGCGCCGCTCCCCGCAGGCTCCCTTCTTACCCCCTGGTTCACAGAGGTTGCTTTCCCCACTGGTTACTGCTTGTTCTCTGGGGAGTTTTCCATTAAAAGATTAAACCCGATGTCAGTGCTCTTTGAATTTTTTCTTCCAAAGTTGAAATAAGGTAACGTATCTGTCAGGAAAAACGCTGCGTGTGAAGCGTTCTTTACATGCCCAGTTTGGTGGGAGGAAAGCCTTTATTTCCTGGGTTGTCATTTACTTGAAAGGTGGCACTGAAGCTGAAGGATGAGGCCAGCATCCTCTGCCGTCCGGCCTCTGATCCAGGGTCCAGGCATAGGGAGGGGCTGCTGTCCTCTTCCTCCTCCTCCTCCTCGTCTCCGCCCCTCCCCTTTACCCCTCCCCTCCCCTCCCCTTTACCCCCTCCTCCTCCTCCCCCTCCCCCTCCCCCTCCCCCTTTTACCCCCTCCTTATCCTCTTCCTCTCGCCCCCTCCCCCTCTCCCCTCCCCCCTTTACACCCTCCTTCTCCTCCTCCATTGCTCTAATCACCTCCTGGCCCAGGCACATCTCCCGCGGGTCCCCCTGGCCTCGTAGGATCTCAGTCCAGGGCTGAGGTCTCCCTGCAGCCTCGGGGTCAGGGTCCCGGGAAGCCTGAGGCCTGAGGACCCGTGTTGGCTGTGCTGTCCACGCACTGAGTTTAACTGAGGGGCCGACCCGACCTGCGGGAGCCCTGGGATCTGGGGGAGATTGGGGGTTTTATTTTGTATTTTTCAGTAATACCAATTCCAGGTCCTTTGACCTGATACATTAGTGTTATCTCAGGACTTAAAAAAACATATTTTAATTCCTAGGTGAGACCCCCCCGCCCAAATCCTGAAATATCCTGACCCCAGAGTTGAGACCGTGTGTGGGAATCTGAATTTTGGGAGAAGGCTGGTCCACATTTGACCATCCGCAGTTTGGGGGTGTCTGGGTCGTGGGGTGCCACCCTCGTTTCAGAGGGAAGGGTCATCGCTGCGGCCACGTGTGCTTGTGCTTTAATTCCAGACTCATCTGCCTTTTACACACATCACTTTCTTCCTTAAGTGTCCTTGAAGGTTGCTTTTTGCCTTCATTTTGTGAAGGAGCAGCCCTTTCGTAAGGAGAGGAGTCGCTCCCTTGTGGACAAGAGGCGCGCCCCCGGAGGATGTGCCTTCTGCCGCCAGGGGGCGTCGCGGTTCCTGGGATGGGGCTGCCGGGGGTGGGGTGAGGAGCAGCCTTGTCCTTTCTATGCTCCACTTGCCATTTATTGGCAAAAACAACTTCGCAAATGGTGTGTAAACTGGACAAAAGTGCCCAGTGTCGTCATTGGCCTTAAACAGGCATCTTACAGCCAGAAACTTGTGCTTGTGTGTCCTCTAGTCATGAAAACAAATCCCAAAGTGATGTCACTGTTTGAAATGCAGGCATCTCAGGTCTGGAGGAGTTTTTGCACCTGGAATTGACGTTGGTAATTTACTCTCTGCGTTCCTAGCCTTGTAGGCTTCGAATGGCCTCAAAACAAAACAAAACTATACCTCCACCTTCCAAAAGTTGTTTTTTTTTTAAAAAAACTTTGGAATAATGATTTTAGATGTGTTGGTAATAGCATTCTTTGAGTCAAGACTGGAAGGTTTTTTTTCTGTGCTTAATGTATACATGAAATACCATGTAATTCCATGCTCGGCACATAAAATACAACCCGTTAATTCAGTTCATGATCGTTGGATGAGTGAATGAAATTGTTGTTAATGCCGTGATTTAATTGTGTTACTGTAGTTGTGGTTTATAATTTGAGGTTTACAAATAACAGAATTGTAGTGATGGGGAACCAACGTTCTGTGCCCATCATGGTAGGTAGTTAATGCACTAATATATTTTAAGGCCTTGGGAGTTTTCATTCATGTACTGTCTTGAAAACAAAAAACTTTTTTGTCCACAAGCCTCAACAGAAGTCAAATTCATCTGTTGTGTTTTCTGAGGCAGGTTTTGACTGTTGTCTTTTCAAATTCTCAACAGGTCGTAAGAAGATACATTCTGGGCTCGGTTGTCGACAGTGAGAAGAGCTACGTGGATGCCCTCAAGAGGATTCTGGAGGTACCTAAACACCGCGTTGTATAACGGATATGTTTCGTGAACCTGTGAATTATAAAATACTCAAATTGGCAAAATTCTTAAAAGAATCTGAGAATTGTGTCTGTGTATTGACATCAAAGGTCGCCTGGTCTGTTTGGGCACAAACGTAGCTGCGCAGGTGAGTTTCTCCGCGTTCTTTCATGAACCCTGAGAAAAGCCTGGGCCGTCCTTGTGCGTTTCTGCCTCAGCAATACGAGAAGCCGCTGTCTGAGATGGAGCCCAAGATCCTGAGCGAGAGGAAGCTGAAGACGGTCTTCTACCGGGTCAAGGAGGTCCTGCAGTGCCACTGCATGTTCCAGATCGCGCTGGCCAGCCGCGTGGCCGAGTGGGACTCGGTGGAGATGATCGGAGACGTCTTCGTGGCCTCGGTAACCAAGCCGGCGTGCCCAGAGGGTCTGCGGGGCTCCCCTGGGCTCAGGGCCCCTCCCTTCTCCCACGGATGCCTCAGGGTGGGTGTCCTGCCGGCCTGAGCCCAGCTGCACCCCACAGCGCCCCGGCCGACCCTGCGGAGCTCTCCGCGGGGACCGGTCTGAGGTCGGGAAGCTGAGCACGCGTGTGCGCCCAGGGGAAGGATGTGGAGAGAAACGTCCAGAGGCTCCGGTGGAGCTGCCCCTGGAACACTTCAGACTACACACCGTCCAGCTTGGGAGGCATCACAGGCAACTTGATGATGGTTTCGTCGCCGAGTCAGGGCCCTGCTTGTGAACGGTTTTGTGGGGTTGTCGGCGTTAAGCCCTCACAGGGTCTCACCCCTCCTGGGAACCGCCTTGTGGAAAGATACCCACCTGTTTCCCTCAGCCCTGTGCTCCCTGACCTGGTGTCCCGTTGTGCGGGCGCAGCCTCTGGGCCCCGCAGTGACACAGGACACGAGGGGACGCGAGCTGGTCCCACAGCTGCGCTGACCTTTCCCAGCAGGAGCCGCCGCAGCCCTGAGCTCCAGCGCTGGGTTGGCTACGAGCCATTTATCTTCGGCCCGTTTGTGAATCGTCCACACTGCGGACTGGCTAGTTTTCTATCTAGAGGTAGCAGAGGGATTCTGAAGTTGATTGAGGACAGCACTGTCAAGAGACAAGAGCTTGAAAGAATTTTACACTTGATCTTAGCCAAAAGGCCGAGAAGCGATTTGAAAGAATTTTAAGTGTCCGTATACTTAGAGGAGTGCTGTAATGTGATACGTGAAACCTTGTTTCTATATATTCTGTGCGTGTGCTTAACGAGGTATATAAAGTATGCTTTGAACGTAACGTGGAAAGAGAGTTCTTACTAAAATGAATTTGCATAACCCCCTTCAGTGATCTTCATGAAAAACAAAAAAGAGATATTGGACATTTACTTTTTTATTGCATTTCTGCCTATTTTATATATTAGTTTCAACTCTTAGTCCGTCCTTCTTAAAATGTTTACCTTGGGAACATTTTTTTAATGTAGAAGAAAATCTTTTTAAAAAATATATAATTTAGATGAAAGCATTTCTTCTCTAAGTGGCCCCACATCTACTTATGGGACTCGCTGTCTGTCTTCAAGAATATGTGGGATCTTAGAAGCATAAAAGGGAGTGAGGCCAATGTCTCTGCCTCTGGAAACCTTTGCGCTTTTGGGAAAATTGGGCAGTGGACCTATGTGGCGTTGCCCCTCAGCCTGGGGAAACAGGTGTGGTCAGCTGTCCTCCCCTGGGCATCTCAAGGGGATGGTTAGGTCAGGATGCTGGGACCTCCACATGCTGAGGTGCAGGACATTCTGTCCTGTAGGTGAAATCCACAAAATGCCAGTCAGCAGGAATTTAAAGGAGGATGTCTGTAAACACCATCTTTATACGACTGTAGACTGTAGTCAGGAACATTTCTTAACTGAAACCCAAACTTGCCACAGTTTTGAGCAGGGCAGCCTTAAAGAGCATTGGCAAATAAGATCAACCAGCCATTGAAAAAACCCTAGCAAGTCTGCTTAAGAAAACAATGATCACACACAGTCATCATGAAGTTTATCCTATGAAAACATCACAGTGACCGAGCGGTTATCGTTAGCACGGGTTCCGGCCTTTTATTGTGAGCTTGGAGAGGAAGCAGTTGGATTCTGCATTACTTACATGTCTCAATTTCCTCTTGTATTGCAGTTTTCTAAGTCCATGGTGCTGGATGCTTACAGTGAATATGTGAATAATTTTAGCACAGCTGTGGCAATCCTTAAGAAAACGTGTGCTACAAAACCTGCTTTTCTTGAATTTTTAAAGGTAGGCACTTAAACATTTTTTTGTGTGTTTTATCACCCTCTGATAACAGCTTTGATGTCAAGATACTTTGTAGTGAAATTTCACCAAACCTTCCCTCTAAATGTATCATGTTATTTATTGTGAAGATTTTAGCACCAGCAGGACCCTAGGTGTTGGATCAGGGCTGGAAAGGATGATGAAGTTTCTAGTGACAGCATAGCTCTTTGAAAATAACCTTCATTTGCACATCCTTAGACATATGTGGATAGATGGGAGGGGTCAGGAAGTGGAGATCAGACCCCGAACCAAGCGGCCAGCTGTTGCTCAGCACAGCGTTAGGAGTAACAGAAGGGGGCTTTGGAGTCGGTCGGGGGCTCCGTGGCTTCTTTGGGTCAGGCAGTGAGCAGACCCCCTAAAGATGAGCCCCCGCGGTGGGTAGGGGGGCTGCATGGTCCGCTCCTCCTCTGACATCGGGTGTCGATGGGTGACATTGAATCAGCGAGGCTGGGACGTAAACATGCCCAGAGGGCTCTCTGCCCGTGGAACCAGGATAAAGTTCCCCTTCAGATACTGAGTCCCGGGGCCGGGCCGGGGCCGGAGTCTCATCTGCCTGAGGCTCCAGTTTGCATTATGACCTGGGACCAAAGCCTGTTCCTGTTACGTGAACTGTGTTCTTGGAAGGTTCTGCCACCTGCACAGTGAACCCTGGGGGGTGTCCTCGCCCAGGGTGAAGGCTTATTTAGGCTGAGCTATAACCCCTCCCTCTCATGTGATATGGTGGTTCCCACTGAGGCAAGACCCGGGTGGAGGTGGCCCGTCCTTAGATCGACCCCACTCTGGAAAGCTGCAGTTGGCGCTCTGGCCTTCCCCTGTCACAGCAGGAGAAAGGAAACACGGGACGACCTAAAGTATACTTTTTCTGAGGAGTTTGTTGTGGTCCTGCTGGTGCCGACAGTAGCTGACAGGAGGCCACCGCAGCCCCACCGTCAGGCCGCCAGCCCCCGGCGGCCTAGGAAGGCAGGCCATCCAGTCCCCTGTCCTACCCCAGGCGCCTGGTGTCCACGAGGTCAAGCCGGGCTCTGGGCTCCGCACCGCGTGGCCCCTCAGCTGGAGAGAGCTGGGGACTCCTCCCCAGTTTGTAAATGGTCAGCCTGGGGCGTCCCCTCCTGCCAGAGAAGCCTCCCCTGCGGAGGGAAGGGGGCGCCTGGCCCTGGACTCCCTCCCCCGCCGGCCTCCCTTGGGGAGACTTGCCAGGACACGGACACGCCCCAGCCACACCCCGAATCTCCACGGCAGAGCGAGGGCTGAAGTGGGGAGGTTTGTCCCAATGCAGGACACGCCGCAGCAGCCGCAGGTGCTGTGCCCCAGGTGCAGGGCGGGTGCCTTTAGGGGCCCGTGCTACTCCAACGTGGGATTCTGTCACTTTCTTCTTCTTCTTTCTTCTTTTTTTTTTTTTTTGTAGCTGCACTTTGTTGTGATTGTAGAATCTTAGAAACTAGTTTGACTCTTAGAGTATTGAAATCAGCTCATAAATGGCTCTTAAAACATCAAAGAAAAATATTGAAGCTTTCAGTTCAGAAACCAGCCAGGGCTCGCCGCAGCCTGAATGACGTCAGCGTGCACTGGCGGTGTGTGAGGTGTAGAAGGTGTTTGGAGCAGGTTTGGAGGCAGCCTCTCCGTAGAGGGGAGCAGGGGCGAGCTCCCCCCGGGGCGGCGTCCAGGCGGGAGCCGCGAGTGCCGGCCCTTTGTCCCCCGCAGCAGTGCCAGGAGGCCAGCCCCGACCGCGTCACGCTGCACAGCCTGATGATGAAGCCCATCCAGAGGTTCCCGCAGTTCATCCTCCTGCTCCAGGTGAGGCCTCCCGCGCGACCCGGCCAGTGGTCCCGTCGTGCCGTCGTCCGTCCCTCCGTGTCCAAGCGTCTCCTCGTGGAGACGGCAGGCTCTCAGCTGCCCCCGCTCCCAGGTCGCTTACATCAGGGCAGGCCCAGGGGCGGCGAGACCCCAGCCTGCAGCTGCCGGTCCCTCTGGCCCCCACCCGTGCTGAGCTCCTCTCCTGGGCCCGTCGGGACCCCCCCTCGTCAGCATAGACTCTGGGGGGGTGAGAGGGACTTGTTAGGAACACCACATGCCCCTCCCCCCATCCCTCAGGAAATTCCGAGGGCTGTAGGGGCCCCGGGCCAGGGACCTGAACGGGGGCAAAGCCGAGTGAGTTTTCATTAACCACACGCGCTCGTGCCCTGGGGGAGGCGGGCTGGTCCCCAGGCAGGTAGACACAAGATGTCCAGGGTCCTGCTCTGGGGTCAGGTGTGTGCCCAGTGGGGAGGGGCAGGCCCAGAAAGCTGCCGGTCAGCCGCGGAGCCGACCCGCTGCTTGGAGAGCGGGAGCTGCGCAGAGAGATTTCCCAGGTACTCCGACCGTACGTTTTTTTAGACTAAGAATTCTCAGTTAGGTACGTGCGTTGATCTAAAGAGTAGAGCTGGCTTTGAGTGCAGACATAAAGCATCGTCGGATCAGGAAGGCCTTGCCCTGCCGTGTGACGTGCTGTCAGGCCCCCGAGACCTGGGACCCGCGTGCCTTGCGGGCTCAGGGCTCACCCTCCTTAGATGAGCGTCAGGGCGTTTGAATCGGTTATTTCCGAGGAGGGTCTGCAGTGGCCTCCGCCTCTTCCGGTTTCTCAGTGAACACTCAGCTCGTTTCTAGAGTTAAATCAGGCGACTTGTTGGCTCCCCTAGTCATTAAAAGTGATGAAAGATGAACCGTGAAACCATCCCCAGGGACAGGGAGGGTGCGTCAAAGGCCTCGAGGCCTCGCTGGGCCCGCCCGTCACACGGTTCCAAATTTTAAAAATTGGTTCTTGTAAGAAGTTTGCTCTTTCCTTTTATTTTTATTTTTACTTCCCTCTAAATGTTTCAGTTTGCTGAGCAGAAACAGATGAAAATTCTTAAAGTCCGAATCCAGTTACGATAGACTCCAGGGTTTTGGTTTAAGCACACGTCCTCGTGGACAGACGCAGGCCCTGGGCCTGGCCCTTCCCGGGTCCCTTAGAGCTTCCTGTACGGCTCGTCCCCTCCCACGCCCCCGACCCTCCAGGGCAGGAAACAGCCTTCACCCCGGCCTGATGGCGGCACAGCACCCAGACGGCTGGTCCCAGGTTTGTGTGAATGCGGTTCCCGTGGGCAGGTGTTCAGTCCTTCCTGTGGTCTGAGCACAGGCAGTTCTCAGGGGCAGGGGGCTCAGACAGAGCAGGGCCGGTTCCCAGGAGAACGCAGTCGGCGTCAGAGGGGCGGTGTCTGTACTTCTGTATTTCCGTACTTCAGAGATACCTACAGGTCCGTGTGCAGGGACCCTGCTCTGCGGGTAAGATGCTCCTGGGAGTTGGTCCTGGAGAGGAACGGGGTGGGAGATGGGCAGGTGCTTCCCTCCCGCCGAGCTCCGAGCCCTGCTGCGCCCGCGTGCGCCGAGGGGGCGGCGAAGGGGGATGGCGTGGAGGGGCCTGTGCCTCTGACCCCCGGCCGCTCCCCTGCCTCTCCTCGTCTCACCACACCTGACCCTCCTTGGCTCTCGGGGCCTGTTACCTGTAGTTGCGATGACCCTATAGCCGTCCCCCAGAGCTCGGGATCAGGCTGTGGCCGTGGCTTTTCTGGGCTGCCGGTTTCCACCACGTGGTCCCCCAGGAGGCTCTGTCTTTATCCCGACTCCCGTGTTCTCCCCCGTATTGTACCCCAATAAGTAACAGCCTGGCAGCCGCCGCGCACCCCCCGTTCCTCCGCTCAGCTGTCCGTCCACGTGCGGCGCTGGTTCTGCGGATGGTGCTGGGATCCGGGCGGGCGCGACCCAGCTGCGCTGCTGGTACCAGAGCTCCTGCGAAGATGATTCATTCTGCTTGTAGGGTTTGACATGGCTCACAGGGAAACCATCGCGTGGAGCAGCGTGTGTTGTTCATTCAGACGGGGAACATGCGATCGTTAGGCGAGTTCTTTCCAGACCGAAGAGAACAGGAAGCTTAAAAAGACAGGGCTGCTGAAGCTCCCGGGGGCGGGCGGGCCGGGTGGCCCGGGCAGGGAGGCCTTGGTCTGGCTCGCCCTCCTCTGCGAAGCCGGCAAGGTGACTGCACCCGGCGCGTAGACGTCCCCCTCGAAAGTTGACTCAGAGCCTGGAGTTGGCTCTCACCACGCTCGCGGTGCCGTTGGTGCCTGTGCTGTGCTCCTGCAGGGCCGCCGCGCTCCGCACGAACCAACGGCTCAGAGCTGGGCGCTCAGGACGCAGACCCGCCGGCGGGAACGGGACTCCGGCCGTCGGTGGGTCCACTGGTCTGGCTCACGCTGAGAACATCAGCCTGACCGTTACCAGAGAGCAGAGATTTCTGAGGTCCTGGCGAGCTCGCAGTAGGGATGGGTCCCTTCCTGGAAAATGGTGTCTTGTTTCCATTCCCATCCCCGCTTAATAAGGCAGTTTTGTTTTTGCAAAAGGAGCTTTGAACGTTCAGCCAGATTGTGACTCACTGAGTTTGTTACCCTTTCCCAGGGCTTACTTTATTCCCCAGAAGCAGCGGATGCCAGGGCCAGCCTCCGGCTGCCAGAGCCGCGGGATGCTGTCGGTGGGGGTGCGCGGTGACCGCCCGCTGCTCCCACCCCCGCATCACACGTCCGCCTCCCCTCTGCCTTGTTCCTCCTCAAGGACATGCTGAAGAACACGCCCCGAGGACACCCCGACCGGCTGCCCCTCCAGATGGCGCTGACGGAGCTCGAGACGCTGGCGGAGAAATTAAACGAGAGGAAGAGGGACGCTGATCAACGCTGCGAAATCAAACAGATCGCAAAAGCCATAAACGAGCGGTACCTGAACAAGGTGGGGAGTTTTCCTCTCTGTGCTGAGGCTGCCCTGCTTCGTGCTAATGAGCCTTCGCCCTCTGAGCCACTTATCACTAACCTCCTGGAACCTCTCGGCCAGTCCCTTGGCCCAGAGTTCTTGACTGAGGGTCCGTGGAGAGCCTCGGGGTCACGAACGCTGCACAGTGTGCACAGAGCCTTCGTAGTCTGTGCGTTTTCTCAGGAAAGGGGCTCGCAGATTGACTAGGTCCTCACATGGACCCAGGACCCCAAAAAGGTTAAGAGCCACTCTTTTAGCCGAATTTTACTCTCACAATGCAGCGTTTCATCCTAGTCCTACTTGAAGCATAGATACTCACGTGCATTCTTACTTGTATCCACGGTGCGTGGACTGGGCTGTATTTATGATGAAGAAGGGACGCAGAACACAGCATGAAAGCAGTTCCTCAGCACAGCTGTACCTCAGCTTCATATTTACAAAGCCATCTTCCTGCCACCATAATCCAGTTTCACATAGGCTTTGCCGTTTTTATCTGAAGCTCTAGTCCACAGGAAGAGGTTAATGGATATGAGCCGTGTTAAATAATTCTGTTTTGTCAGCAGGGGTACTTTCCTACTGGATACTGACATCCAGTGATGTAACTACAAGAACTTTATTGTCATATGTTTTAAGCTTCGGTTTTCCCTGATTCTCCAAAGGATTTGTCCAGGAATTTTTACAGGCAGAAAATTCCCTTCGCTGATATTCTCGAGGTGGCCCATGTTGTTTAAAATCCTGCTTCCCTATGGTACCCGAATGTCTGGGAACCCCTGACAGTCCGAGGGCCCTCAGAGGTGACGCATTGCTTACGTTGCGCTGGTTGCAGCCTCATCCCCGTGAGGTCGGCCGGCCCGTGTGGACGTCTGGGCCAAGGACTCCGGATTTCCTTCTGGGCTGAACGGCTAAAATAAGTTCTCCATGACCTATGTCACTTTACTAGTAAATATGAAGCCTCTTTCCAGAGAACCCAGAGTCCTTTGTTTGGCCCAGAGAAGTAAAACATGGCAAACCATGAGCAGTCAGGAGGTTTTCTTCAGTTTGCTGTCCTTGGGAAAAGTAAAATCCCAGACGTTCCCGGTTGATACGGCGTCCTAAGTAACAGAAAGGTTGGGGCGACCGTCTGTAAGGATCGGAGCGTGTATTCCGAGGAGTCACTGAAAGAGAGAGAGCACATTGGGTGATGGGTGAAAACCAGCGGAGCCCTCGTGGCTGCGTGAGCATCTCATAGCTAGAGAAACTGCTCACGTCAGGAAGTTAGATCCCCGCCACTGTGTAGATTCCTTAAAAAAAAGCCACTTTTTGAACTCTATACCATACGTGCATGAAGCGTGATTGGGAATATAAGGATTATCTGTAGAGAAAAAAGAATCTATAAAACCTTGACGTTGTCTGCTTGTGTATTTTGCCAGGCTTCATTCTCATTGTTCTTCTTTTTCTCGGTGGTCTTTGAACGTCCAGCTTCTCAGCAGCGGGAGTCGCTACCTCGTCCGCTCCGACGACGTGGTAGAAACCGTCTACAACGACCGGGGGGAGATCGTGAAAACCAAGGAGCGCCGGCTCTTCATGCTGAATGACGTGCTCATGTGCGCCACGGTCAGCGCCCGGTAGGTCAGCGCCCGGCAGGTCAGCACCCAGTAGGTCAGCGCCCAGCAGGTCAGCACCCGGTAGGTCAGCGCCCGGTAGGTCAGCGCCCGGCAGGTCAGCACCCAGTAGGTCAGCGCCTGGCAGGTCAGCATCCAGTAGGTCAGCGCCCAGCAGGTCAGCACCCGGTAGGTCAGCGCCCGGTAGGTCAGCGCCCGGCAGGTCAGCACCCAGTAGGTCAGCGCCTGGCAGGTCAGCATCCAGTAGGTCAGCGCCCAGTAGGTCAGCGTCCAGTAAGATGCATGGCCCCGTGGGGAGCTCTGTGGTCACAGGCGGTCTGTGTCTCGGTGAGCGGATGCCTTCGCTTCCCCTTCACTCTGGGCAGATGTGTATGCAGAGCTCAGCCTCTCATCCTGTGACTTGCATGGGTCCAGGGAGGGTCCCCGACTCACTGCTGGTGGAGCTGAGGGGCGCGTGGGTGGGTTTTCTCTGTAAACGTCAGGCAGATGTCAGAGCTGGAAACTGAACCAAACTCTGTTTCTAGCCATCCTGAATCAGCTATGGTTCCTGTCCGTATCATCGTTCAAATCCTTTCTCATTAGTTGCTTCTCTATAAACATGTTTTTGATGGTTTTTCTTATAAAATTTGGGTATATTGGGCTTCCCTGGTGGCGCAGTGGTTGAGAGTCCGCCTGCCGGTGCAGGGGACACGGGTTCATGCCCCAGTCCGGGAAGATCCCACATGCTGCAGAGCGGCTGGGCCTGTGAGCCATGGCTGCTGGGTCTGCGTGTCCGGAGCCTGTGCTCCGCAACGGGAGAGGCCACAACAGTGAGAGGCCCGCGTACCACAAAAAAAAGAAAAAAAAAAGAAAAAAAATTGGGTATATTTATACTCTCTGAAAACCCACTGTGGAACCGCGTGGTCAGTCCTGGTGGGAACGCCAGAAGCACCCAAGCCCGCAGTTCAGAGGCGTCTCTCTTGAGTCTCCAGGGGATGAGGCGTCCCGTGACTGACTCCTTGGCTGTGCCTGACACGAGGGTTTCTGCCCCTTGCAGCACCTCCCATGACAGCGGTGCCCTGACATCGACCGGCCAGAGGTATTTGTTGAAGTGGAGCGTCCCTCTCGGGCACGTGGAAGTGATAGAATACGGCGGCGGCGAGGGCGCGGGGGAGAATGGCAGGGGTCCCGTGGTGCCCGCGCCCGAGAGCCTGGCAGTGGTGGCCGGCGCCAAGCCAAGTGAGTGATGCGTCTCGGACGCGCTTGCAGGTCTGGGGCCACCCTGGCTCTGATGTAACCTGCTCGGTCCTCAGCCCCTCACCGTGTCAGGAGACCTGGTTAAGACGGTAAATCTGTCGGGTGACACGGTCCTAGAGCCTGTGCTTATTAACATTGGCTGGCGCACGTGGACACACGTGCCAGCCGGGAGGCTCCTCTCTGAGCCTGTCCCGGTCGGGGTCCGGGGGCGGGGGCCCTGCCCTTGGGATGCATTCCATCTTCCTGGTTCGCGTCCTGTCCTGCGCTTCCCGCCAGCAGCTGCGGCGGGGGCCCTGCTCTCTCCAGAGGGTGCATTGAGTGGATGCAGAGAAGGTCCCAGAGAGCGTGGGCCTGGGTGGTGCTCTCAGCTCTGCCACCCCTTCCCCTTCGGTCTCCACGGAGGTGGTGCCCGCCTGTGCCTTTCACAGAGAATCGGGGGAAGAGGGTCCCGGCGCTTGCCCAACAGTCTTATAATACAGTTATTGTTACTCAACGGTCTGAAGATTCTAGATTTTGAACTTGGTGTCATAATCATTACTTTCTTCTTCTGTTTTCTTTTTGTTTTGCTTTGTTTTTATCCAAGTAAAGCCTGGCTAAATTTACTCACTCACTGGCCTTGGCCCCTGAATTGTGGAGCACTTAGAGTACAGTGAATGGGAACTTTCCATAAATTGTTTTGTATATAAAATGAGCCTTTATGTTTAAATTTATAATACTAAAAATAAGTGTGTCAGGGCTTCCCTGGTGGCGCAGTGGTTGAGAGTCCGCCTGCTGATGCAGGGGACGCGGGTTCGTGCCCCGGTCCGGGAAAATCCCACATGCCGTGGAGCGGCTGGGCCCGTGAGCCACGGCCGCTGAGCCTGTGCGTCCGGAGCCTGTGTTCCGCGACCTTTTAGACTGTGTTGTTTCTGACACGGTCAGAAGGAGGCTGCTTTTGAAAGATGCAGCTTTTCTGAGCGAACATGCACGTTCATTTGGGTTTACAGGAACAGGTCGCGGTGACTGTTGGGTCCCATCTGATGGGGCATCTCTTTTATTGTTTGTTCTTCTTCTTCGCCTGATGTTAACAGTCTTGCGGTTTGGTGGTCTGCTTGGGATGCTAGTTCCTTGAGCATGTGCTCCTAAACTCCTGAATTGCTGATGAAAAAATCATGCTCCTGTTTAAATAACATGCATACCGTCTCAAGTAACAATCGAAATACCAAACGGTATCACAGACTTTTGTAAGGAGGGACCAGCTGAGGAGTGGTTTTGGGAGGGGGACAGAGTGGGAAAGGGCGGGAGGGAGAAGCGGTCTCCCAGTTGACTTGATTGATTAAAATTTTACCTAGTAAGAGCAACGTGAAGATTTTGTGTGTTAAATGTTCTTAAAAATCCGTTTAAATTACTTGGAAGTATAGCAAATCCTATTTATGTCTCGGTTTTGTGAGCAAAAATAATGCCTTTGTGTGTATTACAATGGAAGCAATCCCAAGGCGGATTTGTGATCAAGATTGCCTCATTGTGCTCAGGTCTCCAAGGATGCCTTCGCTCCATGAAGTAGATGCTGTGTTACAGGGAACACTGCGTTCTCACGTTCAACTTCTAATTTATGGTTCGTACTGAGCCAGCTTAGAATAAGATTCAAGTCAGCAGTATTGAAAAGCAGAAAGCAGGATGACTTAATTTGTAAAATATTACACGCGAGAAAGAACCTGGACTGTTTCCTGCTGCATTTGAGCCCTAGACCTTATCTCGCGCTCCTGTCAGCTATGGCCCTAGATGTTATCTCGAGCTCCTGTCAGCTATGGCCCTAGATGTTATCATCTCAAGCTCCTGTCAGCTGTGGCCCTAAATGTTATCTCGCGCTCCTGTCAGCTACGGCCCTAGATGTTATCTCGCGCGCCTGTCAGCTATGGCCCTAGATGTTATCTCGAGCTCCTGTCAGCTATGGCCCTAGATGTTATCTCGCGCTCCTGTCAGCTGTGGCCCTAGATGTTATTTCGCGCTCCTGTCAGCTATGGCCCTAGATGTTATCTCGAGCTCCTGTCAGCTATGGCCCTACATGTTATCATCTCGAGCTCCTGCCAGCTATGGCCCTAGATATTATCTATCTCGAGCTCCTGTCAGCTATGGCCCTGGATGTTATCTCGAGCTCCTGTCAGCTATGGCCCTACATGTTATCATCTCGAGCTCCTGCCAGCTATGGCCCTAGATATTATCTATCTCGAGCTCCTGTCAGCTATGGCCCTAGATATTATCTATCTCGAGCTCCTGTCAGCTATGGCCCTGGATGTTATCTCGAGCTCCTGTCAGCTGTGGCCCTACATGTTATCATCTCGAGCTCCTGTCAGCTATGGCCCTACATGTTATCATCTCGAGCTCCTGTCAGCTATGGCCCTAGATGTTATTTCACGCTCCTGTCAGCTATGGCCCTAGATGTTATCTCGAGCTCCTGTCAGCTATGGCCCTGGATGTTATCTCGAGCTCCTGTCAGCTGTGGCCCTGGATGTTATCTCGAGCTCCTGTCAGCTATGGCCCTACATGTTATCATCTCGAGCTCCTGTCAGCTATGGCCCTAGATGTTATTTCACGCTCCTGTCAGCTATGGCCCTAGATGTTATCTCGAGCTCCTGTCAGCTATGGCCCTGGATGTTATCTCGAGCTCCTGTCAGCTATGGCCCTGGATGTTATCTCGAGCTCCTGTCAGCTATGGCCCTAGATGTTATCTCGAGCTCCTGTCAGCTATGGCCCTGGATGTTATCTCGAGCTCCTGTCAGCTATGGCCCTGGATGTTATCTCGAGCTCCTGTCAGCTATGGCCCTAGATGTTATCTCGAGCTCCTGTCAGCTATGGCCCTGGATGTTATCTCGAGCTCCTGTCAGCTATGGCCCTACATGTTATCATCTCGAGCTCCTGTCAGCTATGGCCCTGGATGTTATCTCGAGCTCCTGTCAGCTGTGGCAAATGCAGATACGTAATCCTCATTGTCTGTCGAAAGAAAATGTCACTCTGTAGGGTACATCTTTTTCTTCATTCTGAGTTTAAGGAGAACTTTGCTTCCAGGTTATCTAGCTGCTCACTCTGGCTTTACAACTGGTGATACTGCTAAGTCCTTAAAGGCAGGACCGAGACCACTGAGTGGTCCGCAGATAGACCTCAAGACCTGAGAAGTTGCTGTAGAATCGGGGACCCTGGATCCATCTCCATCCAAGGATCCTCTTACTCTTATGGTTTCCATTACATGTGTGGTCGGACGCCAGGAGAACAAAGGCTAAGGTCAGAGGAGCAAAACAAAACAGTTGCTGGTAACGCAGTAGAATTTCTGTCTCTTGGGATGAAGGAGAGCAGAGTGCAGGGGATTGGTAATGTTTAGGCAATGCTGGCTTCTCGAGGAGAAAGAATGAAGGTGCCCATTCGTCCCTTAGCAGGTCTGTGTCATCAGCAGGTTGTGACAGTGGGAGTTTGACTGGCTGGTGTCTTGGTGCAGGTATCCAGGTGGGGAGACTCCCGGGGAGGACATGTTCTCGGTCCAGCTGTCCTGGGAAGGGCGCTTTGCAGAGCCACTGCCCATGCTGGTGTTCACGTTGTCCAAAACTCTATTAATAGTCTTAGATACATGTTACTTCTTAACTTTTTATTTTATTTTGGAGTATAGTTGATTAACAGTCTAATGTTGTGTTAGTTTCAGGCGTACAGCAAAGTGATACAGTTATACATATATCTATTCTTTTTCAAGTTCTTTTCCCTGTAAGATTTAACCTTATAGGTTATTACAAAATATTGAATATAGTTCCCTGTGCTACACAGTAGGTCCTTGTTGGTCATCTATTTTAAATATAGCAGTGTGCACATGTCAATCCCAGACTCCCTAACTATCCTTCCCCCCGATTCTTTCCCTCTGGTTGACCTAGAGATTTGTCATACTGAGTGAAGTAAGTCAGAGAAAGACAAATATCGTATGATATCACTTATATGCGGAACCCAGAAAAAAATGATACAGATGAACGCAATTCACCAGCGTTAAGTGCAGGGTGTTACCAGTCGAGGTGCCAAGTGGACAGACAGTGCGGGGGGCGGGCGGGGGACAGGATGCTCTGGGTACCGAGTCTGGAGATCAGGGGCAATGCTGGCAGAGATGCAGTCAGCGCCGTGGGCGCAGATGTTTGCCTGGGATCCTGGTTTAGCGCGTGCCTCTGTAGTTTCCTCATCCTTAAAGTGGGTTTAATTTTTAGCTCTGAGCTGTGAAAGGGGAGTGTGGAGTAGATGGTTTTCAAAATGCCTTCTAGATTAAAAAAAAATGGTTTTTAACGAACTAAAGTTTGCTAATTCTGAATGTGCTGGAAGACGGGACTCAAGCCCCGTCAGCTAAGTTAGAAGTCCTGTTCCCCGTTGATATTCATGTGACTGTTCTGCTGTTTGAACGACTCTGTTCTGAAGCTCAGTGCTGCAAGATTGGGTCTGTTACTCAGCGGCGGAGACAGCGTGACCCCTGCTGCGTGCCTTTGCTTTGCACCCTCCGTGTCCTTGAGTTGTGACACGTGATGGCCTTAAACGTTTCCCTCTAGTGCAGGGCCCTGCAAGCTGGGCTCCCTGGGTTGGTTTAAGCTTCCAACCCCCGGAGCTGACTTTGCAAAATTCTGTGCTAATAGCGTCTTATTTTCACCCTGCTCCACGCTTTCTCAGGAGGTGGGTTTATGAGAAAATAAATTTCCCTTTTGCTAGAAATAAGGTGACGCTGTAGAGTGTTTTCTTCATTTAGTTCCCACAGTGGGCCCTAAAGCGCCCCCAGTTTGCAAGGAATTGTACCAGGTGGGCGCCGTGGAAGGTGTGAGGGGCCGTGGCCACAGTGCCGGCTCCGCAGGGGCCTTGGGGGGATGAGCTGCCGGACCCTCAGAGAGTCACGTACACAGGAAGGAGAAACCTTCACCACCCAGCAGCAAACGCTTCCCAAGGAGAGGTTCCTGAGACATTTCAACAGGTGAGAAGCAGCTAGATCTGGTTTCAAGGGAAGCACTTTTTCATGTGCAAATACTGATACATGCCGTCTTGTAAAAATCGTACCCATCGCTCTCCACTTCGTTACTTAACCCTTAAAATGGGCAGTAAAAGCCAGACGCGTAGCTGGGCCTCTTTGTCGCACAGTGAGACACACTGTAGGGGCACAGGACCGGCCTGGGCTCTGGGGCGCTGAGCGGCTGGACCAGCGTCCAGCTGTGGAGCTTTCCTGTCGTGGGGCAGGGACGCAGGCCAGGGAGCGCCGTGGTGGACATGGCGCTGACGTGCGTGTCGGCGGTGGTCTGCCCTGTGCCCCCCGCCCCTGCCAGCAGCCTGCAGGGGCACAGATGGCAGTTCCAGGGAGCCAGGTGCCCCTGTTTGGAAATGGGGCCCTCGTTTGCCATCAGGAACTTTGCAGAGAGAATGGAAGGCCAGCCTGACAGTGTCACTTCCCATCCTGAAGCATTTACGGCGTGTCCCCTGTAGGCTGAAATCTAACACAGGTGCCTAGATCCCTGCTATCTGGCTGTGAAGGGGGAAGCTGGGGCAGTGGGTACAGCAGCTCAGGAACGAGGGAGGGGGCTACTGCCATGATTAAAAGTAAGCTGGAGGCTTCCCTGGTGGCGCAGTGGTTGAGAGTCCGCCTGCTGATGCAGGGTACGCAGGTTCGTGCCCCGGTCCGGGAAGATCCCACGTGCCGCGGAGTGGCTGGGCCCGTGAGCCACGGCCGCTGAGCCTGTGCGTCCGGAGCCTGTGCTCCGCAACGGGAGAGGCCACAACAGTGAGAGGCCCGCGTACCGCAAAAAAAAAAAGAAAATGTAAGCTGGAAGAGGGACTTTCCTGGCGGTCCAGTGGTTGAGACTTCGCCTTCCAATGCCGGGGGAGTGGGTTCGATCCCCAGTCCGGGAGCTAAGATCCCACATGCCTCCTCGGCCAAAAAACCAAAACATAAAACAGAAGCAACATTGTAACAAATTCAATAAAGACTTTAAAAGTGGTCCACATCCAAAAAAAAAAAATCTTAAAAAAAAAAAGCCGGAAGAGCCCTAAGCATCCTTACACTCCAGGGAGCAGCATCTGGGCAGGGGGTGCGGGGGACGGAGCCCCTCTGGGGACGCAGGGAGGGTCTCCACAGCCAAGTGCAGAGGCCGGGGTGGGAGAAGGGCAGATAAAACCGAAGACCGGAGAAGTGAGCCCAGCTGAAGACAAAGTGTGAAGAATAAACATGAAGCAGGTGCTCAGGGGCAGGGAGGAGGTGCTCTTCATGATACAAACAGAAGTGAAACCTGCATGAGGTTGGCTGTAATCTTGCACGTGAGGCCAGCTCTGAGGCAGACGGAGGGGCCCTGGACCCAGGGTCCAGGGCCGGAGCTGATGCTCGCTCTGCAGGGCGTCAAGCTTTCTTTCGGCTGCAGATGCGACTTTGGGTCGACTCCATTCTGGAAGGAAAAGGAGCCTGTTAGACCCGGGCTCCTTTGTAGGCACCAGCCTCGCCATCAGAGGAAGCAGAGAAGTGTGTTCCCCATGCGGAAGCAGCTGCCCAAGAGGGACAGGGTGTTCGGCGGGGGCTGGCCTGCCGGGCAGAGGCCACCGCGCAGTCCAGGCAGGAGGGTGGGAGAGAGGCTCCCACAGAAGTGTGCGTATCCGGTCGCCAGACTGTGCCCTGAAGATGTGTAATTTTTAACAGTCCGTTCTTCCTCGGTAAAAAAAAAGTCCTTGATTTGTAAGATATCAAACTTTTCTGAATGAAAGGAAAGTTCTGGAAAGGAGAGCTTGTCCCGAGGCCTGCTGACTGCTGGGTGGGGCAGGTCTGCCTCTCTCGTTCAGTGGGGTGTTTACTCAGCCCCCGCCCTGCATCCCTCTCGCCACCCCAGAACCACCCACTGTCTCTGGGTTGGATTCCGTTTGCAGTGTCTCCGTACCCCGTTTACTCCTCCTTGCCGCGCCTCCTGCCTGGAGACCCCCGGGCCCGGACTCTCCCACCACCCCGGTGGCTGGTGTGACGCAGGGGCCTCGGCCTCAGAGCTGCAGCCAGTCCACACCCGCCGGGGCCTGAGTCCGCACCACGGGGAGTCTCTGGGCAGTGTTGCTGTTTCCTTGGCCACATGGACTCCACTTAGCTTTCAAACCCTGAATTTTCAAGCCAAACTGCAGGGGTTTCCATGGAGACGGGCGCAGTGAGAAGCCGTCTGCTCCCAGAAACCCAGGGTGCTGGGCATTGTGACCAGATGGTAGGAAGTCCACCCAACAAAAATCTTGATTTGCAGATCTGTTGTTTATATGAATGTAGCCAGAAAAAGAGATTCTTTCCTAAACTGAAAGTAACGTTTGGGAAAAGAACGACGGCTCTTTGTTCTGTCTTGTGTGACTTGAGTGGATGCTGTGGTGTTTCGTGCGCGTCCTCCGGGTTCATTAGCATCTTACTCGCTGTTTGTGCGTTTGTGTCCCCAGCGTGCCCTTCCATAAAGCATCTCTGACGCTCACCACACGTGTGAACTTTGAGATGTTTTCACGTTGGGTAAAGGCAGAGAAACTCTTTCTGCCCAATAAGGAAGATTCTCTAACCTGCCAGGAAAAGTCCTCTTCTCCCTCTGGGGATGGGGTGACTCAGGCAGCGTTGGTTTTATCCTTGATGAGATAGGATGGGGCTGGTGGGGCCTCGTGAACGCAGCTTTAAGGAGGAACCAGGCCCAGTCCTGTGACCTCCCGTTTCCTGTCCTTCCCCGTCTCCAGAGCCTGTCCCGGGTGCCTGCTGACCTCTCTGCTCCAACACGTGACTCTAGACCACCCTGGACGCTCGGCCTCGTCCTCCCCGGCTCCCACCCCGCCCTCCCTCTGCTTGGACAGGCTGGGCCTGTCGGGTCCCAGCTGCCGGGTGGTGGACGGCATCAGTCCAGTGTGTCGGGTTGGCAGGAGGCTCCTGGTGACCCAGGAGTCCGAGTGCGGCTGCCCTGGGGCTGCCCGAGCCCTTCTTGTTTTCACACCGAGGACCATCCGCCCACCTCCAGGGCGTCCCTGTGTGTTCAGAAGGTGCACAGAGGAATCTGCCCTTTCCTTCCTTCCTTCCTTTTCTTTCTTGTTCTGCCGTCTCTGTCTGAACCTTGCACTTTACCTACTCTCTGATAAAGAGTAAAGAGGCTTTACAGGTACCTATTCATTTATGATGCTCTTGGTTACAGACACAGAAGGCAGAGCTCTAAATCAGCTCCAAATCTCTGCACTGTCCCCCCTGGGATGGCTGCTCACACAGGGCTTCCAGATGACTCCACCGGTCAGGCAAGAGTTACACTGAGGTGCGTAGAAAGTCACCATCCTCACCATCCACCCACTTCACTCCCGAAACCCTCCAGTAGCTTCAGAACTCTTTGTGTGCTAACCGTTTGCTTAATGTCCCCCAGACTTAGATCATTTGCCTAAGCGATCAGCCCGAGTCAGCGGTGGGTGCTGTTCTCGCGGGCGCTGGGAGCCTGTGCACCCACCCAGCTCATTGCAGGCCTCCTCTCCATCCTTTTAGAAAAGCGTTTAGAGAAGACTCACTGGGGCGCTCAGGTTGGCGTTGGGAAGAGCGCGGTTGTTGAAACTTTGGTTGCGATTAAAGGTCATTTCTAGAGACCAGGGATCTTTTACTAATAGTGATTACATCAACGGTGCTTTAAAAATACAAATTGTGATACATCCGATGGACTAATTCACCAGCGTCCTTCAAAAATGTCAAGGTCGTGAGAGAGAGATGGCCTGAGGCACTGACCTAGCAGACTGGAGGAGACTTATGGAGGTGTGACAGCTTCATGCGTCGTGGGACCCGCCTTCGCGTTCCTGGAAAACTGGCCTCCGTGGGGAAGCCAGTGAGGTCTGAGTAGAGCCCGCGCTGGTTGGAGTTGCTGCAGCAATGGGAATTCCTGCTTTGCACGATGCTTCTGTGGTTCTGCAAGGTTAACATCCAAGACCTGGTCCAGGGAACTCTGTGCTGTTGCAGCTTTTCTGTAAAGTCTAAAATTATGTCAAAATGAAAGGTCGGAAAGGGAAAAGCATCTACTTACTTGAAAACGTTCACTTTTAGAAAAATCGGGATGAACAAGACTCCCTTCTTGTGTCTCCTTCCTCAAGCCCCGGCGTGAACACGCCTGAGATTTGTGCTTTTTGTTGTCTTGTTTTGCAGACAGAGTTTACATGGGGCCGGGGCAGCTGTATCAAGATTTACAAAACTTGCTGCATGACTTAAATGTCATCGGTCAAATCACTCAACTGGTTGGAAACCTCAAAGGAAACTATCAGGTGACAGTCGAAGCCACTTGGCTTCAAATTCTCTTTTAATTTCTAAGTCGTTGTCAGCACGTGACCCCACCCTCCTGGTTCTGTCAAAAGCAAGAACTGATGTTACTTTAAGAATCCATCTGATTGTGTATTTTCTCCTATTTCGGAGAAGGTGAAGCGCTTTTGGTGTAACTTTTGTTCATCCGGAGGCTGACTTGAGCGTCAGTTCTCTTAGGAATGTCCCAGCACCACGTGACCCACCTCCCAAAGGTGCTTTCTTCCTGATCCGATGAGTGTTACTGGTCTCCCTGGGTTTTTCATGTCTCGGCATCCCTTTTTTTCTCTCCCTCGGGATGGTCCCGTCTTATTAACACCTTTACGTGTGCTTGTGCATCTCCTTCCTAGAATTTGAACCAGTCGGTAGCCCACGACTGGACCTCGGGTTTACAGAGGCTTATTCTGAAGAAGGAAGAGGAGATCAGAGCGGCCGACTGCTGTCGGATCCAGTTACAGCTCCCGGGGAAACAGGACAAGTCAGTAAACGTCGGAAGGGAGCCTCCGGGCCAGCACCGAAAATGGGGCCCTTTGTCATGACGTGCATGTCTTCGCGGTTTGGGGATTATATCGGAGGGGCAGGCCCCGTGATTGGGTTTCACAGGACAGAGCCCACTGCGTGGAGTGCAGTGTCTTTTCTTCTCCCCGGCAGGTGCGGCCGGCCGACTTTCTTCACTGCCGTGTTCAATACCTTCACCGCCGCCATCAAGGAGTCCTGGATCAACAACCTGCAGATGGCCAAGCTCGCCCTCGGTAAGAGCCGGTTGATCTCAGCTAAATGAGGCATGTTCGAACCAGACACAATGCCCGTTCCTCTTCTGTGATGAAATGCACGCCCGAGAGGATGAGGTCACGGCTGAGAAGTAAACTTTACAACAGGTTCATCCATTCACCTGAAAGAATGTTTCCACGTGGGAAAAATCAACCCTAGTGCAGCGATTTTTAAGACGTTTGTGTTATAAGTTAAGGGCTGTAGGGGAAAAAAACCTCACTTTTATTATAACAAAACATTAATATGAGTTGAGATGGTTCAACACAAGTGAAAGTCCTCTGAGTCTGTGGCCTGTGAGAAAGGACCCAGTCCCGGGTCTGGCCCACAGGATGAGAAGGTGATGTCTCATCTCAGCCTGTTTCCTTACCCCTCACCTGTGAAATAAAACACAGGAGTGGACCGAATTGTCCCTGAAGACCCTCTAAGCATGAAAAATAAGTCCTGTGGTTCTATCAGAGATGGGAGTGGCTCTGATTATTTTCTTGTCCCTACGTCCCTTTAGCCTTGCCTTCTTTTGATCTGTGTAGCAAACATTTAGATAGATGGGTGGGTAGGATAAGATACCTGGATGTTATTTACACACACACAGGTCTGTTACTCAGGACACGGGGATGTCCTGCGTCCATGTGTGTGTAAAACTCTCATTCAGGTGCAGAACAATCCGAAATGTTAACCGAAAATAAAATACGGAAGAGAAATAGGCCTTGTGATCTGAGGCTGGTGGCAGGAAGACCATCCGGGCTGGCCTGTGATCCTCGGAACAGGGCTCCCTCCCTCCCCGAATGACTCAGTGGTTTATCAGGCCAGCTTCGGGGTGACCCCGTGAACAAGGACACGGATAGGCTCTGAGGATAAGCTCCTGTTTATCTTCAGATGCGTCACGTTTTCAAAGCTGAGATGGATGACTTGCTTTGTAGTAAAACATTTCTTGATTTCGTCGTACTTTTTTGTCCCATGGTTTTGTGCCATGTTAGAAAACTTCTCACTCTGTCCCTGGTGTTTGAATCTAAACATCTCAGCTAGTTTGAAAAAGGGACAGAGGAAAACAGACCAGACCCAGGTGGTTTGCGCTTTGATGGTTCGCAGCGCCCCCGCCCCCAGCCGATGGCTGGTCCACAAGGCGGGAACGGGGCGGTGGGCGTCCGTTAGACTCAGGGCAGAGCGCTTACCTCATAAAGCCACAAGTCTGCAGCCTCCCCCGTGAGAAGAGGCTGTGCTGTTTTCCAGAAGGAAAACCCTCAGTTCTCCAGTCTTACCCAAAGTAGGGGCCAGACTCTCCCCCAGCCCCCAGGGCTGTGCTCGTTGCCCACCTCTGTTCCCTTCCCCCGGCGCGGGCACAGAGGAAGAGAACCACCTGGGCTGGTTCTACGTGGAGGACGACGGGAATCAGATCAAGAAGGAGAGGCACCCCCTCCTCGTGGGACACATGCCCGTGACGGTGGCCAAGCAGCAGGAGTTCAAGGTGATGGGCGGCGGGCGGTTACCAGGAAGGGGCGCCGGGGCAGCCTTGGGCGTGGCCCCTCCGGGGCCCGTTTGTGTAGAAGTCATTTAGGAGGGTGGTGGTCTGAAGCCAGAGGCTGCTTACCCGGAGCCGGAGCCGGTGCTGGGCCTTCCTCCGAGGCCCCGCGCTCAGGCCCCGCGGCTCAGGTCCGGCAGCTCCGTGCCCGTCGCTGGGCGGCTCGGCTTCCACGTGGTCATAATTGGAGACCTTCCGGTGGCCCGAGGCATGGTGCCCGCTCTTGGCTGAAGCAGACCCCGTCTGCGGGTGGCGTTTTGTCGGTGTCCCTGTGCAGTGGACCCAAGCACTGCGGCCGGTGTCCACACAGACTGCAGAGATGCGTGGGTGTGTCTTTCTTTAAGAAACGCATTATCCTTTCTCACTTTGGTCTCTGGCCGACACTCAGTCCTGGAACCCGGGCTTCCCTGGAGCTCCCTCAGCTGATGGGGACCATTCCCGCTGGCAGAACCTGCTCCCCGGGAGAGGCAAGGGCCCCGTCGGTGTGGCCTCAACCCAGAGCTGCAGCTGCCCGGGGCACACTTAGGTGTTGCTTCTAAAAAGCAAATTTCTGAGACTCGTACATCGATCTTTCCCTCTCTTAGCCTTTGGAGTTGCCGTGGTTTATGTCAGAACGCTGTCATCCCTGTGAGACGTGCCCTCTGGCCTCCTCTGAGTCCCATTTGAAATTCGGGCCTTTGATTTTTTTCTCCCCTTTAGATCGAATGTGCCGTTTATAATCCTGAGCCTTACCTAAATAATGAGAATCAGCCAGACTCGTTTTCCACGGCTCATGGTTTCCTATGGGTAAGATGCTTTTGTTTGTTTTTTGTTTGTTTGTTTTTGCGGTACGCGGGCCTCTCACTGCTGTGGCCTCTCCCGTTGCGGAGCACAGGCTCCGGACGCGCAGGCTCAGCGGCCATGGCTCACGGGCGCAGCCGCTCCGTGGCATGTGGGATCCTCCCGGACCGGGGCACGAACCCGTGTCCCCTGCATCGGCAGGCGGACTCTCAACCACTGCGCCACCAGGGAAGCCCCTTTTTGTTTGTTTTTAATGCAAGTTCATGAAGAATCCATGTCCACAGCTAATGAGATGAGAAATGGCAGAGTTGAGTGGTCCGATAGCTCGTTGTGGCTGGTGTGTCCCAAATTGTGTCTATAAACATGGGGGACACAAACAGGAAAGGGGGCTGATCACTTTTGGAAAAGGTGTCGAGTTCTAAGGCATTAAAACATTTCTCTCTTTTCTTTTTCCTGTAAAACTTAACCAGATTAAATTCAGTCCAAAGTCCATGAACTAATAGAAGCATTGGAATATTTTTTCAGTTTGGGCGGTTAAATGGCATGGAGTTTTTTCTCTTCCAAGACCATGCTGGCTGTTCACGCTGGGGACTTAGCAGTTAAAATTAGTTTCTTCCAAATGAAGCGCTGCCTTTGAACGGTCCTGCGTTTGCAGTAGACGTTGCTGGCTCGTGCAAACCAGAGGAATTGCTCTGTGGTGCGTTTTCAGGTCTCCTGGTGCCCCCCTTGTGGGGAGCCGCCAGACCTCCTCCACGATGGGCCCTCTGTCCTTTTGCAGCCCTACCTGGCTCTCTCCCGGGTGTCCTGACCCCGCGTAACTCCCCACACACCCCACCCCGTCTCACAGCCAGAGCGCTGGCCTGCTTGGAGTCCCTGGTTGAGTTTTGGAAAGAAAACAGCCTGATGAGCTGATAGGTCTCTGCACTCAGCCCAGAACGAAGGGATGGGCTAAATTCCCTCAGGGCTTTTGAATTTTAGAGGAGGTTTTTTCCATTTCAGGACCTGCACCTGGTCAGACCCCCGCTTCCTGTAGGCCCGAGTGGGCCTGGCAGTTCGCCATTGTCCCGGGAAAGGCAGCATGCTTATTGATCAGAAGGGGAAAATCCGTTAGAATGAGGAGAGGGTCACGACATCCTCAATGTTGATGGAAAAGAAGAGGCATTTGTGAAGAACGCACACTGCCCAGAACCAGGCGAGCGTTGTCGTGTAGAGCCAGGCATGCTCTTCCCTGGTGACAGGATCCGGCTCCTTCCCACTGAAAAGACAATCCAATTTAGGTTTAAGTTGGGAAACAAACCTTGCTGAGCAAACAGGGGGCTCATAAATATCATGGCAGCAGTAGTACAAGTTCTAGAAAAACAACAACACTCCCTGATGTGTTAAATGCCGGGGACCCACTTTGAGATCCAGTCTCACCCCTTTTTGTCTCTTTTTAAGCCCTTGTTTCTTCAGGCAAGGCCTGGTTTAAAATTGACATGAGCCTGCTTTTCAGACTTTGAACTGTGCACGGATAGGCCTTTACCATCCTGTGGTGCTAGGTGTGTGGTTTTTAAAGGATGTAAATGTGACTTTTACAAAAACAAAG
Organism: Delphinus delphis; assembly: GCF_949987515.2. NCBI lineage: Eukaryota > Metazoa > Chordata > Mammalia > Artiodactyla > Delphinidae > Delphinus > Delphinus delphis. The sequence goes on from NC_082703.1 coordinate 25,063,327, forward strand.
CTGTGTTCTTGTTATTAAAATTAAAAGAAAAAGATGACCTAATTAAACATGTTGCAGGGGGGGCGGGGCTCTGTGAGCAGACTGTGTAAAGGTTATTTGGTCCTCATCGGCCAGCTGGTTCCCACGTGGGAGCCGGGTCTTGCCGTGGCTGTGGGGTGTCAGCCGTGCACGTGCTGTGGAGCCCCTTGCAGCCCACTTCTTCCCTCCCGAACCCCCCAGATCGGAAGCTGCACCAGTCAGATGGGTCAGATAGCCATCGTCTCCTTTCAAAACTCCAGCCCCAAGGTCATCGAGTGCTTCAACGTGGAGTCCCGCGTCCTGTGCATGGTGTATGTGCCCGCAGAGGACAGGCCCCGGGAGCCCGAGAGCACGGGGGGCCGAGTGCTGGGCATCCCCACCGTCTGCCTGGGGACGGAGGAGGGGAGGTGAGCGTCGCACACGGGCCCCTCGGCTTTGCCAGCCGCGAGGCGGCGGAGTCCGCCGGCCCCTCCCTGACCCCCCTCTGTTGGGACGCGGGTGGAGACTGTTGGGTCCAGGACTTTGAAGGAGCCAGTGACTGAGGAAGTCACCCTAGGAAACGCAGGGGGGCAGCAGCTCCTTGCGGGGAAAGTTCTAGTTCTTCCTGCCCTTCGCCGTGGACACGCTTCATCCTTGTTCATGCTTTAAAGTGCACGTCACTCTTACACTCTGCAACGAGACAGAGCCTTGTTCTGTGTTATTCTCACACGGAACATGGTCAGAGTATAAAGGAGAGTTACGATGATTTTCCTGATGTGAAGTTCCTAGATCTACAGGAAGAACTAAGGTGTTTGTTTGTTTGTTTAATAATGCAGAACTTCTCTTTTAAAAGAAAAAAGAGGGAGATCAAAGTGGTAGCAGTCTTTACAACACGGCCAAGTGGGACGTTTCTGGAAGGAGTGGCAGGATGCGGGGGATGGACAGGAAGGTCGAACGTGGTTCTGCTCGGCGGGCTTGCACTTCCCGTGAGCAAACGTACCCACGAGCTGCCCTTTCTCTTTTCCAGCATTTCCATTTATAAAAGCAGCCAAGGCTCCAAGAAGGTGCGGCTCCAGCACTTCTTCACCCCCGAGAAATCCACGGTCATGAGCTTGGCCTGCACGCCCCAGAGCCTGTACGCCGGCCTGGTCAACGGGGCCGTGGCCATCTACGCCAGGGCGGACGGTGAGCGGGATACAGGCGCGTCTGCAGGGCGGCAGGGGCCACGGCCGCGCCTGGGGTGGGCCGAGGGAGTGTCACTCTGCACCGGGCCTCGCAGAATGCGAGGCTCATCGGCGTTTTTCACCCCTCGTCCTGAGGCACCTGTGACTCGCTCGGTCCTTAAAGGAGTGTGTGAGATAGACAGCCACCCGCCATCGTTGCACAGTCAGTCCTCCTGCTGGCTTCTCCGTGTTCCTCAAAGGGATGCGTTCAGTGCAGGCCTTTATCCTGCCCTTGCTCAAGGCCCTCGGGGCTTCTCTTTGGGGTGGAGTGAGGTTCATGCCCCTTCGGTGTGGTGTGGCTGTCACCAGGCTGGGGGCCCGGTGTCACCGTCACCACAGGGAGAATCCGATTGTCAGCCTGGTTCGGGAGACCCTGGGCTGATCCCCTGTGGCCACAGGTTCGAGCAGTCCTACTTCTCACACCCTGAGGGGTTGGACCATAAACAGACCATAAAACTAGGGCTTAGGCCAGCTTGCGGGGGAGACTGAGGGGCTCAGGAGCCCTGGGAGGAGCGCCTGCAGGCATTGGGGTCCAGGCTCTTTGGAGGACGGCAGTCAGGCGAGCCCTGGAGGATGAGCGTCCATCCCAGGAGTCCTGAGGCTGGAGCCACTGCAGGTCCCTGGGACGCGAGGGGCTGGAAGGGCAGGAGCCGTTCCTTCTGAAGGCGGATTCCGGGGGTGGGGGTGGGTGTCAGGATCAGGGGCACCTCGGGGGGCATGATTACTCTGCGAGGACGCGTTGTTTCTCTCCTGCTGGATGGGATTTGTGTTTAAATACACGTCTATTTAGAGCCATGTGAGTGTTTATCGTGGGCTTCTCTGTTTCTCTTCTCTGCGACCTTTATCTGGCTTTGGTGGCACGGCTTTGCTCATTCAAGTTGTTTTTTCCACTGATCCGGTAGAGGTTAAATTTCATGGGAATTATTCACAAGTTGAAATTTTGAAATTACTATAATATGTCTGGTCTAGCAGGCCTCCCAACTTGATTTGGAGTGTCTGTGTCCATTTCTTCCAGTGTTATGAATTTATTTAGGCTTTATTTTGATTTATTTAATTGGGGAGGGGGGTATTTGAACCTTTTTTCCCAGCTTTATTGAGCTGTAACTGACATATAACATTGTGTAGGTTTAAGGCATACAGTGTCTTGATTTGGTGCATATCGCAAAATGATCACCGCCGTCTGCCAGCTCACACCTCCATCACATCACATACTTACCGTTGCTTTTCTGTGGTGAGAACATTTAAGATCTAGTCTCTTAACAACTTTTAAGTGTACCATACAGTGTTGTTAACTGTAATCGTAATGCTGTGCACTAGATCCTCAGAGCTTATTCATCTTATGACTGAAGTTTGAACCCTTTGCCAACATCTCCCATTTTCCCACCCACAGCCCCTGTCAACCACCCTTCTACTCTCTGTTTCTATGAGTTTGGCTTTCTTAGATCCCACATAAAAGTGAGATCATACGGTATTTGTCTTTCTCTGTCTGACTCATTTCAGTTAGCATAATGCCCTCGAGTTCCATCGTGTTGTCACGAATGGCAAGATTTCATTCTTTTTTATGGCTGAGTAATATTCCATCGTATGTAGGTACCACATCTTCTTTATCCGTTCATCTGTTAATAGACACTTAGGTTGCTTCCAGGTCTTGGCTGCTGTAAATAGTACTGCATTGAACATTGGGGTGCAAGTGTCATTTCAAATTAGTGTTTTCGTTTTGTTCGGTTATATACCAAGGACTAGAATTGCTGGATCGTACGGCAGTTCTATTTTTAGTTTTTTGAGGACCCTCTATACTGTTTTCCACAGTGGCTACACCAATTTATTACATTCCCACCGAGAGTGCACAAGGGTTGTCACTTCTTCACATCCTCACCAATACTTGTATTTTCTTGTATTTTTGATGATGGCTGTTCTGACAGGTGCGAGGTGACATCTCATGGTGGTTTTGATTTGCATTTCCCTGATGATGAGTGATGTTGAGCACCTTTTCATGTACCTGTTGCCCATCTGTATTTCTTCTTTGGAGAAATGTCTGTTTGAGAAACTGAATTTGAATGAAATTGAAAGAAATATCTTCTTTTAAGATGGATCCTGGAATTCCGAACCTCAAACAGTGATAAAATTAGGCGTCCTCCCAGTTCGAAGTCTGCTAATGATGGAAGACACACTGTGGGCGGCGTCTGGAGGTCAAGTGTCTGTAATCAGCGTGGAGACTCACGCCGTGGAGGTAAGTCATTTTAAGTGGCTACACAGTGCGGGAAGACGCACTTCAGAACCAGTGCGACTAACTTCCCAGGCTGATGTCGAGGATCGCCCCTCGCGGGTAGAAAGGTCAGGCAGTGTCCTGCCTGCGGCTCTGTGCAGAAAGAAAATCCCTCCTAGTGTGGCTTAGAAGGAAGGATTAACTCGAAAGTCCCATAGCCCTTGTCTAGCCACATCCGTGGACTGATTGTCTGTTATTTACCTTTAATACAGACGTTACTTTAAAAGGTGTATTCGGTATGAACATACTAGTAAGTGTTCAAGGACATGTGGAAAATTAGTGTTTGATTGAAGAGGCGTTTCAAGTCAGTGTGATAAATGGATTATTCAGTAGAGATCATAGTCATTGGGAGAAACCAGACTGCGTCTCAGGCCCCAGCTGTTCACCATTGGCGGCATTCTGGAGCGAGGGATGTTAGAATTACAAACAAAGCCACAGACTGACAAGGTACAAACAGTAGGATGGTTCCGTGACTTTGCAGTGGGGGGATCTTTCCAGATACGTCGTATACCTAGAAGTTGCCACGGTAAAGAATATGATAAATTTGGTGAAGTTTTAGAACTTTTTTTTTTTTAACATCTACTGTGTGTTGTTTGTATCAAAACTCTTGTAAATGAAAACTGATAAAATATTTGCTGCACCTGCCGCCAAGTGTTAGTGTTCTTATAGAAAGAGGATTCTTGCTAAGTTAAAGAGAAGAAACCAAGCTAATAGAAAACGTTCAAAGGACATGAACAGGCAGCTCACAGAAGAAATACAAGTAGGCGACGTACTCACAATACACACACACAGATAGTGTACTCACACGTGGGTGTACGTAAACATGTGGCCATACACGTGTATGTGTGTATGTACATATATACACATGGAGATGAATTTCACTTCTCATTGGACCTCTTGAATGTTTTAACCACGTTACTAAAACATGCGATACACGTGTAATGTGTTTAGCCATGTTACTCCTTTTATTGTTAAAGATGAGACAGACCTACTTATTTCCTCCCTGTTCATCACCGTCTGTCTGTTCGCTCCGCTCTGCCCTAAGGAAACTCCTTTAACACGGGTGCTTTTGCAGCCAGTGAACTACCTCACAAGTGAAAATCTCACAACCCTCACAAGGAAGGTAGTGGGAAGGGAAGTGTGTTCAGGTGAGGGTTGGGGGGGGTGGGCCCATCTCTCTGTGGATCCGGGGCCTCTTCAGATGCTGCCCCAAATCCCTGTGGGCGGCTTGGGGAGCAGGTCCACGCCCAGGAGCCGAGGTGCTGCGGCCAGGAGCTCGGTCCTGCATGGACTCTAGGCTGGCACTCTTGCTGTTAGACCGCAAACCGTTCTTCCACCTGTGTTGTTTCCGATGTGAGCTCCCCAGGGGCCCGCAGGACGGAGCCTCCTCAAGTGACGGGGTCAGCCGGTCAGCCGGCCGGCCATAGAGGAGATGGGGCTGATGTCCAGAATAGGAGGCAGGAGACAAACCTGTGAAATTGCTTTTGCTCGTTTTTTTGTTTTTTTTTTTCCCCCACCGCACTGCGTGGCTTCTGGGATCTTAGTTCCCTGACCAGGGATTGAACCCAGGGCCTTGGCAGTGAGAGTGCAGTCCTAACCACTGGACCGCCAGGGAAGTCTCTGCCCAGTATTTTTATGGTAACTTCTTGTTTCTACTTCTCTCCACCTGCTCCTTTTTACTTCACATGCCTCAGAGTAATAAGAAGCCCTCAGTGGGGTGTGGAGAGGTCATTAACCACGGCCCCTGTGCAGGGCACTTTATAGACGCTGTAACCACTGCTGGGCTGTATTCCACTGCCTTGTACACCATCAGTGTCGCACCTTATCGGTGACGTAGTGAGGGTCAGAGTCCAGATCCTAACTCAACCGTGCACTGCACGGTGGTCGCAGGTGAGCCGCTTACCTGGGCCTCAGGCTCTGATCCACAAGCTGGCGATCAACCAACTTCCTCATCAAAATGAGAGGTAATATTGCCAGCAAAGAGCACCCCAGTAGTGGTTGCTGTTTATTACTAGAATAAATTATTATTAGAGTAAATATACAAGAGCCAGAAATAGCATTCTGTTAGCTGTATTTCAGTTTCTTTTCACAGAGAAGGAATAATAACGTAACAATCTTTCTTTAGAACATCTCTCCAAAACCAATACGTTAATTTTGCCATAAATTCGTACCGAAAGCCAGAATGATGGTTTCTATAGCTGCCGCCAAGGCGATTCCAGACTAACATAAGGTTATGACCTTATTATCATTAAAGGGTTATTTCCACATGCTCCAAAGGATGTGTATGCTGTAAATCTTGAAGGCTCAGAAGTAACATATTTGGATTTAAATAAAAGCCTCCTTTCTGTGCATTTTTAGTACCAAAATGAGTAAATGTGTTTATAGAGAGAGAAGCAAAATCTACTCTGTTATTAAAAAGACGTAATTTATCCAGTAGTTCCGCCGGGCAGGGAAACCACAGTTGGGGTACCGGTGCAGCTCTGCAGGCTTGAAACCGCAATGCGTCTGCAGCCTCTTTGGTTGGGGTGAGGGCAGCTGCTACAGGGAAACTCCCTGAATGTGCCCTGTCTGTAGGGCCAGCGACATGGGACCACGAGGCTGCACTCGCTCTGCGGTGGGCTGAGCAGGATGTGAGTTCTGATGTCCAGGGGCATGAACGTTCTCGCGGTGGCCTCTGCACGGCAGTGGTTGGCACAGTTGCAGCGGGGACAGCGGGGCTGCAGTGCCAGCTCGGCGTTCTGATGGGGCAGCGCCGAGCACCTCACCCAGAGGTGCCGAGCCAGGCGGGCTGTGCGCGCCCAGCGCGGCAGCAATAAAACTCCCTGCCTTCCCGCCAGGTCAGGGGAAGCAGACGGGGAAGCATAAGCGTTAAATGCACGTAATGAAGCTGCAGTCATTGCACCTGGATCTGGGGGGGGGGGGGGGCGCCTTCTTCCTTCCTTCCCAGCTACGTAGGGCCTTCTTCACGGGGTTTACTTCATGCCCTTTAAGAAAACGTTGAGCTTTAGGAACATGGACGCAGCCCTGAAAGCAACCTGACGTTGAAGAGCGGGAGGTTTGTTGAGGATACGGCGGGTGCTGACCTCACAGCTTTGTTTCTCGGAGCCCCGATTTCACAGGTAGTTTCGGTTTAATTACTGGAGCTGTTTAAAGTAAGACCTGTCCTTCCTTACTCTCGATTTTCTGCAATGTGCAGTGTTCCTGACTCAGGACAGACAGACAGAAGGACAGGAGAAGAAGAAAAAGCTTTCCTTCCAACCCTACCCCCAACGTTGAAGACAAAAATAGAATGAAAGAATGAAATGGATACGATACTAAAGGTGACCTAGTAGCAGAGCGTTTTCTGAGTTGATGCGTGTTTTTCCTGATGAGATAAATTCCCGTCATCGTATAGAAAGACACAAATGCAGGGCACAGAGGCGACAGACCCAAGCTGGTAGGCAGACCGGTTCTTGAACACCTACTGCCGGTCCCGGCCCTGCTACCCTACCCTGCAGAGACCTTCAGATCCGCATGATTTCAAGGTGGCAGGAGACTCCGACACCCTGTTGCCCAAAGTTCCTGTTTTCACACAGAAGACCAAGCCTCTGAGAAGGTGGGAGACAATGGCCAGCATCCCAGAGATAAATTATTGTTCACATCACCCATCATCCAGCACAAATGTGTCATGCATTTAAGAAGTACAGTGCTGTACCAAAGCCCAGGAAGAACTCACAGGCCAGGTGCCGTGCCAGAACAGGTGAGGGCAACACCAGCTACCTGGCCCCTGGGGGCAGGTCTGGGGTCAGGACTGGCTACGGCACCTGCAGGGCCCCACGTCCAACGTCAGTTAGCCCGGCCTCCGAGATGCCAGCAGCCCGAGCATCACGCCAGGTGCAGAGCCCTCTGAGCCTGAGACCCCGCGAGGGTCACAGGCCCGTAAAGCCGCCCTGTCCAGGGAGAGGAGGACTTCAGCGGGCGGCAAAAACGCGCGACATGTCAGAGGAGGAGTGCTGTGTGTCAGGACACGAGAAGGCAGTTCCTGGAGGACCTTTGCCCAGAAACAGGGTGAGTCCGAGCGTGGGGACGTGGGGTTGGCGCAGGTGTGGTCAGAGGGCACCTGGTCCCTCGCACGCAGGAGCGTGCGGTCCCCGCCTCGGTTCCCGGGGTTTCAGCCTCTGTTGCCGTGAGCGCCCACGGGGCCTGTCTGGGCAGCTCTGGTGAGGCCGAGGCCGTGACCGTGAGGGCAGCCGCGCTTGGCTTGGTTCCCGGGGCAGATCGACGCGTGACGTCCTGAGCCCCGCCACGCTGTGCGCGACGGGGGCCGTGTGGGGATTTAACCAAGGGACAGACGCCAGGAAATCTGTCTTCTCCGAGGACTTTTTTTTGCAAGGAGTTGAAAGGGGGGTGAGATTGGGGACTGAAGACTCACTGAGAAGGTTGTTCCAAAGCTCTGTCGGGAGAATTCCACTCCCCGTGGGTGGAGGACAGAGAGGGAGAATCTGAGGTAGACTTTGCAGAACGAGGCACTTCTGTAAAGAAAAACAGCAAGTTGTGAGACGCCGAAGACCCGTGAGCAGACAGCGGTGGACCCGGGCAGCCGCTGCAGCGGTGGAGGTGGCCACAGGGCGGCCGGGAAGCAGCGTGCAGGACGCGTGGGACAAGATGGCCCGCAAGACAGAGGATGGGAGTCGGGCGGCCAAGGCAGTAACCGAACGGAGCCGCCGGACGGCAGGGACGGGGTGGGCCCCGACCAGCAGCGGCTCTGGGCTGCCTCCTCCCCGGGCTTGCTGAGTTCTTAGAAAGAAACGGGGGTTGAGGACCAGCAGACCGCGACTTTCTCTCTTCTTCCACAAGAAGTTTCAACAGTAACTGTGAAAGAGCCAGCAGCCAGGAGTGCGAGTACCTGTGCTCCTTTATGCTCAGGTAGCACAAGGACTTCTCAGCATCATGTGACGTTTTTCTTCCCTTTTTAACCTCTCTTTGGAAGCCGCCTTGCTCTGCCAGAGATGGCCTTCCGGGAGCAGGGAGCGCTTTGTCCTGAGCTGACCCGAAGGACCAGCTGGGCTTCTCCTCTTCAGAGACGCAGAGCTGTGAGGCTGAGACTCAGCGCATGTGGGAGGGGTGGGCCGCTTGCCCCGTTCCTCCCCGTCAGCCCCGCTCTGCTGCTGAAACCTTACTGCGCGGTGATACACACACAGGGCAGTGGGACGTGAAATAGTGCCACCGCTTCCTGCAGCCCTGGTCTCGGCAGTGGGCTTCCTCCGAGGGCATCTGTGCCGGTTCACAAAACAGCATGGAAGCTATCCCCTTGAAGCCTGCCGGAGAGGAAAGCCATGTCTGTTTCTGTGGTACAGGGCAGCCCAAGCCACCTCCACGGGCTGTCCGCAAAGTGAAAAGACGCCCCACGGAATGGCAGAAAATACTTAAGAATCGTGTATCTGCCGAGAGTGCGTAACAAACAGCTTATATAACTTACAGCTCAACGATCAAAAGAAAAGTAGTCCAGTTCAGACACGGACCAAGGATCCGAACGGACATTTCTACAAAGAAGATACACAGTCGGCCACACAGGGAAGGGTGTGCACCATCCTTAGTCCTCAGGGAAATGCAAACCAAAGCAACCATGAGACATCACGTCACGCCCACGAGGATGACAGCAATAGAAAAGGGACGTTAACAAGTGCCGAGAGGACGCGGAGAAGCCGAGAGCTGCACGCATCGCTGGTGGGGACGTGACATGGGGCAGCTGTCGGAAAACAGTCTGTCCTTCCTCAAAAAGTGAAACGTGGAGTTGTCGTGTGGCCCAGCGTTTCCAGTCATACGTGTTTACTCAGGAGGACTCACTCTGTAAGAACTCGGGGGTCCTTCCTAACCGCCGGCACCGGCTCGTCCCCACTGACGCGTGTTTAAATTAGACCTGTGATGATCGGGGTCGCTTTGTGGGAGGGTGCACACATGCGCGGAGGGAGGCATCTGTGGAGGTGAGCATAGCACGAGCGTCTCGGAGGAAACGGCGGCCCCCCGGCTTTGGCTGCAGGAGGGCCCGAGCCAGTTGTCTGTCCTGAGAGCAGGGTCCTCGTCTTCCCTCCCGGGAGGTGCGCGGGTACTCCGGAGGGAACGCGCGGCCCCGGGCAGGTGGTGATGGCAGGACTGGGCGCTCAGGCCGTCGGGGGCGTCTGCGAACTCCAGAATCACTGTTACGCCTGAGTCCCGGCTTCAGGACGACCCCCAGGCCGTTCTTCAGCCCTGCCTGTCCAGCTGCAGTCTTCACTTAAAACAAGGTGTGGTGCCCTTGGACGGGCAGCCTCCCTTCCGACAAAATCAGAGACTCACGTGTCCCCCTCGGTCCAGCTCGGGAGTGCCGCGCGGCGTGGGTGCAGCGTGAGGGGCTCACCGGCGAGCCCTTTCCACGCGGGTAGGCGTGCGAGGATGGCGCCTTTGGCCCCCTCGGCCGCATAGTGGGTTGTAAAGAGCGTCCCGCACTGTTCTCAGTCCTTGAGGAAGGGGACAGAGGCGTAAGCCTGTTTTTTTCCTAGGGGGGTTTAAGTTACCTCTTTTCAGGCTAGAGAGCTGTGCAGGATTGTGACCTGCTGTGGGCTAAGAGGACTTCTTTGAGGGTAGTGTTTCTTCTCACTGTGTCTCCAAGCTTCACCCCACCTGCCCCCCGCCAATCCCTGGTAGGCAGTGACCACAGCTGCCCAGCACCAGCCCGTCCACCATGGGGACAAGTTCCAAAAGTTCCCTCTCGGGGGCCCTGTGGGCAGGGTTGTCGGGATGGAGACCTGGGGCAGAGCACAGCCCGGAGGCTTGGGAAGGGCCTGGTCAAACGGAGAAGCAGCAGGTGGCCACCCGGGGACCGGACGGGGCTGGACACCGAGGGGACGCTGTGAGCTCGGCAGGGGCTTAGCCGCCCGTACAGGCCTCCTCGCAGGCAGACGTGGCCCTCGTTCCCGCTCAGGTTTGGGGGTGCTGATGGTCCACAGGCGTCCAGGGCGCTGCTCAGCACCTGCGGATCTGGGGTGACGGTGCCCTTGCTGTAGGTGGTTGAGGGCAGGTGAGATCCGGGGCGCCAGCTGGACACGCTGGCATGGTGGGGACGACAGCACCACCCGAGGCTTCACGCGCAGCCCAGAGGGTGGGTCCGTGACGGCAACGTGGGGTGCAGCTCCGTGCTGTACCCCCGACACCCCGCCGTCGCCTTCTCCTTGGTCTCCGCAGAGCCAGCTGGAGGCCCACCAGGAGGAGGGCATGGTGGTCTCACACATGGCCATTGCCGGCGTGGGCATCTGGCTCGCCTTCACCTCGGGGTCCACGCTCCGCCTCTTCCACACAGAGACGCTCAAACATCTCCAGGACGTCAACGTCGCCACCCCGGTCCACCACATGCTGCCAGGTGGGCCCTGGGGCGCTGGTGGGCGGTGCCACATCCCCCGGGGCCGGGGCTCGGGGCTGTCGGGTGACCCGAACTAAAGCGCCCTTCTTAGAGGTCAGAGCCGCCCATCGCAGACGGTTTAGTGCTGTTAGTAAAGCACTGGGGCGGGGGGCGGGGGCAAGGATCTGAGGTTGAAGGGCAGAGAAAAGGAGACTCTCTGGTGGGGGGGCTCCACGGGGCTCCGCCAGCCCCACGCGGGCAGGGTGTTCCTGGCAGTGGGAGTCAAACCAGCCAAGGTGCAGGAGTGGGGTGTGGGGGCTGCATGTGGCTGGTGTGTGGCTAGTATGCACACGCGTGAGCTTGTTATGTACGGGCGTGTGGCTAGTATGTACACGGCTTGCTATGTACTGGCGTGTGGCTAGTGTGTACACCTGGGCCTGTTATGTACGGGTGTGTGGCTAGTATGTACACACGTGAGCTTGTTAGGTACGGGCGTGTGGCTAGTATGTACACGTGTGGGCTTGTTATGCAGGGCATGTTGCAAATGTGTGTATGTATGTATATAACTCGTGTGTATATGCGTTGCTTGCTGTGTACAGGTGTGTGTGCCTGGTGTGTATTGGCCCACGTCTCCACGGGGCTTTTAAGGACCAGGCTCACGCCGCACGGCATTCCCCTCCTTTCCCACGTTGGCTGCGTCTCCTGGCTCCCGGTTGGAGAAGAGAAAGATCTCGTGATCTTTCTCCGCGTGAACAGACCTGTGCAGGAAGCCCTCCCAGGGTGCTCGAATCCCCTGTTGTACCAAAGCCCAGCGGTCACTTACCCGTGGCCACATAACCTGTTTGCACCAGGGCCACCGGCTGTACTTCATCTTGTTTTCTTTCCTTCTTTCCATCCCCCAGTTAACGACTCCCTTGTTTCTTATCCACCTGCATGGCTTTCACTGTTCAGGTCAGGATCCGCCTGGGTTCCTGTGGAGCCAGGAGACTGTGTGGTCAGGTGGGGACACCTGGCAGCCCCACGTCCCCGGGCCCCTTGGCAGGTGTGCCCCCGCCTGCTGTCACCATCACCACACACAGTCCCTGCCCCCCCCCTCGGGGCCCCCGCCGCCCTGGGCCTCCTATCCCTGTGCCAGGACTTAGGGCTGTTTCTCCCGAGCCCGAGCCCCATGCAGAAGGAGCCTTTGGGTGGCGTGTTCTCCCACATCTGCCTGCTGTGCGCGAAATACCTCCAGGGTCACCAGTATCCGGGGATTCTGTGCTTTCTCTGCATCTCATGTTTTACTCCCAGGTTTGTAGCTGCTAGACCTGGCGGACGTGAGGAAGGTGGACAGTTAGAGCAGAAATCAGGGGGACTTAGAATGAGAGTCCTCTTGCTACGCCTGGGCAGTGGTTCTTGAATGTGGTCCTCAGAAAGGCGTCTGACGTTGGTCTGATTTTCTTGCATTTTTGGGAACAGGGAGGCCAGACACCCATGTCTTGTCTGTCCTTCTTTGAATCGCCTTACCCTTGGGCCAGTGTTTCACGGTGAGAAGTGTTTCATTGTGTCCTCTCTGACACTTGTCACCTTGTGTCAGTGCGTGTCTGCACCCTATGTGAGCCTGTGGAACGGCAGGTCCTTGGACCACCGTCATCCTGGACACGTGTGTAAACCTCATTCTAGAGTTGTGTTCGTGATGTTGCCCAAATGGGTTTTTTATGTATATATGGCAATAACGTGTAAACTGTCCTTTCGTGCTCTCACTGGAATATAAAATTCCAGTAGGTTCTAGAGATGAAGCCTTCCCAGGCCAAAAAGAACACAATTGGAAAAAAAAATTACTATATCTCAGCGTGCTTTCCCCTGTGGACTGGGACTCGTGTGCTGAGCTGCATCTTTCTGTCCGGTTTGGAGCTCTGTTCTGAGCACCATTAGTTCGAGCGCTTTGCCGTAAACCACATCATACTTGGCAGACACAGTGGATGATGGCGCCTGGGGTCAGCACACACATTTCGAGGGGCCGTCGGTCAACCTTCCCGGCCCCCAAGGTGGTTACAGCCCGTGGTTCAGAGGGCGGCATCTCCTCCGGGTCATGAGGCTGCGTGAGTCACGTCAGGATGCAGCTGTTTCCTCTTCGTCCAGAACAGTCAGGGGAGGGTATTTGGATGAAAAAGTGCTGAGACCCCCGCCCCCTGTCAGATTAGCCTTCCCAGGTCCCCGCTGAGTGAGCACATTGCTTTCCAGGGGTGACGTAACCAAATAAAGTGGCACGATTTTCTATGTAATACAAAAGTCAGTGTAACTCTTCTAAGTACCATCAACCACATCATAAGGGAATTCAGCAACTTAAACTAGACTCAAGGTTATTTATGAGTTAGGGAACAGACCGAGGAGTGGATTTCATGTCCCCTGGGCTCTGGTGCCATCCTGTGCTAACCAGCAGCTGCTCAACCAGCAGTTTTGGTCCTGAGCTAACTAGCAGCTTCCTTAACCAGCAGTTGATCCCACACTAACCAGCGGCTCCTTAACCAGCAGTTGATCCTGCGCTAACCAACAGCTGCTCAACCAGCAGTTGGTCCTGAGCTAACCAGCAGCTTCCTTAACCAGCAGTTGATCCCGCGCTAACCAGCGGCTCCTTAAGCAGCAGTTGATCCCGCGCTAACCAGTGGCTCCTTAAGCAGCAGTTGATTCCGTGCTAACCAGCGGCTCCTTAACCAGCAGTTGATCCCACGCTAACCAGCAGTTCCTTAAGCAGCAATTGATCCCGCGCTAACCAGCGGCTCCTTAAGCAGCAGTTGATCCCGCGCTAACCAGCAGCTGCTCAATCAGCAGTTGGTCCTGAGCTAACTAGCAGCTTCTTTAACCAGCAGTTGATCCGGCGCTAACCTGCCCGCCTCCCTGGTCTCTGTCCCGGGTGGGAGCCAGGAGTGGGTTCCAATCATAGCCTTTCCAAGCACACTTGGAAGGCTGGCTGCTTCTCCTATTCTCTCCCCTGTTTGTGTGTTTCTCGCGAGCATTTGAATAAACCTGGCGGCCTCTCCTGTGCTCCTGTGTCCCCGTGTGAGAGGACAGCAGGGTTTCCGGAGAGCGTGCATCACACAGCGGCCAGCTCCCCTGCCCCTTCGTGTTGATAACTCACTTCCGGCCCATGCCAACTGCAGCCTTTGTCGGCATCTCTGCCCCGCCCTTCCCGCCTCGCCTCCCCCTTAGATGCTGAGTGGGTGGCCCCTCTGCCTGCAGCTTGGCCAGCTCAGAAGGCCACAGCTGGTGCTTCCACAAGGAGTAGCCTGGACACCTCTCAGCAGCTCTGTCTGCAGACCCTCCGGAATGGGAAAATCTCCACGTTCCCTAATTACCATTCAGTTAAACTTTCATATGTGAAATTAAAGATGAATCCTAGACTACTTTGAAAATGGAACAAACCATCATTCGCTGGAACTGACGGCTTTCAAACCAGTTAGAAAGAAAAAATCCCAGTTTTCCCTGCTTTCGCGTTTGTTATGATGAAGTGAAGGTCTGGGGGTGTCCTCCCAGGAGCACCTCCCAGAAGCCCCGGGGTTGTTTCCGTTGGTCTTTCCCACCGGCCATGTAGTTTTTCCCCTTCTCGTCATGTTTCGTAACCTTTCCCCACACGGTGACTTTTCCCCATCCCGACGCCACACAGGGCACCTTCTGTACCTTTGAATTGTTTTGTCCTTTCTCTTTAGAGAGATCCACTTCTGGAGAGAGTTTCTTTACAGAGACTAGAGAGTTTCCCAGATTTTCACTGCATATAACGTAACACAGATGTAAAAGCTGGAGACAGGATGAAAAGTCAGATGTTCCTAATATGCTATTTACAGGCAAAGAGGCGGGAAAATTCCTAAGGGGGATAGAAGGTCACTTTCAAAATGCATTTATGAATGAAAATAAGTAGTAAACTTTTATCCTTTGTAATTTGCAAGTAAGATCTTCTTAATGTTTTTATTAGTGGTTGGAAATATTTCACATCATATTTTACAAGAATCTGTTAATTCTCACTGTGGAGGTGGGCTGTTTGAAATTCCCTTTTCCTCATTAGTTTTCTTTAAAGCCAAGTGGTAGATTAAAAGTATTTCAGATGCTTCTTTAATAGTCCTAGGCCGATATTTTATTTTATTTTATTTATTTTATTTTATTTTTTATTTTTTGCAGTACACGGGCCTCTCACTGTCGCGGCCTCTCCCGTTGCGGAGCACAGGCTCCGGACGTGCAGGCCCAGCGGCCATGGCTCACGGGCCCAGCCGCTCAGCGGCATGCGGGATCCTCCCAGACCAGGGCACGAACCCGTGTCCCCTGCATCGGCAGGCGGACTCCCAACCACTGCGCCACCAGGGAAGCCCGGCCGATATTTTAAAAATGATATATTCTCTGTGAAAGAAAATTTAACTCACAAATTCCTTTTTTGGAGAAGAATTAAAGGAAACTCAGTTTCCCAGACCAAAATATTTCAGGACGATCAAATAAATCACAAAACAGTTTATTCATACAAACAGTTTTTGCTTATATGCAGGACTTGGCTACCAAAATGAGGGTGTGGGTGGACTTAAATGATATAAAAACCCACAGCCAACCTCGGAACCGAGCCCTGAGACCACGTCGCGAGAGTCTGCTTGTTTTTATTGTTGCCAGTACTTTCGTGTGTTAAAAAGGAAATTTATTCACATCTAGGACCACAGGACTATACCACTGCCCCAGTTTCTGTATTCCTTCCAGGAGGGTGGCTTCAGAAAGCGGCTGCAAAAGGGAAATAATAGCTCTGTCCCCTGTCCATCCCGTTGTCATGACATTCTCCACGTTGGTGTTGAGAAGTAAGATATCCATATGGAATGTAACCTGCCGCCCCTGTGCACCAGGGTAGTGGCGGAGGCCGTACGTCACTGGAACAAAACAAAACACAGAGCAGTGAGCCAGTTCCAAAAGTCGCCTCCACCAAAGGTTCCCAGAGGGTTGGAGAGGAGGGTCTCCGCTTTGCGGGTTTGCTTTCTGTCTCGAGCGTAGCTGTGGGGAATCTTTAGGTCACGTGGCTTCAAGTGAGGCTTCTGCTCTGGAAGGCACACCCGTGTGTCCTGGGACGTTCCCTGGTCCCTGGAGCTCCTCTCCGAAGGGCTGCCCCACGATGGGACCACCTGCCCCTGGATAGCAATCGTGAGCTGTGCCCAGAGCCGTGTTTCTAAATGGCTTCTGCAGTTCTCCCTGGCGTTTGGAAATGGCAGCTCCCGGCCCAGGTGTAGACAGACACGCAGGTCCCAGGCGTCTCTAAAGCCCCAGCTGCTTCCACGGGCACGCATTTGGATGAACTTAATACATTAGCTTTTCTTCAAAAAATATGCCTGTATTTAGAGGTAAACCAGATCTTTAGTTTTTGTAGCTGTTGTCTCGGTTTGGCTTCAGTGTTCCGTTGCCTAAATAATCATAAAATAACTTCAGTGGGCGTGGTGACCTGCCTTTGGCTTTGGTGTTGAGACCATTTGTTTTCATGCTTTTTATCTAAGATGAACTTAGGTCAAACACAGAGATACTGAAAATGACTCGTTTCCAGAGAGCAGAAGAACCCAGCTGTTTCGAAGCGCCCTCCATGCCTTCCTGGGAGCAGCCGCGTGACCCTTCTCTGCTCTCGAGCCTGAGCGCTGAGTAGAGACGCCAGGAGGGGCTTAAAGCCCCTGTCGAAGGTGGTGGTGCTGTGGGCAGGGTCAGGGCAGGGGTGCGGTGCTCGGGGCCCAGACTCAGTCCCTGAGACGAGTCACGGGGAGGCACGCACCTTTCCCTCCACTTCCTAACGTTATCAGGCTGACCCACCTCTCTGGGCCTCAGAGCCTCGACTGCAGAACAAAACAAAACAAGGCGGAGCGAACAACCAGAAGCTCCAAAGCCCTTGGACTCCAGCGTTGGGTGTCCGCGCCTCCCGGACTTTCCCACCGAGGCCGTGAGGGGTCTCCTTCCGACGGAGCCTTTGGGTGCTCGCTTGCGTCTCTCCCCTGTGATGCTGAGCGCGGGCTGCGCTGGGAGCCCGTCCTACCTGCGAGGTTCCCTCTTACCTGCCTAGGTGGGCGCTTGCGCACACGGGGCTGCCGTCTGACGTGCGTGTGTGTGCGTGTGTGTGCGTGTGTGTACGTGTGTGTGTGCAGCTCTGCCTGGAAGTGGGTGATTTACATGGACGGTTCAGGGCGGGAGTGTGTGATCAGCTCTGGAAGGGCCGCGCTAGCAGTGCTGAGAGCACCGTGCACGTGTCCTGAGGCCGTGGCCGTGCTCTGCCGGGGTGCAGCCAGGACGCCCCCCAGGTCTCTCTCTTGCTCGTCCGGCCGAAGGAGTCGTGGTGTGTGGCTAGGGCTCCAGTGACACCCGCTGGCCGGGAGGGCTCGGGGCTGCCCGGGGAGCATTCTGGCGGGTCTGTAGGGTTTCTGGGCAGTGCCCGGGGCCCCTGCCCCAGCGTGTGGGCTGCAGAGGCCAGACTGCGGGGCACAAGTCTCTCCTGTCCCCCAGGACACCAGCGGCTGTCTGTGACCAGCCTGCTCGTCTGCCACGGCCTGCTGATGGTTGGCACCAGCCTGGGCGTCGTGGTGGCCCTGCCCGTCCCTCGTCTGCAGGGGATCCCCAAGGTGACCGGTGAGTGCACCCCCCGAGTGCCTGCGTCTCCCAGGCCTCTGTCCTGTACTGTACTCTCGTCAAGCCCATGGGTCTGTGGTCAGCTGTGTCTTTGCTTAAACAGTGTAAATTACTTAGGTGGCTTTCTCTCTCCCTTCGTCCCTTCCTTTTTCCTTCCTTTCTTTCCTACTATAAAGACTATGTCTATTAATTTGAATCATCAGGTCATACTTTTGTCTTCCTGTTTCTGACGTCAGTGGTCCAGGGAGACCCTTATCCCCAGGACGTGTTTTCACGTTACCTTTTTTGCCACCTGTTGGTTTTGATCATTCTGTACAGTTTTGCTCAGTGAAAATGGATGCTTTTTTATGTTTTGCAAAGAAAGAGGCCCAGCATCTGAGAAAGCTCAGTTGTGCTGTTTTGCAGTGTTGCGGGGAGCTCAAATGGGCACAGCCTTTTTGGAAAGCATTTTGGTGTTTAGGACTTGAAGATGCTTTTGTGTCAGGAGTCAGGGTTTCCAATTCAGGAAATTCTGTCTCGTGAAGCAGCCAACTCTAGGAATAAACCATGATGCAGAAAGAACAGGAAACAGCCTAAACATCCAAAATTAGGAGTAGGGAGACGCCTAAGACAGTGGTCGCGTTGCCATTTTAGAACGTAACACAGCCAGTGCAAATGATGTTTGCAGAGAGCTTGGAATGATACAGAGAAATGTTAATTCTGTGAGTTAAGTAAAACCAAGATCTTAAAATTTTATGTCGATTATGTAATAACTCTCAGAGAAAAAGATTTGTAGGAAACTCATTGAAATGTTAATAAAGATCTCTGTCTATAGTTTCTTCCTACTGTCAGCGCTGGAATATTTCACTCTGACCGCAGGCAGCCCTTCCTTCCCTCAACAAGCTCTCACGGGTCTACTGCAAATAGGTCTGCGCTTTAGATAAATTCCTATTTTGTCAATGATCCACCTGTTAGGATCACGGAATTCCAACTTGGTTTATTCATTTCTTAACTGCTGTCTTCGTTATGACCTGCCTGTGATACATGCAGAAGCTACGTGGTGACTACGGGCAGTTTGAGTGGTAAAGGCTCAGGAGTCAGAAGCTCTTCCCGTCACAGCTGGGGACGCTTCTCCCCGACAACCAAACATAGCCGTTCTCCTGCTGGGTCTCACGTCACCGTTCCATTGGTTTTTCTCCATAGTTTTGCTAACTTGTACCTTTTTTAAAAAAGAAGTCTTTAATTGTGCCATTTTCACAGTTTCTATCATTGTCTCGTCGTGTATGTATTCCTCTCCGACTGCTTTCTTTCCACGTTATTTCTGAGGCGCATCCTTGTTGGTCACGTGACCGTAGCTCACGCGTGTCACTGCTCTGTAGCGTGGCTTTGTTCCCCATGTGACGTACAGTGGGTATTTAGTTGTTTCCTGTTCTGTGTGTTACGTGCTATGCCTCTGTGGGGGTTCCTCTGGCCACCCCTTCTCATAGGGACTCGGGTTCCTCTGGCTGTGTGTCCGGGAGGGGACCACAGGTGTGTAGGAAACACTCACATTCAGGTTCACCCGGTGATGCTGGGATGTTCCCCTGGGCTGTCGCGTCAGATCGCACCTCCATGCCCGGTGTCTGGGCGTCCCCATCCCTTCACCCTCCCCCAGTACCCGCTGTTGGAGGAGTTCTTGACTTGTCCTTCAGCTCATGGAGGAAGTCACCTCGCCCAGCTGAGGAATCCTGTAACGTCCTCTGCTTCGGCCAGAGTGGGAGGGAGGTGCTAGGGCCCTGTTGCAGCCTCAAAGCATTTGGTGAAAAGGGCATCTACCCCCATTTCTGTCACCTCACCTGCGAGGCGCTTAAAAATGGGCATCCGTTCCCGCCTGGCCCTTGGAGTCCCGCTGTTATGGGGGAGTCTGCATTTCGTAAAAAAGGCCTACAGGGAGCTTCTGGTGCTTCTTTTAAAATTGAACTCACATCACCCTTGAACTGAAGAGCCCCCATTCTAATCGATGCATTAGGACTAACTTATTCTAAACCACAGAATCTTTTTAAAGTGAAAAATGGCAGGAAACTACTTATAGTTTAGGCATCTTATTCCTAGCATTGACATGTTTCAGGCATTTAAGTTGTTTTTGTTTGTTTGTTTTTGTTTTTGTTTTTTGTGGCAGTACGCGGGCCTCTCACTGCTGTGGCCTCTCCTGTTGCGGAGCACAGGCTCCGAACGCACAGGCTCAGCGGCCATGGCTCACGGGCCCAGCCGCTCCGCGGCATGTGGGATCTTCCTGGACCGGGGCACGAACCCGCGTCCCCTGCATCGGCAGGGGGACTCTCAACCTCTGCTCCACCAGGGAAGCCCCAGGCGTTTAAGTTTATAAAACCAAGATTTAGGGAAACTTTTCCTAAATATATTATCTTAGAGCAGGCGAGAAGGCATTTATACAGAGAACAGGAAAATATCTACTTTATCTCTTTAAAAGTACCACGCAAGTACCAGAACTGAGATACCAATGACGAAAACCACGGTTGTATTTTAGACCATGGTTTTGAGAGCATTCTTGGACTTCACTAGAAATCCACGAGAACGTGGTCTGGAAGCTGTTTTCGCTCTGAGCTGTCGAGTACAGGGTTTTGCCGTGTGGGCGGGGGGTGCCCGGGGCCCTGCCTGGCATGCGGAGCCCTGCTGAGCGCTGTGCCCTTTCAGGTCGAGGCCTGGTCTCCTACCATGCTCACAACGGGCCCGTCAAGTTCCTGGTCGTGGCCACAGCCGCCTCCAAGGCGGACAGAGACAAGCCCAGGGACAGCCCGCCCCCCGGTGCCGACCCCCAGGATGAAGACCAGAGGGACATGCTCCCCGGTGAGGGGCCCAGGCCCTGCCCAAGCCGCAGCGGCCCCGACGCCGTCTGGCTGGGGGCTTCGCTGGGCTCCCTCGCCCAGGCCAGCGACGTCTCCTCCACGTCTGGGTCCCCGACGCCTTCCCAGGGCTCGGGTTCCCTGGGGCCCCGCTCAGAGGAGAACTTCGTCCAGGACCCCCTGCGGCTCCCCTGCAGCTCCCCCGGCCGAGGGCGGCGGGCCAGGAAGGCCAAGGCCAGCTCCGTGCTGGTGGCCTGCGGGGGACAGGGCCACCGGCGGGTGAGCAGGAAGGCCAGGCAGCAGCGGCCGGAGGAGTTGGCCTCGTCCGTCATGGTCTGGCAGATCCCCCTGCTGAATGTGTGAGCCAGGGTCGAGATTCGGGTGTGGCCTTTCAGCCAAGTCACACACCCCGAGCGGTCCCGCCGCATCCGCGCTGGCTGGGCGTGAATCGCCAGCCGTCTCGGGGCCGAAAAGTGCAATATCGTCAAGGCGGCATCTCCGGCAGCCCCTCCCTCCACCCCAGGCAGGGGAGCCCCGTGTGAACGCACATGAGGAAGGGGGGTGGACGCCGTGTTTGAGTGGGTGGGGGTCCCGGGAGGATGCTCCCCCTCTGACCCCCGTGGTCCTTAATAAACACGGGACACTGCAGACCTGTTCTCATAGCCTGTCACCTAGAGAACTCGCAGACTCAGAACTCACGGGGAAATACAGCATGTTCACTGGTGGAGGGATTTATTAACAATTCTTAAAGTAATTGTACTTGATTCAGATTCACTACTTTTATTTATATTGTATATCTTTTAACTCCAGAATAGAATTTGTAACAATGAAGAAAGCCACGTAACACATACCAGGCCGGGTGGTGTTATGTGCTTTCTGAGTTGAACTGAGTTTTCCAAAGTGGTATAATGCGTGTACTGTATATTTTTAACAAAGTAGTATTTTTATATCGCATTTTTCTATTAAAAAAATTAACAAAGTTTTAGGCACTATGTTATCTGTAACGTTTCACAAATAACGTTTGCTTTGAACCAAAATCCTCAATGCCTGTCAACATTTAGACTCAAGCGTCAATGCCAAAATACCCACGTTGGAGATGCGTGTGTTTTAGTGTCTCAGGAGACGTAGAAGGTGTCTTGGCCCATCCTTTCCTGCTGTGTTTGCATCTGTCGACCAGGAGCGCTTCTAGCTTTGAATGCATGTCCTGAAGGATGCACGGTGCTGGTCAGGGTGGGCGCCGGTGCTGGCGGCGGACACAGGACACAGGAAAGGTGGCCCTTGGTCGGCAGACTGGCACTTAGGGCCCCTTCTGCGGGCGTCATGCCCGAGTGGTCCGTGAGTTCGCTGTGCTCCACGTGTAGTTATCTATCAATGTTCTACTTACTGGATGGTTAAGAAAAACAATGCAGGTCTACCCGAGATTAATGTCTCAGCACTTTACAGGTGACTAAAAATGCTAATTTTATGACTTTGCCAAATATTTTCCAAGGTGCATGTGTGCCCCCATGTGAAAGAAATATCTCCCCCAGCCTTCCTTAAACTATTAGCTGCTATCTTATTTCATGAATAAAGTCTTTTTATTTAAAAATACAATATCGTGAGTTGCCTTTTTTCCTGTGAAACGCAAAGGGGCAGTTAGGTTCGAGGGACGGCCAGGTGATCCTTTCCAATGTGGCATCCCCACGTGCTGGTTTGGGAGTTTCCGTGTGGATTCCAGAGACGGGCACAATGTACGTGTCAAAGAGCGCTTTGAATCCCATGTCGGTGCTGAGAAACTCTCTAGAGGCGCGTGGACTTGTCAGTTTTTATTTTGAGTGACGTCATGAGTTGAATTAGTTTAATATAAAATATGAAGAGGAGTGTCTAAAGTCAGCTCCATATCGTTCGCACTGATTAAAAATATACAGTTTCTCCGTGTTTTCAGTGTCCACATAAAACAGAAGTACTTGGATATGCCTTTTACTTAAACCTTGATGCTCAAAGACTGTTTGGTCTTCATCAGTACCTCAAAAAACTCAACTTACAAGTACCACATTTTCTTATGGGATAAATAAGTAAACAATGAAAATAGTGCCAGCCGAGGTCTCCACTTACGTTGTAATATTGGTGACGTATTCAGGAAAGCCTTGCTGTCCCTCACGCCCATCTGTCACTTCACCAGGTTTTACTTTCCAGCTGTGTGGTGAAGCTTTCAATATCACTTGATTCTATTCCCATCTTTTAATTAAAGTGTGAGTAGTCACTCCGGGACCCGGCCCTGCCAAGAGGCCCTGGTTCCAGCGCGGGGGAGGGACGCCGTGCCTTTTGAACCTGCAGTGCTCACAGCAGGAGTCCGGACCCTGGAGCCCGGAGAGGAGGTTTCCTTCCAGACGGTCTCTTTCCGGTGACAGGACTCCGGGCCTGAACAGAGTTCATGCTGGTCTGGAGGACTCCCTGATAGTACGTGTAACTGCTTCTCTCTCCGACAAGCTGCGGGAAATGGGATTCTTTGCAAGTGGAATCATCTGATTTGATTCTCTAAATCACGTCCCAAAGTATCTTTTTCTGTAAATATTTTCATATATTGAATTTGATAAAAATGTTCTAGATCCTGAGGACAGAGGGATAATTTATAGCCGCAGTTTTCTCACCTGTCAAATGGACAGAATTTAAGCCCTAGCGACTGCACATTTTTTGGGTGGCTTTTAGATTTATACACGCGTGAAAGCATTTCATAAAACTGGGTATTTTTCAGGCATAAAGCTTTCAAAGTAGCGGGAGCTCTGCATTGACATAGACCCGCCATCAGATGCCAGGTCACGGCTCCTGAGGGAAGCAGTGTGTGGAGATCGCAGCCACTTCACTTACTTTCTTTAAAAAAAAAACTGAGTGAGGGCTTCCCTGGTGGCACAGTGGTTGAGAGTCTGCCTGCCGATGTAGGGGACGCGGGTTCGTGCCCCGGTCCGGGAGGATCCCACGTGCCGCGGAGTGGCTGGGCCCGTGAGCCATGGCCGCTGAGCCTGCGCGTTCGGAGCCTGTGCTCCGCAACGGGAGAGGCCACAGCAGCGAGAGGCCCCCGTACCGCAAAAAAAAACAAAACAAAAACTGAGTGAATATGGAAGGAAAACTGAGTAGATGATTGCGTGGTACTCTTCTGGAAGTTTCCTTACCCGTGTGTCAGTTCTATCCGGGCCCAGGGCGTTTCCTGCTCCCTGGGAAACCTCTTCTCCCTTCATCCCCTCCGCCACCCTGCGGGCGGGTGCACACACCCCTGCGGCCCCCGCCCAAGGCCCCAGCCCCAGAGTCTGAAAGAATTAACCCCTGCAAAGCGGGTTAGTGAGTTCTTTGCTGCCTGACAGCTTCTGGGAGTTGAAGGCACATTTCTGCAGCATCTTAATGGGGGAAATGCCATCCTGGTCCTTCCAGGTGGATTCCTGGTGCCTCTTTCGCCTTCCGGGCCTGTATCTGGCGACACTTCTGCCTGGTTCTGGTAAGAACAGGCCGAGTCCTGGTTCCGAGGTAGACAGGGGCCGAGTCAGGGCAGAAACTTCCATGTTGTCACGTGTAAATGGAAGGCTGTGACCCTGGAGCTTCGCCTGTCCCCCGGGCCCCCCTGCAGTGCGGGGCCCAGGGCAGCTCATTGCAGCTTCGCAGACACGGGGCCGGGACCGCTGTGCTCACGTCCCTCCGCAGATGGACACCGGCTTGGAGAAGGGCCAGCGGGCTGGGCCGGGCAGCGGGGAGGCCGGTTGGTGGGTGCACTGAGGCTGCAGGAGATGCCAGCAGAGGGGCCGGAGTAGGCCCGCGTCCTTCCCCGAAGTTACCAGATCTTGGATGACAGGGCTGGACTCACCGAGGAGGAAGGAGGGAGACAAGGGCTGGAGCCTCTACTGGGAGACTGGGGCGTGGCCAGGACTGTGTGACCGTCTGCCTGGAGCCCAGCCAGGGCACGGAGCAGGGAGACCAAGGGCTGGGAGCACAGACCTCAGAAAAGCCGCCCACGGAAATCGGGGATCCAGGAGCTCTTCCCTCAGTGTTTCCTGCCACTTGCTGCGATAATCGAGCACCCGTTACCGCGGCTTGCCTCCTGGAAATTCCGAACCCGATTGCGTCCACCTGCATGCAGAGGGCCTTGGTAAGTCGGGGTCACGTAGACCACCTTGTCTGGCGTGTACAGCCAAGGATGTAGGGCTGCCTTCTAGGGGATGACCTTCCTGAGTGTGGGGGATGCTGTTTGCCGCCTGACGGCAAAGCCAGGGTGTGTGTGGAGCGCAGGCAGCAGGCTGGGGGCAGCAAAACCGAGGCCTAGGCGGTGGGGGCCTGCCCAGAGCCAGCGGAGCCCCGGGAAGGGACACTGCAAGACTCTGAGAAGCAGCCAGGAAGCCTTCTTCCCCGGCGTCCACAGGAGAGCTGTCAGGGCCGGACACCTGCGCCAGGCGAGGAAGGGAACAGCGCGTGTGCTGCTCCAGTCCGTAAGTAATGGGGGAGTTACCTTTATCTTCTTCTGCTCATCAAAAATAATTGCCGCTTTTCTTTTTTGGTGCTAGCGTATGGGATTCCTGTTCTGTCTTCAGTTCAGTGGTTCTCAATCGGGGTGAACTGGCCCCGGGGGCCATGGGGCAGTTTCTGGTCACCACCTGTGCGGGCGTGAGTGCCACAGGCACCCAGAGCATAGCAGCCAGGGATGCTGCCAGACACCCCGCAGGGCACAGGACACCCCGAACATCCCCGGGGCTGAGGTCAGGTCCCGGAGGTTCCTTCTTGTTTCCTTCCAGCCCATTGCAGACATCACACAGTGTGGTGTCTTTTGTGATGTGAACATACAGGATTCCCGTTCTGTTCCCAGATGTCCCCGACTTCTCACTGGTCTGTCTCATTTTAGCACTGTTATTCTGAGTATAAAAATACCTTATTTAGGTCATGAAACAGAACTTTTCCTACAGACTAACAGGTGTGAACAGGGGCAAACAGCCCACATTCAAACACCCTTACTTAAATTGGTCTTTAAGCAAGATTCACTGTAATGGCTAGTCTAGAGCCTGAAGAAGATACAGATTCATACTTGGCCAAGAGAGAGAAAGGAAACCCGTGCTGGCAGGAGACACCTTAATATACGCTATTTTAAGCAAGTTCAGCGTACGCGTATCCAGATGTACGCAAGCGACGGACGTGAGCTCTGGCTTCCCACATACACTCACGGTAGACGCGCTGTTGAATTCCTCAAGCACAGAACGTGTTTAGACGAGGATCCTCCGCCTAGACTTCGTGTCTCCCCAGGGTCCACGGTTGACATCAGGGGCTGTGAATTTCCAGAAAGAATATGCTGACCGCCACGCTCTGGGCTGCATCCCCGCCCCGGGAGAAAGGTCCATCCCATCGTCCAAACTGACGATCAGGAAACTACGTGAAGCCACCTTCCTGGTGCGTGAAGTTTGTGTTGCGTCTGAATTCCATTTCAGTTAGTTTTCTAGAAACACAAACCGGGGTAAGAACACAGGCTTTACTGCTGTGTTTACCACACGTCCAGCCAGGGGCTTATTACTTCTTAGAACCTCCGTCTTCTCACCTGTACACAGATGTTAGTAGAAGATGTTAGTAGATGTTAGTAGAAGCTGCCTTACGGAGTTGGCGGGAGATTTAGATGAAACAACGGCTGGAGGGTCTTCATTCGGTGCCTGGCGTACAGTCGGTATCAATACGTAGCAGCTGTTTCTCTTCGTTCTGTTCTCTGGACCTGCAGTCCTGTAATTCACGATTATCCTCATGAGCCCATCAGTTTCTCCTCTATTTAGATGTTTTCACCCTTTCAACACATACATGGTGTTTGTGTGCAGTGGGCCAGGCCCTGTGCTGGGTGTTCAGGGCAGGTGGGCCTCTCCCCGACCCGGCTGACGTGCTGTCCCCACTGGGCTGTTCACTTCACTTCTTGAACAAGCCCCATCTCAGTAACTTCTCATGCTGGATGAATGATGGCCCCGAAGGTGTCCACGTTCTCGTCATCCACTACTGTGAATATGTTACCTTGTGTGGCAAAAGGTACTTTGCAACTGCAACTAATTACAGATCTTGGGATGAGAATTTGATCCTGGGCCATCTGGCTGTCCTGTGTCGTCACAGGGGTCCTTATAGGAGAGAGGCAGGAGGGTCGGGGCCAGAGAAGGAGACCTGATGACAGAACGGGTCAGAGAGAGCTTTGAAGGTGCTGCCTGCCAGCTTTGATACGGATGGAGGTGCTACAGGCCCTTCTAGATGCTGGAAAAGCAAGGACACGGATTCTCCCCAGACTCTCCAAGCAGAACTGGCCCTGCCGACATGTTGATTTCAGCCCGATGAGACCCGCGTTGGGTTTCTAACCTACAGAACCGTAAGGCATAGATTTATCTTGTTTTAAGCCACTGAATTCATGGCAGTTTGTCTCAGCAGCCACAGGGAACCATACAGTCCTGTAGACTAAAGAAATGTTCCGTTTCCATAGGAATAGACACCACAGAGGGGCAGTCAGCGGGGCCACACTGGGCCGGTCTCCGGGGAGTCTGGGGAAGCCCCCACCCCCATTTTGCACCGTTGCTGAGAACAGAAGCCCGCCAGTGTGGAGGGAGGCCTGTCACCAGGAAACGTCCGAGGTGTCCTCCTTAGGCCCGGGTGCAAGAGTGAGGATGGGAGGCTGCTTTCCCCTGCGGGTACAGGTGCACCTGGGGCGGCTCACTTGATCTCTGCTAACGTGGGCCGGGGTCTTTCCAGGCTTGGGAAACGTTCCCTAACCTCCTGCCTTCTGCAGTGAGGGAGGGGGTGGGGGCCCCAGGGCAGCAGGACACCCCGAGGGCATCCAGCCCCTCCCCCGGGCACACACAGCTCTCCTCGGCCCTGCCCATGTCCAGTGCCCGAGGACAAGGCCAGAACCCGGATGCAGGCTGAGGTCCCTGAGACGGGAAGTGTGATCAGGAAGCTCACCCAGGCGCCCGAACCCCCAGCCCCTCAGCGCCGCAGCCCCACCTGCTGCGTTTCACCCGCAGGGCGACCCCGGGGGGCCGGTCAGATCCCAGTGAGTCCTTTGACGGACTCTCCAGTTCCTGGGGGGCCTAAGGGCAGGCTGGCTGCTGTCCTGGGCAGGGGGAAGCCTTGCTCGGCAGCAGGACCGGAGGAGAGGTTCCTAGACGGGGCGTAAGGCAAGGCCTGCTGACCGGGGGCTGATTCGGGGAGCGGTGACAGCCGAGGGACTGGGCGCTCAGCAGCGTTCCCGTGGGGCTTATTCTCCAAACAAACCTGTCGAAAATAAGCACATTTCCTGTTTCTTTCCAGTGATAAAAGCAAAACCACATA
The DNA here is from genome assembly GCF_949987515.2 of Delphinus delphis. Lineage (NCBI taxonomy): Eukaryota > Metazoa > Chordata > Mammalia > Artiodactyla > Delphinidae > Delphinus > Delphinus delphis. The sequence continues at coordinate 25,090,888 of NC_082703.1, forward strand.
CTTTCAGGGGGATAAGAAAAAGCACAGAGAACGAAATACTCAGGCAGAGATGGTCCTATATGGTGTACGACCTTCAGCTCTTCTCTAAGGCTGAGCTATGGCCTGTGTGTGTCCCCCCCAGTCCGTACCCCAGTGGGATGGTGTCAGGAGGGGGGCGCTCAGGAAGGTGGTGAAGTCATGAGGGGGGGCCCGTGATGGGATTTGTGTCCTTAGAGGAAGAGGACGACACCCGGAGTGTGCTGGCTGCCTGCCGAGTGAGGACACAGGGAGAGGGTGCCGTCCAGACCTCCAGACCTCCAGGACCCTGGTCCTGGCCGCCAGGACCGTGAGAAAGGACGAAGAGAAACAGTCGTATTTCACCACAGCCCGAGCCGACAAAGACAGGGCGTGATGTAAATATGCAGCTACAAACACGGTTTAAAAAGTGTTGTCCGGGCTTCCCTGGTGGCGCAGTGGTTGGGAGTCTGCCTGCCGATACAGGGGATGCGGGTTTGTGCCCCGGTCTGGGAGGATCCCACATGCCGCGGAGCGGCTGGGCCCGTGAGCCATGGCCGCTGAGCCTGCGCGTCCGGAGACTGTGCTCTGCAGCGGGAGAGGCCACAACAGTGAGAGGCCCGTGTACCGCACAAAAGGAAAAAAAAAAAGTGTTGTCCACGCAGCACCTGTGTGCTGGGAGCTGGGTTTGCAGAGGAGACCTTGGTGGGGGGACGGATCCGGAACCAGATAGCTTTGGGCCGGCGCACCAGCACAGCACTGAAGCTCTGAACAGAGGTGTGGGCACAGAGCGGGTGGGAAGCCCCCAGAAGCGGCTTCACCGAGGGGGTAGGCCTTGAGCAGAGCTGGGGGAAGGGTAGCTGGGCCCTGGGGTGGTGGTCCCGCTGGGGGAAGTGACTGCAGAAGGGCCATGAGGCCTGGGAGATGCTCCCTGGGGGTGGAGGACGGGGGTGGGGATGAGGGCAAGGCCGGCCCTTCTCCCCCCGCCTCTCCCCCCCCAGATTAATTCTCTTTTCTGTATTGAAAGTTCAGATAAACAAGGAGTTTATCTGATGGCTTCGAAAGCACCTGACAGGGCCTTGCTGGAAGCGTGCAGAGGCACGTACAGGATTACGGGGGTTTCCAGGAAGAACAGGCCAGGCTGGGTGGCACTGTCACCTTCGGGGCGGCAGGAAGGGGTGGCCTTTATCTGTTTATCCATGATGGTGAGCGGAGAAGCCGTCCCGCATCCCCTCCCACCAACCGAGTCCTCTGCCCTTGTAGCCTCAGACCTCGAGGCCACAGGACCCCCGGGGTAGGGGGGAGACTCTCCCCTACCCCGGGGGTCCCGTCCCACTGCTGTCTCCTACACAGCAGGAGATGGGCCGGGGCCTCCTCTGAGGCCTGAGGGAGCCCCAGCCCAGCCGGCCCTCCCTTCTCTCTGCCGCCTGGACCTTCTGCTGCAGAACAAACCGCTGGGTGGAGGTGGGGTGGCAGAGGGGAGGTGGCTGCTGGGACATACTCCTGGCGCCCGCAACTGTCCCCGGTCGGGGGGGCCCATCCTTCCCCCGCAAGAGCTGCCGGCCTGCTTCCCAGGAGGCTGAGAGCAGAAGCTGGGGGCCTGAGGGAAGCAGCAACTAATCTGTGTCCAGCACTCTTGTAAACACATCAAGGGCGTCCCCACCTCCTGGAAGAGGGCCTGGGGGTTTCAAAGAGAGAGGCCCTACAAGTTTGATGTTAGCGGTTTTTCAAGAGTGTTTTCCTGGCGCCCATTTGAATCCCAGATCAGCAGGAGAGAGAGGCCGCCTGGCCGTCTGTTAGATTTCCACGTAGATTTATTGGAAGTAGTTTAGAGCCCATTTTCAAACATTTTAACCACCAACCCCCAACTAATTTTTCACAGGTGCATTGCTTAATTCCACAATAAGACATTGTCTGGAAAGACAGGGAAATACCCACCCTGTGTGCTGCGGTCTTAGCAGGGGCGTGAAAGAGCGTCGGCTTCCCAGGGACAATTGCCCGCTCGCCGTCACCAGGCGTCCTTGGAGCTGGCCTGCTAAGGCGGCATGTGGCCCACTGCCCGTGTGCCGACCCCCTGCCAGGACGAAAACTGAAAGCAGTGTGTGGAAACGTGTACAGCAGTGGGACAGAATGATTGTGTGTCTAACTGAACACTAAGAACATGGCTTTGCATTTTGCATGTCATTTAAGACATTTTCTTTTTCTAGCAATTCATTTTTACCGTATTTTGGAAAGGTCAGTCTATAATAGATTGAAAACAGAAAAAAAATAACTGATTCATTACAACAGAGAGTTTGAAAAGCAGTGCTTATGTAGAGAAGACACAAAACCTCTGTATTAGTTTCCCAAGGCTGCTGGAACAAAGCACCCCAAACAGGGGCTAAGACAACAGAAATGTATCCTCTCCCAGCCTGGGGCAGAAGTCTGAGGTCAAGGTGTCACAGGGCTACGCTCCCTCTGAAGGTCCAGGGGAGGGTCCTGCCTGCCTCTTCCAGGGGCTGGCGTTCGCTGGCATCCTTGGTGTCCCTGATCCCTTGGTTGTGGCCACACCACTCAGATCTGTCTTAGGCTTCACACGGCTTCCCTCTGCGTGTGTCTGTTGTGTGCCTGAATCTGCTCTTTTTATAAGAACACTGGTCCTATTGAATCAGGACCCACCGTAAGGACCTCATTTTAACTTGGCTCCCTTCAGAAAGTCTCCATCTGCAAATAAGGTCACGTTCTGAGGTCCTGGGGGTTAGGACTCCAACATTATTTTTTGGGGGGGAGAGGGACACAGTTCACCTGTAAGAACCTTTAAATTGGGGTTAACCAGAATGTACTATCAGGTAGCGGTGCTTATTTAGTTTATACTTTGAAGGATTTACTAGTTAGGCCTTTACTATGTAAAGATGACTTGAAAAATTAAAACTGTTCTGCAGTCACTGTATTGTCAGTGGGGCGCTCAGTAACACAGTGCATACCTTCTGATTTGGATTTCTGTCCTGTGTAAGCTTGCAGGTCATCAAAGCCATCGCTCATATTCCTTACTAGCTGACAGCAATGTGATTGAGAACAGAATTATTTGACGACAAGACCTACCCAGGTTCTGGGGACCCCCCTTTCCGGCATAACAGCAACGGCCCGAGTCCTGGGGTCCTCCAGCCCCACCGGCATGAGCATCAGGTTTGCAGGCTGTGCTGGCCCCTTGGCCGGAGCCTCTTTTGTCGCACTCTGTCTCCTACTAGAGTTACGGGCAAGCATCATGACATTCCTGTGTGGAAACTTCCTCCAGGCTCACTGTCTGAAGTAGGAATCTTGAACCGAATGACATCTAGGGCAAGACTCCTCTCAAGATGCATATGCAGTACCCCTCCCTCCAAGGGCAGTGTAAGCTCGCAGGTTCACCTTTAACTCACAGCACAAAGCGTCTTTGGGCTCGGGGCGGAAGTCCGTGTGGTAAAAGGAAGCAACAAGGTGCCCTGGGACACCAATTTTATTTTTAACGCACGGATTCCTGGTACAAGGAGGATGGTTCTCGTGCTCATAAGCCTTCTGGATTTGCTCTCTGAAGCGTGGAGTCATTCACTCATTTGGAAGGACAGTGTTTCACTGTGAATATAAGCAAGGGCTTCGGGGTTGGGCTGGAATTCCTGCGCCACCTCACACAGAATGGAAGAGTTACATTACACCCTATGAGAGTTAAATCTCAGCTGTCAAATGGGAGGAGGCCCCTCCTCCTGGGGTCCTGCGTGTGCGCGTGTGTGTGTGTCTACACCTAGTACTTTGCAGAACTCTGCCTACACTTACCTATAGATACACTATACGGAGACTTCTGTGAAGTCATATTTAATTGCAGATAACTTGTTCTAACATTATAAATGCATACCTTGAAAATACTTTAAAATAACTAGCAAATTTTTGTTACTTTTCCAAAAGAAGACTTACTAGGAACGATACTAATAAACTTATTGGCCATTTAATGATGGTAATATTGACTCATTGACGAGAATTTGTCGCCTCCTGGTAGCTTGCAGTCTGCTGAGGAGAAGTGCGTGCAGGACCACCTGACGTAGTCCACACAGACCGCGGTGCAGCGCAATAGAGAGTGGCGCTCAGCCCAACGAGGCCTCAGTGGATCGCTGATTCGGCCGTGACTGAGCATGACTTCGCCCCATCACAGTGCTGGCCGTTGCATGAGGCTAAAGAGACAGGCCTCTGTTGTCCTGTTCCAATCAGGGTTACTAAGGCATTAGCTTGGACCAGGGACTGTGTATGATATGAAATGTTTGCGCTGACACGACCGGTGCACGGTCCCATCTACGTCCACCGTTGGCAGTCTGGAGTCTGTGATGTTCCAGAGAGCTGGGCAGCATCCTCTATTCTGAGCACAGGGTTCTCAGGCACCGGCTTATAAGATACTTGGAAACACTCAGACATGAGAAAAAGAGCTTCCAATATTTCAGGAGTAGCTTACGAAAGGATGCAGACGCACCCAGAGTTCATCAGAGCTGAAGAGAGTAGTCAGGCTGGGCTTGGGTGAATATAGGGGGGCACTGGGGGGACGAGGGATTTCCTTTTGTACAAAATGGATAGAATGAACCAGGGAATGCGGTTTCCACGACAACACACAGATATTCTAATTAATTTTTCATGCCAAGAGACTCAAAGTGCTTTGTAGCAGTTGGATCAATTCCTGACAGCTACTGGAATTTAATTGCTTTTTTTTTTTTTCCTTTTGGAAGGCTGAGTGGGGTGGTGCATGAACTCTTATGAGCCGTTAACACTTTGGGGAAATGATCTGTTATCTGGCACCAGCACACGGAGGAAAACACCATCCAGGGTCCTAACGGGGCTCGGAACAAGCAGCTGTGACTTACCAGCCATCCCCCTTGTGCGCACGATGCAAACTCTATGGGGGACACAGCTGGGGAGGTAAAAATATTTGCTGGAGGTCACCCAGGGGGGCAGTGACAGAAGCGACAAGTGTGAGCGGTGCTCCCCCAAGATTAACACCCGAGGCACGAAGTGCATTGTGCCCGTCGTCTCGGTCTGTCCCGTGGGGAGGGCAGCCATACCACCACTTTACACAGAAGGACAGTGGGCACAGTGTCTTGTCCAAAATGCACAGGACTTGGAGTGGTGAAATTGTTGTTGGAAATCCAGCCGGCCGAATTCCAAAGGTTTGCTCTCTCCACTGCTCCAGGCAGCTTCCAAATGTGGTTCAGAGTCCCCCGAACCTGGAACCCGGGTCCCCAGACTCTGCGTTCAGGGGCCTGTAAACCGTCACGCTCAGGATGATTCCATGAGCTTCGGTTCTAATTTCTGGGCACAGTTTTGCGTGGTGATGTGTTTGCACGCTTCAAGTCTACCGTGCACGAGCAGGCTCTCCCTGAGCTGTGGAGGATTTAAACAGTAAAATAGTTTTCTTGAAACACTCTTGAAATGGATGTTTTTAAAAAAATATTTAAGATAGCTAGTCCTCCTTCTTGGCATTTTTATACCCCAGCTTCAATTTCAGGAAATCTACAGGTCCCTGGCATTTGAATGAACTCCTAATTAAATGTCATGTTCCTCAGCAATTTCCATTGACCATATTGGGGCCAGAGGGCAGTTTTAAAAATAAAACATCTAAAGTCTGAAAATAAATGGGGTTCCCCACACTCCTCTACTAGATGGTGTAGAGGTTGCATGGATGTTTTAAGTTAATTCATTTATTTTTTCATTCCTTCAATAAATACTTATTGAGAACTTAGTATATGCCAAGCACTGTAAAATCCAGTGGGAAGAGAAGTTAAATGACTTATTAGCACATCGCTGGAAGCTGGCAGAGTGGTGGAGAGGACAGACCAGGACCTCTGTGGGGACAGCACCTGTGACTGGGGAAAGCTGGGTGGTCACTGGGGGCTTATCCACAAAGGTGGGCGGGGAGGCCAGATGAAGCCCTGATGCTGTGGGCCAGCGCAATGTATCTCTTGAAAAGATGGCACGGGTGCTGGGGAAATGCATTTAAACTCCCCTCCAGACATCTTTAAATCATGGTGTAGGGTAGGCTAGTTACATGCAGTCCCCATGTAAAAAGGTAAAACAGAGATGCATTGAAAATATCCCAGTAGATTTTAAAATATTTCTGACATACAATGGGTAAAATAAAAATGGCACATGATGGGAACTATTTCAGCCTCCAAAAGGTCTGTTTCCGCTAGAGTTAACTGATATTTTTATTTAATTTAATTTATTTATTTGGCCACCCAGCATGTGGGATCTTCATTCCCCCATCAGGGATGGAACCCATGCCCTCTGCATTGGAAGGGCGGAGTCTTAACCACTGGACTGCCAGGGAAGTCCCTAACTGATCATTTAAAAAAGTTATTTCCCGATAGTTTGCTCAGTTTCTGCTTCCTTTAACCCAAATCTTGATGTATTCTACTTAGCAAGTAAACAAAGATGTTTTTTAAGGACGTTCTCAGGGTATTAACTCTGGTACTGAAAACCGAAGGGCCCATAACATTTAACTGGCAGAGACTGTTGAAGGCAAAATTTTTAAAAAGAAAAAGAAGTAAAGGCTCAGCCTCTCTGTGCCTATGGAAATTTAATCACTTTTTCACGAAACCTTTAAAAATAGCATTTACCATCAGGGGTCCAGTCTTAACTGGAGCTGACCCGGCAGGAAGCAGCTGTGCGCAGGAACAGAAAGCAGCCCAGGTCGGAGGGCACTTCGTCCCTCTCCGCTGTCAGGTCTTTGGGGATCTTGCTCCTTATCGTGGCTCGAGGTTCGGGAGGTCCCTCGTCGTCCTGCGCCCCGATCCCGCTGCAGGGACCTGGAGCTGGTGGGGGCCACGTCTCCAGATACAAGAACAAGTTTCAGCGCTTCCTCTACTTGGGTGTTCTGAATGTTTTCCTTTTTGTTCTGGAGTCTGTAAGGATGTAGGCAGTTTTCTTAACCACTAAATATTTCAACAATGCATCGTCCCTAATTTTCCAAATCATAAACACTAAATTACATTATTTCATGGTTTTTTTGGGGGGGGCGGGGGCTAGGACACAAAAGAGAGCTGGCAAAGCCTAGAGCGCTGGCGGTAACCTGTTCCTCGCTCCTTGTTGGGGCGTTGCTGGATTAAAGCTCAGCATCTACGAGGTGCCACAGGGCCCAGCGCGCAGCCCGCGCCCCTCCCGTGCGCGCACGGATGCGCCTGCGGTGGGCGCCGCTCCCCCGCCTCGAGCCGGGTGTCCGCGGGACCTCCCTGCGCCTGGAAAGGGTTAAGCGAGCGGAGGGCGCGGGGCGGGCTGACCTGGACTCGGGGCCGCGCCGGCGCGCTCCAGTCCGGAGCCTGCGCGCCCTGCCGGGGGCTGCGGCCACCCTCCCACCCACGTCCCCGCGTCCCCGCCTCGGCGCGCTGCTCGGAGCGGCGGGGCTCCAGGCACGGCCTCCACGGACGCGGTGAGTGCCGGGCCCGCTGCCGCCAAGGCAGGCCAGGGGCGCAGGGGGCACTCGTCGGGCCGGGCCTGGCCGCGCGGGAAGATGCTCGGGAACCCGCGGGCGCTCGCACAGGTGCGCGGAAGGCGGCCGCCCCGCCCGCGGGCGTTCTCACAGGTGCGCGGGAAGAGCCCCGCGCATGCGCGTCGGAGACCCTGGCGAGGGTTCCGGGTCCTGGGCTTGGGTGGGCGCTGGGGTGGAGGGCGAGGCGCAGAGCTGAGAGGTAGGGGTGGGCCCCGAAGGGGGGGAGGCAGCGGCGAGACGCCCCAGGAGGCGGAGGATAAGCGGGCGGGGGTCCCGGGGTGGGCGCTGGTCGGGGCGGGGGCCGGCGTGGGGCGGGGGTGTGGGGAACGGGGTGGGCGGACCTCCGTCCCTCTCCCGGGCGCCGCGTGGAGGAGGGGGCCGCGGCGCGGGGACTCCCTAGGGCGCTCCTGCCGGAAGCGGGTGACGGCCAGTCCCCGCGCTGTGCCCGCGGTGACCGCCTCCGAGGACCCAGCCCCAGGGGCGGCGTGGCCACTGTCCTTTCCGCCGCCGGTCGCGCCTCCGCGCGCCCAGCCCAGCCGGAGCCAACCCGGGGGCGGAGCGGCCCGGAACCCAGCGGGGAGGAGCCGCACCCCACGTCCGCGCCCCGCTGCCCAGGCTGAGCGCTCCTTGGGCAGGCGGCCCGGGCTCGCGGCCACGCTGTAGGATGGCGGGCCCGGCCGCTTCCCCCTTCCGAGGGGTGTCTGGGCTCGGTGCCGGGCTGCCCGGGCTCTGCCTCGCGGACTGTCGTGGCCGGGCCGCCCTGCCTCTGGAGCGTCCATCCCGCGGGGCACAGGAAGCGGGTGGGAGGTCCCTCCCGGACCTGGTTCCCGGGGGAGGGGAGGAAGATGCGGAGGCGCCTCTCGCTCTCTCCTCCGATGCCCGCCGGCCGAGACCCCCGCGACCCCCAGGGTCCGCTGCTTATGCTGCCGGGATTGCTGAGGGCTCGTGGGGTGCTGGGGGCTGGTGCACAGCGCGTGCTTTCTTTTCACGGAGCCTTTGCACCACTGACCGACCAGACGGCCCACCAGCAGTGCTTGTTGCTCAGGTTTGAACGTGCCTGACAGCATGATGGCGCGGGGGCGAGGGGGTACGAAAAGGAGCAACATTTAAATAAAGACTGCGTGGAACCGGCTGACACGGCCGGCGGGGAGGTTACATGCATTGCCGCAGCAGGCCTCCCACCCCCGACCCGCGCTCATGCTGGGGGACCCCAGCCTCCCTCGGGGGGCTGCGCCTGTAACGTTAAAGAAGGAAGGTTTTAAAAAATTCTACCACTTCTTCGGTTCCTACAGAACCACATCCTTTGTCTCCACCCACCCTCACATCTGTTCTAAGGGAAAGAAAAAGAACAAATCAATGTAATAAGCTTTATTTCGCTCAAAGCACTGAAGGCGCTTTATGGTCAGGTTTTTAAGCCCCTGCGCTGCCCGCAGTGGAGGGGCCAGTTCACTCTGTGCCTGGCCTGTTGTCGCCTTCCTCCAGTCCCCATCTACCAACAGTTGCGCAGCCTCTAATTAGGACCCTTAATGGACGCCGATGTTGCCCTTTGGCCTTTTATCCCCAGCTAATGGGGTCCTATTGTTAGAATCCTCCCCCCTCCCCACCCATGAAACGCAGAAGGAAGCTCTCCATCGCACTCAGATTTGCCCGGGGACAGCCCAGGGAATGCGCGCTTCTGGTAACTGGCATTACAACTCTCCCTTTGGGGCCTAACAAAGCAAAATTTTAAAGAAAGAAAGTCTTTCCAGCGTTTAATGTCAATTGCACAGGCATTGCTGATAAAATAATCAGAACACAATGAAAATAGCTCAAAGATTTGGCTTACAGGATTTAAGGCAGTCTTGGCTTGGGAGGAGGGGAGAGAACGGTTAAGTGTCCATCCTAGATCGGGACTGAGCTGTTGGGGCAGCCTGGCTTCGTGTGGTCATCTTGCTGTCCTAGTGTCTGGGCGTTCCTTAGGGCGGGCCCTCCTTCACCTGCAGAGGACTTTGCCTGCTGCTGGCTCCAGGCCTGGCAGAACAGAAGGATCTGGAACCTCAGCTCTGAACATCTTTCCTGGCAGTCGCCAGTGCTTGATTTCATTTCCATATGTTCTGATACAAGTAGCCACGTTGTCAGCGGGAAGGCAGGAGGCCTCTTTTTAGTCCACTTTTGTCCCTGTACTGAAACTGGGGGCCCTCTGTGCTGTGGGACCTCCATCTGGGATCCTATTTCAGTTTTTTTCTAAACGCCGACAGCATAAATTGTCCATAATCATAGCTCTGCAGTGAAGCTGGAATTACTTAGGCAGCTGTAATGCCCCTCGGAGGACAGATGTGGGGTTGGCCTTAGAGGTGCCCCGAGAGGCCGTCAGTGTGCAGACCAGAAACCAGCCCCGTCATTTTGCACATCTTCCCCTGGTGACTCAGGACAAATCTGCTTTTCTCAGGAGTTCAAGGGATTAGTGTCTCCCCTGTGGCCTTGATTTCAGTGTTTTCTCTTGGATTTATTGTAATTATGCTGAAAGTACAGTGTTGGCACCTGCACCTCTTTGGGACATAGTTAACAATGAGCAATGACCTTTGGAATACAGCAGAAACTTCCAGGAGTTTGCCTTTTACCAACAACCCAACTCCTGCCAGAACGAATATTAAACAGTGCCGTGGAAATTGAAGCCATTGCAGGTCTTCTGCAATATTTGACCAATTAAAAGCCAGTTTTTTCTTTCACAAACATTTATCGACTGTCTACCCCAGGTCAGGCACAGTTCTAGGTACTGGGAATGCCATGGCATCTAAAACAGGCACAGGTCCTCACCCCCCCCCACCCCCTGCGGCTTAGGTTCCAATAAGGTGAAAGGCATTAAAAATATAATCATGTTAATTCATGTGTAATAACAAGCAGACAAGTGGCCTAAATGAAAGGAATAAACCCCTATGAAAGCATCTGATGAAGAGGTTTTGAGTTGGGGTCTGAAGGATGATGAGGCCTGGCAAAGGAGGACGGCAGGGGATGGCCCAGGGGAGATGGTGCTCAGAGGGGCCTGGCGCAGCAGAGAACGGAAGGAAGGCCGGGAGGGGCCCCTAGGCCATGTCATAGATTTGTAACTTAATATAATTTTGATTCCTAATTAATTGTGGCATTTCCTCTATGTAAATTGATGGAGATATGCTCTCTAGGCCTTGATGGTAGGACGTGTGTTAATTTTACAGAACTGAGATGTACTGAATCACAAAGGGAACCCCATTCCGTGGGATGTTGTGGACAGAACGTCTTGTAAGCTGATAACCACTGTGCTGCTGTTGGATGCTGTTAGCACCGTTTTCTGGAAATTCTTAGTCATGAGGACCTTGGTACAGATGCCAAGTCTGCTGCCTTTGTCTGAGCCACCCGTCACCTCCTGCTCCCACTGCAGTGGTTCCAGGTGGGCTTCACACAGCTGCCCTTCCCCCTTGATCGGTTCCTCTTACAGTCGTCAGGGTGGTCATTTAAAGACACAAATACTATGATGTTGGACGGCCAGTAGCTTCCCAGTGCTGTAGTCCACAACACGGGTGACAGGACGCTCATTCCAGTTGGCGTGGTTGTCTGATGACCAACCCCACAAGCTTAGTGCCTGCTGTGGACTAAATGTCGGTCTTCTCCAAATTCACATGTTGAACCTTAATCCCCTGGTGATGGTATTAGGAAGGGGGGGCTTTGGGAGGTGATGAGGCATGAGGGTGGAACCCCATGATGGGATCAGTGCCCTCATAACACAGACTCCCGAGAGCTCCCTCTCCCCTTCCCCCACGTGAAGACCCAGGGAGAAGATGCTGTCTGTGAACCAGGAAGCAAGTCTTACCAGACACTGTGGAGAGGGAACTGTTTGTTCCAAGTCTACTGATGCCGAATATTAATCCCATCTAAAAATACCTTCACAGCAACGTCTAGGCTTGTACTTGACCAAACACCTGGGTCCTATGGGCCAACCAGGCTGACACGTAAAAGTAACCATGGCAACTGTCCTGTTCAGACAGGGGAGTGGAGGCGCACGGTGACCTGTGGCCCGTGACGGCCCTGCAGTGCAGTCGGGCACCCGCTGGCGGGGTTCCTGTTCCTGGGGGTGGATCTCCAGCGCTCTTGGCGCTGCTTTGTGGATTCTAGGTTCTGCCCTCCGAGTCATCCTTCTTGTTTCCTGAGAAATGTCTGGTGTTCGCAGCTCAGTGGTTTTCTCAGCCTCTTCCCTGGTTTCTCTTTGTGCTGATCTGTTCCGTTTACTCCAAGTTGGCGGTGTCTCTTCCCGTACAATTATCTTAAACACGTTGTGGGTTTTCTCTGGATCTGTTGGGATTCAAGCCACCAGACGAAAGCTCCGTCCACAGATCCACATAAGTCCTTTCTCTACCTTGGACCTCCAGGGCCTGTGTCTAGTGTCCCCTCAGGTATTTATGAGGTCTTAACAGGGCATCTGATGGTGCCACCTGGATCGGTCTTTGCTCTGAGGCCCCATCTTAATTTGACAGTATCGCAAGGGCTGGGAAAGAGAAGAGCTTTATCTTCCAACCCAGTGGGGCCTGGTTCCTTTATATTTGCTCCAAATCGCACTTGAAAACGGAACTCTTCCTTCTTCCGCTCTCCTCTCTCATCTCATCAGGTCACAGAGACAGAGCTCAGTAGGGTCACCCGGGCCCTGCCTGGAAGTCTCCTCCAGTGTCATCCAGCCCACCCAGCGCATCCTCCGTCTCCAGCATCGTGTGGCCACGGTGCTGCTGAGCCCTGCCCTCCAGAGCCCTGTCCAGGAACCCCATCCACCTGTCCTCGGAGCCCCGCTAGCAACTGCTTCGGAGCCCAGAGGCATCTGCCCACTGGCTGCCTGCTGCCCAGCTGGGACCGCTGAGCTTGCCGCGGGTTCCTGCTCCGGTGGCAGCCCCGTCCAGGCGGGTGCATAACGGACCAGTCCAAACATACTGGTTCAAAACAACGGAGTTGACTTGGCTTATAAACCTGCCGTCTGGCGGGGAAGCTCCAATGGATTATCTGGAGGCGTACACGCACGTCTGCAGCCCGGCTGGGAGCACGAGGGCAGCGGGGCGGGACCCGGCGCCCAACACAGTGTCTCCGTGGCCTCTCGCTGTGCTCCCTCCAGCCGGGCATCTGGTGTCCCCGGACTTCTTACACGCTGGCACCGGGCATCCGAGGTCTGGGTCCTAAGAGAGGAATCTGTATTATTGCTGTTTTCAGCACAGCCTCACCTCACCATCATCACCAGTGTTTAGGATCCAGAGACCAGGGCACACATGCAGACATCTGGGGAGCCATTGTCCCCCGTGAGAAGAGCGTGCGGGTGGGCTGGATCGAGGTCACCTTGGAAAGGATGGGCTGCGTCCTGCACTCCCCAGCCACCCCTGCCCTCTAGCTCCTTCCTCCTGGCTGGCCAGTGGCCAGGGGGCTGTGGCAGCTCCTCGGGGCCTGTGCTGCCCACCCTGCAGCTCTGTGTGTGGCCCTCAGCCCGCCCTCCCATGAGGCCCAGGTGCCTGGATGTCGAGGTCTGTGTCTCCCAAAGGCCGGGCACTTTCTGGGCTCTGAGTGTAGGGGACCTTGTGTGAAGGGAGAAGTCTCACCCTCCCTGGTCCTTTGGTTAGTGGAGTCAAGTCACCGGGGTGACACAGGGAATAGAAACCTGATGGGCAGTAGATCCAGTCCTCAGCTTATGTCAGCTCTGCTGCGTACTGATCCCGTCAGTCTGTACGAGGCTCTCACCTGTGCCAACTCCTGTCTTTTGAGTGCATGGAAATCACTGTTTGATTGAGTAGGAAATAAGACTAAGTACTTTTATCCATGTAGATAATCATCTTGATGTAGAAGTCAAGATATAAAGAAAAATTGTCTTCATTTCTTTTATGTCAAACAGACAGCACCTTGATTCCTTTCTCGTGCAACCGTTCTTACTACTTATTGTAAAGGGTTTGATATTTTGAGGAGAAACATTGAGATGGAAGACGTAGGCCCAGTTATGTGCCAAATGAGGTGGAAGACCTGCGTGAAACTTTGAAATGAAGTGTAGGCACCTGCCGCCTTTTGGTCAGCATTACAGGCTCTGAGAAGACTTTTACGCTTTTGCACAAGGGCTTTTAATCCAGCTGACCTCGTGTGGCTTCGACGTGGCCCAGGTGTGTGTGGCGGGGGGTGGCCTCGGGGCCTGATCACTCAGGCTGTGAACTCGGGGGCACTTGTCGCTGCTGTGGAGTCCCAGGAGCCCCGGGACGAGGTGCACAGGCGGCCGGATCTTTCCAGGTCCTTCTGTCTGGTCGTTTCACCAGCTAAGGCAAAGAAACACTGGAGCTCTCAGCTCTGTGACGTCAACCCCAGAAACTGCGCCTTCTTCAGCGTCATGGGATTTGTAGAAATTATGAAAATCACTGGGTCTTGGACTTGTTCTCAGTGTGTTTAGGTTTCTGGAGTTGAGATAGTGCAGGGAGTGAAGCTGGCAGGGGTCCTAGGGTGTGGCTTCTAATTTAGCACAGCACTTATGAGCTGTGTGCCCCTGGGCAAGTGGCTCACCCTCTCTGGTCTCTGTTTCTTCCTGTGTGTGTGAAACACAGGGAAGGGCTGTACCAGGTGCTCTGCCATCTCTCAACTGCAACGTTCCCAGTTTGGGGAAGGATTCTGGGACTGGTAAAACCCTTGGCAATTCTGAGATACAGCACGTCTTCAGTGTCAACATTTTTTTCTTCAAACCTACAACCTAAATCAGGCCGGGGATTTAACAAAATGGATCCTTCATTTCATAGTTCTGTGCCTAAAAGCCTGGATATTACAAGAAAGCTTTCATTTGACCATATTTTTCTACCAAGTATTCTTTCTTGGGGCCCAACCAAAACTTGAGTCATTTTATTTTATGCAGACACTGATGCACACACATACACGTGCACACAGAGATGTAAATGTACACATACGCACGTACACATTCTTGTATATATATATACACACATACACATCTATAGAGAGATGTGTATATACATATAATTTTTCTGATTCTAAAAATATACATATTCATTATAGACAATTTGAAGATACCAAGAGTTATGAAAAAAAGTCACTCATAATTCTCACTATCAACATGCCTTTTAAACCTTTTGGTATTATTCTCATTGTCTTTTTTCCCCTGTTGTGTGTGTTTGTGTGTGTGTTGGGCGGGGTGTTTAAAGTTTTTTTAATTTATTTTTTATTGAAATGTAGTTGATTTACAATGTTGTGTTAGTTTTAGGTATACAGCAAAGTGATTCAGTTACACATACATATATATATATATATTCTTTTTCAGATTCTGTTCCCTTATAGGTTATTACAAGATGTTGAGTATAGTTCCCTATGCTATACAGTAGGTCCTTGTCATTTATCTATTTTATACATAGTAGTGTGTATATGTCAATCCCAAACTCCTAATTTATCCCTCCACCAAGAGTGGGGTTTCTACTGACTACATACTGACCACATGTACTGAATATAGTGCAATTTGCCGGTCATATTCCTTGATGACCATCCATTGTTTTCCTAGTAAGACGGCTCTGAACAGTATCCTTGTCCTCAAGACTCTGGAGGCCTCTGATTGTCCACAGCGGCGCTTTGGTCCCAGTTGCTGGACGTCGTGATGCTCTGGATGAGGCTGGGTTTTGTTGAGGGGTCAGGCCGTCTCCTGTCACCTGAGGGCTGTGGGCCAGGAGCAGAGCAGAGCTGCCCGCACGGCTTCTGGAAGGTCATAGGCTTGTGGGTGAAGGCGGGTTGGTGTTGCAGCTTGATGCTGTCGTGTCCTCAGGCTCTGAAAGGGCCCGTTCTGGTGTCTGTGGAAGATTCTCTAAAACCTGCAGCCCTTTCCGGAGCCTGGTCACCAAGGGCTGGGCTGTGAGGGGCAGAGCTGCCCGCCAGAGACCCCCCCAAAGAGAAGGAAGCCAGCCAGATGCATGGCCAGAGGGGGCCCGGCCCCCAGAAGGAACATCGGTTGTGTGGCCTGGGGCCCCCGGGTGAGGTGCTGGTGCGGTGGAGCCCACGTCTCCTGGTGAGGATGCTCTGAGCGGGTGCTCCGGGCGGGGGGAAGCTCTGCTGTGACCAGGAATGCAGACACCGTCCCCCACCCCCGCTGTGCCGCTTTACAGCTGCCTTTTGCTCTCGGGGAGCGGCCGCCTCCTCGTGGAATTCCGGACCCGGATGGCCAGACTGTGGTAAGATGCTGTCGGGGGCAGGGGAGGCATGTCGGTGCTAGCGTCACACGCAGGAGTCACAGCCTCAGAGTTTTGCTTTCTTTTAAGATTTCTTTTTTGGATGTGGACCATTTTTCAAATATTTGTTGAATTTGTTACAATGTTGCTTCTGTTGTATGTTTTGGTTTTTTCCGCCCAGGGGCATGTGGGATCTTAGCTCCCTGACCAGGGAGCAAACCCGCACCCCCTGCACTGGAAGGCGGAGTCGTAACCACCGGACCGCCCCCCGCCCTGCGAAGCCCCCCAGAGTCTTCACATGCCTGACCTACTGTGGCATTTGCCAGGGTGGAGCGCTGTTTTCCAAAATACTCATCTTTCTGAGACTGAAGTGACCTCTCTCACCCTGAACCCACTGTAACCATTCACCCCAAAGCCACATTTTAGGGGAAAAATGCCATAAAAATCAAGATGTTGGCAACCTTCCTCTGTAAACTCTTTTGAGTCAGATGTTAAAAGAGTTTGCAAAGGCAGCAGGCTAATAACATCGTTTCCTTGGATTCAATCTCAAGATAATTTAAATATTTCGTCTTTGCATCCACTCATTCCTGGCTGTGTCAGGACTGGCCTGATAGGAATGGCCTCTCTTGAGGCTCACGTGGGTGAACTCACACTCTTCAGAACATCTGTCTTGATTTCTGCTTCAGAAACAGGTGAGCTAGCATTTCATCAGCCTTCTTGTCCCACTGAGCCACCCTCGTTGCTTTGAGGACAGAGACCACGTGTTGAATTCGGGTCAGTTCCTCTCCCTGTAATCTCCCCGCCGTGCTGCTCCTCCGGACATCCAGGCAGGAGGTGGTTCTGCTTGGCTGTGGTTTCCATGCGAGGCTCAGGCCCTTTCCCAGGGCCCGCTGAGCCGGAGGGGGGATGTACTAGGTCAACAGCACCGTTTCTGAGAAGCCTGAGGACACAGGTGCAGCAGGAGGGCAAGGCAGGGACTCTGTCGTTACATCTTAACTAAAGCAAAGCAGGACGGACCACAGAGAGGGGGTTTCTATCTTGCTTTCCATTTACGCCAATAATGGTAAATAAACAAGTGAGATTAATAGGAGAGAAATCTGGGTTCTAACCGGCCAGTAATAGGCATGTGATTTCGGACAAGTCTCTCTGTTATCAAACCAAGAGCTTAGAGCTTTAAAAATGATAAAATGTGAGTTTTTATTTAACTTTCCCATATTTCAATTTGACTGGAACTTTAAACATAGGAATACCTACTCCAGCACTAAGAATACAGTGACAGGGATCTTCTTACCTAGTGAATGACTTTACTTAATGTGCTACAGATCGTGTGGCTTCCATGAGGGTCAGTAGCAGGCCAGATTGACTATTTAATTGATAAGTACTGATTAAACATATGGAAAAACTTTTTTTTTTTTTTGCGGTACACGGGCCTCTCACTGCTGTGGCCTCTCCCGTTGCGGAGCACAGGCTCCGGACGCGCAGGCTCAGCGGCCATGGCTCACGGGCCCAACCGCTCCGCGGCATGTGGGATCTTCCCGGACCGGGGCACGAACCTGTGTCCCCTGCATCGGCAGGCGGACTCTCACCCACTGCGCCACCAGGGAAGCCCTGGAAAAACATTTTTAAGTGGTAAATTATAAAATACTCAAACACTGTAAACAATGCAATAAAAATACTCATGTATCCCCGTGAGACAATACACGTTCTCGTCTTGCAGTTTATGCTTTGAATCTTCAGGAAGCCAAGTGATACAGAGCAGGTGGACAGCCCTCCCTTCCCTTCCTGCTCAGAAGTAACCACTGCACCGGAATTCACACCTGTCCTTTCCACACTTCCACGAATGACATATAGTATTTTTTCACGTTTAAATGTATGTAAATTATACTGTATCTTTCTGCAAATGGCAGACCTTGAAAAATTCAAAATTATGTTTCTGAAATGTATGCACATTGATACATGTAGATTTAGTTCATCTTAATGTGTGTGGTGGTTCGGGCAGTGATAGAAAATCAGTCTAAAAGTAGTCCAATCAGTCTTTTTGTACAAAAGGACACAGAGCGCTCTTTCTAAAACACAAGAGTGATCATATTCACTTCTTTGAAGCCATCAGAGGATTCCCGTTTGTCATTAAGATGCCAGGGCGCCACGGAGGGGCCCAGTCCCCTGACCCTGGGGCTCCTGGCTGCACCCAGCCTGTTCAGCTTCTGGAACTGGTCAAGCTTGTTTCCACTGCCAGGTGTCTGTTCTCTCTTCCACCCGACCTGTGTGTGTCTCCCTCTTGCTCTCAGAGGAGTCTTACCTGATCCCAAGTAGAAATCAGGTCTGTCCATCACTACTTCCCGGATCCTTGTTTATGTTTCCTGCCATGGTTTTACTTCCTCTAGAATTCGTGTAGTAGTGGCTTACGTTCGTCTTCTTCCCTGCGCTGGGAGCTCCCTGGGGCCTCGGCCAAGTCTGTTTGGTTCCTGCTACTTTCTAGGACCCAGGGCACCTCCTGGAACACTGTAGGTGTTCAGCATACATCCACTCAGTGAATGAGCAAATGACTGCATATTGTTAATTATTTCTCAGCGTTGGTGGGACTTGAACAGATTGAAGACTTGGGGAAAGTGTGGGTTGGTTTGACCCAGGCAGTCTCACTTCTGGCTCTAGCTTTGCATCACTGCTGGGACGTTCACCTCTCACTTCAGGGGACTCGCACAATAGACTTATTTTAAAAGAGTTAAGGTTGCCCAAATATTGCTCAGAATTGGGTCTCAGAGCTAGAGGTTTCCAGGGAGGATTGCAATCCAGGTGCCTCTTTGCAGAGTCTCTGTGATTCTGTGTGTGATCTCAGTGTTCACACCCTGCGCTTGTCAACAACTCCGGAACCTCGAGCCACAAGCAAAGGCAGATGCTTCTCTTGCAGAATATTCGGGGTTTGCTCCCTGATGGCACGTCCGGAACCTAGGGCACAATTTGCACTCAAGTAACTTGGAGCCCCCCTTTTGAGTGAATGCACAGGTTTACCCTCATCCATTTTCCTTTCAGTTCTTCAGGGTCTTGGCTTCAGGGAGCGCAGGGCTGCGTCATAGCCGGGACTGAGGTGGGGCCCGTCTGTGTGATGTCACGTTAGGTGGCGGCTGAAGACACACGCTTCCCTGAGCGCGGCAGCGATGCCCCCACGCCCCCCTGCTTTAAAGCGTGGTGACTTCAGGTGCGTTACTACATCACCAGCGAAGGGCTGTCTTGTGAGTCGTGAAGCTCTAACGCTGCTTGCATCTCTTGAATTAACAATAAAGACCCATGATCTGTTGAAGGAAGGAGAAGAGTGAAGCTCTTCAGCAGATTTTCACTACCCAGTTGTCCCGCTGGATTAAGGTCAATTTCATCTCTCTGCCCTGGGCTTCATCTTCCCCCAGACGGCTTGTCCTGGGTAATGGCTAAGGGCACAGAGACACTCACAGTTGCCAACAAACTTCTGAAACTCCCGAGCAGTGGGAAGTGGTGCCTGTGAACCCATGTGGCCGCCGACTTAGTGAACGGGTGCAAGCCACAGGCATCTTTTCTGAGGCCTCACGTAAAATGCCCCAGAGACGGGGAAAGAGGGGAAAAGTGCTCTCTGGTTTTGGGCTGCTGCTAACTTCGTTTGGTCTTTTGAGACGAGTAACGTAGTGTTTCCGGGCCTCCAGCATTTTCTCGTGTCTGGAATCAAGATCATGGCAATTCCTCTACCCGTCCTCATATGTGGAATGTGAGGACAAAATGGAAAATTGCCGCGAGGGCTGGGAGCTGCTCTGGGTACAGGCTGCAGGGCTGTGCGCTCCGTCCTGGTGGGGCTTTTCCGTGAGCCGGGGCCGGCGTTGTCCGGGTCGGCACCTCACGGTGCGTGGTTACCAGGAGCTGGGGCCTGTGCGGGGCGAAGCGCTTTACAAACGTCCGTCTAAACCCCGCGGAGACCCAGCAAGGTGGCTTCTTGTTTACAGTCAGAGTTATTTCAGTTTCCAGGGACACGAATCCCACTCATGTTCGCTGAAGCCAGAAACAGACTTATTAGCTCGCAGACATCACAAGCCCTGGCTGGGGGTGACTCGCCCAGGGCACTGTCTCCTCTCTTTCTAGGTTTTGCTCTGTGTTGGCTTCACTTTCTTCTCCCGAGGACAAGCTTTCCCTTGATTTCGGCTCCCTGACCCACCCACCTGGCCGAAGCCTTTCTCCTGCATCACCCTTCAGCGGGAGGACCTGGCCTGGTGCCGTGCTCTCGGGACCAGGTGCTGGGAAGGTGGGGCGTGGGCTGGGCTGGAGCAACCCTGTGACTTAACCCCACTACCCTTTATGACTGTGGAGCCAGTGTATATTCGTTTCAGGAAATATAGAAACTGGGCATAGCTAGATAGAAGACAGTAAAAACCTGTCTCTGATCCAGCGTCCACAAACACCAGTCCCTTTTGAAGAACCTTTTCTTTGTGAGCTCTGTATCATGTTTCACTGGTAAGGCATAAATACATACACACATACATTGTACATAGTGCAAGAACTTGCTATAATAGGGATTTTTATCTGAATGTTTTCAGAGCTGTTTTTTCTAGGCTCTCTGGTTAGCATTTATTCACTCACCATCCATCAGGCCTTTTCTGGGGGCCCTGGCAGAGCCCAGCCCTGTGCCAAGGGTAGAACGATTAATGCATCTCCCTGTCGTGAATCCACATTCTCATGGAGAAGGATGACACACGTGCATAGGAGGTGCTGAAATACGACATTCTGTGCAAACGTGGACCGCACAGTTGCTGACCTGGGAAGTGAGGAAGGTAGTGTCTGTGACAGCAGGTCCCCGGGGGCCTGGGAATGAGCAAGAATTCTGGCTCAAAGGAGGAGAGGTGGCTCTGGGTGGCAGGGACTGTGCGGGCAGAGACCCTGAGGTGGGAACGCATATGCAGATGTATCTACATGGGGGTTACGTGCACAGATACACCTGTGTAGGGGTTACGCGCACAGATACACCTGTGTAGGGGTTATGCGCACAGGTACACCTGCATGGGGTGTACACACAGATACACCTGTGTAGGGTTTACACACAGATAAACCTGTGTAGGGTTTTTACACACAGATACACCTCTTTAGGGTTTGTACACACAGATACACCTGTGTAGGGTTTACACACAGACACACCTGCATGGGGTTTACGTGCACAGACACACCCACGCAGGCTTTACCGGGGCGCGGCAGCAGTTCTGTGCTTGTGCGAAGGATGGAGAGGACTCCTGGGCAGAGGAGGGAGAGATGAGGGCGGCGGAGGCTTGGGAACAGGTGGCTCAATGCCTCACTTACCAGCCTAAGGAGTTTGGACTCTGAGAATAGCTATTACGTAAAAGCTTCTTTTTAGGAAATTCTCTAATTTTACTTCCTCCAGTGAAGCCCTGCCAGAAGATTCAGCCGCCGTCACCCCCTAAATCAGGCCCACGCAGACAGCGCCGCAGGAGCCCATCCCCGCCACGACCTGCCCTGTGTCTCTATCTGCTTTGCTCTCAGAGCTGGGGGCGTCCTGAGTCACCAGAATTCTGCTCCCAGGATGCGCTGGGCAGGGGACCAGACATGGGAGTGTCTCGTAGGCGTCCACCAGCCCAGCGCACGTGCTGCAAAGTCGAGTGCTTCACGCTCAGAACTGTTGACAGAAGGGCGCAGAGCATTGGGCCCAGTGCTTGGTGGCATGGGCGCCGAGGCCGGACAGCGGGTCCCCGTCTGGCTCTGCCACCTACTAAGTGCGGGGCTGATTCATTGTATGGTGACATCGGTTCACATCTCATTTCCTCTTTGGTAAAACGGGGCTAAAAACCACGACCCCACAGAAGGGTGGCTTGCGAGGGTCGCGTATGTCCCAGTGATGTAACACACGTGACAGCAGTCCCTGTAAAATAGAATAGGTGTGAGCTGTTTCATGATGACTCGCGCATTCAGGTTACATTACAGCCCGTTGAGTCTTAGAAATGTCCTTCATGAAGAGCAGATTAAAAATGATAGGTTGTAATCTGGTAGAATAGACTCTGATTAACGTCACCAGACCTGCTGAAGGACGTCACTTCCCCTCTTAATTATTCAACACACCAGGCTGCTCACCAGCCCCGCCCATCCCCAAACCTCACGGAACATACGGCCTACACCCGGCTTGGGGGGTCCTCTCATCCAGGTGGTGGGTGTCTCCTCGGCCGAAGCGTGTGCAGAACCTTGCACACAGGGCCCTGGGCCCTGCGCCCTCCGCGTCTCCCAAGACCACGCGGCACCCGGCTTTTAGCAGCCAGACGGCCAAGCTCCCAGGACGACTGAGGAATGAAAACCTATTTTGTGAATGATGCTGCCTTGTGGCAGCGTTGGACTCCGTGTTCCAGGCACGCCGCTATGATGGCCTTGCTAGGGCCAGACCACGGACTGTGACGAGTGCAGAGAACGTGGGAATCAGGGCTGGGGTGAAGGTCACTGGCTGCCCTCCCCACCCCCACCGAGGCATCCGCTCCCACCCACCTGCATCCCTGCGCACCCAGAACCGCCACCTCATTTTAATTGGGCCCAAGGAAGAAGGAACCAGCAATATCTGTAGGAACAGCTGAAGGGAATCAACACATTCTATGATCAAACAGGTATCCTGACATTCCCTGCAAGTTTCTAAGATTCGATGATGTTTCTTCTGTTTGTGGTTTTCTTTGTGAATTAACCCCAGGAGTTATTGGCTGTTCACTATGTGAACAGGGTCATGCTGGTGTGTGGGAAGCAGGCGGCGGGCAGGGCACAAGTGGCGGTTCCAGGACTTTGCTGTCACAGGCGTGTGGCTGGACACACGGACGAGATACGTGTCGGGCGTGACTTGGAGAACACCGAGGAGGAATCGGCTACAAGAATAGATGCTACAGACATTTAGATAAACTTCCCAAGTCTGTTCATTAATATTTAAAAAAACTGACTAATTATTTGAAACGGAGAGTCTCTTTAGCAACCTATATTATTCTAATGAAGCATATTTAATTTTAAATAACCTGATATCCACCTTAAGCACAAAAATAATGTCCACATTTGGGAAATCACAGACAATCTTCTTTAAGAAATTCATATTGGGCTTCCCTGGTGGCGCAGTGGTTAAGAATCCGCCTGCCGATGCAGGGGACACGGGTTCGAGCCCTGGTCTGGGAAGATCCCACATGCCGCGGAGCAACTAAGTCTGTGCGCCACAACTACTGAGCCCACGTGCCACAACTACTGAAGCCCGCGTGCCTAGAGCCCGTGCTCCACAACAAGAGAAGCCACCGCAATGAGAAGCCCGCACACCACAATGAAGAGTAGTCCCCCGCTCGCCGCAACTAGAGAAAGCCCGTGCACAGCAATGGAGACCCAGTGCAGCCAAAAATAAACAAATAAAAATAAAAAAATTTATTTAAAAAAATCAAATTGAGAGTGAAGAAATTCATGGAGAGACTAAAAAATTCTGTTTAGATATTTACAATGTGGAGAAGAAATGTATAGCCTTCAGGGAGAAATGCTACCTAAGTTATATTTAAAGCAGACTTGTTCCTGTTAAAATATTTTCTTACTACAGTCAGGAGGGAGCCTGTTACCACAACCCACACCTCCACCGACAGATCCCCTCCCGTCGCTACATGGGGCGAAGGTGCTGCCGTTCATCTTACTGTAACAGACCCCAGGAGCAGTGCTCAGGGAAGAAATCCTTCCCGATGCCTCAGTCGGGCGGGGAGTTGCAGTTATTTTGCCGTCACCAGGGTGGGTGCTGGCACAGAGTCCTCCAGGAGCCCCTTAGGGGAACTCTGATGCTGGAGCCAACTGCAACATGGGGGGACATCCCCTTGCAAATCCCGGACCTCCAATCTGACCCTAAGTGTCTTGGCAGACTTGCAGTGCTCAGAGGACATACACAGAATGGGCTGGCTTCTTCCCATCCATTTTAAGGCCAAATCACAGTAATGGGCCATGCTGGGGAAAAAAGATATAGCTCCGAATGCTGACTTTCTTTAACATCGTTTGAAAAAGGAAGTGGCCCCTCTGCTTAATTTCCTCATTTCTCCTGTGGAAGCTGACCCTCTACCCTGCCAGGCGGGCGGGGGCCAGGACCTGTCATGCTGCAGAAGCTTCCTTCAGAAAGTGGACCTGCTGGGTGGCCTCCCAGCTCTTGGGATCCAGCATCACTGCTGCCTGCGTCGCAGTGACAGACGGTCTTCTGTCTCACCTGACAACACTCAGGTGTGCGGCATCACCTTGGCTGGGGGGGTGAACAGGGACTCCTGACCTGGTCCCGGGGCAGAGAGCCAGCTGAGCGGGTGAGCAGCTGCCACACTTTGGATGGGATTACATGGCTGTGCTCAGGTGTCGGACCACCCCCGGCTCTGCCAGCCTGGTCTGTGATCCATGCCAGGGGCGCACAGGGAGCTGGCAAGGACGTGCCTGCTTGGACCACTGACCACCTGGGTCATATTTGTGTCATTGTGGACATGCAGCTCCTGCTTCTTGTGGCTACGACAAAATGTCTACTTAGCCTGATTCTTTCAGGCTTTAAACGGATTCTGTAGAGCTTTGAAAACCTAAGAATTGCAAACTTAGGTTTTTCAGTGTGTCCTATTCCCTGCCTTTCTTTTGAGTCTGTGATGACTTCCACGAAGAGAACTCTCAGAGGTTGGGCTTCTGCACGTCCCGATGAGAGTCAAGCCAGAGAAAGAATCAGGAAGTGCTGAAACCCTTCTCCTGGCCAAGAAAAGAAAAAAAAAAAAGTAGTTTTCTGAGGTCCAAGGTCTTCTACACCATACAGAGAAAGTGTGAAAAGAATGAAGCAAATAAGAGAGCCAGTTCTCTGATTTTATTTCAGACATTGACGTTTATATGTATATTGGGGAAAGATATGTATATGTCTTCCTTTTTATCTGACTTTCCCTTGAATGACTCAGCTGACTAAGACAGCACCTCTGGCGTTTGGGAAGAGGCCAGAAGCTTTGCTTATAAAATCTGTGCAGGTTTCCAGTTTGTCATCACATTCCGGTCGCCGTGGGCCAGAGTGCATTTCCATCTCAGTGGATGCAGGACCTCCCCAGCAGCATCACGGGCTGGGGCACAGCTGAGTAAACACGTGGCACCTCCGTGACCCACATGCCCGTGGTCAGAGTTTCAGCTCATCCCGACTGTCTCCATGCTGCCTTTCCACATGTCCTAGACAGTGTCCTGCACCCGGTGAATATGCCCCAAAGGTTACTGTTAAAGATTTCTGTAAAACAAAGAGAGAAAGAGAGAGGGAGGGGAAGAGAGACAGAGAGAGAGGCGGGGAGGAAGGGAGAGACAGAATTGACTGTCTTGAATCTCCACCTCTAAGACACTTGCATTTCTGAGAATAATGGGAAAGTCTTTTTCGTAACACGGTAGCAAAAAGAGCAGGCAAGCATATATTTTTACACACACCCATTCTCTCAACCCTGAGCATTTATAGGGATCAGGCAACGGTATTAAGTACAATTAGTAGAAAATCAGAAGAGGTTGAGGGTAGGTGGTTAAGTATCCCTTTATCCCATTTGCGAGGTGAACATACCCTATAATGATGACGCATCTGAGCTGTATGTATTTGGTCCGTTTCTCTCGTCCATGGCCTCTTCTTAGGAAAACCAGAGCCCAGTTTGCCCCTCCCCTTGTGCTAAGACCCCCCTTCTAGGCTGGGGAGTCTCAGTGAAGGTTTTGCCAATTAGGAGAGATAATTTATTATTTTTTTATAGTTCATCTGCAGGTGCTCACATCTGCCTTCCAAGTAGTTCTGTGGCTTTTGTTTTTTGTTTTGGTTTTGTTTCGTTTTGCTTTGGCTTTTCTTTTGCTGCACGTGTGCTCTTTGGAGGGTTGCTTCTCTGAGGTTTTTCAGAGCTACAAAGCCAGGAGTGAGCCGTTCAAATAGATTCCAGAGTCGGAGCCTCTGAGGCCAACTCCAGAGAAGGGTCCTCAGCACCTTTCTCCAAATATTTGTTGTAAATGAATTTGAGATAGTTGGCTGGAAAAGATTTCAGGAAAACTGTCCCACAATAAAACTGAGGTTTCACAGGCGGGCCATGCTTTCTCACTTTAAGTTCTCAATTATACATACACATCTCATTAGGTCGAAATGAGGAAGTGGTTGATATTTGACTGACGTTGTATTGACACACAAAACCCAGCAATTTCGTATGGTTCAACCCAATGTACTTAAGGCTCACGGCTGAATTGGGCTCTTCTTTATAGACCTCGAAAATCAGGGGAGGAACGGTTTTTTAATATCTAAATAATCCCATATGTTTTAGTCACCAAACTTTCCAGCACTGAAAAGTCACAATCCCCATTCCCACCCTATCTGAATCCTATAACCTGAAAATTGTGGAGGGAAATGGGGTAGCTGCCACTGACACAAGGTAGCCCTATGGAAAAATGCGAATTCCAACATTCTGTCTCTTTCTCCTATAAACAGGAACACAAAGAGCGTGGTGACATGACATGGAAACACCTGATATTCCCACAAAGGAAGTCGCAGAGGAAGGCTCCCGATGGATGAAGGAGGAAAGCCGGTCTAGTGTGTGCAGTAACTGTGTCTTCCTAACACCCACCTGGCGACTGAATCATGCCCTCCCCGCTTCCAGGTGAACATTGTCGAGGCAGGCCCATGAGGAGCGCTGCCGAGGCCAGGACACACACAGATATTGTCCGGCTGACCATCCATAAGCCTTAATCGCACATGGGAGTCACGCACAAAAAACAAGCTCCCTGGGGCGGCTCCCTGTGAAACGGCAGTAAAGTCAGTGTTCTGAAGTGTGGACTGCAGCCCGTCTCTGATTCGTTGGTCCTCAGAGACAGAGATGTGATGGAATGTGGAGGGATAAACACTGACTCAGGAAGAAATGGCAGGCCCAGTTCCTTAGGAGCACCTGACAGCTCAGTTCCGCAGAGCAGGAGCTACAGACAGAGCCGCGGCTGCGGCTGCAGGGCGGTCCTGTCCGTGGACTGATCATCACCGCGCGGTGCGGAGACCGAGCCACAAAGACCCCTGCAGACGGCCGCCGGGCGGGAACCTTGCCAGGTTCACAAGTTCAGCCGGGAGCGCGCTCGAGTCGACACACCCCTTTCGCCGGAGAGGAGAGCGGGCGGGCGCGAGGGGAGCTGCGTGCGATTGAAAACCAGTGTGGACACAAGTGAAATCTGATCGCGCGCCAGCAGAAGCGTGTGAAGCCAGGAGCCCCGGAGGAGCCATCGACCTTGGGCAGCCCGAATCCGGGCGAAGTCATGCCGGGCTGCTGAGCGGGGACGGCAGCCGGAGCGAGCGCTCGCATGGAGAGCCCGGTGGCCCCCTGCGTCCTCTACCCGGGGGACGGAGCGTGCGGCCAGGCCGGGGGCCGGGGCGGCGCTCCCGAGGCTCCGGGAGAGGGCGGCCTGCAGCCGCCGGACGCGGCGGGGGGGGAGGGCGCTGCGTCCCCGGCGCAGACACCCTGCAGTCTCAGCGCGTCCCTGTGCTTCAGCTCCGGGGACGATTCCCCGCCCTCTTGTCGCCGCGGCCGGCGGGTGGTGCAGAGGCAGTGGGAAGTCGGCAGCGCGGGCGCCGCGTCCCCGGAAGGGCGCGCGTCCCCTGAGGATCCCGTGTCCCCCGAGGAGCGCACGTCCCCAGAAGAGTCCGCGTCCCCGGAAGATCCCGCGTCCCCCGGGGAGTGCCCGCCGGCCGAGGAGCCCACGTCCCCGGAAGAGGCCGGGGACCCCGCGCCTGTGCCCCCCGGCGTCGGGCCGGAGCACGGGGAGCCCGACCTGCTCATCGAGGTGTCTGGCCGCCGGCTGCGGGCTCACAAGGCGGTGCTGGCGGCGCGCAGCGACTACTTCCGTGCGCGCGCGTCGCGGGACGTGCTGCGGGTGCAGGGCGTGGGCTGGGCGGCGCTGCGGCTGCTGCTGGCCTACGCGTACAGCGGGCGCATGGCGGGCGTGCGGCCCGACAACGTGGCCGACGTGGTGGCCGGCGCGCGCCGCCTACAGCTGCCCTGCGCCGCGCAGCGCGCCACTGACGCCGTGGCGCCGCAGCTGAGCTTGGCCAACTGCTTCGAGGTGCTGAGCGCGGCCAAGCGGCAGCGGCTGGCCGAGCTGCGCGAGGCCGCCTACCGCTTCATGAGCGACCACTACCTAGAGGTGCTGCGCGAGCCCGCCGTCTTCGGGCGCCTGTCGGGCGCCGAGCGCGACCTGCTGCTGCGCCGCCGCCTGCGCGCCGGCCGCGCCCGTCTTCTGGCCGCCGCGCTCGGCCCAGCCGGGGAGCGCGCGGGCAGCCGGCCGCAGAGCCCGTCGGGGGACGCGGAGGGCCGAGGCGACGCCGCCGTCTACTGCTTCCACGAGGCGGCGGGCGAGTGGCGCGAGCTGACGCGGCTACCCGAGGGCGCGCCGGCTCGGGGCTGCGGCCTGTGCGTGCTCTACAACTACCTCTTCGTGGCCGGCGGCGTGGGGCCCGCGGGCCCCGACGGCCGCGCGCGGCCCTCGGACCGGGTCTTCTGCTACAACCCGGCCACCGACCGCTGGAGCACCGTGCGGCCGCTGCGCCAGGCGCGCTCGCAGCTGCAGCTGCTGGCCCTGGATGGCCACCTGTACGCCGTGGGCGGCGAGTGCCTGCTCAGCGTGGAGCGCTACGACCCGCGCGCTGACCGCTGGGCCGCCGTGGCCCCGCTGCCCCGGGGCGCCTTTGCCGTGGCGCACGAGGCCACCACCTGCAACGGCGAGATCTACGTGTCCGGGGGTTCGCTCTTCTACCGCCTGCTCAAGTACGACCCGCGGCGCGACGAGTGGCAGGAGTGTCCGTGCAGCAGCAGCCGCGAGCGCTCGGCCGACATGGTGGCCCTGGACGGCTTCATCTACCGCTTCGACCTGTGCGGGGGCCGCGGCGATGCGCCGGGGGCCGGGCCTGCGGGGGGGCTCAGCGTGCTCCGCTACCACTGCCTGGCCAAGCAGTGGAGCCGCTGTGCCTCGCACCTGCGGCCCCCGGGCGCGCCGTCGGGCCTACAGCCCTTCCGCTGCGCCGCGCTGGATGGCGCCATCTACTGCGTGAGCCGCGCGGGCACCTGGCGCTTCGTGCCGCCCCCGGACGGCGAGCCCGGCGCCGGCGACGCGGGCCCCGAAGGCAGCTTCGAGCTCCAGTCGCTCCGAGCCCCCACGGACGCCCGGGGCCTGTTCTTCCCGTTCGTGCTCAACCTGCCGGAGGAGAAGCCAGACCGAGGCGAGGAGGGCGCCGCGTAGGGTGGGCCGGGTCACCCGGGCGTGTCCCTCGGCAGCCCTGGGCCAGGGGACGCCCCGTGGGCCGAGGTCCCAACTGGGAAACTGGAAGGGGCGAGGGGAGTGGAGGCGGGGAGGGAGAGAGTCGGGGGTGGGCCCCGGTGGGCCCCGCCCAGCCCACGGGATCGTTTAAAGGCTTAGAAGGTAGAAGCTTGTCGCGGGGCCTTGAAGACCTTTTGCGATGCTGTATTAAGGCCCGCTGCCTAGTCTGCATTCCTTTTGCTTTGCTTTGCTTTGCTTAATGGGGTCGATGGCAAGATGTAGGATGTGTGCAGATAGATAACCTTACAAATAAGATACAAAATACCTGAGAAAGAAAGAAACAGAATGAGAGGTGAAGCCTCCGGGTGCAGTGGGTGAGGCCTGGAGTGTACCGGGGTGTACTGTCCTCGGTATCACTCGCGGAGTGGCCGGGAGGCCAGAGCTGAGTTGTGTGGGGTACCCGGTACCATTGCTTCCTGCACCATGAGAGGGGACCTCGGGGCCACCTCCCAGAGCTGAGGTCCTAAAATAGGCCAACGTGAACTATATTAGTGGAACGACTGAAAGAAGGTCATGCTTTTTTCGGCTTGAGGTTTAAAATTATAACTGATAAGAAAAGCTTTTAAACCCTTTCTAACTTAGCTTAAAAGTTCCTGCCACATGTGGTTAACTTGCGATTGGCTCCATTCCAAATGTAGTGAGTATTAAGGGTGAAATCTTTGATTCCCAATAAGATCTGTCCAGTGAGAGCTGACAGTATCTCCTCTGTCATCACAGGGGCCCAGATATGCTCAAAGGCCCGCACACCTCAAGAGCAGGTCCTTCTCACCGCTTAACTGAGATGGGTTTAATATTTGCAAGTTAAGAGATGTTAATAATTATGTTCAGTGATGTAGTAACGAGTTGCTCTTGTTTGAGTTCTGAATCTTCGGTGACTGAATGTTTTCCAAAGCGCATGTCATCAGTAGGAAAAGCTGACAGTGGCCGTGGTGCTTGTCTGCATTAAAAGGAGCATTTGTACCCACCAGGTATGCCCAGCCGCTTTGATGTTTCATAGTGGGCTCAAAAAGAGTAGTATCCCCCCCACCCCGCAAAAGAAGGTTAAAATCCTTTCTTTTTGAGAGTTCTAAAGAATAACATACAGGCACAGTTGAACCCACTACTTTTGATGTTTTAAATATGAATTCTGTCATCCTGATGAGGGAAATTCATTTTTACAAGCGTCAGTCTAAGAAATTGTGGCGGAGTGACAGCATAGCAACGTAAGGGGAAATAACATATGTGTATAACGTAGTTTAGCAAGTAAACTACACTTTTCTAATTGTGAATTCCAGAATACCGTAGTAGAAGTAACATGAAATTCAGTACTTTGGTAGGGCACAAGGATGAAGAACAAATCTGTTGATCTTTCCTCATTTGTTATAACATTTTGCTTTCCAAGTGTGTACACACAGGGCTTACTGTTGATTAAAAGTTTAAGGATAAAGTGTATACGCTCATAGAGGCCAAGTGATCTGCATTCTGAGTCCAATCCACTTTTTTTTTAATTACAATAGGAAAAGTACACATTGAAAGGTATTGGCACATAAGTAGATGAAGTTATGTGGACCTTACTATGATTTACTCGTGGATCCAGTGATGGGGGGCTTACCTCTGTCTGTGCCAATCAGTGGGTATGTGGGACATAGGTTATGCTTTTTAAAGAGTCTGTGGTTGTGAAAGTGATGAGTTAAGCTGTTTAGGAATGATAGCTTGAATCATGCTTGCGCCAGAGCACGGGATTTACCGTTTCAGCGGGTGCGTCCTGGTGACGCGTGTGCCTGCCCGTCACTGCCCCTGACCTGAGACGATGCTCGGCCACTTGGTCCATCGTCTCAGGAAAGAAAAACAGGCTTCAGGTTGCCTGACTTCTTTGGCCTTTTGGTAGGAATAGACTGGAGACGTGGCAGGAGGAAAAGAATTGAAATCCGAAATAAATAATGTCCTTCTAAAGACATGAGCATTTCATATGATAGTACATCTTTCTCTAGACTTTCATCATTTATGGGAAAACTTTTACATGAAATGGAACCAAGCTAATATTTTCATTCCTTCCGTGTCAAACTCATGAGATATTATCACTGTGATTTTACTTGAGAAATCATTCCTATGATGTTTACGGTTTCAAAACATCAACGCTGAAAGTGGGCTTCCAAAGGAAACTCTCCCCGTGGAAGATGGGAGACCTGTTAGATGTCACGTGTGCACAGCCACACGATAACATGCCCAGCTGGAGTGTGTGTATATTATTTCATCCTTTAATTGAACGAAGAAATGCCTGGACTAGACGTAGCGTCACTTTCTGTGGGAGCTGGTCCCGGAGTCCCAGGCATTTGTCAGGATGAGATGCCCGAGGATGCCCAAGGATGGGTAGAGGATTTAGAACCTTGCAGACCACACTTCTACTAGTAATATCACTGAGAACAGAGACCAGAGCACCTGGCATGCTGAGAGGACCAGTTTAATTTGCTTTTGGAGGCCAGTACCTGGGGTGTAGGGCCAGGAGGGTGGTGCACCGATTACACCAACGGAAAAGCCACCCCATGCAAGAGCCTCGGTTTGGAGGACAGCTAGGGGAGGGGCAGGCCTGGCTGAGACTTCCCTCCAGGTCTGATGTTCCGAGGACGGATCATGTCACATTCAGCGTGATGTGCCAAGGCTGTATGCAGCTCTATTTAGAGAAACAGTTGGTGCAAAAATATTCCTGCTCTTCGATCCGTTGAGTCAAACGAAGCTAGGGCATTTACGACATCCATCCGTAGTTCACATGAAATTAAGAAACCCAGGCACACTGACATTCCCAGATATTTGAAAGAGCAGTGGCATTTTAAGGGGGAAGGTTATAATTTGGGAAAGCTCGATCTTTTGGTTAGCTCACAAGCAATGACTTTTGTATTGTTAATCAAGGTTCATTTGGGATCCGAAGGAATGGGGTTAAGACGTCTTCACTTCCTTTCTGTTTTTACCTTTGGTTCGGGGAACAGCCGCAGTGCCGGCGTGGCCTCTGGCAGCTTTACGGGACTGGATTTGGAACTCGGTGACTCGATTTCTGAATCTCTGGCAGCACCAATCTCCTTTCGTTGAAGACAATGGAAGTTCTTTTGCCACTTAGTTAAAACTCCTCGCTTTGTATCAGTTTTGCTACAAATCCTTGAAATGAATCACCGGCTGCATTCCTGTTAATTTCTGGTGTCCCTTCAGTAATTCTGGAGCTGCTGTTTGATCTGTGGGTCTCTTGGGTAACTTCCTGTGAAAGATTTTGAAGTGAGATGCAATGTTTTTGAGGTCCTTTGTGTTTTCCTGAAGTTAAGATGGTTTCAGGACATAATCTGTTGTAACGCCTTCCTGGGGCGATGTGTAAACAGAAGCGCTCTCTTGTGTTCTGTTTTATTGTAGACGCTTTCCTAGCTTACAAAATGTTTTGTTTTGGTGTTTTTAAAAAATATATCAGTGTCCTTATTGTTCCCTTTCCTCTGCAATATCATTATTCATGGGAAGATAAGAAGAGCTAAAGATGAGAACGTGTCATCTTCTGGTTGCGTCTGAACGTATGTCAGCGGCCACGTTCTCTACACTTTCCCCCCTTCCAGGAAGGTGCCTGGACCACAGGAGCTGGCAGGGCACTTCGTACCTGCTTGGTGAATTGGTTTGAGATGAATTGAACTAAAGGCCTAGATGTGTTCTCATGCGAGATGAAAGCTCCTCTGAGGCTTTTGAAAGCTGTAAGCAGTGCTGCAGTGTGGCCGGGTATTAAAGGCAAACAGGTGTCTTGAAGACACAGTTCAGGCCGGCTGATGCTTTATGGGTCAATGCTTCAGTTTCTAGGTCCTGGGTACCAATCGCGTAAAACCTTGTACGTCTGTCTGTTTATCCTGAGATGAAATAAATCACTGGGCGATGCCAGCGCTCCTGAAACCTGCGCAGCTGTTCTTGTGTCTTTTCTTAGGAGCGGAGCCCTGGGTGGGGGTCCTTGCCTGGGAATGTGCTCCCGGGGCTGGGAGATTCCGGCCCGACCTGCGAGGCCCAGGGCTGGAGTCCCCCGTCTGAATGTGGAATCCGGGGACTCCGGAGGGTCCGTGCAGCTCCGGTTCTAAGCCAGGGGGTCTCTTCGTACTCATCAGGTGCATATGAACCCCTTGGTCCCCCCTTTCCTCACCTGTCCCCTCGGCCAGCAGGCTGTGGGCCGCCCCCCGTCTCTGCTTCCTGGAGAGGCTGTCCTCTACGACACGATGTTGGTTGTGGGTTAGGAGAGTTGGTGTGGACACAGGAGAAGCAGGAGCCAGGCTGGCGGGGGTGAGGTTATCACACAGCCCGGAGAGGGGTCCGCGCACAGCTGGCTTCGTCGGGGACGCAGCGCAGGGGCGAGGGGAGAGCTGTTCTTAGGGTTCCCGTGAACAGCTGGGCACAGCTGCTCTGAACGATCCCCAGGGCTGGCAGGGGCCCCTGCTCCGCCCGGGGTGCCAGGCAGGGGAGATGTTCGCTCGTGTGAGGCAGGGCTGGGGGCGGCAGGGGCAGGATTGGCAGGGCTGGGGGGGGGGATGGTTGAGAGACTGCTCCATGTGCTTCGCCGTCTCTCAGGAATCCCGGGCCCTGGGAGGAGAGGCTCTCCCGGGTCAAATCATCACACAACAGAGAAAATAAGAAACGAGGCCTCACCCAACTGTGGAGCCCACGGCCCAAGCCCCACAGAGGGTTGGGGGCCGATGAGTGCATCGGGTGAAGCTGGAAGCGCGTCCCTGGGTTCCGCCGCTCCCCCTCCATTTCCCGAAAAACACCTCCTCCCTCTGGCGTCCAGAGGGGCACAGAATGGGGGCCTGAGGGGACTGTCTCCTGCTCTCCTGCCCTACCCACCAAGTTCAGAATAAACTGAGAAATAGGCTCAGCGGCCGAGCAGACACTTAGCAGCACAGGAGGGGAGAGAAAGTGGAATTTGGGTTGACTGACCAAGTGGCTGGTACACGCCACTGGAATCGGGCCACGGGATCCGGGCCTGCAGGTCCACAGGAGTCGCTGGATTGTACACACTAAAAATTTTCCATCTACTGTGATGTTCTGACCTCTTAGGTCCCGCCTGGCTGCGGCGAGATGGCCCCCCTTCGCCCCCGCCAGCCAAGGGCCCAGCCAGGAGCCCGCCTGGGACCTATGCCAACAGCCCGGCCAGGCCCGGCCTCCTCCGCCTGCCCCGCCCCCGGGGAGGTGACCCTCCTCTGCCTGAAACACCCAGGCCGGGCAGCTCAGGGCAGCCCTGTCGCCCAAAGCCCAGCAAAATCACTAAAACCGGCCAACCGCACGCCTCTTATCTCTAGGGCCCTGTGAGTAGCACGGCATTTTTCATTCAGTGGCTTCTCCGTGCTGTCACTCAGTCAGCTTGGTAAACTAACGCCCGGCACAGACGGACGCCTGCGCCTTGCAGGGGGAGATCCGAAAGGGAGAGCCCAGTGCGAGGGGCAGGGCGTGCCCCCAATCCAGCACGCAGCTCCCCCGCCTGCCCTGGGGCGAGGTGGGTGCGGCGAGGTGCAGAGAGACGTCAGGAGTACCCCCTGGAAATGTCCTCCGCGTGGGAAGAGGGGAGTGGGGGTGTCCTCCCCCGGCCTCTGGGGTAGCCGTTTCCTGTACGTGAGGGGAGGTGAGCCGTGTGCATTTCAGAGCCGGGGGGAGGAGCCTGTCTAGAGGTTGTCCACTGCACCCTGTTGAGTTTCGAGCCGGAGTTTGGACGAGTGTGGCAGACGTGGGCTGTTGCACACAAGGTCTCCGGCGCTCTTTGCTCTGACCCTCTGCCGCGCACGGAAGCGTCAACCGCAGCCGCTTTGGGAGGGGCATGCAGGGTCTGAGACAGACCAGGGCGGCAGAGGTGGGTCATGGCTTCAGCACCAGTACCGGGCAAGCAGTTCTGACGCACACGGTGGAGAGATGGCCTGAAGCCCTGGACGGAAGGGTTCTGTGACGGGGATTCAGGGCGAGGCTCTGACGGGCAGGAGAGCCAGAGGTCGTCTCCTCGATGTGCCTTGGAGCCTGCATCCCTCAGCTCCGGAGGAGAGAGCACGCGTCCTTCTGCACACCCCAGTCTTGAGCCGCTCGGCAGCTCTGCCGGTTCCGTCACACCGACACTCCTTACTCAGCCTCCTGGGATGGAAAGTGTGTAAAAACGCGGTGCACGCCCCCTTGTTTGCACTGGACGTGAGTATGGACTCCAGTGTTGCTGTTAACTTGTGGGGATTCTTTGAAATTTTACTTTTCCCTCTTGAGAACATTTATTTTTTCATGGCAGGGGATGCGGCTAACAGAGCATTGTTCTTAAACAGCATTTTCTTCTGCAGAAATAGAGTTAAACCCGAACGTACCCATGGCTTCATGTTTTTCTCCTGCTGAGTCTTGGGATTCTGATAAAGAGTTAAAATGATTTTCTTGGCCTTTGGCATCTCTTCAATTAGATGAAATGGCACAAAACACACGGGCTTCGCAGACAGATGATGAATCCTATAAGGAACGTTGGGGCAGATGAAGGATGTGGTGAGAAGTCACAGAAGTCTAATATTCCCGCCCAGTGAGAAGGAAGGATGTTTTCTAACCTCTTCAGACAAATTCAGTTAAATCTATTTTTAGGAAGATTTCCTTGTGCACAGTTCTTTGGAGGTCATAAACAAAGCACCACATTGAAGACTTCCGTTCGGGCTGGTAGGCGGTGTCCCTACCCCGTGTCACTAACTGCAGAGGGGCCTGGGCACTGCAGTCAGGTGGATGCCCCGTAACTGCCTGACTGATTTCCTGCGTCTTAGAAGACGCCCCCAGACCTTTCAGCAAAGGAAATCAAGCATTTGAATGCACCCAGCCTCATCCCAAAGAATTCATGCTGTAAACACGATATTGGGGTGTCTCAGAGGGTGGGTACCAACCACTGACCACTGGTCATCAGGGATGGGAACTCGGGATTTCCCTGGTGGTCCAGTGGTAAAGAATCTGCCTTCCAATGCAGGGGACGCAGGTTCGATCCCCTCTCTCCACAGTTTTGCCCTTTCCAGGATGTCGTAGAGTTGGAATCACACAGTCTGTAGCCTTTTCAGATTGGCTTCTTTCACTCAGGTATATGCATTGAAGGCTCCTTCATGCCTTTTCACGGCTTGAAGGCTCGATTCTTTTTAGCCCTAAGGAAATACTCCGTCGTCTGGATGTGTCACTGTTAGTTTATCCATCGCCTACAGAAGGACACCTCGGTTGCTTCCAAGTTTTGGCGATTATGCATAACGTGTGCAGGGTTTCGTGTGGAACCGACAGGGTTCTAAATCCATGGGGAGGACGCGGCACGAATCTCACCCTCTGGCCTTTGTCATCTCCCTGGGGAATGACCATTTCTGGGGTGGCTCTGTCGCTCTCCCACACAGACCCCCTGGTGGCTTGCTAGCACACCTCGGTGGACCCCAGACTCCAACCCTGGCCCACACGGCCCCACGATCAGCTTCTGCCAACCTCTGCACGCCATCCCTACTGTTCCCCCACCTTCACGCTTTTCCAGGCACTCGGGCTGTCTTGCTGGTCCTCACCTGGGCCATGCTTGTGCCTGTCCCACAGTGTTTGCTGTTGTCCCCTCTGCCAGGGCCCTCTGTCCCCACGCCTCCGGCCCCCCATGTCCACCTGTCTCTCTCTCAGTCCTGCCCAGGAGACAGCCTTCGACACCACCCTCCAACCCAGCCACTGTCTGTCCACTCAGCCTGCTTTGCTTTCCTTGCTGGCTCTTGTTAATATCTAGTTAGGTCGTGTCTTTATTTTATTTTGCGGTACACGGGCCTCACTGTTGTGGCCTCTCCCGTTGCGGAGCACAGGCTCCGGACGCGCAGGCTCAGCGGCCATGGCTCATGGGCCCAGCCGCTCCGCGGCATGTGGGATCTTCCCGGACCGGGGCACGAACCCGTGTCCCCTGCATCGGCAGGCGGACTGTCCACCGCTGCGCCACCAGGGAAGCCCCCGTGTCTTTATCTTTATTATCCATTACGTCGTGTCCTTATTGATAACGCCCAGTGTGTCATGTCTTTATTATGACTATCCTGTTCTATCAGGCCTTTGCTATCATTATTTTTTAATTAATTAATTAATTTTGGGCTGCATTGGGTCTTTGTTGCTGCACACGGGCTTTCTCTAGTTGCGGCGAGTGGGGGCTACTCTTCGCAGTGGTGCGTGGGCTTCTTATTGTGGTGGCCTCTCTTGTTGCACAACACGGGCTCTAGGCGTGTGGGCTTCAGTAGTTGTGGCACAAGGGCTCAGTAGTTGTGGCTCGTGGGCTCTAGAGCGCAGGCTATAGTTGTGGTGCATGGGCTTAGTTGCTCCGCGGCATGTGGGATTTTCCCGGACCAGGGCTCGAATCCGTGTCCCCTGCATTGGCAGGCGGATTCTTAACCACTGAGCCACCAGGAAAGCCCAGGCCTTTATTATTGTTATCCAATTAGATCACGTCTTTATTGTTAATGTCTATTGTGTCATGTCGTTCTTATTATCCATTTATATCAGGTCTTTCTTATAGTTATCCACTTATGTCTTTATTATTATCCATGTAGATCACGTCTCTGTTGTTACTATCCAGTTAGAGCAGGTCTTTTTCTGTTTGCTGTGGTCTGTGGTCCCCAAGCTCTGTGAAGACATGGGTGGGCCTGGTCGTTTGACCCCTGCGTCCCCAGAATCTCGGTCAGCTGCTGGGATGGCGGGCGCTCGGCTGGCACCTGTGAGCCGTGGGCACCGCGGATGAGCGCAAGATGATCTGCAGGGCAGCGTGTCCCATCCAGGAGCCCCACCGCCAGGCCCGGGATCTTGGAGAGGCGCTTATGTGGAGGAAACAGAGCGCCCAGCTGCTGCCCTGATGGAGGTGAAAACCCTGTGGCTCCGGAAGTGACTGGCACCTACCTGGCCATTTTATGTTTCCCTGTGAAAATCCACGGTCCAAGCAGCCTTTGGAAGGCGCATGGGCAGGTAGGGCCATTAGCTCAGCGAGCAGGCCCCCGATTCTTCTGTAGGAGAATCTGCCAAACCCAAACTCAAACACATGCTCACGTTTCACTCTCCCCTCTCTCTCCTCCCCGGCCGTCCTCCAGCTCCACTCTCACGGGCCTGTGTCCACAGCGTCCCAGCCCAAAGCTCCCGCGTCTCTGGCCCCCGATCCTTCCAAAGCCACTGTCTCGCTCACCACACCCGAGTCTCATCAGGACGTCTTGGGAGCCACTGTGCCTCCCTCCAGATCAAGGCTTGGGTGTGACTGTGAGTTTCCTGACCTTTGAAGCCCGTCGAAGACAAACACAGCTGGACTTCAGTTGAAGCAGTGACAACAGGCTCTGTTCAGTTCCCACCCACGGCGGGGAGAGCCGAGGGCCCCTGGGGTTCACGCAGGGGTAATGGCGCCTCAGCAGGAGGCTGAAGGAGCGGGGATGGGAGAGAGGGGACCAGCAGGCGGTGCCGACGTCCGTCCCTGTTCCGCAGCCGGGCCGCGTGTCTGTAGCTGACAGTTGCCAAGTTGGGGATGCACCCTCCCCAGGGCCGCACCCTCCCCAGGGCCTGGGAGGCCAGCCCGTCCTTCCTGAAGGCTCCATCTCGAGGGCGTGGTGCTCAGGCCCCTGAGAAGGATGCTTCCGAGCTGTGGGAGGGTACATGGGCATCTCAGAGGGACAGAGGAAGGACCCACACTTGTCACCCCTTTTTAGTAAACGCTCTGAAAGGCCAGGGCTACGGCCGGGTGTGGGTGGGACAGATGGTGAATTCCCCCGGCGACCCTGAGCTTTTGGGGCAGGTGTTTCCATGGGGTCTGGGCCCCCCAGGACACAGCCTCGGGCCAGCGGCCCTGCTGGAGTTTGGTCGAGGGTCCTGGTATCACAGCTCGGATGGAGTGGTTGATGTGCAGAGCCCAGAGTCCTCAGGCAGACAGAATAAACCCAGCTGGGGGAGATACTCAGGCACTAGTGAGATTCAAATCCAAACCCACTCCTTTTTCTGCAGATTTGACGTTAATCCTTCTAAGGCGCTCTGAAAACATCTTCTTCTGCTCCCCTGGCATAAGTCGGAAACCCTCTAACTTGAGCAGTAATGGTACAGTGGGCTTGCACATACAATCTAAGGAAAAGTTCCATATATCAGAAACATCCGTCACGCCCATGGCTGTGGTTTCAGTATTGTGTAACCTTTAGGTATACTGCACACGCCGAGTCAGGCAACAGGCCCCCAGAATAATCTACGAGTAACCTGATATCAAGGCTGTTAGGTCACAAAGGCTGTTTTCCTTTGACAGCGCCCTGGGACACGGGAGGTCGAGGCTTAGCCCCCCATATCCAGCACAAGAACTGGCCAGCAGCTGTTGGCGTTTAGAGAGTGTTTACTCTTCAGATGCGATTTTGTGATTCAAGCGGTAACTTATAGAAGGATGTGGGCGCATCTGCTGCTCTAGAATCAGGTTTGCTTTGGGTCTGAAACGGGCCCAGGATGGCGACCCGGGATGAGCGGGGAGGGCAGCCGGGTGCCCGGACGCAGTACGACGGCCGTGACTCCTCAGGCCTGGTCTATGACTTCCATCAGGGTGCAGCGTCCTGGAAAGTCCTCCAAGGCAGGTCACAAACGATTCTAGCAAATAACCAGACCTTTGGAGCAGCTGGCTCAGCTCTCCCACTGCGTGAACATTGCCGGGGCGATTTCCGGGTTTTCTTTGCCCACTTTTTCTGCTGTTCAGCCTCCCATTACCTTTTCCTTGGAGAGACTCTGTAACCGACACCCTGATTTCCCAGGCCGAGTTTTGCACGGCAGGTGCTTTCCTGCCTTCCGTCCTGCTCTGTAAACACCCAGGGACAGGAAAACAGCAGAGGAGTGTCCACGGCCTTCCTTTGTGTGTGTGTGTGAAAGCGACTGTGGGAATCAGCCGCTCCCGGCAGACAAAGGCTCTTTCTCTCCGCCGGCCTCCGGTCTGAATCTCCTACTGTTTTCTGGGTTCCAGTGGGACGGCGTCCAGGAGCAAATGAGGAACCTCGCAGGGGCCTCTGCTGCTGAGAAAGGTGACCGCAGTGGAGAAAAGAGCCGAGGCATCTGTTAATTCCTCACAGTTTTCCTTAGCAGTTAAAGGGCTTTCTGTGATGGGCTTGCTGTGTTCTTTTCAGGTCGAGGTCTGAGGATTTATGTCTGGGTCAGGGAAGTCATCCTCTAACCCTTGGCCCCAAGGAATGATGGTCTGCCCCGTCTGGTTACTGATCATTGATTTGGCACAATTCAAATGCATTAAACCTAAACAGAGACTCGTGTTCTAGGGAGGGGCGATAGTACACAACCATAAGTAGGAGCTGTTATCTCAACAGTGGTGGAATTCCCGTTGCGCCGGAGCCGCAGACAGAACGAGACGCAGCTGGGGGCTGGGGGGGCGGAGTGGCCAGCTGTGAGGACCCCAGCTGTGAGCAGGCCTAGCGCAGCTGTGTCTATGCTGCCGGCACGACCGGGGGTCCTGAGCATCAGGGAAGGCTTCCTGGAGAACGTGGTACCCAGCCAGGTGGAGGATGGACCCCAGGACACTGCACTCTGGGGGGCTGAGCCTGACAGGTGAGGGGTGGCACGTGGCCGAGCAGGGCCGGCCGTGGGCTCGCTGTGGTTCTGGGGAGCGTGTCAGAGGCCAGGGAAGAGGCAGGAGGACCATGTGTGGCTGGTCAGTGCCTCCCGGGGGCCCAGTGAGGCTTCGGAAGCTGGTGGGGTCAGAGGAGGATGGGGTGAGGGCCGTCGACACCTGCACGAAGCCGAGGCCGGGAGGACCGCGTGTCAGGGCTCATGGGGCCTGGACCAACCCGCCTCTCACCTACTCGCTGTGGGGGGGGAGGCACGTGCGTCCTCGGGGTGTTGCTGACACGAGAGCGCGGCCACCACAGATGGGAGTGAGCGAGGCCCACGCCCAGGGCTGTGACCACAGAGAGTCCAGGGCTGCTGGGCTTCTGTCCCTCCAGGAGCAGGGACACAGAGGAGGAAGGGTCCCCCATGCCCCCGGGAGATGAGGGAGGAGTGAGCTCCATCTTCCAGAAAAAAAGCCAGCTTTCCATGGCCTTGAGGTCACGGGAGACAGTGTTAGGGACCAGAGACCCTTGGGCCCTGACTGCTTCCCACCCCCCTCCTCCGTTTCCCCGTGAACCCTGGGCTCAGAGGAGGCAGAGGCTGGGAGATGGCGTCCCGGAGACCCAGGTAGGTGACCCCGGCCTGGCCAGGAGCCCAGGACCCTTTCTCTGTTCAGCCGCCACCTGCAGATCACGGAAATGCTGACTCGGTGACCTGCTCGGTGTCACCCCTTCCTGTTTCCTCCTGCTCCTCGCCCACGGCTACCTCCACACCACCCTCCACCTTCGCTGGAGCTCCTGCACCCGAGCGCCTGTGCCCACGCGCCTGTGCCGACGCCCCTGAGTCCATGCCCCTGCGTCCACTCCCCTGCGTCCACACCCCTGCGCCCACGTCCCTGCATGCACGCGCCTGCACCCACGCCCCTGCACGCACGCCCCTCCGCCCACGCCCCTGCGCCCACGCCCCTGCACCCACGCCCCTGCACGCACGCGCCTTCACCCACGCCCCTGCGCCCACGCCCCTGCACGCACGCCCCTCCGCCGACGCCCCTGCACCCACGCCCCTGCGCTCACGCCCCTAAGCCCACGCCCCTGCACGCACGCGCCTGCACCCACGCCCCTGCACGCACGGCCCTGCGCCCACGCCCCTGCGCCCACACCCCTGCACCCACGCCCCTGCGCTCACGCCCCTAAGCCCACGCCCCTGCGCCCACGCCCCTGCGTCCACTCCCGTGCGTGCACACTCCTGCGCCCATGCCCTTGCGCCCACGACCCTGCGTCCACTTCCCTGCGTCCACACCCCTGCATCCACGCCCCTGCGCCCACGCCCCTGCACGCACGCACCTGCACCCACGCCCCTGCGTCCACACCGGTTCCCCATTTCCCTCCAGCCTCTGCAGGCACCTCCTCCGTCAGCACAGCCCCCGCCTTCTCACGCACTCCCCACCTCCCCCCCTCTCCTGTCACCTCTCTGTCTGCCACCAATAGGCTGACTGTTCCTAGAAAACACTGCCAACCAGAACCAATGTTGAATTCATTATTTGAGACATCGAGAGGGGGCTGACTTTCTCCTCCTCTCTGCCCTGTTCTGGGTCTTCATTTATAAAGGTGACTGGGTGATGGCAGGGAGAAATCGGTCTCATGTTACAGTCCCCTGGAAAGAGGGCACAGCTGGCCACGCCGGGCACGTGGGGGGATGGCCAGGGGGTCAGGGGGCGGAGGACAGGACGGAGGGAAGACTGAGGGCACGGCCTTTACTGGGGTTTCCTGGGGAAAGGCAGGCGGGGCAAGGGGAACACGTACGATTGGCTGCTTTTAGTGATTTTGCCGGGCTTTGGGTGACAGGGCTGCCCCGAGCCGCCAGGCACCCGGCCCGGGTGTTTCGGGCAGAGGAGGGTCACCTCCCCGGGGGCGGGGCAGGCGGAGGAGGCCGGGCCTGGCCGGGCTGTCGGCGTAGGTCACAGGCGGGCTCCTGGCTGGGCCCTTGGCTGGCGGGGGGTTGTCTCTGCCCAGCCAGGCGGGACTTAGGATGTCAGAGCATCACAGTAGACAGAAAATGAAAGCCAGGACGATGCACTGTCTCTGAGACAAAGTTCACTCCTCTAGCTGCGACTCCCTGGCTGCCACC
This sequence comes from Delphinus delphis, assembly GCF_949987515.2. Lineage (NCBI taxonomy): Eukaryota > Metazoa > Chordata > Mammalia > Artiodactyla > Delphinidae > Delphinus > Delphinus delphis. The sequence goes on from NC_082703.1 coordinate 25,133,506, forward strand.
TCTGACCCCCACCCCGACTGCTTCATCCTCCTTAGCCCAGACCTGCGACGTCTCTGGGGGCCTCCACCCTCCTGCTCGTCGTTGGGGGGGGGTGTGTCTGCTCGGGATGTCACCTGTTCCAGCCACACCCCCCTCCCCCCTCCAGCCGCCTGGTGTGTTTCAGCCCCGGATCTCTTTCTGTCCTTCACAGTGTTGGTCACAACTTGTAATTGGACTACTCAGTTGTTTATAATCAAATTGTTAATCAAAACCAATGATTACATACACTTAACTGTTGATAAAACTGATCAATGCTCAATTCACCACGTCAGTCCATCCATTTACTATTTACTTTATTTTTAGGCCATCCTACTAAACCGTGAGTCCCTGGAGGGCAGAGACGTGTCCGTGGTTTCATTTTTGAGTTCCCGGTGCATTTCACATGGCTGGTGTGTCAGCGCTGAGGCAGGTTTAGCCACGAATAGCGGAGACTCAAGCCAACAGCAGCTTAAGGGGTTTAGAAGTGTGTGTCCCTTTCCTTCCTGTGACAGGAGGAACTCAGCTCTGCATCTGAGTCACAGGCTGGTGGGGGCGGGGGCAGGCATCCCTCCTTTCAGCACAAGCTGGACTCAGTCTTAGGGCTGCACCGCTACAGGGAGGAGGGGGTGATGCTGTAGCCGCCACGTGCGTCCCGAGTGAGCGCAGACAGAATGGGAAGCTGAGGGGGTGGGAAGCTGAGGGGGTGGGAGGCGGAGCTGCCGCGATGCCCCTGCCCACCTCCTACTTCTGTTTCGTTTTTGTTTTTTTCAGTTCCAATAGCAAGTACTCAGTCCCACCCCACACAGCTGGGCAACTTCTAAGCAACAGAAATGCCAGCAGGAATCAGCTGTCTTACGGATCAGTGTTTTCAAACCTCGCGTTGTGGCTCACGTGTCAGGAAATCAGTTTGCTGGGATGCAGCCTGACGTACGAGTTGAAATAGGCAGAATTACCAATATCAGAGCTTCTTTCTCTCTCTCACACACACGTGCCCTCTGGGGCAATGGGAAGAGGCCTTTAACATTGCACCTGCTGCCCTCCTGTGCCTGCCTGTCTGCCCTCCTCTCCTGTCCATAAGACGTCTGGTGCCACGTGCCCAGTGATCTTTGCATCGTTTGTGATTTCCAGTTAGAGATCATGGAGACTGCGTCAGAGAAACAGGACCAGTAGGAGGTACAGAGATAGATAGATAGATACTGATATCAGTATAGACACATAGATGAACATCTGTGTTTGTATACATACATAACTACATCTGTCTCTAGAAAGACACTTGTGAAGTATTCGCTCACGTGACGCTGGAGACAGAGAAGCCCTGTGATGGGCTGTCTTGGAGCTGAAGGTGCAGGGTGGCCGAGGGGGCAGCTTGAGGCCTGAGAGCTGGAGGGCTGCTGTGTAGACCCCAGTCCGAGTCTGAGGGCCTGGGAGCCAGGAGTGCCCGGGACAGAGGTTGGGCTCAAGCAGAAAGGTAGAGAGAGTGCGTGTACCCCACTTTGTCTTTTGGTTCTGTTCGGGCCCGCAGTGGATGGGGGGATGCCACCAGACACACCCAGAAATGATGTTTACTCAGAAATCAGGGCAGCCCTGGGCCCCGTGGAGTCGACACGTGAAACCAACCATCACAGAGGCAAATACATTTGACACGACAGAGGCAGCCCTGGAGGTGGAGAGAGAACCCGGACGAAGAAGCCGGTGGACGGTGCCCACCCGGCGCAGCCGGTCCCACTGCTGCTGTTCTATTTAGAGAGATAATTTATACCTTTCCGTTCCGAATTCCATGTGCAGTATTTTCGCCTCAGAACAAGAAGGGGGGAAATGCTTGGGCCTCCTCCGCCGGATGGGACGATTCTGGGGCCTCCGGGTGTCTGTCTAGAACCCCGGGCCCCGCGTCCCAGGCTGTGATGGGCAGCGCTGCGTCCAATACCACCATCTGCTGGACAACGGGAGACATTACACTTTAGAGCCAACTGTGAACTGAATACTCAGGACGTTGAATTGGGGAAAGAGCCAGATGTTTTAAATGACGTTACAGCTACTATAACATAGATCAGGGCATGTAAGATACTTTCAAAACCCTTTTATGTACACTTAACATTACTTAAAGTGCATCCACACAATAAATGCTTGTTAATTAGAGAATAGAGATGCATCTCTATTTTCAAAGGTGACGCGCCCTACGACGAGTTAAATGCTCCAGGGACACACATTTCTGTTAATAACACGACACACGGTAGGCTCCTTCATGTGTGCCCACCACGGTGTGTGAAAGTCACCGTCAGGAGTGAACAAACGTGGCTTCCTGCTATCAACAGGGGCCTTCTGGAAAATCTCACATAGCAGCCCACAGTTATTAAGGAGGCTAGAAAAATTATATCCAGGATTTATAATATAAAAGATTAGGAACCTAAGCAGAACACTCGAGGAAGTGTTCCCGTTCGGCAACCACAAGTTCATGGGATATTGAGGAAGTGATGCCTCTGTCTCATTTATCCGACAGTATCTCCTTCTGAGGAGATGCTTCCCCAGCTGCTTGTCCAAGCCCGCAAGCCGGCCAGGCTCCGGGCCCCTTCCCTGCTCTGCTTCCCCGCAGTGCAGACCACCGGCCAGCGTGTTTGTGTGAACTCTCTGGGTCCTGTCTTACTGTGACCTCTGGTGTTTTGACCACAAATGTGAACAGTGCCCGCACACAGTGGGTGCACAGTAGCAGGGGCTGGTGGACAGGTGTGGGCTTCGGAAGGGCCCACATCCTCTTCATGACACACCCCCGTGTCCTGGGCCCTTCCTTTCACAGCCCTCTCTGGCCCTGGCAGACGAGTTTTCAGAAGTCACGCACAGTTTGTCTGAAATGACTAATCCCCAGCAGAGGGCCTGGCCCCCACACGCACTGGATTTGTTCATCTGTGTTAACCCAACATCTTTCTCTTCAAAATTTCAAATCATGTGGAAAGTTAAGTAAGCGAATATTCCCGTAGGTATATTTCTGGAGCATCCTTCTCTCTCGGGGGAAAAGGTTTACATGTGGCGGCCGTTCTTTCATTTAAAAGGCAAATGACAGGCGGTCACAGGATAAAGGCTCACGGAGGAACTTGGCCCGAGGAAGCTGGCACACCGTCCCTTTGGGTTTCCTGGAAGCTGACCCAGAGAAGTGATGGGGACCTTCGGGGCAGCGGATGTGGGTACCACGGGCTCTGGGTGAGCGGGGTTCATTCCTGAGGACATCAGCCTCCTAATGTGTGCCAGGAGGGGCCGGACTATATCTTTAGGACCATTTTCTCTCTCTGGGATCCTGTGCAGCCCACACGAGAGAGAGGGGTGGAGTTTGAAATGTCACCGCCTTTCCGGGAGCACAGTTATGTTTTTGCAAAAAAAATTATGTAGTGTCTTGGGTACACCAGCTGGTATGGGTCAACTATTTCAACACAGAATTTTGCTGGCGGGAAAACCTAGCGCACAAGCCCGTTTTCTTGTTTGTTTGCAAGAATAAGTAAGCGCTGGGACACGGAGCCCTCCAGCGGGCATGGGGTCCTGGACTGTCTGAAGCAGCGGGGTAAATACTACGAATGTTATAGATTATTCTGAGCTAATGATCCCGAAACTCCCAGCTAACACACCAGCTAATGTTCTTCACGTAAATATTTGACGTGGTTGAAAAATTAGGTTGCTTGATAGAGGAATGCAACAAACACGAATTGAATTGACATTGTTGGAGAGAAGAAAGAAGACTGAGTATTCTAGGTCCTTTGCTCCCTGCTAGTGCCTGGGATGTAGTGTTTCTCTCAGGCAAAGGGAGTGTGTGGTGAGAGCTGGCGTATGTGGCAGGGGTTGAGGCACTAATTAAAACCCCAGGAGCCAATGCTGACTTGTCACTTGAAAGGTGACGCCCCCAGGTTGGCATACAGAGACTGTCTGTAGAGTTTATACTGCATTCTTCCGTCACACCCTCAAATGCTTCTAGAAGGGTTTACCTGTAAAACGTTTCATTTGTGTATTCAAATGTAAATCCACACATACCAATTCTGTGCTGCCGTTAAGTCATCATTGGTTTTCGCATTTATTTGGAGAAGAAGACTTTTGGCGGGTAAGTCACCCAGTTCCCATGGCTTCATCCTCCACACCTGACTTAGGAAGAGTGAAAGCATCACACTCACGCTGCATCCACACACCTTGGTCATTGTGATTCTAGACTTTGCTTGACTGCACGACAGACTTTTTTTTGTTTTTTTTTTTGGCTGCATTGGGTCCTCGTTGCTGCGCACAGGCTTTCTCTAGTTGCGGCGAGCGGGGGCTACTCTTCGTTGTGGTGCGCGGGCTTCTCACTGGGGTGACTTCTCTTGTTGCGGAGCACGGGCTCTAGGCGCCCAGGCTTCAGTAGTTGTGGCTTGTGGACTCTAGAGCGCAGGCTCAGTAGTTGTGGCGCACGGGCTTAGTTGCTCCGCAGCGTGTGGGATCTTCCTGGACCAGGGATCGAACCCGTGTCCCCTGCACTGGCAGGTGGATTCTTAACCACTGCGCCCAGGGAAGTCCTGCACGATAGACTTTCTGTGTGTCGCTTAAGATTTGAAAGCTGTGCTTTCCGGCAGGAGGGCCAGAAGCGTGAGGCGAATAGTGATGCCGATTGGCTGCCTACCCGACAGGGGTCTGGGGACATCCCTTTCAGGTGGCAGGTCAGCATGGGCGCCTGGGGGGGTTAATTCATAAGTCGACTTCCTACCACTTACCCCCAGCACACTTTACACATTTTCTCTGCCTGAGGACAACAAACTGCTCTTTTAATTAACTTTTTGCATCTACGACAGGAAAGAAAAAAACACCATCCTATAACTTAGATGATCTGGACCAGCAGTCAGCCAGCTTTGTCTGTAAAGGGCCAGAGAATAAGTATTTTAAGTTTGGTGGACCTACTGGTCTTTGTGACACGCCTTCTTTGTTTTTGTTTGTTTTGTTTTAACATCCCTTTAAAAATGTAAAAGCCATTTTGGCTTAAAGGCCGCTGAACTTGGCCTGAAGGAATACACAGCCCTGGGTCAGGCATGCCCCCAGCAGTTTTCCCTAATTTTTCTAAAATAAATATGTCCTGCCAATGAGGTAAATTCCAGTGGTGTGGGCCATTCCTCATAAATACCCCATTAGGATGTCATGAAAGTCTTACAAATTCATCCCAGTTTTAAAAACTTTCCATGAATTTGATGGGTGTTCGTTTCTGTAGAGTTGGGACCATTTCTTACTTTCTCCGTCCCTTATGTATTTTTGTCCTGTAGACTTTTCTTCCGGCTGTGCTCCTTCTGCCTGAATTGCGTCCTTTAGTATTTTCTGCTGGTGGCAAAATGTCTTCCTTTCTCTTTGTCTGAGAAAACCATTGACATTGCCTCATTCTTGAAAGATCACGTCTCTGGCTGTGGAGTTTTAAGTTGGTGGCTGTGTGCTCTCTGTGCACCGTGGGTGCCATTTGGCCTTGTGGCTGGTCAGAGGTCAGCTCGTTTGCACACGTCATGACTTGGAGGAAATCCCTTCTTTTCCTCTGCCTTCTGATAGGATTTAATTTGTATCTGGTTTTCTGCAGTTTCCTTATGATCAGTTTAGGTGTGGACTTCTACCATGGAACCTTCTTGGGATGTGGTAGTAGTCTGGGGTCTGAGGGTCGGCATTTTTCATCCATTCTGGAAAGATTCCACTGTCTGCATCTGTCGTCTCCGTGTCACTCTCTAATTTTTGCCTCTGGATAATTTATTCTGATTTAAATGCCACATATTTATATTTTTGTGCCAACTCTGCAGTAGAATCCAGCCATTGTGTTTTTGATTTTGGTCATTTAATTTTTATTTCTGAAAGCTCTATTTAGTTGTTTTTAAAATCTGATATGTTTTCCTGTTATCTTAGATATCTTCAGGATTGTCTCTTACTTATGTCAACGTTTTCACATATTTTTTCACTCTACTGTAGCTTTGTTGAGACATAATTCACATACCATACAATTCACCCATTTACAGTATAAAATGCAATGGGTTTTAGTATAGTTACAGGGTTGTGCAACCGTCACAGTCCATTTTAGGACATCTGCATCACCCCAGAAGGGACCCTGTACCATTCTTCCTCAATCTCTCAGCCCCAGACGACCACGAATCTACTTCCAGCCTCTGTGGATTTGCCTGTTCTGGACGTTTCATAAAATGGGATCACACAACATGTGGTCTTTGTGATTAGACCACATTTTGTTTTATCCATGAATCAGTTAGTTGTTTCCACTCTTTGGGATATTATGAGGAATGCTTCTGGGGACGCTAGGATCCCAGTGTCATGTGGACACGTGATCGTTTCACCCAGCGTCTCTGTGTCAGATGCTTCGAGGCGCGGCCAGACTGTTCGCCAACGTGGGTGCATCACTGAAATTCCTCCTCGGCACCCCCCCGCCGGCCTGTCCCCGTCTGTCCTGCTCACTGCCGTGGAGGGGGTGAAGGGCCACCTCGCTGTGGTTTTGGTCTGTGTTTCCCTGACGGCTGAGGCTGTAGCGTTTTTGTTACAGTCTGCCCGACGGTGGCCATAAGTGAAGTCTCTGTAGATCTGTTTTCATCGGTAGTTTTCACGGACGTTACTTTATCTTTGACAAGATACTAGTCATTGTATTTGGAAAAGTATTTGGAGGAATAATTTTCCCCACAGATGAGATGCCCTTTTTCAGATGTTATTTACATTTACGTCTGCGGGGCGTCGGGTGGGTGGGTGGGACTCCCTTTAGCCAAGGTCAGGGCTTATGGTCCTCCTGAGGGTACACGGGACCTGACCTGAGGCTGTACTATTGCACCCACCGTGTCCCCATCCTGAGGGAGTCCCTGGGGAGCTCCTGGGGGGGTCACGTACTGGATTCCTCACCTCATTCAGGACGTGGGATTTTGATTCCTGCCTTCTACGTGAGGCTGTCAAATGACAGTTACCTGTGACCAACCGTCATGGACGGGGCTTCCTTATTCCCTCCGCTTCAGGCTGCTGTTCCTTGTGGAATTCCTCGTCGGCCTGTGTGTGTGTGTGCGCGTGTGTGCATGTGTGTGCTTGGCAGGGTTCTCCAGAGAAGCAGAACCAACAGGATGTAACACATAAAATCAATGTAAAAACCGAGCTAGAGAGAGACTGAAACTGGCTTGCACAACTGCGGGCCCGGCACGTCCAGCATCTGGAGGGCAGGCGGCAGGCTGGAGACCAGGGGGGAGCTGTCGTTCGAGCCTGAAGGGGGTCTGCTGGCGGACACCCTGTTTATGGGGGCCTTGGTCTTTTTCTATCAAGGCCTTCAACTGATTGGACGAGGCCCACCCGCTCACATCACGGAGGATAATCGGCTTCACTCAGAGTTCACTGATTTAAATGTTAATCCCATCCAAAAAATACCTTCACAGGAACAGCTACGTGGGTGTTTGACCAAGCATCTGGGTGCCACGGCCTGGCCAAGTTAACACATAAAATTGAATGTCCCAGTGTGCACACACAGACGCGTGCACACACACACACACCCCCCCTCAGATTTTTAAGGGCGTACTTTCAGTATAAGAGTTACTACAAGTAACTAACCTGCCGTTACTCAGCTTGGAGCTTTTACACTGAAGTGTTTCCGACACGACTGTGACTAGCTGGAACCAAGTTAGGATTAATGTAACTTTTTTTCAAAATTGCAAAAGATTATTGGTAATATAATTATTTAAATTTGCTTATGGTGTTTTTCCTCTCTCTTATAAAACGCTTTTGAATTTCTTCTTAAAGAAATTGGTATGAATACATGTTTTGACGGTTCTGCCAGTTTTGTGCGCCCTCTAGTGGCCATACGTTGAATAGTCACTTTGTCACGATTTCGATTTCCAAAGCCTGGAAGGTTCGCAGCTTCAGCAGAGGCTAAAACAGCACTTCTGAATGTGGTCCCGAGTGGCCTGGAAGTTTCTGATGCCCGCTTACAGAGTCTGGGTGTCAAGAATCATTTTCATAATACTGATGAGGTCGGTGGCTATATCAACAGTGTGAGTTTCTGCTACTGTATGATGGGATTTGGAAGATTCTGTGTAAATTCAGTGAAGTCTTATTTTCCAGTGGCCAACACAGGATGTCACAAATCGTGCATAGGGTAAAAGGCGCCTCCAAGCTGCAAGAGAGGCCAAAGGATGTAACGTAACAGGCGTGTAAAGGTCATTGCTATGGTTTCGGATTCCACATTGCAACTGATCTTTAAGAAATGAACCAGATGGTGTTTGCAGTAAAAGAAAACACTATTCACTTCTGAAAAGGCTGCTCAGATCCGCGCAGTCTTAAACGGTCTGTCAACGTGAGACTGGATCCTTCCCACACATTTCAGCCAAGAATTGGACTGCAACGAATTGAATGCAGAAACACACCCTCCGCTGTCTTTTCTTAAACCAAACGTCAGAGAGATTTGTAAAAACATAAAAGAGAGCCATTGTACCTATTTTTTTGTTTTCAAAAATACAGTTATTTTTCATAAATATGTTATTTGTGTTAACATAAAATGGGTTAGGTTTTGTTACTTTAAAGTGAATTAAAATTTCTAGTGTGGTGCACGTAGGTAGATATATAACCCACATAAGTAAAAGCTGTTTGGGATATTTTTAAGGGCACATAGGGGTCCAAAAAGTTTGACAAAAATGTTCAAGAAACTTTGGGCTAAAGGACTACTTGATAATCTGCAGACAATTCATAATAAAATGTAATGCTGAATTACAAAACTAGAATGGGGTAATAATAATATCAATGTTTATATATTGTTAATTTTTGATACTTTAACATCATTTCATTTGTACGTCAAAAAAGTCAAGAGTTGACACTTGTATCTTTACTTTTCACAGCATTAAAGCAGGTTCCACTCCTGACTGGACCACATCTCTTAGGTCAGTTCATTTAATTTTCTTTCAAACAATCAAATAAGGAGTATTTATCACGTGTCTATTCTATGCCAGCCCCAGGAATAGTTGTTTAAAATAAAAAGAAAATGAGACACACTTTCGACCTCTCCTGGGGAAGAATAATAATAGCCTTATTTATGTGCATTATTGAAAATAATTTGCTCAACTTTCTAATATCAGTGCTAAATTCAACTCAGGAAGGTCATCTTTTTTTTTTTTTTTTTTTTTGGGTTCGCGGGCCTCTCATTGTTGTGGCCTCTCCCGTTGCGGAGCACAGGCTCGGGACGCGCAGGCTCAGCGGCCATGGCTCACGGGCCCAGCCGCTCCGCGGCATGTGGGATCTTCCCGGACTGGGGCACGAACCCGTGTCCCCTGCATCGGCAGGCGGACTCTCAACCACTGCACCACCAGGGAAGCCCGGAAGGTCATCTTTTAATTTATGAATAATTGAGTACTTTTAGGCGCTAGGCCTACTGCAGTTTTATACCTAATTGGCTGAAATTAGAATTTTATGTGAATAACCGTTCCATGAACTTAGGATACTTTACCACTGGGGGCATCATCTGTACATTTTTTTCTCAGAGTCTTCTCCAAGTAAAATAGTCTGTGATGAGAAAAGGAATCTTTTAAAGAAGGAGGACAACGTAACGCTCAAGTCGAGATGATTCTGTGAAAGCTCCTCGTGAGCATGAAGAAAAGAAAGTGCAGCGCTCATGGGGAAAATGGCAAAACCCTGTGAACTCAGCTTTTAATCAGACCCGAAGGAAAAATACTAGTCTTTTGGAGGAAAAAAGTCATCCTCACAGAGAGAGCGCCTCTCGAGTGTTTCACTTTTTATGAAGTACATCTGGCCCCCAAACAGTTCTGGTTCCCCAAGATGTGAGGTGACAACTTCCCCATTCGTGGGGCTGAGCTTATGCTGGTTGTAGTGAGGGTGTGGTAGTCAGGGTCCTCCAGAGAGACAGCCAACAGGACAGACGGATGGACAGACGGGCACAAGGGGAGGTTTATTATAGGAAGTGGCCCGTGGGGTTACAGAGGCCAAGAAGCACCCCCCATCAGCCGTCTGCAAGCTGGGGACCAGGACAGCCGGTGGTGGGACTTGGTCCAAGTGCAATTTCTGAGAACCAGGGGCCCCGACGTCTGAGGGCAGAAGGAGATGGATGTCCCAGCTCAAGAAGAGAGAGCGTTGTCCCTTCCTACACTCGTGTGTTCTATTCAGGACCTCAAAGGACTGGATGAAGCCGCCCATACTGGGGAGGGTGGTCTTACTCAGTTACTACCTCAAATGCTGATCTCTTCCAGACACACCCACCCAGACGCCCCCAGAAATACCGTTTCCCCAGCTCTCCCAGCATCCCTCAGCCCCGTCCGGGTGACACATGAAATCGGACTCCCCAGGTGACAGTAGGTACATGCCTGTTGTCTCAGAGTGTTTTTTATGGTCATTGCTCTCTTTTTTTATTAACATCTTTATTGGAGTATCATTGCTTTACAATGGTGTGTTAGTTTCTGCTGTATAACAAAGTGAATCAGCTATACACATACATATATCCCCATATCCCCTCCCTCTTGCGTCTCCCTCCCACCCTCCCTATCCCACCCCTCTAGGTGGTCACAAAGCACTGAGCTGATCTCCCTGTGCTATGCGGCTGCTTCCCACTAGCTATCTGTTTTACACTTGGTAGTGTATATAAGTCCATGCCACTCTCTCACTTCGTCCCAGCTTACCCTTCCCCTTCCCCATATCCTCAAGTCCATTCTCTACTAGGTCTGTGTCTTTATTCCCGTCTTACCCCTAGGTTCTTCATGACATTTTTTTTTTCTCTTAGATTCCATATATGGTTTCAGCCTGGGTGATAAGTTGTAAGGTCCTTCATTATAACAGAATTGTGGACACATGGCTGTGAATGGGAGAATCTGGGGTTTTCCAGGAAGCCCGGGGAGCCAACACAAACATATTCTTGATTTCAAGTAAACACAGAATTGAACGTCCTGGGGAAAATCGTTGTGGTTTTCCAGGCCTCGTCTTGTTCAAATGCCTAGTTATTGTCAGAGCAGGTCTCTGGGCCCAGATGTCACCCTGGTTCTCAGCCCTGACTGTGTCTGCTCTCAGGAACAAGGAGGTGAGAACCAAGCCGCACTGGATTCTAGAACCTGTTCCTGACCTCCACGTGCTTAGGAAGAGCTGGACCTTAAAATGCAAGTCAAAACCACCGTGAGAGATAACCTCACATCTGTCAGAACGGCCATCGTCAAAAAGAACACAAATAACACATGTTGGCGAGGGTGTGGACAAAAGGGAACCCTCGTGCACTGTTGGTGGCAATGTAAATTGGTGCAGACACTATGGAGAACAGTGTGGAGGTTCCTTTAAAAACTTAAAATAGAACTACCATATAATCCAGCAATCTCACTCCTGGGTATACATCAAAAAAAGTGAAAATACTAATTAGAAAAGATGTTTATAGCAGCATTATTTACAATTGCCATGATATGGAAGCAACCTAAGTGCCCATCGCCAGATGAATGGATAAAGAAGATGTGGTACATATGTATACAATGGAATACTTCTGAGCCATATAAACAAATGACGTTTTGTCATTTGCAGCAACATGGGTGGACTAGGAGGGCATTATGCTAAGTGAAATAAGTCAGGTAGAGAAAGACAAATACCGTACGATGTCAGTTATATGTGGAATCTAAAAACAAACTAGTGAATATAACAAAAAAGAAGCAGACTCACAGATGTAGACAACAAACTAGTGGTTACCAGCGGGGAGAGGGAAGGGGGAAGGGACAATATACGGAGAGGGGAGTAAGAGGTGCAGGCTATTAGGTATAAAACAAACTGCAAGGATAGACTGTACAGCACAGGGAATACAGCCTATATTTTATAATAACTATAAATGGAGTGTAACCTTTAAAAATTGTGAATCGCTATATTGTACAGCAGTAACGTGTCACATTGTACATCAATTATACTTGAATAAAAAAAAAAAAGAATTGGACCTCAGAGCCCATGTCTGAATGTGTCCTGTGGGCCTGGCCCCTCAGCAGACTTGACCTGTGTGTGGATCACCCTGTAACTCACCCTGGCTGTGGCCTCCCTGAGTGGGTCGTGGCCCAAGTCACTTGCTGAACTGGTCGTGGCCGTCACCTTGACCTTGACCTGGCCTCACACACCCACTGTGGGAACCAACTCCTCCCTGGAGGCTAAATCATGAGGGCCTGAAAATAAAGCTCTTTGAATTTTAGTTCAAACCCATGCAAGGCATGTGACCCTGCCAACGTTTTTTAACCTTTTTGGGCCTCAGTTTCCGAGTTTATAGGGTGAAGTGAGGGCCGGACAGGATTTCTGTCTGTTTCTGAGCGTCCCCCGTGGGCTGGCCTTGGGCCTGTCTCTGTCCTCACCGCGTGCAGCCCCCCGGAGCCCAGGGGCACGCAGTCTGTCTCCTGCTGTGCACAGGACAGGTGGTCCCTGCCAGCTGAACTCACTCCTGCACTTTCCACCCGCCTTTGTTTTATGACAGCCTCTAGTTACAAGCACCTGGCTTGTTGTGTTGTTGGTGATCTTTAAGCCGTTAAGCACTTTCAGAATCCTCTTGGCAGGACCATCCTGTGCTCTGGTTCCTGTTTCCTGGATCCTATTCTGGGCCAGGCCGCTGGCGACCGTGTTGGAGTGGGTGAGGCTCTCTTCTCCTGGCGTGATCGTTCAGGACTGAAATCATAGCGTATCTGGGCTTAGACGAGGATCATCTAATTTAAGTCTCACTTTCCCAGTGGGGAAGCCAAGATCTGGGAGGGTGGAGAGAGTCTGCCCAAGGCACGCAGCTTCAGCAACAGATTAACAAACAGGAAAACCAGGCCCGGAGCCAGTGCCCTTGACAACAGCTCAGGGCCCTCTGGCCACGTCTTACCTCCTCTGCCCTTGCTGTGATTATTTAATGACAGGGTAGAGATTAACTTCCCATTAATTGAGGGCCATAGCTGTACACAGGAACCCGTAAATAGCGTCTACAGGATAAAGGCCATGCTTTCTCATTTAGTAAAAATATATTGTTGAGCTTGTACGATGGGCCAGGCACGATCTGGTCAAAGTGAGAGTCCAGATGTAAACCAGCTCCTGTCTCTGCACCAGTCCTTGGCCGTTGGGGACAGTTGGTTTAGAAGAAAGGCCTACAGGGTACGGTTCTAACAGTCAGGAGGCAGTTCTCGGAGTTTTAAAACACAGCCGTGAATATTGCATTAAGGATCGCATTGTAATCCTGAACGTTGCCAAGATGTAGACATCTGTGGTTGCCTTGACAACTATAAGCGGCTTCAACGTCATCCTTTCCTCTCCCACATGGGTTTTCGTAGCCTCTTTGGGTGTCTCCTCTGCTAAGACAATTTTTTTTTTTTTTTTTTTGCTAAGACAATTTTTATCCTCTATCTGGTCCAGATGAACCTCACGAGTTGGGAGACATCTGACCCCGGGTGAGCTGGGCTGCACGTCACCCATGGCCCTGGGGGCTCCCGGCACCCCCATCTCGGTGAGGAGTGCCTCGGAGGTGACACGGAAGAGAATGCGCACATGATACCTGCAAGGTACAAGGCCGAGAGCTGGGGCCAGGTTTCCTAGGATTAGTTTTGATTTACAAAAGATGGAAAAACTTCGGGCTCCATTACAGAGACGCTGAGAAATGCTCCAGGCCACCGGTTGCTTTGATGTTGGGACGAGCACACTGGTCGGGTCACCACACAGTTTCTTGCTCACAGTGAAGGAGACACGTTAACTAGTTTGGTGTATTCAATAGGAAGCTCTTCTTTGTTGAGAGTGTTTTTTGAGTGGGTTTGGAGCTGAGCCCCTGTATTTTCGTGGCCAGCAGAGCGCTCGGTGCTCAGAGCCCTGCCGGTGAGATGGGCGAGCCAGACCGGCGCCCAAGTCAGTGCGCATGCGCGGGTACCAATCGCAGCGAGGGCCCTGGGGAGGACGTAACGGAGGAACCCCACTCAGACTGGGCTCGGAAAAGGCGCCTGAAAAATGGGTGCTTGAGATGAGGTCTGAACAGGGGTTACCTGAGCGGAAAGAGGGAGGCCGTGCAACCAACCTGGAGCCTTCCAGCCAGGACCCTGTGGGCGGGGCTCAGACGTCAAGGTGCTGGTCTTTAGATTAAGACATAAGGGCTCTGAGGGGCGTGGGGTGACTGCTCCGATTTGCCTTTTGAGACATTTATTTGGTCGTGGTCTGGAGAGTACGCGTCAGAGGAGCCAGGATGGGCGCGGAGAGAGGCTGTCGCAGTTCAGCAGGAGCCGGTCCCAACTTGGCCTGGGGCGATGGCCCTGGAGGGGGTCCGAGGTGGCGGGACTGAGGGTGTCCAGGAGAAAGACTGTGCAGGCTCAGAAGGGCCTGGGGGAGGCGCCCGTGCTCCCTGCCTCGTGCTGCTCGTGGGGTGGGGACCGCTGGACACGGAGACGGGGCAGCAGGAGGGGGCCCGAGTTCAGTCTTCGCCTTGTTGAGTGTAAGGTTCCATCTACGCTTCCGATGGGGGAGCGAGGGCAGCTGGACACAGACTCTGGGCGCCCCCCGCCCGGGGAGGCACCTGCTTCCAGGTGGAGCCTCCGAAGGGTAAGGGGACGGGGCCCAGTTGGGAAGAGAAGGGGCCGTGAGCAGTGCCCTGGGGCAACTTTGACATCTCACGGTGGGATCGCATGTCTTGGGAGGGAGGTGGCCGTAGGGGTCAGACGGTGGCCGGAGGTTGAGGAACCTGAGAGCAGACACGTCCCTTGGAGGTGGTGACACGGGGTCGTGGGTGACAGAGCTATTTTGGTGAGTGATGTGATGGGAACAGAAGGTGGATTGGAAGAGGCCAAAGGACGAATGGAAAGGGGATAAACGGGGAATGCGAGCATGTGCAGGTTGGGAGCCAGGCCAGGAGGGCGAGGCTGCAGCTGGAGCGCGTGTGGGGCTGGGGGCCCTGTTCCCACGGCCGGAGGACGCTGGAAGGACGTTCGGGTAGTGATGCGGCTGCGGGGCGACAGCGTGGACACCCTGAGCAGACGGGAGGGTGAGACCAGGCGCCCCCCGGGCCTCGGCCGACACCCTGGGTATGAGGCAGGGGTGTCTCCTGGGGTTCCCACTCACAGCACCCTGGCTGTGTGTGTGCATGGGCGGGGGTCACCTTCGTTTCTGAAAGGTTTTTTCCTTCTTTTGGCTGAATACCGTCCTTTGCATTGTTTCCGTGAAAACTCCTTCCTAGCCTCATTCCTCTGCAGAAAATGTCTCGTTCCTCTTTTTGCTTTTAAGCTTTCCTCTTAATCACTGACTTTAAGCGCTTGGATACCGATATGACTTGCATAGTTTCATCCATGTTTCTTGAAGTTGATGTTTGTTGAGCTTCTTGTGTCTGTGGGTTTATAGTTTTAGCAGTTTTAGGAACATTTTGCAAGTTATTTCTTCAAATATTTTCTTCTGTCCAGCCCGATCCCTTGGGGACCCGAATTCCATGTGTGTAATTACCTGCCTCAAGATGTCCTGCAGCTCTCTGAGGCTCTTTTTATTTTTTCCCATCTTTTTTCTCTGTGTATTTTATCTTGTATATGTTCTATTGTTGCATCCTCAGTATTCAGCGATATTTGTTTCTGAAGTAATGTGCCGTCAATCCCATCAGTACCTGAAAAACCTCAGACGTGGAATTTTCTAAAAGTTTCACTTGGATCTTCTCAATACCGTCTGTGTTTTTATTTAGCATGTTCAATGCATTCTCTCCTTCTTGAGCTTATAGAGATGTGAGAGCAGCCTTACCTTAGGGTAATTTGATGTGTTGCTTAGTCTGTGCCCTGTTGAGGACCTCTTCACATGTCCCGTGAACTGTGAGCTTTTCCTTTCTGGCTGATGGGCTCACAAAGTGTTCCTGACCCTCTATGAGCTCTGGGGATTATTCCGCACGAGAGGGATGGGGTCCACAGCACAGGGGGCGTATTGGCCTTAGGAGCGGAGGAGAGAAAGGGAGTGTTGTTAAAAATGTTTATTAAGTTCTTAATTTCTATAGTTGGATTTTTCAGTTCTAGAATTTTCGTTTTATTCTTTTTAAACAATAAATTCTAAGAGAAAAGTCTAGATGACTTTGAGCATGGCGATGACTTTTTAGGTACAGCACCAAAGACACGATTCATGAAAGAGATAATTGATCAGTGGGACTTGGTGAAAATTAAAAATGTCTGCTCTGTGCAGAACACTGTCAAGACAATGAACAGACAAGTCACAGACTGGGAGCAGGATTTGCCAAAGACATATCTGATAAAGGACTCATCCAAAATATACAAAGGGCTATTAAAAATCAACAAAAGAAAATGAAAAACCTGATTAAAAACTGGGCAAAAGACTTGAACAGACACTTCACCAAAGAAGATACAAAGATGGCAAGTAGCATATGAGAGGATACTCCGCATCACGTGTCATCAGGGAAGTGCAAATTAAAACAAGGAGATACCACTACACACCTATTAGAAGGGCCAAAATCCAGAGCACTGACACCATCAAATGCTGGTGAGGGTGCGGAGCAACGGGAACGCTCATCACTGCTGGCGGGGATGCAGAGGTGGGAATACAGCTACTTTGGAAGTCAGTTGGGCAGTTTCTCACAAAACTAAACATACTCGTACCCTGTGATCCAGCGATGGTGCTGGATGAGTTGGAAAACTCATGAAAACAAGTTTCACGAGTTAAAATTCATGTTCACATAAACGTTTGCACGGGGAAGTTTATGGCAGCTTTATTCATAATTGTTAAGACTTGGAAGCAACCAAGATGTCCTTCAGTAGGTGAGTGGATGAAATAAACTGTGGTGTATCCAGACAATGGAATATTATTCAGCACTGGGAAGAAATAAACCTTCAAGCCATGAAAAGTCATGGAGGAACCTCAAATGCATATCACTGAGTGAAAGAAGCCAACCTGAAAAGTCCACAAACTGTGTGACATTCTGGAAAAGGCAAAACTATAGAGATAGTATAAAGATCAGTGGTTGCCAGGGGTTGGGGGGAGGGATGAATAGAGCACAGAAGATTTTTAGTCGATGAATCTACTCTATATGTTACTGTAATGTGAATAAATGTCATATATTTGCCAAAACCCATAGAAAGTACACCAAGAGGGACCCCGAATGTAAGAGGACTTGGAGTGACAATTGTGACAAAGGCACCCCTGTTGTGGAGTGTTGGTCATGGGGGCGGGTGTGTATGTGGGGGGACCAGAGTAGATGGAAACCACCATACTTTCCACTCCATTTTGCTGTGAACCTAAAACTGCTCTAAAAAAGTCTGTTTTAAAAAAAAAAAAGAGTAGGGCTTCCCTGGTGGCGCAGTGGTTAAGAATCCGCCTGCCAACGCAGGGGACACGGGTTCGAGCCCTGATCCGGGAAGATCCCACATGCTGCGGAGCAACGAAGCCCACGCGCCACAACTACTGAGCCTGCGTCTAGAGCTCGCGAGCCACAGCAACAGAAACCCGCGTGCCTAGAACCCGTGCTCCGCAGCAAGAGAAGCCACCACAATGAGAAGCCCGCGCACCACAACGAAGAGCAGCCCCCGCTCGCCACAGCTAGAGAAAGCCCGTGCGCAGCAACGAAGAACCAACGCAGCCAAAAATAAATAAATAAAAGAAATAAATTAATTAAAGAAAAGAGTAAAGGATAAATTACCAAAAAAATATATGTTATTAAAAAAATAAACTCCAGTTCTCTGATGAAATTCTCCATTCTGTAGTCTTTTTTCTTGAACACAGGTATTTGAAAAAGGGGGTGGTTTCATCTCTCTGAACAAGGTCACACTCGTACGACGAACATTTTCAGAAAGTTCTCATCTAGACATGTGCTTTTCTTGAGGTTTAAACCATTCTCCTGTATAATCCAAATATGGAACACACAGACACACATGTCTAGGAAGAAAGACATTCTGAAGAGAGAGAGGACAAAGCACATTTCTCCAAGTGTACCTCCTTTGTGGTACTCACATTTCCGGGGCTTGAAAGGGAGGGCCAGTGATGGGGCTGATGGCCTAATGGAGTTGTCCGGGTCTACGGTTCTCGTTTCTCATATGCAGGGTTTGCTTACCATTCGAGGTGCTGCTTCATTGCCTAAAATGTGGGATTGTTTGAGAGGGCTGAGAAAATTCTGATTGCCCTTTGGAGCAGCTGAGAACATGGACAGGAAGCCAGACAGGAAGCTGGTGTTTAAAATCCTGCTCTGTGGTTTCTCTTGGGTGAGTTATTTACTGAGCTCCTCTAGGACGCGCCTGCCTCAGTGGGGCAGCTGCCTCACAGGATGGTTGTGCTCCAGGGGCAGGGTCGGGGGGGCAGGGTCCGGGGGGGCAGGGTCCAGTGGGGGGCAGGGTCCGGGGGGCAGGGTCCGGGGGGGCAGGGTCGGGGGGGCAGGGTCCGGGGGTCAGGGTCCGGGGGGGCAGGGTCCGGGGGGACAGGGCCCAGGGGGGCAGGGTCCAGGGGCAGGGTCCAGGGTGGGCAGGGTCCAGGGGCAGGGTCGGGGGGCAGGGTCCAGGGGCACAGGGTCCAGGGGCAGGGTCCAGGGGGGCAGGGTCCAGGGGCACAGGGTCCAGGGGCAGGGTTGGGGGGGCAGGGTCCAGGGGCAGGGTTGGGGGGGCAGGGTACAGGGGGCAGGGTCCAGGGGCAGAGTTGGGGGGGCAGGGTCCGGGGGACAGGGTCCAGGGGGGCAGGGTCCACGGGGGCAGCGTCCAGGGGCAGGGTCCAGGGGGCAGGGTCCGGGGGGGCAGGGTCCAGGGGGGACAGGGTCCAGGGGCACAGGTCCAGGGGCAGTGTCGGGGGGGCAGGGTCCAGGGGGGCAGGGTCCAGGGGCAGGGTCTGGGGGACAGGGTCCAGGGGAAGGGTCCAGGGGCACAGGGTCCAGGGGCAGTGTCGGGGGGGCAGGGTCCGGGGGACAGGGTCCAGGGGCAGGGTTGGCGGGGCAGAGTCCGGGGGACAGGGTCCAGGGCGCAGGGTTGGGGGGGCAGGCTTAAGCCCCCATACAGGCAGGCCAGCAGTCTGAAGGGAGTGAAATTCATGGGGGAGTTGTGATGGGCATTGCCCCCCTCCCCTGTGGGGCCTGTCAGGTGGCATCTGCTGGGAAGATGGCTGAGCAGGGCTGGTGAGCTGGGCAGTGCATGTGTCCAGCTTAGAGGCTCAGGATGGGCCACTGCAGCAAGAATGTTAGGATCAGTTCTCTTTGGTGAGAAGTGAAACCCTCAACAACAGAGAGATGAGCAGTCGGGAGAAAGAGCTGGCGTATTTGGGGCTAAGGGGGCCCAGTTCTCCGGGCGCCCCTCCTGGCAGCCATCTGTTAGTGGGGGACCCACTGTAGACATGAGGAGATAAAGGCCAGCACACGTTCCAGACGGCCAGCAGCGCCGTTTCCACCGTGATTGACGCTCTGCTTCGTGTTCTCGCCAAAGCCTGGAAGCTTCTTTTTGACGGGCCTTCAATCTTTGCAACGTGAAATAGTCACGAATATCCGGCCAGTTGGATAGACGTTTTCTAAACTGCGTTAGACCATTTCTTTTGGTGCTTTCTGAGACAGAATGTATGGAAGTTAACAAAATATCTTAGAATAATTTTACTTTTTTCAAGTATTCAAACAGATTTTTCTGCATTGAGCATCTATTTTGGCCCTGTGCTATAATTTCATGAAATCCTGAGGACTTAACTTTGCCCCGTAATCCATGTGACCCCGAGGTTTCCATGATTCAGAACGTTTCTGACGCCACGTTTTAGCTTTCAGTCTCCTTTTTTATGTCCTCTGACATTTCTCCTTGATATCATTTTTTTCCTCCATCTTATTGCAAATTTTAGCTAAATTTGTAGAAGTAAAATCACTGAGGCTTTTCTTTGCATTAGTCAGGATTCTTTAGGTCACACGTGATGGAAACCCAATGCCAAGTGGCTTCAGTAAAAAAAAAAAGGGAATCCCTGTGGTTGGGAAGCCGGGGAGGGTGGCTGTAACTCACACCTCTGATCACATCCTCCGGGTTTCCTCTCTTCGGCTCCTGTCTGCTTGCAGGTTTAGCCCACGTTCGGAACATAGATGGCAGTGTTTAGGGAGGAGAGTGAATGGCTGGATGGAGAGGATGCAGGGATGCTCAGATGGTGAAGTAAACAGCTTTTACTCTGTGCCTTTGTGATATCTTGTTTTTTTTAATGACGTGTAGTTGATTTACAAGATTGTGTTAGTTTCAAGTGTACAGCAGAGTGACTCAGTTATGCATATATATCAATATATATTTCTTTTCCAGATTATTTTCCACTATCTCAGTAGGTTATGACAAGATATTGAATATAGTTCCCTGTGCTGTACAGTAGGTCCTTGTGTGTTACCTATTTTATATACAGCAGTGTGTATATGTTAATCCCAAACTCCTAATTTATCCCTCCCCCCCTTTCCCCTTTGGTAACCATAAGTTTGTTTTCTATGTCTTTGAGTCTGTTTCTGTTTTATATATGGATTCATTTGTACTATTTTTTTAGATTCCACATGTAAGAGATACCATATGATATTTGTCTTTCTCTGTCTGACTTACTTCACTTAGTATGATAATCTCTAGGTCCATCCACGTTGCTGCAAATGGCATGATTTCATTCTTTTTTATGGCTGAGTAGTATTCCATCATATGTATGTACCACGTCCTCTCCATCCATCCGTCTGTCGATGGGCACTGGGGTTGCTTCCGTATCTTGTGTGCCTTTGCGGTATTTATCTCGCTCATCCATTGACCTGTGCTGCTGGTCCTTGGCTACGTTCCCGATAAGCCAGATGTGGGAACAGGGAGTTTTTTGGACTCCCAGGCACTTCCTATATATTATTCTCACTAATTTTTGCAGCAGACTTAAAAGCCGGTTGTTCTCACACACATTGTGTCAGCGGGGAAACAGCCCCACTGCAGCTGAGCCTGGGACATGGCTGCAGTCAGCTCTGGCCTCTGAGGCGGGGCATCCCGACTCGGCCCGCCTCTCGGCGATAGGCTCCCTGTGACAGCCCTGATCAATCATGCCAGTCGTGTGTTATTTATACTTGGACACATGCTGCACCCTGCAGTCATCTGGGCGGGTTAGATGCCGCGCACGCCGGTGGTAATAACTATAAATAAGACGTAACTTGCCGACTAGGCATGGGTCCTCTTTTAGGTAGAAGTTCTGGCTAAATTAACCCCAGGATGAAACCAAGTCAGAGCTTGAGTCATCTCTGAAATAAATTTTAAAAAACCCAACCAAACACACACGCACCCCAGAGGCCACCTTCCCTCCATCCACGGCTAACAGCACTCTCGGGATTTGGTGTCAAAATAGTGAAAATGCTTTTGCAATCAGGTCTGTGTTAGAGACTCATCTGCGAGCGTCCGTTTAGGTACCAGGGAAACTTTAGCCCCAAAGCATTAAAGATAAGTCTGCAAATTTATGTTCGGGGTGCAGCGGAGTCTGGGGAGGGCGGGCGGGAGATGTCAGGGCCCTGCCCTCTTTTTCTCGGTCGGTAGCTGCTTCCTCAGTTTCCTGGGCGTGAGAAATGCACTTTGTGAGTCGGGAAGGATGCTTTTCACTTTTCGATTTTTCCGCCTCGAATGAAACTTTTTCCCTCCTAAGAGCAGGCTGATGATTTATGATGCAGGTATCAGCGAGGGGCCAGGCTTCCCAAGGGTCTATAAATAGCATCTCTTCAGCCATAAATGGGAGGGAGGCTGGACGTTTGGAGGGAGACGTGCTTTGCTTCCCTCGGCCGGAGCCTGCAGCCCGGTGAGCCCGTGAGGCAGACGCTGTCTCCTCTTCGCCACCTTCCTTTCTCTCTGGGTGAGTTTCCTCCGCTTCTTTCCTTTTCTGATGTGAGGCTTTGGAGGAAGGAAGGATAGCGTGCAGAAGCTGGCTGCACTCAGATTTCCTAAGCAGAGGGTGTCAGGGTGAAGCCATGGGAACCAACGAACTCCGCTCCATGCAGAAAGCCAGCCAGTAATTAGAGCCAAGGTCTGGGTTTCTTTGACTGGATTCGAATACTTTCTGTGTTGTTAGGAGGTTCTGAGCCCCTTCCCAGCCCTCGCACTTTAGCCCTGGTTTTTGCAGCATCTCCTTTTGCTCCCTGAGTTGGTTGATGGATGTCTGCAATTTTCACGAGTCACAGAAATGAGAGCCTCTGTCAGGAGAGGGCAGGTTTGAAATGGTGTGAAATAAAATTGGATATTTTCTTAAGAGAAACAGAAAGAAAGCAGGGCTCTTCAGCTCAGACCTGACTGTAGCATCTAGGGGAGGGGACAAAAACAGTACTTCTTGTCACTGTTTCTAATTTCTCCCCTCACAATGATGCTTTTCCCCTTTGTGCTTTTTCATGCGTTACGATCCTGCAGCATTTTCAGGCTCGGTTTCCCTAAGAGAGCCTGAGCTTCCTCTGGTCATGCTCTTGAAACGCTGCCCCAGAAAAATGCAGTGGAGTTGGATGCCTGAACCCAGGAGGCCCGGGAGGGGCAGTGAGGCAGGAACGTGGGGTCTCAGTGCTTGGAAATGCTTAGCTCTCTCCACCTCCTGGTCTCAAGGTCCTTCCTCACTGAGTAGACGTAAGACAGGCGTCGAAGAGCACACGCAGCAAAGATCATTTAGAGTAGCTATTTACTGGACTAAGTCTGGGCTCTATGTGCAGCGAATTCGCATGACGCTAACTCTGAATTAGGGACCTTCACCCATGTGCCTGTGCTTCATGAAAACAAGGGTAAAGTTTATGGGATGAAATACTTGTGTCACCGTTGATTTGTTTTTAATTCTCGCCATTTATGAAAAATGTGGTAAGTCTCTGGGTTGCTGGAAAGCTTCTGTCCGGGAAGCAGCGCATTATCTTGTCTCTCCATCTAATTCGATCCTGCTTAAGCGTTGGGCCCGGGTGGGTCAGGCTGCCTGGAAGAACCCTGGAGCTTCAGGGAGAGAGGTAGCTGAGCGACCTGCTAAGACATTCAGTCCTGGGGCTGAGAGGCTCTTTGGGGGACACTTGGGAAGCTGGCTGACAGACGTTAGACGTCAGACCACGTCGGATGGTGAGATTTTGAGAGTTATGCTGTGCTCAGTTATATTTACTTTTGGAGCTGAGTAGTTTGGAAAAACCTTGGGGAAAGTAGTCCCCGATGTGAATGGAACCCGTCTTGGGAACCGAGGGCATAGTTCCTTGGGGCTGTGGACCAACTGTACCCTTTCTGTTTCTCCAGAAGAGCTTTACCTTGGTGTGTTCATGGACTTCAACAACTTTAGCTGCACAAACAACCATTTCTTTTATGAAATGGAAGTAAATGTGTTTTCATTGAAACGTCTTCACAGATTAAAACCCTTCTTGGTGACATGAGAGATCGGTTCCAGATAGTCCTCGCAGGAAGGGATCAGGATGGAGCCTGTCACGGACGCATGGCCCCCAGTGCTTGACAGGCTCGCGTTTCATTTCAGTGTCATGATTCCCAAAGGTGGCAGGAGCGATGGTGGGTGGGAAGCAGGCCGGTGCCGAGTCAGACGCCGGGATGGAAATTTGGCTTCGTCACCGGGAACCAGTGACCTGAGGGTTAGTTTCATCACCTGAAGCGGTTTCCTCATAGGAAATGTCGAGATTCGAACCAGGACAGAATAAGGTGACGCATCTCAAGTTGTGTAAAGTCACTCACGATCGCTGAAAACACCAGAACCTGTGTGTTTCATCAAGGTCGACTCTGCTTCTGTGGTATTTGAGGGCGGTCAGTGGGCGGAGCAGTGTTGCCTCCGGTGGTTTTAAACTTGGCCACAGATCCAGGCGCCGCTGGCGCGCTTGAAGGAATGTTCCTGCCTCCTCCTCTGGCCCCTCTGTTCTCAGCAAAACAAACTGAGCCCCGAGAGCTGGGTGGGCGGCAGGGTCAGCGCTGGAATCCCGCCCCCGACACCCCCTCCATGCGGGACTCACCCCCCAGAACTGTGCTGGGGGCCGCTGTCTTCGCTGTGTTTTGAGGCGTCAGCTGGGGGTCGTTTCCCTAAAGAGGAGAAAGTGGAGGGAGCTCTGTGCACACCGCCCGCCACGCCCTCCTCTCGGTGGGGTCCCCCTAGCACAGCTGGCCACGCCCCTCACGGCCCCAGGCTGAGGGGGGTCGGAGCCCATGCTGAGCCTGCAGGGAACTCGCTTCCACGAGGCGTCCTCCCCCCTGTCTGCAGGTCCCCAGTGGGGACAGGGACACCCGGGCAGGTTCTGGAATTTTTTTTTTAAATTTTATTTATTTATTTTTGGTTGCATTGGGTCTTCCTTGCTGCACGTGGGCTTTCTCTAGTTGCGGCGAGTGGGGGCTACTCTTTGTTGTGGTGCGTGGGCATCTCATTGTGGTGGCTTCTCGTTGCGGAGCACGGGCTCTAGGCGCACGGACTTCAGTAGTTGTGGCACGCAGGCTCAGTAGTTGTGGCTCACGGGCTTAGTTGCTCCGCGGCATGTGGGATCTTCCTGGACCAGGGCTCGAACCCGTGTCCCCTGCATTGGCAGGCGGACTTTTAACCACTGTGCCACCAGGGAAGTCCCCAGGTTCTGGAATTTGAGGTCCACTGAGCAGAGCCCAAATGGGTGGCCTGGCGTGGGCTTGGGCTGTGTGGTGGCCCTTCCTGTGCACCTGGGCTGGGCTTAAGGCTCATACAGTCAGTGAGTGCGGGCAGGGGGCCCCATGCACAGAAGGTGGGAGTTTGCTGCCTTCCCCGGAGCAGGCGTCCCTAAGATGTCTCTGTCCTTGAAATGCAATGGCCCCCCGGTCCAGGCTTGGCCGGCGCGGGGCAGGGCAGGTGCTCCAAGTGCGGGTGGGTCAGCATCATGTCCACTCAGTTAGCAGAGAATCACGTGGGCTGAGCCCTGGGTACCGCCGCGGTCCCATGGTGTCCTGGGGGTCGTACCTCCAGCAAGTCCACGGTCAGAGCGAGAGCGCGGGAACCACGTGCGCTCGACTCCGGCCCTGCCCCTGATCGCCGCAAAGCGCCTGCTCCCGGCAGGAGGCGTGAGGACTCAGCGGCCACACTGGCGTCACGTCAGCCCAGGACACGCCGGGTGCTGACTGCACTCGGAGCCCGCAGGTCGCTGGCTCTGAGCAGGAGCAGGGTCCCACCGAGGGGGGGCTCTGAGGGCGCTAGCTGCCACACTCTACACATGTCGAGATAGCTTATCCTCTCCAGTCACCTAGGCCATTTTTGGATTCTTCTCTCTGCCAAGAAACACACCCGGATCTGCAGGGTGACTCCACACAGATGTAAGTAAATATTGTGACGGAACAGGACCACTGGTGCAGCAGCAGGTGCAGGAGCTGTTCTGGGTTTTTCTGCTGTAGCTGACTTTTCCTCCGTGAGTGCAGGGGTGATGGGAGAAGGCGTCTGGATGAAACTGGCTCCAAGTGGCCACCCGTGTGCCCCAACACATCAATCCAGTGACCTGTCCCCAGCAACGGAGTGTGTACCTTATGGGCGGAAGCTTTCCTTGAAGATTCACCCTGAGTAACTCATTGGAAAATCCCAGAGATGCAGTCGAGGATATTGTTCAAGTGTTAAAGTGATAAGTGCGTGTTTTCAGACACCTGCAGAATTCAACTTAACAGCACCAGACAACGACAGTGTGCTAGGGGCGGCCCCCAGTTGTTTGTTCCTCCCTGCCAAGCACGGTGCCAGCACTGTGCAGATTCAGTTGAACGTCCAAGATAGAGAAATGATAGGTCAGCCCAAGGTCACTTCACAGTAGTGCTGGAGTCGGAAGTCAGTCCTAGGCCTGTCAGGTGTCAAAACCTGTGCACTTGACCTCAACGTTATGGTACCTCTTTCAAACCGGGGGTGGAGTGGAGGGGTATGTTTTTATTGGGTTCTTTGAGGTGCAGCATCCTATTATATATTTATAGTCAAATGTACGCCAGCCACAAGACACACGCTGGACCCTCAATGGAGACGTGGTAGTTGGTTCTTAGGAGGGAATTTTGAGGTGAGTTCGTGTGGAGAAGTATAGGAGACCCCGAAGGAGAAGTCTGGCGGCCTCTCGATGGGCAGGCACTTCTGTATGTTTTTAGGGAAATCACTTCTCCCCTCTGGCTGGCGGGTCCCCTGCCCCACTCGTCCTCCCCCATAGAATAGGGGTTTGGATAATCCCCAAGGATCTTTCCAAGCTCTATAATTCTGTGATTCTAGAAAGTCACAGTCTAAAGGGAACGGATCCTGAGACATAGACTTCGAGCAAATTCTATGCTTGTAAGGTTTTCTAACGTTTGCTTAGAGGTGTGCGCTGCAATGAGGAATGAGGGTGAGGGCCCGTCTCAGGACAGGACCTGGCATTTTCTGCCCGTTTCCACCCCCGTGTCCCCTGGGGCTGTGCTGTGAGGCCTCCTAAGGGTCCTTCTTTAAATCGGGGCAGATTATTCCAATTTCAACACAGAGGACAAAAATGGAGCTCGGGTTTGGAGGAGTTCTTGTGCCCCTTAATTTGGGAGGTTAATAATCACAGGGCGGGCTTCCCTGGTGGCGCAGTGGTTGAGAGTCCGCCTGCCGATGCAGGGGACACGGGTTTGTGCCCCGGTCCGGGATGATCCCACATGCCGCGGAGCGGCTGGGCCCGTGAGCCATGGCCGCTGAGCCTGCACGTCCGGAGCCTGTGCTCCGCAACGGGAGAGGCCACAGCAGTGAGAGGCCCGCTTACCGCAAAAAAAAAAAAAAAAAAAAAAAAAATCACAGGGATTTAGGGACATGGTCTGCGTCCCTTTTTAGAGAGAGTCAAGCAGCCCGGTAAGTTGGCATTTTACTTATTTGGGTGAACACATGCAGCAAACGGCCGTCTAATACCTGCACTGCTTCAAATCCCCACATCCTTGCTGCAGGGTGGGTCTCGAAGACTTCTTGTTTGGGGAGAATTTAGCCAAAGAGCGCTCACTTCCCCGCATCCCCCAGACTGTGGAGCTGGGCTCAGCCCCCAGGCCTGTCCCACCCAACCAAGCAGGCCGACAAGTAGCCAGTGAGACGGGATTTTAGGGGACTGGGTCTGGAAGGCTTCCTGGAGACCGTCTGTTCTCAAACCCCCCTTCAGAGCAGGAGAGTCTTCACCTCCTGCGTGGACGCCGAAACCTCCGTGCGGCTGCATGCTTTCCGGGGTGACGTTTCCTGTCTGCTTTTCCCGAGATCCTGAGCCCCAGGGTTTTCCTGCTTCCCACTTTGCCCCTGGGATGCCCTCTGTCCGCCCCACCTCCGCCCATCACCTCCCCAGTCCATTGGGCTCTTCTCAAATGTCACCTGCTTCAGGGCCTCTGACTGCCGTGGCCCTGGGCCACGTGCTCCCCCCCCCCATTACTTCCCAGCACGTTTTGTGTCTCCTTTGCTCTTATCTCCTCCTCTCTTGTATTCTGTTTGTTTACTTCTGTGACCTGTGCTTTAATTATTTTTATCCTTATCGCTCACATTGCTTTTCACGGTTGCCTTGAACAAACTAGATAGTTTGTAGACATTGGGTGAGTTTACAATTAAGTGAAACGTGCGGCTCAATCTTCTAATTTTTATGGAAGCAAACGAGAAATGAAGTCAGGTCCCAGGGAACTTAATAGGCGTCCAGGATTATTTCCTCTTATAGACCCTTTCTTACATTCTCTTCCCCCACAAGGGTTTTGCTAATTGGAGTTGATTTTCCTCTTTGGAACAACCTAAAAGGTTAGTGTGAATTGCAGGAGCCTGATTACTTTAGAAATTCCAGGACCTCTGCTCTGTTTGTTACTCTTTTTCCTAGGTGTCCACAAAGATGTCGCTTGTTGCCGTGCCCTTCTACCAAAAGAGACACAAACACTTTGACCAGTCATACCGTAATATTCAAACAAGGTACCTTGTGGATGAATATGCAGCGAAAAAGTAAGTTGTAATTCACTGATGGGGGCAGGCCGAGCCTTGATGACGAGCTTTGTCTGACTTTCAAGGCAAGAAGCTTTATCCAGTCCCCTGAAGACTGGAGGTGAACTGGTTTAGCCGGGGAGGTAGGGAGGGCCGTGCTCCCCGATGCCTGTGTCCAGAGCCAGACGGGGAACGTGGCTGACCCGGCTGCACAGCAAACTTTATGTGGGGCACTGCATGGCATCGTGGCAGGTCCTGGCAGATCCTAGTAGATCCTGGCAGGTCCTGGAAGATCCTGGGAGATCCCTGCAAATCCTGTAGATGCCGGCAGGTCCTGGTAGACTGGCTCTTAGCCCCTGGTTTAGCTCATGAGTCGTGGACCTTCAGTAATTGCTCCTTGACTTCACTCTTCTTCACATGCCTTCCAGAGCTAGAATCTAAAAGGTCACCAAACAGCGAGGGCGATGAGAAGGAAACCCATGGGAAAGAATGTCGGTGGGACAGAAGTTAACGGGGGCCGAGTGAAGATGGGATGGAAGCCCATCTCAATGATAATTTTGCTACGTTAATAATAATGTTGCAAAAGGTAGACTTTTCGTTCACTGTCTGATAGGCTGGTGTCAAGCCGCAGGCTCATCTGTGAGTTTCTGAGGTTCTGCGTCTGCAGGGGCCAGCGGCACATGCCCTGGCCGCCCACGTTTCCCCGGTGTTAATTTAGGAGGTGGACGCCGGGCACGGGCTCCGGCCTCAGGTCCCCGTCCCGGCCCCTGTATTTAGAACTGCCTGTGGTCCTTTGTGCTTAGCTGCCATCCTGGTAACAAACAAAGCCAAACATTCTGTGCTCCTCCCAGCAGCCTCAGGGAGCTTCGGATCCCTTAAGATTTACATATATATATAATCATGGCCTCAGGCCAAAAGGGCCTGGAAG
Organism: Delphinus delphis; assembly: GCF_949987515.2. NCBI lineage: Eukaryota > Metazoa > Chordata > Mammalia > Artiodactyla > Delphinidae > Delphinus > Delphinus delphis. The sequence continues at coordinate 25,162,190 of NC_082703.1, forward strand.
GCACTGGCTGGCCTGAGGGAGGGGCAGGGGTGTCGTGCAGCTGAGTCTGGGGGCACGTCCCTGTGGGGGATGGGCCTGTGCAGTCGGGCTGGAGGCCACACTTAGGGGTGTGTGTGTGTGTGTGTGTTCACATGTGCAAGTGAGCGCATACATGCAGGTGTGCCTGTAGGCATGTGCATGTGTGTGTGTCCGCATGTGCAGGTGTGGGTGCCCTGCATTTCGAGGATGGTTTGGGGGCGTGGAAAGGGAGTGATGCTGTTTGTGACGATGCATTTTTACACTTCTCCACCACATGTGATTTTTCCCATGTTCGCCAAGGCGCGCTTCCACCCAGACGTCTTCCCAGAAATCTGTCACTCAGGAGTCGTCCTCGCAGAGAGAGTCCAGCCAGACGGCACCGGGGGGGACCACCTGCAGGTTGTGTGCCAGGAAGGTGAGCTCCGCGCTGGAAGAGGATGAGCAGGAAAGGAAGCACAGGTAACGCCCTGCCCTCTCTGCCTGCAGCTGGGCCAGCCCCGGGGGCCGCGCGCTGCCCTGGGGCCTGGGCAGGGGCTCTGCAGTCAGAGAATGAGGCGGTGGGGGGGGTGTGTGGGTGTGGAGGTGGGGGTGTGGGGGTGTGGGGGTGGGGTGGGGGTGGGGCATAGCTGAAAGGGGACGTGTGCAAACTGGGAAGGGAACACTTGCTGCAGTGAAAGCCACGCACGACCGTTTTCAGTCGATTCTTATTCTCCACCGTCATCGTCTTGATTCATCCCGACAAGGAAACGACTGGGGGTGGATTTTCTGCATCCTCGTGCAGAAGAGAACCCTGCGGTCCAGAGGACCCACGGCCACTGTCCACACGTTGCAGCTGGATTGGCCTCAGGCCTCTGTCCTCTGCCCCCAGACTCACTCCCTTTCCCCAGAAAGCACGCTGGTCCCATTCGGAGGCCTCAGGACCTCAAGGGCTGAGTTGGAGTTTTCCAATTTCCACCACCAGCCTCCTCGGCTACTAAGGAACAGCTGTGAGGCTGGAGACTTGAGTGGGGAATCTTCCAAAGAGAGGCCAGGACTCCAGCCACGTGTCCGTGTGGACACAGAGCTGCAGGGAGGGGCTTCTGTAGACCCTCATGCTTCACATTGCTACAGACTCAGCTCATGGGGAATATGTCACAGGAATGGGGTGGGTGACTAAGAACCTCGGTCTTAAAATTATTTCCAGATCACAGAGAAACAGGTGGTCAACTGCCTTGGATCTTTTCAGAGCAGAGGACTTGAGCATCTCATGTATGCTTCATTTCGTAGCTGCTCTGTTTTTTACCCCTCACCTTCTCCTCCTACTTACTCCTAGAAAGTTTTCTCTGTATCGCTAAAATACTCAAAACTGGAAGGAAAATGAGATTTCGCTCAACACGTTTCAGTCTGAAAGTTGCACTATGACTAAGGAATCTATTTAGTGAAAATATTGTATAGCTGAAAAGATTAGCCTTTATTTATTTATTATTATTTTTTGGCAGTACGCGGGCCTCTCACTGCTGTGGCCTCTCCCGCTGTGGAGCACAGGCTCCGGACGCGCAGGCTCAGCGGCCATGGCTCACGGGCCCAGCCGCTCCGCGGCATGTGGGATCTTCCCGGACCGGGGCACGAACCCGCGTCCCCTGCATGGGCAGGCGGACTCTCTCAACCACTGTGCCACCAGGGAAGCCCTAGCCTTTATTTTAAAAAATTTTTGAATCATCTTTTAGATGCCTTATGGGAATTTTGCCCTGAAAATTTATTTTATTGTCAAGTGAAGACTTCTTTTGTGAAAGAATCACTTCAGAATGTGTACATTAAGGAGCTGGGTTTTATGTGTTGGATTATTTCAGAAAGGCTTCTACTATGCTTCCGGTTTTCGCACAGGGAGTGAGAAGACCAGAGCTTTATAATTTTATTTTAATCAGTTATACCTTGGTGTGATCTTATCCCATAAAGTTCCTACTCCTCAGTTTCCTGAGGGGAAATAAATGGGGAAAGGAAGCGTGTATTAATCTGAACAGTCAGGGAGTGGGTTACCATGATTGACGTGGTTCAGCAAAAATGACTTTTGTGACAATCCTGGCTGTTGGAAATCTTCCTAAAACACATGAAGCTACTCTTGCAATAGCAAATCTGACTCAAGAATGTATTTGGATTCTTGATGACTGATTATAACGTTACTGTGTCCCTGGAGCCCAGGGTAAATGTCAGTCCCTCTGGGCAAGCACAGTGGATATAGGTCAGGGCTGTGTCAGCTCTCCACGGAGCCCAGCACCCATGCTTTGGGATTCTGCATTTTAGGACCCTCACAGTATGTTATTCTCACAACCCATGTGCATATCTCCCATGTGAAAGGTCTTATTGAAATTAGGTCTTTCCTCCTTTAAAAGTAAATCTAAGTAATTGGAGGTTTTGGTGAGCGGGGCCGGAGTTAATGGAGATGTTATCGCAACCCCTGCTCTGTCCCTGCCATTCGAGGGAGCCCGGTGTAGGGTGATTTGAGGAGTTCGATGAATTCCAGTCCTTATTATGATAATTCACTACTCTTGCTGGCCTTCCTGAAAGTACGTATTTATTCCTTACCTCCTGTGGCAGATATGAGTTTAACCTACAGGACAAATCGGTCCTTGGAGAGAGATGAAGTTATGGGTTCATCAGTTTGAGTTAAGCTGTGTCTTCATGTAAAATAAATACCAATGAGGCATTGGTGTGCCCTGAAGGGTCTGGAAATGTTCTGCTGGAAGATACAGGGGATTAGAAATGTCCCTTTGACGCCTCTACTTCTGTCCTGTGAAAAGTGGGCCTCCCTGCGTTATGCAGCTGTCCGAGGGGCTTGTCTTTAGGGCAAATGCACGATGAGTGACATCATTCTGCACAAGGGGGCAGTGTCACAGTCACCCCATCACAGACTAGCAGGGGTGCTTTCTCAATGTCCCAGATCACAGTATTGGGGGCTGGGCCGGCCAGGGGGAGCAATTCTAGTTCTAATATTTATTATAAAACATCCGGCACTGGCAGTGCGATTGACAAGTGCAATTCACATAGACATTCTAAACGAGGTCCAGGTGGGACTTCTGATCCTTTAAGCTTATCAGGACAGTTTGCGGCAGGAATAGAGATTTGCCTTTGCTTACGCTGTCATTTAGTGGGATTCACTGCAGACAGGAAAGCTCGGTTCCTGCCAGCCCTCTTAGCAAAGCGCTCGCTGTTTCTCCCACCGGGACCTACAAAATCATTTCTGTGCGTGTGGCTCCAAGAGTGAAGGGGAGCCGGGCAGTTGGGGTTACGTGATGTGACGGGTGTGCACCCGTGCCTAAAAACCTAGACGCTTGTTCTCCTCCGTGGAGAATCACCATGAGCAGAGGGTGTGGGGAAAGGCCGGAGGGGCGAGGAGATTGTGGGTGTGTGTCCGGGGAGGGGACGCAGGCAGGTGTGGGCTGGGCTGGGCTGGTCGGAAGTGAAGACGAGGCTGAATCAACACTGGCTCGGGGTTTAGCTTTTATTACAGTTCCTGTCTCCACGGTTCTGCCTGAAGAAGCTGCAGAGTTTCCTGAAACTCTGTGTTCAACCTCCAACTTCCCGGACACCTGGCACCAGGCCTGCGATTTGCGCTGTGTCTGGAGAAGCGCAAACTGGTAGTCAGGGCTGCGGGAGAGGCTGGGGATGGGGGGGAGCTGCCCGGGTTCTAGGACGGCTTTCCCCACGCCGCTGGGCCACACAGAGCAGGAAGTCCTCCAGTCTGACACCCCACCGTTATGAGCCACGTCCACCTGGTCCCCGCCTCCCCGGCTGCACACGTGATGCTGCTGTTTTCCCTTCCCGGGCAGCCCAGGGAACAGCAAGCCTCTGGCTCTGCTGGGGCCTCTGGAACGCGGTGGTGAAGGAGGGGATGGGGCCGGGGAGGGGTGACAGGCTGGCTGGACGCACCGCTGGGCCAGGCAGTGCCAGGATGTAACCTGTGGAGCCCATAGAGGTGGCCCTCGGGCCAGAAAGGAGGTGCCCCTCATTTCTCTGCCCCGACAGATTAAGAAGCTGCTGACTGTATCCTTTTACTTTTTCTAGAATACAGACTTATTTCTTAATTTGAATCTATTAGTTCAGAAGGCTTCACTTCAGTCTTAAATTCACTCAGAAACGGCAGCCTCTAAGGAAAACGAGTGGGTCCTGTGAGTCGCGGCACAGAGGAGAGCTTGCAAAAGAAGCAGAAGTAGCTTCTCTCCCACCCTCTCCTCGAGCCCACTTAGGAAGTCCCCGGGGACCGCGTGTCTGGTCCCAGGCCCTCAGTGACCACATGCCCTTTGCACGTGTCCCGAGAATACTGTGGCATCTTGGCTTCCGCAGGTACCAGTCACTGGTGGCTTCCTATGGGGAAGCCAAGCGGCAGCGTTTCCTCAGCGAGCTGGCCCAGCTGGAGGAGGACGTGCACCTGGCCCGCACCCATGCCCGGGACAAGCTGGACAGATACGCCCTGCAGCACGTGGACAGATACGCCCTGCAGCACGCGGTAGGGGTGGGCGGGTGCCGGGTGCAGCTGTGCCGTCAGCACGATGCCCGCGGGCCTGGTGGCGGGAGCCTCGCGCCCCTGGCACCCTGACGCGCTGCTTCCCGGGGCAGGTGGACGACAGTCTGGCCTGGGAGAGGCACTTACGTGAGGAGCGGCTGAACAGAGCCCCCGAGATCCTGGTGCAGCTCCGGTCACACACCATCTGGGAGCGGATGTCTGTCAAGCTGTGCTTCACCGTGCAGGGCTTCCCAACCCCCGTGGTGCAGTGGTGAGTGGGGGCGCCTCCCGGGGCAGAGGCCCCACTGCTCTTCCTTTGAAGGATCTGCACCCGTTGACTCACCTGAGCGGGTGGAGAAGATCCACCTGCAGGGAGCGCGCGGCACCTACTCCAGGGACCGATGCTCTTGAAACTCACCAGGAAGTGCGTGCATGAAAACACGGAGAGGCCCCTGGAAATCCTAGGCAGGCGTTTTCATTTTAGTGCAATTGACCCAAATGATTTTCCAGAGGACTTTTATTGAAAACCAGGTTCCCGGAAATGACCTGTGTTTACCTGCAGCTCCGCTTTTACTCATGTAAGTGGAGACCCTAAACTCCAAGGCTCTGGAACCACAGTGAGAGGGTTCCTCGAGCCTTGTGATGCTGAAAATTAAATAAGCCCCACCGACAACACTTTTAGTTTCAACGTACGTTGCTAAAACTCACTTGTATGTTCATTTATTTTCCCACTTGCTGGTACCGAGTCCCCAGGGTCTGTCGTTGGCCACAACACGGCGCTTTCACATACGTCCTGGGTTAGGGCTCTCAGCAGTAGAGCAGAAAAGTAGTGCCTCCGCCCTCTGGCTGCTCACGAGGTGGGCCGGGGAGGCTGAGAGCCACCCACCCTTGCCCTAGGGGGAGCCGTGGCCCTGCTGTCTTGGGGGGACACCGAGGCCAGCCTCCTCCAGGCAGGGTGCAGAGCAGTTGGGTCTTTCCACGTGCACTCCGGCTACACTGCGGCCTCGCTCCAGAGGCTGGGCCAGGGCCTAACCAACTGGCACGTTTGTCCTTGGAGTGATGTATCCAGAGTTCCTGACAAGTTCCAGGGGACCTTCGGCCCACGCTCTGTCCCATGCAGGTTGAGGGTTGCCCAGGTAGTCTGAGTCCTGCCAGAGCCCGCTCCCCTTAAACAGCCAAGAGTGGGCTCTGAGCCTTTCCCGTAGCTGCTCCCGCCCTGCGATCCGAGTGGTGAATCGGGCAGAAGCAGAGCGAAAGTGTGCTGCGTGTGTGTGTGCGCGCGCACGCTCGCCCGCCCACGAGGGGCGGCGGGGAATGGGAAACAGGAAGGTGGGGACACGTGCAAAACAGCCAGTCGGCCTTTACGCTCAGACAGGTGTTTCCCTCTTTCAGGTATAAAGACGGCAGCTTGATCTGCCAGGCAGGGGAGCCGGGAAAGTACAAGATTGAGAGCAAGTACGGGGTGCACACGCTGGAGATCAACAGGTAAGGGCTTGGCGGGCACGGCCGCGCCCCAGCACCTGCCCAGGTGAGCAGCCTCTCAAACACAGAAGTGGCGGGCAGCTCACACCACATCTGAAGTCTGCGTGACGTTCCTGGTGTTTCTGAGTTAAATATTGGTCGTAGAGGCTTCCCTTTGTTTCCTTGGGGTCAGGCCAGAGGGATGTGGATTCAGTGGTTGGTTCTGTGGGGCTCCTGTTCTGGGAACGAAAGGAGAAAATGGCCTAAGGAAGGACGGCAGTGCCGGGTGTGAGGGCCGCTGGGAAACGCACAGACACCCTCACAGCCTGCTCAGCAGCGGGCTGCATCTCCTGCAGGTTTGGGCAACGGTTCCTAAGCGCAACTCTTCAGGGAAACATGACCTTTATTTTCTTCTCGTAGCAAATTGAAAACATGCAGTAAATACAGATAACTAAAAGAAGGTAAAGTTCATCCGTATTTCCAACCTCCAGGGTCGGTATTTTGCTGTACTTACAGCACTGCTGTTTCCCTTACACAACACACTTGTAGAACCGTACAAGCACGTTTTGATTTTTTTTTTTCCACAAAAGTGAGATTCCGCTGTTCATTTACTCTCTGCTTTTCTGTATACACAGCTTCTATTTTTTACAAAAAGATTGTAACATTATGCAGATTAATTAGGACAGAGGCTAACAGGTTACAGTTAAGATTAAAATTTGTGTCGAGTCATAGCCTTGTTTCTCTAGGTAAATTTGAGGCTGTTTAGAAAAGCTGGAGGCCCTGGCCCCATGGACCCCACTGGCACTGTTTATTGAGAACCTACTCTGTGCCCCACACAGTCTAGGAACTTGTGTTAAAGCGACCAAAACCTCGATTCCTGACTTGGAGGTCCAGAACATGGCGGCAAGCCTTAAGTGTAATTAAAAGGGAATCATACAGTAGATCAGCCTGGGGCTGGGGCGGGTGTGGTGTTAAAGGGGGGCCAGGCAGGCCTTAGAGGAGAAGACATCTAAGGGGATGGAGGAGGGGACAGATGCGTGGGGCAGAGGCTCCGAGAAGGAGCTTCAGGACCCCAGGGCTGCAGCAGTTGGTGGGAGTCATAGGACAGAAGGGTAGAGATGTCACCAGCGCCGTGAAGATTACCCCGGACCCTGTAACCATCACAAGGCTGTTACTGGGGGCAAAGGGGAAGTGAAAGATCTGTTTCCAAAGGGTCACTGACTGCGAACGGATAGTAGGGCAGACTTGGACAGCTTGGCCGAAATTCAAGAAAGATGGTGGGGCCTGGACCGCCGTGGGTGAGCTGGAACCAGTGAGGTGGGCGGGGCCCGATTTTGAAGTTAGAGCAGTAGGATTTGCTGATGGATTGGATGTGGGTGTCAGTGAAAAAGAGGGGTCGGAATCAGCCCCAGAGTTGGGGGCTCCTGCGTCAGCTGAGGTGCGGAAGGCTGAGAGTGGGCGGGGTCTAGGCATCCCACTTTCCTTCAATTTCCAAAATTTCCAGAAATTTCCACAGGCAGTAAGCCATACTATCTAGAAAGAGAAACTTTCCTTCTTTTGAAGAGTATTTTTATTTAGTGTGTGTGTGGGGTGACTCTTTTCTAACCTGGGATGCCCTAGCAACTGGTTTGTTTGCAAGCTGAATTTTAGTCATCGTTTTGAAAAGAGAAACGAATTCCCTTTCTCAAGTATGAAAAAGTCCTGTTCACACTACGTTGGCAACTTTTAAATTTGTACTGGGAATCAGAGAAGCTTTGAACCATGAGAACTAGATCAGTGAGGCCCCAGTATATGCAGGTGTCCTCAGATATATTACGTGGAGTTTGCCTCAGCTTGCCAAGAGTTAAGGAATTTGGGACAAGGAAATTTTTGAGACTAACTTTTCTCTCAGTATTCTTACCCACATTGGGACATTCTTAACAGATGAAATGTAGAGAGTCCTCAGAAAAAAGAGCCAGGGGGAAGCCCGCAAATTACAGCTGACCTCAGCTGTTCATTCCAAACTGCTGAGTTACCATCATCTGACCTGTGGCCAGCTAAGTGGTGAGGGATATGTTGGCTCCTTTGCTCCACTGGCTGGGGAATGAGCTCTTTCTGTTACAAGAGTGACATTTATTCCTATGAATATTCTTTGGCCACTGTCGCCGAATTCTTGAAGTGCCAAAAAGAGAGCTTAGTTCCCTTTGGTACTGTTCGAATTTAAGCTGTAATTCATACGATTTTATATGCTCATAAGATTTTCTCTTGGGACTCATAGGGTGAGTTCTATTTCTTCAAAGAATTTTCATGCTGCTCTCGTGTTTTTATAAAGGTGCTTAGAACATCCTATCTTGTGTTTTATTCTAACCTCACCTCTCTGCGCTCCCCACTCCTCGCAGGGCGACTCCAGGGCTAATCTCTTCTTACACTTTATTTTTAGACTTTGATATTCAAATTCTACTTTGAATTAAGTTGTAAATCCCGTGTTAACACCGCTTAGAGTTTGAGTACATGGGGCCTGACTACACAAGAGAAGTTCACGTGCCACTTAAACGTTTGCCTGCCCCTCTTTAAAATAGATGAAGTGTTATTAGTTTCTCCCCTGGAGTGGTTTTGGGAGCACTTCAGATGGAGACTTTGGGCTGCAAACATGCCCCATGGAAGTTTGTAAAAATTGAGACCAAAGGATACCACCTCTGCCTATTCTGGGATGAGGTCCAAAGAGAAAATAAACCCGTTTGCTCCTTAATCACTCGCTTGCAATTTCTGACAGCATGAAGTAGAGGCTCGAAATAGACTCTGTGGGTTGGCAAAATGCTTCTCCTAGCGTGGCGTCGGGCAGGAGAGGAAGATTGGGGGCCCCTGGGCTGTGGTCAGGCATGTGGGTCTCCAAGTGACCTGTGAGCAGAATTTTAAGTTGGGCACAGTCTCCTCCGAATCTGCAAAGTCCTGGCTGCCTGGTCCCTTGCTGTGTCCTCTGTCCGGTGCCCCCAGGCACCATGCTTCCTGCAGCCCACCCCCTGCAAGGGCAGCCAACAAATATATATGAGCCCTCCCCCAGTACATGCACGTGTGTTTATTTATAATCTGTATATGTTCTACTGTATTTTATAGAATGTAAAACATTTACAAAAGAGATGTGCAAAAAGAACGAGACAAGAGTAAGCATAACCGGAAGTTCTAACTCTCGCCTGCATCCTCCCTCAGCCGGGTGCGCCCTGCCTGGGGTCTGTGGTAGTAAATCAGTGGGTCTGGAGGTTTTTAGGGGGCATGGGCTTCTTTACAAATCAGATGACCCCGTGGAGCCTCTCTTCTGGATAGGTGCACGTGAGCAGGTGTGCACGTGTGTGGTGCACCAAGATCCTGCCTCCAAGGCGCCTTTTCCCCAGCCTGGTCCCTCCTGCTAAGTGCCAAGTGCTAACTGGTTACCTGACCGGCTATCAGCGCTAGAGTGTTAGGTACGTCGGCCTCCGGGGTCCTAATTCTGTGAGTCAACTGAAGAGCAGCTCAGACTCCGGCGGGAGACGCCGCTGTCCAGGTGGGCTTGGTGCCTGGGGCTTCTCCTGCCCCTTCTTTGCGTCACACGCCTCCTTCTTGGGTTCCTCCAGCTGTTCTCAGCTAAGAAACGATGGAGAGCAATTCACCGCGGTTCTCAAAACGCTTAGAAATCCGTGCTGTTTCATTGGAATGTAAAGGCAAAGGAGAGGACCTTCTCCGGGGAGGGAAAGGGAACCTCTTTTGAACTTCAGTCCAAGAATTCAGCTATACATTTCAATTAATAATATACACAGTTCATACAGTACTATACAGTTGCAAAGTATTTTCAAATGCATTGTTTTATTTAATCGTCAGTGTCCCCCAAGTAAAGTGTAGGTATTCCATAAACGTGTTTGAGAAGTTTTAAATACATACTATTTATTTGTTAAAAAGTCAGTAGATGAGACTTACCAGGCTGGCCTGACGAGGGCACAGACCTGAAATCAGAACTTGCGGCTGACGACTGCAGTCTTGTAATAGTCTGAGTAAACATAATTTTGCCCCAGCTTTTATTCTGATGGCACAATATTGAAGAAAAGTCCTGATTCACAGCGATTAGTGGTCGCAAATGGGAACATTAAGTTTGACCTTGAAATCTCAGAGTGTAATTCAGTTAAGCAGGGAAGGTGTGAGCAGCTCTGCCTGAGGGCCGTCGCGCGCGGCACAGAGCTGTGTCTGGGCTTCAGTGAATGGCCAGTACGTGGTGTGTCAAGGGTGTGTTGCTACTGTTGTTTTAAAAACGGCTGAAATTCATATTGAAGAAGAAATTGGTAGCACGTTTGGGAGATTTGGTTTAAAAACTATGGGACACAGTTTGGAAACTACCAAGACTAAGTAACGTCCAGAAAGGCCTTTGAGGGAGGTATTGAAGAAGACGGAAACAGGTTTATGGTGACGGATGGACACACTCTGAGTGACGTCTGTACACGGTCTTCTCGAGCACTTGACGTGCTTCAGGCACCAGTAACCTCCTCACTCAGCAGTGGGTAGCGAAGCTGACCAGCTGGGCCCGGGGACAGCCTTGGTTCAGGTCCAGCGGGGGGAGGGCCACTTCCTGTGCTGGGCTGCCCCGTCTGTCGGCTCTGGGTGGGGTGTCTGTTTTTGCCTTACGGCTCCTACTTCTGAGTCTGTGTCACAGTCAGGTTCCATCCCAGCCTCCAGGTCGGGGGATTTGGTGCTGCAGTCTGTACAGGAGCCTTTGCCTCTCGCCTGCATTGTTCTGGCTCCCGACTCCCCAGCCCATGCCCGACTCCCCAGCCCATGCCCGTGGGCGGCCCAACCCTCTGGTCTGCAGGGAGGGTGAGTCCCGCTAGTGGGGAAGGATCTTTGTAGAGCGAGGTATAGGGCTAATCCCAGAAGAATACTTCCTGTTTGAAGAATGCCTTTATGAAAACACAGTGGTTTCATTGTTTAGAAAAAATAACCCAAGGGCAAGGTTAAAAAAAATCCAAGCGAAGCCTAAGGTTATGGAAGACAAGAAATTCTCCACTCATCCCTAGACCCCCAGCCCTAGCCGTGTTCCCAGAGGTAGCTGCTGTGGCCTGTTTGTTGGGGGCGTGTGTGTGTGTGCGCGCGCGTGCTCAGTATGTGTGTAGATCAGCAGAGAACATTAATGGCCAGTGATGGGGAAAGCATCCGTGTTATGGTTACGGGATTCTTACATGTTGTACCGTCACTCTTACTCTGCCCCTGGCGATACGCTGTACCCGCAGTGTACGTGGAAATGGCACGGCAAAGGAATGTGATGCGTTCAGGCTAGAACTGCAGTTCTGTTGAGGGGCCTTGAGGTTGGCCTGTATCCCTCCAGGGTGGGCCTGAACGTAGTGCACTGGTTTGAACATCTGCGGTAGCGGCTCTCTCTCCCTTGAGCAGCGGCCGTGACAGGAGGCCAGGTGGCATCGCCGGGCGCAGCGGAACTGGATTAGAACCTCGTCGAGGCAGGGACGGGGTTCTTCCCAGGCAGCGTGGGTCCCTGAAATGTTCTCTCTCGTTTCTTGGAGACACTGTATGTTTTGGTCAAACTATTTTCAGCTCCAAATGGAATAGAAAATACAATAAGATGACGAAGGACTTCCAAAGAACGGGTTTGTCTCTGGGTCGCTGGATGCTTAAAGCATCTAAACGTGAAGTCTGAGTAAACTTTGTCTGTGTTTTTGTCACTCTGCCTGTGATGCCCATGCCTGGAGAGATGGCAGAAGGCCTTGTGGACCTTGTGGACCTTGTTTACCCAACTTCTTAAAGGCTCTACTTTCTCTCCAAGTGAATAGGGTAATAGTACTGTCTTGCTGGGCACTTGAGACTTTTATACAGAGTAGCCAACGGAAAGTAACTAGCAGAGGGTCAGTTGAGTAAGAGTCCTCACGTCAAGTTTTGGGGGGAAGCTGGTGGGAAGACAGTTCATAGCCAGAAGCTAAGCTTCGGCTTCTGTGGGATGGATGTGGGGAGCTGAGGAGCCCCACCCCTGAGAAACTGGGCTCCGCGGTCCCTGGGCCGTTGTCCTTCCCGGGGGTGGACATGTGTCCCTCACGACGCTCCGGGCCCGGAGGCCTCAGGTGGGTCCAGTCCAGGCACCTTTGTTACGCCCATGAGTGGGTGCTTCCTGTCTGGGCGATCCCACTGCTTTGGGGGTCTGCGCAGGGAACCCCTGGTGGGGAGGGAGGTGGGGTTGATTCTCCTGGAGCTTGAGGCCATTGGAGTTGCCCATTGACAAGATAAAACCACGGATGATGCAGGTAGACATACAGAACCAGAGGGAATACGAGCTTCTCTCTGAGAGTGCAGTTCAGCATTTCCGGAAGTGCTAGTACACTGTCTTCCCCCGCAAAGCCAAAGCCAAGGCATCGTACGGGATCAGACGTCACCCGTGTCTGTAGTTAATACCTCGCTCCGAGGGCAGAGCTGGCACTGCTCTCAAACAAATCACTCACGAACCAGGGGTGCAGGTCCCACGAGCTGCTGTCGAGGAAGGCTGTGCTCGAGTTCGGGTCACTGACTCTCAGAGACCAGGCCGGCCCCCGACAGCACGTTCAGGACGCTGTCTTGCTTTTTTCCCTCCAAGGGTGGACTTTGACGATACTGCAACCTACTCAGCGGTGGCGACAAATGTGCACGGACAGGCGTCCACCAATGCGGCGGTGGTGGTGAGAAGTGAGTCTGCCGTCTTGCGGGGATGGGGCGCTGTCTCCCCACCTTCTGTCCTCTTTCTCCGCCGTGATCGCCGGACTGTCTTGCAGGATTCCGAGGTGACGAGGAGCCGTTGCATTCTGTGGGGCTCCCGATCAGAGGTAAGTTGATTCTGTTCCTTCTTTGTGCAGAAAAATGTGTACTGACATAGCATATCATTGAAAAATATTTTCTAAGCATCAGATCTCTTTTCAAACTGTGTTGCAAAAGGCCCTTTCTCCTAGCTGGTGTCGGTGTGCTGACCGTCGCTGCCATAGATTCAGGGGCTCACACATCTTGGGGCTGATGCAGGATTTAAACTCTTTACGCTTTGCACGTGGCTCAGAGCACGCACCCCGTGCTCACTCTGCCTTCCATCCTCCTTTGGCACAAATGACCAGATTCCACTCCGCGCTGGTTTTCTGATTCTTCAGGAGTGGCTGAGTCCGCTCGGGCACCATAACAAACAGCACACCTGGGTCTTGAACATCACACAGTTACTTCCCTCAGTTCTGGAGGCTGGAGGTCCGAGGTCGAGGTGCCCACCGGGGAGGGGACACCGCGTCCCAGCTAGCAGGTGTGGGATGCCGTGTCCTCATGAAGAGCTGAGAGAAAGGGCTGTGGTCTCGTCCTCTCCTTACAAGGGCACTGACCCATCCCGGGCCCCACCTCCACGACCTCATCCAGCCTAATCACCCGAAGGCGACCCCCAATATCTTCACACCGGGGGGCGGGGCTTTGACCTGCGAACGGGAGGGACACAGGCGCTCGGGCCACAGCGCAGCCCGTGAGGATGCGAGCGCAGGCGGTGGTAAGGGACCTGCTTTGCCCAGCCGGCCCGCCGTGTGACCGCGCCCTCTGCCCCGTGCAGTGCCCCTGCCCTCCGTGATCCCACACATGCACTTCGACGTCCAGTTTCTGGAGAAATTCGGTGTCACCTTCCGGAGGGAAGGCGAGACGCTGGCTCTCAAGTGCACGCTGCTGGTGACGCCGGACCTGAAGCGGGTGCAGCCGCGGGCCGAGTGGTACCGGGACGGTGAGTGTCGCGGCCTCCTGCACGCTCTGCACCCACACCCGCCGTGCTTGGGCTCGGACCCCGGCCTCACTGGGGTGATGGTGACCTGGCGCTTTCTCCACCTCCGTGACAGCTGCGGGCAGCAAAGCAGGCGAGCCTGGGGCAGCTTGGACCTGCGTTGACCTTGAACTTCCCTGGGAATGGGTTTAGCAGGGAGGCCTGGAGGTAGATGAGTCATGGGGGGTTGTTATAGCCCCATAAAGAGGGTCTCCGTGAGATTAGGAGGAATGAGCGGGGTGTCTGTGTCTTTATGTTTTTCCTTTGCTGAAACAGTAGCTACCATTTATTAGAGCTTGTTGCGTCCCGACTCTATTCTGAGTGTGATAACTCACTTGATTTTCATCAGGTCTTTGGGAGGGAAGTGTTGTCAACCCCCTCATAAGTGGGCAGCTGAGACAAGGAACTTCCTCGCCCTACCCCCGACCTCCGGGAAGTGGCAGGGCCGGGACCCCCCCATTCCCGGGGCCCTGCTCCACTGCTTCCGCCAGCCAGCATGGGCTGCCCTGTGCGGCTGTGTGGTGTGTGTGTGTGTGTGTGTGTGTGTGGTGTGTGTGTGTCTCTGTGTGTGTGGTGTGTGTGTGTCTCTGTGTGTGTGGTGTGTATGTGTGTGTGGTGTGTGTGTGTAGTGTGGATGTGGTGTGGGTGTGTGTGTGGTGTGGGTGGTGTGTGTGTGTAGTGTGTGTGACGTGTGTGTGTGACGTGTGTGTGTAGTGCGTGGTGTGTGTATGTGTTGTGTGTGTGTGTGGTGTGTGTGTGTGGTGTGTGTGTAGTGTGTGTGGTGTGTGTATGGTGTATGTGGTGTGTGTGTATGTGGTGTGTGGTGTGTGTGTGTATGTGGCGTGTGTGTGTGTGGCGTGTGTGTGTGTGGCGTGTGTGGGTAGACTGTGGAAGGAAGCTTCATCTCGGGCTGCTGCTTCTAAGGGAGGTCGCTCCCTATGGATTCAGTCACAGAACATTCTGCCTGTGTTTATTCAGGGCCTAACCCAATGCAGAACAGCACAAAGAGTCACACGCCATTCCTGCCATGAGGTGTTTATAATCCAGTTGGGGAAAATACACAAAATGGTAAAGCAGAGCCTCTGTGAAGTGTAAGGAGTGTCCCAGAACAGGCTGTGATAATTTGCCAAACGCATGGCACTGGCCCCGCGCGCTGTTCAAGTTAGCCAAGAAAGCAGGTTTGCGGTGACGATGGAGAGCTTTATGGAAAGAAAAAATAGGCCGTTGACAGATGAGAAGGGCTCTGAGCTGGCGGAGGGGGAGGGGGACCCCTGGGCCCAAGCGCAGAGGAGAGGAACAGGTACGCGTCCCAGGTGCAGCGGAGATGCCTGTGACCTTGCAACCCCCGGGAGTCCGCTGCTGGGATCCGAGGGCACTGGGCTTGTGCTCTTCGGTTGGAATAGGATAGTTGTGTCTGATCTTCATGGTCCGGGAGGGAGAGAGGAAGGGAGAGAGCCTCTTTGTGGTGGCAAAGGAGATTAATTTACCCTTTGCAATTCTAATTTAAGAGTTAAGTTCTAAGATTCTAAGTTACCCTTTCTGGAAATGAAATGGGTTCGAGGAGCGTTCTCCTAACATTCCCAGAGGATGTTGGCTTGGATCTTAGAAGGTGTTCCCGTGACTAGGAAGTGCCCGGGATTCTGGGGACCCGCAGTTTCATAGTCTTGGCTGATTCGAATGGGACAGGCAGGTTCAAGGCTGCACCTGACAGGCTGTCCTCTCTGCACTTTCCAGTTACGGATGTTGGCAAATCAGTAGGTGAACAATAATTTCTCATGATTTTATTTTGTGTCTCCTTGATATCCAGTGTTGAGTATTTTTCGTCACTTCCCTTGTTTCTTCTCCCGAAATTTGCCTCTTTGGTTTCGTCGCCTTCTGACTGGTTCGTTGGCACTGTATTATTAATTTCTAAGGAACGCTGGTGGGGGACTTCCTGGTGTCAGCGTCTGGGTGAAGTGCGTTTTGAAGCCGCCACAGGGCCCCTTGCAGACGAGTCCCGCCTTTCACACTCCGCGTGCTGACCTCTGTCCTGTCCCGCGTGTCCTGGTCCCCCCAGCCCCACGTGTGTGTTTGTGCTCTGGGTCAGGCTGGCGGGCACCTCTGTCCTCCGCGTGTGCCCCGGGTCCCTGCGTGTCCCTGAAGCCCGTCTCCCTTGATCGTCTTCCAGACGTGCTGCTGAAGGAGTCCAAGTGGATAAAGATGTTCTTTGGGGACGGCCAGGCCTTGCTGTCCTTCAGTCACCTCAACAAGGACGACGAGGGTCTCTACACCCTGAGGATCGTGTCCAGGGGAGGGGTCAGCGACCACAGCGCCTACCTGTTTGTCCGAGGTGCGCAGGCTACGGGTGGGGTGGGACGGGGCCCAGACGGAGCCCTAGGCTGCTCCCCAGAGATGGCCTGACCGCCGGGAGGTGTTTCCTGGGCGCGTCCCGGTTACATCCGCGACATAAGCAGGTGTCACTGGGGATGGAGCAGAGGCGGAGCTTTGTGTCCCTGTGGCTGATAAATTGCTGGAATTCGTAGGATGACTCCTTGGAGTGAACAGCCCCGAACTGCTGATTCTGGAGGAAATCCACGCGGGGAGTGGGGTCCGGAGTGGAAGGGCCCGTTCCCGGGCCGCCTGGGCCTCCCTCCCCTCTTCCCCTGCTTAGGCCTTGTGACAGGGCCAGGGCCGTGGCAGGAAGGACTGACACTGTCATGACCACTGACTTCAGTCACATGTGTGTTTAAGACAGTAACCACGGGGGCCACACCTCCGGGACGTTTACACCAGGAGACACGCGTGTTGTCATGTTTCATCCTCCCAGCAGCCCATGAGAGCCTGTCCATCCCACTCATGGAAAGGAAAACAAAGCTCGTGATATCCCAGGCACAGTGGTCGATGTTATATATATACGTGTATTTATCTTTATGTATACGTATAACATAGATATTTGTGTATTATCTATAAATGCCTATCATATATAGGCTTGTGGGTGTCCATATTCATACGTGTGTCGATGTATACGTCACATATACACACGTTTATGTAAGGGATGTATAAAATGGATAAAATTATATATAATATTATATATATGTATATGTGTACACACACACATACATATTCACATATGTATATATAATCTAAAGTTCTTACAGCAGTTTTGGAAGAAAATATTCTCTCTTTCTCCAGGGAAGGTGTAGCGCGCAGAGGCCTGGGCACTTCTCTGGGAAGCAGGAGCTGGCCTCCTGCAAAGCCCGGCCCTGTGTGCGGGGCAGTGAGTGCCCCCAGCCGAGCCCTCACCCTGCAGCGGCCCTGGCTCGTGCAGCGGCCTCGGGCATAGAGGCCCCTCCTGGCTGAGGCCCGGCTGGCCCCTCCCCGGACACCAGTCTCTTCTGGGTGGCCGGCGGCTGCTTTCCTGACCGGGACGCCCCTCTTCCTCTCCCCGCGGCCCTGGCCACTCTGCCCTCCATTCCCCACCCCTGCCTTCCCTGCCCTGTTCTCCGTGTCTCCTGCACCTGTATGCCCACCTCGGGCTCCAGGTTATATGTGCCTGGAATGACACTGTCAGTATATTATTTTTTCCAAACCATTTCCGTTAGATCCCTGGGGTTTTAGACACGTCCACAAAGTTTTACCATTCTTATTTGGTTGGCGTTAAAATGTGCCTTCCATTCTCCGTGCGTGCCTTCTAGCAAGGTGTTTTGCCCCATGAAAGCACAGTAAAAGCAGTAGCTGACATTGCCTTGCTTGTGCAGCCAGCAGGAGGAAAATAATGCACGTATGGGGAGTTTAAGTGTTCTGACAACTTTCTGAGGACTTTGAATATGAGAGACAATATTTGACTTGGTGTGAAGAAATCCTTAGCTTTTAATATGCTGAGGAGATGGGAACAAGGAAGTGTACAGTGCTTACACTGCTAGGAAGGTCCAGCTGCCCTAGGTCCTGAAGAAATACACATTTTACATGGGGAAATTAAATGTGCAGTGTATTAACTTTCTAAATGGCTCTGTTGGCCTTCAGGGCCGCCGTAATTAACAGTTGAAAACAAACGTAATTGCACTGTGACCATAATTGGCTGTGGAAGGGATGCATGGGTACGGACCCAAAGTGTGCTCACGACTTGCAGGAAAAAAAATCTAAGTCCTCAGACCTTCGGAGGACTCTGAAACACACAAGTGTCTAAGGTACCATCTCTCAGGTGTTCAAAAGGCCCCATTGTTATTACATCGGTCGGTTTTGGACGACATGACATTATGTGATGACATGCCATCAGCAGAAGGTGAACTTCAACTTGGATTCGTTTACGGAAAATCACAGACTGAGTGTGTCCTAGAGGACAGAGTGTTTCGAGTTTAAAGACTCATCAGTACATGTATGTCTCTCGTCACCAATCTATCAAGGGCGTGAGGACTAGGCGGGGGAGGAGAGCAAGCAGATAGCTCACTGAGTTTGAAGAAGTTGTCAGCTGGCCTCAGCTGTCCCCCCCGCACCCAGGACCCTGATCACGTGACTCCCCTCTCCTCTCCCACCCCAGACGCTGACCCCCTGGTCACGGGGGCCCCTGGCGCGCCCATGGACCTGCAGTGCCACGACGTAAACCGGGATTATGTCATCGTAACTTGGAAGCCACCCAACACGACCAAGGAGAGCCCGGTCATCGGCTATTTTGTTGACCGGTGAGTGTCCACTGATTCCTCTGGGGATGGAAACGTTCCTCAAAAGAGTATTACCCAGGACGAGGTGTGTAGGTATTTCTCTGATCTCAAGTTTGTGACGCCGTTCTTGATGGGATATAGGTAACTTCACTATTTGGTTCTTAGTCACTCCTGGCTGGGTAATTGGAAAGTATCACCTGCCAGGCGGGGCCTCGTGTACCCACACGCGATTCCGTGTGTGCTGGCTGAGGCTCAGTTTGCCTAACTGGTACCAGTATCAAATCCCACCCTGCCTCTCCAGGCTTGCTCTGAGCCCAGCCTGCAGGCTCCGCTGAGGGTCCAGCCTGGGGCTAGGATGGGGCTCCGGCCGGCAGGTCTGTGCTCAGCCCTGTTCCTCCCTCCGAGGACGAGGGCCTGGGCATGGTGACGTCGGGCGGAGGATGCCAGCAGGAATTTGACATGCAGTTTCTGTATTGACATTTCTCAACCTGGGAAAAATGGAGGTCAATCTTTTCTACATTTTCAGATTTCTGGTCAGGACTTAATATTTCCTAAAGACTTCCAAATTCCTCATGAGAAGCGTTCTAGAAAGAAACATCTTAACGTGATTGGAGTAGACGGTGAGCCAGCCTCGCAGCGAGGACTCACTTTGTGTCCCGGTGGAGAAAGATGCGTCTTTGGGACACCGGGTGAAGGACCGTTGATTTCCTGGGCCTAGGCAGCAGACGTGCCAGGGAGCTTAGGGGCACCCAGAGATTCTGTGGTGTAAATTGAAAGAGAACCGTCAGGGATAGATCTGAAATAACCTTTGGAGGAGATTTTGCCTAAATGTTTTTGAAGGGGGGAATTGAGCTTCAGCTGTAAGTTAGAAAGACTCAGGGACGATACATTTCCTAGACAGCTCTGTCTTTTAAAGTTTATTTATACTACTATTTGTGTAAATCAATATTTCGACAGTATTCATTTTACCAGTGGGAGATGTTCTCCTGTTATAACTGTGAGATATATATATATATATATATAATATATACGCGTAATGTATGTATACAGCTCTATATACTTACTAGACTGATATAGTTGCTATTCTCTACTCTTATTTTTTATTTGAAGATGTGAAGTGGGAACTGACAGTTGGGTTCAGTGCAATGACCGCCCCGTGAAGATCTGTAAATACCCCGTAACCGGACTTTTTGAAGGAAGGTCCTACATCTTCCGCGTGCGGGCTGTCAACAATGCAGGGATCAGCCGGCCTTCCAGAGTCTCTGAGGCTGTGGCTGCCCTCGACCCCCTTGACCTCAAACCGTTACAAGGTAGGGCGCGCAGACTTCAAGTTCCAGCAGTTCTGTGTGATTTGTTCTTTCTCTTTTCCCCCCATCTTGTATCTGAGCCTCGAGAACATCTTCAGAGCTGAGCACAGCACAGCTGTGCCTCATGGGCTCCGGGTGGCCGTCAAGGTCACGTTAGGGGTGGGGATGCCAGGCTGACATCTACACCTTGAAACGAAGGTGCTTCATCTTCCTAAGGCTCTTCACTGAAATCCAGTTAAATTGGTTCAGAATTAGACTTTTCTTAGTCCACTGATGTTGTAATTTCAACACATGATGAGGCTCAGAAGGCGGTGAAGCCAAGCCCCTCCCTTTCTGAATTTTAATTTCACGTGACCCAGATTCCCTAACGGGATTGGGCCCTTAATTATGGTTTTAAGTGGGTCACTGCATTTTCCTTACCTGCGTGGCCTTCGGAGCACAGGCTCCGGACACGCAGGCTCAGCGGCCATGACTCACGGGCCCAGCCGCTCTGCGGCATGTGGGATCTTCCCGGACCGGGGCACGAACCCGCGTCCCCCACATCGGCAGGCGGACTCTCAACCACTGCGCCACCAGGGAAGCCCCCTGCTTGGCCTTTTGAATCCAGTACAAAGAGCCAAGAAGCACTGGATCTCTGAGACCACTTCCAAAACATCAACTGTGAGGACCTCAGAGTAGTGCGAATGATGTCATCGTAATACAAAGGTGATTCTGGGGGCTTCCCTGGTGGTGCAGTGGTTGAGAGTCCACCTGCCGATGCAGGGGACACGGGTTCGTGCCCCGGTCCGGGAAGATCCCACATGCCGCGGAGCGGCTGGGCCCGTGAGCCATGGCCGCTGAGCCTGCGCGTCCGGAGCCTGTGCTCCGCAACGGGAGAGGCCACAGCAGTGAGAGGCCCGTGTATTGCAAAAAATAAAGGTGATTCTGGGAATCCAGCGCTTTCTGGACGTCAAATTCAGCACTGACCTTTCTCTCCGCAGCAGTCCACTGGGAGGGAGATAAAGAAATCGTAATCTATCAGGAGGACCTTGAAGGTAAGGAACTCGTTACCATTTCCTTTCAGCTGCTTATACCCTAGGGATTTAGGGTTGTAATTAGAGAGTGGTGGGTACACTCTTCACATGTAAAAATAAAAACTGTGGGTCAAGCTTAAGGTCTATGGAATTTAAAAAGTCAGCAGGGCAGAGGGTGGGAATGAAAGTGAGAGTGGAGGTCAGTGGAGTCCTGGCTTCATGGCTTCATGTGGGATCTCTCAGGCATCCTCGGGGACCTACAGAGGAGTAACCAGACCCAACCTGAGACTTGAGTCCTGGCCGAGGCTGGGGTCCTTTCTCCCAGACTCCACGACTGAACAGTGTTTTATTTTATTATTTTTTTAAGCAAAAATTTTATTTCTAACATTTTGACTAAAAGGGACTAGTTTTCTATCAAATAATGTCCCTGTGGTTTGAAAGTTTGCATTTCCTTTTTTCTGTTGGATTTTGTGCACACTTCTTCTTAATAGTCCTTAGATATCTGGGAAGATAAATTTACTGAGAAGGAGAATCTAGCATCATTAACCAGGAATCCAAAGATTTTAATTGGAATTGTAACTACAGTTCACAGAGGACAGTGAGTGAAAACTTAAAAATTAGTAAGTCAGAAAGAGAAAAACAAATATCGTATATTAACGCATATATGTGGAATCTGAAAAAACTGGTATAGAAGATCTTATTTACAAAGCAGAAATAGAAACACAGACATACAGAACAAACGTATGGATACCAAGGGGGAAGGGGGGGGATGAATTGGGAAATTGGGACTAACATATATACACTATTGATATTATGTATTAAATAGATAACTAGTGAGAACCTACTGTATAGCACAGGGAAGTCTACTCAGTGCTCTGTGGTGACCTAAATGGGAAGGAAATCCAAAAAAGGGGGGATATATGTATACTTATAGCTGATTCACTTTGCTGTACAGTAGAAACTAACACAACATTGTAAAGCAACCGTACTCCAATAAAAAGTTAAAAAATAAAATAAAGTCTTAGTTAAAACCTCTGCTTCCAGAAAAACTCAGAAACTGGGAAAGATGCCCAACAAGTAAGTAACAAAAGAAAACAATTTAGGAAAGGTGGATGTTATGACCTCCTAAACAGCTCATGAAAACACAGACGTTTGAGTGAGTAAAAAATGGCCCAGTTATATTAGAAGAGATGTTTGCTGCAGGAGACCAGCCTGTATAAAATACGTATTTTGGGGGGAATTTTTGAATTTTATTTTATTTATATTTTTTTTCAGCAGGTTCTTATTAGTTATCCATGTTATACATATTAGTGTATATATGTCAATCCCAATCTCCCAATTCATCATACCAACCCCCCCACCACTTTCCCCCCTTGGTGTCCGTACGTTTGTTCTCTACATCTGTGTCTCAATTTCTGCCCTGCAAAACCGGTTCATCTGTACCATTTTTCTAGGTTCAACATATATGCATTAATATACGATACTTGTTTTTCCCTCCTAGCAATGGCTTCTTTTTTTTTTTTTAACATCTTTATTGGAGTATAATTGCTTTGCATTGTTGTGTTAGTATCTGCTTTATAACAAAGTGACTCAACTATACCTGTACATATATCCCCATATCCCCTCCCTCTTGCGTCTCCCTCCCACCCTCCTTATCCCACCCCTCTAGGTGGTCACAAAGCACCCAGCTGATCTCCCTCTGCTATGCGGCTGCTTCCCACTAGCTATCTATTTTACATTTGGTAGTGTATATATATGTCAATGCCACTCTCTCACTTCTTCCCAGCTTACCCTTCCCCTTTCCTGTGTCCTCGAGTCCATTCTCTACGTCTGCGTCTTTATTCCTGTCCTGCCCTAGATTCTTCAGAACCATGTTTTTTTCCTTTAGATTCCATATATATGTATTAGCATATGGTATTTGTCTTTCTCTTTCTGACTTACTTCACTCTGTATGACAGACTTTAGGTCCATCCACCTCACTACAAATAACTCAATTTTTTTCTTTTTATGGCTGAGTAATATTCCATTGTATATATGTGCCACATCTTCTTTATCCATTCATCTGTCGATGGACACTTAGGTTGCATCCATGTCCTGGCTATTGTAAACAGTCCTGCAGTGAACATTGTGGTACATGACTCTTTTTGAATTATGGTTTTCTCAGGGTAGATGCCCAGTAATGGGATTACAGGGTCATATGGTGGTTCTGTTTTTAGTTTTTTAAGGAACCTCCATACTGTTCTCCATAGTGTCTGTATCAATTTACATTCCCACCAACAGTGCAAGAGGATTGCCTTTTCTCCACACCCTCTCCAGCATTTATTGTTTGTAGATTTTTTTTTTTTTTTTTCTGTATGTGGGCCTCTCACTGCTGTGGCCTCTCCTGTTGTGGAGCACAGGCTCCAGACGCGCAGGCCCAGCGGCCATGGCTCACGGGCCCAGCCACTCCACGGCACGTGGGATCCTCCCGGACCAGGGCACGAACCCGTGTCCCCTGCATTGGCAGGCGGACTCCCAACCACTGCGCCACCAGGGAAGCCCTGTTTGTAGATTTTTTGATGATGGCCATTCTGACCAGTGTGAGGTGATACCTCACTGAAGTTTCGATTTGCATTTCTCTAACGATTAGTGATGTTGAGCATCCTTTCGTGTGTTTGTTGGCAATCTGTATATCTTCTTTGGAGAAATGTCTATTTAGGTCTTCTGCCCATTTTTGGATTGAGTTGTTTGTTCTTCTGATATTGAGCTGCATGAGCTGCTTGTATATTTTGGAAATTAATCCTTTGTCAGTTGCTTCGTTTGCAAATATTTTCTCCCATTCTGAGGGTTGTCTTTTTGTCTTGTTTATGGTTTCCTTTGTGGTGCAAAAGCTTTTAAGTTTCATTAGCTCCCATTTGTTTATTTTTGTTTTTATATCCACTTCTCTAGGAGGTGGGTCAAAAAGGATCTTGCTGTGATTTATGTCATAGAGTGTTCTGCCTATGTTTTCCGCTAAGAGTTTTATAGTGTCTGGACTTACATTTAGGTCTTTAATCCATTTTGAGTTTATTTTTGTGTATGGTGTTAGGAAGTGTTCTAATTTCATTCTTTTACATGAGGCTGTCCAGTTTTCCCAGCACCACTTATTGAAGAGGCTGTCTTTTCTCCATTGTGTATTTCTTGCCTCCTTTATCAAAGATAAGGAGACCATATGTGCGTGGGTTTATCTCTGGGCTTTCTATCCTGTTCCACTGATGTATATTTCTGTTTTTGTGCCAGTACCATACTGTCTTGATTACTGTAGCTTTGTAGTATAGTCTGAAGTCAGGGAGCCTGATTCCTCCAGCTCCATTTTTCGTTCTCAAGATTGCTTTGGCTATTCGGTCTCTTTTGTGTTTCCATACAAATTGTGAAATTTTTTTTCTAGTTCTGTGAAAAATGCCAGGGGTAGTTTGATAAGGATTGCACTGAGTCTGTAGATTGCTTTGGGTAGTATAGTCATTTTCACAATGTTGATTCTTCCAATCCAAGAACATGGTATATCTCTCCATCTGTTTGTATCATCTTTAATTTCTTTCATCAGTGTCATCTAGTTTTCTGCATACAGGTCTTTTGTCTCCTTAGGTAGGTTTATTCCTAGGTATTTTATTCTTTTTGTTGCAATGGTAAATGGGAGCATTTCCTTAATTTCTCTTTCAGATTTTTCATCATTAGTGTATAGGAATGCAAGAGAAATCAATGTTTTTGATTTTGATTTTGATTCCATGTCCCCTGCATTGGCAGGCAGATTCTCAACCACTGCACCACCAGGGAAGCCCCCCTTGTATGTTATTTGTTGCTCTTCCCTTCCTGCTTTTAATATTTTTTCTTTGTATTTAATTTTTGATAGCTTGATTAATATGTGTCTTGGCGTGTTTCTCCTTGGATTTATCCTGTATGGGACTCTCTGCGCTTCCTGGACTTGACTGACTATTTCCTTTCCCATGTTAGGGAAGTTTTCAACTATAATCTCTTCAAATATTTTCTCAGACCCTTTCTTTTTCTCTTCTTCTGGGACCTCTATAATTCGAATATTGGTGCGTTTAATGTTGTCCCAGAGGCCTCTGAGACTGTCCTCATTTCTTTTCATTCCTTTTTCTTTATTCTGCTCTGTGGTAGTTATTTCCACTATTTTATCTTCCAGGCCACTTATCCATTCTTCTGCATCAGTTATTCTGCTATTGATTCCTTCTAGAGAATTTTTAATTTCATTTATTGTGTTGTTCATCATCGTTTGTTTGCTCTTTAGTTCTTCTAGGTCCTTGTTAAACATTTCTTGTATTTTCTCCATTCTATTTCCAAGATTTTGTATCATCTTTACTATCATTATTCTGAATTCTTTTTCAGGTAGTTTGCCTATTTCCTCTTCATTTGTTTGGTCTGGTGGGTTTTTACCTTGCTCCTTCATCTGCTGTGTGTTTCTCTGTCTTCTCATTTTGTTTAACTTACTGTGTTTGGGGTCTCCTTTTTGCAGGCTGCAGGTTCGTAGTTCCTGTTGTTTTTGGTGTCTGTCCCCAGTGGGTGAGGTTGGTTCAGTGGCTTGTGTAGGCTTCCTGGTGGAGGGGACTGGTGCCTGTGTTCTGGTGGATAAGGCTGGATCTTGTCTTTCTGGTGGACAGGGCCCCATCCAGTGGTGTGTTTTGGGGTGTCTTTGAAGTTAGTATGATTTTAGGCAGCCTCTCCGCTAATGAGTGGGGTTGCGTTCCTGTCTTACTAGTTGTTTGGCATGGGGCATCCAGCATTGGAGTTTGCTGGCCATTGGGTGGAGCTGGGTCTTAGTGTTGAGACAGAGATGTCTGGGAGAGCTGTCACCGATTGCTATTACTTGGGGCCAGGAGGTCTCTGCTGGTCCAATGTCCTAAACTCAGCTCTCCCGCCTCAGAGGCTCAGGCCTGACACCAGGCCAGAGCACCAAGACCCTGTAGGAAAGAGAGAAAGAGAGAAAGAAAGAAAGAAGGAAGGAAGGAAGGAAGGAAGGAAGGAAGGAAGGAAAGGAGGGAGGGAGGGAAGAAAAGAAACAAAACGAAATAAAGTTATTAAAATTTTAAAAAATTATTAAAATTTAAAAAGTAATTAAAAAAAGAAAGAAGACAGCAACTAAACCAAAAAACAAATCCACCAATGATAACGAGCTTGAAAAATTATACTAAAAAAAGACACACACAGACACACACAGACACACACACACACACACACACAAACGGACAGATATAACCCTAGAACAAATGGTAAAAGCAAAGCTATACAGACAAAATCACACAAAGAAGCATACACATACACACTCACAAAAAGAGAAAAAAAGGAAAAAAAATGTATATATAAATCAACAAAAAGGAAGAGAGCAACCAAATCAATAAACAAATCTACCAATGATAATAAGCTCTAAATAGTAAACTAAGATAAGCATAAAACCAGAAACAAATTAGATGCAAAAAGCAAACCCCAAGTCTACAGTTGCTCCCAAAGTCCACCTCCTCAGTTTGGGATGATTCGTTGTCTATTCAGGTATTCCACAGATGCAGGTACATCAAGTTGATTGTGGAGCTTTAATCCGCTGCTCCTGCGGCTGCTGGGAGGGATCTCCCTTTCTCTTCTTTGTTCTCACAGCTCCCAGGGGCTCAGCTTTGGATTTGGCCCCGCCTCTGCGTGTAGTTCACCTGAGGGCGTCTGTGCTTCGCTCAGACAGGACGGGGTTAAAGGAGCAGCTGATTCGGGGGCTCTGGGTCACTCAGGCCGGGGGGAGGGAGGGGCACGGAGTGCGGGGCGAGCCTGCGGTGGCAGAGGCCGGCGTGACGTTGCACCAGCCTGAGGCATGCCGTGCGTTCTCCCGGGGAAGTTGTCCCTGGATCCCGGGACCCTGGCAGTGGCGGGCTGCACAGGCTCTCCGGAAGGCGGGCATGGGGAGTGACCTGTGCTCGCACACAGGCTTCTTGGTGGCGGCAGCAGCAGCCTTAGCGTCTCATGCCCGTCTCTGGGGTCCGTGCTGGTAGCCGCGGCTCGCGCCCGTCTCTGGAGCTCGTTTAGGCTGTGCTCTGAATCCCCTCTCCTCGCGCACCAGGAAACAAAGAGGGAAGAAAAAGTCTCTTGCCTCTTCGGCAGGTCCAGACTTTTCCCCGGACTCCATTCCGGCTAGCCGTGGCACACTAACCCCTGCAGGCTGTGTTCACGCCGCCAACCCCAGTCCTCTCCCTGCGCTCCAACCGAAGCCCAAGCCTCAGCTCCCAGCCCCGCCCGCCCCGGCGTGTGAGCAGACAAGCCTCTCGGGCTGGTGAGTGCCGGTCGGCACCGATCCTCTGTGCGGGAATCTCTCTGCTTTGCCCTCAGCACCCCTGTTGCTGTGCTCTCCTCCGCGGCTCCGAAGCTCCCCCCCCTGCCACCCGCAGTCTCTGCCCGCCAAGGGGCTCCTAGTGTGTGGAAACCTTTCCTCCTTCACAGCTCCCTCCCACTGGTGCAGGTCCCGTCCTTATTCTTTTGTCTCTGTTTATTCTTTTTTTTTTTGCCCTACCCAGGTACGTGGGGAGTTTCTTGCCTTTTGGGAGGTCTGAGGTCTTCTGCCAACGTTCAGTAGGTGTTCTGTAGGAGTTGTTCCACGTGTAGATGTATTTCTGATGTATTTGTGGGGAGGAAGGTGATCTCCGCCATCTTGAAGGTCCCTCTTTTGATCTTTTCTAATCATTTTACTGTTGGTTGGTGTCTTCCTACAAACATTTAAATTAATATCCATGCTCTCCTTTTAATATCATCCAAATCTTCCTATCTCTCTTGAGTTGCTCGATGGAAAAGTAGACACCTCATTCTTGGAAAGGCCAGAATAGGCTCTCGCAGATATAATGCGATGGTTTTTGTTCTGCTATTATATATCCAAGCATTTACCGCACTGTTTTGGATGAGCTCATTTGTAGCTAACGCATTGAATTCATCCTTTGCTCTGAATGCCGCAAACTCATTTACAGTTGTCCATTCTCTTGAATTCTGTCCTCTTGGGCGTTCTAACAATTCCGAACAAACTTTACGTTTCACTGATGTAGAGGCGAGTCTCTGGGGCAGGTTCTGGAGGCTGTGGTCAATAGAACGAAAAGCTGGGTTTGGGATTCGAAGGCCTAGGCTTGGACCCCTGCAGAGCCGCCCACTAGCTGTGTGATCTTGGGAAAGCACTGTGTTTTCCTGAGCTCGTTTCTGAGCTGTGTTTCCATCTCATATGTCCACCTTCATCCGGTGTTGACGTGGCTCGTTAGAACAGGGCTCCAGAGGAGCATCGTGACCCGGAGGCAGAGGCAAGCGCAGGACCCGCCCCCAGCAGCGCTGTGGTCAGCCCACCCCGGAAGGCACGTGGCCGTGCCGCTCTTTTTGTTTTGCCTCCATTTGCTTTTTCTCTCTCTGAGGACCCTCTCAGCGGTTGGAGTGTTAGTAACAGACATCAGTTTACTTCCTTGGTCCTCCCCTTGGCTCCCGGGGCCAGTTTGCATGTCCTCTTGTTCTGTCCGGGGCTGGGGTCATCTGCAGATCTCCAAGGCTCATTAGTGCACGGCCCCGGGTGGGGCGGAGAGTCCGCATAACCCAAGCCTCCTCCCGGATCGGGGAGTCCCTGCTGACAAAAGCCGGATTCTTCCTTCTTGTCTTGGCCTCAGATAAAGTGCTCCTTATTCCATTTTCCTCTGGGTCTCGAAGTTAGGTGCCAGGTCTAAACACAGCGAGGCGTTCAGATCTGAACGTGCAGGAGAGGCGACGCTGCACTGGTGTGTTCCCACGCCCACGCTGCTTTATCACGTGCGTCATTTCCCCTCTGCCCCCCTTTGTCCTGTGTCATCTAGTACCTCTGAGGTGCACCGCCACTCAGCTTGGAAGCTTGTCTGTGCCACCCAAGGGTGGGTGATCTGTGTCTTCTCTCTTTAGGGCCTCTCCCTGGGTCTCTTTAGGTGTGGACACGGCAGGTGGATGCAGAGAAGGCGTGTAGGGTGTGGCGGGGCCCTGCTCTGCCCGGCACACTTGGCACCTTTCTGGACATTCTCTCGTTCCTTGTTTGAAACCCAACCCATTTGCCAGATGCTCCCGGGTAAGCCCACGGCTGTGCCTCTGCGCCCCTGTTGCCTGTCAAATGTGATGAGCGCGGTAACAGGACTCTAATGAAATGAAACCCAGGCTTGTTTGGGCCGTTTCCACGCGGCTGTTAAATTCCTCCCCGGCAGTGCAGTCCAGAGGGAACCATTGGATCTTCAGCAGGGCTCCCAGGTGTCCTGGGGACGTTTTGAACCATCTTAATCTTGTGCTAATCTAATTGGAAGCTCATAATATTTTGTATCGCAATGACTGGGACTGTGCGTCTGGAAAACCTCCACCCCTCATGAAAAGTTCTCACATCCAAACATAACACGCCTGACACCTAGCATTTTTTTTTTTTTTTTTTTTTTTTGCGGTACGCGGGCCTCTCACTGTTGTGGCCTCTCCCGCTGTGGAGCACAGGCTCCGGATGCGCAGGCTCAGCGGCCATGGCTCACGGGCGCAGCCGCTCCGAGGCACGTGGGATCTTCCCGGACCGGGGCACGAACCCGTGTCCCCTGCATCGGCAGGCGGACTCTCAACCACTGCGTCACCAGGGAAGCCCCACCTAGTATTTTATTAAAAAGAGACGTGTGTCAGAAGAGACGCAGTGGGCTTCTTTGATGCGACTGTCCTATTATAGTTACTTGCTAATTGGTATCACGCTGGAATTTTAAGTATATAGACATAGATGCGATGCTTGTGGATGTGGAACAGATCTACCCAGGAAGGGAAGCCATGTGCTTTTGAAGTCGCTATATTGTTTCCATGCTTTAAGGGCATAATGAAAGGAAAACAACCAGAGAGGGCCCTTAGAGAAAGTACGACCCCCATCTTGGAAGGCTTCCCTGCTGCAGAACACCATTGCTGGTACCTTCTCTGCACAAATTCCCCATACAGTCAGAGCTGCATTTCTGGTTAAATGCCCTGTTTCTTCTGGGTGAATTCCTCTCCCACTTCCAGCTGAAATTCTGGATGAATTTTGGGTTAGATTCCTTTCTTATGAATTGGCTTATATTGGAAACAGAAGTAATTGGACGATCTTTACCAGTTCATTATACTTTGGCTCTGGAAAAATAGTCCTTGCAGTTTGCTCGCTTTCCCAGAATAGAAATGAAACAAAAGCCGACACTGATCCGTGAGGCCTTGAATGCCTGGAAAGTAGCCGAGGGTCGTGCTCCCAAGATGGGCTGCGGCAAGCGGGCGGACCCGGCTCCTGTCAGCGCTCACGGTGTTGATTCCTCCTCCAGGTGATGTTCAGGTTCCAGGACCTCCCACCAACGTCCACGCCTCAGAAATCAGCAGGACATATGTCGTCCTCAGCTGGGACCCACCTGCCCCCCGTGGCAAGGAGCCGCTGATGTATTTCATTGAGAAGGTACACCCCGGGTGGGTTTCCTGAAGCAGCAGATCTCTGTAGGCTTTCCCGTGGTGCTGTGTCGTGTGTTTTAAGGATGGGCAGCTCTCAGATCAGTTATTTAACGTGAAGCTGCAGACACTGGCTGAGCTGTGAATGCCTGAGGGGTTCTGTGAGGGGCGTGGCATCCGAGGAGCAGGTCCCGCTCAGGCTGTGCCGCCCTCCGCGGGGGCCGGTCAGGCTCCCGGCTCCCCGCTGTACACGAGGGCCTCGCACTGAGGCGGCCGCCAGCTTTCTTCCTGCTGGAACATTCTAGGCTCCCAAGTTCTGAGGATTCCGGATGTGGGCAGGGGGACAGCAGTCCCGGCTCTCAGTTTGCTCATAAGCCGAGTGGCCACTTGGTGGCGATCGTGTTGAGGAATTCACACTTCAGATGGCGAAGGGTTACACAGAATCATTGGTTTGCAGACTTTTTAGATCTGGACGTGTAGGAAGAAATAGTTTGTGTGTTGCAGACACACACACACACACACACACACACACACACTGAATGTACATCACCAACTAAATTTCAAACACAGTATCCTTACTCCGTGCCATGTGTTCTCTCTCCTGCTTTGGTCTGTCCAATTGCACTAAAAATGCAGGTTGTGACACAGTCATTCAGATCGCTGGACTGTGATTCGGCTGCGGACCGTTGTTGAAAAACCTGTATAACCATACGAATCCTGTAACTGTGGTTTTGTGATACTAAACTTATATTACAATGTACTAGGCAATCCAATACATGTAATATACACATAAAGTCTATAACTCTTAATGTGAGCATATATCTCTCATATAGTAGTAATGTGTAATACAACAAGGTGAAGGAAGGCAGAATGGAAATGAACGGTTTTCAGGCTCCAGACGGTATAATGACCCTAAGCTTTCTCTACTTATCTGCAAGGCTTACCTGTGGGCAGAGTCAAGTGTTAACTTCTTGCTGCTGGGTGCTAGCTTGTTGTTTTGCATCATGAAAATCTAGTGGTCAGCCCTCCCAGGAGGAAAGGCGCTTTCTCAGGCCCTCTTCAGAGACATTTTCCTACTCACCTACCCAGTGCTGGAAAGACCAAGTTTCAGCAAACGCATTTAAAAATCTTTTAAAATTTTAAATTATTTTTTATTGAAACGTGGTTGATGTACAGTATTATGTTGGTCTCGGGTGTAGTATGTAGTGATTTGACATTTGCATACATTATGAGGTGGTCACCACAAGTTTAGTCACCATCTGTCCCCATACAAGGTAATTACAGTGTTATTGACCATCTTTCTTCTGCTGTACATCATATCCCTCGACTTATTTACTACAGGACTGGGGGTCTGTACCTCTGACTCCCCTTCCCCTATTTCACCCCCCACTAGCAAACCCACTTTTAAAAAGAGGCCTGCCTCGGGCTTCCCTGGTGGCACAGTGGTTGAGAGTCCGCCTGCCGATGCAGGGGACGCGGGTTCGTGCCCCGGTCCGGGAAGATCCCACATGCCGCGGAGTGGCTGGGCCCGTGAGCCATGGCCGCTGAGCCTGCGCGTCCGGAGCCTGTGCTCCGCAACGGGAGAGGAGAGGCCACAGCCGTGAGAGACCCACGTACCGCAAAAAAAAAAAAAAAAAAAGAGGCCTGCCTCACCGAGGGCACCCTTGCATTCCCTACCCGCTGCCACGGGTGGTGAGCAGCAATACAGGGTGTGTGATCAGGGAGAGGAAGCTTCCAGGACAGCCTGAGGGGAGCCGTGGTGTCCAGGGACTCCGGGAGGGAGGGGCAGCAGGGAGCCCGGGAGGGAGCTGGACTGGGCTACTCCCCAGTGAGCTGGCCGGGCGAGGCACCCACCTCTCTCTGTTGCTCACGGAGGACGGTCCTGCCCCAACGCGTCCAAGGTGGTCTTTGGGGGCCTTAGTCCCTATCAGGCCTAAAAGGAACCACAGGGATGAGTCAGCGTCCTCTGTCTAGTCCTGTATTTCCACTTTATGTCACGACCAGGCACAAGATGCTAGGAACGGCGGCGCTCTGGTTAATAGCTTGGCATCTGAGCACAGTTTGAAGCACGCGTCTTCCCCCGAGTGAGCTCTGCTTGGAAAGCCCACGTGTGGCCACAGCCCAAGGTGCACGGCCTGTCCTGTCCACGTTGGGCTCATGTGCTGAGAGTTTGGCTGTGGTGAAGGGAGTGGTGCCCTGCGGTTCTTGGGGTGCAGAACCCGAAGAACTTCCTCCAGCCCTGCTTAGAAGATGGGCACTAGCTTTTCTAGAAGCTTGGCTGTAAGACCTGAGCAGTGTTTTCCCCACTCCCTCCCTGTCTTGCCTCCTTCAGCCCCAGGGTCCTTTTCTCCCATCGGCCCAGCTGAGTGTGCCCAGGGTTCCCCTGCTGCCCCTCCCCCTGCTCTCCAGATGGCGAACATACTCGGGCCCAAGGAGGCCTCTGACTGTGGACGCCTGCGTCCGTCCAAGAAAGCCACTTCACTTTTGCTGAAATGAGAGAAGACTTCTCTAAACAGGGATCTAATTTCTAGAAGCCTGGGTTGTTCGAAATGCTTTCCCAGTCCTTTCTGGCAGCCTTAGTGGGGTCAGTGTACACCCAACTTTTACTGCCTCAGGATTCCTTTCACAAAGGGGGCTTATCTCTATAGGAAAAAACTAAATTAGACATGTAATCCCAGTTTTAAAAGTAATTGCCAATGATAAAACTTAAACACGCAGCGTAGAAAATTTGGAAAACACGTATATGTTATATAGAACAAAATGAAAATCACCGATAATTTGATCACGCAAAATAGTCATTATTAACATGTGGGACATATTTAGTCTTTTTCTCCATCGGTTTTTATATCTTGATATATCATACGTACAACTGGCATCCTGTATTACATTTAACAAAATGATACAATTCCTCTCCTCTGAGTAAAGATCTTTATACAGTAATTTAAACGGCTACATTTAGTGTATATGCGTCATTTTGTATCATAATGTACCCACCCTACTGCTGGTCATTTAGGTGGCTGTCCCTTTGTTATTACTATAATAGCTGAGAAAGAGCAAAAGGTTTAAACTGGAATGCGAGCAGTTATGATGGAACTTTACACGTCTGCTCCTCAATTATCTCTAATTGTTTAGAGTTCATCCTGTCTTTACTAAAACTACGACCTATGTATTGATTCCCTGAAGACTTCCATAGGTTATTGGCTTTCACGTAAAAATGTTCTCTGGTAACATTTCCAACTTTGGGTAGTTTCTCACCTCCTTCTCCAAATTGGCTTCCTTTTCCTAAAATTCAGAACAGAGGTATTGATGGCCCCGGAGGTGCCGTGGGCTGTGGGTCCCCCGCGGTGTAATTGAGGGCCAGAGCGGAGCATCCCCTCCCCCCACGCGGGTCTGGGGGGCATGGCTCCATCGAGGCCCCTGTCTTTGCAGTCCGTGGTCGGGAGCGGAAGCTGGCAGCGGGTCAACGCACAGACGGCCGTGAGGTCCCCCCGATACGCTGTCTTCGATCTCGCCGAGGGGAAGCCATACGTGTTCCGAGTGTTGTCAGCAAATAAGCATGGCCTGAGCGACCCGTCGGAAATCACCACCCCCATTCAGGCCCAGGACACCATCGGTGAGTTGCTAGCGCGAGTGACCAAACTGTAGGATGGGCCCCGAACAACGTCACCCGTGTCGGACAACAAGCACCTGCGTTGATAAAGACGTTAGTGTCGCACGTGATTTAAAATTCAAATTGCCTTAAAATTCCGTTTTACAAGAGATGAAGATCTCTCTGCCTTGTTTTGGTCAACATTTCTCCAAAGTTCCATCTTCTTTTTATGAAACCAATCAATGGATTAGCAATATTTTTAGGCAATGGCCACTTTAAAAAAGACCCAAAAAACCCAACCCTAAATGCATCGGGTTTCTTGCCCATATGGCTTGACGTTCCCTCTCAGAAGATGTCAGATACAGATTAGAGAAATTCTGAATTGTGCGAGGGGAGAAATCCATGGTTTGATTCTGAGTCCCTTGCAGAGTCCCTTGAATCTGATAGAATTGTGTCCTATTTTTTTTTAAATGGCTAATTTTATATCCCAACATAGTTCCCTCCCAGGTAGCAAAGCGCGTGTGTCACTGGGCGAGCTTTGTGGATGGGTCTGTAGGGGCGGCAGGGGCAGGAGATTCTGTCATGGGAATCTCTTTCTTCGGAAGGGAGCGACTTGGGGACAGAGAGCACAGGGACTGCCCGGAACCTCCTGGGTGCCCCCTTGCCCTGCACCGTCTTCCTTGTCCAAATCTCATCTAAAGCCCCAAGCTCTGCGGACGGGAGGGCCTGTGGGTCTCTGGCGTGCCCCCAGACTCCCGTGCCTCTGAGCCTGTGTCCCTGTCCCCCCTGCACAGTGGTCCCCTCAGCCCCCGGCCGCGTCGTCACCTCCCGGAACACAAGGACGTCAGTGGTGGTGCAGTGGGACCAGCCGAAGCATGAGGAGGACCTGCTTGGCTACTACGTGGACTGCTGCGTGGCCGGGTCCACCGTCTGGGAGCCCTGTAACCACAAGCCCGTCGGCTACAACAGGTGCTGCCTGCCCGGGTCCCCTTCCACCTGACATCCTCGCCCCCGAGAAAACGTGAGACGCACACACCCCGGGACCCACTGGGCCTTCGGGTGCAGGTGCCACGGCAGGAACACCTGTGACGTCCACACCACGGGCCGGGTTCCTCACCCACACATGGGGGCTGCAGAGCTGGAAGCTGGGGAGCTAGTTCTGCCCCGTGGCTGAAGTGCTTTGTCTGTCGATGAAGAAAAGCCCCAGAGCATCTCCTCTGACGTACTCAGCGTTTAAGACGTACCCTGAACAGGAGAGTTAAAGTAGCGACCGGGACGGGAAGGGTGTTTTATTTCTCTGTATTGATATTTTGAACTTTTAAAATTGCTTTGTTCACAAAGCTGACAGGCCCTCCCTCTGGCCACCAATTGCACAAAGCCGGGGAGGGGGTGGAGAGAGGCTCCTGTGCAGGGGCGACGGCGGCTCTGCCTGCAGTGGGGCCGAGCATCTTTCCTGCCGACACGGACTTGCTCCCGTCTCACGGCCTGCAGGGAAGGCCTGGGTGTGTTAGGGTTCCCGCAGCACGCGCTTAGGAAAATAGCTGTCAGATCCTCCACTGCGGACGGGTTATCCATTACGTCTCTGACACCCTTCCCTCTTCACTCTTTAAAGACCAATAAATTGGAAAAAGCTGTGGCTGGAAAAGAAGAGACACAACTGACGCTAAAGTTAGATGTTATGCACAGTCCACGCCAGCGAGTGCAGGAAGAGCTCCCAGAACAAAACACCTCAAATATGCTAGTGCAGGAATTTCGTGAATGCCTGATACATGTTTGCAGACTCGAAGATAAATAACTATTGCTCACGTTTACTGAGTACTTACCGTGTGCGAGGTGGCTGTGCTGAGAAGTAGGTACTATGATCCTCTTTCACAGATGGGAAAACAAAGTCTTTCCGGGGTTAGGTAACTTGACTGAGGACATAAAATCTGTTAGGTGTCCAAGCCGGTCTCCAAGCCAAATCTTAGCCAGTGTGGTGTCACTCCTTCTCCTTAAGTTTTACAGACGTGAGTTCTTTTAGGAAAGGAGAGGAACCCTACTTTAGAATAGAGCTTCGATGCAGAGAAAACCAGAGGGCTTGGAAATGAAGGGGGAGCCTTGGCACTGAGTGAGGTCACTCAGGATTTCCAGGGCTTTGCTTCCCGCGCCCCCCGGGGCCCGCGGGCAGCAGCTGGTGCCCCTGCCGCCCCCCAAGTCCAGCTCCCTTCAGCCCCAGAGTCGTTGGCTGTTGCTGGCTTACGTTTGGACGTGGCGTGTTGATTGGAATTAATATGCATCCATGAGGCACTCGAAGAAGTAAACTTCTTTTCAGTCCCAGTGACGGATGTTCGTGGCGTGTTCAAGATGCTCTCTGTGTCTATTGTAGGAAGAAAAAGGGTTGAGCCTTGTATTCACGCCCCCGATTCGTGTTTTTGTCAGGTTTGTGGTGCACGGCCTAACCACCGGCGAGCAGTACATCTTCCGAGTTAAAGCCGTTAATGCTGTTGGGACGAGTGAGAATTCTCAGGAGTCTGACGTCATAAAAGTCCAGGCCGCCCTCAGTAAGTAATTCATGGGCGACTCTGTGCCAGCTTTCGGTTCTCCACTACGTTTTCATTTCTGCATGAACAGACCTTTATGATGCCGTTTAGAATATTACCGGAGGGGAAAAGTGGATGTAAATTGTTGAACAGAGAACATGCAGTTCTGTGGAAACCTCTCATCAATTGGCTTGGAAATGCCAGTGTGAGAGGGAGAAAGGATAATATGCTAGTAAAATGCAAATTGAAAATAGAAAATATTATCAGGGGTCACACTGGTTTCCAAGCGCACGTGCCCCCATTACAATGTATGCTGTAGGGTGTGACCGTCTCTTTTCAAAATCGGTGCGTTCAAAACAGAACGTCGATGGCCTTTTCAGCTATTCTTAGCTCAAGGAACTTAACGTCATTCCAGAGGATTTCAAATGTTTATGTAACTCTGTGGCTTTGTTCATAAATAGTGATCTTTCAAAATTATCTTTCTGACCACACAGAACGCTTCGGGGCCAAACTTGCAGTGATGGGCCCTAGGAAGCTTGATCTGTGCAGCTCTGTGTTGTGTAATGTTGGTCTGGTTGTTTCATATAAAATGGACCCCATGACTTAAAAGTATTCAGGAAGATTTAGAACCACGATCGCCTCTTAGACACATTTTGAATCATAGTATTATCTTTTCACTTCTGAGAGAAATGTTTTGCTTTTTATTTTTGTCTTCAACTAAATCTAAAAGTATCTTCAGAAATTATGATTTCTCATCTAACAATAGATAGAATAACATTACTGGAATTTCTAAGGAATGTCAAATCTGATGATACTTAGGTGGGTAGTATAGTAAAAGATTAACTCTTATTTTAAGCTCATTATAATCTATCAGTTTTTCCCAGGAGGGACTTTCAAACATTACCACTAGCCTCTTCAAGTCGTTCCTACTAAATGAAAGCCAATCATTTATGTTTTAATTATGCAATAAGACCAGCTCATTCCTGGGTACCTGTATCTCGGGTAACAGAGGATGATTGGACGTAGGTTGCTCGGAGTTGGGGAGGGGGGAAGCAGAGACACATCCTCTTCAACCTGTTAGGAAAAGATGGTCCATTTCCAAGCAGGGTGTTCAAAAGGGAAACTTGAATTCATACTCATTTGAATTAATCTGAAGTTTCTATAACTATGGGGGAAGTTAAGACTCACTGGCCTAAGGCTATCGGTCATCGCTGGCTGTGGAAGGTGAGGTTGTCATTCTTCATGGGCGTGATGAGAAAGCTGCTCTCTCAAGGTTTTCCTTAGAGGAGGGGGAGCGTCTTTTGTCTCAAGTGTCCTTCTTGGCCTTTGTATTATTGAAATATTGGAGGATGTATGTATGGATGTATGTATTGGAAGATGTATTTAGAAATTGCAATAAATATATATGAAAGAAGCTTTTTAAAAACTTACTCTCTTTAAAAGAAGAGACAAAGACAAGCGAAGATGGTGAGCAGGGAGACCTGGACAGGACAGAGGGGACAGGCACCCAGGGCCATCTCCCGTTGCTGCCCGTCCCTCTGAGATGCTGGAGCCGGCCGCGGTAGGTTAACGGTTATTGCACTAAGATCCGGGTGACTTCCCCGATGTGTTTCCTGCAGCCGTCCCGTCCCATCCTTACGGGATCACCCTTCTGAACTGTGACGGCCACTCCATGACCCTGGGCTGGAAGGTGCCTAAGTTCAGCGGTGGCTCACCCATCCTCGGTTACTACATAGACAAGAGAGAGGCTCACCACAAAAACTGGCATGAGGTCAACGCCTCGCCTCTCCAAGAGAGGATCCTGACGGTGGGTGCTCATGGACTCGTTCCCTTTTGCAGGCAGTTTCTCCTGTGGGTCAGGGTCCCCGTTCTGTGTCTCAGAGTTCAGTGACATTAGGCAATTTGACACAGAAACAAAAGTGAATGAAACAATTCACCATGAGAACTTAGGGTCACGGAGCATCTTCTCTTGAGAAGTGAAGCAGAGGAGGCGAGCTGGCAGGTGGGTCGTTTGCAGGTGCAGGTGTTGCTGTGAGCGGCATCCGGCCTCCAGCCCAGTGGCTGGAGCTCTCAGCCTCGGGGCAGGATGCGCAGGAGACGGTGACGATCGAGGCTCCTCTGCTTGTTTGTCCCCATTTCCCAAGGAAGGCGTGTGCTCAGACTTCCCAGTGAGCCTCTTGCCCAACTACACGTTCCATCTGGGTGCAGGGAGCGCGAGCCACATGGACTTGGAGTAAGAAAGAGCAGAACCAAGTCTCCAGGCGAGCCCTCGGCAGCCCGCGGGCAACAGCTCTCGCCTCCCTGAGCCCCCACTCCTCCCCGTGAGCCACCACACGGGGCTTCTCGTGAGAGAGATGAGGGAGAAGGTGTTTACTTAACGGAGCAAGTGGGTCGGTGACGGTAGCTCACGCGGTTACCGGGTAGCACGCCCACCTGTTCATTCACAGGAGTCACGTGGTAAAGCGAGGGATTTTTTGCGGGAGGCGGAGAAGAGGTCTAATCCCTGTCTTGTACAAGATTCTGTGCTAATACCTATATTTATGCAATACGTATTTCTCATGCGTTTTATTGTGTGTGACGCGTATTGCCAAAATTCAAGCTCGGTGCGAAGATCCTGGTGTTTTGTGAACGCTTGTCCCCGGACACCTTACTATTGGCTGTCAGGTCCCAAACTCCGGAGGAAATGCCCGCGTACTTTCTGAATGCCGGCATTCCACGAGGCCAGACCTGCCTTCCGGGGGATAAAGCGGCTCCACGTGACTCGTGCTTGCTTTGGGAGCTGCTGTGTTCAGAGACAATGTCATCCAGATGCTGCGTTTGATCCAGTGGCCGGGCTGCCAGGCAGGGCTGATGGTCTGGTCCAGGGCCTTCCCTCCATCTTCTGTGGCACCGACCAGGCAGAGTGGACCCTCAGGGGCCTCCAGCCAGTGTGCGGGGAGGAGACAGGTCACTCCCCACCGCCCCGGCGAGGATGCTTCCCGTCCCGGGCCCTTGACACCCCAGGTGCGGTGCCGCCGGGGGTGGAGGGTGGAGAGCCTGGGCCCGAGGTCAGGTCCCGCCCACCATTCTTCCACTGGCTCCTTGTGGCTTTTGTCTCTGAGCCTGTCTTCCTGCATGGGTCATCACGTCATCCCCGGGGGGAGGGTTTATGGAGTGAATGAGGCAAACCGTGTCGGGGTGAAGGTGGTGACTGTAACATGCAGGTGGATCAATAACCTTCCACAGACACGTACCCGACTTACTGACAAGGTCCCTCACCCTCACATTCCATCTATAAATCAACCAGGAATACCCCCTTTCCCCCGATGGATCGTGGGTCGTAACGCAGCTTTTGTTTCACCTATTAATTAATTAATTAAAAAAAATTGAAGTACGGCTGATTTACAATGTTGTGTTAGTTTCAGGTGTACGACAGTGATTCAGTTATACACACACATATGTGTATATATGTATTCTTCAGATTCTTTTCCCTTATAGGTTATTACAAAATACTGAGTGTGGTTCCCTGTGCTGTACAGTAGGTCCTTGTTGTTTATCGATTTTATATACAGGAGGGTGTACCTGTGAATCCCAACCTCCTAATTTATCCCTCCCCTGCTTTCCCCTTTGGTAACCATGAGCTTGTTTTCTATGTTTGTGGGTTCATCTATAATTTAAACATCCTCTGAACAGGTGGAGGGCTTGGCAGAAGGCTCACTCTACGAATTCAGAATTGCTGCCACCAACCTCGTGGGGATCGGGCAGCCGTCGGACCCCAGTGAGCTCTTCAAGTGCGAGGCCTGGACGGCGCCGGAACCGGGTAAGACGGTCTCTCCAGGACTCACCCCTGGGTACCTCGCGTGCACACGCAGGGCTGGCCGGAGAGGGGGCCTTCCCAGCCTCTGCAGCCAGCAGGCTTCAGTCACTCTGCACAGATCCTGGTACCACTACCACGTGCCAGGCCCGGGGCAGAGCTGTGCCTTAGGTGGCCCCGCCCTGTGGTCTGGGCTGTGGACACACAGGTAGGGCAGTGACAGGCACGGAGTCATTAGCACTGAAGTGTGAGGCTGTGGGGCCACCCACCCCCAGCTGCTCCCCCGAGTCGAGGATGCTGTGGCCGGAGGCGGGTCCAGGGCAGGCCTGCGCCAGGTGGACTTCTCCCAAAGGGGCGGAGGGAGGCCAGCTCCCAGCAGGAGAGGCTCCAGCTGGGCCAGAGTAGGGACAGCAGGACCTTACTG
This sequence comes from Delphinus delphis, assembly GCF_949987515.2. Lineage (NCBI taxonomy): Eukaryota > Metazoa > Chordata > Mammalia > Artiodactyla > Delphinidae > Delphinus > Delphinus delphis. The sequence goes on from NC_082703.1 coordinate 25,202,604, forward strand.
ACTGTGTCTTCACTCAGGTCTCCTCCTCCCAGAGCACATGGGAGCTTGGGGCCTCTGGTTCTAAAGTGAACATTGACAGAATCTCTGCAGTTACTCATGGCTCCACATTTTCAAACTGTTTTCACAAACTTGCAGGCACTGGGCATTGATTTCTCTGTATCCGGTCCATCAGGACCCCTAATGCCATGGATAATATGCTCACGGTTTGAACAAAACAAAGTGAGACGAAACAACGAACCTGAAGTTGAAGCTGAAAAGCTCTAGAAACTGTTCAGTTCTGTGGCCAGATGATGTGGCTTTTTCTTTTCTTCTTTATTTTTTGGGGGTGGGGGATACTTGTTTTAATGAAATTAATTTTTTCCCCTTGGAAGAGTCAGTGGAAGGAGAAGCCGTAGAAGTTCCCAGGGGCTTTTGGGGGCTTAGAGTGGTTGGTTCGGGTGGGACCCCTCCTGCCTTTACTGCTCAAGGCTCCCCTGGACCTGGGCTTGGTCACTGTCACAGGCGGGCCTGGGGTACTAGGCTGGTGGAGCTGGTGAGAGCTTGGTTCCCCAGGTGGTCAGACTCCCTGGGTGAGTCCTGTGATGCCCGGGTTTCCAGCCCAGCAGGTGGGCGGGTACCTCAGGATCCTCTCCTGCACACCTTTCTCTCTGTGAGACGTACCTGCTGGTCCCGGGCTAGCGTGTGGACCCGTGAACTAGTCCACAGGCTCACCTGACTTTTCAGGTCCTGCCTACGACCTGACGTTCTGCGAGGTCCGGGACACGTCCCTGGTGCTTCTCTGGAAGGCCCCGGTGTATTCGGGCAGCAGCCCCATCTCTGGGTATTTCGTGGACCTTAAGGAAGAGGATTCCGAAGAGTGGATCACCGTCAACGAGGCCACCACAGCACATCGCTACCTAAAGGTGACGGTACACCTTCTCAGGCATTGTCTTCTGGGGAACGTGTTTCATCCCTGTCGGGGGTCTAGCTCAAAGCCCCCACGGAACTGTGCACATGAACGGGTACCCCTGCTGCCAGCTAGCGGGGTTCCAGGAGGCGCCCGCCCCTCCGTGGACGTGGGGAACGACTGCATGTGGGGACCATCTGGGTGGGTTTCCTCTGCTTCCTGCCGTCTGACAACCCCCGGTGGTGCTGACACTTCACGGTCATGGACTGTGTTGATGTGCCTTCCACAGTGATGACTAGAATTGTCTTTCCGCACCAAGCCCACGTTTACTTCACTCAGTTCCCGTGATCGCTGATGCACGTCTATCTGATAAACACACATACACACGTACACACAGTGTGAACACATTTGACAGAATTATGATGTGTAATTTCTCTGTCCCCTCTTTCTCCAAGTACTTCTGTTTTTAGCACCTGCAATTCACCAGTCACTGGGGTCAGGTTAGTGGTGACAGTGGCTTAGACCCGGGGACCCAGCTGCCCTCATCAGAGGCTTTCTTCTTTGGGTTGTGGGCTCTGGGGTGTGGCTTAGACAGAAAGGCAATGTGCTTCCTTAAAGAAAGGCCGCACCTGAGTGACAGGTAAATGGACAGCAACCTCTGGAGAGCAGTTGGACAACATGAAACAAGATCAGTGTCGTCTTCTGAATGAATAAAAACTGCTCAGAATCCAGCTAAATGAATTCGTTAGAAATTAGCTAATATACATTTTATTTTTGGTTATCAATGGAGATTACAATATACGTCATCCGTAGATGTATAAGACATGGGTTTAATTTTTTTGTGTGTGGTACGCAGGCCTCCGCTATTGTGGCCTCTCTCATTGTGGAGCACAGGCTCCGGACGCACAGGCCCAGCGGCCATGGCTCACGGGCCCAGCTGCTCCGCGGCATGTGGGATCCTCCCGGACCGGGGCACGAACCCGTATCCCCTGCATTGGCAAGCAGAGTCTCAACCACTGCGCCACCAGGGAAGCCCAAGATGGGTTTAATTTTGATATTGCCCCAATGATAGGATATTTTGCACAAACTAAAAAATCACATGTGAAATGATATTTACTCCCGTAGAATTATGTTAAATATCAACACCAGATTATAAACTAGATGATATGATTTCAATTCTGCTTTAAAATATGCAAAGAACAAAGAAGAGGATATATCAGAACAGTAGCAACCCTGTTTATTCTCGCCAAGTGAGGTCATGAGCCTGCCCGTCTCCTTTTCCCTTCTGCATTTCCTCTGTATGGCTGTTCCGACTGGAAGAATAGGCTATTTGTAAAAAGAAAACACGTCTGTAATAAAATGTGATGAAGAATGAAGTCATTTTCATCTGTCTGTTCACATGTGACGTTTCCTCCTTCTTTCAAGGTCTGCGACCTGCACCAAGGAAAAACCTACATCTTCCGTGTCCGGGCAGTAAATGCGAGTGGGGTGGGGAAGCCCTCAGACACGTCGGAGCCGGTACTTGTGGAGGCCAGGCCAGGTGAGCCTCATCTGCTCGGCTGTTAGCAGGGCAAACCTCACAGCAGGGTGATCTGGGAGGAGGAATGCGTGTGTGTGTGTGAATGGACGGCAGATGCATGGACGGTACCCGTCACATTTATAGAAGGAGTTGGATTGACAGACACAGTACAGCATGTCTTCAAAGACCCACTGCATGCCCCCCCCCCCCAGCATCCTGGGCAGCAAGGGGCACGTGAGGTCATTCTGCCAGGGTGGCGGGGTCTTCATTTCAGCAGTAGAACGTGCAGGGATGACGATGGTCTTTTATGTTACTGCTGAGTTTTGATCAGAAATTGTAAAGCCGCTGGCAATCCTCTTGGTTAAAAGTAGTAAGAGCCCAGCTGAGGGGACCTTGGCGGGGAAGTGCTTCCGAGGGGAGGGGGGTGAGCTCTCGGGATACGTGGGGAGAAGGATCTCCGGAAACCATGTTTTCTCTGGATTTCTCCCCTCCCTGGAGATTGGCTCCATGGATACCCTCACACCCGGCTCTGTGCTCCTCTGTCCTCCTGGAAGGGGCGCGTCTGTGTGCACCTGGCTCAGGCTGGCGTCTCTCCTCCAGTTCTGATTCCTAAGGGACAGATGCTGACTGGCCTGTGTTGGGCCAGGTGTCCACTTGGTCAAAAAGGAACAAACAAACAAACAATCCCCCGAAGGAAAAAGTGGAGAAAGTAGAGCCCGGGTGTGTGGGAAACAAGTGCCCTAACCACGCTGCCCGGGCCCCCAGGAGTGGCGAAGGGTCAGATCCCAAAGGGCAAAAGGATCGTTATGGCTGGGATTGGCAGCCCAGAGGGTTTTCTCCAGCGGTGCTGGATGCAGAAAAGGAAGTGGACAGACATGTGATGACTTAAAACCCAAACTTGAACTTCCCTGCTTTCCTTCAGCTGCCCAGAGGGCTCGCTCTTTCACATCTGCCCCATGTCCTGGGTAGATCCTAGGCAAAACCTGATGATTCGATGTAAAACAAGCCCTCCGCCTGGACCATCCCTCCTCCAAAAACAGGACTCGGAAGGATACCGTGTTCCTAAGATGCTCCCTGGCGTTCTCGCCCTGCAGGCACCAAGGAGATCAGCGCGGGCGTGGATGAAAAAGGCGACATCTACCTGAGCTTTGACTGCCAGGAGATGACAGACGCCTCTCACTTCACGTGGTGCAAATCCTACGAGGACATTGCAGGTGACGAGAGGTTCAAGGTCGAGACCGTGGGGGACCAGTAAGTTCCACTCTAGAGTTGGCCATCACCACCTCTTAGGAACGCCTGCAAACACAGTAATTAACATACCGGCTTTCCTTCCCTTTCAGCTCGAAGCTGTACTTTAAGAATCTGGATAAAGTGGACTTAGGGACTTACTCTGTGTCCGTCAGTGACACGGATGGTGTGTCCTCCAGCTTTGTCTTGGATGAGAAAGGTAACACCTGTAGGACATAGGCTTCCCTTTGGGGGTTTTATAACATTTTCAAAGATTGACCCTAACAGAGAAAAGACTGATTTGCTTAGAAAAGGGGTGTGTGTTTGCAGGAGGCTGGGGGTGGGGAATCCTTTTTAAAGCCAAAAATTACTTTGGAAATTACACAAACTCTTGAGTTTGTACTCTAGCCACTAAAGAAATCACTGATCCGGGAGTATTTTATTTCTTGTTGTATATATTGCTTTTATAGCCTTCCACTTGTACTTTTAGAGATGAGTTTTAGTTACGTTTCATTAGTTTGGCAAGTAGCATATTAGCAAATAAGTCCGTAAAATTAATGAGAGGCGCACAGATGCAAGAATCCTCCCTTTTCTCCCAACATGGAATAATCGAATAATCAGATGATGAAAGAAAACACATACATGTATATATATACACACACGTTTATATGTATATATTTTTTTATGTGTGTGAAATAATATTTAATTTCCATAGTTAAAATCACTCGCTCTGTTATAAACAGCAAACAGCAGAAAGAAGTGAGGGAAGTCGGTTTACTCTGACCCGGGGAAAAGCAGCCATTTCTCTCAGGCAGGGGCCGGGGTCTGAGTCCCCCAGACAATGAACTGGCCTCCGGAGGAGGATTCTTCCACTGCCTGGGTTGATGTTTGTGTCCAACCCTTATCTACCACCCCGTGCTGGTCAGAGCCAGTTTTACAAGTCTGTACGATGATTAGTCAGTGATGTGGACGGAACTGTGTAGCATTGGACAGAACCCTCAAAACTCCACGTTGGGCCTTTAAAAGCTTCTGAGTCCTGAGGGCCCTCAGTTAAAATGCCTTAAGTTTGATAGTCTAATCCTTTCCTTATCAGCTGGCATCTTGCTTGGCTGCAGTGAAGGGTGTGGTCCCAGGAGAGGGATACAAGGGGGGACGCCTAGGACGGGTGGGGAGGGGACAGGGTCTGATGGCCGCAGGCGTCCGCAGGTCCCATGCAGACGTTGGGGGCATTGGGGTGAGCCATTGTGCATTTCACGGGACCAGCAGTAGAACAGCAGAGGGGCTGCACCATCTCTGCTTCCTGGGTTCCCTGGCAAGCTCGCTGCTCACAGACAAGGCGGGAAGGGACCGGAATCTGCTCACCTGCATTTTAAGCTGCCCTTTCTGACCCTCACTCAGTGGCCTTCACACAGCTCTTTACTAGCGAAACATCCTTAAAGACTTCTGACAAGTGCTGTACTCCTCTGCTCCATTTGAAAGTTTGCAGATGACGTTTTCACCTTAATTTTAAATCGTTGCGAAGGAGGAGCATTTCCAGCACATTTTATGCTGTACACGGACCTCAAGTACATTTCAGGCAAAACCTTGATGCTGTCTCTTTAGCTCATTTGATGGATGGAAGCTCCCACTGTGAGACCTAATGGGGGTGTCAGCCCTCACCCTCAGATCAGCCGTCTAGGTGGAGTTACTTCTGGTCACAGAAAGTCTGCTTCATTGTTCATTTCAAATAAACAGGTGCATACAGACCTTGGTGACCATGGTCTCATTTCTAAATGCTAATTTTAAGAAGAAAGGAAGGAAGGAAGGAAGGGGGAAGGAAGGAGGGAAAAGGAAAGAAATGGTTTAGAACCTTCAATTTTTCTTAACTTGCTCTTGGGAGTCTCAGGAGCAGATCTCAGCAGATACTTTTTAATGTATCATTATTATTTATTATTTAAATTCATGATAATACACCACAGTGAAATTCTGGGTGGGTGAGAGAGGTGCTGAAGCAGGACGCTTTTAACGACCAATTTCAGGAAAGAGTTCATATGGAATTAGAGGATCTGGAGATGGGTCCCTTTACATACCCCCTCTGTAGGTCTTCCTCTCTTCGAGGAATACACCTGCCCCCCCGGTGCCCCCCACTCCCAGGAACCTCTGCCCTAACCCGTCCTAACGGGTCCCGTTAGTAAGTGGGTTCTTTAAACGGTGAGGATCTTAGTTGCAGGCGGTCATTCACTGGAGGGAGTATTCAAAGTTACAGTCATCCCATGTCTCCTTTTAACTCCCAGTTCTAATTTCTTTCACAGCCTCAAATTAAACTTGGTGATGTGATGTCTAATCTCTGCTTTGCTTTTAAGCCAGCTTCTGAACGTACAGGTCAAAACCAGTGATTATATTTCTCTTAATTTTAGAGATGGAACGTTTGGTGACGCTGAGCAATGAGATAAAACATCCCAGTAAGTGAGCCTGGAGCTCAGAGCAGGATTGCGCTGTGGGAAGGCATGTTCGTTACCGCGTGCAGCTCTGGAAGGGACGCTCGGGGGAGAGGATGGCCTCGTTTTGTGCGCCAGCTTTTACACACTTGTCAACAATTCGCTCAAAACAAGTATTAGCTAATATTGTAACGTGTAGCAATTTTCATTGCATGCAGTGTTTTGGATTTCGGGTTGAGCGTGGCTGTTTAATCCAAGTGAGAATTGTATCAAATGGGATCTTCAGTTATTGGATTACATTGAATTCAGAAAGAATATATCCATCTGTGGTCACCGGGCCTATCAGGAAAGCAGACCGTGCACGTGCAAGGCTTCACGGGGCATGGAGGCTTTGAATGCAGCGCCAGGCCAACTAGAGTCTCATTTCTTTGTTTTGGTTTTCATAATCCAGTTCAATACTCCGGGGTTTCACATTCTCCAAAAATTTAATAACGAGGATTGATATTTTCCTATAGTGCACAGCTATTCCTTCTCACAAGGATTCACGCATTATTGACTTGTGGTCTCTTTTCTCCCTGTAGCAATTCCTCTGAAGTCAGAATTAGCTTATGAGATTTTTGATAAGGGCCAGGTCCGCTTCTGGCTGCAGGCTGAGCACTTATCACCCGACGCCAGCTACCGCTTTATCATTAATGACAGAGAAGTCAGTGACAGCGAGGTGAGTTCATGTGTGCGCGGCCTCTGGCTTTGGAGGTGGCCAGGTATTACTTGGGAAGGTCAGTTCCTGAAAGTCGGTATTCTGGGTCTGTCTTCATCCCTTTTCGAGCTGTAGAAGTTGGGGCATAGAAGGCTGACAACATGAATGAGAGGTGGTTGATTCTTGCAATGTACAGAGATCTGGTCTCGGTTAGAGGAGAGATCAGGAGGCCTTTAAATCCAAGCCTGTTGGAATTAAAAAATGAGCAACTACGTTTAGAGACTTGGTGTTATGAAAAGGTTCAGGTTACGTGGGGCGGCGGTTATCCTCGGTGGATCAGTTTATTCACTCTTGATGACAGTTTTGAAGGGGTATATTTTTGCCCTGATGTGAGCAATGCCTCCCTAGGCCCCCCTCCCACTGAGAGCTGCCCATGGAAGGCGTCGGCTGGGAAATTAGTTTCTGCACCTTCCCTGAGCTTTTAGGCTGCCCCCTTGGCCTGAGCAGAGAAGAATGTGTAGGATGCTATGATACAGACACTTTGCCCTTCTTCTACTTTTAATTGTGTAGAATGAAGCTGACAGATATTACAAGATATATTACATTACATTTTTACATTATTACATTATATATTACATTATATTATATATATTATATATAATATATTACTATATAATATATATAATATATTACATTACAAGATATATTACAGATATTTTGCCTGTGGCACATTGTGTCTCCATATATGTCCTCTTGTCTAATTATTACAGCGCAACTGGGAACCCAGTTAAAAGACGACCTGTTTGATGGAGCCTTTCTTTGTTGTTCAGCGGTGCCCTTGGGGTCTCTCACATCCCACCATCTTTACCCCCTCCGCTCTCTTTTCCCTTGATACCCAATGCATCGTGTCTATTTAGCTATCCCACTGAGTCCTCAGTGCCTCAGCGGTGTGTCTGCTGCACGGGTATTAACGGGATGGTTGAGATGTAGGGATTGCTCATGCCAGGTGTGCGGCCCACTCACTCTCCCTCTGAGCTGGGCACCTCATCCCCAGTCTGGCCTCCGTGTCTGATGGGTTTTTAGTAAAGCTTGGTTAGACGAACGTCCCTCGGGCAGAAATCGTGTATGGAGAAAGGTTACGCGAGTTTTCTTATCCAGTCCATCTTCCGCATGAGAGTGATGGCATCCTCGGGGAACTGTACAAATTGGGGAGTTGGCTAATAAGTAGAAAGCATGCGGTTTCCTCCTGGCTGCAAAAAAAGCCCACAGTATGGATACTGTGTATGGAAGAGCATCGCATGATCAAGGTAATTGGAGACATTTTCTCTGAGCAGAGATCATGCTACGGAATGCAATGGAATTTAGTGTAATTGCACTTGATTTGTAGAACATCTTTTGATTAACATCCCTACCTGCTGTGGAGAGCTTGCCTCAAATACGGATGTCTTTGCTACCCGGCTCATCGTTTGGAATACGGCTGTACTATTTCCTTCCTTAATTAGCAATCCACGGGTGACTTTTCCATGTGGAGACTGATGCTGTTTTGTGAAAGTCACATAATAGCCTGTATTTATGGCCCCCATAAAATCATTGAACATCATCTCGCCGCATAACGGCAATCGCTAGAAGCCTGATTCTTTTCTCAAACCTGCCCAGAGCCTGCGGTGCAGAAGCTGAGAAAATGGAGAAGGCTCTGGATTGTTGAGAATCTGGCTGGTGAGCGCGTTTCCTTCTCACTTCTCAGACCTAATTAGAGCAGGTTCCTAGAGGCCTCTACTCATAGATGTTTGATGGGGGCGAGCGTCTTACAGACCCAGAGCAGCACCGTTGTCTGATCAACTTGAAATTTGCTCCCCGTATTCAAAAGCAAATACTCAAAACTGCAAAGAAACTCAAGGACCCCGGCGAGGTACACCTGTTGCAGCCCTCAGACTGCTGTTCCTTGCCCAGCCCCCAAGAACTACCGGAGTCTCCGGGGAGGGAGCAGTGTCCTGCTGACGTAATCAGGAGGCTTCCTGTAATTGGTCCGCCTCCTGAAATGGCCTCTCTCTCAAAATGTAATCTGAGCTCATGTCTTCTCGTTCATTGCTCTCTCTCTCTCACTTTATATACACCAAGTTCCCATCGAGAAAAAAATCTAAGCGATGTTGTACAAGTACACAGTGTATGCTTTACTTACTTGAAACAATATTGGAGTTTCCGATTTCCAGGTGATTTTTGTGTTTCCTGGAAGTCAGGGCCTGTGGGCAGGGGTGAGCTTTATTCACTTAAAACCTGAAAGTCATATTTGATCAAACAGAACCTCAGGCATCACGTTAACCCTTGGGACCTCAGACACTCATCTTCCTTTCCCCGTGGACGGCAGCTTATAGTCTGCAGATAGTTTTTGATTGTCCGCCGTAGCCTAGAAAAATGAGCTGTAAACTTGCCCTCCTGGAGCTTATCCCAGAGTTGAAGAAATACAGCTTCAATCAGAGAATGATATAGAAAAAATACAGAATGGAGAGCGTGTTAAAACGGTACAGCGAGCACCGATTCAGAGAAGGCGGGGGTGTGGAGAGGCTGGAGTAGTTAGGGGAGATTTCAAGAGCAGTGGATTCCTGGGTTCTCCTTCGGAGGAGGAACGCAGAAAATGGGCCCCGGAACAGGTGGGCCCTGCAGCTTACACACGCGAGAGCTAGCAAGGTGGGGGACCGGGGGGCGAGGAGGGTGGGCTGACCAGGGGAGTGGCCACAGGGCATCTTGGAAATACACTTGGATTAAACGGAAGGGGTCAGACAGCAGAGGCGCCGCTTCCAACGTCAGGCAGGAGGGTTTAGAAACGATGCCCGACGCGGAGGGAAACGGGCTTAGGGATGTCGAACAAAGGTGCTATTTTGCTAATATCCATCTTCTCAGCTCTCTTGTGACACTGGCATTTGGAATCCAAAATATAAATGTCACCTGAAAGAGAAAGAAGAGCAATTGTGAAAATAAATACACACGATGTGTCAGAAAAAGGCCGATCCCACGCATTTTCTGCTAGTTACCCGCACATAGGAGTTCTTTGTGATAGTCTCATCAAGGTAAGGGCTGTAGGAGGAGTGCAGGCCCTCGGGGCAAGGCGTGGCCTTTCCTCCCTCTCGTCCTGTTTGTTGGCTGCTGACCACAGGTTACTGGCGATGACTCGCTCATCTCACCCCACAGCCCCACCTTCCTGGGACGGCTCATTACTCAGGCTGGGAAGCCTTTGCGTAAATCCCAGCTGGGCTCCTCTGGAAGGAAGCAGGAATGCCTGCAGGAAAGGTCACCAGCAAAGGTTGTCATGCTTTTGTTCATTCTGGGCGTAGCGTTGGGGGGGTCAAGGCCAGAGGAAGCAGCCCTTCTGTGGTGGTGTGAGTCGTGTTCCTGAGGGGAGCCCCGGTCCCTGTGCTGTCCTTGCCCTGAATGACGACTGCATCGAAGACGAGTCATTCTTTGGATGTGCTCCTTCTGCCTCCCTGACCCCTGCTTGATTGCATTTATCGTATCCAAGGGTGGAATAACAAGACATGGTCCATTCGCAACCACACGTCAGTCTCTGTAGCTCATCACAAGCGATGAGAGCAGAGTCTGAGGGAGACGTGAGCTCTGGACGGGCGGCACCAGGAAAGGGTCCCCATTGGAGGCTGCCCGGATGGGGGATGCAGAGGCTGGGCACCTTCAACCCTGGTGCTGGTGGCGGTGTTGAGTGGGGGCGACCAGTCGTGATGCCCGTGTCCCCAGAGTCCCCGAGACTGAAGCCCTCGCGGCTGTGGAGATGGTTGGTTGTTGCCTGTGGTTTTGTGATCGGACATGGCCAAGGGCGCCCCGTTCTCTTTCCCCCGTGTGCTGAGTTATCTCACATCAGCTGCACATTCCCGAGGAGTGTGCAGAGTTTCTGCTGGGTTCTTCGTGTGTAGGTCACTCCCCACACATCAATGGTCATTCCCCATCGCCGAATGTCCCTCGTTTGCTCTTTGGTTCACCGAGAGGTTCAGTGGCTGTAATTTCTTTTTGTGTGTTTTTTGGGCACCATGATCCCTTAAGATAACAATAGTTGATGCAACTGTTAGGTACCAGTGAGAAAACTGGAGGGAGGAATTTCACGGTGGAATTCTCCCCTTCCTTCTGTGCTCCCAGACACACAGAATCAAGTGTGACAAGTCAACTGGCCTTATCGAGATGGTGATGGATCAGTTTACCATCGAAAACGAAGGCACCTACACTGTGCAGATTCACGACGGAAAAGCCAAAAGTCAGTCTTCTCTGGTTCTCATCGGAGACGGTATGCTGCATGGAAGGTCTTCATGTGTCTGTAAAGGAAAATTCAAAGCGAATTCTTTCAACCAGAGAGAAGCAAATGTATTTCATTTCTGTTTGTTTCCCCTCAAATATTGGATTTAGCATTCAAGGCTGTCCTAGAAGAGGCTGAATTTCAAAGAAAGGAATTTCTCAGGAAACAAGGTAGGTGGTTGGCTGGCTTCCCCACCACTAGCACAAGACAAAGGTTTAGGATTTGAGCATTTGCTTGGAGCAGATCCTACTTAATGCCAAACGACTCTAACTTTGATTTTAAATGATCGAGAAGTCAGACCACTTCTCAGCTGTAGAGATTTGGATTCTCTTCTGGTCTTTGACCTTTCCCTTTATTTCGTCGGTATTTTCTCTTGCCTCTACCTTGAAAAGCCCTGGAATCTATTGTTGAGTGTTGGTATTTTCCTGCAGTCATAAGGAACGGATGTCTCCATTACACGTCCAGATGGAGTCCAGTGATTGTGACAAAAAGGAATAAAGAATGGGGGTGGGTGAGTTCGGGGGATTATTAGGAGAAACGGAGAGAGGGCAGGAGACCCAGTTCCAATAGCCAGGAGTTTGTTATTTTACTTAAAAGTGTGTGAACTTTTCAACTTTTAGATGTTTTCACTTTAATTACAAACAATACTTTTTAAACATACCGTTTTAAAAATGCATATTAGAAATAAATAAATAAGTAAAAAATAAAAATGCATATTAACTAGATACAAAGGAAAATGGATAAATTTGAGAAACTGAACTACAACCCAAGGGTTTATTTGAAAAATGTTTCTTATATGGGATTTCTATAGTTTTTGGAAAGAAGTTAGAATACAGCTTTTAAAATATAAAATGGAGACATTATTTTTATTGTTTTAAGTTATTTTTAGTAGTCAAAAATATTTAGTTTACTCATTTCTACAATATGATTTTTTTCCTACAATATGATTCCTACAACTTTGTAGGATGTATTTATATGGAAGAAATCAATAAATACTTTCTAAAACTGCTTTGTATTTTTGTGTTGAATGTATGATTAGCATATGACTTCTGCATTTATATTAAGTAAAAATGATATTTTTGAAAGATATGTAAATTAAGCTTTGATTTCAAATGCTATATAAATACCATGTGTTGACATACTTGCTAGGTCAAACGGCTTTTTCTTCATCTTACCTCAATTAGTTCTCCTATTTTAACGTTTTTCTATACCATGCTGTTGGATGTTGTTAGACACACGTCTTGAGAAAAAAATATAATATTTCATTATTCTTCCTGCTAAAGAGCAATAGCTATTAGACATCACCGAGAAGGAGAGATCAGACAGCATCACCCAGCTAGAAATAGAGATTTCAGTATCAGTATTGCACACACTGATTGCGGAGCCCTGAAAATTAGTTTTATTAAATTATCTTGGTTTCACACTGAACAGCTACTTTCTTCTGCCCAAAATGCATTTGTATGTGTGTGTGTAAATGTATACATTTTTTTCCTTTATTTAAACTTTTTTCCCTTTTCCCCGCCAGGCCCTCATTTCGCTGAGTTTCTGCACTGGGATGTTACAGAAGATTGTGAAGTCCGGCTGGTCTGTAAGGTGAGGAATCGGTTCTAGCCAGGAGAGAGTGAGACTCCCATTCTCGTGACAGTGGAGACAGTCAGGGAGCAGCTACGTTCAGGTCACACTGGTGGTGAAGCGCAGGGGGTTGGATTAGGGGCGGGTGGTACTCAGACTTTCAGTCTCGTCTGTGGTCTCTGTCAACAGATTACAGGGGCAACGGAACGAAGATTCAAGTAGGTAGTTTATAAAGTATTTATTTAAGATTTCAGTAAGTGAACATATGGGAAAGAATGCTATGGTGAAATGTATCTGGTAATTTCTATGCTGCTCATATGATTTCTTTAGGAAATAAAAGGTATGTTTGGGGAATAAGATGCTCTTAAGTTTTTGTTTGAGCAATTCAGTCATAAAGTAAGCCTGAATCACTACTAACTATAAAAATCTGTATTTTGGGGAACAGACTTTAAGTTAACGAGCCCCTGCTATATGGCTGTCTCTGTAGAAGAAGAGGCTGTGGGGAAAGCTCGATCGTGCATCATTTCTGTTCCCAAGCTACTCATAGACAAGAGAGGAAAACAAGCAGACAAGTCAACAAAGCGGTGAATCCTGAGCTGAGTGCGGGGGGATGACCGAGAAGGATACAGGTCGGCGAGGGTGGTCCTGAGCTGAGTGCGGGGGGATGACTGAGAAGGATACAGGTCGACGAGGGTGGTCCTGAGCTGAGTGCGGGGGGATGACTGAGAAGGATACAGGTCGACGAGGGTGGAAACTGCTCCCACAGGCTGAACTGTGAAACAGCCGCGTGGGAAACTAGGAGCCGCAGCATTAGAGGGTGAATTATGAGTCGGCCGCTGTGGAGAGCAGTATGGCAGCTCCTCAGAAGTAATGGGTGGAATTACGGTACGATCCAGCCTCAGATAGATACGTGTGCACCATGATGGTGGCCGCGCGATTCACAATAACCCAGTGTGGAGGCGGCCCAAGTGCCCATCGATGGATGGATAAACAAATGTGGTAAATTTGAGGACTGTCATTCAGCCTTTTAAAAAGGAAGGAAATCCTGTTACCTGCTGCAACACGGATGACCCTTGGGTGAAATAAGGCAGACCCGAAAGGACAGACCCTGTATGATTCCACTTACGTGAGGTCCCTAGAGCAGTCAAACTCATAGACAGAGAGTAGGATGGAGGGGGCCAGGGGCTGAAGGATGGGGGTAGGGAGTCAGTGTTTAATGGGGACAGAGTATCAGGTTGGGAAGGCGAGAAAGTTCTGGAGGTGGTCGGTGGTGATGGTTACCCAGCAACGTGAATGTGCGTAGTGCCACAGAACTGTACACTTAAAAATGGTGAAGATGGTAAATTTTATGTCATCTGTATTTTACCACAATAAGAAATACATAAGGTTGGTAAGACAGTTGGGGGCTGGACCAGAGGGCATCCAGCAGGGCAGAGGTGGACTCTGGTCTGCAGACGGCGGGGAGCCTGCCTTTGGGGTTTTCAGGAACGTGATGACTCTGGCTGTTTCTTAAGGCCGGAGGGGAGGCTTCCCAAGAGGCTCAATGAGAGATGGGAACTCAGACGAGCATAGTGGTCACGTGCACAGAGTAGGAGATACACTGGAAGACTGTTGGGGAGCTACGTTTCCGGGAGGAGTCGGTGAGAATTGGATGTGAGCGAGGACAGTGTCTTGGACGATCTTAGGTCTCTGTCTTGGAGACCAGGTGGTGCTGTGATACTAACCGGCACTGCAGGGGCAGGACCAAGTCTGAGGATTTTGAGGATAAATTCAGTTTTGCAAGTACTTCGTTGGTTACGCCTGTAGCACAGGCGATATGGTATAACCAGCGCACCGTGAGCCCGGCCCTCACAGCAAACTGAAGCTCTGCTGTGGAGGCTTATGAGGTAGCGGGACACGCGTGGCAGTGAGCACGACGCCGTGGGGCAGGTTTGCTGAAGGGCAGCCTCTGGAGACAGAAAGATAACGGAAACTTGGAGAATTTTGGAAAATATCATGTTGTCAGAGTAGAACAGGAGAGAAGGATTTTTAAGGGAATTACCGAGGGGAAGTCCTCAGAGAAGTGAGAGGAGAAACAAGAAGCGGCTTCATGGAATGAGGAAGGTGAGGAATTCAAGGAGTGAAGACTGCACAGCGGCGTCCTGAGTGAGGCGAGGGCTGATGCGGGGCCTGCCGCCTGTCCGGGTGGGCTGGTGGCCGGGGGCTGGGAGTCCGAACGGCGCTGGCTGATGGGATGGAAGATGGGTGAAGACTGAGCTGAGCCCATCACAGCCTGGGAGTCCCAGCGGGTCGTGGACGTGGGGGTCAAGTCCTTCTCTCCCCGCTGGCTGGATGGGGACATTCAATCATGTTTAGACGCTGAGCGGGAAAGCAGAAGACAAATCAAGGGTGAAGGCCACCTGTCAGGATGGCCATCATCAAAAAGACAAGAAATGACAAATGTTGGCAAAACTGTGGAGGAAAGGGAGCCCTCGTGCACCGTTGGTGGGAATGTAAATCGGTGCGGCCATTGTGGGAAAACAGTACGGAGGTTCTCAAAAGATTAAACATAGAGCTACCAGGGCTTCCCTGGTGGCGCAGTGGTTGAGAGTCCACCTGCCGATGCAGGGGACGCGGGTTCGTGCCCCGGTCCAGGAAGATCCCACATGCCGCGGAGCGGCTGGGCCCGTGAGCTGTGGCCGCTGAGCCTGCGCGTCCGGAGCCTGTGCTCCGCAACGGGAGAGGCCACAACAGCGAGAGGCCTGCGTACCGCAAAAAAAAAAAAAAAAAAAAAAAAAAAAATAGAGCTACCATATGATCCAGCGATCCCACCTCTGGGAGTCCATCTCAAGGAAGTGATGTCACTGTTGTGGAGAGACACCTGCACCACGTGTTCGTAGCAGCATTGCTCACAATGGCCAAGACGTAGACACAACCAAGGGTCTGCTGACGAATGAATGGCTAAAGAAGATGTGACACACACACACACACACACACACACAGGAATATTATTCAGTCATAAAAAAGATGGACATTCTGCCATTTGTAACAATATGGATGGGTCTTGAGGGAAATAAGCTCAGTGAAGTAAGTCAGACAGAGAAAGACAGACACGAGATGATTTCACTTCTATGTGGAATCTAAAAAAAGCCAAACTCATAGAAGCAAAGAGACAAGTGGTGGTTGCTAAGGGGTGGGGGAGATGTTGGTCAAAGGGTACAGACTGCCAGTTATGAAATGAGTAAGTTCTGGGGTCTCATGCCCAGCGTGGCGACTGTAGCTAATCACACTGTATTATATACTTGAAAGTTGCTGAGAGTGACCTTGCGTGTTCTCACCGCTCACACGTACGCAGTGGTAACCATGTGAGGTGAAGGATGTGTTAACTAACCTCATTGTGGGAACCATTTTTGCAATATATACGTGTATCGAGTTGTGTACATTGTACACCTTAAACATACACGGTGGTAAATGTCAATTAAGGCAGCGGCTGTGTTGTAGTCAGTTGACCTTTTTTCTGACGAGGGTGTCCTGAGTACATGCTCACAATGGCGGTGGGACAGATAGGCTCCCCATGTGCTCTGACATGGTGTAGGCCCTCCTGTGAATATTTGATAATATTTTAAGTTCCCTGATCAAAGTGAGTCATAAGTCTTTGAACACAGCTATTGGAGAAACTGAATAACTATTGCTTGAGAGGTGAGTCTTTTGCAATTTAACCCACCTAGCCTGCGTACTCATGTCCCATCACTCCTGGGGTTCCGTGAACCCTTCTTCCACATAGGTTTTTGCCTAATAATACTTTGGCAGGTGGTTATGGTTCTATTTACTTACATAACAAAACACATGGAGAAAAATCAATGTGTGGACGTATTCATATTATAACTTTACAGAAAACCATCTTTTAAAAGAAAAGTTTAAGGCAAGAGAAGCCTCAGTCATGAACGGAAGGAAATCTGGGAGAGAGATTTCTCACACACCTCCAGTAAAGCTTTGGGGAGAGCGCCCTCAGACACTGTGAGAGTCGGGCAGGGCCCCGTGTCTCAGGAGAGATCCTGTGGTGACCTTTTCCTAGATACTTACGTGCATGTGAGGTGCGCGTATTGAAAAAGTGGTAGAGGACTTCCCTGGTGGCGCAGCGATTAGGAATCTGCCTGCCAACGCAGGGGACACAGGTTTGAGCCCTGGTCCGAGAAGATCCTACATGCCGCGGAGCAACTAAGCCTGTGCACCACAACTACTGAAGCCCGCGTGCCACAACTACTGAGCCCGTGCACCACAACTACTGAGCCCGTGAACCACAACTACTGAGCCTGCGTGCCTAGAACCCGTGCTCCACAACAAGAGAAGCCACCACAATGAGAAGCCCATGCACCATAACGAAGAGTAGCCCCCGCTCGCCGCAACTAGAGAAAGCCCTCGCACAGCAACGAAGACCCAACGCAGCCAAAAAGAAAGAGAGAGAGGGAGGGAGGGAGGGAGGGAGGGAGGAAGGAAGGAGGGAAGAAAATAGAAAAAGTGGTAGAGACATTGCAGAGAGTTCAGAGAAGCGACAAATGAGTTATTTGGGGACAGAAGACACCCCCCTCCCCCCCACCCGCACCCCGAGCTACAGGACAAATAAAGTAACTGAGGATATAGGTTTTAGAGAACAGAGGCTGAAGGTCATTGGAAAGGTTTTTATTTAGCACCCAAGGACCGACAGTGTAAATACCTTGGAAAATGAGAGTAAGAGGCAGCAGTGCTGAATTAAGGTGGGGGAGAGTCGGGGATTGGCTTGGCGTGGAAACGGACACAAGGGAGATTTTGAGGTGTTAGGACAAAGGACATCGTCTGCTGGAATTGCTTAGCTTCGCTTCATCCTGACTGTCACCGCGTGGTCCTGGCTTCAGAAGGAAGAGCCTAGCTCCCAGACCTGCGGGAGACAGCCCTGCACTTACTCTGAAACATTTATGGAATTATTCTCCATATCGGGCACGCTGCTGTGCCCCGTGTGCGAGTGCGAGTAGAACATTCCGGAGCCCTGCCGTCTGGGATTGTCCCCCAGGGCTGTCACCAACGACAGCAACTGACGTAGCTGCTACGGGAAGTCTAAAATACGTTGCACTGCTACACTCTT
Organism: Delphinus delphis; assembly: GCF_949987515.2. Classification (NCBI taxonomy): domain Eukaryota; kingdom Metazoa; phylum Chordata; class Mammalia; order Artiodactyla; family Delphinidae; genus Delphinus; species Delphinus delphis. Next base: position 25,220,314 of record NC_082703.1, read on the forward strand.
GGAACTAATCACGTGCTCTCAATGTTTGTAATTTGTTTTTTGTCGCTGACATCTCTGTTGTTGAGTCTGTATGGGATGTGAATGCAGAATGGTCCGTGTCACACAATTCAGTGTGATCAGTACATTCCGCTCCAACAGAGCCAGAATTCTTCTTCTTTGTGGGACGTGTAGGTCAGAGCATGTGACTTGAGATCCTTACTCATCTTTGGAATTCTGCAAAGCTGAGTTTCGAGTTCAGCTTATGGCAGAGATTGAATTTCGAGGAATTTTAGTAGCGGGAAAGTCCTCGTGCCCAGTGGGCTCGTTTTGTGTTAAAGTTTCTTTCCCCTGCGTCTGTGTGTCCGCAATGTCATGTTGCCAAAACAGTCACTCAACAGTTTTATAGGCCAATAATGATATTTTATATTATTTATAAATTTAAAATACACTGCTTACATCTTGTCTTTATTATTGACATCTCACATGAACCAAAAAACCTTGCACCGTCTAATTTCATGGGTTAGCACGAAGAAGAATCATTTGTTCTTCCGAATGGAACTATCAGGGCTTAATTATTTTAGAAGCTGAAATTTAGAAATGTATTTGCTATTATTAGAACCGACAGCTTTCCCATGTGCATTTGTCTGAGACTGTCTATAATAAAAATTGATTTTTTTTAGGTCTGTGATTTCAAATCAGAGTAGACTTTTTTCTCATGAGCCACAGCGATTCACATACTCAACGTAAGATTCCTGTCTTGTAGGTTGCAAACACCAAGAAGGAAACCGTTTTCAAATGGCTAAAGGATGATGCTCTGTATGAACCGGAAAAGTTGCCTGATCTGGAGAAGGGGGTCTGTGAGCTGTTCCTACCAAAGGTACATTGTGTTAAAGAAAAGAGATAGAAACAGGATAAGAAAGTTCTCTCAAACCACCTGTGAATTCTGCATTATCTCCCAGTTTGCCTCCTAAATTTCCATGGTTTGCAAAGAGAACGTATCAGCCTGTATTACCTTTTGTATCATGGCGTCAGTTTTATGTACATATGGGATGTGTTTTATTTGCAGTTGTCAAAGAAGGACCATGGTGAATATAAGGCAACCTTGAAAGACGAGAGAGGTCAAGATGTGTCTGTCCTTGAGATAGCTGGCAAAGGTAGAATAAAACCTTCTTCCTTCTACTAAAAGGAAATCCACTTCGCCAGCAGGATGAACTGGGTGATAAAGGCACAGCGTCTGTATCCTTAGTACATATTGTTTCTTTAGCGGGGACACAGGAAGAGAAAATAGATTTGTACTTGAGTTGCATTCAAAGCTGTTTGAGTGTTTTAGAACAAGGTATGATATTACTCTGGGCTTCAATGAAATGCTGTCTTAGTTCACCTTCAAAGAGCCAAGTTCTATCTTGTGACAAATGTATTAAAGTGATCGAAACAGTGATGAAGAGGTTCAATTAAATGTATGGTCGGATTTATGTCGAGCAAAATGTTCCTTGTTTAAAAAGTGAATAGATTAGAAGGATTTATCGCCACACGTGAGCCTTTTATGGGTAACTATTGCCATTTTAATGTTTCATTTTTCAAATGAACATCCTGATTCCCTGTATCAATTTAATTAAACATGAAAATGCTGCTGATAAAATTAGACACCGTAATGGTACGTTTCCTTCTTCCTTTCAGTGTACGAGGATATGATTTTGGCCATGAGTAGAGTCTGTGGTAAGTAAATGCCTTCTAACTTTCAAGTCATTTTGGTGCTAAAATTGCTATTTCCCGAGAAGGGCATTTTCCACAGCTAATGGAACCACAGTGCATCTCCTGTGAACAGGCCCCAGATTCAACGGCGGAACAGTTACCTGACCGCCTCGGTGATGCTTTTTAAGGGGGTTTTCGGCATTATATGCAGAATATGTTTTTCTTAAAAAAAAAAGAGAGAGACAAAACAAACTCAGTTTGGACTCCCTAATTAGCCACTTCTTGTAATTTGCCTTAGGTCAACTCCGATGATGCTTTGTCCATAATTGCTCTCAGCGTCTGCGTTACAAATGCTGAATAGCGATAATGAATTTTGAAGCCTCTGGTTTTATGTCTGGTTTAATACATACTAAACCACTTTTTAGCTTTGCAGATAAATTCTTCCTCTCTATTTACCCTTCCCTGGAAACTGTGAGAACAAAGATGTTGGTTATTAATTTGATAATAATAGCTTAAGGGCTTTCTGCTGATAATAAAATTTTACGGCTGTGGGCTTTCTAGAGGTGACCTAATTGATGTCATCAGATCAGGCAGCTAAGGCCCGGAGCAGTTAGGTGGCTTAACCATGGGGCTCTGGAAGCCGGTCAGGACCAGAAGCTCACATCTCTCCCAGGTCTGAGCTCAGCTGCTGCCCCGTAAGGTTTTTCGGTCATTCTTCTGGAAAACTTCTGACGTTTATTTTTTCATCACTCTCTCAAAATGTCCCCGTAAGGTAGACTGTTCCTCTTTGCTTTTGCTTGTCACGTAGGTGACCACATTTTGAATGAGTTTTACTGCTGATGATTATTAATGGGCCGAATGCCACTCCATGGTGTACACGCCACTTTGCGCAGGTACATGAAGCCACTTGAAAGGCGGCTTCACGCTTATGCTCCATGGGATGACCTTGCATTAAAGCATCATGTGACCTGTAACATTGGTGATGCGAGTGGTCGTGGTGTCTTGAAAAGTGAAGGTACCAGTGAAGGGGACAGAGGTAGCTTCCTATTGTATTCTCGTGATCTTGCGTCCCAGATCCCCGAGCCTGGAAGGACCACGTGCGTCTTACTGAGAGTTAGTGTGGTGGGCAGAGAGAAGGCACGGGACACACGGCATCACGTTTCAGCCTCTGTCCTCCCGAGGAGCCAGGCCCTGGGTCTACTGGACGCTGCGTGTTCAGTGCTGTTGCAGCCGGAAAGGAGCAGAGCAAGCGTTACCCGATCTACGAGGTGGCTGTGTTAGTAGCAAGCGGGGGCTTCTCCGCAGCCCACGTGCGGGCCCCGTTATCCCAGAGCTTACCCGTCTTCCCGGCCGTCCCGCTCAGGCTGCAGTGGGCTCTCCTCGCAGCCTTGAGGTGTCGTGGCCGTCTGGGGTGTCGGTCCGGGTGTGACATCTGTGCTTCCCACGTCCCCTTGCTGCATCCATCAGGGACCTCGGTCACCTCCATCCTCTGTCCTCTGACCTCTGACCTCAGGGAAGCTGTGCCTCTGCCTCTTCTGTGTCTTCTGAGAGCCCTTGGGGGTGCTGACGCCCAAGCACATACTCAGACACGCTCACACGTACACACACCCTCACTTCTCCTCCACCTGCCCCCCGCCCCCCAGGAATATTCTTAATCCTTGAAGACGCCATGATTCCTGCTCGGGTTCCAAGTGGGCTCTTGTCACCTGCAATCAGTGGCTTTTTAGACCTAATGCAGCCCCGAGCTGGTCTAACCGATAGCAGACAGCGCTGAGCGCACCACTCCTGAAACAGCCGGAGTGAAGATGGGTACGCGTCCTCCGTGCTCTGCTGACAGTCACGTGGACGCTGTGACGCGAGTCACGGTCTCGCCACGCGTGTTGGGTGCCTGGCGGCCTCTGCCTATTGAACGAGGGTCCAGCTCCACCCGGGAGAGGCGTTTTGGGTCAAACTCTATAGTTCCACGGAGCAGCGTCAGACGTAATACTGGGTTGTTGTAAGGAGTACTTCTGAATTTTCAAGTAGAGAGCTGTCAGAACAGTGATTTCCTGTTTCCTGGAGCACAGAAACGTTTCCCTATTCGTTTTCTTGGCTTTTAAACCAAATTTCCCTTCACAGCTTGGGGGGTGGGGGGCGCGGTGTGGGGAGATAGTGTTCCCGGAGCTTCTAAGTCCAAACAGCCTCTGGGGTTTGCATGTTGGGAAGCAATCAGTGGCTCTTCTTGGGGACCCCCCCCCAAATTTTGTTCGAATTTCAGGGCCAACTAGAGGCTTTGGATAAACATGGGATCCTCACGTCAGCCTCCCGGGCTTCCTCCTTCCCGACCCTGATCCCACAGAGAGGATCCTGCAGCGGCTTGTGGGTGGCAGAGTGTAGGAGGCTTTCCTGCCGGGTCAGCTAGCAGCCCGCAGAACAGAACTGTTTGTTCTTCGTGTCCCGAAGGTTAAAGGCTGTGCTTGGCTGTGAAGCAAACCTGCTGTTATAGAGAGAGTTAGGGTTCCTCAACCTCTTCATCCTTATAATAAGGAATTTGGACAAGGTGACATCCAAGTTCTCATCCGGATGTAAAGTTCTGTAATTCTCTGGCTGCAAACAAACGCGTTATAAAAATCGATGCCAAAGTTACAGTTCTCTGCGTGGATGATGCTCTGTGTGTATGTGTGAACGTGCACGTGCTTCTGTGTATGTGTGTGCATGCCTTTGACATTCCTCTTCATTTCCATGCTGACTTTTGAGATGGAGAAAGCACAATTGGAGACTCAAAGTCCTTGGTTAGGTTTTCGGCATCTCCATGAACTGTATCTGACAAGACGTGCTGAGGGACTCTTTGTATTTTTGCAGAACCTTGGAAGAGACCCACATTATCTAGATGAGGACTCTGGTCACCGAGAAGTTGTGTGACTTGTCCTGGGTCACTCAGTTAACCACTAGCAGAGTATTCTCATGTCCCTAGATTAGGAGTCCAGCCTTCCTTCTACAGCGCTTCGGAACTCCCCCCTCATCACGAGATGTGTATTCTAAGACGTTACCCACCCAGCTCTTTAACGTTGGCAGTCCTTCAATTTTACAAAAATGTCTAAGGTGTATTTTGCCTAAAGGGGGCCAAGGTTAAACTGTATACCTTGATTTTTAATAGTTATAGAACTCTGAAATGTCTAATCAAATAACTTTCAGAATCAGTTGTGAAACAGAAATACCAATAGCAGAACTTACTTTCGGTGTGGCGACTGTGTAGATTGAATACCTATCTGGTTAAATTTTGTCTAATAAGATATAAATGCCCCTTAAGCCTTCAAAATCAAGGCTCAGTAAGGATGCAGCGGATATAAAATCAGAAAATAGGGATACAGCTTCCTAGCTCACGTTGCCCTGGTCAGCGTCATTCTTGGAAGTCAGGCTCTTGTAATCTGATTACTTAGAACATGCATCCTGCCATCCTTTCCTTCCTGTGGTGGGCGAAGTTAATTATCTGTTGATTTTCTAGCTGAAATGAAACCCATCTGGTTCTGTGGGGTAGCGTTTAATTCTGTGTGCAGGGCTTGATTCTCAGTATTTAGGGAAAATGCCAGGCACCATCCTTGCATTTGAGCTGAGAACTGCTCTCCTGTCTGTCCGTTTCATGGATGGTACCTTTCCCTCCTCCCCGCTTGAGTGGAAAACCCTGTGGGCTCGTGATCATTTACCGACTGCGAGTGTAGTCTGAAAAATGACCCTCGACTTGAAGCTATTTGGCCTCCTTAAGACTGCAACACTTCCGTATTTTTGTGCTCAGGGATGTGCAGCTTGTTACCCTCTGCATCTGGTCAGCCCACTGCCCTCCCCCATGTAGGGAGAAGCAAAGCGGAGGAAGGGGTTTGGAAAAATCATTTTCTGCCTTTCTCTCTGGGCAGGAGTAGAGAGAAAGAGGACGCCAGAGGCCATGGAGGTCGGGCATTCAGCTAGACGGGCTGCAGCCACGGAGCTCCATGAGGGGATTCCCATCCCTACATCATTTACATGGATTTTCCAGAAAGTTCTATAGGGGATTGAGTGCCTAGGGGCTCCATTCCCTTCAGGGGAAAGGTTATTTTAGCAAATGCCAGGAAGAAGGAGTGGGGAGATGCAAGAAGGTGGATGCAATCTTGCAGACAGGGCAGACCCCGTCAGTTTGGAATCTCATCTATATGGGAAGCTTGTGTGTGGTCTAATTTATAAGTTGATTCCTGTGGTAATGACGGGATGGAAGTGGTCAGGGATGTGAGAAGTGCCCTTAGGGAATATTTTCTTGGGGCCATTTGAGTTCCTTGATGCTATTGTCAAAGAGATTTTCAGATAATTTTGGTGTGGCAAAAGCTTATTTAATGAATGAACATGGCCTGGACAAATGGTAAGGATTTGTGGCTGACGGATGTTAGAATATATGCGTGAGGATGCATTTACAGCAGGATGTAACCTGGCCACAGGGCTTGTCCATCCTCACACAGCACAGACGGCTTTCCTCAGATCTGAGTATGTTTTATTTTCTGCAGGAGCCTCTGCTTCTCCACTGAAGATACTTTGCACCGCGGAAGAAATAAGACTTCAGTGTTTCATGAAATATTTCACCGAAGAAATGAAAGTGAACTGGTACCACAAGTAAGTGTCCATGTGCCGTGGACTGTGGCCATGCCATCCATGGGGCGGTGCCCAGGGCTCACGGCTGGGACACGCGTTCATAGCCAAGTCTGCTCAAGACTTTGTAGTTTTGAGAAATGATGACAGCCTTGGGCTCGGGGAGGGACCATCACAGAAACTGGGGGGGCAGGGAGTGGGGGGTGGAGAAGGAGAAAGATAAAGATGTGCCTGAAGGTACTGGAGACAAAGTTCTTCAGGGTTTTGGTTTGGACAAAGGTGGTTTTACTGGTGACACACATTTTGTCTGGAATCCAGCAGAGCTAATGGAAAAATAATATTTGGAAAAGGTGCTCCAGATTTCCAATCTGTTGGTTTCTCACTAGATTGATTAAAGAGAAAAGGACCAAAACAAACTTAATTGTACGTAAAAGAAGAAAGCGAGAGGATGAAACCCTGTACAAACAGCAGGTTTTCTCTGTATTTCATGTCTGCTGCTGGTTGCCTGTCCAGGTGGGCATGTTCGCTACTAAAACATTGGAGACTCTCATTATGGTCACAGCGTGTGGACGAGTGCCTGCCCCCAGCCCCCTGGAGTTTGCCCTTCCGACCATCCCCCCAGGGTTATCTCTAATGCACTCCGTCAAAGGGGGCGGATGGAGCGGGGACCATGGTGTCTGTCTCTAACCTGAGGACATGGGCAACACTTGCAGGCCAAGTTTTCAGTGATGTCCATATACCAAAGTCGTGTGCTCCTCCATGGACTGGAACCTCAGAGTGTCCACGTCGTGCCTTTAGATGTTATTTTCCCTAATTAACATTTCAAGAGGCAAACTTCATGCTTATGACTAATTTACTTGTAAAAGCATTATTGAGGTGAATCTATTCGTGAGTAAACCGAAGTGCTGAATGGATAAATGTCTTGGGATATCTTTTTCCTATTTACATTTTGACGTGCTGTGCTTTTGTCGTAGATGTTAGTTATGATCAGAAGCATAAACTAAGAAGATGTACTGACGTCTTAGTGCATCTGTGTTTGGAATCCTGCGTCTCTGTTTTTGGTAGTTAGTATGGAAATCTGTATCGGGTGCAGTCACTGCAGATCCCATACTAAGGGGTTTGTGGGGAAGTGGCTTTTTCTGGAGGATTCCAACAACAGGAGCTTTGAAGATTGAAACTCTGGTGTAGTTTTGTGATGTAATTGTTGATAAGGATATATTTTTTAAAACCAATGAGTAAATGTCTATTTCTAGCGGAATCAGACCTTCTCCTGGAAAAGGAGAATGAATCACTTCCTTCCCTGGGCTTCTTTGTCATTTACAGCCTATCATCTTTCAGTAAGTTGTGTGCAGCTGTGATAAGGGTCTTATCTTCCCTGGTAAAGGCGTCTGTCCCCTGCAGGGGGCTGCTGCTTCTCCAGCTTTGCCTCCCAGGGCACGGCTCGCTCTGTGCTGGGTGCCGGGCGTGCAGAGTTTAAATACATGCCACATCCCGCGGGAACACGTGCCTGGGCACGCGGGTACCTGTATGTTGTGTTACCGTGTGTTATACACTTCACGCACATGATTTCATTTAACCCTCACAAAAGCCCCATGAGCTTGGTATTAATACTCATATTTTATAGATGTGAAAACTGAGGTTTTGCAAGCGGAAGATAAATCATTCGTTCAAAGTCACGCAGCTAGTAAGTGAAAGACCAGGGATCGAACACTAGTTGGTCTGATTCTGGCCACTACGGTGCCGAGGGCCATCCAGCCGAAAGGAGGGGACTGATTGCAGGCGGACAGACGGACTGAGAGATAAGGGCTCGGATCACACGTCTGCCTCATCAAAAAAGTTGTATCAGAAGAAACCATCCCTAGAGACCAACAGAGCTCGCGGTCGTGTTGCAGATTTCCACGGACTCCTGAGCGTGGTTGTCGCCATGCCTTCTCTTCTCCAAGCAGAATCAACACAAGTATTTCTTCAGTTCTTTAATAAGTAAAATATAACCTTTAGTTATTTTTTACTACTTGACTACTACATAGTATTCAGTGCTACGTTAAACTTTATTTTATAGTTATATTCTATCACTGAAATATAACCTTGGTTATTTTTCACTATTTGACTATTAAGTAAGTTCTTGTGAGGCAATACTTGGAAAAATAGAGAATAATATAACACATTTGTTGAAATAACAATCTGCGGGAACTCCCTGGTGGCACAGCGGTTAAGAATCCATCTGCCAATGCAGGGGACGCAGGTTCGAGCCCTGGTCCAGGAAGATCCCACATGGCCGTGGAGCAGCTGAGCCCGTGCGCCACAGCTACTGAGCCTGCGCTCTAGAGCCCGGGAGCCACAACTCCTGAGCCCGTGTGCCACAACTACTGAAGCCCGCGTGCCACAACTACTGAAGCCCTCGTGCCACAACTACTGAAGCTCACGTGCCTAGAACCTGTGCTCCACAACAAGAGAAGCCACCGCAAGGAGAAGCCTGTGCACCGCAATGAAGAGTAGCCCCCGCTCGCCGCAACTAGAGAAAGCCCGCGTGCAGCAATGAGGACCCAACACAGCCAAAAATAAATAAATTAATTAATTAATTTTTTTAAAAAGAAAGAAATCCAATGTGCTGCTGGATGCAAAATGGCCCACCTAACAGAGTCAGGGACGCCCAAGGGAGACTCGAGCTGTGGACCTGAACATTCTGTGCCAGTGGGTGGCGAGAAATCAATAGAGAATGGTGAGGATTTGGGGAAATGTGGGCGTCAGCAAGGCCGATTGTTCTTTGACGAAATGCTGAGTAAGACATCGAGGGCCACTTAGAAGAAATGCTGAAACCTATCTCAAACGAGTTAGAAGCATACGAAGGGGAACTCAGCAGACATGTCCCTTCGCAAAAGGATTTTGTTCTCTTGCTCGAAGGTGAAATTACTCTGTCATCGAGAAAGGGCTAGACCTCCAGTTGCTAAGTATGGACCACTGAAGACTTAGAAGCATCACAGCCACTGAAGACGCCACATGGCCTCTTTATAGAAGAAAACGCTTTGGATTTTAATTCAAACGGGAAATTTCACATGCAGAGGCCCCTGAAATCTCAGTGAAGCCTGGAGCTCCCTGGGGGAGGGGAGATGCGGGGCAGCCACGCAGGTGCGCCCACCACCCCTTCCCACCCTCTCCTCCAGCCCCTCCCCACACCCTGCAGGGACCCATCTCCTGGGTTTCTTTCGCACAAACGAGCAGACACACCTAGGCTTTCTTCCATCCTCCTCTTTCTTACCTTAACATAAGATGTTTTAAATTTAGCTGGGAGTGAAGGGATTTGGGCATGTTTTGTGATCCAATAATAAAACCAAGGAAGAGGTTTTATCCGACTTGGCCCATTTAAGTCCCAAAACAATAACAAATAGTCCTTCGAGGCAAAGTCACTGTCTGGGGGTAACAGTGATAACAGATTCAGTGCAGCCAGCAGCTGTGCTTTGCTACCAGGACTTGTTTGCCTTCTTATAAGTTGGCTAATTCAGCAGAAGCCAGCCTTAGCGGGTGTAGGGTGAGGGTGGGACTGCTGATCAGGGAGGGTTCTGGAATTCACCCCAGGGGTGGAGCCAGGCTGGGGGCTCTGAGCTGGGAGGGGGAGCCAGGTGTGGGGGGGGTGTCTGCTGCTGGCCCTCTGCTGGCGGGTAGCTTCACATGGTGTCTGGGAACAGCATTTGTGCCCAGTCCAGCAAGGCGTCGGGGCTGTGACAGAGGCGGGGTCAGAACTCAGGTCAGGGCTTAGGATGGAAGGCGGGTGGCTCCTTTCTGGAGCTGAGCTCAGGGTCACGCGCCAGGCGGTGCACATGCTGGCTCAGGGGGCCGTGGGCTCCTGCGCTAGAGCCCAGGTGGGGTTAGGGCTCTGAGAAGGGCGCCCAGCGGGTTGCATGTGGTTTGGCATTTGGTGGACTCCCCCTCTAGCGCAGCGTTCACCCCTCGTCCTGGCTGAGCCGATGCCGCGGTCATTCTCCTTTTGCGACTGGATTCTTTCACTCAGCATAATGTCCTCCAGGCCCATCCATGTTGTAGCAGGGGTCAGAATTTCCTCCCTTTTTAAGGCTGAATAATATTCTATTATAGGGATGGGCCACAGTTGGTTTATCCATCATCTGTCGATGGCCACTTGGGTTGGTTCCACCTTTTGGCTACTGTGAGTCGCGCTATTATGAACACGAGTGTACGAATATTTGTTCGAGCCCCTGCCGTCAATTCTTCTGGGTGTGCCTCCACTGGATCACGTGGTGACTCTATTTTTAACTTTTTGAGCAGAAAAATGCCATACAGTCAAGAGTATTTGAGTCTATTGCCTATTACCAATAAGCATATGTTAAACCACAAGGTATCTTTAAAAACTAAGTATCAGGTTTAATTTCAGAAGGTTTTCAGAGCTGAGCTGCTGATGTAGTTAGTAAATGTATAATATCCAGAAAAATCTATGATGACACCAGCTCCAGCCGGTTAGAGGAGGCTCTCCCTGAAAGGTGTGTAATATTGCCCCACAGGTATCGTGCATATAATATGCGATTCTAAATTGAGTATGTCCCTGTGACTTTTTCAAAGGGATGCTAAGATTGCATCGGGTGAGCACATGAGAGTTGGTGGGAGTGAGGAGATGGCCTGGCTGAAGATCTGCGAGCCCACTGAGAAGGATAAAGGGAAATACACCTTCGAGATTTTTGACGGCCAAGATACCCATCAACGGTCACTTGACCTGTCTGGTCAAGGTAAGATCATTATTCTTTAGCACCTAGTAATTTTGTACTTAGGGATGACCTTAGTGATCAAGGATGCTGAGAGGGAAGCTATCTGATTTTACCACTTTCATTCAGAGAACATGACTTCATTCATTTGGCTGTTTCGTTAAGCAAACCTTAATCAGTTTCATGAAGCAAAGTCACGAGCAGGGCAGCTAAGGGAATGAGTAAAAGCCAAGCACGTTCAAACGGTTACTAATGTACAAAATATTTCCTTGCAGCTTTTGATGAAGCGTTTGCCGAATTCCAGCAGCTCAAGTAAGATTTGCATGCTTGGCTATTCTGTTTCCGTCTGGGGTCCAGATGATGTGGTGTCGTTCTGGCTGGGTGTGGGAACATCTGTGGATGTCTAGCTGACCCAAGGAATGTGATCTTCCTAGGAACTGGGATTAAAAATAACAATTTAAGCCATTCCGTGTTTAGAAGAAGGCATTCTTCTAAACTGTAAATGCATCTATCAATTAATTTTAGAGTTATAATAACCCTGGGTTAATTTTTTTTTTTTTTTTTTTTTTTGCGGTACGCGGGTCTCTCACTGTTGTGGCCTCTCCCGTTGCGGAGCACAGGCTGCGGACACGCAGGCTCAGCGGCCATGGCTCACGGGCCCAGCCGCTCCGCGGCATGTGGGATCTTCCCAGACCGGGGCACGAACCCGTGTCCCCTGCATCGGCAGGCTGACTCTCAACCACTGCGCCACCAGGGAAGCCCAACCCTGGGTTAATTTAAATGAATTTAAATGCTGAATTTCTGAAATAGGTATAATTGTAGCAACACATCACACAGAGCAATTGTTTAATGTTATATATTTAGGTTCTTTTTTAAGACTTTATATTTCTAGGGCAGTTTTAGGTTCACAGCAAAATTGAGAGGAAGGTACAGAAAATTCTCATTTCTTTTTAGCTGAACAATATCCCAGTGTTTAGAGCAACTTTAAAGAATAAGTGGGGATTTCTAAACATGTGTGTAACGTTTAGAGCATCCGACATGGAGAACAGTCTTTGTCTCGTACTAGATTATTCAGTAAATATTTGTTGAATGGATGAATGGACGATTTAGGTAAATCAAATACCAACATTTTCAAAAATATCTAAAAATCTCCAACGTAATCTGGCGAAAAAGAAACTTTTCTGTGAGTTTTATCAGCTGGAAGACAGGGCAGTGGGAAACGGCAGGAAAAGTACATACATACGGGTCCTCAGACCCTGTGACCCGAATGTGTTCTTCTAGGAGAAGCAAACACGTTTCCTCGTTCATTTTGCTTTCATCTCTAAGAAACCTCTGAAATGTGTGATGCTTTTGGTTGATAGCATTTGCTCATGACTCTTTTATTCTGTTCTCTGCCCCCCTTTAATTTTCAGGGCAGCTGCTTTTGCAGAGAAAAGTAAGTACATGTTAGATTATAGCAAGCACAAAATATTATTTTGGGTGGGGCAGAGGGTCTGTACTTAAGGGTGTTCATTTTGTGCATTGAATAATAGACAGCAAACCCTGTCGCCCGCTTGGAAACCCTCAGGACTGTCCACAGCCCCTGCTGCTCTCAGCTGCTCATCCCCAGCTTCCCCACAGCCCGCCTTCCAGCTCCCCCGCCACCCCGCCCCCGGCCTCCTTTCTGCCTTCACCTTCCACCACCTGTTCTGTGTCCTTTCACGAGCTGGTCAGTCAGGAGCGGCCGCCGGAGGAGGCTCAGGACAGGCCCAGGAAGGACAGTTTGTTGGGCTCTTGGGTCCTAGAGGCAGGGCCACGCCGGGCACGTAGGGGGATGGCCAGGGGGTCAGGGGGCGGAGGACAGGACGGAGGGAAGACTGAGGGCACGGCCTTTACTGGGGTTTCCAGAGGAAAGGCAGGCGGGGCGGGGGGAACACGTACGATTGGCTGCTTTTAGTGATTTTGCCGGGCTTTGGGTGACAGGGCTGCCCCGAGCCGCCAGGCACCCGGCCCGGGTGTTTCGGGCAGAGGAGGGTCACCTCCCCGGGGGCGGGGCAGGCGGAGGAGGCCGGGCCTGGCCGGGCTGTCGGCATAGGTCACAGGCGGGCTCCTGGCTGGGCCCTTGGCTGGTGGGGGGTTGTCTCTGCCCAGCCAGGCGGGACTTAAGATGTCAGAGCATCACAGTAGACAGAAAATGAAAATATACCTGCAGTACATCCTCCTGCAAAATCCCCTCTCCAGAGGCCAGGCCCCCAGTTCCCAAACTAAATTACAGAAGGACGGGGTCTGCCCTGTGTTGAGCCCCTGCTGAGACTTTCCTCCTCACGCCCGGCTCACGGCCGCGTTTCCTCTCGACCGTTTCAAGACCCCCGTGCTCGGAGTCACTTACCCCCTGCTCCCACCCTGCACCTTAGCGCGGGTCCCCGCTACGGTGTGCCTTGCCCTGTGTCCTCTCCCGGGCCAGTGCTCCCCTCCCAGCTCCTGCTGCGCCCCTCGGTGCTCAGCCCGGGGCCCGACCCCCGGGATCGTCCCCGTGGACGGTTTTCTCAGCAGAGGCGCTTTGCTCTTGCAGATCGCGGCAAGGTGCTCGGCGGCTTACCCGACGTGGTGACCATAATGGAGGGAAAGGTGAGGGCAGGCAACGAAGCGGGGGGTCCCCACGGCAGGCCCAGTGCCAGCAGCCGGTGTGGAGGGGGGCGTCCTGGGTCCTGCTGGGAAACTTGTGTCCTCAAAGGAGGGACTAGTCTAACCCTCCGCATGCACACAGGGCACCTTTCCCATCACGGGGAGACACATTACATGGTGTGTTTGTGACACCCGGTGTTTCCAGCCCCGGTGTCCACCTGGCTCTGATGCCACAGGTCCCGGGGGCTGGTCGAGGGCGTGAATGAAGGGGCAGGCGGGCCCCACCCACACCCTCGCCCACGCGACCCACCCGCCTCGTGTGAAATAAAAAGAGCAACCTCCGCTCCAGCTGTCAAGGTCATTTTGGGGTGTATAAGGGAAACCATTTATTGGAGTTATCATCGGTCACCTGTCACTGGAATTACTGATATCTAATTGGTACTTCTCTGGGCGCTTGAGTGATTCCATCTCAGTGTCACGGGGACATAGCTACTTGAGAGAATTTTTATTAGGCCAAAACACGAAAACGTAGAGCCCTTTTCTTTAGCCACTGAGGGAAACCTGGCGAGCTGTACCTGCAGGTCATGGATTGAGGATTAGCAGTAGTTTTACTTTATCCTGGACCGAAAGCATGCTTTGCTAAGTGTCCACAATGCAGTTTATCATAAGACAACGCAGTCTCTGGATTTGCCAGAAGAACTGGTAAAGGGAACCCATGAGTCTGAATATAAAGGAAATTTAGAACCAGGCTAAAAATATCTACTGAAAAACCCAGAGCTTGATTGCCTTGAGATTCTTTAATCAACTTACGCATGGATTAGATCTGGGAACAAATAGAAAAGATTACCTTTGAGTTTTCTCTCCAGCTGCCCCAGGAAGCTGTGAACTTCCTGCTCTTTTTGGATCCCTGGTGTCTAGTGTGGTGCCTACATATGTAAAGAGCATGTTGACTAAATAAATGTCCTGAAGGGCAGATCAATAGCCGAGTGGGTGGAGGGCCTAGGCTGCTCGGAGGCCGCCAGGCTTTTCTTTCTCTAACTCTCCCCTCTCTGCCCACCGTCCCCCCAAGACTTTGAACCTGACCTGCACGGTGTTCGGGAACCCGGACCCGGAAGTGATGTGGTTCAAGAACGACAGGGACATCGAGCTGAGCGACCACTTCTTGGTCAAGGTGGAGCAGGCCAAGTATGTCAGCATGACCATCAAGGGCGTGACCTCCGAGGACTCGGGCAAGTACAGCATCCATGTCAAGAACAAGTACGGGGGCGAGAAGATCGACGTGACGGTCAGCGTATACAAGCACGGGGAGAAGATCCCCGACGTGGTGCTGCCCCAGCAGGCCAAGCCCAAGCTCCTCCCCGCGTCCGCGTCCTCGCCCACCCAGTGAGGGGCGGCCCAGGAGCCAGACGGCGCGGGTGCTTGTTCCCAGCTGGTGACAAGGGCCCGCGGCGCCCAGCGTGGCTTGATAGTCAATCGTGCGTTATGGTTTTAGTCTTCAGGTTTGGTGATTAGGGGTTTCTGTCCTTCTAAGCTGAAAGGCGGATGTTTTCCGGGAGGCTGCACCGCTGTGTCTGCTGGCACTGGACGGGGTGGGTTGGAGGTGAGCTGACGTTGCGCTGGGGTCGTGCTCTCTAGTGCCCTCAGGCCTAGGGGCTCTGAAATGCTGGTGGGATAGCGTGTGTGCCTCCGTACTCTCAGCTCTCTCTTCCTTCAGGTGAATAAAACTTTAAAAGGCAACTTGCGGTGTCTCTCCTGTACCATCGCGTCCCCGGCACATCTGCCTGCTCCCCTCTGGCTTGTTTAATTAGGGGTCACAGTGCAGCTTCACAGCTGGAACTAGCAGGTGATGCACCCCGAGCCGGGAGCCTGGGGCGGGGACCAGACTCCCAGCACAGCCCGCTGCCCCCAGCAGCTTCCCCGTCAGGACTTGGGCCCGAGGCTACCGGACCGGGAAGGTGACGTCTCATGCGGGCTTAGAAATGTCCACGGGTTGTAAAATCACTGTCAGGAAAACGAAATACATAGACGGCTGCATGCTTTTTGAGTGTGCTAATCAAGGCATTTCGAAGGGAAGAAAACTCATTGGAAACAATCACAGTAGTGGTCATGGGGGGAAGCGAAACTTGGCTGTTTGCAGAAGATCTCTTGGTGAAGATTTAAAAATGTGTGGGGTGAACATATGCTTTCGTTGAACTTTTTCCCTTTTTTGGAAAGAGGCTGAAATTCCTCTGGCATAAAAATCCTATCTCCGTAGTTTAGTTTTGTATTCAACATATTGTTCCGTAACAGAGAAAGCTTTGAGAGTCCAGAATATTCTCTCTCTGTGTCACGAAGGCCAATCCAAACTCTCTGACATTGGATTATATGTTCCTAAGGTAATCAAAGAAATCCTGAATTGTAAGTACGTCCCTCATGACGCCAGCCAGCTGAGCAGGCTTCTGTGAGTCTCGATACGAATTTTTAGAATCATTTTGACCTCTTCTGTCGTACAGGTGATCTTTAGCCGAGTTTCTTATTACTGCAAAGTCCACCAGTGTTTCCGAGAACATCGTTGGCAAGGGTAGACCCAGGCAGATTTCTCTATATTTGGCCTTTATTTAGTTAGAAAGAACTTGCTTAATTTTTAGTTTAGTCATTTTTGTTTAGCCGCGGTAAAATTCCCTCTGGGTCCCAAGCCCTGAGAATCTGGGGCGGATGGGGTTCCTGGTCTGAGTCCAAAACCTGAGAAAAAGGCGCTCCGAAGTCGAGGGCGGACGCAGACCGTCGAATTCCCTTTCCCGGCTTCTTTGTTCTGTCCGGGCTCTCAGTGGATTGGATGAGGCCGCCCACACTGGGGAGGATGGCCTTCACTCAGTCTGCAGGTTCAGATGCTGATCTCGTCCAGACACACGACCTCACAGAAACGCCCGGAAACACTGTTTTCCCAGCTCTCCGGGTATCCCTCCGCCCTGCCCAGGTGACACACACAATCAGTCTGCCCACTACCACAGGGTGCGGTGGCCTCCCCGGGGGGCACGTCCGGAAGCACAATATCCCACCGTCCTTCACTGGAAGTTGAATATCATCGTCGACCCGGGGCAGCCGCTCTGTGTCCCTGTGCGGCTCACAGGCCACCATCTGCGGGGGCACTTTAGGACCATGTAAACACCCCGCTCCTCGGCGCTTCCCCACCCGGATTTTAGCGCCCACTGATAAGTCTCGTCTGAATCCATCTTCGTTCCGATGGTTGAGGAGGGTGATGCTTCCGACAGCTGCACCCTCCAGGCTTCTTACTCAGCATCCGGCTCTGAGCAAGGGTCCCCTCCCCGTCAGGCGTGGGTTTATGTGTTGTGTTTCTGTCTGTGTGAATGTCTGTATTTATCTATCATCCTCAGGTTGGACCTACGGGTTCCTGTCTTATTCAGTGGATTGTAATATTCTACTGTCCTTATTTTTTCTTATTCCCAAATTGTCCAGATTCAGCTTGAACACCATGTTCTGTGTCTGGCACCTGGTGTGGGGAGTCCCCTTTCTGGGGGTTTTTGTCTGGGTGTCACCCGTACCTCCAACCTCTCAGCATCCGCAGGCTAGAATCTTGTGAGGACTTGCCTCCTGGTCATTTGA
Organism: Delphinus delphis; assembly: GCF_949987515.2. NCBI lineage: Eukaryota > Metazoa > Chordata > Mammalia > Artiodactyla > Delphinidae > Delphinus > Delphinus delphis. The sequence goes on from NC_082703.1 coordinate 25,237,491, forward strand.
AGTTTGCAGTGACCTTTGTCCCCTAATACTGCAGACGTCAAGTTCACATGTGGCTTCATGTTCACTCCTGCCTCAGTATGAAAGCTCGTGATGAGACACATCTGCCTCTGTTTCACGGCCTCAGGCCTTGGTAAGGACGACTCCTTGCAGAAACGCAGTGCTTGGAGCCCAGGTCCAGCACCGAGTTCCAGCTCAGCGAACGGCCGGCTTTTTATTACGGGCAAGTCACTTGGATTCTTTTTTTTTGGAAAACATAATATTTAATTATCATAGCGTAAGGTACTCTTTTTTTTTAAGGTAGAATAAAGGTTTAATAAAAATATAATCAGACACAAAGACAGATGAAAATACCCTCCCATGTACCTTTTCTTTTTTTTGCGATCCTATCATAAATGGTATACATTTTTTTATACAGTAGGTTCTTATTAGTTACCTATTTCATACATATTGGTGTATACATGTCAATCCCAATCTCCCAGTTCGTCCCACCCGCCCCCACACACACTTGGATTATTTTAAGTCTTGTTTTCTTGTATCTACAAAAATGGAGGGAAATGATGCCTTTTACGAATGAGTGTGATATGCATTCTGATAGCTCAGTTCTAGAAAGAGTGAATTTCAGATTCATATGATTATGAAATGTGGTAGGTGAGGGTGGAATGGGGGCTTCTAAAGGAATCAACCATCAGTTAAAAATGTCTAGTTCTCTGGCCATCTCGTGAGAATTGTTAGGTATAAATGCATATGAATCAACCATGGAAGAAGGCTTCATCTGGGAGGAGAACAGGTTGAGCAGGTGGGAACGTAAAGGATTGAAGTGTGACTCGGCATTTGTAAAAATGACGCTTCACCAAACTGATGATGTCACCAGACGTCAGCTTCCAGAACTGAGACAGGACCTACTAAGGGGACCACAGACCGAAACATTGTTCTGTAGCTTAAACATTCCTACTAGCTGCTTATCACCCAAAGAATATGTCACTGCTTCTCGGTGTATGTTCAAAGGGAGTGAGATCACTGTCTTGAAGAGATACCTGCACCTCCATGCTCCCTGCAGCGTTATTCACAACAGACAAGACATGGCAACAACCTGGGTGCCCATCAAGGGTGAGTGGAGAAGGAAGATGTGATGCGTATTTGTGAACACACACACACACACACACACACACACACACACACAGTGGAATACTGCTCAGCCATAAAAGAGAATGAAATGTTGCCATTTGCAACGACATGGATGGATGTCCAGGGCGTTGTGCTCAATGAAAGAGCCAGGCAGATAAAGACACACACTGAATGATCTCCCACGTGAAATTTAAAGACGCTGAACTCAGCAACAGAGAGTAGGATGGTGGTTACCAGGGGCTGGGGGGTGAATGGGGAGATGTTGGTCAAAGGGCACAAGCCTGCAGTTACAGGATGAGGGAGTTCTGGGGGTCTAACGCACGGCACGGCGGCTACAGTTAATCATACTCCATTGCATACTGGAAAGTCGCTAAGAGATCAAATCTCAAATGTCCTCACCACGAAAAAGAAATAGTAACTATGTGATTTGAGGCCATGGCGGGGTCACCGTTTTACAGCAGACACACGTGTCAAATCATCCTACATCTGAAACTCATGCAATGTTATACGTCAGTCATGTTTCAATACACCCAGGGGAAACGTCTGTGTTATCTTGTTCAACTCACGTGGGAAATACAGAGATTTTTGCGTCTTCTCAAACTGGGCATCGAGATTGCCCATATCCTATCTTTAAGCAATAATTTTGAAGTTACCTCATTCACGTGCACCTCTCTGCCCTCAGGCCTGGCCAGAATGAAGCCGCGTGGCTCGCTTTTCAAGCTTCGGAAGGGCTTTGGGGCCAAAGCAGAGCTTCCTGCAGTCAGAGCGCCCAGGACCAGGGCGGGTCCTGCTTGCGTAGGATTCAGTCCCCCTCACCTTCTGTCAGGTGAATCCTGGACACCAGCGCCCTTCCTAAAAGAATCTGCCACTTTCTTTAGTCAATAAACATGAAAAGGAAGCCCATTCCTGATGCTGATCCCACCTGCATTTCCGTTTTCAGAAAAGGAGGCCCGTGCTGGATAGTTACCTCTATGGTGGAGAGTGAACGATGCCATTACTAGGGCTTGTATTTCATACGTCTGCCTCATTCAGCCCGTGACAAGTGTGCTGCTTTCAGTAAAACGTGTGGGGTTTTTTTTCCATGAAACGTTTTCACCCAGAAGTGCAGTGAGAATCCACATGTGAACGTTAATGACTTAGAAAATTAAAAACCATAAATAGATTGAGAAATTTCATAAAAAGTACACTCGCATTAACGATGGCATGAAACACATGAACAGACGCATTATTTGTGACATATCTGAGAGTGTCTCATTAGTGGTTGGATGTTTATGAAAGTGTTTTTTAAAAAGTGGATTCAAACAATTTTTTAACTAAATGAAGGTCCGTTTGTGTGTCTATCGACGGCGGCGGGGGGGAGTCGGTAACTGGAGAGCGAAGGCTTTGTTTCTACTTCACAGAAAGTTGTTTCTCACGTTTGGGGTTCTGGGCTAGTGCTTGAGAGAAGTTGGGGTTCTGTTAAGGTGGGCTTCCAGCAAGGGTGAGAGCTGCATTAGGAATGTGATCAAGGACACTGGGAAGTTGGGGTGCCTTCGCATTCTCAGGGGGGAGCGGTAGGGGGGGCTGTCTATGGAGGTCAGACTGGCGCGGTTCTCCTTATTTTCTCCAGGAATGGGGGAGTCTAGGCCTGGCGGGGCCTGACCTCAGCTCACCTTTCCAAGCTGGATGTTGGGAAAGGAGGTCCTCAGCAGATGGTCAGGCGGCGTCAAGAGAGGAAGGTCCCACTTTGTGTTCTGTGTTTTGGTTATTTTTTAATTGACTTACTGGTTATTATGTGATTGTTGGACAGTTATGAGAAACCAGTAGGAAGATGGCAGAAGTCACATTAATTTCATGAAACCACTTTGTGGTCTCACCGCTGGACTGATCCCATCCACCGTGGCCAGCCGACGGCCCACCAGTTCCAAAGCATCTTCTCTTTAAACCGTCTGGAAATTTCCAGACTCTGACCCAGACGGCCCTACGGCTGCCCTCCGTTTGGTGACCTTAGGCAGGCTTCCCCCGCGACTCGACTCGAACCTGTGACTTCCTCAGAGATGCAGGGAAGCCTTCCCCTCTGCCGGTTTCACAGCCCGGGGCCCTGGAGCCCCTCTGCGATGCGACCATCAGGAGGACAGGGCCCCGTCTCCCAGTCTCTGTGGGAGCCAGAGCGTCACTCCAGGCGGCTCCCAGTGGCAACCACAGCCCCGGGAGTTCAGGTCAGATTTGCCGCCGGTTAGTTTATTCTTTAGAGATAAGGATCCCTCTTCCCCACCCCCCCACCCCCCCACCCCCCACCACAACTCTTCCGCCCTCCCTTCCCCATCCCCCCACCATGTCCCTGTTTAAGCTCCCAGCGCCTCTGCACCGAGGGGCCAGAGGGCCCAGACGCCTGAGCTCTGAGGACACTGCCTCTGCCACCCTCGCTCTGGGCGCCGGGCACAGTCACCGACTCAGGTCCTCCTCCGTCCGCTGTAAAGCGGGGACAGTGGTGGACCTGACCCCCAGGCTCTGGATGAAGCTTGGTGGTCACGTGACGAGCACAGAGAAGGCGCTGGGGCCGGTGCCCGGTGCACAGCAAGTGCTGCGAACGTGCTTGCTCTCATTACGACCATCACTGTATGACTATTTAATAGTAACATTTAGTATTTAACCCAGATTACTTTCCTCTTGGCTTTTTTTCCTCTTTTTCCTCATCCACACTTTGTTGCTTTTTCTCAACCATCTTTTCTGTGATTTTATGTCAAATTTGAGGCCGATCTTCACCATTTCTCTTCAGGGAAGTTTCCCACGAGTCGGGGCCCGTCCCCGCCCTCACGGCTGCTTGCGTGGAGCTGCGGAGCCGCAGGAGGGTGTTTGCCTCTCTGTCCCCACGCTCTCTAAGCATTCATTTCAAACTGAGGCCTTGGGGATGGTTGGGGATGCTGGACTTGTCCTCCTTTCCTTCAAAATTGTGGTTTTGCTGCCTCAGCAGTAGAAGAGGGGATTGTGGGTAATTAGTGGCAATAGTTCCATAGCGACATAGGGTCACGCTTACCTCTCCATCACGGACGTTCGCAGGCCACACCGTGGCTCTGGTGTGAAGCAGTGCGCCATGCCTGGCCTCACACTTCTCTCCACATGGTGCCACGTCACACGCAAGCACACGGCAGGATCAGCCTCACACACCAGCCTGGCGACCGTGGTCCCTCCGGGCAGTGGCAGCCGATGGCACGGGAGCTCCCGTGACCTGTGACCCCTCGGGCCGCAGCTCAGAGATGCAGCACAGCCGCCCGCGGGCAGGGGGACAGGATGGTGGCCGGTCACTCAGAAGGCAGGTGGGCTGAAAGGATGCACTACCGGCAGGGTTTTCATAAAAGCCTTCGCTTTCCTCGCATCACCTTTGATGTGCATCTTGTTTGCTGGAAAAAGAACTCAATATAACAGCCTTTCCAAGGCCCGCTTCTCCGCGGCGCTGGGTTTTGAGCTCAGTTGAGTACTGGCAGCTTCAAAAGGTTTCTTGGTCCTCAGTGCGAATCTGCCCCAGACCCAGGTTCAGCCCCTTTCTGGCCGGCACTCTGTCGGCTGCGTTCCCACAGTTCCCGCTTGGAGTGAAGTGATGAGACAACCCAGCCCTTAGAGATACTAGTTCTCAGCCTCGGGAACAAGGCTCTCAGTGCTAAATTAATGAACGTGGAGAAAGCTCTCCCAGCCCGTTCCTGTGCTCGGGGCCCTGAAACCTCTAGATGGCACTCGGAGAACAGGTACCGAACGCCTGCCTGCACGGGCAAACCAGATCCATCTTTTTGATGCAAACACATCGCTTAGTGAATGGAAAATTATTAAAGGCATTATGCGTATCCCAGTGACAAGGAGAGGTCCGGCCAATTACTGTGTCCAGGAAATAGCAGGTCATTGTGAAGGCAGCAATACAGCCTCTTAATCTTCACGTGATACACATTAGAAGGAATAAAACATACCTTGCGAGATATTACAAGGCTCTCATTACATCAGTGAAGTCATAAAAAGATGTGATCTATCTATACATTAAGTTTGGGGTATGAATTTTACATATTCCGTGTTTCAAAGAGGCACGTCAAACGCAGCAGGCGCCCTCATTTTTCAAAGCAGTAAATTACAGCATTGGAATTTTTCCCAAGATGATGGGAAGCAAATGATGCCGCAGAGCTATCGGGTGAGGGGGTGGGATCTGAACCAGAGGAGTTTCTGGATCTTCGGGGAGCTGTGATCTCCCAGGTGCCCTTGTTTGTCCTTGAGTACTTTCTCAGTGGTTGCCCTGCTTCTCGATTTTTCAAAGGACTTTTTCACAGTGCATGTTTGGGAGAGGAAGCTGCCAGGGGGCATTAGCAATCCCTATCACCTTTTGTCTCATAGTGAACAAACATGGTTAGTTTGGGGGATCCTTTTTAATTTTTATTGCCCCTTGGACGTATAGTTAAATAAGAAATGGAACACAAGATTACACATAACAATCTCTCTTTTTTTTTTTTCTGGCTTAAGATAGTTGAAAATCCATTTAAACCGCATTTTCGCATAGAATTATGATGGTGTTTTTTAAACAAAGGGGGCATATAAAAGAGGTACATTAAAGGGGTATCAAAAACGAAAATGAAGATAAACAATCTCCACTGAATGCCGCTTTATGACGCCAAGGCCACACCACGTCTGCTCCTCTGCTTCCTGTTCATCACTCCGCTCCCTACTCCAGCTCTCACTCCCCAGCCACACTAATGTATCTGCTTTTATTTTACTAAAGATGTTCCTCCGCTTCTCCGGTAATGCAAACGTCGTTTCTGTCGTTGCTCTTAATACATTGCCGTAGAAAAGCGGTGAACACAGCGTCGCAGGGAGAGCTCAGGATTTAGTCCTGGCTCTGTCGGAACCCAGCTGCACAGCAACCTTGGGCAAATCTTCTTTATCTTTCTGTGCCTCAGTTTCCTAATCTGTAAACGTGGGAACAGCAGTTCTCCAGCTGAGCTCCATCCACGTACCACAGGGGTGTCACTGCATCAGCAGCTCCCCAGCACACTTCGGGCCCCGCCATCATGACGCTCAGCTTTCGTCTCGTATGCGGGACTTTCCAGAAGACTCCTTTTCAACAGGTTCTTGGGATTTTTCGGGCAGTTCAAAAGTTGCCTAAAGTACTTCTCAGATCTGAATTTTAGGACAGCAGCTTCTCTGTCTGTCGTTTTGACGAGGAGTCAGTTCAAGACCTCAGCTGCCAGCCAGTGGGCGCGCGGAGGGCGGATGCAGTGCAGGCGCAGGTGGGCTGGGCGAACACACCTGCAGTGCTGCCGGAGGTGTGGTGGAATCTGGGCTCCAGCAGGTTCTCTGGTTTCAGGGACGGCTCCTTCGCCCAGGATGTCCATGCTTTTGGCTTTGTTCCCATGTCCTAGTTGAACCACGGAGAGCGTTTAAAGAACCAGATCACAACGTGGTAAAGGATGGCTGACCCCTGGAGATCACCAGGTGAGAAACAGAGAAGCAGGTCGCCTTTGAGACCACCTGCCACCTGCAGGAAGCCGGCTCTGAAGGGATGGAGGACGCCTTAAGTTCAGCAGGGCGTTCATTAACCAGGCAGGTAGTCAGGACCCTGGGGACAGCAAAGGGGCTAGAAGGAACCTGGAATCCAGGGACAAACCTTCTGAGCATTCAGGCCCCAGACAGCTCAGCGCTCTGGGTGAACGGAGGCGGGAGGCCCAGGGCGGCCCATGCTGGGAAAGGAAGGGCTGCTGTAGGGGAGCCTGCTCCAGCCGGTGGGTGGGGCCTCCCCAGAAGGTGGGCGGGGCCTTTCCTACAAGTGGGCGGCGCCTGCTCCAGCCGGTGGGTGGGGCCTCTCCAGAAGGTGGGTGGGGCCTTTCCTACAAGTGGGCGGCGCTTGCTCCAGCCGGTGGGTGGGCGTGGTGCTTGCTATACCTGGTGGCCGGGGCCTTGGGGCCCCCACCCCTTCAAGACCCCGCTCAAGGCTGTCATCTGGTGGCTAGAGTGACTTTTTTAGATGCCCCAGTTCTTTTGACCAATGGAAGAAAACGCTTGGGCAATATGTCTCCTTGTTTTCCCTTCTAAAGATTAAAAGAAGAAAAAGAAAAAGCAAGTGCTCCTGTTTATCAACTAGGCTACCTAAGTAAAGGGATGCTTAAGTATTTCCCACCCCTATGCCACTGCTACCTGCCTTACGGTCTTTTGAGAAAATGATCTGTCGGGCTCCAGCCATGTGATCGCTCGTCACCGGCTCATTCGCCCCTCACCCCGGGAGCGCTGGGACCACCCAGCCCCGCGCCCCCCACCGCGCAGCGGTCAGTTCATGTGATCACTGCTCATTACAGCTTTGCATGAAGCAATGGAGGCGGCGAACGTTGCATTTTTCCAGCAAGAATTCCCTTCTTAGGCCTGAAGTTCCCGTGTTCAGCTGGCAGTGCGTCTTAGCCGCCGTCCGAGGCCTGGGGACCCCGGCCTAGGCCACGTTTCCAGGCCCTCTGCTCCTGCCACCAGGGGCTTCACAGTCCTTTACATATTAAAAACAATTGTAGTAACAGCACTTCTGGGTATTTGTAGGAGTTTTTCTGCATTACCCTTGTCTGCCATGTTTCTCGGAAGGGCACTCTTAGGGAGTGTGAGTATAAAGATGGCAGGTGAAGATGTGTTTTAATTAAGTCCCAGCCTTAAAGGGTAACGCAGGGGACATGGGCTCTCACACATGCAGATTCCTTCATGTGGGTCGCAGCGTTTGTGGCCGTCTAGTCCATCTTAGATTATGTTCTAGGCCACAGACGTGATTTCTCGTAGTGCTGTTTGCTGCGAGCTTTCTGTCTGTGCCACTACTTAAAGATGAGTGGCAGTTTCTGCAGAGAGATGATTTCTTTTTTAAAAATTTTTATTTATTTATTTAATTTTTGGCAGCGTTGGGTCTTTGTTGCTGTGCGAGGGCTTTCTCTAGTTGCGGCGAGCGGGGACTACTCTCCGTTGCGGTGCACGGGCTTCTCATTGCAGTGGCTTCTCTTGTTGCGGAGCACAGGCTCTAGGCACGCAGGCTTCAGTAGTTGTGACATGCAGGCTCAGTAGTTATGGCTCACAGGCTCTAGAGCGCAGGCTCAGTAGTTGTGGCGCACGGGTTTTGTTGCTTCGCGGCACGTGGGATCTTCCCAGACCAGGGCTTGAACCCATGTCCCCTGCATTGGCAGGCGGATTCTTAATTACTGTGCCACTGGGGAAGTCCCAGAGAGATGATCTCTTAACTTACCAAACGTCATGTTCTTTAACTAAATGATTTCACTTGATAGTCAGCCTACATCTTGGTATTTACCTGAACGTTGATGTAGAGCATCCTTGAGAGGCTCTTCTCTTCCTTGAGGCTGTGACGGATTCCAGAATGGAGTGGCCTTGGCTGAGGGGCAGGTGAGAGAGCAGGAGCAATGTGAACATCTCATCATTTATAATTGACACTCCCTTTTCCCGTCTTTTTGTGCCCTTACAGTTCAAGCCTTTCATCCCTGTGACCAAGACTCTCCCTGGCTTCTTCCCTGGGCCCTCAACCTCCAGCTCCTCCCAAAACCGCCTGTTGCACAATTAATCACTGGAAGCAAAGCATCGATAAAGAAAGTTTCTGTTCTACTCGGCCATAAACAAGAAGGAAATGTTGCCATTTGCAGCAACGTTGATGGGCCTGGAGGGCATTATGCCACGTTAAATAAGCCAGACAGAGAAAGACAAATACTGTCTGATCTCACTTATATGTGGAATCTAAAAAAAATGCAACAAACTAGTGACTATAACAAAAAGGAAACAGATTCACAGATGTAGAGAACAAACTAGTGGTTACCAGTGGGGGGGGGGAGGGAAGGGGGAGGGGCGTGACAGCGGAAGGGAAGTAAGAGGTCCAAACTACTATGTATAAAATAAGCTACACAGTTATACTGTACGGCACAGCGAGTATAGCAAATATTTTATAACTATACGTGGAGTATAATCTTTAAAAACTGTGAATCACCATGCTCTACCCCTGTAATTTATATACTGGTGTACGTGAACTAGACTTCAATTTAAAAAAATGGAATCATACCAAACAAAAAAAAGAAAGCATCTGTTCAAACCTCTTTGCATGACTCCCTGTTGCCTGCAGATCCTCAGCCTGCCTTTCATTTGATATAACACACTGTGTCGTTCTGCACACACGTGGTCTAGAGGAGCCCTGCCCGTCTGTCAGGGCTGCCCTGACACTCCACCTCTGTTCTGGAGAAGAGCGTCTGCCCTTCGTCGGTCCTAACCCTCTTCTCTGCTGGAGCTCCCTCCAGCCGCTCTGTCTCCCAAATGCCCCTGTCCTCTATTTCTCCCTTCTCCCATTTATCAGAGGAGCCCTCACATCATGCCTTGTCCGTGGAGCCGTTTTTCGATTCTTCTAAGAGGTGGAAGCCACTTTATATATACCATCACCTCTTCCTGGAACCAGTGTTTGCTCATATTCTCTATGAGGTGTGTTGAATCTGATGGTACAGCGCTGGTCGTGTACCTTATTTCCCATGTTAATGGATTCTTGACCTCATCCCTCTAATACTGTTTGTGTTCCCTTTCCTGAACATTCTGTTTCATCCCACATTCTTATTCAATTCTATCTGGGCCCATAGCTGCTGGGAACCTGTCGGAGCCTCCGCGCTTTTCTCAGTCTGGAAGATGTAAGCCCCACAGGGACCCCTCCCGCAAGCCCACTCCTTTGGCCCCTCACCTGAACGGCTTTGGCTGGGTCATACTTCCTCGCAGGGGCATCTACATAATGTTGCTGGAATTCCCACCTGAAAAGATCCCCAGTTAGAGGGCCACCCCAGCCCTTCCAGAATCTTAGAATTCATGTCGATTCTATCTGTGCCCATTACTTCACTCCGGGTCACAGAAGCCTCCCTATTGGCTCCCAGCTGGTGGTGTGGCGGACACCATTCTTTCCGGATCTGTGGCTTATTACGTTTTCTGATCTATTTTCCTGAGGTTTCACTCCCACTTCCTTCTATACACTGTTACAAATAATTTTTTGAGAATTGACTTCTATTTCTGTGTTCAACCAATCAGCATCATTTTAACAATGATGTGGTCTCAATTGAATCTAGTCAAGAAAATGGGTTTTTTTCCAAAATTGCAGCTAAGGGTTCCCTTGAGGCCTATCAGTGTGGTAACACAGACATTGATTTCTTTATACATAAGCAACCATTTAAACCTCAAGAATTACAAAGAAAGAAAGGAAAAAAGAGGTAACTGCATGGGGGATGGATGTGTTAATTAACTTGACTGTAGTGATTATTTCATCCTGCATATGCAGTATCAAATCATCACGTTGTACATCTTTCGTATGTATACTTTTCGTCAGTTGTACCTGGAAAAAGAAGAAGAATTAGGTGCTAGAACCTCAGTGTTGACCTTTCCACCCAGATCAAGTTCACATGATCGTTAAGACAGACAGGCTGAATAGGAACTCTTCTCTTGATAGCATTTATTTTTCCTCTGCCCTCTTTTCCACTTACCTCAATTTTGTTGTTTATTTTTTTACACAATTTTTTGGTAATAATGGTTAAATTGGGACTCTTCTTCGAAGGAATAAATGTATTTTAAGTTTGATGAAGTCGTTATAGTTTGTGAGGACAAGAAATAAAAATCAAACGATAAACAGTCTGACAGATCAGCCAGGTCTGCTGGTCCAAAGCTTCTACGAGATCAGTGTGGTTACATGAACAAGACTCAATCTTAACACGTATCGCAACATTGAGAAAATGGCTTGTATAACGTCTGGTGTAACAAATAGAAAATGTACCTTAATGTTTCTCAGTGTTACTGCGGAGTAATGGAAAACGGCAGCTTGGAGCTAAATTGTACTCCCTGGGGGAGCTGGAGAGCATCGTCCTCCGGGATTAATTAGTTGTTCTGCTATCAGCATTGAGCATCGTTGTGTCTCTGCTGCTCAATCGATGTACCATCTGCCCTCAACTCAGACTCACAAGGTGTCTTTAACTTGTGAGTTTACCACTTACTCTGGAGCCTCAGGAGACAGACCTCTTTGCTGTTCTTTGCTATTCTGCCTCACGTTTCAGCTACAGACACACGACACGCATTCTCTGGACAGGTTTCCAGAAACGCAAGCAGCCGCTGGCTGGTCCTTGCTGGGCTGGGAGGGGCGGGCGGGGTCCCTGGTCCCCTTAGCCTGATTCTCCATCACCCTCAATTCAGCTTGTGTTTATTTGCAGCGGAAATTCCCTCTTAACTTGGCTTAAAAGATATGACTCGTGTACAGACCATAAAACAGTAAAATAAATCAAGGAGGTGGAACCTACCGAAAACAGCCGTTCTCAGGGAATGAGGGCAGGTATCCGCTTTAGTCTGGGCCCCACTTCTTAGCTGGATGAGGGTCCGTGACCCCTTCTCTGGCCTTGGGCTCTTGACTATAAACAGGCACTCACGGGCGGCAGGTGTATGAGGCTGTGAAGTCAGACCCCTCCCTCGGAGTAAAACTGCCTGCCGCTGCCTCATGGAAATGGATCGTTGAGGCATTTGAGCTGATCTGGGACAGATTTCTTAAACTAATGTAAATCAAATATGTTCCCTGGTATGTTATTCTTAACATCGATTTGTCGCATAAGAGAAATAGTGAATCACGTTTCCCTTTTCGATTGTAGGAAGGGGATCTCCCCCAGACAGCTATTACTAACCTGGACACAGATTTGCCCTAATGGTTAAAGAAAAAAAAGTTTGTTTTCTTGTAGTTTTTACCAAGGGAAAAGAAACAGGTGAGGTAATGCTGTTCCCTGCTGTAACTAAGTTGAAGATAAAACCTTACCTTTTTTTTTTGTCCATCAAGGGAAAAAAGAGCAGATGAATCTCGCCTTTTCTTATAGTAAAATCATGTGAAGGTGATGAGCAGGGTCTTGGGCCCAAGGTGGGTGCTGCAGGTGCCTTTGCGGGGGTTGAATCGCCTGGGTTCACAGAAAGAAAGCAACATACAACCACCACCAGCAGCAAAACACCATATCTACAGGCACAAGAAAGCCGCTTAGAATCTCCCCATTCCATGGACGGAAAAATACAGCCTTTGCGGTATTTTCTCTGATTACTTCAACCAAATACCATAACCTACGTATTGCCCCTTGTTTAGATATGGTTTTTTGACTAAATGAGAAAACTTGATCACTTAAGGATTTTATCGTCATCAGCGGAGGTGCCACTCACTGAGAAACAAAGGATAAAATAAGTTTTATCTTCTTTTTCTTCTTTCGAAAGACGATGTTCTTCACATCAAAACAGGAAAGCGGCCCCAAAGTGTTTGAGTGAGATGGTATAAGTGAGCATTTCCCACGTTCATGCTTTCGTTGTTGAGGTTCCGTCCTCCGTGAAGGCAGGGACGCAGTGCAGAGGCTTTGGGGTCTGAGGTCTTGAGTCCAATGTGGATAGCACGTGAGCTATGTGCTGGGGACCTTGGAGACCTCACCTGTGGGACGGAGAGATGGGTGCTCCCAAGTGGTGGTCCAGTGCCGTGTGGGAACCAGGAACCTGATGGTAACTTGAATAATCATGTGAAATGGAGGCTGCCCAGGGAAGGGGATGGACTCACACTCAATTTCTCTGATTTACGAACCAGCAGGTCCACAAGCAGGACTGTGGAAGCACGATGAAGACGTAGCTGCCACCTCACGTCCTCTCAGAGGCAGAAGGATGAAGGAGGACATGAAATACACCACATCTATTCAGAGACAGGAAACCCTCACTAGCCCAGCACAGAGCTTTGAGTCTCAGCTAGCTCGTCATCTCCCCTTGACACGCTCCGTATCTCCAATGAGAAGAATACTCAGGCAGGAGCTTCGTTACCTGTCAATTTCAACAATTTAATTTCCAGTTCCATGGAACTGCTCACCTGTTCAAGTTTGTGAGATTTCAATTTAATAAACACTTGCAAACTCTTTGAGAACAGTGAGTAAATAAAAAAAGGTTTTGTTTGCTGAATCTACAACTCACTGAAAAACTGTGAGACTATGTGGTACCTTGGCCCCTGGGAATGTGCCCTCAAGCTGGAAGATGCAGGATGATACGCCTTGGGAGTGTCCTGAGGGATTTCCCAGTCCGTGTCCCCAGGACCCAGCCCTGTCCTGCAGCCACAGGCCTCCAGGTGGCCCCAGGCAGGCTCCCTCTTCCTGGACCCACCACCTCTCCTTTCAAACACCTGATGCGTGGCTTTGCCATGTAAATTTGGCTTCTTGAAGTTTCCTGGTCCTGATTTTAAGGGGCTTGCAGAATCTTTCCCTGTGGTTACTTCACCCACCACCAGGCAGACCACCTTCAGATTGTGTGTAATTAAAACTCGATGAAAAACCATTAGGAACAATTAACCTTGTCAGCTAGCAATGGATACCTTATAATTATCTCTCTCCTGTTTATAATCTTCTTTCTAACAAGCCGATTTATCCTATTTCTTTAACATTAAATGGTGGAGACCCAATTAGCAAAGGCTAACTTGGGCAAGCAGGTACCAACAGGGGAGACACTTTTCTAAAGAGAAACATAAGCTCAAACCATAAAATACAGGCTGAACACAGAGGTCAGCATGTCCACCACGCATGGCCACTGACGACGCTGGTCGCAAGCCGAGGAATGTCCAGTGTGTATGTCCACAAACACAGCGGCTTCAAGGTCTTGTGGGTACTTGTGCCCAAACCAGCCGACACCCCTGGAGGTCCTACTTCCTCAGAGTGCATGGGTTTCGCCAGGGGTGTGTACAGAATGTTGTAGAACAAGTCCAGTGCAGTGCCCACTGCCAGCCCCCCCAGTCCAGGGAAAGGGGACCTCTTGAGCTCACGGGCTGCTGGCCACATCGCAAGTTGCAGGAACGAGACACTTGCCAAGCTCCCTGGACCCTGGGTCTCCCATCCCTTCCCGCTGCCTCTCCTCCCAGTGGTACTCAGGGAGCAGGGAGAATGGAGGCCACTTCACCTTCACCTCCTGGGCTCACAGCCTCTAGCCTTCCTCCAGCCCAGGCTAACCTGTGTCCTACGGTGGGCTGCAGCTTTTAGATCATCAGTGCTATGGTGCATTCTACCTTATCCGTGGCCCTTTGTTGTGGTTTGAAGTTCTTTGTAATTTATTCAGGACAGCAGAGCCTTTCTATCCAGCGGGCGAGGCAGGTAAGGTGTGCAAAGCCGGCTGCAAAATCAGCGCCCTAGGAGCGTAGGTGCAGGTGGCAGGGAGCCTCCTCGGGCGTCTACGAGGGACGCAGCCCCTGAGCGACGAGAGGTTTGTCAGGTAGGGGGTGGATGGAACACCGGAGAGGTGGCAAGTGTAGCTGAAAAAGGAGAAATTTTGGCACAGGTTGAAAATTCAGGAAATGCTCTTCTTTTATTTATTTCCTTTTTAACGTAAAGCAATGTGCTGACGCCCTTTGGAAGGGGTCCCTGACCATTGAACTCTCCTGTATCTCATCTTTGGGGGATGGTAGGAAAGGTTATGTAGTGATGCTGTAAGGAGGTGGCTCTCCTCAATTGTTCTACTCGGTGTGCAGGAGCTATTTGTCTCCAGTTGGGGTGGACTGTTTCTAGAACCTTCTAAAACACTGTGGTCTGTCTTCACCTTGTCAACATCTTGCTGGCTGGTGGAGGGAACGTGATCCCAGTTGACTAATTGCTGCTCTCATCTGCTGTTTACTGTTTCAAGTGCCAGATGTTGAGAGTTCAGTGGGAATCACTAATCCCTTGTTTGTTTTCATCACAATACGTGTTGATAATAAAAATGACCATCGTTGCCTCATCGAGGTGCCAGGGTCTTGAAGAAAATCACCTCTGTTCTCTCTGGAGTCCTCTCTCCATTTGTAAAATCGAGACAGTAACTCTTTGCAGGGTTATTATGAGATTGAAAAACAACTTGCCCTGTGAACAGAGCAGATACAAGGCCTCGTGATCTTGAAACTGATGGCTTCTCCCCTCAGTCTTTGGTTCACAGAGACGTCACCACGTGCGAATATTCAAACTTTGTCAACTTCAGATTTAACAGTGATTTAACTTCCTCTCCCTGCGCTCTGCTACCTGCATTTCTAAGAAATTGAGACTTAGCAGTGAGCTGACATCTTCTTAATCCAATTTTCCAAGTCAGACATGGAAAAAGGATGGAGCAGACATCCATCCTTTTGAAAGGGAGCATGATTTCTGTCTTTTTGAAAACGTTAGCCATTTTTATCCAGTGTTGTCGTTGCATATTTCAGAACGAGGAGGGGAAAAGCTTTATTTTTAGAGCAGCCACCGTCCTGGGCTGCTCTAAAGGATAATGAAGAGACTGCTGTCTATGGAACAATTTGTGCCAACTTTCCGCCGGCGGCGGCGGAGAGGGCGAGGGTGTGGCTGACAGTTTTAGCAGGAACTTAAGCAACAGACGATCCACACACACCAGCTGTCCTGCTTGTTCTCCTGAAGGAATGCGCCCGTCAGCGCTCTTGCCTGATGAAGTGTACACTTGTGTGGCTTATGTAACTCAACAGGCTATAAATACTCCCAAGTTCAAGGTCATCTCAGCCAGCATGTCTGGACGTGGCCTCTGGCCTCAGAACTTCAGGAAAATCATCCTTTAAAAGTCAAATGCCTCTTTCTCCTGTGTTGCCCTTTGAAATCCAGTGTAATTCCTGTTCCTTAAAGTATGGTGTTGACAGGTTGTTTAGGTGCTGTAAAAAAAAATTTCTTTAAAATAGCATTTAGTATCATTAATATTATTAAAATAATATTTAAAAATAAATTTTATCCATGAAATTTGTGTCAAAGTAGGAGAAAGTGGAGAAATTAGGAAAAAATAAGAAGCAAATGAGAAGTGTGTGTTTGTGTGTGTATATGTGTGTGTATATGTATGTGTGTGTATATGTGTGTGTATATGTATGTGTGTGTATATGTGTGTGTATATGTATGTGTGTGTGTATATGTGTGTGTATATGTGTGTATATGTATGTGTGTATATGTGTGTATATGTATGTGTGTGTATATGTGTGTATATGTATGTGTGTGTATATGTGTGTGTATATGTATGTGTGTGTATATGTGTGTGTATATGTATGTGTGTGTATATGTATGTGTGTGTATATGTATGTGTGTGTGTATGTGTGTATATGTATGTGTGTATATGTGTGTGTATATGTATGTGTGTGTGTATATGTGTGTGTATATGTGTGTATATGTATGTGTGTATATGTGTGTATATGTATGTGTGTGTATATGTGTGTGTGTGTGTGTATGTGTGTGTATATATGTGCGTGTGTACCATTTTTAGGTTCCATGTTTTGTTTTGTGTGGATCAAAATTTTCCTCTGGATTTCATTATTTTTCATTATTTAAAAAGAAAAGTACCCACCAAATACATAAACATGTCTATTTCTAAATGATTAATATATTTAATTTAAAAAGTCTCATAGACCTTATTTAATTTACCATAAATCTTATCTACTAAGCAAACACAAATAAAATCATTTAATAAAAACAGTTCCTGATTACACTGTTAATATTCTGCTATAAATTCGCTGGAAAATACATGTCTCTCAACTCTTTTGTGGAGAGTGAATTAAACATCAGTGTAGGTCTCTCTTTGCTCTGTCTCCAATCTTAGATAATCCATTTGTGCTTCTATCTTTCAAATATAAAGTGAGTAGCAACTTCCCAGGTGGTCCAGGGGTTAGGACTCCACACTTCCACTGCAAGGGGCACAGGTTTGAACCCTGGTCAGGGAACTAAGATCCCACATACCTGGTGGCATGGCCAAAGTGGGGGGGGGCAGGAAATATATATATACATAAAATGAGTGAGTATATAGTGAAGGTGTCTTCTGAGGTAATTTAGAATAGATCAGAAATTAGATTATCAGCAAGTGTTGGTGAGGGTGTGGAGAAAAGGGAACACTTGTGCACTGTTGGTGGGGATGTAAATTGGTGCAGCCTTTGTGGCATTTTACATGTAGAATTTAAAGATATATTACATTTGAACCCTATATTTGTTTTATATTTCTAATATTTTATCTATGTAGCATTTATTTTTATAGAGTATGTATATGTCTAATGTTCTGCATTTTTAAGCTATTGAAAGTAATAAGTGCTCATTGTAAAAAAAAATACTGGAAAGTGGTAAAAGGAAAATAAATCCTTGCTCATTTTTATTCCAGTTTCCTCTCTTGTCCTCCTTTCCTTACCTCTCAAACCGCGCCATCAGTGCTAAGAATTTTATTTCTGTTCTTCCACATGGGTGTAGAGGATTAATAACATCTTAAATTATCCTGTCTATCATCTATGTATGTATGTACTTATCTATCATCTGTCTAGGTATCTATCACCTCTGTATCCATCTACCCTATTTATCTACCTTCTATCTATTCATCCATTCATCTGGTCAGTCAACCTATCCTGCCCCTCATTTCAAAAGTGTTTACAAATTATTCTCAATATGTACAGTACAGTGACACAAAGTGAGGGGAAGTTAGGTCAAAGAGAAAATTAAAAGGGAGTATTAAGATTAAAAAATTAACACAGAGAAATTCATGCGGAGGTGAGAACTTACCCAATGATTGAATATGGAAATAACTTATCTCTGAGCTCAGTAGTGTCCAAAGACAATGAAGAAACCTGATCAAGACTTAAGAAAACACTGAAGTGATTCTCTGGGTGCCGAGTTCTTTGATGTACTGGGAAAGGTAACAAAAGGGAAAATAGCTTCGATCTTAACAGTTTTAATATATGTTTAATTAAATTAAAAAATAATAAAACCATCAGGCTGTGATTCCCTTGAAACACGTTCTAAGGGCCCGAAAGTATGTCCTGAGTGAAATGGCAGCAGAAACATAAAATAACAGTGAAAGCTCCGGTTTTCCCAGCTCCCTTGGTGCGCCAAGCAGTTCTTTTTATCTGTTTATAAACATGCGTTCATTTCTTCTTGGTTCTTGAAAAGCATCTTTTCAGGTGGCATCAGGAGGCCTGGCACTCAGCCTGAGTAAGTCGTCCACCAGGGGCTTCCGTGCAAAATCGCAGGTGACAGGCAGGTGGCTGGGCAGTGGTCCTGGAGGGTTCTCCCCCGGGCTTCACAGCTGGTGGTGCTACCAGGCACTAAGTGACAGGATGCCTGCCCTCTGTGTGAGAGGTCAAGTATCAGAAAAGAGAAGAAAAGGAAAAACCCCCAAGCTTCCAAAAAGCGTGCAGCTCAGCGAGACCCACACGCAGTGCATACATTCCCAAGGTCAGGTGTAATTTATCTGACTTTGAGGCCTGTGATGAAACACACCCAAAGAACGAAAAGTGTGTATCTGTGCAGGAACGGCTGCTTCCCCAAGTGTTTACAAGCCGGTGCTGTACGAATATGTGAGTATATTATCCCGTGTGCACCCAGCACAGCCCACTCAGGACTTCTCCCAGCCCCGAATTGTTCCGATACCTGCCAGCTCATGCCGTCCAGGGTCTAGGAAGCTGTTCTGACCTCCGCCCTGGTGGGGAGGGGACCCTGAGATCAGGCCAGTCCGCAGTCCCTATTTCCTAGGTGCGCTCGGTGGTGGAGTTTACCGTCCAAGGACCAGTGCTGCCGACCTGGAAAAGCCGGGGTCCCTGAGCCGAGTCCCCCTGAGCCACCTGCAGGAGGGGTGCCCCCTCCCTGCCAGCCTCCCCAGGGTGTTCCCCCACTCCAGGTTCCCGTGGTTGCAGTGTTTCGGGGGGTCCTTCTGTTCTTTCCAGCTCAGATGTTCCCCCAGGAGCCCTTGGGACCAAGGACAGGACGAACACTGAGCACACGGTCATCCTGCCCCGCCTTGCACCCTCTGAATACCCCAGCTTCCCTCCTCTGGCCCGACGGTTACATGGACCATCCTTCAGATGGAAGTTACCGCTGGGTGACGCAGAGGTGGGAGGTGGTCCCGGGTGCCCCTCTCTGTAGGAGGATGGAGGCAAGAGACACTGGCAGTGGTCCTAGCACCTCTCTTGATGGTGAACTCTGGGTCTCTGAGAGCAGTTCTGTCTTTGGTCCAGACAGGAGCCACCCTGACCCCTGATGTGACCCTCTCAGGCTGTGTTCTGACTGGTGGGGTCCAGGGGATGTGCCCATGGGGCCTTAGATGCCCTGGAGATAGGCCTTGATTCTAGGGGTTCTTGGGCTCCTTCCCCAGGTCCCTTGACTGAGGGACACATCTCTTCATCAGTTTGCAGCCAAGAGGCACCCATTTGCAGGTGGACAGAGCCTGGGCATCGACGCTCCTGTGTGTGTGTGTGTGTGTGTGTGTGTGTGTGTGTGTGTGTGTGTGTGTGTGATGCCACTTGCATCGTGGGAGTACCCTGGGGTGAGAAGCCCAGGGTATGGGGTAGGGCTGGAGCCCAGCCCTCCTTGCAGCTCACCCCCCATCCAGGTGGAGCTCTGAGAAGACCAACAGTTTGTAACAGGGAAGAGACAATTTTGACTCCATCTTGGATCTGTTTCTTTGACTTTAATCTTTGCTTTTGTTATTATAATCATACATAATGGCCTGCCTCAGGGAACCCTGCCCCTCTGCCAGAATGTTAAACTGAAGTGCCTTTGTTCAGCTCACCAGGAGACAATCTGACCCTGCCCACCTGTGAATGGCTGCAGAGAGGAAGAAATGAACACATCCCCTCCCTGATGCTGGCCACCGGAGATGTTTTGCAAGATAAGTGGCCTTTTTACTTTACTTCCTCACCTCCTCCCCTTCTCTGTTCTGTAAAAGAAACTGGCATCCAGGGCCCGATAAGATGGTTTTTCAGAGACACTAGTCTGCTGGCTTTCCAAATAAAGCTGTATTCCTTGCCTCAACGCCCCGTCTCCTGATTTATTGGCTTGTCGTGCAGCGAGCAGAGTGAGCTTGGACTCAGTAACAAGTTGTCAGGTAGAACCAGCCCTTCCTGGATTTCATGAAAGTGTATCTGCAAAGGGGAGTGGCCCCAAAGCTTTCTACTTCACTGCTAGGTAGCTTGACTTTCACTTTACTATATTTAGTGATGTGATACGTGGGTCTCCTTTTCTACTCCCCTGCCAACCTTGCAAATTTTATAAGAGGATATGTCAAAACATGCAAAAAATGGACTTCCTGAAATACGTCTGTAGTATAGTTTGTGATCTTGCCAGGCGTGAAGGAATGAATTACCTGCGAGTACTGGGCCAAGTGAAAAGAGTTGGGAGGGCTTCCCTGGTGGCGCAGTGGTTGAGAGTCCACCTGCCGATGCAGGGGACACGGGTTCGTGCCCCGGTCCGGGAAGATCCCACATGCCGCGGAGCGGCTGGGCCCGTGAGCCATGGCCGCTGAGCCTGCGCGTCCGGAGCCTGTGCTCCGCAACGAGAGAGACCACAACAGTGAGAGGCCCGCGTACCGCAAAAAAAAAAAAAAAAAAGGAAAGAAAAGCAAAGAGCTGGGATTCAGTGTTCATCCTCCTATTGCAGGAATAGAGCTGAGTGCTGAGGAAGGGACCCTGTCAAATCAGGATACCTTCTATAACCAGAACAGGTGGCCATGTGGGCAGGTGAGGCCTGGGAAGCCTTCAGCATCAGAAATGTCCACCAGGGCTTCTGCAGGGGCCCCCCGGGAGCGGGGCTGTTGAGAGATACAGGCGGGCAGGTGGATCATAGCGAACAGATGGGCCAGGAGATGTCAGGGTTCCTGGGTGGGAGATGAGGAAATCACAGGAGTGCCCATGGGAGGAGCTGAAACATGGAATGATGGTGTGTTCAGGACACAAGGACAAAGCTATGACGCATTTAATATGCCTGGGGCACAATGGCAAGGACCGTGACCAAGCAGGGAGATCCCTGAGTAAGGACCCCTGGCTTTTCCATCCCACTGCCCCCCTCCCCGGGGACAGGAACGGTCCCAGACCCTGGGTGGATACCTGGATGAGAAGGAGCCTTACTAAGGAGAGGGGCGCACTTTCAGGGCTGGGGGGTGTCTGCCTCTGGGGAGGAAGTGGCTGTGTGGAGTGTGCTGGGCAACGATGCTCATGTAGGACCTTCTGTAGCAGCTGATTTCCTGTTACTTTTCTTGTCGAAGAATCAACGTTTTATTTTTAAAAACAGGCAATGGCTATGCATTTTGACGCATCAACAGATAAAAAGAATTGTTGTTATTAATTAGCTTATTGCAGCGTGCTCTGTGTGGTGAACACTTCTCGGGAGGGACTGAACACATGTGATCACATTATTGTTAACCTCTGATTTCATTTATCAAGCCGACCTGTAAAACAGATGGGCTTCTCTGGATGTAACCTTGCTCCGTCTTACAGCCTCAAGGAGAATTTTTGCTTATTTATTTTGCTAGTAAGGGATTTCCCCCCAATAGTGTTTATTTACTCATTCTCATCTTGAATTTAAATTACTTCCCATCAGCCAAAGGGGCATTTTCATTAAAAAAAATTGAACACTGTTAGCACAAGGTGGCTGCACTAATCCTGCCAGAGGTGTGAGTAGTAAGTGTGGTTCCTCAAATTTAAGACACAGGGAAAGGGCTGGGTTACTTTTGGTTCCGTGTGGCTGAAGGATGCTGTTTGCTGAAGTGCACATGGGAACTGGCCCAGAGCTGCTAGGTGACATGGCACAAGGCGCTGCTTCAGGCGAGGTGATGTCAGAGCTGCATCCTCCACTGGTCAGTCTGTAGCAGAGGCGAACAGCACCTTCCTGAGGGGAGGGGCCCTGTCAGCCTCCCCCCGAGCTGGGCTCACAGCCCCCTGGTCCCCTCCGTCCCTCAGAAGCCTCTCCTGCAGAGGGAGGGGAGGAGGGAAGGGAAGTGGGGAGTCCCCTCCATCCCCTCTTCCCACATCACTTTGTAGTTAGATGGGGGACCGTCCACAAATAATCATTTCTTTATACCCACAAAACTCAGGGAGGAAGAACGGTCACTTTACAGATAAAGACTCACACTTTGCGAAGGGCTGAGGGCACAGGAGAGGCATTTCAACCCCTTGCTCTGCCACGTGGAGCCCTTCCTTTCACTCCCGGTCCTTCCTGGGAAGTTCACCCGGGCAGAGCGTCTCCCACCAGAATGGCTCAAGGTCACCGCAGAGTCTCCAAAGATTGATTTCATCTCCTCCTCCTAAGCCATTTAAGTTTTCTTTTTCTTTGTGCATTTCTCAGCGCTCAATGTATCATTTCTGCAAAATCGAAACAAACAGCAAACACACGTGCAGCTCTGTCATGGAATGCTGGAGAGCCCACGTGAAATGAATTTGGTGAAATCCTCACCGGACCCCCTCCTTTCTTTTAATAGATAAGAATTAGTCTCACTGTCAAGCTGCTTGTTTGGCGACCCCTGATATAATTAAGGGCATTTCCATGTTATAGGCACATACATCCCGTGCCGTCACCCCAGCTACCTCGTTCAGCCTAATGAATTATCGAAGTGCCTGTTTTGTGTTTCCCTCTAAGTTCGTGGAGACTTTAAATGCTGTCAGTATGTCCGCGCAAATTAATATGCTGAATTAAAAAAAGAAGAATGATTAAAATGCCTTTAAAATGATCTAGAAATCTTTCATTTTAAGGAAGGGCAGCACACATTATCCTTACAATCTAAGTGGGAGTAATTAGTCTCCCTCCGATTAAAGCTTGAATTACGTATATTTTGGTAGATGCAGTCTGATATCTTGATATTTTTTAAAAAGACCATAAAAGGCACTCAGAGTCACGGAAAAGAAGCTTCACTGCAGAACTCTGCTCTGTTTAGAGGTCATCACGTTCAGAAACATATACCCAGTGGTGAACCCCCAAAGGGCTACCAAACAACATGACACAAACAGCTAAGCATGAGATCTTAGCCATCCCTTGCGGGTCAAGATTCATGCAGTGAAGGTGGGATCCCTGAATCCTCTGGAGTAAAGAGATATCCCTGGTTATTATTCTCTGTGATTTCCCACATGCTTATTATTCTCTGTGATTTCCCACATGCTTTCATGTTGGGCGGGGTGACCTCTGAGCGGTATCTCGTGGGACTCAGAATGTCCCTGAGATCACTTAACCCAACCAGCCTGCACTGGTGATAGCGCAGGGGATGCAGAGCAGGTGTTGTGACCGTGGCAGGTGAGCAGGAGGGAGGAGCCCGCATGGGCCGGAATGTATTTCCTGCAGCTCACAGTATGGGTCAAGCACACAGTACGGACTCAATCCATTTCTGTTTAATTAAATTCAGGAAAAAAATTATTTTCTCTGTCAACCTAGCTGCCCAGCGCATACCCCAATATCTCATGGCAAAAATATCTATAAATAGGAAGAGAAGTGGTACCTTTGAGAATGTGAAAAATTGTTTTGAGAGGTAATTCATGGTTATTTCTGTAGATAAAAGATGTGATGCTGTTCAAATTTGGCTGAAATTATGGCATATAAATCAGCGATGTGATTTTTACGGCTATAATCTGAATTCTATGATATGATATGAATCATGCAGCGTGATTTTTCCTGCAGGTTCTCCTCGCTCGGTGCTCGGAAAATGAGCATAAATCTCAAAGGAGTAGCTACACTTAAGCAAGCTGAGTGTGATTGAGGAGAAACCGATGCATATTCATGACAGAAAAGAATAAATAAAAGGGGGTGGATAAACATATGGATGAAAGTTGCAGAATACAACAACTGTGCAATCTGGAGTCCCGGTACCAGCAGCTAACTTTGCACAGAGGTGCTCCTTAAATAGCGCTTTTTTTTTTTTAAGATTTATTTATTTTATTTATTTTTGGCTGTGTCGGGTCTTAGTTGCGTTACACGGGCTCTTTGTTGTGGGGCACGGGCTTCTCTAGCTGTGACGTGTGGGTTTTCCCTCTCTAGCTGTGGCGCACAGGCTCCAGGGCGCGTGGGCTCTGTAGTTTGCAGTACACGGGCTCTAGTTGAGGCGCGTGAGCTCAGTAGTTGTGGCGCGTGAGCTCAGTAGTTGTGGCGCATGAGCTCAGTAGTTGTGGCACGTGGGCTCAGTTGCTCCGCCGCATATGGAATCTTAGTTCCCCTGACCAGGGATCGAACCCGTGTCCCCTGCATTGTAAGGTGGATTCTTTACCATTGGACCACCAGGGAAATCCCAGAGCTTTGTTTATAACTTAGTAATTATCTGTGTTTTCTCTTCTTTGTTTGCTTATTTGTACTCTGAAAACTCGTTATGCTAATAATTCCTGAAGGATGCGTTCGGTGATGAATCATAACTAAACCTCATCACATCAAACTGGAGATACACAGCATTTTTCCAGATATAGGCATGTAGATGGGTTTTATCCATTTTTAAATTTTTAACAAAATCTTGAATGTGTAACAAAATGCTATATACATTGTATAGCAAGTTTATTTTCCTTTTAGCGTTATATCGTTAGAGAGCTCTATCGATTTATCCCCAAATTTCTGTGCACCCACATGGGCACAAACGCAATTTTATACGGATAGATTCATGTTACACATGCTGTATTTTTTCATGCATTTTTTGCTTGCCTTTCCTCTCTCCCTCTAACCCCTAAATCCACTGGCATTCATGGGGAATGGATGAGGTATGTGTATTGATATCAAAATTTCTAATTACCTACCTTAGCAGGCAGGCAGTGGTTTACTCTGCAGGCCAGGCTTCACAGAGGGAACCACAGTCACTGCATCTGGAAACCTGAGGGTGACAGCAAGCATTAGGTCCTGGGGTGCAGGGCTGAGGGCAGGACAGAGACGGGGTGCCGTGATGGACAGGGTCCAACAGCTCAGAGTCGTCTGATTCCCGTAGACCCGTGGCCTTGGCTGCTGGACCACGGTGCTCCCAGAAGTGAAGTAGGTGGGATGCTTACTAAGTTCTTATGTGGTTAACTAATATGAAATCAGCAAAAGTGGGGAGAGGTGCTCCGTTTTCTTTACATAGAAACTTTCTGGGGCTTTAGACTGTGTCAGTGGAAGTTTCCAGAAGGCTCGGCACGGAGCGGGAGTGATGTGTAAAGGCGGAGACGCACGATGAGATTTCAATCAGTTCCCCATTCACCCTCTTCAGAAAACCCAAGACAAAGCCCAGTCCACAGAGTCCCATCCGCGCGCCCTGGGCCGCAGATCCCGGCTCTGCAGCCCCTCAGTGCCTGCCAGCGGCTGGCTCCTCTGAGCGCTACATGCAAGCTCCTTTTCACTTGACTCCAGCTCTCAGATCTGTGCCGAGAACTCGGAAGGCTGTTACAGCCCATTATATGGCTCGTGTTGGTTTATTATCCCGTCAGGCTGAGCTCCTTTCTATTTCAGATCCGGAATATATTAAGCCTGGTCTTTACTTAGGCAGTTCATCAAAGGCACTGCTGAATCGCTGCCCTGTATAAACACCAGAGCGGGTCCCCTCTCCCTCTCCCTCGCTGTAATTGATTCCAGGCCTTTCCCAGGTTCCGGGGGGCCTCTGGGATCTTCTATTTCCAGGTAACGCTTGTTTGGAGACTCACAGGCCCACTTGGGCCACTTCCCCTAAGATGGTTTGTGGGGCTGGGAAGGTGGTTTTGTGGGGATACTGGGATTACTGACGGGTGTGAAATGTATTTCCACGTCGGTGGGAACAGCTCAGCCCAGGCATCATAAACTAGTAAGTGCAGCTGTGTAAATGTTGCTGAGTTTGAAAATACCCACAAAACTCACCTCTTCATTCTCTGGTGTTAAGGGCAACAGACAGATTCGGGTTACATGAAAGTGCTTGAGTCTCACGTTTTTTTCCCTTTAAAATTGTTTATTAGTATATTTCTTCTTTCATCAACCTGTCGTTTTACATAGTTAATGATGGAAAGAACTGGCGAACGTTAGACTGTGCCGGGCGCTGTTCTCAGCACTCGATACACATGAAGTCATTTACTCTCCATGATGACCCACGGCGAGGTGTCACAATTATTGTCAGAGGAAACTGAGGCCCAGAGGTCAGTCCCTCCCCCAGAGTGTGTGCATCCTGTCCCCTCTGATCAGCACGATGCCGTCGGTGCTGCGGGTTGCGGGTTCTCCGGGCTGCCCCGCTGGTCCAGACCCCCTTAGACCACAGCGTCAGTGTCCAAGTGGCGGCCACTAGCCTCCCGGGTCCATCCTGCACTTGACACGAGGCTGGTCTAAACTGAGGGGTGCTCTGAGGACAAAGGACACCCTGGTTTTTCAAGATTTAGTATGAAAACAAAGTTGTAAAATACCATGTTCATAATTTTTATATTGATTGATGTTAAATAATATCTTAAATGTATTGGGCTAAGTAAGAGACATTATGAAAATTAATTTAACACTTTGCTTTTTAAAATGTGGCTGCTGGAAGATTTAGAGTCACCTGTGTGGCTCCTGTCGGGTTTCCCAGGGACAGGGCTGGTCTGTGATGTGGGAGAGGACGGGGCGAGGAAGCGTAGCCCTGAGGCAGGACTCTAAATGGAGATTACTGTGTGTCCCCTGTGAATCCAGCTGTTTTTCGTCCTCTTTTCTAATTGGAAGGAGGAAGAACGCCTTCAGCAAATCGATGGCCACACCTTCTGGCCAGGGCCTCAGGAATCTGCTGTGGAAACAGCACTCGGGCTGGGTGCTACCTGGTGACACCGGGCTGGTCCACAGACGTTGGCCTGCATACAGCCGTCCCCAGCAAGCTAAGGGGGGTGGGGCGGGGACCACCACCCTGCACCCCCCGGGCGCACCTGACAGCCCACTGGACCCCACCAAGCCCACATCCGTTCTATCAGTGCTCTGTGTGAGCCCAGCCCTCATGGGGTTTATGTACCTCTGGGGTGCAGAGCTGAGCAGTGGCCACAGAGATGTGGTGTCTGCAAAACCTGACATACGTGCGGTCTGACTGTCCACAGGAGAGGTGCGCCTGCCCCCACTTTACGTCTTTAATTAGGGCCCTAAGCTCCACTCCCCTCCCCGTTCCCCGGTGTGACAATGGTTTTGATTTGACATCTTGGCCAGGGCTTGTGGGTAGTTTCAAAGTTTCCCATTTGGCCTCTTCACTGTGGTCACCTTTACACCAAGGGCCAGCATCCTGGGTTCTCCAAAAAAACAGAAGTAATAAGATGGATGGATGGATAGATGGATGGATAGTTAGATAGGTGGTAGAGACAGATAGATATAGACAGATAGATGACCGAGATACAAGAGGAGATTTGTTAGGAGAATATCGGCTCTAGTGATTACGGATGCTGAGATACGCTGTCTGCAAACCAGAAACCAGCAAAGGCGGTGATGCAATTCAGCCTAAATCCTAAGGCCCCAGGATGTAGTCAGAAGATGGACATCCCAGCTCAAGAAAAGACAGGGAGAGAGTTCTACCTTCCTCCCGCCGCCCACACTGGGGAGGCTGATCCTATGTACTGTCCGCAGATTCGAATGCTGATCTCTTCCAGACACACCCTCACAGACCTGGCCCAAACATGCCGTTTCCCCAGCCCTCTGGGCGTCCCTCAGCCCCGTCCAGGTGACACAGAGAATTACCGTCATAGCCGGGGACCTAGTGAGACGGCTCCTGCAACTGCAAGTGCTTCAACCACGTGTATCTCAGCCCCGCACGCGGGACTGGGGGAGGGACGGGGCCACCGTGCGCTGGGGAGTGGGTCGCCCCTCATCTCCTGGCCGTGCAGACCCTCACCCTCCACTTGGATGGGCGGCCGCGGTCACGCTCCGGTGTCCCCACCCGGGGTCAGCTCAGATGGGCGCAAGCAGCCCTTTGCCCGTTGAGTGTCCTCTGTCGTCCAGGGGACAGTCACCCAGCAAGTGGTCCCTCTGGCGGAGCATGAGGGGACTCTCCACAGATGCTGCCTTCGTGTGGTCAGGTCCCTCCTGGGGTCCTGCTCACCACAGTGGAGTTGTGCCGGGCACTTAGCATGTCTGAGACCCAGATTCGTTAATTGTGTGATGGGAGCGAAGATACTTTTCTTTCCTGCTTCGCAAGGTTCTTGGGGAATCGAAAGGCGTGATGCATGTGATATAAATAAGTGAAATAGCAACATCAACACCAATCAGCACTTGTTTTCAAAAACAAAATTTACAAACGAAACACGCCTTTTATCTGGCAATTAGGATCACGTTTTCTCCCTGGAGGAAGGGAAATGTAGAGGGTCAGAGACAGCGAGCTCTTCCTCTGTCAGGTCCTGCATCCCGCCTGAGTGTCAACCCCGTTCCAGCCTTCCTGCCTCCTAACTGCTTTAATGACACTTCTCACAGGATGAACATCCACTGGCAATTTCAGGGGGTGTGACCTCAATTTCCGAGCAATCATGTCTGTTTCAGAGGTGAGCACCGTTGCAAACACTTCTGCACGACAGTTCTGAGGGATGGAGGCTACGGTCCAGCACTGGGATTTCCTTGCTTCTTGGAAACGTGGAAATCGTTTTGTCAATCAGGCTGCCTTTATCCTGTACAAAATGGGGACCATGACACCATCACATTTCCCCAGAGAGGCAAAATGATCACCCTATACCTTGAGATGTACGCCTGAACGCGCAGGAGCCCTTCAGCAGCATATTACTTCGCTCTCGTAAATGCATGGCAAGGGGAGGAATGCCGGTGAGACTCTGCACTAAGTCATTCAATACTCATTTTAAGCCTTTTCCCCTCAGCATCTTCTGGAATCTCTCTTCTCATATATTAGATCTGTAACATTACTGTGAACAAATTAATCTCCTCCTAGATTTAACCTGAAACCATTTTGAGTGATAGAGATGAGCTTATCGAGCTAATTTTATACGAATCCCACCCAGAGAGCAACACTCTGATACATTTCAGAGGAAGGGGAAGAATTCCTGATGGTGAGGACGCCCACGGGTTTAGTTGGTCCTGTCAAATCGCCCCTTGAAGTCATTAAAGGAAATACAAGCTAACAGCTTATTTGTTTAGTGATATGGAGTGATTCTGTCCAAGTCTGTGTCTGAGACATAAGAAAACCCTGGGAAATTGTCTAAATTTCCACTTGAAGCTTGCACAGTCCCGGCAAATAAAATAGCCACCGGGGACTGAGATCAGCTACATCTGTGGAGGCGTCTTGCTGCCCGGCTGACCTGCACGGGGATTGGCCCTGTGTGTTTGTCACCAGGGAACCCCAGCCTCTACTTGCCCGGTTTCACAAGCGCGGAGAGTGTCAGGCTCACACTCCACTCTTGTTTAAAGTCCCCAAAGCAGGTGACAGGTGTGGTGATGCCTAGTGGGGTTCAGGCTTTTAGAGCAAGAGACTCTGCCGATGTCTTGTTCCGGGCGGGAAGGAGGGGGCTGGCATGGGGGGAAGATATAGGATGGTCCTTGATAAGCACTTTTTGTTCTTGGAATGAAGGTGATTTTGCATCCCTGCCCATGGCCCACGATGCACATTAGCTGAGGATCTCGCTCTGATGCTGCCGGCTCCCCCGCCCCATGGAGTGGATCTGAACTCAGGTTCTGGATCTGCCGCCAGCTTCGTACAGCATCACGGCCTGAGAACTGGAAAGACCCTGGATTTGAACTCTTCTGGTTTCTACAGGGAGTGAGAAAGATGGCGCTGAGAGAGGAGAAGGGTGAGAGCATTGGACCTCACCAGGGGAGGCATCTCAGTAATGCATCTGCTGATTTAAACCCATGGCGTCTTTCAGACTCAAGCCTGGGTTCCCTCAGCTTGGTCTTAGATTTCCCTTTTTCCAAATGGTAATGGCAAGTCCAGCACAGACGGACTTTCCCAACACACCGGCCCCAGGGACCAGTGCCGAGTATAAAATCCGGCTAAAAACAATGACTACATGTAGTCTGGGTGTGAAGGGTGACCAAAGGCTGCTTCACGCTGATGAACAAACACGTGCTCCGTACAAGAGTCTCAGTAAGAGCGGCTGGGCTTTGCTGTGCGCGTTTTTAAAAACTTCATTGACACCTGGGTGCTTATTGGATAACGTTGCAGTGAAGGTCTGCACGCCTCCCACATTTGGGCAGATTAATAGAGACACTTGGTTGGGGTCTCTTTGGAGCCACAGATACGGTGTAGGTTTTCTACTAGACGTGTTTACCACACACTCTAATTAAGAAACACCAGCTTGAACATCGAGGCCGACTTCAGGTCAGGCAGTTCCCCTGTTCTTTAGAAAACTGTCCTGTTTTGTTCCCTGGGGTAACTGGGACTGCCCCTGTGGGATGGTGTGTGGAGACTAGAGTTGCCCTCTCCCCACCTTATAAATATCTTTCCCGCCTGCCAACCAAAGAGTCAGTTTAGATTTTAGGGTGACATCTTCTCCATGTACCTCAAAACTCAGTTATACCTGGAGTCAGAATACACAGGGACCAAAATAACCTCCCTCTTGGGATGAGGTGGCGCCTTCCCTGAGAGAATTTGGGGGAGAGTCACGTCTTCCTTGCTTGCGATAGTAGCTAGTATGCAATTACACTGACACCTTTCCCCGGATGTGCCTGACAGCTGTTTGCACTTGAGTCCTAGACCCGTGTGGGTTTATTATCTAAGCTTGTCACTGTTTCAGGTTTGTTACTGTACAGGGACAACGAGATGAACAGGAAGCAACTGCTGTGCATCGTGGGCGGTGCCCTGGAGAGAATGCTTTCCAGCTCTGTGACCAGTAGGATTGATGGAGATGAAGGAATCTTCAGTCAGGTGTCTTAGACCATCGAGATAAAGGATAAGGACCTTCCAGGTGGGGATGGAGTCAGAGGACTCACAGGCTGAATAGCGCTGACGTGCACCTGAGTCACCAACTATTGACACTCCAGGACACAGCCGCTGTGTCAACCCAGCCACCGGGGCCACCACAATGGGGATTTTGGAGGCTTTCAAGACCCCCACAAAGCCTGCTCTTGCCCTTCCTGCCGTCTTCAAACCAAATAATGGGGACCCCATCCGCAGGTGGTCAGGGTACCCCTGAGAAGAACCAAATGTCATCATCTGGTCTCCTTATCTGAAGGAGACATGATGGCAGGAATTAGGTCTTTGAGGAGAACCTGCTGTACGGGGGACCAAGGCTGGAGGACACCAGGGAAGCAGATCGCGCCTGAGGTGCTGCCTCTGCTCCTGCAGATAAACAGAAGGCTCTGGAACATGCCTGGAAGTCAGGATGGCTTCCTGGGCCTCAGGGGAGGTGGGGGAGGGAGGGGCGTCAGACCTGGTGCTCAGATGAAGGCAAGGGCATTACTCAGAGAGCAGAGGTCTCTCCCGAGCACTTTGGAAGCGTCTGAGGTCATCTGAGCCCTTTTAGAAAATCAGATTTTTCCACCTGCTGGTCTCTCTGTTGGCCACATGTGCGTTAATGTGTGCTAGAGGGGAATTCCATCCAACTTTCCAGTAGAAAGATGATCACTAACGTGCCCAGTTTAGCCCACATCTTAACTGCTACCTTAGGAGGCCAACTTTTTGATGCTGTAAATAGCATCACCGTTTAATTCCATTTTGAAACACTCACTAAGCGCTCACATGAGTCAGCTATTGCTTTGTGCGTGGGTAACCCGCTAATATGCCAGCCCTGCCTTTAAGGAGCTCAGTATCAACAAAGAAATCAACAAATAAGTACCATGATGCCTCTGCATTGTTCTTAGTGCATCTGCACAACTAACCCCACGGAGTGTCGCCCAGGCATTGAGAAGGGAGGAGTCCTGCCTGCCTGAGGGTTTGCGGGGGGGGGGGGGGCGCGTTTCCACAGGAAGTGATGCAGAAACTCAGCCTTGGAACAGCTGGGAGGATGGATTGGAGAAAGAGGCTTGCTGACTGAGAGGAGGACGGAAGCAAAGTCAGAGTGATGGAAATTTCCACTTACATCGTGGGAAATTCAAGACTGGATCTTGTTCCATCACCTGGTTGATATCAGTTGCTGATCTACTAACTCTTCTTGGCAGAAAACTAAATTCCTAGATAATATAATCTGTATTTCTCATAAAAGTATTGAGTCATGAGTGAATATTATTAAATCACACTTTAAAGACAATTGATAGAAAACGATTCCAAAACCCTATTTGAAGTTATTTTATACTAAGTCCCAGGAGATTGAAAGATCTGCAGTGTAGTGAAGAGTAAGTTTGGTTTCACTTCTCTGTTGAGAGCTAGTCCAGTCCCTAGAACATAAAAAGTGCTCAAAATGAAGGAATGGAAGTAGGTTCTATAATGTTTAGTGATTGTGATTTAACTTTTGGGGGCATATTTCCTCTAAATGTATAGTGAAAGGTTGGATTAGATCAGCATTTTCTGAAAGTACTCAAGGAGTATTGTAACTGGAAAGTAGCTGCTTTTTGCTGGACACCATGAAGTAATGATGTATTTAATTGCATTTTCAAGTAAGGGAAAACTTTTCCACTCGGTGAGACACACACACACACACGTACACACACACGCACATATATATACAAAATAAACTTAGTATGAGCACACAGTCCCAACAAACAAAGACAAACAATGAAAACAAGCTACAGAATCACGAATGACGGTAGATCTTCACATTTTGGGGGTGATATTTCTTTGTGACTTATTTTGATATTAATCTTTAATACTAGATAAAAAGGAACAGATGTCAAAGATTGGAGGGAAAATAACAAGAGAATTCTTTCTATAGCTTTCCCTTTCCACCTCTGTGAAAGGTGGGAAAGAATCCCTATTTTGGGTTTCAGAGACTGGAGCCCTTGGTTTGTCTCTAGGGTACGTGTATCACAGTGTTGTGGAGAGACACTGTGGGAATGACAGGATTAGGGCTTTCCTTCCAGCTTTGTTGAGGTGCAATTTGGCATATAAAGACCTGCACATAATGAACATGAACAGCTTGGTATGAACCCATGCACACATCTATGCCACCATCACCACGTTCCAAGGTCCACGTTGCCTATTCCTCAACAAACTCACTTGGGCTCCCCCTAACAGCCATGTCTTCTGCTTCTCTCTGATGGTCCCTGTCCTGTTTTAGATCTAAATTGTTATTTTGAGTTCTTCCTTTCTTTTGTAAAGGCCTCAGATCCACTTAGGAGGCCCAATGCATATGACTAATTAAAGAAAATGGGGCACATTTTGCTTTCGCTAATGAAACAACCCAAGTCTTGGTTTACGCATCATATGTAGATTTGATCCAGAAGGATTATCGCAAAGCATCATTAATACTTTTTACACCTGTAGTTTATCTTCACATTTGCAGGCGTCTTCATGAGAGTGTCTTGACTTCCTTGTTACCTACAGTTGACCCCCATTATTCAGATTCCGCTTTTCCACACCAGCCTAATTGCAGACATTTATTTGCGACGCCAAACTCAGTACTCGCGGTGCTCATCCCGTAAACCGTTCTTTTCGTGGTCTATTTAGTGCCAAATTTCCGTGCATTTTTGTGCTTTTTGGGGAGATGTCACTGGTTACAGTGGCCCCCGAGGCCCGTGCTGCAGGGTTGGCCAGCGCCCCTTAGGACAAGAAGGCTGCGACGGGCCTCACAGGGAAACACGCATCAGAGAAGCTTCCTCTGGTCGTGGCTTATGGTGCTGTTAGCGGAGACTTCACGTGAATGAATCAACGCTATGTATTAAGTAGGATGTCTTTGAACAGAGGCCCACATAAAACCAGGTTCTGTATGGACTGACTGATGAAAATGTTGTGCCCCGTGTTTCCCCTACGAGCAATGATTAGGTATTTGCTAGTTCAGTGTTCGTGGGGCCTTCGTAGCACAGAACTACCATGAATAACCGTCCTTTTGAGATTTCCTGTCACTGAGACAGCGTCACTGGGATTTACTCGGGCTGCCCCTCTGACTCTCCAGACAGGAAGCATATTTATTCCGTGTTGACTGAGGAGAGATCACAAAAGACTGTGACGCAGGAACAGAGAGACTGCTGTAGCCCAGCAACAAGCCCGTGATTTCTAACCTGTATTGATCTGTAATTAACCAGTAAGATAAATCTCTGTTTTCAAGGATGCATGGAAACATCACATTGACTTAATGCAAAACTTACTATAGAAAATAGAAATGTGGCAATGACAACGCAGAGACAAGGACTCGTTTGCCAAGGCGAAAGGATACTGAGCGTCTTCCCCTCCCACTGGCCAGGGACTGTATAATCATTCGCGCTTTTGAATTATTTGCGTCGTGTTTCATCAATACGCTCTCTTCTATCCTCCTTTTTTTTTTTATTTTTATTTTTTTAATTTTTTTTAATTTTTTTTTATCCTCCTTTTTACTTTCAGTACGGCAGTTTGGAAGCTAAGTGTCTCAGAAGAAACTGAAATGAAAATAGATTTATATCAGGAGGAGCTGACAGTTCAGAGTTTGATAGTCTCTAAAAACTTGAAAATTTCACTCTTTTTATTTGGCCCTGGGGCATCAACTATCGACTGAGCTGACAAATGCAAGCTGATGGACGGCAAGAGCATTTCATCAATAGTATCTCTTTTGCTTATCCAGTAGGTAAGCTCAGTATTAAGGGGAAAAAAATTGCTTGGTGAAAATACCTACTCCTAAACCACGGTAGATTGAAAAGGCTGTAAATCCAGTTATGATTCAACTAAAGGGTATTGGGAGTAGCTTCCCTAAGAGAAATTCCACAGGGTCATTCCGTCAGAGATGGCTGAGGAAGGACAGCTAAGAGGACCCACCACCAAAAGGGCCCCTCTGAAGCTGGGCGTTTCCAGATGAGGCCAAGTCATGACTTTTCCGGGTTACTAGTCACTGGTAAGGGCTATTGCTTAATTATTTTTTTATACTTTTTTATACTATTGCTTAATTTTAATGTTTTATACTATTGCTTAATTTTTTAAGAGATGCAGATTGTATCCTGCCTTATGTCCTGAATCTGTGAGGATCTCCGATTCCTAGTTCATTATGATTTAGCCTCCAGATTCTAGAGAAGAAGAAAAGCATTGAAACATTTTAAACAAAAGTATCGGATAAGAGCATTGGAATCTCTTTAAAATTCATCTGGAAATGAGCACTGCTGAAAAGGACTCTCTAAGGTGAAAGAGATCTCCTAGTGAGAGTGTTTAAAATAATTATAATATGGCAATTGGGGTCACTTTTTCCAATTTTAGTAATTTTGTGTTACTAGCACTGTATAAAGTAGGGGTAGTTGACCCTTTTACCTAGTATTATGTCATTTGGAGAATGAGAAAAGATGGCGTTGACGAAAGTCTCCAATCTTGAAGTTCTATTTGACATGCTGTGCATGTGAAATCTAGCCCCTTCTCCCAACCATGTTGAGGATTTCGGGTAAAACCTCTGTGCGTTTGGAATTTCTTTAAAATGTAATATAAGAATGGGCCCAATTCTGCCGACCACGCCCTTCGGGTGGCTGCCGGCCCTGCAGCCTCTGCGCTGTTGTTTGTCCAGACGCATCTCACTTGGCATGTGACAGACACACCAAACTTCCTGGTCTGTCTTCTCCTCCACCCACAGGTACGTTGCAGAGCAAATTTACACTTTATTAATACCCAGAGAAAGAAAAACCTCAAATGTTTTTAATGATAAACAAAACAGAATTTTGCAGGTCCAGAATGACTGAAGGTAGGATTTGTAATATGACATTCCCTTTGTCCCATGTTAGACCAATATTATCCTATTTTGATGAACATAAAAGCAATTTCCTAGATTTCTACATCTTCACTGTTATCCTTGTTCCTACTAAATCATCTTTTAAAAAGATATGTATATAGGTGTTTAGTTTATTCCATTCTATAAATGGATATGAAAAGCTGAAATAACTAGTCGTTGCTATGTGTTTTGTGTAGACCAGAATCATAGAGATGGTTTCCCTAGTTTTATATTCTCTTTCCATTTCATTTTATGAGAATTTTTTTATGTTATTAGTAATCCTCAGCAGTGCCGCACTGAGTGGCATAATAATATTTCTTCTATGGATCAACTATGCCTGCTTCTTAACCATTTCTCTGCTCTTGGGCATTTGGATTGTTTGTGGTGTTTTATCATCAAAAATATTTGACAGGGCTTCCCTGGTGGCGCAGTGGTTGAGAGTCCGCCGGCCCATGCAGGGGACACGGGTTCGTGCCCCGGTACGGGAAGATCCCACATGCCACGGAGCGGCTGGGCCCGTGAGCCATGGCCGCTGAGCCTGCGCATCCGGAGCCTGCACTCCGCAACGGGAGAGGCCACAGCAGTGAGAGGCCCGCGTACGGCAAAAAAACAAACAACAACAACAACAACAACAACAACAAATATTTGATTGTCCTTGGCCATACATTTCGCTGACTACTTTATAATAATATTTTCTTACAGACCTGTACTCACTATTTGCATATTCATGGTATGACCCGTGTAATATTTTCATACGTGTTAATCACACATATGCATGTATATACTCTATACATACACAGGCATTTGTGCAACTTACTGGTTTTCTTCTCATTTTGTTTGTGCTGTTTCCAAGGGTTTCAGCTCTTGTACAGGAGGCTTCCGCATGCTTGGTTTCCTGTGATCCTTCCTTCCCACAGTCTCGTGAGATGGGTTTTATTCTCACCACTGTGCTGGGTGTGCCTCCAGGCAAGGGTTGGTGCAGCTCCAGGTGCCCTGCACTCTCCTTCTGCTCACTGCATCTCTCCAGCGTTATTACCAGCACGGGATGAGCTAATTCAAGGGGACAGGATCCACTCTGGAGAGGGTTCTTACTAAATTCTCCTGGGTTAAGTGCAGTAAAGAAGAAGGCTCTGAAAATCCCCTTTCCTTCTACTCTTAGTGATTCTGTGACTCCAGGTAATATTTCTACGCATATCAAGCACTTTGTTGATTTTGAAATCACTCTTGCAGCTCAGGTTTTCTAAAGATTTTACAAATCAATTTGAAGGCATTTATATAATTTGAGATTAATCAGTCAGCTGATCCATTATGGAAATGAAACATTCCCAGTGTGGCCAGTTTATGACTCTGAAGCACCGTTTTGGTCCTTTGCTGGTTTGGACATCACTCAGCCAGCTCTGGCTGCCTTTCAAAAGTTTTCTAAGCAAATCGATGAGAATGCCTTTATTTCATGTGAGATTAATGAGTACATTGATCAGTTATGGAAATAAAACATTCTCAATGAGTTTCGTAGATAAAAAATTTAAGCAACGGAAAGAATTAATCTGCATTTTTTTTTAGTTCTGACACCCTTGCATGTTGCAATTAAGACGGAGCAAAATCATACAGACACAGACGTGTCACTTAAAAGGACTTGATCTTTTTCAGTTAGTCTTTTCAAACGAAGCTTAAAGAAGTCAGAAATTAAAAACTACGCGTTTCTCGTTAGAGCCTATGCAAAGGATTAAAAAAAAATCTTACAGAGAGAATAAACATCAGAAGAATGACGACGTTTCCTAGGCAGTGCTGCTTCTGGTGGCTTTCCTGTCCTCATATCAGATACCAGGCAGCACCCTTGATCTCCACTTTTATGTGCTCTGCTTTGAAAACAAAATGGGTTATAAATTGACTCACAAACTCCTGGAAAATCCACTCGCTTTTAGGGGGGGAGCTCAGGATGGGGAATTGGGGTGATGGGGGGTCTCCCATCTCACCTCTAGGGAGTATGTGGCAGAGTGGACTTCTGTGCATCCCAAAGCTGTTTTGTTTGTTTGTTTGTTTTTAAATAAAAACGGAGGTTGGATTCAGTGAGGTTTGATGGTGTTATCTATTTTGTGGTTCCTTACCTCTCTGGACCTTCCAAAGGAACCAACTATGTAAATTCTCTCCTCTCTGGCCGTTTTTGTTGCTGTGAAACAGCAGGATTTCGGTTAATCTTTTCCAGTCCTCCGTGATTCCCAGAAGCCAGGATACCTAACGGTATACCTAACGGCCACAGCCTGCCCCACCATCAACATCCCCACTGATGTGCAGGTGACAGTGGGTGGAGCCTCACCCGAGTCCACAGCTCACACAAGAGCCCCTCCGGGTGTGGTCCGCCCGGTGAGTCTGCACAAATGTATCTGGGCTTCTCTTCCTTGAGCTTCTCTCAGGCAGGTACTCTGTCCACCTGGTGTCCTCACCTCTGTCCGGGGTGGGGGGGCTCTGAGCCCTGCAGATGGAGGGTCCTGCATGGAGCTCCTGAGGGGGGAGCAGGGGCAGGGGTCCTGGGACATCTAGTGGGTCCCATCCTGTCCTTGCAGCCGAGTGACTGACCAGTTCCCTGGGCATGTGGGCAGCTGACCCCATCACAGGAAGGGGTGTCCATGGGCTTGGACGAGGGCTGACATCCTTTTGTCCTGCCCTGTGTTGTGGTGAGGGAGCCAAGGTGTGGAGGGCTGAGCCGTGTCACCCACAGAGACCCAGGAAGTCCTTCCCTGACACCGTCGTGGAGAGAAGACGGTGAAGGAAACACCAAGCAGTTCTCTGGTTCTCAGTGGACACCAACTGCGTGTCCCACAATTTAACTCAATTCTGACACTGATCCCCTGGGGTTAGTGTGGACCCACTGGTGAAGGGTCACACTCATCACACCCATCACAAGTCCAGGGCTCTGGTACCTCTGATTGGTGGGATATAAATAGGGGTTCACACAGCCCCATCCTGGGATTTGGTGATTTGCTAGAATGGTTCACAGAACTCAGCGAAACACTTACGTTTACCAGTTTATTAGACAGGACACAACCCAGGAACAGAGATGCACAGAGCAAGGGGGCGGGAGGGCCGGGAGCTTCCCTGCCCCCTGGGTGCACTGCCCCCCCTGCACTTCCAGTGACCACCAACCAGGAGACCCTCCAGCACCTTTGTGACTGTCGGGGATGAACCCAGTCCCCAGCCCCCTCTTTTCCCCAGGGTCGGGGGTGGGGCTGAAAGCTCCGACCCTCTAATTGCACGCATTCCTCTGGCCCCCGCCCGTCTTGAGCTCCTCTCCTGGGCCCCTTGGGACTCCCCTCATCGGCACAGACTCAGGGTGGTGAGACGGGCTTGTTATGAACACCAGACGCCCCACCCCCCATCACTCAGGCAGTTCCAAGGGTCTTAGGGGTCCCAGGCCAGGAATTGGAGATGAGGGCCAAACGTCTATGCCTTACCGTGTCCCACGGGGGTAGATGCAGAATGCTCGAAGTGTAAACACATCCCTGAGATTAAAACCATCAACAACACCACTTAACCACAAGAGTCTGACGCCTTACACTGGTAAGTTTCCAGAGCTTCCCTTCATCCCGTGGGCATGGCCCCCGGAGAAAACGAGCTGTGAGCTTCTCCACAGTGGTGTAGGCGCACTGGGGCCCTCGTGGCTGTGATGGTTGGTGTCATCACCCAGGGAGCGGGGGGGAACAGGAGCTCAGGGACTCCTGGGGTTCGGCTGCGTGTCCCCCTCGCCGGCTGAGTCACGGCTCCAGGAGCCTACTTGAAAACTCTGGGAAGTCAAGGCTGATGCATGAGACTGTCTCGCTGAAGAAGGGCACACACGTCAGCAAGTCCCCTGGGCTCATTTACACGATAGGCTCTGATCCCCTCCATTGGGCCACGCGGAGCTCTGGGGAAACACAAGCAAACACGGGGTGGTCCCGACCCCCAGGTCTTCACAGCCTGACAGTGAGAACCATGTCATGATGTAGTCATTACAACGAAGTCCTGTGGGGACGCATTCTGGATGAGTCAGTGCAATTACACAAGTGCTATATGTGCGATTTGTATATATATTTCCAGCTCGTAAAGTCCCGCTTTAGAATCTCAGACGGTCCCGCGTGACACGGGCTTATCACCACCGGTCGTGGATGACAAGCAGGGCTGAGACCTGAGTCTCCAGCTCCAGGCTTTACCCTCCACTTTCTCCCCAGCCCGTGACCGTCCCTTCTCTTGTGGCTAGTGGATGGGGGGAGAGGGGGAGAATCCAGTGGCTTCTGCGGGATCTGTAGGCAGACCTGTGTGATGCTGGGCACGATCGCCAGAGCTGCCCTACGGAAGATGAGGGTGAGAAGGGCCTTGACTAATTGCAGCTTCTGGGTCAGCTTAGGACAGAGAGGTTGGCTCAGGCAGGGTGTATTGGGGGCTGTGAGGGGATGGCCCTCTGTGTGGCAGCCGGTGATTGAAAGAAGCCATCATGTTAGCCTAACCAGCTGTGCTATGTTGCCCCCTAAACAATAATGTCACTGCTCTTGTTTTTTCTCACTCTCTTTCTCTCTTTCTTTTTTGGCCGCAAGGCATGTGGGATCTTAGCTCTCCAAGCAGGGATGGAACCCGCACCCCCAGCAGTGCAAGCGCGGGGTCTTAACCACTGGACCGCCAGGGAACTCCCTCTCACTATCTTTGAAAGAGTTGACTTATGCATATATATATAAGTATATGTGTATTCTTTTTTTTTTTTTTCCTTGCGGTACGCGGGCCTCTCACTGCCGTGGCCTCTCCCGTTGCGGAGCACAGGCTCTGCACGCGCAGGCTCAGCGGCCATGGCTCACGGGCCCAGCCGCTCCGTGGCACGTGGGATCCTCCCGGACCGGGGCGCGAACCCGTGTGCCCTGCATTGGCAGGCGGACTCTCAACCACTGCGCCACCAGGGAAGCCCATATGTGTATTCTTATTTCTTCTTCTTATCCATAAATTCACAGACTGTTTAGGTTGCTGGAGGTCTTAGAGACTGTAACCATGATTTGGTTGACGCCTGCCATTTCATCTGTTCCTCTTTTCTTCCTTTATCTACTGGGAGGAAGCACCGCTTTCTGATCCCCCCTATTCTGGATTGGCTGGCGATGACCCGGTCTGTGTTCCAGGTGACCTGGCTGGCCTGCCACATCCGTGGGACCCTGGGATGGACTTGGAGACATTTCCCTCAGGCAGGACCATCATAGTCACTTTATTCTGAGCTGTGTGGCTGTCGAGAAGGAGAGGGATGGCCTCCTTCTGGGTGGAGAGTGTTAGGAGTACATCCGGGGGACGTTGAGAATCTCACGGACACCTTCGCGGGGGTCTGACCGCTGGGAAATAACACAGCGTGTTCAAGGCCACTGAGCTGCTTGCCCTTGGTACAGAGAATACAGCGCAGGTCCCCACGCCCCTGATACATGATGGTGGTCACGCATTACAGTCATTCAGGGTCATTTCTCAGGCACAAGCAGAGTGTGAATTCACAAATACAGGCCATCTTCATTCACCGAGTTCTCGGGCATATGGTACCATACGTCTTCCTATGGTTCCTGGGAAGTGAGGAGAATAAGACCCTAAGTTATTAAACATTATTGAATAGGTTGTAAAGGAATCTCATGCTTGATTTATACTTTCAATGTTTCTTTAGTTAGCATGCAAACGCATCCTGCTTTCTCCTGGGGTCTTCCCTGAGACCAGGAAAATTGCCTGCTTTCAATTCTCTGTTAACTGAGATTTCCTCCATAATGAACTAACGAATATCTTCATTAGCGCCTCTCATTTCCACTTCCAGTTTGCTCGGAATTAAGCAACACGAAGCTTCCAAGGAGGCTGTTTCTTAGCGTCTAAATAGAGACATGCGGGAATCAAATTCTCATCTCCCTACAGATGATCCGATTACACGGAAACCCGTGCAGCCAACTCTGAATTATCCGTGCTAATGGAAGCAGAGCTGACTTGAGAAAATGAAATCCATAGCGCTCAGAAGCCCTCCCCCCGCCCCCACATTTATTTCCACCTTTCCACCCCACAAGCATTTGACCAGCACCACTAACAAGCAGCAAAATGGACTGGCTCAGATTCCATCTTCCCTCCATCCTTTCAGCCTGGGTGAATGAGCGACCGGATCACACACAGGAGGCAGAGGGAAGAAGCAAGATGCCCGGATGATCCCAAACCGGAGCTCCGTCCTGGAGGAACTGCTGTCTTACCGCACGCACACAAGCTGGATTTAAAATCTCTTAGAAAGATTTGCACCAAAAGGGCTGGCATTGAGAGTGGTGTTGGGATAGAGAGAAATCTGCTTCTTATTATTCTTCCTGCCAGAAAATCTCCCTCCTTACTTGGCAAATACATCGTCCAAAACTGGCCCCATCGCGGCTCCACTGTGTCAGATAACTTAACTCCCTCTTTTGTCTGGCGGTGGGGTTTTTACTCTCTCCCTTCTAAGTAGTGTTTCCTATGCTTGTGATTTCATCATATTTTAACGTATACTTTTTTCCTTTTGAAATTTGAACCTGAAATGTACTTTGTTTTCAAAATTTTATATTTTCACACTTGGATTTTTGTTGTGAGTCTGTATAAACACTATGTTAATGCTTCCCTTTATCTTGTTTCAAGTTGGAGTGGGATTTATATCTGCCCTGAAACCTCACACTCAGAAGGAGTAACTTGGTCATCATGTTGAACTTAAGATTTCCTTATCCTATGATTGGTATGGTAAGTTCTGAGAGAGGGAGAGAGAGAGAGAGAGAGAGAGAGAGAGAGAGAGAGAAAGAAGGGTAGCCAAGATCATCACGAGCTACAAAGAGGATAAATTCCAAGGAAGAAATTAGGAGGCTATTGTTGAATTTCTATGTGCAGAAGCCAAAGGTCCTTTGTACTATGACTGTAAACACTTACTGAGCACTTACTATACCTGCTAGGAAGTCTACTAAGCTAATTGCATGTATTATCTCATTTAATTTTCACAGAAATCTGATAGGGACATTCTATTTTAATCCTTATTTTATTGTAAAGGAAGCTGAAGCTTTGAGAAGTTAAACTACTTGCCCAAGACCTCACAGGCAGTAAATTCAGTAATATGACCCCCAGATAAGGGCTCTTATCCACTAGTATTTTTTTCCTTCAAATGTCATGAGAAAAATAGGAAGTTAGAAGTTTTAAAACCAGATTAAAAAAAAATAACATGCATTTTCCACATAGAGGAGACCTAGGCATGTGTATAGACCTCTGAGTGAGTCAATCAAATGGATGAAAATGAAGGGACAGCGAGAGAGGAGAACTTTCTTTAAAAATTCCTTAAAAAGAAATGCAGATACCACTCACTACACACCTATGAGAAGGACCAAAATCCGGAGCACTGACAACAGCAAATGCTGGTGAGGATGTGGAGCAACGGGAACTCTCATCACTGCTGGTGAGGATGTAGAACGACAGGGGCTCTCATCGTTGCTGGTGGGGATGCAAGGTGGTGCAGCTACCTTGGAAGACAGTTTGCCGTTTCTTATCAGACTAAACACATACTTTCACTGTGTGCTCCAGTCATCTCTCTCTTTGGTATTTATCCAAAGAAGTTTTGTCCAAGGCTTATGTCCACACAAAAACCTGCACACAGATTTTTACAGCTGCTTTATTCATAATTGCCCAAACTTGGAAACAACCAAGATGTGCTTCAGAGGGTGAATGGACAAATAAACTGTAGTCCGTTGAAACAATGGGATATTACTCACCTAAAAAGAAATGGGCCATCAAGTCATGAAGGAAACTTCAGTGCATATGACTGAGTGAAAGAAGCCAATGTGAAAATGCTACAGACTGTATGGTTCCAACTCCACGACATTCTGGAAAAGACAAAACTATGGAGACAGTAAAAAGAGCAATGGTTGCCAGGGGTTGGTGGTGGGAAGAAATAACGAGGTGCAGCACAGGGGATTTTTAGGACAGTGAAACGACTCTGTGTGACA
Organism: Delphinus delphis; assembly: GCF_949987515.2. Classification (NCBI taxonomy): domain Eukaryota; kingdom Metazoa; phylum Chordata; class Mammalia; order Artiodactyla; family Delphinidae; genus Delphinus; species Delphinus delphis. Next base: position 25,280,964 of record NC_082703.1, read on the forward strand.
CTATAATGATGGATGCCTATCATTACACATTTGTCCAAACCCACAGAACGTCCAACACCAAGAGTGACCCCTGACGTGAACCATGGACTCGGGGTGGTGGTGACGTGTCAGTGTAGGTTCATCAGTCGTAAAACATGGACCACCTGGTGGGGATGCTGATAATGGGGAAAGCAGTGGGGGAGGGAGGGGGTATACGGAAGCTCTGTACCTTCTTCTCAATTTTATTGTAAACCTAAAACCGGTCTAAAAATAGAAATTATTTTTTAAAAGTGAAACATAGAAGGCAGAGAAGAACCAGCAGTCCAGGTGGTGGCCAATTCAGCCCCGAGCGTAAAAAGATACGGAGACATTTTGAGGCAGATGAGAAAGAAGTTGAGGACACACAATGGGGTGTTTTTACATCAGTAACAGATTAGGGGTGAGAATATTTGCTTCTGAGGATCTTTTTAAGTGGGTAAGGGCTTTTTTGGTGATTGTGATCATTATGAGACAGTTATATTTGGCTTTAAAATATTTATTTTTAAATATTTACTTATTTTTAAGTTTACTTCTTTATTTTTAAATATTTATTTTCACATATTTATACCTTGATAAAATTAAAATTTAACTCCAAAGGGGAGAGATACAGTAACTAACTTTTGGCTCAAGTGGTGATCACGGAAGCCTGTCTTGGAGACAATGATTTATATTAAGGTGTTTGTCCCAGAAACTCAAACCTTGCCATCAGGTCAGTTTTCTGATTCTTGAGGATACCACGCTGAGCGCTATGGAGAAACAGACACCAGAGAGGAAATAGAGAAGCACAAAAGTGAAAGAGTGAAGAGGCAAGGGGATCAGCAAGTGTCCGGATCTCTGGACTTGAGCTGCAGTGGAGAGATCACAGTCAGACAGAGCCAGGCGCGGCACCTGGCCGAGCTGCCCGGAGGAGAGGAAGCCCGATGGACGGTCCGCTTCACCCCCGAGGGTGGGCCGCGGTGCTTAGGTCTGGGGCGTTTCTGTGGCAGCTCCGTAGGTGGACCTCAGTCCCCCGCACCGACCTTTGCTCTCACACTGGGAGGAAAGCAGCTGTTCCTTCTGCAGCTCCCTCCAACCTGGAAATTTCTGGAAGGGACCTGGTCCCCTGTGCATCTGACGCGATAAAGGGACGTCTGGATATCTGGGCAGAGGAACCAGCGCGTTCAGCGTGATAATTTGCGCGAAGGACTCGCCTCGGCTGCTTTCCAGAGGGAAGCATCGCTCTTCCTTAGGTTCCACCTGTCATCGTGTGTAGAGCTTGCAGGTGGGAGTTTCAAGCTGTCAGTGTGGTGAAGCCCCTGGATCTCCCTGGAAGGAGCAGGCTTGTTGAGCAGGTGAAGTTTCCCCAGGTCAGGTCAGGGAGTGAGCAGAGGGGGAGACCGGGGCTGCTGCGCGGCGAATGCTCGGCTGAAGCCCGGTTTTCTGCCCTGATCAGGGGGCAACGCGATCACGAGGAGGGTCTGGCTTTGCTCTTCGTGAAAACGCGCTTATGACCTGCTGGAGTCTCGGCTCCCGTTTGTCCCGAGCGTGAGGCACTGGTGAGCCCTGAAACCCTCGTTTCAGCTCCCCGGGGACACCCCCACACTCACTCTAATCCTGGGCTTTGCTCTGATTCTTCCGGATCCTCCCTGCATCAGAGGCCTCCGGGGAGACCGTCAAGGTCAGTCCCACATGGTTCGTCCCCAGATGCCTCTGGCCTGAACATCTAGGGACGGGCCCTGCTTTGCCCCCACAAGACTCATCTCCATCCCTTCCCTACGAGACTCATCTCATCTCCTTCCCTTCCATCCTCTATGCCGTCCTCCTGTTGTTATACCCCAAAAAGGTTCAATAGGCCATAACACCTGCTTGCATATTTATGCCTAGACCTTCCCATCTTCCAGTTTGTTTGCTAAGATTCCTGCGTCCGCACGAGATCGTTTGAGGGACTCTGTTCCTCGGCGGGCGTCACTTGTTACTGGGGTCTGGGGTCCGTGGGGCCCCACTTTCATCAGCGACTCAGCTCTTCCCTCTGCAGACGCTCCCCCATCTTTCTCTTCCCCTTCGGCTTTCCGACACCGTCGCTTATCCTCACGGATTCTGATTTACACACTTTTCAAGGTTGAACGAAAGATACGAATGTTTGGAGTGAAGCGCACTGGATGTGGGTGAAGGCACCCAGGCACCTGGGAGGCAACCAGCTCTGAGTCCCTGGAAGCCCCCCACCCTGGCTGGGACCACCACCAGCACCGCCATCTGCTTTGGCTTCGAGTCAGGACCGAGGTTGCGTTGAGTGGTGAGCGGGGCCTCTCAGCAGGCCTGTGTCCACCTGTCCACGAGGTGGGAGGTATAGGACCTCCCCGAAGGTGCCCCCACTGTAGAGCTCGCCACGCCTGCATGCCTGCTGTGAGGCGCTTGCCTTCCACACTGGGGGAAGTTGCTTTTCTTCCACATGGGAGGAGCTTGCAGCTCCTCTGTAGACGGATTAATTACATCCTCCTTTTGGGGTGTTTGTGCGGATTCAAGCAATCACATCTAAGGGGCAGCTGGGGGACTTCCCTGGTGGCGCCTGCCAATGCAGGGGACACGGGTTCGAGCCCTGGTCCAGGAAGATCCCACAGGCCGCAGAGCAACTTCCCCGTGTGCCACAACTACTGAGCCTGCGCTCTAGAGCTCACGAGCCACAACTACTGAGCCCACGTGCCACAACTACTGAAGCCCGCGTGCCTAGAGCCCATGCTCCACAACAAGAGAAGCCACCGCAATGAGAAGCCCACACGCAGCAACGAAGAGCAGCCCCCGCTCACCGCAACTAGAGAAAGCCTGCGCGCAGCAACGAGGACCCAATGCATCCAAAAAAAAGTAAATAAAAATTAAAATAAAAAAAATTAAGGAGCAGCTGGCAGGGTTGATTGGAACTGAATTATAAAGTCTCAACAGTTGGAGCCTCCCAGGGGCCGGGGGCAGGCGGGGGAGGCTGCAGGCAAGGGGAGGGGAGGTGGGGTGAGCAGGGAGCGGGCAGCGGTCGGGCCTGGGCTGCCCAAGTTCATGGGTAACTTCCCCGCAGAAGGGCTGGGCCTGCGGTCAGATTCAGGTGTCGCCTCTGGGCCACAAAGCCTGTGTCGGCCGCTCTGAAGACAAGAGGGAAGGTGCCGCCTAACTCAAGATTTAGGGGCATCTGCGGGAGAAGGGCAGAAGTCATTTTCATAGTCAAATGTCGTCCACAGCCGGATGATGGAAACTTAGGAAAGAATCCTCCTGGATCCTGCTAACAGCCGACGATGGGGCCGTCCAGGCCCCCGGTCAGGGTGGGTTGGTGATTCTGCTTCCAGAGCATGGTGCCCTCTGCCCTGGCAGCCGTGGCCACAGCCCCCGTGCGGTCCTGGGCCCTGCCCGGGCCACTCCAGCTCGCGCCTCTGCTCGTTCACCCCTCGTGCGTGCCAGGCACGGGCTGCATCTTAAATGGCATTATTAGAAATCTAGACACCCAGTTCATTTCCTTTATGTTCTGTGTTCCCGCGCGTTCAGGAAGGAGACGTGTCCTGAGCCGGCAGCTTCTGCACCTGTACATCAGGGGGTGTCTTCGGGGATTATTAGTTCTGTTCTGCTGCTTTGTAGGCGGGAAGTAATTTGCTTCCTTTGTTGTTTTTGATCCATGTTTATCATCCTCTCCAAGCTGCGGTTATTTATCCAAACAGTGCAAGTAAGGAACTGGGAGAAGAGAGATTAAAATAAGAAGAATGTTCCCGCCCTAAGAATGTGCAGCTGAGCAGGCATGTCTCACGAGATGAGTGGCAGAGGCCTGGGAGGAGGCATTAATTAAAACTCGCGGCTGGGATGGGGAATTGAAAGCGCGTTTGTAAACGATTATGTTTTCTTTTCTTTTTTGAAAAAATAATTATTAGTAGGCAATGAGGCTGAAAGGACAAATGAGACATTTACTCACTTTTTTTTTTTTTTTCTTTTGCGGTACGCGGGCCTCTCACTGTTGTGGTCTCTCCCGTTGCGGAGCACAGGCTCCGGACGCGCAGGCTCAGCGGCCATGGCTCACGGGCCCAGCCGCTCCGCGGCATGTGGGATCTTCCCGGACTGGGGCACGAACCCGTGTCCCCTGCATCGGCAGGCGGACTCTCAACCACTGCGCCACCAGGGAAGCCCTCTATCCATTTCTGGATTTCCAATGTCTGACCCATGGTAGGTGCTCAATATAGGTTTTGAATGAGTTGATTAGTCATTTATCCCAGTCAACAGAAAGCAAGCCCAATGTAGGTACATTTACCCTGCACAAGTCACGGTAAAGTAACATAAAATGCAGTGATTAAGAGTTTGGGCTGTAGAGTTTGACAAACTGCATATTTAGTGAATTCAGTTCTGGGTCTGTGGCCATGAACTCTGTGTCCTGGAACAAGTTACTCTGATCCCAGATCCCGCCTTTATAAAATGGACACGCTAACTGCCCCTCGCTTATAAAGGCATATCCACCCCCCGACACTTATCGCTCTATGCATTTTGTGTCTTTGTGCACTTATCTTCCTTCTGGTTGACTAGTGTTTAAGTCCCAGATGAGGGCAGGACCACATCCGTTCAGGTCACTATTTTGTCACTAGCGCTTAGAGCAGAGTCAGGCTCTCAGTGTCTGTGTGTTGATGAAGGACCCCATAAAGCTGCAGTGAGGTGTTGAACAGAGTGCCAGCTGCATCCCAAGCCCTGATTTAGTGTTGGTGCCACTCTCTCTGTCAGCATCATGAATAGGTACTAGTCAGCATAGAGAGGAGGACAAAGGGGAGGCTTGGTACATTTTTCTACACAGAGAAAGTTGAAGTAGGTTAAAAGTGTATAAGGTTTGAATTAACACGTGGATGGGATTTGTTTATAATTAGCATATTAATTACTTTAATGCAAATCAGAACTTTAAAATAAAAGTGTTTGAAAATAGTTTGCTCTCTTAAACGAATGTTTAATCATTGTTCCTGCCATCTTATATTTATTGCTAAACAATCTCCTTTTATGCATTAAAAATCTTCAGCTATTGAAAGGAAACATCTACTCATACTCTTAATTCCTCCTTTTTACCACCTCTGATTCCAGTTTGAGCAGAATTCTAAATTAGAAAAAGAATTCAATTTTTTTCTTCTTTTTTTTTGGCCGCACTGCACGGCTTTACAGCTTCTTAGTTCCTCAACCAGGGATTGAACCTGGGGCCCTGGCAGTGAAAGCACCAAGTCCTAACCACTGGACCAGGGAACTCCCCAAGAATTCAAGTTTTTATTTCAGGCTATTTCCAAACAGACACTTGCCTCTTAGATGATGGTACCATTTCTACTGTAATTCTTAGTAGGGAAACCCCACGTGCCATTTGGGCTGCTTAGACTGTATTGTGAATGTATAGTTTTTAGAATTCAAGAACTAATTTCTGATAGGAGAAGGCGATGACCACGATAGCCTCCAGAGGGAACGGATTGTAACATTAAATTTTAGTGGGACGTTTACGTTCCCTCAGATGGTTGAGCATCGCCTGTCAAAAGCTTTGTGTCTTATAGAGCATTTAATTCCTTGAGTTTTAAGGGCAAGTTATTACTTTTACACCGTGGACTCTGAAAAAAATCTTCCGTACAGGGAACAATAGAAGGAGAGGCACTGTATTAATTATTTGGCTACTTAAGAAGGACTCAATTGTAATAACAATTTGCTGCATGAGCTATAAGGCATATTTCCTGTGTTTATTAAAAAAGGAGTTACTCCAGCAATTATGTAATGAAACGAACCTGTTTATATTTGAGCTGAACATATTCGAGTGTTTTGTTATTTTTATGTGTTCCCTTAGTTTTCTTTAATTCCTCTTCCTTCTTAATCGGTCTTCTATGACGTGCTTTCTGGATTTCACATGAACTGGTGACGACTCTCAATCATTTGGCTGATAAAGTAAGCAAGTTTATATACTGAGGGTGTAAAAGAGACAACAGAGGTTTTATCTATTTTGAATTAAAAATTATTCTGCATTACGAAGTTGCTTCCTGGCGTGAATCCCTTCTTTTGGAATATTCAAGGCTGATGGCTGATGAAAGGCCCGAGAGAACATTCCGATGAGGCCAAAGTTTTGATCTGGTGGTTTCCTAAGACAGTCAGGAAGTGGACATAATTCCTACCGCCAACTTGATTATGACCAAACACTTAGGTTTCTGTTATTGAAAAGAGCCTGGAAGCTCCCTCAGGAGACCCTAGCCATGGGGAGGGGTCTTACACGGACGACTTTCCCTTTGGGGGGTGGGCACTCTTATCTCTGAGCGGCCAGGGCCTCTGGGTCGGGTCCAGGTGAGGGAAATGCCCTTCTCCTGGCTTTCCTCGAGGGGGCTGGGAGGATGCCCCAGGCAGAGGTAGCCCGTGTCCTGCTGGGAGCTCGTGCTGGGCGGGGGGGTCCTGCATCCCTGCCCACCCTCCGCCAGCCATCACAGCATGGGTCTGCACCAGTGATGATGCATCTGCAGGACGGCGGTCCTGTCTGCTGAACAGGAAGGCCCCGGTCACAGGGCGTTTGGGGACCACAAAGAGCAGGGTGGTTCTCTCCTTGGCTGGAACCAGCTCCCGGGGATGTGCCAGGTGAATTAGCTGGGCTTCCTGAGCCTGCCTTTCCTCCTCTGTAAAGTTCAGATTTGTTATTTAATCAGTAAGTTCAACATCCTCTGCAGGGGATCCTAGGGTTTTGAAGAGACCGCTTTGGCTCAGCCCTGGGTGGGGTGGTGGTAGGAAGCGTGGTCTGATGTCCAAGTCTCCGCACGGTGAACCAGGACGACCCTGGGTTCATCTCTGTAATGTTCCAGGTAAAAGTCGATCTGAACAAAGAGATCTTCTGCTTAGAAGAAAGAAGAGATCTGAGGATACCCTGCAGCCTTAGCCTGCGACTTAGACTTCCCAGGGAGGTGATTCTCAGGCTTCTACTCCTCTGCTCCCTGCACGACCAGACCAGGCGTGGCAGACGCGGTACCTCCCGCTGCACCCTCGAAGGCTCCAGGGAATAACAACACAGGTCGTGATTGTTGCACTGCGAATTCTGTAGGACTTCCAGAAATAAAGTTGGAAAATGATTTTAGATGTCGTTTCAGATTCTGTAGCTTGAAATATCTTATGCATATGCGATGCAGTGACACTTCCCGATTTGTGAAATATGGGAAGATACTGCCTGTTCGTAGAACAGACGTTAGAATAACCCCCGAGATGATGATGACGCAGGAGAAAATTTTTCGAGTCAGATTGGTTCTGTTTCTGCTCCCTTTCAGCCTTCCTTGAAGGCATTAAGAAGTACACATTTTAATAAAGAAAACAAGATTAACTTCCAGCAGGACAAGACCATCACTTCTGATGAGATTCTTTGACATGAAGAACTGTAGCTTAATTGATTAAAAAAGAACATTAATAGGTAATTAGTTACTTCGGGACAAAAGTAATCAAAATAGAAACACCTGTAGTTGCTATAACAGCAGGAATCCAAAGAGAGATGATTTTTGTATTAGATCTTGTCTTAAAAAGACGTTCATCTCATCAATGGACTGAACAACAGGGCGCTGGGTTTGAGTCTGGGCTTTGTAACTGTTTAGCTTGTGACTCAGGGGAGGTGACTTCAACTTTCTGGTCCTGGGTTACCCCATCCCCAAGGCGATGTGGTGGTATCAGATACCCCACTACATGGGGTATTTCATGAATCTGTGTTTCAGCAGTTTTCGTTACATGGTTTCCATACTTTTTTGAGATTTTAGTCAGAAACGAGTGTGCATCAAAGAGACCTCAGTGCCTGATACTCACATATTTATATCATATGAGGGGATAGAAATATGTTTGTTTTTTTCAAGTTGCCTTTTCAATGGTTATCACTGTAGGAAAACACATAACCCTGCTTTTATTCCTAATTTATCAAACACAAGAAAATCATACCGAATATAGTTTAGTAATAATTTTCATCACTTGCCATTATATTTTGACTTTTGTTCTTTTAATTTTCTTAACTTAGAACTTACAGCATGTAGTTAACTCTGGCCCCAGCTAGGGTGGAAGATTATAAACAGCCCTGGTTTAGTCGCAAGGCCAGAAATGGCCCGAGGGGCAGCCCTGTCCCCTCACTGTCATAATTCTCCTTCTGTCTCCGCATCTCTCACCCGGCCCTGCATCGCGCCTTCTTCGCCTACCGCCCTAAGTGGGAGAGAAGCGGTGCCTTCCTGGAGGCCGAGCTGGGCGCCCCCGGCACCCAGCCTCCCGGTCAGCTGCCTCTGGAGGGTGCTGTCTGGGTGGGGAGCTCCTAACGCATGGGTCAGAGGCTCCTCAGGCGCGGTGCTGGCTGGCAGGCAGCACCGGGCCAGTGCTTTCCTAGATCCACCAACTCAGATGTGAAACTCGTCCAAATCCATCCTCACAGACACACCGAGAATGTTTCACCAAACATCTGGGTCCCCTGTGGTCTAGTCACCATCACGCGAGTCAAGGCTCGGACCCTAGGCTGACGCCAGCACTGAGATTCTACCGAGTTCTGTTATGAGCATTGTTGGTTACCCTCAAAACTAAAGGTAGGGCTTCCCTGGTGGTGCAGTGGTTGAGAGTCCGCCTGCCGATGCAGAGGACACAGGTTCGTGCCCCGGTCCGGGAAGATCCCACGTGCCGCGGAGCGGCTGGGCCCGTGGGCCATGGCCGCTGAGCCTGCGCGTCCGCAGCCTGTGCTCTGCAACGGGAGAGGCCACAACAGTGAGAGGCCAGCGTACCGCAAAAAAACCCCCCAAAACTAAAGGTAAAGTGGTATTTTGAGTCTTGTGGTTGTTCATCTGTACGAGTCTGTTGCAGAAGCCCTCTGGGTAGGGGTACAGTTTTCAGAGCAGCTGTGATGTGAACCCCTCAGGAGAATCCTCTGCTTGGGACCTGAGCTGTCCTGTCCCTGCCACGGAGCAGTTTCTCCTGCCAGGGGAGGTGCATGGAACGAACACACCGAGATGGTCCTCTGTGTGTCCAGTGAGCCAGAGAGCAGTGCAGAGCTTGTAACCCAACTGCCCAACGTTCCCAAAAGCCCTCTTTGCTTCAGAAGTTATCCTTGTAGAATCTCACAGAAAACAAAGAGCAGCTGTACCCCAGGTCCCAGACAAAGAAAGGGAGCTGTCATTGTATGTCACCTACCTCAGGCTCTCAGCATTCGTCCTAAAGAAACTCATATATATTTATAATATAGCTCACCGTCTTCTCCCTCGTAACAGCTGTCTACCTGTAGAACTTCTAGAATTTGCAAACCCCAGATGACCCCTGGCTCTTCACTCCAATTCCTATCAAGTTAGCAATGAATTGGAAGTGAAGTGAAATGAAAACTTCCACCTTCAGGGAAAGGGCAGCAGCAGTGCAGATACTACACGGATGCCTTTTGGACCTGACTTAGTTGAGAATAAAGTGAAAATGAAACCATTTTCAAGTTAACAACATAAAAACCAGACAAAGAATGATCTTAGTCAGACAAGGCAAGTGTCCTGTGCGTGGAGGGTCCGGGATTCCTGTGTCCAGGGCTCTAGTCCCATCAAAAATCACTGCACCCTGCTTTTATTCCTAATTTAGCAAACACAAGAAAATCATACTGAATATAGTTTAGTAATAATTTTCATCACTTGCCATTATATATATATATATATATATATATTTTTTTTTTTAATTTTTTTTTTTGCGGTATGCGGGCCTCTCACTGTTGTGGCCTCTCCCGCTGCGGAGCACAGGCTCCGGACGCGCAGGCTCAGCAGCCATGGCTCACGGGCACATCTGCTCCGCGGCACGTGGGATCTTCCCGGACCGGGGCACGAACCCGCGTCCCCTGCATCGGCAGGCGGACTCTCAACCAGTGCGCCACCAGGGAAGCCCTGCTCTTGTATATTAATAGAGCGTTGATGATTTTGATGATATGGGTCACAGAACTGGCGTTAAAACTTGGTAGAATCCCAAAGCATGCTCACATAGTGAAGTTCAATGAACTCAATGGCATGTTTAGGAGGAAGGGGACTTAATGGCACTTGTGACAACAGAAACAAGCATTTCATCTAGAGTAGAGTCTGATTTGAGTCTGCTTTTTTTTTCAATCCAGGCACAAGGACATCTGAGTGTAACCCTTGATTGTAATTTCCAGCTAGCTGCGTGGTTTCTAATCCAGTGATATCTGAGTTTCTTACGATACGTGTCGTCTGTTCTCTGAGAATCACGAAGCAGCTGAACTGCCGTCCTCTCCCCCTCGAGGTCATGGGTGTCACGGTCACTCACGCGGTCACCTCAGCAGCAGCCAGGGTGCTCAGGACCGTGCTCCACGCTGCTGGCTCTGCAGACGGCTTCCACGTTCCGAGGGCCCTGATGCAGCAGGCGCCAAGCAGACCCTCCATTGCACACGTCCCTCCCCTCTTCCTTCACTCGGCAATTTCTCCTGCATCCTTCAAAACTCAACTCAAACGCCATATCGCCTGTGGAAGCTCTCCTAATTCCTCAGGGTCAATAGCGCATCTGTAACAACATTCACACCTTAAATTCAGTAGTTCCAATCGCCTCTTTCTTTCTTTCCCCACCAGAGTTTGAGCTTTGGCGTCACAACTGTATCTCATTTATTTTTGCATTCTGGTGCTGGGTCTTTTCTGTCCACTCTGTTGAAAACTCTGACCCTCTGCATCCCGAGAGCCCCCCGTCTCCCCCTCCTTGCCCAGCTCCGCATGTTCCGTATTTGTGGGCTCACATCTATTCCCTCTGACCATGATGTCCCTTGAGGAGGTGGGACCCTGTGTCTGTTCTTCACTGCCGTATCCTGAGAGCTGGGACTGTGCCAAAGAGATGGTGGGCATCACAAAATCGTTCCAGAAGAAAGGAATAAATGATAAAGTAGAAACCAAGTACGTTCTAGGAGGAAAAACCACGCAAAACTCAAGTTACCTTTCCTGGGCACCTGGGTTTGGCCCAGAGCTAACTGTTGGCGTATCTGTTTTTGTTGTTTTGAACAACTTTCTCAGCCTCTCTGGGCTCCGGGAACTGATCCATGAGATCGGAACCCTCTCTAGTTCTTGGAGGCTTTGAAAATTCATTTTTTTCCTCCTGGTTCGTTATCAAGAGTGTGTCCAGTGGGGCCTGAAAGACACACGGGATCTTGTCTTAAGAGTGAGAAGCCACTTACACGGGTTGTCTAAAGGAGGCAAGATGCTCCTTGTCTGAGACTGAGTTCTCTTTACCCTGAAACCCCCAACAAGAGGGTCACTCTGCAGCCCTGCTGCCAGGAAGCCCTTGCTCAGGTGTGTTTGCTCCAGACTGAGGGATTGTCCCCCAGCTGGTAAGGTTCCCTATTTCTCCCTGATCAGGAGGCTGAGGTCCTTGGGAGACCTAATAGGACAGATCACTAAGGGGGCGAGAGCAGCGGGGAACGAGAAACTGATGAGGTTCTGCGGCCTCTGTCCCTGACAGGCCCTTCTGTGTGAGCCTTGGTCCCGCACCTGCCGCCCCTCTGACTGTCCCCCTCCTGGGGCGCTTCCTGATGTGTCTGTCTCCCCTCAGCCCCGACGGGCCCCTCACTGCCAGGATCGCCCCAGCCTCCTTGGCCTGCCCTCCCCAGAGAGCCCTTTCGAGGTGTTGCTTGGGGTTCTGGTTAAATGATCCAGGGGATTCGGTCCCCAGCTTTCCTCCGCTGCTCCCACTTGCCTGGGGCAGCGGTGCCCTAGCTCTGGGAGGACGAACCATGAGGCTGGTACTTTTGGGGGCAGTGGGGATCTGGAGAAGTCTTGGGGGCAGCCATCAAGGACTACAGGTGAGCACCTCAGCCGTCCAGAGGCTGAACCGGGGCTAGGCATCCACGACCCACGTGGGAGCCGTGCAGAAGCCCACGGCCTCCTCCTGACCACTGGCCTGGGAGCAGAGGTCTCTGCAGAGCCAGCAGCCTGGGTCCTGGCGTCAGAGGGACACGTCCTCGGAGGAGCTGGGCAAGGGCTGCAGGGGCAGATGCACCTGTGCAGGGACAGCCTGACTGCTGGCCGTTCGTGGTCCTCTGTGCAGCCGCTGTGGAGGCTGCAGGAATACACTGCCGGCGTCAAATCCCGGCTCCGACAGACACTGCTTCCGAGAGTTTTGGAGCATTGCTTCACCTTGCTGACCGGACACACACACTATTCTCATTGGTGGAAAAGAGAAAACAAGTTTGCTTTGCAAGGTTTAAATGAGATGCATTACATAAGCGTAGGCGTTGAGTGCATTTAAGACCTCAGAGCTTCTCCACCTCAAGCCCTTCTCATTTTTCTCTTTAAGTTTTCACGACCACCCAGTTATAGCACACGTCTCCGTCCTTATTGTCCTTCTGTTTTTCTCCTTCCTTGATTATGCCCCAGGCCTGCCACCAGCTCTCAGAGGCTACACAACTGAAAAGTTGTGGACTTCAGAAGACCAGAGAAGCATCCCCAGGGAACATCCACGTCACGTTCCCACCCACCACCAAGTCCACGGAGGCAGGACCGCGTCTCCCCAGGAGCTCGGGGCGCTATCCTCTACCCCGTTACTTCCAGAGCCTGCAGAGTTAATGCCTGCGTATGGAGTTCTCACGTCCCTTTACTTGAGTGTGTATTTTTATTTTAAAGCATTTTTAAAAACTAGATAAAAGTCAAGATTTACTGAGATTCTTTTTCAAGTAGTTCACCACAAGATTGGCAAAAAATTCAGCGGAATGTGACCATAATTTCGAGTTACTGTCCCCCAAGTATGAGCCTGTGCGTTGCTTTGTTTGAAGCCCAAAGCAGGTGATCGCTGACAGGAAGAAACTGTTGTTGTTATTCTCGTCTCAGAGACAAGGATGTGCTGTTCCAGGCGATGCATTCAAGGTGCCTGGCGGGGAACCCGGCCCCAGCCTCACAGCCTCACGACGCCACAATCAGGGCTGCTGTTCCCCTGCAAACCAGCAGTTCCCCGGTGGCCTGGCTGGTCCCGGGCCGTGGTTACTAGGGAGGAACCACATCCCTAGTGATGCCCCCTCAGGCACACAGATGGCTGGACTGACGTGACTCCAAAGAGCCTCTAGAACCAGACGAGTGGCAGCGTGGGCGTGTCGGGCTTTGCCTGTCATAAACTATCAGGGATCTGACAGACTGAAAATGTCAATGCTTTATTTTTCTTGCTGAAAAGGAGACTCAAGTGATCACGTGTGGAGAGGGGGCCACGCCACCTAGGGAACCATCTCCCAGGGGAAAACCTGCAGCACAGGAAAAAAGCTTTTGACTGTCACGTGCCATTTACCGCCTGACCTGTGTGAGCAGCAGTGACTGGGAATTTTCAACAGATGTTGAAGGCAGACAGGAGCCCCGGGACCAACTGTGCTCCAGACATGCCTGCAACACAGAGAGAGACAATTCCCATGGAAACACACGTCCCCCAAGGAAACATCTCCCCAGACTTCAGCTGTGGAGAAACAGTGTCAGATGGTATCTAGATGGGCATCAAGTTCCCTTGCTCCTTTTTCTTTTTTTCAAAACAGAATCTTCCAGATTACGATCCAATTCATGATAGTACGAAGTATCCTCCCTGTGCAATCAAGGCCTTGAATTTTATTCTAGAAAAACAATACTTCGGGAGATTTAAAAAATATATACTAAGTAAACATAACCTGAAAGAAAGAATCATTGTAGTGATTACTCTTAGGTTACATTATTATTAATCTTACTTTTGTCTAGTAAGACGTCTCCTAATTTAAATTTAAAACAATTTGAACATATAGAATCCAGTGGAGTCCAAGAAGGAATCTCCTGTAGTTTTGACCTCCAAGCCTGGTGATCCCACTAGAGCAAAGGAACCACAGGCGAGGCATGGCCACAGGGCACAGCCCCACAGGCTACATACATGTTCCATAGCTCAGCGCCCCCTGATTCTTGCAGGCAAGTGCTGGTGAGCTAGTCTTCTTATGATCCTGTTGAGGACAAGTATTTTGGTTTGGAATCGAAGATGCTAAAAATATTTATAACTAGGCCCTCTATGGAACACTGGAAAGTGAGGTTTTATGAGTTTTTCTTATGAAATACAAATAAATGTCATCACCCTAGAGTCTTTTGGGAGAGTTTGAAATAAAAATAAAATCACGGCAAATAAATTAGGACATGTTTTAACCAATTTATTGCAGGGTCATGAGTCGGGTCTATGGGGACTGAGGGGGATGCGTATTTGTAACGTGGCAGCTCAAGAAGGAAACCTGCTGGGAAAAGTTTCATTAATCACCCAGAGACCGCGCATAAAGCAAAGGAAATACACCTCAGAGGAAAACTGACTTTCACGCTCCCAGTTTGGTTGTAAAAACATACTCTAGACGTAATCGATGAATGATCCCAGCTTCCGTACTTAGTCCTTGAAAATGGGACACTTGCTCGTGAAACTGACCTGGACGGGCTGGAAACGTGTTCTGGTTCATTCTAAACAGAACGTGGGAGTCATTTTAAGGCTGTTCAAAGACCATCTGAAGTAGTATTTCTGGAGTCACGGTGTATTCCCAGCAAGAAAGGGCACTAGGATCCTTTCAGTTCAAGGTGGTCATTCTACAGGGGAGACCGGGGTGACCGTCACAGGACTCCTGGGAAGATGTCCGAGCTAAGCTGAGGGTTGGCCGACCCCTTGCACCGCAGGGAGCCCGGCTCTGGGCAATGGCTCTGGGTGACGATCAGGGCCTTGTTTCCCAGAAGAGGGAGGCAAGGCTGAGGACGTTAACAGTGGCTACACCCCATGCCGAGGAGCTGGGCTGGGGCTGGACACAGGCTTCCAAGTTAGAGCGGTGCCCACGGCCCTGTGCACACGTCTGCACCACGGAGATGGCCCCCTGTCCCTCCCCCTTCCGCCGGGGGTCGGCTGAGGACCGCCATGGGCTTCATGACATGGTCTTGTGGTGGAATCCAGTGCCATTCGTCAGGGTTCTGCCCAGACCTCAATCCCTGCCTGGGCCTCAAGCTTCCCAACCATCCTGACTGTCAATTCTCTCTTCAAGTCGGGCCCTCTGGTAATCCTCTTCCTGTTTTTGAGTTCAGATCAGTAATTTTAAAAGTTCATTTTGCATCTGGGACCCATGTGTCTGAGCAGGAAGCGGCCATCTTGCACAAACCTGTGTCTAGATCATTTCATGTCTGTGTGGATAACTTTTCTCCTGGATAAATTCACTTGAAGGACAGGAAGTTTGGATGCTTTACGGTCTCACAATATTTCATATATAAATGTCATGAATAAGAGGAAGAATAGTTTTGGAGATAGTTATGTTTTTTGTAAATCTCTGGGTGGTGAGGTGTATATTCAGTAATGGACAAGTTTCTACCTTCTCAAGCTTGGTTTCACCACTTGTAGCAATGGGAGAATGAACGCGGCTCTATTTCTAGTACCAGCTTTGTATTGTAGCTGCGCTAGCCGTCCTGTGTCTGGTACCCGACAAAACCCAGAATTTTCTGACCTGTTTTCATCAGCCTGCGCTGCCCTCTGACCTGCAGCCTGAGTCAGCTTCCTTGACCCGTCCTCCTGGATGACAGTGTACGCCCAGCCTGGCCCGTGCTCCGTCATGGGGATGGATAGCTTTACAGCTCCCAGCCTGGTTTCTATTCCTGCTAGGGATTTGTGTTCCTGTAATTGCATTTTCACTTGTTCTGCATAAACACCTTTCTTCTTTTTTATCCGTCCCAGACCCGGCAAATCCCTACGCATCATCTTTCGCAGCGCCCTGGTAATTGTGTCTTTGTATCCACAGTGCCTGGGAAACTGCCCGCGTAACCTTGAGGGAGACAATGTGAGAGGGGAATGGGGGTTATTCTCTGATCAGCCCACAGCCCCACCCGGAACGAGATGGACAAGAACAGATTGCAGATTCCAGGCTCACACGCTGGGATCAGCTTAAAAACCGCACTGTGAGGCCAGACCTGATCACAGCCCTTTGTCACCCACAGGGAACATCACATTTGGTAAGATGTTAAAATTGAAGAGAGGTTAGAATATGATTTATCAAAAATACAAGAAATAGGCTTTGTAATATCCCTTTGTATGATGAGCTCATTGCACCAATGCACTGAGTTAATGTCTATATGACCATATTCTAAATTAGAAAATTATTTTTTCCTGTATCTGTCTACAAACATATAGGAAAAGGTAATCAGTCATCGTAGTTACCTCTGTGCTATGTTCCAGAAAGCTTGCTTTACTGCAACTTTGTAAAAGGAGCTGTGCTACCAGAAAATAAAGCTCCTTGTGACTCAATGAGGCTCAGCCCTTGCTTATTACAGAATTTCGGTTTCGTCCCTTACACTGTGCTGGATTCAGAACCCTTACCTCTAAAGCATTAATATATCCAGGGCTGCAATCATGAATACACAAAATAAGGTATGTTCCTGTACAATATATCCTATACATTTATACAGAAATGTGAGCTACTATGACCGCTGCCTGTATGTGACTTAAGGCTCTTGAACATATTTCAAAATTCTCATAATGGACAATCTCAGCTTTGGTGTGAGTCTGAGGTTAGAGGAGCTGACAGAAGCTTCCAGGTGGCTGTGTTGAAGGTCATTACACCTGCTGCTAAAACAAACGTGGGGGAAGAGGGCTGGGACACACTCCACGGTCTGGGTGATGGGGGTCAGGACTTGCGTGCACGTGTGCGTGTGTGTATGAGCATGCGTGTGTATATGAGTATATATGTGTGTGCATGTATGTGCATGTGTGTGGGTGCACGCACCCACGCACGTGTTTTGAGAGGTGCGCCCCCTGGGCAGGGGATGCGTTCTTCAGGGATGATTAAATGAGACAGTACAATGTGATCCCAGCTCTTAGTTTTCAACAATAGGAACCACATTACAGATCCATTGTTTCACTTTTAAATTAGGTTGTTTAGCGGCTTGAAGGGATTCACCAGGGTGTAAATATCAAAAGATTTCGGCAAATTGAGAATGGATTCAGTCTTCTTAACTGACTCTTAGTGAGGATACAAAGCCCCCCTTAAAAGAAGCTCTCCACCTTTCTACCATATTATGGAAATATCAAAGCTCAGTAACGACAGAGGTGGCCTTCATTATTAGGTAGTTTAACTGAGAAAATGATAAATTAGTGTCAGACTTTATTTCTCTAATCTATGGAGTTGTTATCTGGGACTCGTATTTTAATTATTGTTGCATCTAAGGTCACATGGGCAAGTATTTAAAATGTTAGCTTTGGACTTCCCTGGTGGCACAGTGGTTGAGAATCCACCTGCCAATGCAGGGGACATGGGTTCGAGTCCTGGTCTGGGAAGCAACTAAGCCCGTGGGCCACAACTACTGAGCCCATATGACACAACTACTGAGCCCACGGGCCTAGAGCCCGTGCTCCGCGACAAGAGAAGCCACCACAATGAGAAGCCCGCGTGCAGCAATGAAGACCCAATGCAGCCAAAAAATGTTAGCTTTTTAATAAATAGGAGTGTGTGTGTGTGTGTGTGTGTGTGTGTATAACCATCTGTCATCTTTCTAACAGCAAGTGTTACAATCTCTTATTCGACACCGTTTGCCTGGACTAGAATTCACTCCTTGTTCTGGGAGTTATTTTTCATGTTTCTATAGATTTTTAAATAAAAAGGAATTTTACCTGGTTTTATAACGTATGTGTAGTAGACTTTATCACAAGCCCATTTGTTTTTATCACATTCTCCAAACCTATTTGAAACTTTGAGAGGTATGTGCACAGCCGACCTGGAATTCGCACAATCGTGGCCAAGAGAAAAGCTTTCTTCGAGTTTTGCTTTGCCCTGAAGATTTCACCCTCTTGCTCTTTTCCCAAATCATCCTGAACATTCACTTAGTCACTTGTGTGTCAGACACCGACCCGTATGTCTGTCCAACCCTGTGACAGGTGGGCCTCCCCTTACCGCCCTTGTCCCACCAGATACAGTAGCCTCTTTCTGTAGCCGCGGAAGTGCGGATCCCACGAGGTTAAAAGGAGGCGCGAGGCGGGAGGTTGCTTTGGTGCTTCGGTGACCAGCCCCAGGCTCACTGCAGACCTCAGACTGATAGTGATTCACCGGCAGGGAAATAGGAAAATCAGGACCAAGAGTGATTTACGGAAATGAACTTCACTGCGGGCTAACGCCCCCTCCGGACCCAGCAGGGAGGAGTGTTATTACTCCTTATTTCTGTGTCTTAGGTGAGTCTGAAACAACTTTGGGGACAGTCTCTCCTCCATTTACTTCTTCCAAGGGTGTGGAGATGCTTCTCAGAAGTAACAGCTGCTTTTAAGAATTCAGGTCCTTGATGATCACGTTGAATGTTCGTCACTCCAAGATTTGTTAAACCCCTATGTGACTTCCCGGAGCCATCGACTTTCTTAAAAATAAATTTATTTGGATTTCTAAGCAGAACTCCTTATACTGATTGCTGTGGAAGCATAGAAACCTCTAGGCACAGTGACTGAATGCAGATAATCTGTTTCAAAAGAACTAGTTTTATAGTCACAACACGGCACCTTCTTGCCATCACAGATTTTAAAAGAACAGTAGCGTGTCGGGGTGCAGAAGAAGTTAAGCGCTCAGAGTCATCCACCAGGATAAGTTACACAGCTTCGCGCATCGTCTCCATCACGGCATGGCCTCAATGTTCTTCACATCTGCCGTGACATTGACCTTGCTTATTGGTTGCCTACTCGCCCACGTTTCACACTTTAGCCATTTGCCTCCTGCTTACTGCTCTGTGTGGGGTCAGTGGGACCGAGCGTCCACTTCCAAGGAGCTGCCATGTTGGTGTAGCTGTGGGTTGGGAGCTCAGCTGGGCTAGTGGTGGGGCCCCTGTTCTTCTCCATGACACAGTCCCAGGGTCGCTGGACTCTTACACGGTGGATGGCTTCCCCCAGAGTGCAAAGGTGGAAGCTGCCTGGCCCTCCTATGGCTTAGGTCCAGAACTGCACAGCACTGCTTCAGCTGTGTTCTCTCTTCTCAGAAGGCTGCGGGGCCACTTCGGGGTCAAAGGCAGGCATGAGGCATGGCATGAGGAGTCATGGCTCACTGGGGACCACCAGACTGTGTACCTTATTTGCCCTAACAGCTCTTCTGCTTTCAACTGGCATTCATAAAAACACAGCTTGAGTACCAGGTTCTTTATGAAGATTTTCCAGACTCTCTTAGAAGAAGAGAAAGAGGTACTAGGGGTGCACACACAGAGGGATGACCACGTGAGGACACAGGGAGAAGACGGCCATCTACCAGCCAAGGAGAGAGACCCCAGCAGAGACCACCCCTGCTGACACCTTCTTCTTGAACTTCCAGCCTCCAGAACTGTGAGAAATACATTTCTGTTGTTTAAACCACCCTGGTCATTAGTACTTTGTGATGGCAGCCTGAGCAGACCAATACTGTGATTCGCATGAAAGAGAGGCTCGATGACCATGGAATGAATGATATCAGTCCTCATTTTAACTAATTAGTTAATTAATTAATTGAAGTATAGTTGATGTACAACATTATATAAGTTACAGGCATACAATACAGTGATTCACAATTTTCAAAGGTTATACTCCATTTATAGTCATTATAAGACGTTAGACTGGCTAGGGTGAAAGGGAATATGAAAGGCAGAGAAGAAATGATAAAATACCATGTTTCAACTTGTAATCTTGTGAGAACTTAGGAACAGGTGGCCTATTTGAATAGAAATGTTATATTTCTTATGAAAATAAATCTTATTGCAGGCAAACGTGGTAGCACTTGACAATCACCACTCTGATGAACACTGCAGCCGTGGTCTGGGCATGAGAAAATGTGGAGTTTAAATATGATAAGCTACTTTAACAGATTTTTAAATGCATATTTATTCATTAAAAGGGGATAAAGCATTTGCGCCAATATAGCTGTTATAGCAGGAAAAGCGTACTTGTGAGAGATAGCATTTCTCAAAAGCTGTTTTATCTTTTTCCTGGACAGGGGAGCTGCACCGCAAGGCATGCAGGATCTTAGTTCCCCAACCACGGATTGAACCTGCAATGGAAGTGTGGTGTCTTAACCACTGGACCCCAGGGAAGTCTTTCAAAAGCTGTTTTAAATGGAAACAAATTGTTTTTTCAAGCATTCTGACTTTGATGAGTGTTGACATAAGTTACTAATAAAAACATATGCTTTCAGCTGTTTTTCATTCTATTTCTAATAGACATTTTGAAAATTGCAAATTTGAAGTAGAGATTTAATCGCCAGGATTGGGCGACCATGACTATATTTACATTGACAGCTCTTCCGATATTCTGGGTTCCTTTATTTTTTTTAAATTTATTTTATTTATTTATTTTTGGCTGCATTAAGTCTTCGTTGCTGCGAGTGGTCTTTCTCTAGTTGTGGCGAGCAGGGGCTTCTCTTGTTGCAGAGCATGGGCTCTAGGCACATGGGCTTCAGTAGTTGTGGCACACGGGCTCAGTAGTTGTGGCCTGCTGGCTCTAGAGCGCAGGCTCAGTAGTTGTGGCGCACGGGCTTAGTTGCTCTGCGGCACGTGGGATCTTCCTGGACCAGAGCTCGAACCCGTGTCCCCTGCAATGGCAGGCGGATTCTTAACCACTGCACCACCAGGGAAGCCCGATATTCTGGGTTCTTGAACGGGGCAGACTTCTTAAGAAATTGACTAGCTGGAACTTGTCTATAATTGTACTGTCAATGCTGTATTTTTAAACAAAAGTTTCCCTTTATGGTTGCTTTTTAATGTCAATGGCAGAGAGTTAGAAATTCTTACACTTCTGTATAAAGAGTCTTGGTAATATTTTTACAATTTTCTACATTAAGTAAAAGCTTCTAGCTTAAGCAATGCCATGATTATAGCTATTAAATAATTATTCTTCAAAATCCAGTTATAAAGAGAGACTCATGAGTTTGGAAATAGTTTTTTATCTGTGATTGTATCATCCCAGCCACACCGCCCATAGGCCCTCAGAGTGCCCATCCTGCTTCCTGTTTCTCCAAAATACTGGCTGGTTTAGATCATTTGTTAGCCTGACTAAATATAGGATGTGGTCTTTTTAAAAATATATATATTCAGAGATTTTAGTGCCTACTTAAAGTTGGAGTTTGCTAAACACTTGCTGAGATAAACTTACATAAAATAGGATCTACTGTCTTGACTGAAGCATTGATTAGTGTTTCCTATTATAGACGATATATTTCTAAATCACATCCCCCCTACAGCTCCCCTACACACAAACACACACACATAATTCTATGACTACTTGCCTGAAAAACTGTGTCTTTTCAGAGATTTAATTTTTCCTTTCCCAATAATTTATTTGAAGCTTTATTTTTTAAAAGAGGGTTGACAGCGATAACATGTTCATGATGTCTTTCTTTTATTAAGTTAGAAAAATTATTGGGACACACTTGATCACAAGTCCCTCTGCTTTCTTGCCAATACACAGGAGTAGCGAAACATATTAGAAGAAAAATTGTTTTTTTCAGAGCAGATCTCTCTGTGTTTAGACTTTGTTTCACAGGACACTTGCCGATCTGAATTATGGTCTAGAACCTGCTGATTTTGATAGGATTGTGCAGATTCCAAACATCACTCGAGGCTTATTTCGATGACTGTAACCATGAACGGTTCCCTCATACCATATCCACGGAGTGTTTACTGGTGTTGCCCTGTGTGTGTCAGGCATGCTGGCAGGTATGGGAGATGTACAGGGTGGGCGGCAGGCAGATCCCTGGTCTTGGGTGGCTCGCAGGCCACACAGGGCGAGTGTTCTCGGGTGTTCTGAATGCCAACGGTACACACTGACCTGGAGGTTGGACAGTCACAACAGGACAGCCACGTATGTGGCTTTGCTTGGCTTTGGGACAGGACATCAGAAACACCATTATGGGAACCGGGAGAATGTGACCCAGGGCTGCGTGGTCCCAACCAGCGCATCTGCAGAGACGAGGAAGAGTGAGCCTGTGAACTTCATCTGGCACCGCGAGCTCCGGACGATGTCAGCTGAGCACGCCAGTGGCCTGTGGCCAGATACGACAGGCAGAGCTTGGAGGGAATACAGAGAGGCCGGGACCTGCTGGGCTGCAAGAGGGAACTGGCTTTCAGTCTCCCGATCCAGTAAAATATATAAAACAAAACAGAACAAAATAGAAAACAGGTGGGGACCTCAGATCCAGGGCGTGGCTGCAAGACCCTTGTTAAGGAAGTCTAAGGCAATAAAACTAGCTAGACAAGAGCTTCTAGGACTCTTGGTGGTGTCATCCCAGAGCACCCCAAATGCCTAAATTAATGGAAAATCTAGAATTAAAGGCATTTTTCCCAAAAATGTCTGTAGGTGCGGTCTTTGTCTGATGGAATCGATTCCAATACGTATATAGCTGCTGACCCACTTACTTTTCCATTAAACGTTTTTGAAAAAAATTAAAGTATAATTTTTATAATAAAACATGGAGATTAGAAATATACCCTTCATGCATTTTGACAGATAATCTTTAATCATCACCCTCCTCCAGGCACGTGACATTTCTATCCCTCCAGAATTTTCTCTAATTTCCTTCCATCATTACTCCCTGCCTTTGATGCAACCCCTCTTCTGATTCTCCCATCACACATCAGTTTTTCCTGCCCTAAAACTCCGTCTCGATGGAGTTGTACAGAGAGTCCTCCTAACGGCTGGCTTCCTGCACTTAGCGGAATGCTTATGAGATGCATTCTGTCCTTGCAGGAGTCGGATGAGCCTACGTCACTGCACTTTGTTTTCCACTGTTAATGGACATCTAAGTTGTTTCCCCTGTTCAGCTATTTTGCATAAAGTTCTTAGGAATTTTCTTGAACAGATCATTTTATCAATATTTATTTCCATTTCTCTTGAGTAAATATCTAGAAGTAGAATTGCTCGGTCAAGGGGCCTGGGCATAGGTTTAATCTTATAGAAAACTTCGAGGCTGTTTTCCAAAATAGTTGTATGATTTTAGATTCCCATCAGCCAGCGCGGAGTTCCCGACGCTCCACGTCTCTGACGATGCTGGTGTCACTGACCTTTTCATTTGGGCCATTTTAGCAGGTTCCCAGGATGGTCACTGTGGTTTCAACCTGCATTTCCTGGTGATGGGGGGCTGCCCACCTTTCTCAGCTACTTACCTGCCATCTGTACGTCTTCTGTGAACTGTCAGTTTAGGTCTTTTGCCAATTTTTATCAGATTGATTTGTATTTTTTTTAATCTATTGAGGACAAATGCCTTTTGTTAGGTATTATGTATTGTAAATATTTTCTCTGTTCTTTGGCTTGCTTTTTTATTTTCTGAAGTGTTTTTTGATAAGCAGAAATGTTTAATTTTGATAATCCAATCCATCCCCTGTCTTTTTTTCCTTCTAAATGCTTTTATTATTATTATTTTCCTGTCTTAGAAATCTCTGTCTATGCCAAAAGCATGAGGATACTCTCCTTGGTTTTCTCTCGAAGGATCATGTACTTTTAGGACTGTGATGCATTTCAAATTGCCCTTTCTACCTTTAACAAACATCAATTAACTATGTATGTATGGGCTCATGATCTATAGTATTTGCCTATCCTTTTATGAATAACATACTGTTTTGATTTCTATAGCTTTATAGTAGGCCTTGATCTTAGTGTAATTTCTCCAATTTTGTCCTTTTCAACATTATTTTAGTTATTCTAGGTCCATCTCATTTCCAAACAAATTATGTGATCAGCTTCTTGATTTCTACGATAAAACCTGCTGGGACTTTTAGTTCTAACTGGGGTAAACTTTACACAGAGTGAAATGCAGAGAAGTTGCGTCAATGTGATGAGTTTTGGCAAATGTCCATACTTGAGTAACCATCATCTTGGTAAAAATATAGACAATGTTCCTCGCTGGAATGTTTCCTGTCACCATCTACTCACTCCCCTTCACCCATAACTAACTGTTTTAAAATTTATGTTATGAAAGATGAGATTTTCCTGTTCTTAAACTTTGTATAAGTAGATGCAGACAGTATTTATTGTGTCTTATTATTTCTCTGAGTATCATGCTTTGAGATTTATAGATCGATATAAACATAGATTTATAAAAGAACTATATTAACAGGTTTTTCCTTCTTTATTGGCAAGTAGTATTCTATTGGGTGTGTATATATGCTCGATTTAACTGTCCACCTGCTAATGACCATCATTCCCCCCCAGTCTTGTCTCTTATAAACACTCTTTTAGGTGTCTTTGTGTGGACACACGTTTCCTTTCTCTTGTGTAATTATGTAGAGTGTATCTGCTGACTCACAGGGAAGGTGTGTTTTTAAGTTTATAAGAAGCTGTCAAACACTTTCTGACCTGGCTGTACCATTTTGCCCTTCCACCAGCCATGTGGGAAAGTTCTAGTTGACGCCTATTCTCAAGAACATGTGGTGTGGTCTGTCTTCCTGATTTTAGCTGTTAGGACACGATGTCCACTGTGGCTGTAATTTGTGTTTCCCTGATGAGAATGAGGCTGGTTATCTTTCATGTGCTCATTTTCCGTTCATATCTTTTTTGAAACTTTTATTAAAATATTTTGTCCATCAAAAAAATCTGAGCTTTCATGTTTATAACTGATTTCCAGTACTTTGGACATTCTGCAGGTATGTCGATTTTCAGTGATGTGTGTTGGGATTCTTTTTTCTAGGCTTGACTTCTCATTTGTTTTCTAAATGGATCGTTTGATGAACAGAAGTTCTTAACTTCAGTCAAGTCCATTTTATGATTTTTAATGATTAGCACTTACCAAAACATTCTGTCTCAGAAGCATTTGCCCACCTGGAGGTCGAGATCATGCTCTCATACGGTTTCTTCTGGAAGCACAGACGCCTCCTCTTTGTAATTCTTCTGTCCCCAGGACAAGGGGCCCCATCTGCGCCGATGCACATCACGGGTTCCTGGACGTGGGTCAGATGGTGGGGCTGGACCGGAGTTTCGTGGGCGAGGGCAGGAGTTGAGGGTCCTTTGCACGCGGCGGGATGTGGCTGGGGTTGACCGGCGGGAGTGCAGAGATGAATTGCTCCTTCCCTCCCCGTTCAGTCTTAGTGTCAGAAGTTGGAGTCTACGTCTGCAGCCCTCGAGTCCAGGCTGGCCAGGAGAAGGAGGTGGAGGTGATCGCATGCTCTTTCTAAGCCTGGGCCTTAGGGCGTCTACAGGATTCTCTTTCACAGGCTGCTACCTAAGAATGTGTGCCGCGGCCAGACCAGCTTGTTGGGGGTAAGTCATGCAGCCGGTCGCCCTACTGTCCAGCTGACTGCAAGCCCCCTGCTGACGTTGATGAGTCCGTCCTAGACCACCCGTCCCAGGGTGACCTGCCAGCTGACTCCAGATGCGTGTACAAGCCCTTCGTGTGGGGTGGCTTGTTACACAGCACATGCAGCATGTGAAAAGGAGCCCGGCGTTCTCTCTAGCTGGGGGACACTTTGATGAACTGGGGTGTAGGTACCAATTCCTCAAGCAAATGTTGACATGTAAAGAAGTTCTCACCCTATCTGTGGGGCTCACTGGGAGTGACCGAGGAGCTGGGACTTGACCACAGGGGGAGCCAGGTCTCAGCCAGGCAGAGTGGACCCCGGGGGAGGCCTGAATATGTCCTGCTGCTTTTCCTCAAGGTCACAGGTCGCAGCTGAGCCCGCTGGGCTCCTGACCACAGCAGGGACAGGTCATAGAGGGGCAGCTGTTTTGCGTCACCGGGACGCGGAGCAGGCAGCAGGTGACCGAGGCCCCTCACACCTCCCGCCCACGTGCTTCACCCCAACAAAACGCACAGGCACCATCTGTCACCCCTCAGGTCCGGTGTGACTCCTCTCGTGAGAAAGCCATCCCGCTGGGACCCTTTCCCTGAGACAGGCCCATCTCCACCTCCCCTGCCGTAGCTGGGCCTTCCAGAGGGGACTTCACTTGTGTCCAGGACCCCTGAGGAAATCAGGACAGTCCGGCCGGGTCAGTGTGCGTGAAAGTGTTTTTCCTAAGAAGCAGAGGTCAGTGTG
This sequence comes from Delphinus delphis, assembly GCF_949987515.2. NCBI lineage: Eukaryota > Metazoa > Chordata > Mammalia > Artiodactyla > Delphinidae > Delphinus > Delphinus delphis. Next base: position 25,306,898 of record NC_082703.1, read on the forward strand.
CAGAGTCTACAAACCTTCCTTAGATGAAATGACAGAAAACTCGGGTGACTGAGTGAGGAGATGGAAGTACCTGCCCCCCACCCCCGCCAACCCCACCATCCCGCCAGCTTCCAGAGCCACCCAGGCTCTTAGCTTTTCTAAAATGTTCATTTCCAGGGGCAGTGGCAATCAATCTTGATAGAATTAAACTTCATAAGGCAAAGTAAAAGTGATCAAAGTCAAGATGGAAACATGAAGGACAGCCAACCTCCAGGAATTTGATGCCTGGAAATCAGGGTAAGTAAAACGGAGAATCCAATTAAGGGGGATTCGCAGCCCCGCTGCAGCCCTCCTGGCCAGCAGCACAGAGCAGGTGCCTGCCAGGACCCGGGCCCCCAGCCCGAGGAGCGGTAGGACCACGGCCCGTTTATTTTTCTGAGTAGATTCAATCATTCAGGTAATTTCACAAGTTCCCTACTGAGCAGGGTGATAGAGGACAAAGTGATTCATCTTTGCATTGTAAAGCCAGATGCCTGGGAAAATGCAATGCACCGCGACGCTGAAGACCAGCCCGGCGCAGGGAGAGACGCCTGTGGGCCGGGGGTTCCCCTGTGAACTCCCCTGGAGGCTTCCACAAAATCGAGCCCAGTGGAGCCTTACAGCCCTGGGACCTTTTCATTAATATGAGTCCTGGCATTGCCATCTTTGACCGAACTGTATGGGTGATCTGGTAATGAGTGCCTTTTTCTTCCCTAATAAGCGTGGCTGCTTTAATTTAACAGGATGGGGGAAAATATAAAAGAAGTGACGAAACACAGCTTGCAGTTATGACTGTGAACATTTAGCTCACCTCTATGGCTTGTGTTTTTATTGTGCTAATTAGCAACTCCTATTATAAGTTAAATGGGAAAGTTCTCAAGATACCTACACGTTTAGGCCCTACTCCCCTTATGTATTTAAAAGTCAGATATTCATGAAATAGTTTAATAATTTTAACCAAAAAATAGTAACATGTCAGAGTTCTGAAGCAGGCATTCACCATATTTCTTTACTAGAAAAGCAACAGTGTGTGTGTGGCGTTCTTCACGTGGCAGGACAGTGTCTCTTCTTCCAAGACTGGTAACAAAAAGTTGAAAAAGTGTATGATGATACATACATTTGACAGATGCATTGAACACAGGTGCAAGACAATTTCCCCCTATATTGCCATCATGCTGGGATCACGATGTTTCTTGTAGTCAATGGGCACCTTACCCCCATTGTTACCTATGGGGGCCCCTCACCCCATTTTCTCTGGCGCCTTGTAAACCTGCTCTGTCATGGGACTATGTGAGCCCCTGGCCTCTGGGCTGCTTAGACTGTATCTAGAACACAGATGCCACCAGTGTGCCTTCAGGTCTGGCCACAGCAAGGAGGATGAGTTTGTGACATGGAGCCTTTGAGGACCTTGAAAGTATCTGACGATTAAAAAGAAGTGTGGGCTTCCCTGGTGGCACAGTGGTTGAGAGTCCGCCTGCCGATGCAGGGGACACGGGTTCGTGCCCCTGTCCGGGAAGATCCCACAGGCCGCGGAGCGGCTGGGCCCGTGAGCCATGGCCACTGAGCCTGCGCGTCCAGAGCCTGTGCTCTGCAACGGGAGAGGCCACAATAGTGAGAGGCCCGCGTACTGCAAAAAAAAAAAAAAGAAGTGTGGCTGCCTTGGGTTGGTTCCTCCCAGCGAGTTGAAAGCTGCCTTTCTATCATTTCACCCCTCGGTCTGTTCTGTCTTCTAGGATAACAAACAATGTCATAACTGCTCTTCTGTGTAAGAACCTGCTGAATTATTCAAGTTCAGCCCGCTGGGCAGATAGCGCAGCCGCTAGAGCCGATTGCACGGCCGGCGGGCGGGATGGACATCCAGCCTTGGCTCAGCTGGGCCTGGGTCTTGGGCAGCGGTTCAGGTCCTGTGCTTCTGAGCCAAACCTGCAAAATGAGGCCCACGATTGTGCTGCATCTCAGGGCCCAGAAAACCGTCGTAAAATCGCACCGTTCCCGGCACAGAGTAAGCAGTTAATGAACGATGACTGCTTTTTACTCTTTGACATTTTATTAGCTTAAAAAGATAATAGAGTCTTCATACATGGCTGGAAGAAGGTCATGGTTCACTGGGAGAAATGGGCCTATACATATTCATGAAACAAACACATAAATGCCTGGAATATAATAGGATCAGTGCTATGAGAGACGTGTGGATGAAACAGGACGGAAGCATATCCATCGGTGATCCAGAAGGGTGGGGTGACCTTCTTGTGCCCGAGATTCGGAATGGGAATATCAGAGCCTGCCTAGTCACTACCTCATCTCGCAAGGTGTTTCAAGACAAAACAGAAAAAACATATCAGGGACATTTTGTTTTAGAGGGGGCATTGCTCTAGAGAATGTCCTCCTGCTGATTTAAAAGGCGTAAATGCAAATAAGGATGAGAAGTGAAACTTGGTTTGATTCAGAACCCTCCCCCGCCCCCATCTGGCACATGGCGTGGTTATTGCAAACAGGCCCTAAGGCCTGGAGCAGGTGCGGCCACCAGCAGCCCCAGTGCCACGTGGGTGGCCCTGTCACTGCGGTGCTGTCCTCTGCCTTGCCCGGTCCCCGGGGAATATGCCTGATGGCAGGGTGGCCCTTGTGAGGTCACTCACCAGGTGTAAGTCTCAGTAAATCAGTCCTTCAAAAGAGGGTGCCCAGCTACGGAGGCGGAGACACAGCACAACAAAGCAAAGAATGGGACGTGAGAGAGCTTTCCGTTGCAAGGCTCAGCTTGTCTAAATTACTCTGTATCAGTGGGTGGCCCCTCATGAAGGCTTCACATTGAAGAAAAGGGCTGAATTAGTTTTAAAAGCTGCTGAAAGTGCAATGGGAAGAGAGAGAACACAAGAAGGAAATAGCTTCTCCGTCTGACTCACTTCACTCAGTATGATCATCTCTAGGTCCATCCATGTTGCTGCAAATGGCATTACTTCATTCTTTTTTATGGCTGGGTAATATTCCACTGTACATGTGTGCCACATCTTCTTTGTCCATTCTTCTGTCGATGGACACTTAGGTTGCTTCCATGTCTTGGCTACTGTAAATAGTGTTGCAATGAACATTGGGGTGCATGTATTTTTTCGAATTATGGTTTTTCTCTGGATATATGCCCCAGGTGTTTGTTATTTTTGAGAAGACTTTCAGGAAGCCAGAAAAAATGACAGCTACCTAGATCGGCACCTCCCAATAGTTCTGGTAAAAGCAATACAGAAGAATAAATAAAAATCCATGAAAACGATATTCACAGCGTAATCCAAAGGCCAAAAAAAGTCCGGACTTCAAAATAACTGTAAATTAAGAAAGAAAAACTCCAAGGCCCAGGAGGCAATCTCTCTCACTCCTTCTCTAGAGGCTTTAAGCTTTTGCAATGAGCAAAAGAGCAGGTGGAAACAGTTGTAGGTAAGAGAGAAGAGTTGTGATTGTGATGGATCTAATTTGATCCAAAACCACAGTGAGAAACAGTAAGTTCACACTCAATGTGGAAAAGAAGAATCTGTCTCGAGAGATGAGAGTAAGATATACAGGAAGGGAATGGAAACGATATGCAATTTGAAGTGTCACCTCTTGGTACCTTGAGAGAAGAAAAACATTAAAATTATAAAAGTACTATGTGTGGAGTAAAGAAATAATAGACACTGATAACAGAGAGGTCAAATACAGAATAAAATTTGTGTTGTAACGGTTTTAAAAATAAAATCTTAAAGACTAGAACATGGAAAAGAAGAAAAGTAGGCAAAACCAAGCACTGGGTTGGTCTCTCCAGTCGCTTCCTGAGAATGATATTCCCTTGAAATCTCACCCAGGGTTAAGCAGTTGAGGGTGAGATCATTTTCTTGGCATCAGTCATGTTTGAAAGATGCATCTCTTTTAACAGAATACTGAAATTAAAAGTACAGGCGTTGAGCAGCAGAAAAAAAAAAAAAAAAAGAAAGGAAATAGCGACCAGAGTCCGTGCTGATCTGAGGAGGGATACTGCCGGCAGGATTTCTTTTATTCCTCAGGTTGGGAGCTGGGCCCCTGGGTCCCAGGACTCACCTCGGTCTCCTTGCCGATGGCTTAGTCACTGAATTTCCCACCACACGGTTAGTTCCCACAGAGAGAAGCAGCATCCCGTCGTGTTCTCTGTTGTGTCCCTAAGGTATAACACGTTATTAGATTTTCAACTCTTATTGAAGGAGTGAGCTAGCACTGAAGCTTGTGAACGATACAAAAATGCAAAATGTGAGATTTTCCTTGAAGAGCTTCAAGTGTGTGTGAAAAACACCAACAGGAAGCGATGAAAAGACGAAGGGAGACAACGGACCACCGAATATCTGGGTGAGCTCAGTTATTTGCCGGCTGCCACGTCCACTCCCAGAGTGCAGACACCACGCGCGTTTGTTCCTCACAGTGTGCCTTGGTCCCACGGCGGCAGGCACGCAGCAGCTATCGGTGGAGAAAAGGAGAAAGGAGCACGGGCTGAGGGTGACGTGAGGCGCGGGGTGTGCAGGTTGGTCGGAGACGGGGAAGAGGCAGTTTGGGGGCAAGTGCATCCGCTGAGTGCCCAGTGGGGAACCTGCGCGGAAGCCTGGGGCAGGCAGGGCCTGGGCGGGCTCTCTGTTAGGGGGCGAGGTGCAAGGGGGGCAGCGGCATCTAGGATTATGATGATGGTTGGTGTGGATGGACTATTCCACAGTTCGGGTAGTTTTCTAACGTAATCCTCTCAACACATGGGAGTTCAATAGAATAAGCATAATTATTTCCATCCTATGGAAGAGCAAACGGCGACTTAGGAAGGAGAACAGATGCCTCTAAGTAGGGAAAACACGGTGCTCTATAGGCTTGGCTTCTGTGTTCCGTGTTTGTGGCATCCTCTGATCTTGTTTTTTTAAATACATATTTTAATGGAGAAAAGAATTAGATAAAATTATGTATACAATGCCCAGAGCGCTATTGGGATAGATCTGATACAGTCATGAGAAGAGCCTTGTTATACAGACCACACACAAGCTCATTAGCAGATATGCATGTGCGTGCAGGAACACAACTCGCGTGCATGCACACATACTACATGCTCACACACATACACACATGCATAGCCACACACACACATGTGTACACACACATGCACACACACATCCACTTGCTGAAACACAGAAAGGACGCAACTGAAAGGACAATTCGGTCCTAAATGACATAAAAAATGTCTGGGTGGGAAGACCAGACCTGTTGTGGAAGTGAAACCACTGAAACAAGTGCATGAATTCTTGGTAGAAATTTTCCACGTTTTTATGTAGAAACCTGAGTGGTGAAGCACAGGCAACACGCGGCATCGCACGGCCTCTTCCCTGAAAATCATCTGAGAGAAGGTGGCGTTTCGACCAGCCCTGCGTCCCTGGAAGCCTCCGGGGCATCGCCATCAGCTTGAGGAGGGGTCCTTGTCTCTGGGAGGTCCCTACCCAGGTTGAAGCTCGCACTGCAGCGTGGACTCTGCTTACAGGTGTGTCTCACCCTTGTCGGGAGGTTCCGCAGCTCTGCCCTCAGAGTAGTAATTCTGGGAAACAAGATATTTCCATTTGCAGCAAACATGACAGAGTGGGAGAGTGCATTTTGTTTCTTCCCGCTATGCCACTATAGCATAGACGAAACGGAAAAGTAATTATCAGATAAACTTTCTAACCCCCAGTTTACAAAACGACCTTAGATATGTTTCCACTTTGTTTTTAAGATAAGACAAAACACCTTTCTTCGCATGCTCAGACAGTGTATTTAGGTATTTCTGTGGAATCTTATAATTAGACCTGCTGGCTGTAGGATTTGCGTTACCTGTGACTTCCCCTGAGGACTAAAAAAATAACAGTGTGGTAGAAACCAGGGCAGGAGGACACGTTGATAGGGCTTTTCTTTGAGCAAACACCAGGCTCTTCAACAAGGTACTCAATTTTATATAAATGAAAGGAAGTTACCACCATGCAAATAGTTTCTTACCATCTTATGTAAGGGCGTTAAAATAATATGTTGTAGTATCAGAATCAGGAACGTAATTTAAAAGGCGGTGATTGCGTAGGGTTGGGTAAGGCCGGAGCCACAGTGTCATCCTGGGGCTCCACGTGCCGGGTGGTGTAGGGGCCGTGTCCCCTGCGATGACTTGGGCACCGCAGCCCCTAGAAGGGAAAGGATGGGAACCTTGACAAGAACCCCGGCAACAACTGATCCAGCCACCAGATGGCACTCTTGCTCTGCGTTTCGAGGCTGTGCTGGTCCCGGCTCCTGGCAGGGACTTTCTCTGCAGGATTGAAAGTCTCTGTCCAGGAGCATTCTGCTTGAATTAGTCGGCTTATTTTTAACCCCGGCAACACTAGCCAGGGAGGCTCAGAAAGAGAAACTTATTTTGTCGGGTTAGCAGCACCCAGGCATTCAGACGTGTCTCTACTTGGGTGTTTAGGAAGGGGACGTGTGTGATAAGTTTTTGCTTTCTGAATATTAAGGAATAAAGTGTTTCTCCCCTTTATTAATTTAAATGGGTCTTTGAGAAACAGCTCTTTCTTTTTTTTTTGGCTGCGTTGGGTCTTCGTTGCTCTGCGCAGGCTTTCTCTAGTTGCGGCGAGTGGGGGCCCAGATCCACGGGAACACAGCCCGCCCCCAGCCCGGGGCTCCTCTCACTTGGTGACGATTTCTGACAAAGGGTGACAAAGTAGGGCCCTTTGCTGTGCTCAAGTGTCCCGAACCGGGGGTGAGATCACAGCTCCTTCCAACTAAAAACAACAGCGCTGAGTGGGCTCCGGGGCCGAAGGGCAGCTCGAAAGTGCTGAGTGATAATTAATACCAATTAGGGGAAGACACTTTGCCAGCTTCTAAGTGGAGCTGTGTGTCTCCTGACACACTGATGGATCCTGTTGCGAGGAAGGCCTCTGCACCTTTGTCGTTTAGAAGATGGGTCCCTGTAACAAAGTAATCCTGCTGGCAGGGCAGGGGTTTCATCTGCTCATGCAAAAAAGAGATCAGTGAAGCTATCTGTCTGAAAACCGAACCTGCGTAGCTTCCTTGGAACAGAACCAGAATTGTAACAATGGCTTGAATGCTCATGAGAAATGAGCTCCGGGTTGCCAGCCGTGCGCCCCTCTTTCATGCAACCATCCAGGACGCAGGGCAGGTGGTGCCCTAGCTGACTGAGCTCCTAGGACGCGTCACTTTCTGTGGGGACGAAGTGGCAGCCTAGGAAGAACCTGGTGCTGGGCTTGGCGCTGAGGTGGAGGCAGAACAGACACAAAGCCCCCTGGATGGGGGGACACCCAGGAGTCTTGTCTTTGGAAGGACATGTGCACACGGGTCCACTGGAAGCAGCCCGGGCAGTACGTGACCCGTGAAGGATGCACGGTATAAGGTGGGTGCAGCAGGCCGGGGTGGTGTTGGCGAGACCCTCACAATGGGGTGCTCACTAAGGGCTAAAGTTTGGGTCGATCTGGGAGGGAGAAGAGGAGAGACCAAGGTGGCTGTTCTGAGATCAGCATAACCCCGCCCGGACCCTGAGGGTGGGTCCCCATGTTCTCTCTAGGCCTGCATTTGTTCACGTCCTATCTGTAATTTTCAAAAGTTATCCAGGTCCGTACTTCACTTAGCATCGGAAGGTCCTCACGTTGGATGCAACAGGAAGCATCAATGTCTTCTGGACTGCTTTCCCCTTTATTTCAGGTACACGAACTTTTAGAAAGATAGATGTTGAATCCACTAAGCATCTACTTTTCCGTAGTTGCCACCCAGGCCCTAATTCTGCCTTCTCACTGAGCTGAATATTTCACTTTTAAGCTCAAAGGTCACGGATGTGTGAGTTTTCCCAACTCCTGTGGTTTTTCACTCTCTACTTGGACACCTACCTTTAGGCCCCAAACTCACATCTCTTGAGGAAACCGTCCCTCAGCCTCAGCGGTTAGAAAACTCTCAGGTCGATTCAGAATGTCCTTCCCTGCGTCTTCTCCCATGTACTGTCTGTTCTGCTTCTGAAGCTGTCCCAAAGGAGATTATTCTTCACAGGACGACTTTTCCAAGTTTTGTAGGTGGCGTTTGTTCATCTTTACCCCCAAATCAACGTGATCTTCTCCAAATCCCTGGATCAGACCTCGCTTGCCGTTTCCCAGATGACACAGTGTCGGACCCTTTGCCCTCCACACCCTCCTTGAAGAGGGTCCCTGACTGGTCATCAAGGGCATGTGTCAGCGGGGGTCCTCGTCACCCACGCGTTTCCCAGGCTCTCCCACTTCTCCCGCCTCTGCTGTAACATCCCCACCTGAGTGACTCACCCCTGGAGGATGGCGACAGTCCCCGTCACTGCATCTCATCTCGACCACCTGTCACTGAGTCGTCACACTGCCAGCGGAAGGCCTTGTGAGGACGGTCCTTTAATCATGGCTTTATGTGAAGATTGGTTCTTGTCTTTCCCCTGCCCTTGGGCAAATGTCCAAGTCCCTTAATATGCCTACAAAACCCACTGCAGAGCCCTGGCCGCTCACCTCGCCAACTGTGCTTCCCCCCATGTCCCCGTCAGCGTCTCTCAGTGACCGGAGCACGTGACGCCCAGACCCTGGTTCCCGCACACGCGGTCCCCTCTTCCCTCCCTGCCCGCATCTCAGTGGGACTTACTTCTGCTCATCTTGGCTTGAACAACCCCGAGGGTCTTTGCCTGACCTCCAGGCTGAGGCGGGCTCCCCCTCTATGCTCTTTTTACCAGATGCCCCCGTTTCAGCTGAACTACCAGCTGAGTGTTCCCTTTACGGCCTGTGAGTGAGCGGGGCGATGCAGGGGCCACAGCTCCTTCTGCCTGGTGCCCGGCCCTGGTCCACAGAGCTCCCCGCGCGCGGGTCCGGTGAATGGTCGAGCGGTATCGTGAGGTGGTTCTCCTGAGCCCTTCTCTGTCCAGCACTTTGGAGGCCACAGGGACCCGGAAGGCACCTCTGCTCGCCTGCGTGTGTATAAGCACTCTGTGCTCCCGCGCGTTCGTAGACTATGACATCATCTACTCCACCCAGCCTCGTGGCCGGCGTGTCTCCATGTGATTTCATCCTCTGTCACTGTACCTTGCGGATGGCTCAGCTGATCAGTCTGGAAAGTGCACCAGTATCTCACCTTCTAAAGCAACATCTTTGTCAAAATTCTGACAGCAGGAGGGAATGTTGGAGTGAAATGATCACTTTTTCTAACAATGTCTGTTTTGATTGGAAGCCTTGCTACAGCATTTTGTGTCAAGCAGAATAAACGTTATCTTTTTTTTTTTCTTCCTGGGGTGCTTTATAGTTAGATTGTAGGGAATCTTCATAAAATATGCCAGCAATGCATCTTTGATTCAATATTCATGTATCCTCCCACACACCAGATTTCAAGGCCACACTTAAGGGGAATGAAAAAAAGGTCCCATAAAGAATGACGGCTTATGTGGCTTATTTAAAAACGAGGCTCTGATAAACTGCTAGCTCTTCCAAACTTCCAACTTTTAAACCTGAAATCCACCAGACCCCAAATACCTACATTAATCTCTAAATTTTAATTGCTCACTCTTGTGGATAAGATTACAAGAGCACATTTTTTTAAACTGGTGAAAAACACATAACGTTGAACTTACCAATGTAACCACCTTTGGTGGACAATTTAGTAGGGTTAATTAAGTACATTCCCATTGTTGTGAAGCAGACATCTAAAACTTCTCCATCTTGCAAGACTGACACTCTATCCCCACTAAATGCCAATTCTCTTTAATCCCCTCCACCAGCCCCTGGAACCCACCGTTCTACTTTTCTGTCTCTATGACTTTATCTACCCCAGGGACCTCACAAAAGTGGAATCCTGCAGGATTTGCCCTTTAGTGACAAATTTCACTTAGCGATGTCCCCGAGGTTCATCCATGTTGTACCAGGTGACGAGATTTCCCTCTTTTTTTAAGGCTTCATGATATTCCGCAGTGTGGACAGACACACTTTCTGGATCCGTGGGTCTGTCAGTGGGCACTTGTGTTGCTTGCTCCTCTTGGCTTTGTAGGCAGAGCTACTGTGAACACGGGGGTACAAATATCTCCTGTAGATCCTGCTTTTCAGATAAATACCTAGAAATGAAATTGCTGGGTCATATGGTAATTCTATTTGGAACTTTCTGAGGACGCTCCATACTCTTTTACACAACAGCTATACAATTTTACATTCGAGCCTGATTATGCCGGCCCGTGTTTGACAAGTGCTATAAATTGCTGTTCTTTGTTCCACTGCATAAGCTTGTTATTGATTGAAATGCTAACTATTTCTGATGGATCAATTTGCAAGGGCAAAAGAAGGTTGTCATTCACATGCATGGGCTTGCAGCTCCAGGAGGAGGTTGTTTGATCTTAGAAATGTGGTTGTTTTCTGTTTGTTTGTTTGTCTGTTTTTTGAGAGTAAATGAAATTCCAGAGGCCTGACACCAGAGCAAATTAGAATTGACTAGAGTTCTCAATCGTTTTTAATAAGTTTAGGGTAGGCAGAGCCTTATGTAGTTTGACTTGAAGATTTGTGCAGAATCTGGAGTCCCTATGACAGATGGTTCAGGAGGCCCGTGAGAAGACATACATGCACGTCTTGGGAGGAGAAACACGTGTGTGCGTTAGTTAGAAATCCAGTCACAATCATGGGCTAACCTGGCAGGGTGCAAAGTCAGGCCAGGTAAGATCCTGGTGTGCAGGAGGGGACAAGGGGTCTTGGTGTGAGCTGTTTAGGATGGGAAACTCTGTCAAAGAAAGGATAGAGTCCTGATTGCCAGGGAGAAATTGTCCCCATTCACAGTTTTGTTTAGAGCCGGACGCAAGCATTGAAATTTTATGTGAAGCATTACTAAATAGTAGTTCTCAAGACTTATGCCACATGCAGAACAACCTGAAGAAGGAGCTAAAATACTTATAACCTTAAAGCATAACTCAGGTGCTTAAAGAAATAGGGCAGAGAACTTCAGCAACCTTCTTAACTGTATATCATGACATACAAGGTCTAAAAGAGGTTTCCCTTTTCCCCAAAGCCTAGTATTTTGGCTACAAAAAATGTTTTTATTGGTGCCTGTCTGTTATCTGTGTTGATAAGAAAGGGTCTGAGTGACTCCTTTCTAGCAGGTGGATGTCAATAACTTTTTATTTATCAGTGGATTCATTTAATTCCTGGATTTGACAGTTCTCATATATTTTTTATAAGCTGATTTCTGTCTTATCATAAATTCCAAGTCAACACTTCTAATACCTAAAAGAGCATTTAAAACTTATCTCCACAAATCACCCTGATATGACGAGGACTTTATCAGAGTTAAGTAGGAGACACACGCTCCATATTCATCCAGCAGAAAGGCTGACTTCTACGCTCTTTGAATAAGCACCGACCTAAAGCACTGACTTTAAAAGTGGGGGGGGGGTCAATCCATTTAAGGGTTTTGTATACTGTGCCTGAAGTGGGATTTGTTTAGGCTTTATTTTTTCAGAGACTAAAATAAACCCACCCAGCAAGCATTCATTTATTTTTGAAAATATCACCACTTCCATCCCCAATTAGTGCTTCACTTACCCCAAATGGCACGTTGAGGAGATCTCATCAGATACAGTGCGGTTCAGGCCTTGTGGCCCAATCACGGAAGGTCAGGGCTTTTGCATTCAGCTTAAAATGAATTAAGACTTCAAGTTCTTTTTCCTGCCACGAAACACCCTCCAAGGGACCGTCTGATGAGGGTGGGGAGAGCAGGGGTGGGAGGAGGTGGGCAGCTGGCCCTCGGGTTCGTCCTGATGCCTGGGGAAAGGGTGGTGCCCAGGTCACAAGCGTCTGTCCCTCTAGAGACTGGCCGTGTAGTCATCACTGTCTCATGTTTTATTGTTGTGGCTGTTTGTTTCATCTCTTGGATTTGGCCCTGAGGATGTTTCGACTTGGATAAAACTTTGGATTCACCAAAATGTCTGACGAAGCACCCGCCCCCCCCCCCCCCCCCCCCCACCGACCATGGCCACACGATGCTCTGTGACACCCCCTTCTGATGGGCGCGTTGAATGACCTGCCTCACAGACCACCTAAGGTTATGTGGGAAGAAAAAAACCCCTTCCACTTAGAGAAATGTAACATTACATATGCAAATGCACTTTTAAAAAACAGACAAAAGAAAGTTTTGGTTTTGTTACCTATAACGAATTTGCCAGATTTATTATTTAGTATCTAAATATTTAATTCAAAACCTGTAATGAATTCCTGACTCAGTCATTCACCAAACACTAATTGAGCATAAACTGTCTTCTTAGCTTTATGGTATCCATTTGTGGGATACATTGAAAAAGTACATTTAAAGATGTACCGTCTTTAAGACATTTAAAATATGCATTCCCTGAATCTGTCCACACGCAAATTTAATTTTGACCAGCAAGTCTTTGAAAATGAAAGATAGACACAATTTTTTTAATTGAAATGAAAAAACAGTCTGAAACCTCCTTAAAATTCTACAGAGGTAATTTAGGCTACGATTAATAAGATTATAACACTTTCTCAATGTGGGAATGATTCTACCCCAGAAGCCACCCTTCTTTTCATTAAATCTAAATGCTATTAACTGGGAGACGCACCACTGCTTCATGGACCACCAAGAAAAAATGCTGCTAATGAAATTATGACCCGACACTTCCTTATCACTCAAAATTTTAATCTGTACGTTCTGAAGAGCTATTTAAAAAGGCATAATTGGATACAGGTTTGTAACCCATTAGCTCTTGCACATATATGCGTGTGTGTGTATAATGATACATTGATAAAGGTACTCCTAAAACTTCACAGGATCTGCCTTTTCTGAATCTTAACGCAGACTCATGAATGCCCCTAATTTTCCACAAACTATTGTTTTCTGCCATCAGGCAAAGTCTTCACTAGCATCTCAACGTTCAGTTCCAAGCCCCCCGCTCAGGCTCTGAACATTTTTTTTTTTTTTTTGCGGTACGCGGGCCTCTCACTGTTGTGGCCTCTCCCGCTGCGGAGCACAGGCTCCGGACGTGCAGGCTCAGCGGCCATGGCTCACGGGCCCAGCCGCTCCGCAGCACGTGGGATCTTCCCGGACCGGGGCACGAACCCGTGTCCCCTGCATCGGCAGGCGGACTCTCAACCACTGCGCCACCAGGGAAGCCCGGCTCTGAACATTTTGACGCGGGCACTGCCTTGAATTCTAATTCTATAGAAGGTGGCAACAAAGTGTTTTCAGAAAACAGGCTTTCTCCAAAAGTCCTTGCGTGAGTCCTGCATCACTGCGTGTGTGAGTGAGAAACGCCAACACTCTTCTGTTTCCCTGTGGAGTAATCTCCCTGGGAAGAAACCTTACCAGGTACTGACGCAAGCTGGTCTCTTCCAAAGACTCCCTCACAGACTCCCTGGGAAACGCTGCTTTCCCAGCCGTCTGGGCGTCCCCCAGCCTGTCCAGTGGACACAGGCAGGCACCCATCCCTGTCCTGCCCTGGTGTGTGGCCTGAAGCATCAGGGGTTGTGGTCGCCCTGTCCTGTCCTACCCCTTGGGTGATGATTCCATCCTGGGTTCACCCCATGGGCTTGCTCCTGACTTTCCAGATTAACACCTCAGAACACACTAGAAGTTTATTTCAGATGACAATATCCCAGTCCTACATCTTGCCCATGGAGACAAAGCTTGGAGCTGTCAGTTTCATCTTTCTTTTTCACAAGCATTAAATATTCTAGTTCTTTCTTTTAGTAAAACAACAACAACAAAAACCAATCTTTTGATAAGAGTTCTGAAGGATTCTCACTTTAGTCCAGATTGCCAGCCCAGAAGCCCCTGCAGACACGACCTGAATATCACGCCTCGTATCACGCTCTGAAAGAGCCCCAGATAGAAGGAGAATGCAGTGGCTGCATCATCTTCTGTCTCATCTTTTGCAGCTGGGTTACAAGAACACAATCAGGGATTTCTTACTTGATTCATATCTTGGATTGGCTTAAATTTGTAGAGATTTGAAAGCCCTTTTTCCTACTTTGCCTCAATTGATTTAAAAAAATAAAACCTGTAGGTGAGCAGCGAAGCCTTGTTATACCCGTTTCGCAGATGGGGAGACCGAGGAACAGAGGGCAGAAGAAGGGACCTACTGGAGTCCCTGCCAGAAAGCACCAGCTCTTCCAGGAATAAGGGCCTGGCTTCAGCCTGGCACCCTGCCCATGACCACCAACCCCTTTCAGTGTGGGACACGGAGCAGGGCCAGAAAGCGGGGCCCAGGAGGGGGCGAGGAGGGGATGCCTGTGGGACTGCTCCCCTCCCAGCCACTGTGGCCTCCGTCCCACCACTGACCTCGGAGTCGGCCAAGTCAACTGCCCTTGCATATTATGAAGACTTAATTGGAAATTTCCTATCAAGCTACGGAGAGTTTAATTAAACATGAGGAAGAAATCTCCAAAAATCAAGCCCTTGATTATGCGTGTTTTTGCTCTGGACCTAGAAAATTCTAATTTTCACCCCGGTTGCCCTTTCTCAGAATGAAAAGTCAGACGTTGTTTTTTCCCAAAGGTGAGACCTTGGACTCTGCTACCAGAGACACTCACATCCTCTTAGTCTCTCTGTGGTTTTCCTTCTCAGCTGGTCTCCTAAGGCATGGAGACTCAGTTCTGGCACTTTCCATCTCCAGCAGGAATCTGCAAGGTCAAGTATATTTTAAGAACTATCTCTGGGCTGCTCAGAGAAGTGGGCCATTTTGTCATCAGGGCGCGAATAGGAGTGTGTGATATGCCGGGGGTTTTGCTGCCCCGTGGGTGCAGCCCTGCATCTGGGCTCACGGGAGGGGGAGGAAAGAAAATGCAGGGCAGCTGTGATCTGTTCCAGAACGGTAAGCTGTGCTGTGTGAGGGCCTCATGGCCGACTGTGGAGCCCTGGTGCCAGGAAGCCAGAGGCATTGAATTGGAGCTGTAGGCGGCGGGGGCTCCTGAAGGAACCCAGGCAAATGGGTCCCTTGGGTGCTGGCACTGGGCAGGGATAGTTCCCTCTGCCCACAGGCTGCCTGAGCCTCTCCTTCTGAAGAAGAGGACAGGGGACAAAGCAGCTGACCTCCGGCACACAGGGCAACGGCTGGCCTCTACCCAGGTCCAGACCGTCTGAGAGACTCCTTCAGAAACGGGGTGGATGCCACAGGACGGCAGCGCAACTGGGCTCACTTTCTCCGCAGGTGCCCAGAGACTCAGGGCCGCTGGCTGCTGGGCTGTGACGGAGAGGAAGGTGGGCCGGGGGCCACCAGCTCACATGTGGCAGTGCCATCCCATGCGTTTAGATGGGACCATACACACAACCCTGGTGTCCTAGGGCTAATTCCACACCCTGTCATTTCTTAGTGGAATTTCCACTCTGCTTCAACTTTTTAAAATAATTTATTTACTTTTGGCTGTGTTGGGTCTTTGTTGCTGCGCTCAGGCTTCCTCTAGTTGTGGCGAGCAGGGGCTACTCATCGTTGCGGTGCACGGGCTTCTTATTGTGGTGGCTTCTCTTGTTGTGGAGCACAGGCTCCAGGTGCGCGGGCTTCAGTAGTTGTGGCCCACGGGCTCAGTAGTTGTGGCTTACGGGCTCTAGAGCACAGGCTCAGTAGTTGGTGGCTCACGGGTCCAGCCGCTCCACGGCATGTGGGATCTTCCCAGACCAGGGCACGAACCCGTGTCCCCTGCATTGGCAGGCGGACTCTCAGCCACTGCGCCACCAGGAAAGCCCTCTGCTTCAGCTTTTAACCCTTATTATCGATATGACTTATATCTCTATGAAAATATTTTCTTTCTGTTGACAGTGTTTTTAAGTGTTAAAATGCTTTCACATTTTAAATATTATATTTGTGAGGCATTTTTCTTCTTTTTATAAGCCAGTATCTTACTTACAACCATTACAATTCTGTTTTTTAATTGTATTTTTTTATTGGAGTATAATTGGTTTACAATGTTGTCCTTTAACTATTACAGTTCTTAAACAATTACTCCTAGTATCTTGTTAATTCTCATGTTTTTAATTTCTTTTATATTAAGAACAAAGTTACTCTTATATATTAATAACAAAGTGTAACATTTTTTTGTTTTCTCATGAGACTTCCTCATAATTTTATTTCTGTGCAATTCAACGGAAACATCTTTTATGATTTTTCTTCTTTTACTTGGGATTAATATTGTTTAGTGAAGACTGGAGGGTTTCAGTATCGATTAACTCACGCCTTAACATCTTCCTGTGTCTCTAAGGAGCTCTAAGTGATTTCTCAGATACATCTGTCCTACAGTTGGCATCCTGTGAGGTGCGCAATATTTGCTGGAATTCACTAGATGTACCCGCTGAGATGATGAAGATGATGTCCTCTCCCGAGGACGGAGGACTCCGAAAAGAGAGCTGAGGGTTGAAACATATCGTCAAGACTCATTTCTTAGCGTCAAGGATGCTGTTTCTTCCCTCTCAAATTTAAATCCTGACTGATTTTCTTCATAACTGGTTTTCAATATGCAAGAAGGGCTACAGGATCGACCAGGAGACAGCGCAGTGAAGCTCTGGGCAGAACGAGGAGCTGCCTGTACTGAGTTGATCTTGGGCTGACGCCACAGACCTGCACGCAGCACACGAGGCCTCTGTCACCAGCCTGTTCCCGTGACCCTGGAAAACTGGACCACCTACACGGGAAGACAGCACAAGTGATGAGAAAACTTGGAATTCTCTCAAATAGGGCTTCTGGGAGGACTTTGATATTTTTAGCGTAGGACCGGGGCCACAGTAGCCTTGTTCACCCCCAGAGATCTGTACTGGGCAAGCAGAGCGAGATCTGAATTGTGCTGTCAGGGAGGGAGCACAGGGGCCCCGGGGGGACTGTGCACGGGATTAACCTCTACGAGCCAACTCGTGAGCTTCACGTGTGACAGACCCATGGTCATGACATGCTGAGATGCCTGTAAAGGACGGGCATGCCCGAGGGGCTAGGAAGCAGGGAGACTGAGGGCCCCTGAGAGATGTAGGGAAGGCGGGCTCAGCAGGGAGAGGGGCCGGGTGGCCAGCAAGGTCTGTGTGCTCAGCTGGGTCATGAAAGGTACGTGAGAAGCAGCAGGGACAGAGGCCCAGAGACGGAAGGTGTGTTTGCGGCCACAGCCAACCTCGCAGAACTCAGACCAGGGCGGACGGAGCGATCGTCCCCGGACGGCTCGGCGGGGCTGCCGTGGGGAGAAGGTGAGGGTGAGACTCAAAGTGTCTTCTGCAGGCCGTGTGATGGGAGAGTCCGTTGCTTCGGCGGTGCCACCGGCTCCCTGTCCCGCTACCCCTCTTCCTTCCTCTCTGCCCTGATTTTCCAAATCCCGCTGTTTATTTCTGAGCTCTAACAGGGTAGCGTGGCTTCCCTTCTGGCTCACTCCTGGACACACCCCAGAGGCCCTCCCTCCCCAGGAAAGAACCTCATTCTTGTCAATTGAGTTAAAATGAGATTCCGAGGTGGTACAGGCAGACGTTCCACCCGTGAGCCTGCACGGTCCCCTGGGGGCCTGGTCTCCTGAGGAACGGGTGTGGCAGGGCGCTGTCCACACCTGCCCAGGGCTCGCCACGGACCATCCTCTGAGCATCCTCTCGGCTTGACAAGGCAGCCCCTCAGGCCCCACGCTCATTCCCACCCCCCTGTCCTTGCCCCTGGGGACCTCTCGCCCCTTCCCGATCCAGCTGCATCTTGGTTCATCTTGCAGACCCGAATCATATCCCAAGCTTCCCATGAGGTTTCCTTGGGCTGTCGCGCGTGTCTTTAGACCCACGTTTACTTGGTATGTCGTAGGCAGTGCAGCCGTATCCTCTCTGGTGTCTGTTCCTTTGGTTCCGGGAGCCTGTCTCTCCTCCCACCTTTTCTGTCCTCCGTCAGGGCCAAGGCTGCGATATTCCGGGGGCACAGCCTGCCTTGAACAGCCTCAAACTATTCTGTGGGGGATGCCTGAGCACGAGGAGAGAGAAAGGGGGACCGGGGGCCGGGAGTGGCCTGAGGAAGGAAGGGGGTGAGGGATGACGGGCCCTGGACAGGCCCAGCGTCTGGGAGGAGCCGCCCCGCGCAGCTGTCCAGGTGTGCGGTGCAGGCCCTCCTGGGGTTGGCTTCTCCCCTGCAGTGTAGATTCCCAGGGGATGTTGCGGGCCTCACAGACAAGCCCACCTCTGTGGTTAGGGGACCTGGCGCAGGGAGGAGACGCTGCTCGAGGAAGCACTCAGCCTGTCTCTGGGTCCACTCTCACGTGTACATCACCCACAAGGCACCTGCTGAGTCCACAGGTGCTGCCGTGACCACGCTGGCAGGGCGTCTGGAGGAGACTGCGGCTTCGAGGGTGGTGCAGAAGGGAATCCCTTTGGGACAAGCAGGGTCTTTTGGCAAGAGGGGCAGCTCTGAGTCAGAGGTGCAGGCTGAGCTCTCATGTCCCCATCTGGAAGTCTGAGAGCCTCTGCCCCGGGACTCTGTGCTGGTGGATGAGGGACCATTTGTTACCAGGTGTGTCCCCAGTGCTCGTGTGATGCCCGTCGCCGTGCCCGCGGGCTTTACTGCTCTACGCCACCCTTAGAGCCTGTGCGTTTTTTCTCATATCGGCCAGGATTTCTGTGCCATCCTAAAATAAATCTCGTCTGTCGAGTGCAAATAATCAGAAGAATAAAAGTCTGCTTTCCGAGTCTAGTCATCCTGAACATTCGATGTCCACATTCTGTAAGCACATGTGAATGCCAGTTTATCCACTGAAGGAAAGGACGTGATTAAACACTCGCTTTTTTTGATTATAAAGAAAACTATAGATAAGCAATCGTTTTTTAAAAGTTGCTTTGGGTAAAACCTCCTCTACTGTATTTTCCTTGTGAAATAATGTAGCTCCTCTGGTTTTCATCAGTCATGACACTTCTGTCCCTTTTGAAACTCAACAGACTGGATAAAAATGTTACAATCAAACTAGGGATACAAAACAAAATACTGTGATTCATTTTTCTAAAAGCACCCTTCACGCACCAAAAGAAGAGAGATAATATTCCTAGGACTTAAAATCTGCCTATTCTTCTATGTGTCGCTCTAGACGTGGAGAGAGATGATAGACAGACAGACAGACAGATGGGTGGGACCCAGATCCTCTTGTGCCTAGCAGAACACTTCTGCACATTTTTCACACCCAGCTAGCTGGCCTGCTGCAGCCGGCCTGGCCCGTCCGTGACTCCCGCGATGAACACTGGCGGCCGGAGACCTGCTCTTGCCGCTTTGCAGTTGTAACACCTGCTCCTGGCTGGCTTCGCCGAAGGAACGCTCTGTCAGGGAGAACAGAGGAGATGGGTTTTGTGTCGTTGCAGTGGTCCAGGCGGCCTGGACGCGACCTGAGAAATGAGTCCGAATTCTCTGAGATGTGCATGCACGGCCTTCACCGGAGGCCAAACTCCAGGCCGAAGCCCAGGGGCCGAGCTTCCCGGGTTCCCTGAAGGATCCCAGGTCACAGCTGCACGCGACGAGGGGCCTGCTTCACCCACAGCTTTACGACCACGTGATCCTTCTTTTATCTGCCAAACAGCGTTTTGTCTCGTTTGAGAACCTTCATGGTGCTCCAGGCGAGTTTTGTTTATTTTTAAAACAACCTAGTATTTGTCTTTGTTTTTCTGCTGTTAGAAACAATGCAGTGACGTGGATACCCCCTCTTGGAATTTGCCACGAGGCTTTCTTGGGATGGCTCCGAGAACTGGAAACCTTGCGTGAAGGGCAGGCTGGTTTTTTTGGTGAGTACTTTTGCAGGCATTGCCCCAGGCCTCGCTGCCCCTGTTCTGGGCTCATAACGATACCAGCACCACCACGATCCACGGCCACGGATCAGCCTCTCCTAATACTCAAACCAGGCCTGTCTGACCCCCGGACTCCACGATAAAATATTTACCTGTTGCCTTAAAATATTTTTCTGCTTTCAGTATTACTGTTGGCAAATAATTGGTGTTTCTAAACGTTCCAGGTGAAACAGCAGGAAGAAACCGCACGCCTGTCTGGAACTGGCTGTGTGACCCTGGACCTGACCTTTCTGGGCCTACAGCCCCTCCTGTTGGCGAATCCCCTCCTGCCTCCCTGATGGTCTGCGTGTGTCGCCCTGTGGTGGCCGCTGTTTCTACAGGGACAGAGCAGGGTGGCCGTGCGTGGTTATCAGTGACCATGGGATACAAAGGGGGGGTTTCAATGGATTCACACACCACACACACACACACACACACACACACACACACTCTCTCTCTCTCTCTCTCTCTCTCTCTCTCTCTCAGACAGACCTTCACAGGAAAAGCGCTTCATAATTAAACAAGTGACTTGAATTTGTACTCTATTGCTGCAACGTTTTCAAGGGGCGTGATCATACCTCAGGCCTTTGTATTGGAGAATGTCCATCAGGAAGCCAGGCTTCCTGCACAGAACTCGCCTGGATCAACGGGCTGTGCCTCGCCCAGCTGCGTCGCTTGCAGTGCGGACGGTCTGGGCTCCACGTGGCCGGGAGCTGTCCTCAGGGACTGTCTGTGGCACAGCATCATCTGTCGGGGCTCCCAGGGTTGCAGGGGATTCCAAACACAAGCTCAGTAATAAAACACACGTTTATGACCTTTTTTTTGCCAAATTCTGCAGCATACCACGTGACAGCCTCCGTCTCCGGATCTGTTACTACTGTTCCTGCCCCAAACCCCTCAGCTCAGTTCAAAGTTTCCAGGAAAACAAAAGATAATGGAGATCCGTCAGGAAGTCAGACCATGGCGCTGGCTTGATATCGTATTCTATGCCTTATGAAGTTTTCTCTTATCAGCACCCGCATCAAATAATGTTTATTAAGCCCGTCCTGGGCCCAGTGCCAGCAGGGTAACGTTTCCCTACAGTTCCCTCCCTGTGCTGGGTTTTCAAATGGTCCTGACCAATTCTGTTGTGAAATCAATTTCTCCCTTGTTAACCAAATAGGTTATTTTTGATGAAAATCACAAGATAATTGAGTTTGTAATCTCAGTGAAAGTGGTTCAAGAACTCCAAGGCCCCGGTGTGAGTGTCAGCGCGGTGAAGACAGATATACCCGGGGTTCCGGGGTCAGCAGCCTGGGATTACGGCTGCACGTGGGCCTTCACAGCCGAGGACACGTTCTGTGCACAGTTTTCAGGACATAAATAAGCACTACGGGTGTGCGTGGCACTTAATTTCCACAGAGATAGCCATTATCCTTGGTATTAGTTAGCTGCCCTTCGTAATTCATTCCCTTTATTTTTTTCCTAAAGTTTCCCCAAACTGTGGGTAAAAACTTCTAATACAGATAAAATGTCAGTTGTAAATTATGACAACAGCTGTTTGCGTTTAGGATCTTAGCATCCCCCTGCCCCCAACTCCCACTCCAGGAGGAAAATCGTCGAATGTGAAAATGTATTAACCCGTTAGGTTTATCCGGGTGATCCTACATATTAACGTGGACCTCTAGGTATTTGCCATTAGCCAGAGAGTGGACAACAAAGTAAAAATAAACAGGTGCAATCTCTTTTTAGTAATTATGAGCTGCTGCTACTCAGTTTCATGTACATCACCTGAGCTATCCTTTCTGGAGGCCTAGGGAAGCTGGAAAATTCACCAGAGGTCACGCTGCCCTTGGGCCCGGATAAGGTTCACTAAAACCTCCCACACCCGGCCCCTCCATCGGCTCTCTGAGGCAGTGAGTTCTCAGCTGGCTTTTCACAAACCCTAGGCATTTCTTTCCAGCATGGCTGGAAAATTTCATCTACAGGCAATGAATTTTTGAAAGAACTGAGGTCCACGGTGGCATCAGCCTGGCTGAATGGTGAGGTGCTCGGGCCTCCGTCCCGGGGCAGAGCAGGCGGAACTTGCTTCGCGGAAAGAGAAGGGGTGTAAGATGCCATCAGACCAACGCCGAGAAGACTGCTCATTCACGGAGCACGAAGAATCTGGACTCCAGGGTGAGTGGAAGAGAGCAGCCAAGGGGGAAACAGCTTCTTTAAACAGCATCATGGTCAGAAAGACAAGGAAAGCAAGGTGGGGTGACCACGCGTGAGCTGGGCCCGTCAAGAGATCTGCCGAATCTCACGACATGTGGAAGCCTGACTTGGTTCCGCAGGAGAAGCTGACAGCTGCAGCCCTAATTGCCAGCAGTTCGGGGCTTTATGTCGCGGCGACGAGGAGAGGCATCAGGGAGAGGCTGCGGCGCTGGGAGCAGAGGAAGGTGGGCTCTTTCAACAGGGTCAGTGCCCTGGGTCCTCGCCCTCTCAACTCCTGTCCTGGACGCCGGGAACGTGCCCTTCCTTCTGGAGGAGGGCAGACAGCCTGCCTATGGGCTTATCTCTGCTTCCAGGAAGAAAAAGGGAGGGCTGAGCGTTTTTCTTGCATCTGCTGTTTAAGTGCCTTTAGCTCAAAATACATTTATGTCAAAGAAGCATATTTCGGGGTGATCTCGTCTAGTTTCCTTCCCAGCGGAATTGCTCCTGTGCTCACGTGCAACGTTTAGCAAGGTTTCCACGGCCCAGAGGTTTCACAGCTACAGGCTCCCTCCTTCCTGCCCCTCCTGCTGCCTCCCCCCCACTCACTGTCTCTCTCTGTCTCTGTCTATTCCCTCTCTGTCTCTCTCTCCCTCCTTCTCTCTGTCCTTCTTTGTCTCTCTGCCTCTGCCTGTCCGTCTCTCCCTCTCCCCCAGGAAAGGGACGTCTCATGGGACCAGCACCCGCCTCGGCCCACCCGTGGAAACATCAGAACAGGAGACTGAGTCCGACCTGCGCATCCACTATGTAGTTCTCACGCGATGGAGACCCGGCTTGAACGGGAATCACCTTGAAAAGCCAAGTGCACATTCTCACCCACGGTGCCACAGGGCAGACCAGGCACTCAAACCTACGCAGCCTGGTGCGCCTCTCAGCCACTGGGTGGAGTGGGAAGGCTCCGTGGAGTGTGGACCCCTGGCTTGAAGCTGGGCCGAGACCCAGAACTCGAGGACGCACAGCGGCCTTCCCAGCAGCAGAAACAGCAGAGCGGCCAATCCGTCTTCAGAGCCTCGGCTTCAACGCGGATCTAGGACCGCGGGCAGCTCCCTGGCGACTCCTCCGAGTGTCCTCGTTCCTTCGTTCACCTGCTGTCACCAGCTCTGCGTCTCCTTTGTCCGATGAGAGTCACCAGGGGCTGCAGGGAGATACTGAAGATCACTAGGGCCTACTCGAAGCTTCCTTCCTGACGTCGTTCCAGGATGGGGAGACATTAGCCAGGGCGCTTCGGAGTAGATGAGAAGGGTTCTTTTCTCCAGCAAATACGTGTTGGCAAACACTTCATCATTTCATACTGTGCAAAAGTTTATCACAGCGAAGGAGGAGGCCAATTCTGCCTTTATTTATCACACCCGCTGGGCGTATCTTCCACTCCTGAACTTTAAAATCTGAAAAGGCAGTTGCCTGGTAGTCAGACAGGCGCCCCTCACGGGAGTAAGGACCGTGGGGGAGGGACAGCAAGGTGACGCCAGCATGCCCTCTGCCCCGTGCGGTCCCCTCACCATCTGTGCATCTCGCTCTCTTTAAGCAGCAGCAGAGACTGCATGTTGCCTTCAAGCGCTCTTGAAAGACCACCCAGTGAAAGGGAACAATCCCGGTTTTTCCCCTCTACCCGTTCCGAAAGCAGCTGTGCCCCTGCCAGCCCTTCCCGAGGTCCTCATCCCTCCATCACGACGTTCACCGTCACAGGGCAACTCCATCCCCTCTTGGTGCTTGACCGGACCTCTGTGCCGAAAAGCCCTTCTAAGACACCATCAGCTCTTGCATTAAGCACCTGGAATTTTTCCTAAGAGATTTCTCTGCCTATACATAGGCACATAGATTTTAACCTTCTCTCCCTTAGGTAGCCAGAGCGATATTCCTAAAATTTGAATCCCAGCACATCCCTTCTGGGCTTGGAAGCCTGGTATAGGTTCATACCGTTATCAGCGTAAAACCCAAATCACAGGGCACGGTACACCTGGCCCCTTGGACCCACATCTACTTCCCTGTTCAGCTTCCACTCTCCCAGTTACTCCTGGGAATCTGTGCTCTGTTCATCCTAAATTATTTTTATTTTTCTTTTCTCAGGATCTTCCACGCTCTCCTTTACTGCTGCACCTGCGAATATTTCACCCTTTCTTCCCCAGTCTTTCCTCTTTGATGTTCCCTGGCTAGGCTGGATTCAACTTAGACCTCACCTCCTCCAGGGAGCCTTCCAAGACCGTCAGCTTCCCCATCTCCCCAAGCTGGGTTGGGTGCCCCTCACGAAACACAGGGAATTGTACTGACCTGTTTATTTGTGTGAAAACACCTCGTTCCCCATTTACCTCTAAGCTCTTCAGAGGAAGGACCATCCATAATTGCCCAATTTTCTATCTTCAGGGATGACCCCAAAGCCTGGATCTTAATAAATGCTCATTTAGGGTGGCAACACGGAGACTGTGATTCAGGCTGCCATGGGGCCCAGGATCTGTGCCTTCATTTTAACACTCTCTAAAGAGAAATGATTCCCGGTGGGATTTGGGAGGCGCTAACCCCTGATAAAGGAGGGTCGCTTAACACAATTCCCAGGACCTGAGGGCACAGAAAGGGGAAGCATGCTCTCTGTGGGTCTGTGCAACCTGCCTTTACTCACAGACGAATGAAAGCATTTGCTCCGTTAGAAGATAAATTAAAGAACTCAGACGTGGGGAAGAGGATTTGTTTCTGTTAAGTCCAAATGTATTTATTAAGCACTTAGTGTAAAGGACTGCGCCAGAGAGCAAACTGTATTCTGTGCTTTCAGGGAGCTTAGAAATTAGTCGGGAAGCAAGTCAGCACTTGCAGTGATGTGGGACTTAATCAGGGTCTGCTGTGAATAATCTTCTCATCGTCTCTCTATTGATCAGATGCCTCTTGACCAGTTAAATGAGTAGAAAGGACACAGTCTTGCTAGGACTTCAGAGGAGATGGTTATTCCTGCAGAGTTTACAATTCACTTGCAAGATGAGCCATGGATTCGGCCAACGTAAGGCGAGCACACACTGCCCGAGAGTCAGCGCAGGGAGGACGCGGCCCTCAGGGAGGGGCAGAGGGCCTGGAGCGGATGGCAGGGCTGGATCTGACCTGAGAGTGAGGTGGGAACAGCCGCGTCTGGGAAGGGGCGAGGGTGCAGGCAGACGAGCAGACTGATGGGCTGGAGGTGGTCAGCAGAAGATGCGCGGGTAAGGGGAGCCCTCGGCGTGCGCGGGTACGTCGTGGTTCCAGGAGCCGAAGGCCCAGGGGGCCGTCAAGTCCCCAGCAGGCCTTTCAAAAGGAAGAGAAAAGAGAACGTCTGAAGGCTTTAAACAAGCGATAAACGTAGTTTGCCTATGTTCTCGCAATTTTATTCATTTGCTTTAACTTTCTCAGCAAAATGTGGTCTGTCTTCAACCTTAATTTAACAAATCACTCGCCAGAGCAGGCATTTTCCAGCCTCACAGCAGCACAGAAACGGGCGTGTTTGAAACACGACTCGGCCAATCACATAGAAGTTCGGATTCCATCGGTTGGATGTGGAACCCACCTGCCAGATGTAGTTGTTGTTTCTTGAGGTTAAGAACGCCCGCCCCAGAGGGTTCCCAAGGAACTTCTGCGATTGATGCTGCCAAAATGTAGTGCAAGCTTTACTGACATCAAGAAGACATTTCTATTTTCAAGCTAAGAAACTTAGCAATCATTAAACTTAAAGGAAGGTAATTTGCTGCAGAGTTTAAAGCTAGGCAGACACCCTCCACAGGGACATGAATTGCTGTTAAGTGTCTGCGGTAAGTGATGGCCATTTTTGTGACTTTTGTCCAAAAAAATGAGGATCTGAAGATTGAGCTACAAGCTATGCTAACAAAAGAGTAACTATTGAGGCTGGTTTTGAATTATAACTGAACCAAAACGCATTTCAAAGCAATACATTCTTTTTCTTCCCTTCTCTCCCTTAAAAAACTGGGCTGTATTTGTTCACATTTGGTAAAAGGAATGTTCAGACTCTTTGACCCAGTGCGCCAAGCTGTAGCCAACAGCACATATTCAGAGCTAATTTATGGGCCCCAGAAGGCTACCTGGAAGAGATCTCTGTGGTTGCAATGTCCTATTTTTTTTTCTGAATTACTTTGTATCTGATTTAGACGGTTATGATTTTCAGCCTGGGATTTTGCATACAGATTGGGCACTGCTTTGAAACCTCGGCTACCACGCGTATTTCACGATTAGTCTCCTCAAAACCCACAACCTCTCTGGAAAAAAAAAACACCCTGTACCTTTGTGGTTTGCTTATGAAAATGGACATAACCCTAACTTAATGAGAAATATTTTTTAAAACAAAACTTTGAATAATTGAAAATGGCATTGAAAAACAACAACAACAAACTACTACAGGGAAACATTTAATTTTTAAGTATGGACTTTTTACTGACAGCATTTTAGAAATAATAACTTAAAACTGTAATTTAAAATATCACCTCTTTTTGGAAGACATGTGACCCACACATTTTTTTTTTCCCCTGGGTGATGTACTTGGAGAAAACACAGATTAAATGAGTTCAGATGCTATTAGAATGGTGCCTTTGCTCTATCTCCTGATGGCAGAACCGAACTCT
This sequence comes from Delphinus delphis, assembly GCF_949987515.2. Taxonomy (NCBI): domain Eukaryota; kingdom Metazoa; phylum Chordata; class Mammalia; order Artiodactyla; family Delphinidae; genus Delphinus; species Delphinus delphis. The sequence continues at coordinate 25,333,516 of NC_082703.1, forward strand.
GATGGTGGAACGGGGCTGAAGCACCAAGCTACAAGGTCAGGGATGGAAGAAACTGTAGTTTGAGACATGAGAGCTCTCCTCTTAAACACGGATTCCCTACTTTCTTGGTGGATGACTGATCATGGCCAGTACCTTTGAGGATATTTCATCCTAGTAAACCCACCCCCAGCACTACCTTTTGCCCATCTAAGAGCACTGAGGACACGAGGATGGGAAAGCCCTCAAATGCAAATTTAATAACCTCTGTCCTTCTGGTTGACCCCTCTTGGTATTCCTTGCTGAAGGCATGGCATCATCAGTGGTCTAGTTTCTCTATCCAGAAATCAAAGAAGCCTCGAAGCCCCTCCTCTTTACCCCTCTACATTAACTGGACCACCAGTGCCTGGATCCCCGTGAATGCTCCCAGATGCCCATTTTTCCCTCCATGGGCAGTCTGGCCTCGATTATCACTGACCTCTACTCCATCCCCAGTGTCATAAGCCCTGTCCTGCTCACAATTCTGCGAGCCTTAAGCAATTTTCTTTACTGTAGACAGAATGGTATTTTCTAAATTTTAAATCTCATTATAACCCTTCTGTGCTTAAAACCTTCCCGCGACCCCACAGCCACCAGGACAGAGGCCGATCTCGTCCGCATGCGTACAATGCCCTGCAGGAGCATTTTCCCTGCTTTCTCTGTCAACGCCATCCTTCCCCACCCCATGCTTTCTGCCTTAGCCATGTTTAACTTGTGGTCTCTTAAATTTACTTTGCCCTACTTTATGGTAAAGGCTCGGAACATCCCATTTCTTAAATTTACTTTGCCCTACTTTATGGTAAAGGCTCGGAACATCCCATTTCTGCGTGAAATAAGGTTTGCCTTTCTTGACCTCCGGGCAACGCCTACTCATCCTTCAGAGCTCAGCTTAAAAACGGCACTTCCACCAGGAAGCCCTTCTTATCTGGGAATGTGTCCTCGCCACAGCACACGTCCCACCGTCACGACTGGCTTGATCCACACACGTACTTTTGTCTCATCCAGATCGTTCATTCTTGACGTGTGCTCACCCTGCACCCTCAGGGCGCTGGGGGCTCATCCTGCAAGGTTACGGAAAGTCGTGTCTGCACCTTGGCACAGCCGCTAGCGTGAGGCTAGGCACTTCTGCTGTAGGATCCTGAGTGAGGTCAACCGCCGCTGAAGCTGCTGTCACTGTCTCTTCAGCCTCGCCAGCCTCTGGCTCACGCAGTGTATCTTCTCCTCTTACTGTTTCCCTCTGGGGTCCCAAGGACGTGGTGGGCTCGAATAGAAACGTTCCTGGGATGTACGTGCATGATTTCATGTTTCCGGTTTCCTCCGTACGGTGGTTGCTTGGTATGCAGACATGGACCAAACATCAGCTCTTTTAAGACCCCCAGCTTATTCTAGCTGTGTTATTCACAACAGCTAGACCAGCGAAGCAACCCGAGTGCCCATCAACAGATGGTGAATGGATAAGTAAACGTAGCAGGGGCGTATAGTGGAATATCATTCAGCCCCGAAAAGAAGAAATTCTGATACTCGCTGCAACAAGGATGAATCTTGGCGACATTATGTTGAGTAAAACAAGCCAGTCGTCAAAGGGTAAATACTCATATGAGATCCCTAGGGTTGTCAGATTCATAAAAACAGAAAGTAGAAGGGTGTGTTGCCAGAGGCTGGGGGAGGGTGAAGGGGGGTCAGTGTTTAGTGGGTGCAGAGTGTCAGGTTGGGAAGATGAAACGTTCTGGAGAAGATGGTGGGGACTGTCACACAGTGATGTGCTTAATGCCACCGAATGTCCACTTAAAGTGGTTAAGATGTTGTGTCCCCCCAGAGGGTGGGATGGGGAGGGTGGCAGGGAGACGCCAGAGGGAGGGGACATGGAGACATATGTACACGTATAGCTGATTCACCGTGTCATACAGCGGCCACTAACACACCACTGTAAAACAATTATACTCCAATAAAGATGTTAAAAAAAATGGTTAAGATGGTAAATTTTATGTTACGGGTATTTACCGCAGGAAAAAACAACAAACAAGCCCTGATTGGGCTCCCCCAGGTCAGCCTGGCGTATTTGTCTGTGGTCACGTCTGTCACAAGGGGCGCTTGCACTGGAGATGGCAAGGACCAGTTTCGTTCAGAAAAGTGCAAATGCCCTGGTTCCCACAGGCCTTTGGCGACACACCCAGTTCTTTATTTGAGGGTGAACCATCCCAAATAAAGGCTTTGAAGGCTTTTTCTGCTTTAATTTACCTCCCTTGGATAATTCTGAAAAAGGCTCCTACAGGGCTAGCGTTCCCTTTTCTCGATTATTTACAACAGTAGATGGAGGAGGAACTTGACGTTTCTTTGAACCCATTTGCCTCTAGGGCTTCGACCACGTGAACAGTAGATGTACCGCCCTCCCTCAGCTGACTCAGAATTTAGATGTTGTCAGATTTCCTGAGCCTGTAGTATTCTTGCATGAGTTTCTCTCTTTGCTGACCTATCTCTAGACTTTGAAACCAAACAGTAATTCTGGGGAGTCTGAAAAGTTTGACCATATAAAACTAAATAACCACTAGAATTGAATTTGAAGTATACATTCTGCTGATAGTTTTCAAAACCAGTTGTTAGCAATTATTTTTCAAAACACAAGTAAATAGCTAATGAAAATGTAACTGTGTATGTTGAAAGACACACCTTTTATTCTGAGAGTAATGGGACCAGACGTCGGTTTCAAGAGGTTATAGTGGAATTGAGCTATATTTTGTGAGGACTCTGACAAAAGAGCTAAATGAGAGCCGAGAAGAAAGATTAAAAATCGATAGAGAGACATTCCTTGTGCAGGTTAACAACTAGAAAAGCCAGTCTGCAGGTATCGAGCAGATACAGTGCGGATTTCATTCTAAACGCTGCCTGCATTTTATTAATATTTTAAAGGAAACACAGAATTGAACTATGTGATGTTGAAAGCATTGATTATGTGAAATTACTGCAAAATAAGAATATTTATGACATTAAGTTATAGAATTGGGATATTATTATCAAAAATATTTCTAAAAAACATCAAAACATCTACTGCTAGATTTTCCATAAACCTGCTGCATGTATAACTTTAGTAGTTAGTGCCACGGTCATTGCTGTGTGGTTCTACTGTCCTCATAGCCCATCTTTTACAGGTGTTTCCTACACGACCTTAGAGGTGCCTGTTACTACCTATTCTTCCAAAGCGTCACCTGGAAAATCAGGCCCATTTTAGGAAAATTTCAAGGGGCTCCTTCAAGCAGGTTTGTCCACAGTAGATACTCAGCTCATCAAGTTCACTAGAGCTGGCCCCTCCCGCTCTTTGAAGAATGTTTCATGAATGGTACAGGGTTTAACCTGACCAAGCACCCTTACAAGGTTCTGAAGCCCAGCGTCCTGGAGGCTTAGAAGGTTAGTGGTAAGTGTCCTTTCTTCACCCACCCCCAAAGGTTAACCACTTTTTTGAGGCTTTTATTTTGAATTTTGTGATTTAACATTTTATTTCTATTAAATAAACCCTAGAATCTCTTGGTTGTCAGTTTATTCAATATGATGTTCATTATGAATTTGAGACATTGAGCTCAAGGCGTATTTTAAAACTTTGTTGTATTAATGAAAACCATCTAGAACTATCTTTTGCATTTTTCCTAGACATGAAACTCTTCCAAGGCTTAATGTTTATGTTTTTATCTGGTTTTTCAAATTCCTCAGTTTTTTTCAAGATTATTTTGATGATCTTTATTCCCTAGAAGAGCATACTTAACTGAGATTCACGGACAAATTTTCAGAACACGAACAGTGTATTTTACAGAAACGTTCTACCAGTGACTACTTATTTGTGATCTTACTATGCATCTACATTTTACCTACTGTCCTCACAGTTTTCCTCAACATTTTATCTACATCACTTTTAGTCAAGGAATGTCATTTTTCATGAAATGGGAAGAAGTTAACATCCAAAGGGGATTCAAGATAAACAATCTTCTTGAAAATTGGTAAAAGCAGCAAGGCTGCTAAAACCCATTGATTCTGAGTATCTTAATTTTATGTTTTGACATGACTTGGGGACCTTAGCTACCATGACGGGTTCCAGCCTGTGTCAGTAGTGATGACAAAGTGCTTCAGTTCCCCACCATCTTCCTAGGAGCTGGGCAGATTATCTTGGTCTCAGAAACCTTTCCATTTGTTGTCACACTGGGTTTTTCAAAATTATATAATTGAAATAATCAGCCTTTTTTTCTTTCGCCATTTCAATGTTTCTAGCCTTCCATTTTGAACTCCTTGAAGGCACATTATCTTATCGGTCTCATCTCTACATAGTGATGATAAATGGATGTGTTGGGTGAGTTAATGAACATGAGTTTAGACACCAAAGTAGGATTTGGGATTTTCATGGTTTTAAAAAAATTAACTAATTAATTAATTTAGGCTGTTCCGGGTCTTCGTTGCGGCATGGGGACTTCCTGGTTGAGGCACGCACACAGGATTTAGTTCCCCGACCAGGGATTGAACCCAGGCCCCCTGCGTTGGGAGCACAGACCACTGGACCACCAGGGAAGTCTCTCATGTTTTTTTTTTTTCCCTCAAAACAGCAATAGAAAGAGTAAATATAAAGTCCCTTAAAAAATTAGAATACAGCAACAGCCTAAGAGTAATTTCATCCTCAGCGGTATCCAGAGTTTGTGTCCAACATGCATTATGAATGTACATTGTTTATGTACCTGACATGGCTGAGTGGCAGCTCTCCTGGCCACAACATTACCTCACGATGATTTATACACTGTTTTATACCCCCAAGAAATCTAGGCATATAGAGAGTTGACATAGAGTTCTTGTCTGGAAAGAGAGACAAAGCATAGGAGAGACATGTGAACAAATAATTATATTAACAGTTACTTGGGTGTCAAAAGCAATCAGGAAATGTCCATTGAGATGAAAAGGAAATGGCATAAAATTACAAAGAACACAACTGAAAGTTATATATTTTATTCAAAGTCACACAGGCCACCTGGAGGTTTACAAGGCATGAATCACACAGAGGTATTGTGTGGGGCTTGTGAAAATCTGTGGACAATGACCTTCACGACATTCAACTGGAAACAGTCACCCAAGTAACAACTGACATAGCAAGACCCTCTTAAATGCATTCCTTATCTGTCGCAATGTCTTTTTTTTTTTTTATGCTGGGGGTAGGAGTTTATTAATTAATTAATTTATTTTTGCTGTGTTGGGTCTTCGTTTCGGCGCGAGGGCTCTCTCTAGTTGTGGCAAGCAGGGGCCACTCTTCATCGCGGCACACAGGCCTCTCACTGTTGCGGCCTCTCTTGTTGCGGAGCACAGGCTCCAGACGCGCAGGCTCAGTAGTTGTGGCTCACGGGCCTAGTTGCTCCGCGGCATCTGGGATCCTCCCAGACCAGGGCTCAAACCCGTGGCCCCTGCATTAGCAGGCAGATTCTCAACCACTGCACCACCAGGGAAGCCCTGTCGCAATGTCTTTGAAGATCTACTTCTTAAAAAAATTCAGTTTAAAACTGCATGTGACTATGTTATTTTAAATTATACTTTATATTACATATTTTATACTAAATTAAATTGTGATAACCCCCAAAGCAAAGTTTTCAAAATACGACATTGTCTCACTTCCAGTCTTTCTAAAAATAAGAAGAAAAAAATTAAATTCTCTGTTTACATGTTTTACAAAACAGCAAAAAAGTAAAAATTCTGAGTATCTTTATTTACACGCTGATGCAAAAGAATGATTCTGTGAATGACTTGTGTGTATTATTTTTATCCAATTGAAATTATAATTATTTGAAAAACATGCATGATCAATTGCTTGAAAAACAGCACAAACGTGGCGAAAAAGTGCCTTTGGAATGTGGTAGACTGTTTCATAATCTTCTTAATCTCCATCTTCTTAATTTTCCATTTATTTCACGGTTCCATTAGGTGGCACTGTGAGAATATTGACAGGCAGAGCAAATCCATCCCTTTGTAACAAACGCAAATTTTTTTTTTTTTGGTAATTCTGATTTTATTTTGTTAACTTTTAAAACCTTGTTATTTAAGGTAGTTCGGTCATTATGCAGCTCAACGTGTTTTAACTCCTAGACTCCTGGTCCAAAGCCCAAGAGTCCTGGAAACACTGCGGGGCGGGCCCTGTAAGTCTCAGATGATGGGGCTCTGATCTGGAGAAGCTGGTCCAGGAGGGGCCCAGGAAGAAGGGGGCCCACTGTCCTGTGGTGGAAACAGCTTCAGTGAGTCCTGGGGGCAGCCAAGTGCTCTGGGACTCCTCGCAGGGAGCTGGGCAGCAGCTGTCGCCAGTTGAGACGGGACAACTCAGGGCAGCGTGGACAGTGTCTCTGCAGAAGGACCAGCTACGGACAAGCCCTGAGCCTGGGTGTTGTGTTAGAGCATCACGCAGGCTGGGAGACCCCCGTCCCTCCCCACTGTCCAGAGGGAATGAGGGTAACAGCAGCAGGTGGAAGGCGCTGAGGACACTGGGATCACTCATATACGAAGAGTAACCATGAGTAATTAACTTGATTGTGGTCGTCATGTCATATGAACACGTGCGCTAAATCTCACCTGTTGGGCCCGTTACAAACAAACCAACGTCACGATGTGCAACGTAAGTATACACAGTTCCTGCCAACCTTTCCTCAACAAAGCTGGAAAAAATTTTAAAGATAATGGAGTATCTGCTTGGGTTTGTTATCCTTTGGAATATTGGTAAGACATGGTTAATATAGTCTATTACGTGTGATTTTAGGTGCCGAAAAATATGTTATTGTGCGTAAAGGTGTAAATTTATAAAAATAGCCAAACTGGAGATAGGAACTTGGCTTTCAGATCATTATAAATATTGCCTACAAAAACTTCACCTGGCTGAAATGTCTCTTTAATATTGGTTCCCATTTTTTGCATGTAATGATTTGATTAGATGTCTCTTTGGCACTTATTTAAATAACCTGTCCTTTGGTTAAACATATGTTTTATAATGAGGAACATTAAAATAGTATATTATAGTGTTTTGGTCTGGAAAAAAAACATAAAAGGAATACAGCTGAAGTTTGTAGTGCCTAGAAGTACTGAGCAAAATCTCACATTCCTCCTAAAAAATAGTCCCTCGAAAGCCCAGGGACTGTACACACCGCATCTGGGTGCGCTTGGGAGAGCCTCTGGTCTCCTGGGACCACGGAACCACAGGGATGTTTGGAAAGGCCACCCAGGTCGCCTCGTATGTTCGCTCCTTTCAGGGCCTCTCTGACGTGGGGTAGGGTTCCCAAAATCTCTATGAACACACGATGAGGCCATAGGAACAAGTCAGAAGGGGTTAAATCAATGATCCCCACTTGGATCCAGAGTCATGCTGGGGACTGTGGTGACTTTCTCCACCGGTGTAGAATGAGCGAATCCGGGGGTCTCTCTGGGGGACAGGTTTCATCACACACCTGTAATACGTGGTGGGCGCTGCACTGTAACCTCTGCAGCCACCAGGCAGAGAGGGTCCCTCATTTTCCTCATGGTCTCGGAGTTGGGCCACAGGGTCCTGCACACACAGTGAAAATGATGTGCAGCTCTACCAGCTGTTCACTTTCCTACAGACCTGTTCACTCTCCCACGGATCTGTTCACTCATTAATCTACTACATATATATTTTTGGCATATGGAGTGCATATGGACGTCCTGGAAGCTCATGGAATTTTTATTCTGGTTCATGTAGCAGCTAAAAGAGCACAAAAATGCAGAACCTGGCAGCCAGCCGCAGACACATTGACTCAGAACCTGCATTTTTGTAAGATTTCCAGGCCGTCCTCACACACATCACAGTTTGAGAAGGGCCTAGTACACTGCAGCCTGCAGATGGTTAGTGCAAAAGAAAGGGTAGCACGTCACTTTCAAAGTTGCAGTTTACTATGTTCATCTCTTATTGAGGATAAAAAACCAAGGGACCACTGAAGGCAGTTGTTGCAGGGAGAAGTCGTATCGTTTATAACTGATCAGAAATAATAAGACCGTCATTACCAACCACGTGGAACCTGACTCGCGTTTGACCGCGACCCACCAGCCTCCTTTGATTGCTGCTGGCCGCTGGCCTTTATCCACTTGCTGCCCCTTAACTATCTGATCAGAAGGTGGATAAGATGGAGGAAGGAGATGAGAAGCATCGGATTGATCCATCTTGTGATTTCCTTGGAAGCTTGGAAACTGCTTGACGGGGAGAATGCAGGCATTAGCGGGTAGAGTGTGCGGGGATTAATCTGAGTCTTGTCCCTTTAGTGTTGCTACTTGGCTCCACAGCGAGAGAGAAGCCGGGCAGTTTCCGGTTGTGAGGAAAGTACCCTCACCTCATCCTTAATAGCTGGAATCGTTAACTGTCTTGTTCTTTATTTGTCTCTTCTCCAATGAATCAGACAAACACATTTGCGGCGAATGCTACTATAGAATTAGCTTTCGACTGAGCTCTCAGAATCAGCCATTGCCCCCCCAACAGTAATATTTCTGAAAGTCTCGAAAACCTCTTTATTCAGAGTTTAAGTGGGGGCTTTGTCATGGATTCTTTGGTTCCTCTACCCACTCCCATTACTATTAGAGTGCTTAAAAGATAGAAAGGACGCTCAAAACTGATGCAGGAGAAGACCTTACAGGTTACATGTTCGAGTTGGGAGGGGAAAGGCGAGTAGGGTTGCGATGTTGGCTGTCTAAGTCACCATGGCCCAGGGGCAGGTAGACTTCTCATTCTGTTGACACAAGGTCAATGGAAATCAGCTTCACTGCCCGCCAAGTCCACACCTCGGGGTTGGGTGGCCTCATGGTCGCTGTTTTTTAATTGCACTTTCTTGGATTCCCCATTTTGCTCTCCATCCGCATCCCCTTCAGCAGCCTTCCCTGTGGCGTCAGACAAAGGAGCATGATTTGATATTACTGGAAACTCATCCAGGAGATGGTCAAGCTGCCTTTTCCCAGCAGGTTCATGAAAGGATCATGAAAGACAAGTGATGATGGCGATTGCTAAGATGAATTCAAATAAGTCAAATTGGGAAGGAGAATCCCATAGCAGGGATTGGAGTTCACTCATTCAGACTTAAGTCTCATATATGCTTTCCCTCTGATCCTACAACCTAGAATCAAACAAACAAACCCCCCCCCCCAAAAAAAAACCAAAACCTATCTCTATGGCAGAATAACAGAAAGGATGACCCAAATTTAAGGTATACTCTGTTTGCCTCTTTCTGGAAAAATTGGGTCCAGGAAAAACACATACATTGGACATGGTACTTCTGAGAGCAGGATGTTTCTCTCTGTCATCTTGTCACCCATGTCTTTTCCTCTCCTACATCATCTAAATTTCTAGCAACTTGCTCTCAGTCTCCGACAATATTGAGAACACTGCTCTGTGTGCAAAGTCATATATCTTTAACACAAAGAAAATGAACAGTCTTTTGTCATGCCTTCCAGGATCCCAAAAGGGCCCATTATTTTGCCTGGTTTGATGCCATTATCAGCAGCACAAAGTAGAAGCAAACTTCTAATAAAATTCAGCTATTTTAGAGGCTGTATGATTCCACATTTTCACACCTCTTCTGGTTAGCTACCTCTTACAGCAAGTTCATCTACCGGCCCTTTGTTCACCCAGCGATGAAGAATGTCTTGGTCCCTGCGATCAGAACAGGAATTATCAGGTACACAGATCTTTCCATCACCAAGGCCCTTTACAGTCACCACTGAGCTAATTCACACAACACCCCTGGGAGAGGCCCACCTGGGTCTTCTTGATGATATTATGGGGGCTTGACCACTACGTGCTGAACTCTGACTCTGCAGTGAGGACTGCTCTGATGCTTCAGTTTAAATCTGGTGTAATTTTCATTCATCCTAGTGGACGCTGCAATGAGTATATCTTTCTAAATTAAACAAAATGAAGAGATCCAAATTTCTAAATATTTAAGTGTATCTCTGTGCCACATAACCACACGAATTCATCTTTTTCTTCTTCATGAGAAATAAGTTTACCCAACATATCTCCTGTTACAGATTCCACCACCATTTCTTGAGGGCCTGGTAGGAACCAAACCTGTGAGAATCGGTGAATGCAAATCTCTGAGAAACACAATCCTGTCCTCAAGAAATTCAGACCCCAGTTGTGAGAGACAGAGCTGTAGGCCAATGGTTATACAACAAAATTTCCATACAACAGTTAAGTAAAAAGCGCAGTGGGAATTTCGAGGTATACTTAGTGGTTCATCACATTTTCATGACCTCATTATTCTGAAAACATTTTTTATAGAGCATCACAGGACACTGAGAACACTATGTTTTGAAGAAGAAATAAGAGCTGTGTTGTGAGCCTGAGATATGCAATAGGGTATAGGGAGTGAACTCATGAAACTAGATGGATTTTAATTTTCTTTCCAACCCTAACAGTTGTTCTCTGGTACAATGACCAGCTCAGTGAGTTGGACCACTAGATAGTTTTCACTCTCCTAAAAATAACTCTGTGTGTATATGAGTGTAAGTGAATCAATAACAATTCTTTTTGTGTATAGTGCCTATAACGGGGGAGCACAGGCACAGTCTTAAAGGTACCCAGGATCTTTTGATCTTTATAAGCAACCATGTCCATCAGCTGGCAATTCTGGGAATTGAATCGGGAAGGTATTTCATGGACACGTAGATTGTTGGACCTAAAAATGGTCTGTTCTTGGATCCATTGTGTTGGTTTATTCCAGCTTGCTTACTGAGCAAGGGGATGACTCCAGTGCAAAAGGGATTGATAACATATTTAAAATCAGTGGTAGAAACAGAAGCAAAACCCACATCTCTGGGGTGTTTTTCCTCTTTACCTGGATGTTAACCCACATGTATTGCGTGCACAGCTTCTTAAAGGAAGAAGCCCGGAATTAAGAATTAGGCAAACTTGGTTTGAACTCTGGTTTCTCCAACTGTAAGATGAAGTTGAAAACAGACTCTAGTGACTGTGTTTTGGCTGATTTTTCAAAAGCTAGGTTTAATGCATTAATTCTGAGACAGTCTAAGCAGGATTTGCTAAGATATCTTGAAATTGCTTTTGTGTTCCTGTCACAGACACTGAGCGGAAGGGAGACACTGGCGATTGAAGGGCTAAAAGTAGCACTGGCTGTCATTCTTCAGTGACGAAGCTCTGTCACCTTTATCAGATGGAGGGGACTGAGGAGAACGTCTCAGGACCATACCCTTCTGACATCTGGGGACAGCTTCAGATTCATGGCTTGAGATGTTTTGGCCCTAGCTGACTAGCTCCTGAGGCAGAGTGAAGAGAGACAGCCGGAGAGGGAGGGAGCTGCACTCCACTCACCTTTAACAGAGGGACGGGGTGCCCACCAGCCTCCCAACGGTCGGGTGCACCATCTTGAAATATCCTCCCCCAGAGCTTCCTACGGGGGGAAGGGGGTGTCAGAGAAAAAGACTGCAGGCATATCATTGTGTACAGCAGGTGAGAATGCCAAACTGACCAGGCGATGCACAAAACTGTGACCACAGGCACTCCTTTGGATCGTCCTTCTCGGGGGGCTTTGCAAAGAATCCATCAAGCACCCCACAGGAGACGACCCAAAAGCCACCCTGCAAACGTGCAGCGTGAACAGGACTTTTCTTCCCGCCTGATGCTCTTTTTTCCCTGACGTGTCTTTCTCTGAGTAAGTTGGGGACATAGAACTAGAACATGTTGGAAAGATCTAAAGTTGGGCTGATTCAAGTGATGTCAGAAGTTTCCAGTTGGATGCAGGATTGGAATTTTTATATTAATTTGAACTGGACATTTTACTACTTGAGGGTAAAATGAAAAAGTATGGATTCTCCTCAAGATTCCCTCCAAAGGTTGGGGGAAGAATAAATCTATACAGTAAACCTATAGGTGAAAGTACGGAGGAAGAATAAAGTTAAGTTCTCTTTTCACCTTCCTGAGTTCAGCTGATTTAACAGACGAGCTGATTATTAATTATGCAAACGTTAGCAAGTTATTAAAGATTTACCACAATTTCTCCATTTTATCTTCTTTCATGTTTGTGTGAGGATACACTGAATGCTTGCTACACAGTAAGCAATAAAATACAAAAGAATAAAATGAAGGCCTCCAATTCTTCTGAACCACTTTACCTTCTATATAAATGTGGGACCAGGAGAAATAGAGGATTAAAAAATTAAAATTAAGGGGCTTCCCTGGTGGCGCGGTGGTTGAGAGTCTGCCTGCCGATGCAGGGGACACGGGTTCATGCCCTGGTCCGGGAGGATCCCACATGCCGCGGAGCGGCTGGGCCCGTGAGCCATGGCCGCTGAGTCTGCGCGTCCGGAGCCTGTTCTCCGCAACGCGAGAGGCCACAACAGTGAGGGGCCCGCGTACCGCAAAAAACGAAAACAAAAACAAACAAACAAAAATTAAAATTAAAAAAAATTTTTTTGGCTGTGCTGCTTGGTATGTGGGGTCTTAGTTCCCCAACCAGGGATGGAACCCGTGCCCCCTGCAGTGGAAGTGTGGAGTCTTAATCACTGGACCGCCAGGGAAGTCCCAAGGACAATTTTAAAAATAAATTTGTTGGTAAATGGCTTCAATGAGTATCAACTGTAAAAACAGTAATAATAATTTCCTATGCTATTTAAAATATATGTATAATAAAAATGCATGAGTACAGAAATGCAGAGAGGAAGGTAAAGGGAGTGAAGGTGCTCGAAGTTTCCAGGTTTTTGTGCAACAGCGAGTGCACTTTGTGTTAGGCTGTAATGAGTGAGGGGTGCCTATTGCAGTTTCTAGGGAAACAACGAAAGAGTAGTGAAAGGACTCATTACTATCAAGTTAGTCAAGAAGAAACCAATTAAAGTTTATTATACTATTAAAGGTAGATTAAGACTTTTTTTCCAGAAAAAATATAGGTACTAATAAGCTCTTTTGGCAGCCCTTCTTTTATTTATTTTATTTTATTTGCGGTACATGGGCCTCTCACTGCTGTGGCCCCTCCTTCTGCGGAGCACAGGCTCCGGACGCGCAGGCTCAGCGGCCATGGCCCACGGACACAGCCACTCCGTGGCACGTGGGATCCTCCCGGACCGGGGCATGAACCCGCATCCCCTGCATCGGCAGGCGGACTCTCAACCACTGCGCCACCAGGGAAGCCCCAGCCCTTCTTTTAAAAATCACTTTCTGTAGAAGCGCTACTGTTCATTTATGAAACTATGGCTACTGACTTTAAATAGGATTCAGTTTATGTTCAGATATTTCTTAATGTAGTCTTTATGTATTATTAAAATAACTTAAAGCAGAATATCAATTATTTATTGATGCTATTATTTAAATAATAATCGATATAATACTTCTAGAAAGCATTCATTCTTTTTCTGACAAAAGTTGATGATTTTTCCATGATTATATCCCTTTACATTTAAATTACCTACTAATACATTTTTCCAGATGAATTCTGCTACCAAAGTGTAGAGGGGTTGAGAAAAATGTTCCCTTTTGCAGTACTGAGGAAGAACACTGTCATTTTAAAAACTAGTTGCATGGAAATAAATATAACATTTGAATGCTTGTATCCGTGAACACAGATTATTGAACAACGTATGTATTTGCTAATTGCACCATATAATTGCATCACAGTCATGGAATTGTAGCAAAATAATTTTCCTTTACTGAACCAGGGGTAAAATCCCAAGGAAAAAAAGCTCTTTTATTTGGTATTTGGTACCACAATTGTATAATGTTCTGTTTTTTCCTGAATTTCTCCAATACAAAATCTGAATTATTTGCAGCAAAGTTTTATCTCTTCTATGAATACACTGCAAAGCCAGCTGCCTCTGCATCTCCAACTCAGGCAGATGTCTGGAGCCTTCTGTGAGCGTCATGCCAGAGTGTTCCATTACGTAGTCCTTGGGAGAGGAGGCCAAGGGGAGTGCAACCAGTCTACCCTTTATCATCCTGGCTTGATGCCAAAGCCCAACGAAGCTTGGCCTGAGCTCTGTAGTAGAGCTACAGTGTGGTGAAGGAAATTCTAAACTTCGTGGGGACTTTCCTATTTATTGCACTTAAAATTAAGCAATAAGGTCTTTTTTTTTTTTTTTTTTGGCTGTACGCGGGCCTCTCACTGCTGTGGCCTCTTCCGTCGCGGAGCACAGGCTCCGGATGCGCAGGCTCAGTGGCCACGGCTCACGGGCCCAACCTCTCCGCGGCATGTGGGATCTTCCCAGACCAGGGCACGAACCCGTGTCCCCTGCATCGGCAGGCAGACTCTCAACCACTGCGCCACCAGGGAAGCCCAGCAATAAGGTGTTGCTAGGGTGTAACCGGGCCTTTGCTTGACTTCCGTCACAATATCAGCTGATGCTTACGGGGCATTCAGTGGGTCCCAGGCACTGTTCAAAGTGCTTAACACCCGTTAACTCAATTCTCGCTAGCACCCCAGGAGTAGTTATAGTATCTTACTGAGGTGTGGAGAGCCTGAGGAACTTGCCCCAGGATCACACAGCCAGCAAAAGACGCTGTCAGAATTCCAGCCCTCACCATCTGCTCCAGAGTATCTGCCCTTAACCCTGTCTACACTGTGTGGCAGGGACAGTTGCAATGAGATTCACAATATCTGGTCCTCCTCTGTCTCAGGAAGTCCTACTTCCCTGACTGCAGGCATGGTCAGTGAAATGTGGGCGGGAACGAGGCACCTCACATCGCAGCTAGCGTGGCTAAAGCATCTGGCGGTGTTTCCTCACTCTCTGTCCCTCCCTCCCCTTTTCCCAAGAGTTGTCACCAGATGTGGAGCTGTGTTAGTGTCCTGAGACGGTGGCGCTTCCGTTAGTCTGAGTGACAGTGGTGGTGGAGGGGCTCATAGGAGCTCAGCAACAGGACTTTCAACCGAATTATAAGAGGCCTGAAGCAGCTCTGGTTTCAAGTAATTAAAGAACCCATCACACAGTGAGGAACATTTTTTGGTTCTTTTATGCATGAGAAAAATGTAGACTTTCCTTGCAAGTAAAAACCGCATGCTTAGAATAACTCATATTTTTTACATTTAAATGTTCAATATGAAATTTTATGCTCATGAAATTGAAAAGAAAGCAACTTTTTAATTGTAAGATTATATAAACATATGTTGCAAAATGGCTGTCTTTTTGCTGAAATATCATGTTTGAGGTGTTTTTTGTACCTTTGGTTAAATGATTTATCTTTTCAGAACAGAATACTGGTGAGATACATTGAAGGCAAAAACCTTTGCAACTACAAATGTTCTTCCCTTATTTTTTCTTTCTTTTGAAAGTCTTTACTTATTTTCTAAATGAAAAATTATACATCAATTTTTTAAAATGTGTTTTTGAGGGAGTAGCAATTACTAGTAAATCAGTGAAAAGCATGACTTTATATGGCACTGAATCACACTCCAGACAGATCTCCCAAAAGATCATAAATAATATGAACTGTTGAAGTAAAATTGAAACCTCAGATGATAAATAACAATTTATTTCAATAGAATGAACTAGAAATATCAAGTCTATAGCATTCCCTTCAAATGTAAGGCAAATGGATACTTTCCTTTTAGGGCTAATAGCAATAATCCTTTTCTCACCATGAAACAACAAACCTATAAAATATAACTGAAAAAGCAATCTACTGAAATGTGCAAATGAAGATACATAAATTTAAAAAAATCAAATATATAATTTCAAAGGAGCTAAATCCTATTCGTTCCTCAATATGGTTAAGTAAGGAGTTTCTTATGTATTTCACTGATAGGCAATATAAAAGCAAGTCAGAATCTAATTCCCTCACACTGGACAAGGAACCATAAAATAAGCTGCTTTGTAATAAGGGCATAATTCTTTCCTCTGTGCATACGATGTCAATCAACATTTTGGATGTGAATTTCCAAAGGGGCTTACCATCTCATTGTTTATCCTTCCCATCTTGCTCCAGGATCTTTGAAGTTGTTGGAGGATTTCTCTATGTATATTTTGGAGTTTGGCAAGAAAAGAAAGCAAGCTATTTTCTACGCTTAGGGATCTGAGATACAAACAAATTATGTGATTTGACTGTGCAGAAAGTGAGCTTCAAAATCTCTGCTAGAAGCTGGGTTGTTTGCAGGGATTCAAAGCCAGAAATGTTTCCTTGAAACCAGATCCCATCCCATTCTTTTCTTACCTACGTATGTGTTTATCCTTCTATTTTCCTTTCTTTTTATCTCTGAGGGAGAGGATAATTTAATAGTAAGTTTATCTACTTTAATGTAGACACATGAATCCAATTAAAATAAGAACTCTACCTTGCTACAAAATGATTTAGAGCACGTTTCACTTAACAAGTGCTGGATTTGAAGACACGGAAGACTTCATTGGACTTAAAGGTCCATGTGGTCATGACAAATAAATTCTGCATCTTCCAAAGGAAGGGAAAACCCAACAAAAAAATCGCCTCATGTGAGAGCAGACACAGAACTCCTTTTAGAGGTGTGATGGCTAATTTTCTGTGTCAGTTTGGCTGGGCCATGGGGTCCAGCGGTTTGTTCAAACACTAGTCCAGATATCACTGTGAAGGTATTTTTTAAAATAAGGTAACATTTACATCAGTAGACTTTGAGTAGAGCAGCTTAGCCTCCATGATATGGGTGGGCCTTGTCTAATCAGATTAGCCTCCATGATATGGGTAAGCCTCATCGACTGGGCCTTAAGAGCAAGGACTGAGATTTCCTGAGGAAGGGATTCTGCCTCCAGACCATGAAATAGAAACCTTGCCTGAGTTTCCAGTCTGCAACCCTGCAAAGTTCAGACCCAAGAGGACAACATCAATTCTTGCCTAGGTTTCCAGACCCCCACAGGCCTCACAGACACGCCAGGCCCCACAGTCACATGAGCCAATTTCTTAAACCCTATCCCTTAGGTGCCCTCTCTCTGAAATATCCAGAATGTTTTCTCCAACCAGCTTTGGCTTGGTACAATTACATTGAACACGGAAGGTAAGATACGCACAGTTATGTAAATTGTATTCATAATACTGATTTTTTGGATTTAAAATTTAAGTGTGTAAACTTTTATGGAAATGTAATTACTTACAAAGCTATAAAGAGCATAGATAAATGGAGTTATAATCTAAAAACAATGAAAATATATATTATGTCAATTTTTTACCAATTCCCTAAAATTGTGATAGTACTCTATACGTTCTACCAAAGGATAAAATTGAACATTTCTTGGTTTTGTTTTATTGTCTGAGATAATCTCCAGCAAAGTAGTAATTTTTTAACATGAAGGGGAAAGACTACAATCAAAAGGAAAAAAATGGTAGGAAACAGAAAAAAATGCAAGAAACAAAATTAAAAATAATCATCACATCCTCAATACATAAGGGGCGCGTGTGTGTGTGTGTGTGTGTGTGTGTGTGTGTGTGTGTGTGTGTGTGTTCTGTTTCTCTCAGGGGAATCCTAACTAAGAACTAAGACCGCATATCAGGCAACCCTTCTGTTGCCTCTTTCTCTCTTTCTTGGTGAATGCTGAGCGCTGATTTGATCGTGCATCCCTGGTGGCAGCGTCTATTCTTTTGCTCCTCCAAGGCCTTCCAGGTCGGTGTTGGCTCAGCAGCACCACCCTCTCTGGCTCCCGGGCTCTGTCTCCAGCGTCCTCTGGGCAGCGGAATTCCACACAATGGACTAAGCACCTGATGTGACCTCACGACCTAAGGGAGCAGGCGGCTGCCCTCGCGTGCTGTTGGGGGAATGAGGCCATGGGTGTTGAACATCGCTAATTAAGCCAAACAGCCTTAGTTTTCGTACGTCAGTATTGTTCTCGTAAAGCAAGGTGGCAACGACATGTATTTTGCCATCAGATCATTGCTTCATGAGGACACCCTCATAAACTGCAGAACTGTAAAATTATTGCTCTTCTGATGGTAAAGATGCTTCTCTCAGCTGCTCATGTCATTTCCTCTTGAGCTCCGTTAAGCCTTAAGTGTTTAAGAATTTTGATACATCATCTCCAGAACGCTGTCCTGATGACTTTGGGAGTCTGTCTATTGGCTTAGCCTAGAAATGCAATCCGAAAATCAATCTAACTTCTGACTTTGGTAACTATCTATATAATTGCATAAGACTTTTGTTTTACCCTGTGTTACCTACAACATGTCACTTTTCACACGAGTTACTAAAAAAAAAGATATGGTAGAAAAAACTGACATATTGACATTAATAATTGAACATCTAAGAACAGAAAAAGTAGAAAATAAAGGACGGCATTGTGTGCGTATGTGGGGGGTGCGTGTGTGTGTGTCTTGGTGTGTGTGGTGTGCTTACCACCTAAATTTGGTATCATGCCATTTCTTAATCTAAATTTGACATTTCAGGATATTCCAATTAAATTACACATTTAATCATCTGTCTTCCCAAAATGCCAAAAAATAAAATAATAGTATTAAGGATGACAACAGCAACTAGGTAGGGAGAACAGTGGAGCAAAGAAGCGTCTATGTTCCCGAAAGATTGGAAATGGATGGAGGAGTGTTAGCTGGCCTAGCTGGCCTGCAGAAGCGGTTGAAAGTGACTGAAAGGGAGTGAGGACCCAATCCCTCCTCCACCTCATGCTGCCAGGTGGCTCCGTCCCTGATGTCCCATTTCATGTGCAGCACACGCAACAGATGGTGGGTTCCTCTTCTTAAAAAATGAAAACAGGCAGGCTCTCCAGGCCAGGCCAGTGGAGGGAGGAGGGGGGTCAAGAGATGGAGACCAGGCGGACTGGTTCAACATCTGTAAACTTGCAATGGGAATCACCCTCGTGCAGCCCTTCCACCAGCAAATCTCCAGTGAGATACAGTCACCCAGGAAAAGTACTGAAAGATTCTTCTGTGGAGAAAGTGGATGCAGATAGAAAAAAAATCCTATAATACTGATACAGAGATTCCCTAACAAAAATCCAGTTTACCTGAAAAGTGAGGTTCCCCCAGTCAAAAGACTTATCGGCGCCCACAAAGCTTTTAATGACATGGTTAATGAAAGTCTCATTCTTAAGTATGAACCGAGCCCTAAGGGTTACCAGACACTTACGACACAAAAGAGTACACTAAGTAAAAGAAACACAAAACAACTAAAACTGGAACTCCAAGGACACCAAGAACTAGAATTAACATTGTCAGAGAAATAAGGGAAACTATTGCACCCATGAGACAAGAATCAACGGCATAAAGTGAACAGCTGGGGAACCCATGGGAACTCTTGGGAACGAATCATATGGCAGCTATAATAGAAACGTCATCAGAGGCCCTGGAAGGCGATGCTGAGGACAACCTCCATGAGTTGAATGGAAGAGTAAAGAAAAGATACAGGGTATTTTTGAAATCCTACTGGAATTGCAAACAAAATAGGGTAGAGGTAAAAATAAGATTTTAAGTTTATTTATTTAATTATTTAATATTTTGGCTGCGTTGGGTCTTTGTTGCTGCGCGCGGGCTTTCTCTAGTTGTGGAGAGTGGGGGCTGCTCTTCATTGCGGTGCGCGGGCTTCTCATTGCGGTGGCTTCTCTTATTGCGGAGCATGGGCTCTAGGTACCTGGCCTTCAGTAGTTGTGGCTTGCGGTCGCAGTAGTTGTGGCTCGTGGGTTCTAGAGTGCAGGCTCAGTAGCTGTGGCGCACGGGCTTAGTTGCTCTGCAGCACGTGGGATCTTCCTGGACCAGGAATCAAACCCGTGTCTCCTGCATTGGCAGGCGGATTCTTAACCACTGTGCCACCACGGAAGTCCCTGTAGTGCCCTCTTACTGCTACTGTAAAAACACACTTATAAGATGCTTTAAAGCAACTGTTTCCCCAAGCTTTATTAGTGAGCTAATAAAATGAGAACAATGGGTCTAGATATTCCTAACATTTCTATGGAAAAAGTTACACCATTCTCATTCAAGGTTAATGATGAGGCTCTGGGTCATTTATAAGTGCTAAATTGGCCTGTGATGTTTTGATTTGTCAATAAATAATGACTAGACAGATGGACTGTAAGCCAGAAATTATGTATGAGCGACCTCGGTGATCAATCTCACGAACGTTTGTATAAATGACTCACCATATTATTCAAAGTCAAGGAGAGATTTGATCACTTATGCAATG
This sequence comes from Delphinus delphis, assembly GCF_949987515.2. NCBI lineage: Eukaryota > Metazoa > Chordata > Mammalia > Artiodactyla > Delphinidae > Delphinus > Delphinus delphis. The sequence continues at coordinate 25,353,618 of NC_082703.1, forward strand.
GCAGCATAAAAGGACTAAAATAAGGTAGAATTAAGTATGAGGGAGAGAGAAATTGAATGAAGTTTGAAAAGGTGCTTCGTTCACCAATAACTACAGTGACAGTATGATATGGTTCCCGTGGAATAATTTGCAAAAAACATTTACATACATTATCTTTTCAAAAAGTTTTGCAATACTGTAAGATAGGCAGTAAAGATTGTGCCCATTTTTTTCAGGTGGTAACTCAGAAAGGTTATATCACTGATAAATAATGAAACTGCAATTCAACTCCAGACCTTATGCCTCCAGAACCAGTTGGTCCACTGTTACGTTCTGTGGTCTCTCTGTGAGCCTGTGAGATACACATACTCATGACGCTCATCTAGACACATGGCTTGGATAGTCACACATGCTTATTAGAAATAGTTTAGGGTTCAGTGTGTGTGGATGTATAGGAAATATGTGATATTTTCTTTGGGGGAGTTATATTATTAATAATACACAACATGCCTGTATTTCGATTTTAAATTCAAATTTAATTAAAAATATTTCGTTATCAATTTGACAAGAAAATGAAAGTTGAAGGCAATTTTGTATGAAAAATACTGCACTCCGGATTATGAGGAAAGTTTGGGCAGAAATAGAATTCTGTTTACATATGCTCTTCTTTATTGTCTTTATATCAGTCTTCGGTGCAATTATTTCAACAATTATTTGTTAATCTATCTAATGCTTTCGGCAGTTTCTGCTCAGAAAGCACTAGTCACACTACATCATAGTTGAATGCTTCAATGTTTATCTTTTGTTTAATGAATTTGACATTAATATCTGTCCTCAGAAGGCTTTCATTTAAGGAGGAGGAAAGAGGCAGGGAATCAATTCCTCTGCGGTGAGAGGTGGTCGGTGACGCAGGACATGCCTGGGGGCTCCATCATCTTGCTGGTCAGTGAATAATGAAGCAGATGGATGATGTTGGTGGGGGGTGCCTTCCAAGCTGAGGGGGCGCCACGTTCATGGGCTCATTGGCACACGAGGGATGCCGCATTTGGGTTCAGCGGGGCTGGAATGTGCCTAACGTGGTCGGATTGGATGAGCCTGCCCTGGTCCACTCTGCTGACGGCAGGGGGCAGGGGGTGAGTAGCACCATAGTGTACAAGAACCGGGGCTGGGGCTGCCATGATTTCTTTCTCTAGTTACAGACGTGCAGATGGCTTGGAGCCCGGCTGTCTGGAGAGCTCATGCATTTTCTGAAAATGAATGAAGAGCAGAAATGATGCAATTGCAACCCTGTTGACTGTGGACAACTCATACCTCCTAGGCAAATAGTCACACTGTGCGATTTTCCTCTTAGAGTGATGAACGTGGGGTTTTGAACCTGGGGGACACAGGTTCACACTGTGGCTGTTTCCACCTGTGCTGGAGCAAAAGTCTTCACAGAGGGCGGGTGAACAGCCCCCTTTGCACCCTGTACAGACGTGCGTTTCTCCTTAGTTTATTTCCTCTGTTTTAGCATGAAGGATGATACGCTTGGAGTATTATGTTCTGAATTAAACGTTCCCCTCAAGACATTTATTTTCACAGGTCCCTTGGGCTAAAATCTTGTGCAAGAATATTGTGTGTTGATAAGACATGCTCTTTCATGCGCCTTCCACAGAATAAATATAACCTTAGATCGAATTAGAAGAATTTTTTTTGTTATTTTCCCTGTGCACTGAATCAACTACTCACAGAGCTGCCATCGCCTTGGGAATTCAACCACTTGTAGGCAGAGCCCACAGAGAGAGCCCACTGGGTTGTTGATACCCGGAACAGTGCAGCGGATCAGGGAAGGTAGGTTTTGACAGGTTTTCCAGACTAAAAACGATGTCGATTTTTGTTCAATGCTTCATCGGAGTGTAATGTATATAGAATAAAAAGCATAAAGCTAAGGGAGATTTTTAAAAATATAATCTTCTTACAAGGTTGATTATATCTCTAGGAGTCATGGCTTTTTTTTCCCTAATAAAAATGCTTTTTTCTTTTAACATGTATGGTTTGAAATCAATGACTGTATCCTAAAATATGCGTGTATCAACAGTAGTTGTTTTTCTTACTGCTGAAGTTTGAGAGTTCTTTCTGCATTCTGTATACTAGTTTTGGGTCAGATACATGGTTTACAAATACATTCTCCCACTTTGTAACTTGTCTTTTCATTCTCTTAACAGGGTCTTTCCCAGAGAAAAACATTTTTAATTTTAATGAAGTTCAGGTTACCACATTTTCCTTTTATGGACTGGGCTTTTGGTGTCAAGTCTAAAGACTTTTTTACCTAATCCTAGATCCTGAAGGTGCTTTTTCCTAAAAGTTTTATAGTGTGGCATTTTACATTTATATCCATTTTGTGTTAATTCTTGAATAAGGTGTGAGACTTAGGTCAATATATACATACATATGTTATAGATGTCCAATTACTCCAGCATCATTTACTGAAAATGTCTTGCCTCCATTAAACTGCTTTTGTGTGTCAGTGGAAAATCAGTTTGGCATATTTGCGTGGATATATTTCTGAACTCTCTATTCTGTTCTGTTGATCTGTGTGTCTATTCCTTCACAGATACCACTGTCGTGATCATTGTAGCTGTATAATAAGGCATGAAATCGGATAGGTAGATTCCTCTCCAATTTTATTCTCCTTTTTCAAAATTGTTTTAGTCACTACAGTTCCTTTGTCTTTCCATATACATTATTGGAAAAGCTAAATAAAATTCTTGTCTGATTCACCAACCTTAAAAAAATCTGAATGAAAATATTAGCAAAACAAATGAAACAACACATGGAAAGAGATCAAGAATTGGGAAGAGAGGCTTTTTTTGAGCCTTGCTGCACTTTCTGGAGTAAAGGTAAACCCCATTATTATGCTATTAGGAACCACATGTTGAAAATGACAAAGTCACATGATGGAGAAAGCCCGGGTCCCTGAACCATGATTTGGAGAACTTCTAGAAACTGGAATACTTGCATTAGGAGAAAATAATATGGTGTGAAATTACTGAGGATCCCAGAGTTAATAAATGATGGAGCTTAATTCAGGAGCTTACTGTTAATTATGGAGGAAAAACAAACATGACCAACAATTAGAGCTAACAGTTTTCAGTGGGAGGTGTGCAAGAGGTGAGATGTGGAAGAGGTAGAAGATTGCACAGCAAAGGACACCGTAAACAAAACGAAAAGACAACCCACAGAACGGGAGAAAATATTTGCAAAAGAAGTGTCCGACAAAGGATTAATCTCCAAAATATACAAACAGCTCATGTAGATCAATATCAAAAACACAAACAACCCAATCAAAAAAGTGGGTGGAAGATCTAAACAGACATTTCTCCTCAGATTGCCAACAAACACATGAAAGGATGCTGAGCATCAGTAATTCTTAGAGAAATGCAAATCAAAACTACAAAGAGGTATCACCTTACACTGGTCAGAATAGCCATCATCAAAAAATCTACACGCAATAAATGCTGGAGAGGCTGTGGAGAAAAGGGAACCCTCTTGCACTGTTGGTGGGAATGTAAATTGGTGCAGCCACTATGGAGAACAGTATGGAGGTTCCTTAGAAAACTAAAAATAGAGCTACCATATGATCCAGCAATCCCACTCCTGGGCATATATCCAGAGAAAACCATAATTTGAAAAGATACACGCACCCCATTGTTCATTGCAACACTATTTACACAGCCAGGACATGGAAGCAACCTAAATGTCCATTGACATAGAAATGGATAAAGGAGATGTGGTACATATATATTGTACAATGGAATATTACTCAGCCATAAAAAGGATGAAATGCCATCTGCAGTAACACAGATGGATCTAGAGATTGTCATACTAAGTAAGTCAGACAGAGGACAAATATCACATGATATTGCTTATATGTGGAATATAAAAAAATGGTACTGATACCAATGAACTTATTTATGAAACAGAAGTAAGATGTAGAAAACAACGATTAGCAGGGGGGGAGAGGGGATGGATAAAGGGGGGATTGGGATTGATATATACACACTACTATATATAAAATAGATATCTGATAAGTACGTGCTGTGTAGCACAGGGAACTCTACTCAATACTCTGTAATGAGCTATATGGAAAAAGAATCTAAAAAAGAGTGGATATGTGTATATGTATAACTGAATCACTTTGCTGTACAGCAGAAAGTAACATAACATTGTAACTCAACTATATGCCAACAAAAATTTAAAAAAAATTGTGCTGATGGCTTCTGGTTCTTGCGTTGGGTCGTGGGTTCACAGATGTTTGTTTTACTTGTGCTTTAAAACCGCAGACACACACACGCGTGCTACACCCCTTCTTCCTAGCCCTCCTTCACCACCCCTAAGTCTGGTGATTGTTCCCACAACCTCTTTTTTTTTTTGCGGTACGCGGGCCTCTCACTGTTGCGGCCTCTCCCGTTGCGGAGCACAGGCTCCGGACGCGCAGGCTCAGCGGCCATGGCTCACGGGCCCAGCCGCTCCACGGCATGTGGGATCTTCCCGGACCGGGGCACGAACCCGCGTCCCCTGCATCGGCAGTCGGACTCTCAGCCACTGCGCCACCAGGGAAGCCCCCCACAACCTCTTTTACGTAGATTTTTCCAAAAACTTTATGATACAGTCATCATTGCTTACTTTTTCCTTCTCTAATTAGTCTATAATTAAGAAACCACAGCTTATTAATTTTTTGGATACCCAATAACACAGTGCCTGGCAAATCGTAGGTATTCAGTAACTGCTACCTGAGCGAATCAACAGTGTTGTCCTCAAAGCAGATTTAGCTACATTAAGATACTGTCGCTATTCAGAATTCTTTTAAAAATCCTTCAGTTTAGCAAACAAATATTCCATATTCACACTTAAGTGTAGACATTAAGGTAATCTTTTCATAATCTACAAATAAATAGGCCACTTCTAAAGTGCGTCCATAAAACACATATGAAGGTTGAAATCTCACACTGTGAGTTTATAAATAAGTAATAGGGTTTATTATTGATTATGGACCATGAGTGGAAAGGCCATTCAGTGTCACAAAGAAATACTGGACAAATCCAATCCCTGTGTCACCAGCGTTTACAGAGCTTTCATTGATTTTCATTATAGTGCTTGAGGTTTGCTGGATTAATTAGTACTTCTCTTAGAAAAAACAGATCTTATGTCCAAAATCATCCATTTCCTCTTCCTTTGGGAAACTGATATTTAACAAGAAAATGACTGAAACGTGCTGAGATTATTACTTGATGTGAACTCAACCCTTCTGTGAACCACTGATCTCTTTTTCCATGTTTAGTGGAGGAAAATGGTGCTTAGATTTTTTTCAACATGGAACCTGGAATTTGTAGGTATTTTGTTTGCAATTTCTGCAGTATTGGTGCATTGGGACTTGAATGGCACAAAAGTTTTTAGCGTCAAACATTGATTAGTTTGAGAAAAAATATTAAGCCTGTGACAATAATGCTTGTTTTAGAGAGCAAAACATACTTCTACATGCCTGGCTCCAAAAAAGTTGTCAATCTAGGATTTTCAGAGACCCTTAGGTAAATTACAAACAGTTGGGTTGTAAGTTTTCCATCTCAGGGATGATGGAGTTATTGATCAAAAACATAGTTAGAAACTTACCCAGAAAATCAAATGATGTTTTCCTCTTTTTTGAAAGGAATGGAAGCCACTCCTCACCCAATTTATATATTAGATAGAACCTAGTGAAAAGGAGTCAATATGTGTGTCTCTCTGAGCAGAAACTTAAAAGATAATTAGGCCACAGCCTTACAGAAACTCTTCACACTGCAGCTTTGAATTCTAGGCACTTTGTATGCATTGACCTTTATTTGAAACATCACTGTCAATTGCGATGAGATATATTACAACCAGCATTTAGCGCCCATGATATAAGTGGGTTATATTCAATCTAGAATCACAGTAGCTCAGACTTCAAAGACCCTGAAATTCATATTGAAAAATCACCCGTGCCCTGGAGGTAACAGCTAAGCCACTGCTGTCCCCGCTAAGTGAGAGGAAACTGTGTGTGTGTGTTTGTGTGTGTGTGTTTAATTCTCTCTCTGGCTCAGTAGAGTAGAGAAATGCACTTGCTAAGCCAGGAGTTTTGTAAAATGTGCACGTGATGTGCTGAATTGCTTTGGTAAAGAGGAAGGTACCTGGGGATGCAGCAGCCACACGGTCAGTGAGCACAGAACACACTGAAATCGCCAACGTGCTCTCTTCGCAGACCCATCGGACGTGCTCTAAGGCAGCAGGAGGTACGGTCTCCGCGTGGAGGAGACCTTCGATGGGGGCGTGGGCTCTGCGGCCCCCCAGCTGCCATGTGGCTTCTGGGTTTCAATTTTGAGGGAGGGGGGCTCTCAGGGTCTCCCTGTGGGCACTCTGCCACGTGTGCTCAGGGCCTGACAACACTGCAGGAGGCGGCCCTGGGGCTCAGCTCCCAGTGAGGTGGACTCAAGCCCCAACCCCTTCCATCCCCTGCTCAGGGAAGACCCCGCTCTGCCCGGTGGGCACGGGGCAGCAACAGGGCCCAGAGCGTGTGGGTACCTGCCTTCCATAGAGCACGCTCACCCTGATGGACATGGGAGGCCTTCAGGGATGGCCAGGAGCACGGACTTGAGTGGATATCCCTGCACTTAATTCCCACAAAATTCCCATGGCCCAGGGGCTGTGGGTTTGACTCATGGGGTCCTGATTCTGTCCTGTGATGACTCAGGTAGAGCTGCTCCCAGACCTAGAACTGACCTAAGAGCCTATACCTGTCTGTACTCAGTTCCTGAAAGGGTGGTTGTGAGACACGTTCTATATCCTCACAGATTTATATTTTTGATCCTAGAGAGTTGTTATTTCCATGAACGTGGGGTGTGACTCTCTCAACTTTATGTTGTTCAATTCTTCATCCTTTTTTCATGAAACTAGCTATCAAAAAGTTCTTAAGTCCTCTAGAGAAGGAATCTTCAAACTGGTTCCATGGACACTGTCTCAGAGGTCTCCAGTGGAGAGTTAGAATTCTTCTCTTTTGTTTTGTTGTTGTTGTTATACTGATTAAACTGTTTTTTTCCCAGCGATTTTTCCCCAGTGATTATTTGCCTGTGAAAGATGTTTTACTAGAATCAATATTTTTAAAATTAGAGATTATGAACGTGGTTGAAGATGAGGAAAAATAAATGGAAAAAGTTTAAAAATTACTGCTTAACATAAGCCAGTCTATTTATATAGCATACTCTAATGAATATTTTTGAACTATTTTATAGAAATATAAAATCCAAAATATATATTCTGTTTTTAAAAATTATACCTGCAGTTCAAATATTTTGACAAATGAATTCTTAGTATATGATTTGTTTAAAAATGTTTATTCACGTAAGATTCCATCTGTAGAAGCACAATTATAATGCATTTATCTGGAATAATTTATAGAGAAATAAATACTTAGAAATCAGGGTACTAACATTGTGCTCTTATCTTTCTGCAAAAAAGTAGAACAAGATGAAGTAAAAATTTTTATCAGAGTTTACAATTAAGATTTTTTTGAGAACTTCTGCTGCCAGTGTCCTTGTCCCCACGGTGAGCCACAGCCACTGCCCGCTTCTGCAGGAGACCCTCCAACACTAACAGCCTCTTAGATAGCCTCATCCACCAGAGGGCAGACAGCAGAAGCAAGAAGAACTACAATCCTGCAGCCTGTGGAACAAAAACCACATTCACAGAAAGACAGACAAGATGAAAAGGCAGAGGACTAGGTACCAGATGAAGGAACAAGATAAAACCCCAGAAAAACAACTAAATGAAGTGGAGATAGGCAACCGTCCAGAAAAAGAATTCAGAATAATGATAGTGAAGATGATCCAGGACCTCGGAAAAAGAATGAAGGCAAAGATTGAGAAGATGCAAGAAATGTTTAACAAAGATCTAGAAGAATTAAAGAACAAACAAACAGAGGTGAACAATACGATAACTGAAATGAAAAATACACTAGAAGGAATCAATAGCAGAATAACTGAGGCAGAAGAATGGATAAGTGACCTGGAACACAGAATGGTGGAATTCACTGCTGTGGAACAGAATAAAGAAAAAAGAATGAAAAGAAATGAAGACAGCCTAGGAGACCTCTGGGACAATATTAAACACAACAACATTCGCATTATAGGGGTCCCAGAAGGAGAAAAGAGAGAGAAAGGACCAGAGAAAATATTTTGAGATTATAGTCGAAAATTTCCCTAACATGGGAAAGGAAATAGCCACCCAAGTCCAGGAAGCACAGCGAGTCCCATACAGGATAAACCCAAGGAGAACACGCTGAGACACATAGTAATCAAACTGGCAAAAATTAAAGACAAAGAAAAATTATCAAAAGCAGCAAGGGAAAAACAACAAATAACATACAAGGGAACTCCCATAAGGTTAACAGCTGATTTCTCAGCAGAAACTCTACAAGCCAGAAGGGAGTGGCATGATATACTTAAAGTGATGAAAGGGAAGAACCTACAACCAAGAAGGTTATAAACAAGAACAGTCACAAATAACACTATTTATTGACAGTATGTATGGCCAAATCCCTTTCACTTTATCACTAATCTTAACTTCAAAATAGGTACATAGTTTTACCCCAGAATAGCCCAAAGTTTTGGGCTGCCAGTCATACATCTGTTTTGAGATTCAGAGATGTTTAGTTACTTGCCCAAGGTCACACAGCTAGTAACTCTTCACAGAAGAACTTAAACATAAATGACGGAAGCTAAAAAATCAGGCACTGCCTACACTGAGGCTGCTTCTCATGGTTAAAGCTGATTCACACATCAAAGCTTCTCTTGTTAAGGGTTCACACATTCATTGATTTATGTTTTAATTTAATAAAATCTATTTAGTTGTTTGCTGTTCCAGGCATCTTCTCTAATACACTGAAGGGAATTATGCTGTAAGGGAAGGAGATTTTATAAATTCATGCACACACACACACGTACACATACACACACATACACATGCACACACACAGGTACACATGTACATACATATACGCACACGTACACACACACATGTACACACACATATACACGGTCTTCCACGGTCATTGTTGATGTTTTAAAAATGACATAGAAATCTCTTAAATAACTTTTAGAAAGCTTGTGGAATTTCATGCAGATGTGGGGACTCAGATCATAAGAACTGAGATAACTACATTTTGGGTAAGTGATCGCTGAGTGATTTTCTAAAAGAACTTGTCAACTCAGTTAAAAATGAGGTTGGGCTTCCCTGGTGGCGCAGTGGTTGAGAGTCCGCCTGCCGATGCAGGGGACGCGGGTTCGTGCCCTGGTCCGGGAGGATCCCGCGTGCCGCGGAGCGGCTGCGCCCGTGAGACATGGCCGTTGAGCCTGCGCGTCTGGAGCCTGTTGCTCCGCGGCGGGAGAGGCCACAACAGTGAGAGGCCCGCGTACCGAAAAAAAAAAAAAAAAAAATTAAAGGGATCAGTAGAGAAAGTTTGGGGCTGCCAGTCACACATCTGTTCTCTGATCTTCAACAAGCAGTAACATCTGTGGGCCTCCGTTTTCTCATACGTCAACCTAATGATCACTGTGATTCCACCTAGCTCCAAAGCTCTACTGTTCTGAAAATGAAAAACGATGAAAAAACTAATGTGAGACCACAGAACGTTGCCATACACGATATTTGTCATTTCTTCTTTCAACAGGAAAATGAGAACCTACATGTTACCAGTCACAGTGATGAAAAAAAAAGAATAAGCAGTCACAAGGGAGATGACCCACAAACAAGCAACGAGAGCACAGTCTTCAGAGAGTAGTGGTTATTACGGAGAAAGGATGAAGCACTGCAGCAGGAAAGAGAGCTGCGCGTTAGACCTCCGGAACCCACTCCCTCCCATCTCGAGTAACTGAGGGTTCGTGCCCTTTGACCAGCATCTCTGGATTCCCACTCCCCTGCCCCACTCCCCCAGGGACGCCATTCTGCTCTCCATGAGTTTGACTATTTTAAATTGACTGTGGTGATTATTTCATAATATATCCATATATCAAAACATCAGGTTGTACAATTTAAATATATACAATTGTTATTTGCCAATTATACTTCATTAAGTCTAGGGGAAAAAACCCAACTGCTCTTTAAGATTTCCTGATTCCCTGTTCCCACCAGCTTCCCTGCTCCTTTGTACTGGTACCGTTTATCTGTTCCCCCCCCGCCCCTTGCTCAGGACAGGAGCCCCTGAGTACCTCGTAAAGGGACAGAACATAACTTCTTTCCCAAACAGAACTGATGATTTGATCCACACTGAGCATAACTATGTGAAGTATCGGGACATCAGACGCTCCATGTTTCAGTGTAGAGACGGTTTAAAAGCCAGCCTGAGGTCATTGAGAAGACTGTAATTTATGATTCTGGATTCTAGATTCTAGAATACTGTCAATTAAGATTTGGGCTGCTGTAAACATTAAACAGAAAAGGGGCTGAGGAATAACAGGGAACTTGGGACACGGGAACGTGTGTCCTAGTTGTTTATGTCAATCTTCAATTTTCATGTTTCTCTGTTTTCTATATATCATCTATAGAAACCATCTCAGCTGGTTTCCAGTTATTCTGACAAATTTAGACTCTTCAGCTGAAGTGCACTTGATCTGAAGAGCCAGCATGTACAACTTTGCCCTTTGCTCATTCCTCCTGGAGCTGTCTGGGGAGACCAGGGCCCCCTCTCTCCTGGGGCTGCCCCGAGTCCCCTGGGCTGCCTCCCCTCCCTCCCAAGGATGCTTTACTTACTAGTTACTCATGACCCCAAATCCTGACCACAGAGGGTAAAAGTGGATCTTTAGAAATATTTTTGTAGTTGGCTGATCTAGTTCTCTTACAGCCTGATTCGAATACATTGGGTTTATTTTTTTCTAAAAAACGTGTTTTATGTGGTTCATTTCTAAACTAGAGGAGAGGACTAAATGAAATGCCTTTGTGGTCCTTTCCTATTTTCTTCTTAGTTTATGCAGTAAAATTTAATATTTTAAGAAGCTGCCTTGAAATAGTCACATAAAGTAATGCAAATTTCCATATAAAGCAGAGAAATCCAATCCAAGTGGTTTTTTATAATACTGAATTTTCTAAGTCATTGTCTGCCAAGAAACCTATTCAATTTCTTTCTTTTTTTTTTTTTACTAAAGCTCATTTATTTCAAGAGCAGATTCTATTTGAATCAGCCATCATTCTTCTTTTACCACAAGCACTGAATTTTGTTAGATGTTAGGGTGGTGACCTGGTTACTGATACTGCATTTACTGTCAAGTTTAGCTCTGGCTCTGACACTTAATAAATAACAGTACAATGTTATGAAAGAAGCCTAGGATACAAACACTGCTTATGGACCACTGGAGTCACAGTTTATTATTAATTTCCTGTTTACAGCTGAGAGACCGCCAATGCATGGTTTCCCTGGGAGAACCGAAATATTAGTGACACCGGGCAAGCAAAGTAGGAACGAGCCGTCATAAATCTCACTTCCTTGTCCAGCTGTGACACTCTGCCTGATCCTCCCTGTGACCCTGTCACAGAATGTCACATTGCAGGGGTTGGGACACACAACACGCCTCACCCTCCACAGCCCCAATGCCAGGTGGACTGACATTATCTCCCGTGAAACTGATAGGATAAACATTCTGAGGGAGGGTTTGGCAATAACTCACAATTACTTACTTAGAGGAAGACATTGAAATGTCATCTTATTAAATGTATTATATTAAATGTTTCTTTGGGAATCTACATTCAAAAAGATTTTTAAAGCAAACTGTAGTCTGAATGCACAATGAAATGGAGTCTTTGAGGGTGTAATTTAGCGCAGGGCACCCGTGACTGCCCATGGGTCTGAGATACACCGAGACTTCAGCCCTTAAACGCAGCAAGGGGGTCTCCCAGGTCTCCGTTAATGCCACGTCTAGTGCACGTCTAACCGTGTGGGCCTCCGTGTCTGTTTTCCAGACTCAGTGCCCAGCGCCTCCTTAAATAATCGGGTTCTCCAAAGTCCAATATGGTTCTCTTCCCCTCAATCAGCACTAGTTTGCGCCTTCCTTTTCCTAAGCCCTTGGTTTATTATTAAATCTCTCAACGTGACATTCACGCCACGAACTCTATCCCCTGATAACTCACTTTGACATCATAGATGCCTGCGCTAAGCCTCTGGCTGTGTTGGTGAAGGCATATTGCTCTTGCATTATGTAGTGTTTAATCTTGGTAGTAACATGACGGGTCCCGGTAAATAAATCACTTCATGCTCTGATTTAATTTCAAATGCTGTTTCGGTTGGAGTGACAAAAACTTCACTTTTGATTTATAGGTCTAGTTTCTACCTCAGGAATATCCCTCAATTGATTGGCTACCAGTGACCAATGACCTCAACTCAGTCTCAGACTGGATATGGTAGGACAGCACAGTCAGATTTTCTTTAAAAAATTTAGCCCATGTATCATATATAAATTCAGATATGCTTCCAAAATACTTATAAACACTCCGTGCCATTTATAGAAAGAAAAACGAGAATGTAATTTTCTAAAATACTATTATATTGCCAGTAGCTTCTCCCAAGCTGCAGATATTTAAAAGACCTCATTTAATATGTAATTATTGTGCTTTTCTCACATGAGAGGAAATACGTTTTAATGGCAAACAACTTTCATTGAGCAATAACTAGAACGAAAGCAGATGATGATGAGACCAATGCTATTACGCAAGTTGTTCCAGACATCTAGTTTCGGAAAAGACATTTATGGTGAGCAAGGACTCAAACAATGGTGAGTGGGAATATTAGAAAACCTGTAACTTGCCAATACCTACCCCACGCACGTCACTGGTGGGAGGGGCATCTCACACCTGTGTGCAAACGAGGCCTGAAAATTGACATCAGGTATTCTGTAGCCAAGGGCCGATGCTTCCTGTCTCTAGCCAGCACCTCACCTGACTCATCAAAGGTGTCTCCACCTGCTCTTAGCATTTTTATAGCACACTGCTGACACAAGCTCATTCTGGGGACCATCAGAACCTGCTCCCACACCTTCTCTCTTAAACACAATGTGTTCGTCAGCTCAGGCGGCCACGATGTAATACCCTAGACTGGGATGTAAACAAGAGGAATTCATTTCTCACAGTTCTGGGGTCTGGAAGTCGAGATCGAAGTGCCAGCAGGGCTGCTGTCTGGTGAGGGCCTCTCCCTGGTTTGCAGATGGAGGTCTTCCTTACATGGGTCCTTACATGGTGGGGGCAGGGGCGGGGAGTGGATGGAGTGCTCCAGTAGTCTCTTCCCCTTCTTATTAGGGCACTAACCCCAATCCTGGGGGCTCCACCCTCATGGTCTCGTTCACCTCAATGATCATGATCACCTCCCAAAGGCCCCTCCTCCTAGTACCATCACCCTGGGGTTAGGGCTTCAATCTGTGGGTTTTGAGGGACACACACTGATAGCACATGGTGCTCCTCTCCGTGTGTCAAGGTTCCCACCTCCTTCCCTTGTAGTCGGCCTTACTACTCACTGTTCATCTCCCAAGCGCTGCGTCCATAGCTTCTGTTTCTTGCCATTGCTGTATTGGTATGACACTTCAATGAGCATGTTTCTTTCTGAAATATAAAATAAGTACAATTTTTGCTAAAGAAATATTAACTCATATTTGCACTAAAAGTAATTTTGATCACACCATTAAATAAATTTCTGAATACATATTCTTGGCTACAATTTTCCTAGATAGCTTGACTTTCTAAGAACAGTTCATAATATTCCTTTCAATCACTAAGTATTCTACCAAAATTTGTAATTCTGAAGCCTGTGTCTGACACAGAAATTTAAAAAAAAATCCAAATGGATGATGATTTGAGAAATTAATATTATATGGTTTATCAGGGCAGAATTTTTTCTCTTCATTGCAGTTAACCATAAAATTAATGAAGTTATTCTTAATCATGTCTCATAATTTCTTTGTACATACCTTTTTTTGAACTTTATTGAGATATAATTGACCAATCAAAGGTGTACAGCATGATGATTGGATATACATAATGTGAGATTATTGCTACAGTCAAGCCAATAAACACACTCATCACTTCACATTGTTATGATTTTTTTTGGTAATGAGAACACAAGATCTACTCTTAGCAAATTTCAAGTACACAATCAGTATTGTTAAGATAGTCATATGCTGTAATTACATCCCCAGAAGTTATTCACCTTATAACTGAAATTTTGCACCCTTTGGTCTACCATATGTATGTAACTTTTACAGTGACTTCATAGCCCATTTTTTATACACACTAGTCATTTCCGTGTGTATGATCTTGGGTTTTTTTCTCTGTTGTTAAGGACTTGCAGACGAAGAGGCAAACTCGAGCTTGAATATGAGAAGCCTATGTGTAGATTTTTGGGTGTTTATCCTGTTGGTGTCGTCTGAGGTTCCTGGGTCTGTGGTCAGAGTGTGACATTAATCTTGGGAAATCTCAGTCACTACTGCTTCAAATGTTTCTACTGCTACTTCCTATCTTCCTTCTCCTGCTTATATTCCCACTACACCCATGTTATACGTTTTCTACTTGTGCTCACATTCCTGGATATTCTACTCTGTCTTTTTCATTCTCTTTTCTCTTTACATTAGTTTTGGAAGTTTCTATTGACACTTCTTCAAGCTCACTGACTCTTTCCTTGATTGTGTCCACTCCGTTCTTGATGACCCCCAAAGAGGCATTATTATTTGTTACAGTGATTTTTATTTCTGGCCTTCCTTCTGAGTCTTTCTTGGGTTTCCCAGATCTCTGCTTACCATGCCCTTCTGTTCTTGCACCTTTTTGTTAGCAACTTTAGTGTATTAACCACAGCTGTTTCAAATTCCCAGTCTGACAGTTCCAATATCACTACAATATCTGAGTCAGCTTCTCAGGCTTCAAACTGTGTTTTTTCTTCTAATATGCCTTGTAATTTTTTGTATCTTTAAGCTGGAGATGATATGTGGGGTAAAAAGAACTGAGGTAAACAGACCTCCAGTATGAGTTTTAGGTTCTCTGGCTAAGAGTTGGCTGGGTTCACTGTCTATGTAGTTGTAGTTGTCAGAGGCCAGCGTTTCTTCGTGTTCCTGTTTTTGCCTCCCCTGATTTGTTTGGGCAAGTAAGAAGCCTACAGACTTCTTACATAATAAGGTTGAGATGTGTAGCCCTTTCTGGTGCATCTGCTCTTACTACACAGGAGCCCTGAGATGTGCTGGGAGGGCTGGGAGGAGGGGCACAGCCATAGTCTTGTGACTAGGTCTCAGTCCTCAGCCCACAGGTGGGCCAGGATGGCTGGAGGGGCTGGAGGTGGGCCTTTCCCTTCCTTGGGTCAGCTAGGTGCTGATAAACCCCCAGCAGGTTAGGCTCTGGTTAACCAGGTTCCCTGAGGGCAGCCTTGTTGAGAGGGCAGAGTGTCTCGGGTGTTTCACAATGGTTCCTTTTCCTCCCCCTGCCAGGAGCACACGGGGATTTTTCTCCAACATTCCCTGTGAGAACCAGGTCACCCTCCTAGAGGTAAATCTCAGAAAAGGGAGCCCGATGACTGGTCCCCCCCGAGGCTCTAGCCCTTCATCAATGACTGTGTGCCCCGGCCCTGGTTCCCATGGGGGTTTCTGCTCTGCTAAGTTGTGGTTCCCTGTAGCCGCCTGCCCTGCTGTCCGATGTGAGGGCAGTAGTTTGCCCTGTGAGCTCACTTCTCTGACGGATCTAAGAAGACTTGCTGATCTCCGTGTGTCCAGCATTTGCCTGTTGTTGGAATGGAGTGGCGGCTGTTGGCTCCACAGAGGCAGGTGTGAGGGGTTTTATCTCCTCTTAGTTTGGAGACAACAAGAGGGTTTGTGGATGCAGTGTAACTTCAGACAACATACAACCAGAGATGTGGCACTTACGCCGGATGCACCTGCTGTGAAGGTGGGCTGGGGTTCTCCCAGCTGGACCCGCCACCCTCCTAAGTAACTGGGAGAACACTCTTGGCCTTGGGTAGAGCTGCACAGTCTGGGCTCAGCCCAAAGTGTATTCTATTTGTTTGACTTAAACCTTGTCCTGAAAGACAAAGATCAAGACACTGACGTAAAATCTTTTTGCCATAAGTTTCCTTTCTAACCTGATCTTGGACGTCCCTTGAGTTCAGGACTGAAGCGTCTTCTGTGAGCACAGCTGCTTCTCCCCCCGCAGCGTCACGGGGGAGCTGGGGTAGATACACGTCACCTCTCTCTCTCTGGCTTTGGGACCAAGTGCAGATACACAGTGTCGTTAGCCGGAAAGAGATCAAGGGACCCGGCTGGGACCCGGCCCTGCTGCTGGCAGTCCTGTGGCAGTCAGTTACTTCCACCTAAACCTCAGTTTACCCTCTGTGATGCGGAGAACAAGAGCATCTGTATGACGGTTGTGAGAATCCAGTGAAAATAATAAACCAGGAAACACAGAGCACGATGCACTGAAAGCTCGTACAAACGTGAAGGGCGACTGTTGCACGTGCTTGTTTTGGAGATGCTTCCATAGGAAGGTTTGCGACAACTGGGTTTTGGCAGTAAAATTACTTTGGAAATTTTTGGACATTCACAGCATATGTGAGTATATTGCAGATTCTGAATAATAAAAGAAAACCCAAAATGTCTAATTTTGCTAATGAGATCTGGTGCTGTTTTGGCCTTGAAAGGATTTTTGTAGTTTTTCTTGAATATGTCTATAGTTCCTCAGAAGCCCTGTGACAGCAGGCCCATCTCCCCACTCCCGATGTCCCGTTGTTCCTTGCTGCGTGTCGTGAAGCCCACACCACCCCGAGGAACCCCAGGCAGCCCTAAAGAAGATGACCTTGATAAACTCAGGAGTGACACAAGTGGGGCCTCTGCAGCTGTGTGTGTGCAGGTCTGTGCTGGGGCCCCGGCTGCCAGCTGGTAGACACTCTTCCCTTCTTCCCATGCAGCTGTCCTTCTCATTGACAATAATCTCGTTTTAAACATCCAATCTGTAGACTTTTACCCACAAAGTGATGAAGTGGTGTTATGTGGAATAACACATATGCAGCGTCATAACTGTAAGCAGTTGGGAGAAGTATGAGGATGATGCATTGAAATGATGAACTGCATGTTCTCTCAAATGGCAAATCCGTAAGGAAGAATAAATATAGCTTATCTATTGAGAAAATAGAGTGTTTTTGAAAGATCTGTTTTATAATGCATTCTTGCTTTGGGCCATTTCGTTTGCAAATCCTTAAAACGTCAGTAGTGTTTTACTCAGAGCTTTTCTGGGACTGCTACACCCCAGACAAGCTGAGCTCATATCCCATGGTAAGAAGCATCATGCTCCCCTAGGGAAGGGGGATTCATGTCCCTCCTGTGGTCTCGTCTCCCCCTGGGGAGCAGGGAGCTGACAGAGCAATCATGGAGGACCAGTGAAATCATCATCATAAAACTGGGACACAGCTTTGGCTGTTGATGTCTGATATACCAGGCATGTGTTCCATTGTTAAAATATAAAAGAATAAACATCCTAGCACGTGAGTTAAGAGCCATCTTTGTGAGACAGGAGCAATTTCTAAGTAAACGCCCGTGGTTAAAAAGGTTCACACTTGACCTCATTAGCATATATATGGAATCTTGCATTCCTCACGTATTTGAGGTCAGTATTAAGGAACTAGGCACAACCTGCTCTTCCTGCAGGGGTGCGTGATCACACTGCTCTCTGGGCGTGGGCAGCTTCCCAGCGTGTCTGAAGGTGTGATTATTCACTGCCCCAGCCCTGCACTCTCCTTGTCAGCTCTGAGTCTTCAGCACATGACTGCAGGCTCGGCCTCTGTGTGAGCCAGGCAGATGGGCTTTCTCCTCGGCAAAGCCCTTGTGATGGAGGGACAGAGGGGTGAGTCAGAACCAGCTCTAGAGGCAGGTCTCCTGGGAGGGACCTTGAGGACCAAAGCAGGTGTTTGGGGTCCTGGTGCTGGGGAAGTCCGCTTCGAGTGGTGGCTCTCCGATTCAGGGTGCATGACGTCACCTGGACGCTTGTACACCGAATTCCTGGCCCCAGCCCGGTTGCTGAGCCTGCAGGTCTGGAACGGGGTTGCCCTTGAGGGCCCTCTTCAAGGGCCCCTTCTTGTCAAGGCCACATGCCTCTTCTGGAAATAGAATCTGAAGCCACTGCTACATTGCTTCCCACTTGACCGGAAACGCCCTAGTCTAGATATCAACACACCCTCATGAAATCATGTTTAAAATGAAACCAGTAACTAACAACTGAGCCGGGACCACGGCCCAGTCCAGGAACATTTGAACATGGCTTCGTGGGTGGGTGGGGTCAACCCTGACCTGCTTTCACAGTGTGAACAGAAGGCCCACGTGGAAACCTACTGGCCTATTGTCCACACACGCCTAAAACCCTAGTAATTGCGTAAGATCCACGGAACCGAAAAGGAGATTAATTCTTTTAATCTCAGCCTGGTTTTACTATGAGGTTTGAATAATTCAATTATTTCAGTGACCAGACATCTCCCACCTATATTTCCAAGGTCAGAGCTTCAGTCCAGGAGGACTAAGCTGGTGCCCGTTGTCTCCCCTGTTCACATGCCTCAGCTTCTGAAGGAAGACAGAATTCTTGATTTGTAAAAGGTAGACTGATTTTCCATTTCTTTGCTGTATTATGCATTGTTTCACATTTTGTTTTATTTTTCAGTGGAAATTAAGATTACCTGGAGGTGTATTCGTGTCTACTAATAGGAAAATGCAAACGTTGCTTTTGTGGTTTTGGAGACACACACACACACACACACACACACACACGCACACACACACACACACACAATGTGTATATTATCTTTTGGATTCATTTTTTTCTTAATCTTCTTCCTTTTCCTTCCACGTCTGCATTTTTCAAAACCTGCTTCTATGCTCTCTTCTTCTCTGCTTCAAGCTAGCCATACATTTCTTTCAGTCTTTAGATCCTTACATCTGATGCTGGTACCCTTGCCTGTATTAAATAGAAAATGCATTTGGATAGGGAGTTTAGAATTACAGAACATTCCGTGCAGGTCAGGAGCATTCAAAATCCATTTGTGCAAAACCCCGAGTGGAGTAATCTCACACTAGCTTTCCATACAGAACTCTCGTGCTGGGCTCAGGATGACACAGGTGGGACTGCAGAACATGTGCAAAATTAAGCTGGTGTTAATGTGATTTCCCATCAACACAAGGACATTAATTGGTTTCTGGAGGAAAAATAAATTTAATAAATCTAATAATTAACGGTGATTATGTGGGTGATTATGTGTGTGTACCTGTGAGAGGCATAGAGTACCACTAGCAAAAAAGTACAGAGATACAGTGTGAAATACACAAATGCCATTTAAATGGATGCCCTTCTTTGTTAATTTCAAAATGAAAAGGAGATCCATAATTTTTAGAGTCAAAGGAAGAAGAAATCCAATTGTAAATTTCATTTGTTTTTAATTTTTTTCCTCTCGGTTTTATTGAGATATACAAAAAAATGCACATATGCAATGTATACATTTTGATGAGTCTGGAAACATGCCAACACCTGTGATACCACCCATCACCACAGTCAAGATGGTACACATACCCAGCACCTCCAAAAGGTCTCTTGTGTCCCCTTTGGTTGCTTTGTTTGTTTGGGGGTTTTATTTTTTTTAAGCTTGAGATCTACCTTCTTGGTTTCAAGTACAGGACACCGTACTGTTCCCCACCAGTGCTGTAGGGTCTGCGGAGACCCAGACTTCATTCCTCGAGTGTTTCAGTAACGTCATACCCATGGGACAACAGTTTGTTTACTGAGAAAGAAACAGTGACTTTTTGAGGCAGTTGAGAGCCTTTTGTGTCATTAAGTGTCAGAGAAGGCTGTCCTTTTATTTGAAAGACAAATATTTTATGTTATCACTTATATGTGGAATCTAAAAAATAAAACAAATGAATGTACATAATAAAACAGAAGCAGCCTCATCGATGCAGAAAACAAACTAGGGGTTACCAGTGGGGAGAGGGAAGGGGGGAAGGGAAAGAGAGGGGAAGGGGATTAGGAGACACAAACTGCTATGTATAAAATAAATAAGCTGTAAGGATATATATGTACAGCACAGAGAATATAACCAATATTTGATGATTACTTTAAATGGAGTATAACCTGTAAAAACTTTGAATCACTATGTTGTACACCTGAAACAAATATAGTACTGTAAAGCAACTATACTTCAATCCAAAAATGTCAAATTTATTTTTTCACAAAATAAACTAAATGTGATACTTGACCACTGTTTTACTTTGGGCCGCTCTAACAGAATACTAGAGACTGAGTGGTTTATGAACAACAGCATTTAGTTCTCCCAGTTCTGGCATCTGGAAGTCAAGACCAAGGCCCAGAAGATGCAGTGCCTGGTGAGGTCCCCTTCCTGGTTCATAAATAGCATATTCTTGCTGTGCCCTCACGTGGAGAAAGGGGCAAGGGAGCTCTCTGGGGTCTCTTTTATAAGGGCACGAATCCCATTTATGGGGGTCTCCAACCTCATGACCTCGTCACCTCCCAAAGACCCCACCTGCTGACGCCATCACCTTGGGGGTTAGGATTCAAAGTATGAATTTTGGAGGGACACAAACATTTAATCTATAGCAACCACCTTTGGTGAGCAAAGGTTCCATCCTTTGAGAGCCAAACTATGACATCATAATAAATTTCTGGTAAAAATGTAATGCATAAATGGAGAACAAGTGGCCGATTTCCTAAAGTTAACTTAGAAATAAAGTATAATTTTCACATCAGCAGGCTTCCAAGAATCTATTTTGACTGTAGTTAAAAATGTGATAGAGTGCCTTCATTTTATTCCATAAATGTGAGTTTGTAGGTGTAAATAATCCAGATGTAAGGAACAGAGACAATTTATACAACTTCTTAATGAATTCTTATAAGTCTTTAATTAAGCACATAAACCATCCTGCAGCATTTGAGTCTAATTGCTTCTTAAATCTGTTGCTATGTCTGAGCTGCATTATTATTGATTTGAAAATTAAAGGGCGTTTCCATGACTTTCTTACCTCTTAACTGATGCCATTTATTTCCTTTTCTCAAATCTGCTGGACACGGACATTGACAAGGCGTGTGTTCTATTGGATGATAACCAGAAATACAGATCTCACACGACCTGTGCGGGAGAGAAAAGCATTCAATGGTCACAAATATCAAAACCCCCTTCATGTCATCATACTTCAGGGCTTTGTGGGTGACAGAAAAAAGTCAGTCGTCGTCCTCAAGAAGCTCACACTTTATCTGAAGAGCCAAGACTAATACGATTGGGGAAAGAAGACATGGATGTTGCAGGTTAAACAGTGGATGTAAAGCGTGAACTCCCAGAGTGCAGAGGGGGAGAAGGACCTTTTGGACCAAAGAAAGCCAGGACTGACTTCTAGGAATGCATGTGACTTGAACAGCCCCCCACCCCCGCCAGACAGACTGGATTTGAGTGGGAATAAGGAAGGAACGGGCTTTCTGTGAGGTTTCCCAGGTTGGGCAGAGAACAACGTGATCATGAGAAAGATGGTCCCTTCAACACCACTGACCCTAGTGAGGTGTCTTACCTACACATGCACCCACAGGGACATCAACTCAAAGGAATATATGATTTTACCTAAATTAGTGCTTCTTAGCAGAGGCTATACTGTCCCCTTCAGGGCATTTTGGTACTTGACGGCAAGTTGTGTTTTTTACAAGATTGAAAGGGGAAGTAAGCTGGACAACCAATAGGATGTAGTAGTCTCCAGTACGTGAACACCTGGCCTGAATGCCTGAGTCCTTTGTACATGGGAAGGCTTCTTACAACCACCTGAGCCCAGAGCTTAGCTCTATTTTTTTTTTTTTTTTTTTTTTTTTTTTTTGCGGTATGCGGGCCTCTAGCTGCTGTGGCCTCTCCCGTTGCGGAGCACAGGCTCTGGACGCGCAGGCTCAGTGGCCATGGCTCACGGGCCCAGCTGCTCCGCGGCATGTGGGATCTTCCCGGACCGGGGCACGAACCCACGTCCCCTGCATTGGCAGGCGGACTCTCAACCACTGCGCCACCAGGGAAGCCCCAGCATTTTAATCATATCGGATGGTGGAGCGTTTTATTTCTAGGAATGACCCCCTGACTTCCTTCCACATTGCTGATGCATAATTGAACAACAATTCGCCTGCTACGGTGAAGATGGTGCTCTTTATTTTTTTATGTAGGTGTAAAATGCACACTGGATTTAGAAGAGTTAAAATGAAATATAATGTGAAACATCTAATTAATATTTTTAGCTTGAATACACAATGAAATAATTATATTTTGGACATATTAAATAAAATAGATTATTAAAATTCTTTCCACCTGTTTCTGTTTCTGCTGTTAACGCGTCTTGTAGGGGACATTAAGGTGCTCCTTAATGGGCGACTCATTCTATGCCATTGGGTGGCACTGCTCTCGGGCTTTGCGTGTCAGCTTAAAAGCTGTTTCATTCTTTGTAACTCTGCTCATGATGGGAGGCCACTGAAGGACTCTGAGCGGAAGAGTGAGGTGGGAGATTTTCCTTTTGGGAACGCTCGCTCTGGGAGTGTGGGGAGGAATTCGGTCCCAGTCTTCACAGAGCTGTGGGCAGGGGGCCATTGCAGCAGATAAGCTGGGGGCCTTGGTAGGCGTGGCTGTTAATGTCCTGAGAATCCATCAGATTGGGAGGCATATGGAAGGTATTTGTTGAAGGATTTAGCGTTTCTAGGAAGCTTTACATTTTACAAAATATTTCCCATACTTTTTATAGTTTAATCTGGAGGGCAGCCACTGTACCACTTCTAACACTTTCTCACAAATTCCCCAAGCTGTCAGGACCCCTGCCCTTGAACATCATCAAAAAAATTCTGCTTAAACCAATGACCTCCTACTGCCACTGGCACCCAGGCTCTCCTCCTGCCCCAGGGCTTTTGCACCTGTGGTTATCTGGTATTTTCCTGGAGTATTCTCTCTCCACACACCCCTTTCCCACCAGCTAATTTCTATGCATAACTGATAGATGTACTCAAGCATGATTTCCTCCCTAGGGACTTCAGGATACTCCTTTCCGTACCGTGTAGAAAGCTTCTGAAACACACTCTTCTCTAACTATCCTTTTCTTTCGAGACCTCTCTTTGTACTTACGGGGATTTGAACACTACCTGTTTCCTGTTCCAGTCACCAAGCCCCATGAAGACATGGGTCATCAGCTTGTCCACCCGTGTCCCCGTTCCCTCTCTCGGGGCCTGTTACAGAATTGCAGGTCAGTGACTAATCATTGATTGGGCAAATAAATTAATGACTGAGGCAGTCACTTCTACTCTGGACACTCCATTTCAATACTGAGTATATGTGACTGCACGCAAAGCCAAGGACATAGGACAATCTCCTGATCTGAGTGCAGCAAATTTCAAACTAGTCTCAGTCCCACCATTAAAGTTATGCGTTTAGTCGTCATCTTCCCTAGTTCAAGCACACTTACTTGAACTCTTTTTCTTTGCAGATTTTAAGCGTCTATCCTCTACATGTTTTAGACAGAAATGAGGGTGGTTTTTCATATTCTGACAATTCTCTCTTTGTGCTGTGCATCTTGTATGATGCCAGAGCAGGGAATACATAATTTTGCAAAAGAGCAGAAAAATATATTCTGAACATCTTTAGGTTGATGGGCGGTACGCTGGGGAAATCTTTACCTTGAATCACTAGGGCACGTCATTTGGGATTAGAGATTCCTGCCTTGGGAGGCGTATGAGCAGGTAGGTCACTGGTGCAATGCAGAGAAGGAATTTTTCTGATAATAATTTCCTACTTATTTTTCTGAGGCATGTTTTATCTTTACATGTAACGTTTACCTCTTTGCAAATCATAGGTCCTTGTACTGTGTACCTGTAATGTTACCAGCACACTGATATATAGAACAAGGTCTCTACTGCGTTGCCTTTCTTTATAATTTTGTTTTGGATCCTCTTCTATTTATGGATGCCAAAGAACCACCAAATGTATTTATTCGCTCTAATTATCATACTTTGGTGTTTGGTGATGAAGTGGATTATCTCTACAAAGCTCTGGGGAGGCACTGTTCATCCTGCTCCCTTACAGCTTGAACAGGCGGAGACAGCAGAGGGCACACACAGGCGCTGGCAGCAAACAAAGATCCTATTGCAATTATGAGCTCCAAGTAAATGTCAAAGCTTGCAATTGAAAAGATGTGGAAATCCTATTCATGGTATTTAATTACCTCTTTAACAATCTAATATCTCTTTCTTATGTCATGAATTAATTTAATAAATGCTGATACAATAAATAGTACAATTGGGATTGATAGCAGTCTGAGACATTTTAGGCTGGAAATGACCAAACCTGAAAGAACTCTTTAATCGGAAGCTGGGGATGCCTTTGGGCTGCATGCAGTTGGCTCGGGCAGCAGCGAAGGGAGGGCGCGGGCTCCCCTCACGCCGCCCTTGCTCTCCCGGCAGGTGTGTCTGCCCCATTCTGGCCTTGGCTGGCAGATGGGGCCTCTGAGTTTTCAGGCCACATTGTGGGGAAGGATGACCACCTCCCGGCACCCAAGCCTACCCTGAGTGCCGCCTTTGAGGGTGAGGACGGGGTCTGCCTCTGGTTCCCTCTGTCTCTCCTTCTCTCTCCCTCTCCCTGGGTTTACAGGAGGCAGATGCCAAGTGGCCCAGCTTAGTCAAGACGAGCACCCTGGTCTGATCAATCAGGACACTGCACACGAAGTGGCTACAAGAGCATCCCTGCTTGGTGCGCGAGGGCAGAAAAGGGGTCTTTCTGGCTTGGGATATACTCCAGAAAGAATAGTTTACAGTTCCCTAATTTGTTTCAGACTTGAAAGGGATCTTAGAATGCAGAGAGCTCAGAACGCTTAAAATCCTCATTAGACAGCTAAGGAAATTGGGGTGGTTAAAGACTAAATGATTTTCCTAAGACGACCACGATTACTTGATTTTGCCTCTGCTCAAGGAATACTAAGTAACTGGGCATGTTAGGCATCGTGCAGAGTGTTGGGGCCACAAAGATAAATCTGACATTACCCCTGACTTCAAGGGTCTCTTGAGATAGTAGAGGGTCTATGTATCTATCTCTCTCTCCTTCTTTCTTTCTATGTACTTTTCTATCTATATCATCTATCATCTACTTATCTCTACTATCTATCTACCTATCACCTCTGTTCATCATCTATCATCTCTCTATCATCTCTCTATCGTCTGTCATCTACCATCTCTCTATCATCTGTCATCTATCATCTCTCTATCATCTATCATCTCTCTATCATCTGTCATCTCTCTATCATCTATCATCTGTCATATATCATCTATTATCTGTCATCTCTCTATCATCTGTCATCTCTATCATCTATCATCTCTCTATCATCTGTCATCTCTCTATCATCTATCATCTCTCTATCATCTATCATCTGTCATCTATCATCTATCATCTCTCTATCATCTGTCATCTATCATCTATCATCTCTCTATCATCTGTCATCTATCATCTATCATCTATCATCTGTCATCTCTCTATCATCTATCATCTCTCTATCATCTGTCATCTCTCTATCATCTGTCATCTATCATCTATCATCTGTCATCTCTCTATCATCTATCATCTCTCTATCATCTATCATCTGTCATCTGTCATCTCTCTATCATCTGTCATCTCTCTATCATCTATCATCTCTCTATCATCTGTCATCTATCATCTATCATCTCTCTATCATCTGTCATCTCTCTATCATCTATCATCTCTCTATCATCTCTCTATCATGTCATCTATCATCTCTCTATCATCTGTCATCTCTCTATCATCTGTCATCTCTCTATCATCTATCATCTCTCTATCATCTATCATCTCTCTATCATCTGTCATCTCTCTATCATCTATCATCTCTATCCCTATCACCTCTCTACTCTCTGTTCAGCCAAATAATACACGGCTGTGGAGTGAAAGTGGGGATGGGGAAGAAGAGCTGAGGGTCTCTAATCAGCAACAAAATATCAAACTATACCTTTCTGTGTAATTAAAAAAAATATTCTGTCCTCAAGCAAGTCAATGTCAGAGAATTTGTCCTGATGGACATGAGACCTCTTTAATTCAGCCTATTTTCTTCCTGCCACTTTAAATCACGCCTTAGTGCCTTGGTCACATTATACATTTCCACTTGAAAAGCCTTCTGATCCTGGATTGTTTATATTTGAAGGAGGTAAAGACGGAACTTGAGTTGCAGATGAAACTTTTTGGGTCATTGTTAATCTGGACAGACATTGTCTGCGTCATTGAAAATAGGTAGGGAGATGCAATTCTAGTCTACAAATTCAAGGGTGCAAGAAGTACTGCATTTAATTATTTATTATCCCAAATCCACTTACATCACCTCAGTGATTAGGGGACTTTGCTCTGACGAAATCCCAGAGCAAGGAACAGGGCAGAGACTGAGGGCCCCTCTGCTCTTTGATCGCCATGATTTCTGGCTTCTGCAGGGGGTCAGCTCAGGGTCCGCTGTTCTCAAGGGCAACAAGCCACGTGCCCTGAAGGTGACAATATTCCAAAAGATAGAGGATCTTGCCTCTTTCCTCCCGCTGCTCTCCAAGGCTTTGCTCTGAAAACCCTAAACAGAGTGGTGAGTTTATGTCTGGCTTTCATACAAGATGGGGAGAATCTCCAGAAACACTGTAGAAATCTCAGAGGCAAAGAACTAAGATGTTCTGATTAAAGTCAGAAAATAAAGGCAATAAAAAATATAAATTGTCTCAAAAATCTTCGACCATAAGTGTAAAATTCAAAGTCCTAATGCATAAACTCATGGTTCCTGATGGAAATTGCATTAGACATCTTTGGTCCATGTCAACAGATATGGCCAGTAATCACATCTGAAAGTATGCAGTGAGTTTCCCAATCATTTCTCCCGTAATCCACAGTGAGATTCCCTCCTTTCCTCCCGCCCTGCCACTCTTCCTTCTTTCTTCCTGCCTTTGTCTTTCTATCTCTCTTTTTTGTAAGCCAATATGTATAATTTTGGCTTCAGCCTTTTGTCTTTAAACTGTACCTGACCCAACTCATTTAGTACGTGACCTCTGGCCAATTAAAAATCAATCTTTAAAAAGCCGTGGTCACTCCTGCCTGGTTCGTAGCAATTATCTCTCAGCTTCCTCCTTGCAGCTCTCTCCCGAGTTTCCTTCTTATTTAGTTGACAAACGTCACTGCTCAAGCCTAAGTCGGACAGCATGCTAATCTGACTCCCTTCTGTTGTGAAAACGATGACCAAAGCCCTGATAACACCCACCGTGTTTCATCCATCATGGTTTCTGGCCTTATACTCACTCTCAGATTCATGGGCTTTCAGTTTTTCCGGATCAGCCCTGACACTGGGGTGTGAGCTGTGCCGGCGTGTCTGCCTGGTGGTGCAGTCCTTTGGTTGAAGGGTTTATTTTCCTCTAAGTAGCCATCCAGAGGGCATTGACTGTGCTTTGCGTTTCTTTGTTATTCCCACCATGAACTATCACTCATGGCTCATAATGGTGGCTTAGTTAATAAATACGAGACTGACTGATTTGTTGAATAAGCAGAGGAAATCTATATTTTTATATCCATTCTTGTGGCCACTGCAACTGAAATCAGCAAAGTCCTGACTCAAGAATGCAAAACAATTTGATTTCTTTTTTGGGGGGAAGGTGTAAATTTCCAAAGCACGCTAGAATGTGCAAAAGATAATGGAAAATATGTGCTGATTTTATATTATAGGGTTTTATGTTCTTTAATAAATAAATTTTTTTCCAAACTTTACATCTGTAGAAGGATAGTCCTTAATATTATATGTGTAATTATATATATATACACTACATGATTATATATAATATACAGTATGTATATTATATATATATATACACACACTTATATATTTTTTTTTTTTTTGCGGTACACAGGCCTCTCACTGTCGTGGCCTCTCCCATTGCAGAGCACAGGCTCCGGACGCGCAGGCTCAGCAGCCATGGCTAACGGACCCAGCCGCTCCACAGCATATGGGATCTTCCCAGACTGGGGCACGAACCCACGTCCCCTGCATCGGCAAGCGGACTCTCAACCACTGCGCCACCAGGGAAGCCCTATATATGTATTTTTTATAAGCAAATTCTAGTTCTCATTTTTACTGCTCCATTTACCAGCTCAGGACCTGACTCAGGCATTCCACACCTGTAGGCTTCCCCTCCTCTCCGTCCACTGTCTGGAAGTCAAGGCTTTTAATAAAGGCTCCTCTTAGAGAGTCTTTGTTTACATCCCACTCTAATAAGTCCAAGTGGCCTTTCTTAGGAAGTAGTCTCTGTTGCTTCAAGAGGAGGTAAGAATGAGGCAGCTGACCCTCTGGACTTTGGGTCACCCTGAAGGGCAGCCTTAGTGGGACCCAGCCCTGCCTTCTGCCCCATCAGAGAATCTTATCTGGGCCCCATCTGAAAGCCAGAAATTACAAACAACCAAAAAAAGCAATTTTAACATGGGCATTTTTTTCCTCTTATTATTCTGGGATAAAATTAAGGTTTGCTTATCAGAGAAGCAAGGTAATCAATACAAATTCTTTAAAAATATTCCTGCCAGACAAAGCAATGTTTGATATTAAATTATATGGAAAATAAATTGTAAATTAAAAAACACAAGCAGCCTCCGACAGACAGGTACAAAAGGACCCTGCAATTACATTTATCTAGGAAGACAGACCCATGAACAGAGTGAATTTTTAAATTAGTTTTCTCGTTAAGAATGTCCCTGTATGAAAGCTGGCATTATCTCTTTAGAAAGTTAGAAAGAACCTGAGTTTTGAAGATATCTAAGCTAAATCATTATGAAACATTGGATGAAATTCCTGATTTCTGTACCAAAAAAAAAAAAAAAATTGGATATTTGATATCCTGTTGGTTGAGCCCAATCTGTTTAAGAAACGTTTCTCTTAATAAACACTTTTCTGGATAATTTGAAAAGTGTATCTGTATACACTCGATTGACAGCTGGAGCAGATTTTCTATGTGGGCTCCAACTTCACAGTGTTTCTTGACAAGAAGGCATAACAAACCGAGAAGGCCTAAGTGTGCTACCTCTAGGAACACAAAGTCTTAGATGGTTTTGAAATTCCTACTCATACCAGTGGTGTCAGGCTGTGTGAGAATGTGCATGCAATTCGATTATAAAAGTGGGGAATCTGGAGCATGGAAAGGTCAATCCATTTGCCCAGTGTCCCGGCCTGTGTCAAGGCTGAGCCCAGAAAAGCAGGCAGGTGTTCCCACGTCCCAGTGGCTCAGGAGCCAGACTCTGGTCCCCATTCATCCATCCCAAAACCCTCAAAACATTAAAAAATACTTGGTCAATATTCCAGATTGATTTCTACTATAATGTGGTTATTATTCCTTGAATTCCACAAAATGACACTTGTGCTGAATAGCATTTATTTACTTCTGTTCTTCTGAGGACATTTCTAAAATTTCCATAATTTGGGGGGAATCTTGAATAAATCACTATATCATGTCACCTACTGACATCAACACATAAAAAGTAATTTGCTTAATTTTCTATCAACTTCATTTTTTGTAAATGCAAATATTAACTAAGAAAAATATATTTCCCTTTGCCAATAACGTTGGTGGGGATTTCAGAGTAAAGGTGGAGTGTATTATACACAAACGTCTTCATTTTCAGAGAGATTATATTTCATTATTATAAATAAAATTTATTAATTTAAGTGTTAAAGCTACCATATCCCAAAGATGTGGGAAACAAAAAACCCAGAGGTGTTAATTCTGGGCCTTCTACATTCTAGTCAATGTACTCCCCACACAAAGAAGTACAAGGCTTATCAGGAGTTACTGACCACTTTTTAATCAAAAGAGCTGCCTAGATTGGTAATAACTGAAAACAAAATAAAACAAAACAAGTAAGTCTCCTACCAGACTACATCTGTGAAATGTAAAGATTGCTCTCAGCTAGTCAGAATTGAAACAAACTCTCTCCATTCGTAATATTTTAACACAAAATAAGAAAGTCAGGAGCTGCCGGATCCTGTAAAAATGGCAAACTAGCTCAAGGTGCTGGCTCCTTTCCCCCTCAAAATCAAGTTAAAAGCAGTAACAGATGAGAAAGGAAAGCTTGGGGATACCAGGAAATTACCAAAAACTTAAAGTGAGAAGCCTCTGGATATACTGGAGCCTGTTTAGCTCTCGTTGAACTGTGGGAGAGTATGGAGGAGGAATTTTTTGTTTATGCTCTGCTTTTTTCCCTCTTCTGAGCTGCTCTGAGACAAGCTACTGTCTGCTCCTTTGTGGAAGGAAAGAGCAGCCCCAGAGCTGGTCGCAGAGTCTGTGGAGCCGGGCTTGATGGCTTTGAAGAGCCAAAGCCCTCTTCGGGTGGAGGCTTTGTGAAAACAGGTGTGGGCAGACATAAAGGAACAGTAAACAGATTGACAACAGCATTCTTGACAGAAACACTGGGTGGAAGATGTCATTAGAGAGTATTTCTAACTATTAAGAAGAACTCCTTGGAGTTTAAATTTCATCCAACAGATGGTTACAAAAGTGTGGGAATGCAATAAATATTTTTGCACTGACAGTCTCAAATATTTTACTACATAAAGACACGTATTGAAAATGCATTTACGAGAAATACATTGATGAGATCTGCCTATGAATAAAGAGAATTAAATCCATGTGAGTTGATGCTGAACATCTTTTCATGTGTTTGTTTGCCATGTGTAGTCAAGCTCCTTGTTGGAGATGTGGTTTGCAAATATTTTCTGTAGTTTGTCATTTCGTTCCTTTCCTATGGTCTTTTGTGAGCAAAAGCTTTTAATTTTGATGGGGTCCAATTTATTAATTTTTCCAGTACAGATTTTGCTTTTGGTTTCAAGTGTAAGATGCTCTACGTTTTTACCTAATAATTTATTTACTTTGGAGTAATTATAAATTGTATTTTAAAAAAAATTTTGGCTTCTACATATTTCTTGTTAGTATGTAAAAATGCAATTTACTTTTGAGTGTTGATCTTGTATCCTGCAACCTAACTGACTTCACTTATTAGTTCTATGATTTTTTTCTTTTCTTTTTAGAGTCCATGGAATTTTCTATGTAGATAATCATGGCATCTACAAACAGATAGCTTTATTTATTTCTTTTTAATCTAAGGACTTTCATTTTCTTTTCTTGCCTTATTGCAATGACTAGTCTTCTAGTATTATGTTGAATATGAATAGTAAGAGCAGACATCCTTGCCTTGTTCCCAATATAAGGGAGAAAATATTCAGTCTTTCATCATGATGTATGATGTTAACCACAGTTGGGTTTTTTGTTTCTTTTTTTCATAGATGCACTGTATCAAGTTGAAGTATTTTCCCTCTTTTCTTAACTTGCTGAGTTTTTAATCATCAATAGTGTAGGAATTTGTCCAATAGTTTTTCCCCCTGTCGGAACATCCAGTCCTGAATGGAGACGCTGGACACTCACTGGTCCTTGCTGCCAGACACCTGGTGAGGCTGGCACCTTGAGCAGGGTCATCTTCAAAGGCAGAGCCAGGTGACGGTCACCCTGTGTAGCAACAAGCACAGGCGCCAGGGAAGAGGGGAGTCATTGTCCACAAATGCCTCTACAGCCACAGAACTGTGGTTGGGTTGAGAATGCAATGCACTGCCTGCTTCTCCCCAAAATGACCAGTGTGTGGTCATCACTGGGGTCACGCACTGGAAAGTCATGCAGCCACAGTGTGTCATTCCTGACCTCTTTGTTCCAGGCAATGCTCACCTGGGCTTGCAGGCCTCTGTGGCCCAATCCCACTATCCTGTACTTCTTATACATTCAAGCGGGGGTCAGCGCAGCCAACATCCCCAGGTAAGTTCTGCTGGGTGTTTGTAACCAGCTCAAGCAGGACCCCTCCCCAAGCTTACAGGAGACCTTTCTGCTACGAAATAGCTCCTTGGTAGGAAGGGCCGGCACCATATGGAGACACTTAGAGGGGAAGGCTCTGGGTTTCCCAGGAATTATACTGCCACTGACCTACCACTGCCCTGTGGCCTCTTCTGCTATTCAGAACGATGACTCCGGGCCTAACCTTTCAACAGAGGAAGACCTGGGTGTAAAGAAAGATCACACATCTGGGAGAAAAAATCCTAGCACCTTCCTAGATTTGTAGGGAGAATTGGACCTCATGTCTTATATGTTTTGTTCAAAATATTAACACTCTTTCAGGTGATTCTACTTCCTTTGGGACAGTAAATGACTATTAAATTAAGTTTTAAAATACAGATATACCAATTTGCATTTGATAGCTGTTTTCCCAAAGATAATAAATATTGTTACAAAGACAGACATGATTGTCTTGGATGTCCTGGGAGGCGAAATCTAGACCAACTGGCAGGCATATGTTTTTCTGAGAAAACCTTGAAAGAGTCTGAACTACCCCAAGAAGTGATGCGTCTCCTACCCAGGAATGTTCCAGCACAGGCTGGATTAACACCTGGTTGGACTGTTGTAAAATGGATTAAAGTATCAGATAGACAGCTGTTTGATTCCGTTTCTTAGAGTTCAACAACTGGCAAAACTAATGTATGGAGACAGAGGTGAGAATGGCAGTACCTTTGATGCCGACAGAAGATTTTATTGGTGTGGCACAAAGGGAGTCTTCTGGGGGTGGGGGCAGTGCAAACATTCTTGATCTTGGTGGTGGTTCCGTAGGCATAAATAAATGTAAAAATTTATCAAGCCGTACACTCAAGATTTGTGAACTTGAACAATGTCAGTCATACTGAAATTAGAACCAAGGAAAAAAGTCTTGACATGCACACTCTCTTTCTAGGGAGGCGGGGGGAGGGGAGGGATAAATTGGGAGATTGGGATTGACATAGACACACTACTATATATAAAAGAGATAACTAATAAGGACCTACTGTAGAGCACAGGGACCTCTACTCACAGGGACCAATACTCTAATGGCCTATATGGGAAAAGAACCTAAAAAAAAAAAAGAGTGGATTTATGTATATGTATAACTGATTCACTTTGTTGTACAGCTGAAACTAACACAACACTGTAAATCAACTAAAAATTAAAACAAAACAAAAAAACAAACAACCCTCCTTCCCCCCCGCAAAAAACCCAATAACAGCCTCAAGAAACGCGCAAGTTGACACCAGAGTTCATTCCGAGGAGGTTGATCAAATGCTTAAAAAATACACCAAAGTTGTCAAGTACGTTTTGGTCACATTGGTTTATTCTCGAATATCTTAATTCCGTACAAGTAAATGGACAGGTTGCTGCTCAGACATTAAATCAACAGTAATGTCGCTCTCATGATTTTTATAATACCCCTTACTGTGAGAAAATAAATTCCCCGAAGTGATTCTTTATCTGCACTGGCTTTGGCTTAAAATGATGGCTTTAAAGGAAACCACGTAGATAAAATGAGTAAACATGAGATCTGTCCACTAAAAAGGAATTATGACTTAATTACAAGTTTTAATTGCTATGGTTATCATTTGATTGTTGAAAAAGGCCAGGATCTCAGGAAGGTCAGAGAAACGTGATAAAGGTACTTGTATTTTGACCTCTCTGAGAAAGCTAATTAGCTTAGCTTTATCAAATACCATCACAACCCCATTCCCTTAACGTATGAATAAATTATTACACTCCTACTTTGAATGCAATTTGGGAACGTATCTTACCCATTGAAAAATTTCTAATATTGTATAATGAAGAACTTTAACATTTCTTCCATCTCAAGACTCTTTTTAAAAGAGGAAGCCCAGCATTTGAATTTTAAGTCGGCATTATTTACAAAATAAATGGAGCAATAGCCATGAGATTCCAATAATCTTTAATCTTAAGTGAGATTTCTAACTTTTCAAAGCAACTTTGTTAGAAATATCTATAGATCCTTTGAAATGAACAAAAATGTCACTTTTGCAGGGCAGAAAGATTCCTGTTGCACGCTGTACTGGGAATGAACTGTAGGAGAACAGGATTGGGAGGAAATGATCAGCTTGCCAGGTATTAAGTTTGGGTCCTTATCAGATACCCAAACAAAGTATCAAGGAAGCAGTTGCACATAGGATTCTGGAGTAAAAATATGAGGGACAAGAAGCTGAACGTGAGTTTGAAAGCCTAGGAAAGTTATAGGCAGTTGGGGCTTAGAGACGTAACCTCGAGGGGGGGTCACTGGTTTCCAGGTTGTATTAAAACCACAGTCCCAGGGGCTTCCCTGGTGGCGCAGTGGTTGAGAGTCCGCCTGCCGATTCAGGGGATGCAGGTTCGTGCACCGGTCCGCGAAGATCCCACATGCCGCGGAGCGGCTGGGCCCGTGAGCCATGGCCGCTAAGCCTGCGCGTCCGGAGCCTGTCCGCAACGCGAGAGGCCACAGCAGCGAGAGGCCCGCGTACCGCAAAAAAAACAAACAGAAAAACAGTGTAGATGCAAAAGAGAAGAATGATGAAAGATAAAGTGATGCATTTTCTATATTCAAACTTAATGCTTTTTGTGACAAAAGATCAGAATGCAAATAAAAGCCCCAGACTGGATAAAATATGTGCAAAGTTTGTAGCTACGTACATAGATTTTCCCTTGTAAATGGTAGAGCATTGCATTTATAATGATAACAAAGAGTTCGTATTTCATGCTTTGCGTTTCTCAGGGAGATCTACAGCAGCTCCTTAGTCTCTTAAATGAACACCATCCCTCCACCCAGGTGTTCAAATCCACTGCTTGCAATTCCAGGCGTCCGTGTCCTCAGGCCACGCCAGGCACTGCGGCCGCTAACTCTTTTTGAGGCAGAAACCTGCAAGGTTCGGCATCCTCAGACACAAACCACTGCAGAATAATCAGCTGCAAGAATGAAGGGGCCCTAAATCGTCAGCAGCTCCCGAAGAGCACTGTCCAGCACGGAGTTATATTCTGGTTTCCACAGGGTCGTACTTGTAGATTCAGGTGGGTTGTTTAGAATCAAAACAGAATCTATTACTCGGCTAATCACCTAGCTTCGTTTGGCAACAGTTTTCTGAGGAATGCAAACAATGACAAACGAGAAGCTTTCGTATTTGATTTACTTTTGCCAAAAGGAAGGAAAATTGGTCAAGAAATGGTCTTATCTATTTCCCTGTTTGAATTTACTTTTCAGATTTGTTGTGCTCCCTTTTGATCATTACAACTGCTCTGTCTGCGTGAGCTTTGTTCCTCTTTAGAAACTTTACATGAGAAGAACTTACATGAGAAACTTTACATGAGAAGTAGGGTGAGAAGCCTTTTTTATTGTTTAACATGTTTTTTGTTTTGTTTTTTTTTGAGTAAAGAAAGATTTTCAAACTAACTTTTCAAACCCCTTGTCTTCCCTTACGTGTTAAAGGATTACCTGAGATGTCCACAAGCAGGAAAAAGAAGTTTTCTCTACTGTACAACCTGCTTATAGAAGTAGCCGAGCCCCTAATAATGTGACTATGATTGTAAGTCAAATTTTCACACCTACAATTTCAAAGAGTCCTAGAAAAGAAAAGGTGCGCCAACACAAATTATGGAGCAATTTAAAGGTGCTATGATGTTAAAGTTACAAGAACGGGTTACCCTATTATTTAGAATAACCACCAGTCAAAATGCGGCAAGTTGTCAATATAGTTTTATAACAACATTTCCTATTCCTATTAACCCCAATGGGAATTTAGTTACTATTAATATGACGAAGGGTGAATGGGAAAATTTTTGTAACAGTTTGTATAATCAAGTCTATTTATTGCTGTGCACCATGGGTTCTGCTCACTTTTCACAAGCTTCTCTTACGATTTTATATCAGATGAGCAGAGGAATGCTCATTAACAGCTGCTTTTTCACCGATAAACCTCCACCCTCCGAGCAAGTCAGTATTCCTAGCCGGGTCCCTCCCTGTGTGGCTCTTAGGATGAGACAACTCCAGATGCCTCCCTTAGGGAGTATTTGATAGTGGGAGACAGGTAACAGCTACAAAGAAAAGCCTTTCTATTTATTTTGGAAAGAACTGGCAGCAATGTCCAGACCAGAAGACATCTTGTTTGCTCCACAGAACTCATGGCTACTGAGTCCTCCCACTGCAGGGCAGGCAATACTTTTTGGTCCCATGTGGATTTAGCCCTGGGCATTTTCAGAACTTGTATCCTTTTGGGAAGAAATTTGTCCACCTGACAAGCATTCTCCCTTTATACCTTAACTACAGAAACTCAATTTTTGTTGAAGTTTACAATGTTCCCAGTTTAAAACATCATATTTCCTAGCTTCTTTCTCATTAAGAGGTAAACATTTGACAAATTCCTGACCAATAAGATGTGAGTATAAACCACTGTGTGAGTTTTCTGGGAAAAAACTTAAAACTATCAAATGTAGATGACCTGCTTATCCTTGCCCTTAGTCCCAACTCTTTCTTCTGCCTGGAACACAGGCTTGATGCCTGGAAGTGCAGCAGCCATCTTGGGATCATGAGAATGAAATCTTTACGTTAAAGAAGGCACTGCAGACAGGACAGAGGGAAGTCTGAGAGACAGATGACTTTACACAACAGCCACTGCAGCCCTAACCACCCTCCCACTCGACTTCATCACCTGTGAGAAAAATAAACCGTTCCGTGCACATTTAAGCCACTGCTATTCAGGTTTTCCCTCATAAGTAGCCACATGCAGTATCAACTGATTCAAACCTCTATTAATGTTAGTATTTTCATGAGCACGTGAAGTGACAAATATTAACAAATATGTGACTATTGCTTAGAGACTCAAGCTGGTTATGGAGATGGCTCCACCCCAGACCATGAGTCAGAGTTTTGATAGTGGGTCCGAGAATTTCTACTTTTCCAAATGTCCTCAGGTAATTGTAATCGACTTGGAGTGGAGCTTTGAGAAACCACCACAAGTAGAATTTTCAGTTGAACAATATCTTAAAGACTGGACTTAAAATGCACAAATAATAGTGCATGAAAAGTTCAGGCTCACGTATCATCACAGATAAAAGAAATGGCCAGGCCAGCCGTACTGACGAGCATGGACTGAAGACTGCGCAGGATGCAGAAGGGGACAAAGGACACCTTTCTCGCCTCTTTCATCCTCGGACAGTATTTGAGCACCTAGTGTAGGCTTCACGAAATCATGATAAAAGTAGCTTAGCATCCACGAAAGATAAATTTTGCTTTTAGTTACTTGAGAAATAATCTGTGAACTACTCTTTCACTCTTGGTTCCTAGCTTTCATCAGCAATGATGTGATGTTTATTCTCACGATTAACCAAAAATAATACAATATTCTTCTGTGGCAACAACTCCAATTTGGAGAACAAAATCTTAGTTTCTGAAGTCAATATTTCTCTAGCCAGGGCTTCCAGAAAGATTCTCAGTGGTTTGGATTTTTTCCTTCAGTAGGGATTTTACTTTACTCAAGATTGAGAAACATTTGTACACTGCAATTGCAATAGGATTTATAAGGGCTTAATTTCATTGAGGGGTCAAACTGAGTGGGCAGTGGAAGGTACATAAGTTTCTTCTGAACTGCAGGAAAAATGTAAAAAACAAAGCAATCTCTCCAGAACATTCCTACGTGATTTGCTTTCTGGTTCCAGGCCACACTCAGAACTAATGAAGACGCTGCGTAAATGAAAAAAATTGAAGTGATGTTCTCTCTCCCTTTTTCCCCAAGTGGGAGACCAGAGCCTCAGCCAACAGGCGAGGGTGGGGGCCGAAACAGGTTGTGCTGGTATCACCTGGAAAAGAACTTCTTCTGTTCCTACAAAATCACTATTGCAAAACACAATGTGTTAACCTTTATATCTTTGTTTTTCGAATATCAAAATTTAATGGTTGTGATACATTTTATTTGTTAAAATCAAGCAATTTTATTTTGCATCTTAAAACTTGATGGAATGGTAATTTTCCTGGCTTTTAGTAGCTCTAAATCAAATTGGTAAAGTCAATTTAATGATCATTTAGTGAAAGAAAACATTTCTTTGTGGTCTGACAACTTCCATGAATAATGTATCTTTAATAGCTGTCAATTAACGTAGTTTTTAGAGATTTATGATGGGGGTATAAATATCTCCAAAAGGTGATTTATGGCACAGACTCAGACAATTCTTCCAATAAAGCTACTCTGACAGCATATAAATTTCTATATGGTATGGAAAACAATGGAAAACATTATGAATGTCTCTATTTGCTATGTCCAGTTCCTTTTTATTCCATTCTTTCACCCCATAATTTCAATATTAGAATCAGAATTTTAGAGGTGAGAGGATCTAAGAGATCAGCAGATCTACCCTCCTCAAGGTACAAATTATATATTATAATGTATATTTTGTATATCTTATGCAAAAGGCCAGAACCTAAGAGTACTCTGACTTCTTCAAATAAATCCATAGACATAGGTACTGGAATCGAATAAAGAATTTCTACAGAAAAATATTGAAAATAATTTTAATGTTCCATAGCAGAAATTGAAAAACTCAAAAGAGATGAGAGTACGACTGGCAACAGAGACTTTCTGTGTGCTGAGACACCTGATACAAACTTAAAGGACAGCCAGCTGGTAGAAAGTCTTTGCTACGTGCTTGGATTAATCCCCATCTTTCTGACACACGTGTGCATCTTCCTTGCTCTGAACCCGAGGGCTTGGAGCTCCAGGAGCAGAGAGAAGTCTTTAACCCTTAGAACACTTGTCCCATTTCTCCTCCAGTTCATTCACTTTTACATAACATGTTCCGAGTTTTGTGCACTCCTCTGAGGTCTGGCCTTGTCCTGAGAGCTACCACAAGGGCCATTAGAGTTGCTGTTTCCTGGAGTTTAACAGGGGCTCCCACTCCTGGTCCACGCGCAGAGCTGGAGGCTGGAGGACCATTCACGGGATCAACACACCTAGACCAAGTCTTCACATCCTATACTTGGTTTGTTTATTTATTTATTTATTTATTTTAATTTTTGGCTGCGTTGGGGCTTCATTGAGGTACATGGGCCTCTCACTGTGGTAGCTTCTCTTGTTGCAGAGCACGGGCTCTAGGCGAGTGGGCTTCAGTAGTTGTGGTGTGTGGGTTCAGTAGTTGTGGCTCACGGGCTCTAGAGTGCGGGTTCAGTAGTTGTGGCTTACGGGCTCTAGAGTGCAGGCTCAGTAGTTGTGGCGCACGGGCTTAGTTGCTCCGTGGCATGTGGGATCTTCCCGAACCAGGGCTCGAAACCGTGTCCTCTGCATTGGCAGGCAGATCCGTAACCACTGCACCACCAGGGAAGCCCCTATACTTTGTTAAATGGAACTTTTGCCCACTGACTCTTTTAGAAACCAATCTTTGCACGAGACCGGCGTGGATTCTTGCCTTGAAATTAAATATAAACGAATATTGGAGGCAACAGGCAGTAAGGCCCCTCCCCCATGAGACGGAGCAGCTTTGCAACGTTGCATGTAGGACCCTGGAGCCCAGGGTAAGTTCAAGTCGGCCTCAACCATCCCAGGTGCCTGTGAGGCCTGGGAGCTGCAGCTTCCTCCTCCGAACTAGGAAGAGGGGTAGATAGTTTTAGAGTTTCAACCCATGTCTAAAACTCTTGGCTACTAACAGATGCTTCTCAACTAGAAAACAGATCATATGCAAGGAAAACTGAAACAGTATGTCTCTGATGGCCCTGATAGTCTCTCCATGCCTTTCACCTGTGTTATAAGGTCGATACGGTTAAGGCGGTTTAAGTTCTACTAACTCCGTACTTCTCCCCGCCAGAGGCCCCCAGGGCTGTACTTAATTGTGGGGACTCACCCGAGGCAGGACTGGCCCCCTCTTAATCTCACGTTCCCTTTGTGCTGTGACGCTCCTGGCAGGAGCTTCCTGAATCATCAAGTTTATGTGTTTTGATGGCGTGGTGGTTAATTTTATGCGTCAGACTGGGATGCCCAGGTAGTTGGGAAAATATTATTTTGGGGGTGTGTCTGTGAGGATGTTTCCAGACTAGATTCACATTTAAATCTGCAGACTGAGTGAAGGTCACCCTCCCGGATGTGGGTGGGTGTCATCCAGTCCACTGAGGGCCCGCACAGAACCAGAAGGTGGCAGAAGAGTGAATTTGCTTCCTCTGCTTGGGCTGGGCCATCCATCTCCTGGCCTCAGACACCCGAGCTCCTGGTTCTTGGGTTTTGGACTCGGACCATGACTGACATCATTGGCCCTTGATTCTTAGGCCCTTGGACTTGGACTGAATGGCATCCCTGGCTCTCCTTGGTCTCCAGCTTGTAGATGGCAGGTCCTGGGACTTCTTGGCCTCCACACCATGGTAAATCTATGATGATTTATCATGATTTCTTACGATAAATCTCCCCCTACATCTCCTCTGTGTGCGTGTGCGTATATATCCTATCGGGTCTGTTCCTCTGCAGAACCCCAATGACGCAGACGCACGGTCACCAGATGAGAAGTACTCAGGCGGGACTCGAGCTGTGTTTCCTGCTGCGGGACTTGCTGTGGGTCACAGACCTCTCAGGGTCAGCTTCCTAATGATAAAAATGAACTCCGTGCTTGACTAACAGTTTGAGTTATTCTAAATAGCAAGTGAGAAGTTTCAGTCTGGCTGTATGATCAGGGTTTTCAAGTCATCTGGAGGAGAAGGAACAGTCCCTTCCATCTGACACCGAGCACAGACTCCTGAACCTGAGGAGGCTCCTGGGA
Organism: Delphinus delphis; assembly: GCF_949987515.2. NCBI lineage: Eukaryota > Metazoa > Chordata > Mammalia > Artiodactyla > Delphinidae > Delphinus > Delphinus delphis. Next base: position 25,394,313 of record NC_082703.1, read on the forward strand.
GCCCCTGACTTCCAGCCGGTTGGTCAGCAGGGCGGGGCCTGGATCTGTGGTTGGTGTGTGCAGTGGGCAGTCTTGTGGGACTGAGCCTTCACCTGGGGGTCTGCGCTAACTCTGGGAGTTACTGTCAGAACTGAACTGAACTGCAGGACACCCAGTTGGTGTCCGGAAGTGGAAAACTGGTTGGCGTGGGATAACCCCCCCTCCCCCTCCACGTGTGTGGTGTCATAAATGCTGTGAGTAAAAACTTCAGCTCCGGACACCTGTGTTACCCTACAGCGACCAGTGAAACATAGGCCTTCGATGTAATCCTTCTGGGTCTCAGGCTCCTGACTTGTAAAGAGGGTAAGTTAAGCGAAGGTCAGTGACTGAGGAAGTGTCCTCCAGCTCTTAGTACCAGGAGCTCTAAATTACGCATAATCATATACAATGGTAGATTTTGTTTTTAAAATACTTTTCCTTTTGCAAAGGGATATATTGACACAGATGCTTAATGAGCCACTAAGTTTGTGCGTTTAGGGACACGACAGACTGGAATTACAAATTTTGTTTTGTGCTAGAAGTAAATATAATGATGAGGCAAAAAAATAAACAATCACAGGGTAAAGTTTAGAAGTAAAGCTCTAACGCACCAGATGAAGAGTGGTTTCTTCTCCGACTGTAAGGAAGAACAAAAATTCAATTCCTATGTTATACGTTTCTTTACTTGTGCTTTTTCTACCATAATGTTTTAAATATTTCAGTCTAAAATTGGTAGGAGAGTCTTATTAAATTATCTGGAGAAAGGACAACAGTGGCTAAGCAATCAAGACAGACTAGAGCTCTGACTGAGCCCCGTGCTCGGGGCCCACGCTAGGAGAGCGCTCTAATGAGGTCCTCCTGGTATCAGGCGAACTGTGCTGAACGTGACCCCAGAGCAACTCTCACAGTGCCCAGAATTCCACGTCAGGCGGAAATCCGGCTCCAAAACACCACCTCTATCCATTATCTGCCCAGATGCCAGCCTGACGCTGTACAGACCCAGAGGTGACAGTCTGCTTTCCTGAGTACAAGCTAGCTCTGACGTTAGAATTTCTATTTAGTAATTGTGTATTTAAATTGATCATTTGTGTATATATATTCATATACTTCTATGTATCCACTACTTAATATTTAATACTATTTAACCTTCAATACTCACATCCAACTGTCAGTTTATCTGTTTCTGTTGTTTTATTTGCTTGTTAGATTTCTAGTGCAAGTATAATACATAATATAGTATGAAATATACTTCTCTTTCTTCAGGGGAGTATCCCCAGTGAATACACGTATACAGGAGAGGACTCACGCGAAAGCTAGAGCTAATCTATTTTTCTAGGGGTGCTGAGTCTGAGCTCGGTCAGGAACACGGCGAGGAGAGGGCGCTGTGCGCTCAAAAGGCAAAGTTTCAGCGGTGCCTCCGGCCTCCTTGACGGCTCGAGCTGCCGGCGGGGCTGTGACTTCGCTCCAGGGGTCTCTGGGCTCTGCTGACAGCCAGACGGAGACGGGGTCTTAGGACAGACTCTAAGGCCGGAGGGGCAGTGTTGTCCTGCGGCCGGGGCTGCCTCGTGGCGCCCCAGGCAGACGCTCCTCTCTCCCTCGCTGGACTCGAGCGCACCCTGGTGCCCAAGCAGAGGTGGCCTTTCGGGGACGTGCCGCCCGTGCGCTCCCGCGGGCGGAGGGAGCGGACAGAGGGAGCGGACGGAAGGGGCCCCCGGAGCCGGCACATCGACTGTGGCCACGAGCCAGGGCGCCGCTGTTCTCTGGGGAGAGCCTAGACACTCGGCTTTGCGTTTTCCCGTGGGTGGGAGGGACGGACGGACGGAAGACACGGGGCCTACTTAGCAAAATGGCAGGCGGTACAGTGACAGCTCAGACGGTGTGACCGCAACTGACGACAGCGCCGCAGGACCAGAGAGGGGCTGTTTGGGCGGCGCCGGTGAGGGGCAGCTCTTCGTGCATCCAGCCCGCCGCGGACATAGCCGGCCTTTCTCGGGCGCTGCCTCTGAGCCCGCAGAGCCCGGGGGCTCTCTCCTCGTGGAATTATGCTCCAGGAGGGCACACAGGAGAGGGACACAAATAAAATACTGTATCTTAACAAAAACCGTACACCTTTAGTATGGCTTCCGTCCAGCATGATATAATAACGACGTAGACTTTCTAAAAATAGTTGAGCTGCTTTATGGAAAAGGCTCGGCAGCCGCGGGGGAAGGAAGACGGGTGCCCTCTGTCAGGAAGGGGGTGCAGGTCCAGGCGGGTTCCTGCGGGACTGGACTAGGATTGGAGGGGTGCAGGTGCTGATGATTGCTGGACTGGGGATACACCGTTGGGCTGTGCCTCCAAGGCTTATTTTGGGGGTTGGGTACGGAATCTATGGGAAGGAGAGAAATCAAGGTTCCTTAGAGTATTTGTTCCAGCAGAATGGTACAGTGTGCCACTGACTTAGATGAAGAAGAAAGAGGTAAGAATACGGTCTTTTCCTTTCCTTCCTCCCTCCCTCCCTTCCTTCCTTCTTAACCTTCCTTCCTTTTTTTTTCCTTCTTTGCCTCCTTCTTTCTTTTCTTTCAAGCAGGGGCAGGGAATCCAGACACATTGATTTTGAGGCACCTGTTAGACCCACTGTGTCTGCAAAGCCTGTACTGTCTCATGTCCACAGGGTGGTCTTCTAACAGAGAAGGCAAACAGGAAACACGTGCAGTGAAGAGATGCATGCCAAGTGCAATGGTGAGTGAATTTGGCCATCGGCTTGGTGTCCAGGTAAGGGAACACCAGGGTGATGGGTTCATCTCCACCTTCAGCCACTGGACAGAGAGGGGGGTCCATTCCTGCTGCATCCCCCATAAGTATATCTTTTCATCTGAATTTTCAACTCAGTTTTCAGTTTTTTATGTATTTCTGCACAGAATTACCCTTTCTGTCTTTGTTTTTCTTGAATGAAGGAAACCAAAAGATCTCTAGATTGGTCCACTTTAAGAGATAATATATATAATATATATATTTTAAAACTAATTAATTAATTTTGGCTGTGTTGGGTCTTTGTTGCTGTGTGCGGGCTTTCTCTAGTTGTGGCAAGCGGGGGCAACTCTTGGTTGCAGTGCACAGGCTTCTCATTGCAGTGGCTTCTCTTGTTGCAGAGCTCAGGCTCTAGGTGTCCGGGCTTCAGTAGTTGTGGCACGCGGGTTTCAGTGTAGAGCGCAGGCTCAGTAGTTGTGGCTTGCTGGCTCTAGATCGCAGGCTCAGTAGTTGTGGCGCACAGGCTTAGTTGCTCCGCGGCATGTGGGATCTTCCTGGACCAGGGCTCGAACCCGTGTACCCTGCATTGGCAGGCGGACTCTTAACCACTGTGCCTCCAGGGAAGCCCAAGATAATGCATTAAATTCACAAGGCATGAAATCTACTTATATCTTATATTTTGTACTACTTATATGTGAGTACAGAAAAGCCATGAGGGTGAACATTTTTCATATCATATTTAAAAGTCAAAATATGCCTTCCATATCACTAAAGCATACAGGAGTCCATTAGCTATGGTCCACGTGAAGGACATACTTCAAAACTGATCCAACATGAAGTGGAAAATCTGGGATGAAGAATAAATCTGTCATGACACCTGTGTGCTGGTCCTGAGAACTCTAAAACTGAGGTGGAGATGCTTATCTGCTTTCAGACCAACACAGGATCTGATCTGGCTAATACATGCCTGATTCATCTAATTACTTCTTTAAAAATTAAAGTCAGTACCTCAAAACTATTCATAACAAGAATCAGGACAATGGGAAATGTGAAGTATTCTAAGATACAGGTTGTATGTCAACATCCTTCAGAAAAACTAGGACTTAGAAAGAAGACTACTTTTATTCAAAAGCAGGCCCCTAAATCAAACCATAATGGCAAATCAAGGAGCAGCAAATCAGTCGTTTATTTAATAATGGAAAGGATATAGAGATGTAGTTAAATCCCAAGGAAAGATCATTGTTTATCATTTTAAGAGTTTAATGAGTTATTGTCATTTAGAGTTGCTTTTTCTTTCCTTTATCACTCCTTTCTCTCTAGTACCTCTATATTATCTCTCTCTCTCTAAGCCAGAGGACATAACTTTAAAAAGGCAGGGAGGAAGTTCACACATGACAAAAAATTGGCTGCGCTGAGCCATTCCGCAGAGCAAAGAGGTAAGTATTAGGGAAACAAAGGTCGTATTTAAAGAGAAATATCTGAGTTGCGCACGTGGCCCTGGGTGCTACAGGAAGGAGGGGAAAATTGCGGGGTAGCTCGGAGCTCGAGGGGGAAGATGAGAGGCTGTGAATGTTAGGGGGCTCTGCGGGCACTAACAAAGGGATTAGAAGGTCGGAGGGGCAGGAAAAAAGGTTAATTTTGTAGGGACATTCTGAGCAGGTTGAGATGAAGGGAAAATTGAGAAGGAGGCCAAATGAGGGTCCAGAGAAGAGTGAAGTGAGATAAAACCCTGATTTGGGAGGAGTGACAAGGAGGATTCTACCTGTAGGAATAGTGCTGAGCAGGGAGCGCTGGGGAAAGATGACGTGCAAAAAAATGTGCCGTTGAAATTTACGTTAGATAAATTATCCAACCCTTTGTAATCGTTATCCCACAAAGCTGAGATCTGAGTCCACCTCCGTGTGGTTTCAATCTCATGTTCTTAGCAACATATGCCCCCTCCAATATCATTATTATTATAATATATTATTATAAAATAAGCATTTTCTGAAGCCAGTACTTAAAGAGATGCTAAAAATGAAAAAGAAACGTATGTTCTGAGTCTCAGGTGACTGGCCAAATGTAAGACAATCGAGGTGATGGCCATGAACTCACTGATAGTATCATTTGGATCATTGTTAGGTTAAAGCCTTTTGTAGTCTCAGAGTGGCTTTGATTAATAAAAGCTAAAGGAAGGCTTTGAAAATAAGGCTTTTAGGTAGGAAAAACCATCTTTTGTTACTTGTAGTCTAACTCTCTAATTTGGCCTCCTTTTATAGCATTTTGTTTTTACATAAATTGACTTGAACTCAATCTAGTTTTCAATTATGTCAAAGAATTACACTTGTTCCTCTAATGATACATTTTGCCTTGTTATCACAATTAATTGTCCTTGCAAATTGTCCACAGTCTGCTGTTCCAGGGTCTTTACTCTTCAACTTGTCCAAAGCAGGACCGTGGTTAGTTTGGTGTCCCAGGTTTGCAGGGAGACAACTGGTCCTGCCTGATACTTGCTGCCCTTCTCTTCCTGAGGCATCACACGTGGTAACCTCTGGGAATTCTGCCTTGAGAGGTGACCCAGCTCTGTGTCTGCAGAGACCTGGTATTTTCAAACAGCTTTTGTCCACTGTTTCTTAATAAAGGGACATTTATTTGTGACAGTTTTGGTCTTATCTGGATTCTTTATCTTAAAAACATTTTTCTCATATTTAGGTTTGTTTCAACTATTTGATGCCTATTGGACTCTTCATATTTGAGAAGCTATGTCCCAAGACCTTAGAGAAGACACACATTAGGGTCACGCTTTCGCAGAGCCACCTCTACGTGGACATCCTCCAGAGACGTGCGGTCGGTGATGGGTGCCTGGGTCTGTCCTCAAAGCGTGGGCCGTTCACATCCTTGTTTGATTCAAAAGGACAACAGGGAATGGAGAATCAGGGCGCTGGAAGGGATGGAAACAGATGGAGGTGTGCATTTTACCCCCGAGTTTTACCCCATATAACAAACGTTACGTTACTTGTGTTCCTCGAGAATTTTTGTTCTTTTATGACTCTGGCCCCAGGTAGACAAAATGGTGGGGGATGAAATATCAGCCATCCAAAAGCAGCCCCGTTCCTGTTGAGGGTCCAGAGGTCTATCAGAAAAGGAGGTTTCTGGTGTTTGGGTCACTGTTTACACCTTCCTTGGTGGGGTTCCTTCAGTCCCAGGACACGATGACTGTTTGCACCTGACAACTGTGTCTGGGCCGCCGGCGTTGGAGACAGCTGCCCTGCCAGACGTTCGTCCTCCATTTTCTCCCTCCAGCTCTGCTCTTCCCCAACTCCTGCCCTTTCCTTCGTACTGCAAGTATATTGACATATTTGCAATTCTTTATCACTTGAGCCTCTATTTATTCTTTTTTAACTCTGAACATGGATCCAGTACAAGTTGTTATTTTAGCAGAGAAAGAGGAACCATTAGTCCCGTCTGAAGATTTTTATCAAGGAATCAAATCTCAGCCAGGGTAACTGACAAGGTGCCGAGAGTTAGCCGAACAATGAAGCCGTTTTCCTGCAGTGATTAACTAGGACAAAAATTCTTTGCATCATTCCCATTAAAATGTATGATTTCCAATCCTGGATGCTAATTCACCTCTTTCAGATTGTATTCTAATAGGAATAAACGGTTTGCTTTGGAATCAAAAAGTAGAAAAGATACTGGAGACTAAGAATGAACAGATTCTCCTAATTAACTGTTTATAGACACTTAATAGGAACGGATAGAATTGACATTTACTGTAATCTTTAGCTTCAAAAAGGCACCATTTAATCGTGTGTGTTGTGCTGTGAGCTACAATAGTTACCTTTTAAAACTTCTGTTAAGAATTCTGATTTTCAGTGCACCCCAGCTATGTTACTTTCCATCCTTTCCGTTGCATCAGATAGACATCTATTTTCTGCACACAGCAAGAAATGATGAGATGTATCTGCCTAGCTGACTCACAACTGCTGCAGTCTGTACATACATATATATTTTTTATATACATATATATTGAAGTATAGTTGATTTACAATGTTGTGTTAGTTTCAGGTGTAAAGTGATTCAGTTGTACATATAAACACACACACACACACACACACACACACACACACATACTTTTTCAGGTTCTTTTCCCTTATGGTTATTACAAAATACTGAGTGTAGTTCCCTGTGCTACGCAGTAGGTCCTTGTTGGTTACCTGTTTTATGCATAGTAGTGTGTCTATGTTAATCAGCTGCAGTCTTAGTATGTTCAAAACTAGGTTCATCTTCTTTGTCCCCAGATTACTCACCCAGATTTTCTACCCAATCTGTGTATCAGCACCCCCCAGGTATATGAGCGAGCGCGGTAAGGTCACCTGCTTTCCCACCTGCAGGTGGGCACCACCCACACCCCGGCACACACTTTCTCCTCCCCAGTTAGGCTTGATCCCCTCTCACCAGGGCAGCACCCACAGCCTCCGACCGGCCTCCAGCTTTGTATGCAAGCAGACCAAATCCCCACAGTCATGCTAGGAACGGGCTCTTCCTAGCTTCTGTGCTTCTGCAGAACCATGCATAGCCAAACACCGTTTATAGGTCTTTACCTAAACGTCTTCTTTCTACGCTAGTCAGTGAATGCCTTTAGAACAGAGAAAGTGTTTGATTTAACTTTGCTTTTGTATCCCATAACACAATATATCACGGGGTATGCACTCAAAAAACATGTGCTGAATGAATACACTGGAAATGAGAAAATACAAGAATGTATGACCAACTTGTTTAGCTGCCTGCAACAAGTAAATATTTTCATAAATATCTGCTGGCTGAATAAATAAGTAAGTGTTTTCTGACAGTTTGAAATAAGAATGAAAAGCAAGTAAAAGCACTAAAGCCTAGGGAATTGTGTTAAACAGAGGTTCTCAACAAACACTTGTTGGTTGACTGAATGAAGGAACTTCCACGAGCAACACTGAAACCAGCTGAGTTAGTGGGTTTTTGTGCTTTTGGTTTTGCTTTGTTTTTTGTAGTAAGAACATTTAACATGAGATCTGCCTTTTAACAAAGGTGTAAATGTACAGTAAAGTGCTGTTAACTATAGGTGCTCTATTCTATAGCAGATTTTCAGAATTTACTTATCTTGCATAATTGAATGGCTCATTGTGCTTAAGAATGTACCTGGCTGTTTCAATTTTAATGATGACATGATGTGAAGGTGACCTGTGCTGAATTTTTAAATCCATATTCTAATTTTTTTGTGCTTGTAGAGTTACGGTTACAACTTCTCATAATTAGTCCTCTTGGGGAAATACTTTTCTGTGGTGTAGCAAGGGGACTGTTAGCTGCTAATATAGTAAATAGTCATGAGTTCCAGAACATCACAGTTGGTCCCATGAATCTAATTTGTATGGCGTCCCTAAGACCCAACCCTACGTCCCACGCCCGGCAGTCGGCACACCCCTCAGGGCTCTAGGCTTCGGGTTTAACGTAGTTTAGATGAGTTGATTCTCATCCCTTTCTGTCCCCTAAACAAGGCAGCAGTGTTGCTGCAGCATAAGTGGGCCAAGTCTTTGGGAGCTGAGGGACTAGCAAACAACGACACCCATCCATTTGATGGATGGAAGAAAGAGAACAGGGGACCACAAAATAATATGTGCAGTTGTCCTGTCTTCCCCCATGGTAGTGAGAGGAAGGAAGGAAGGAAGAAAGGAAACAAGGAAGGAAAAAAGGAAGGAGGGAAGGGCGGGGTACTTCCCTGGTGGCGCAGTGATAAAGAATCTGCCTGCCAATGCAGGGGACACGGGCTCCATCCGTGGTCTGGGAAGATCCCACATGCTGTGGAACAGCTAAGCCCGTGCGCCACAACTACTGAGCCTGCGCTCTAGAGCCCGCGAGCCACAACTACTGAGCCCACTCGCCACAACTGCTGAAGCCAGTGTGCCTAGAGCCCGTGCTCCGCAACAAGAGAAGCCACTGCAATGAGAAGCCTGCGCACCGCAACGAAGAGTAGCCCCTGCTCACCTCAACTAGAGAAAGCCCGCGCACAGCAACGAAGACCCAATGCAGCCAAAAAAAAAAAAAAAAAAAAGGGAGGGAGGGAGGGATACTTTGGGCCCAGCCAGTGGGGTCCGCATGGCCTGGCCTTCTAGGCTGGGGTGACTTTTCTTGCTTATTTTCAAGGTCAAAGAGCTGAGGGGCAATTCCTGGAAACAGTGATTCCAGTGTGGTTTTGGGATCTACAAATGTCAGTGTCAGAGTTTGTGCTTTAAAATCCAAAGAGATCAACACTGGCTGGGAAGGCAAGTGAGTTGCGACTTTGAAATGCTGATGAATAATCAAGGAGGTTTTTACTCAGGGAAGAGAATCATCAATGGAAAGATCGAAGGGACCCTCCCAGGATGCGCGGCCCAGGAAGGTAGCACAGGACGGATATGCAGTATGTGGTGAACAGTTATACAAAGATTAACACAATCCCAAGAAAGACAAAACGTATCTTCTAGTGCTTGCAGCCAGGCCAGTCAACTGGTCAACCAAGGATCTGTGTGTCCCTGAAATACACCAAGAAGAGACTGACGGGGAAGGAGGTGGTGCTGAAGGTAGCAGGACCATGCCTCTGCGGATGAGAAGCAGCGTCCGGCTGCCCGGGCGAGAAGCACGGGCGGACGTGATTTAGCTCATTTGCACGTGTGCACGATTACACACAAGGTAAACTCAACCCAGGCGTGATGTACGCGCATGACAATTCACGTGACCGTAGCTCAGGATTGCGCACATCTCTGTAATGGGACAGGCAGGTCTCCTGTGCCCCGATGTCCTCATCAGCAAAAGGGAGATAGTGGCACAGCCCCCTCACAGGGGAGGTGACGGTTGAGTGAAGTAGCATATTTAGGGTAGTGCCAGGACGAAAAAGTGCTATGACACTTGTTAAAATCATTCTAATTCTCCCGGTTAAATGCCAAGAACGGATATGTGGATATAGCGAAAAGCGGTGGACGCTGGAAGAACTTAGTGACTTTGTGTAACTGTTGCTCAGCAGGACCAGGGCCAGCTGACTAGTCCAAACCACACCTGCTGCTCCAGGTGGGAAGAGGAAGTGAGGTTGCTGAGCTCTGTGGGGCAGTGTGAGCTCTGAGGGCTGAGGACCCCACTGCAGGCATCCAGTTGCCTCTTGTGGGCCTCGGGTCCAGTCCATATGAGGCACTGTCTGTATGAGTTGCTATAATGGTCTGTGGCCGATGGAATTAGTGACCCCAGTTCTGCAGGGCTCCTGTGCTGTGCCCGTGTCCATTGCCTGAGAGTGTGCAGGTCCCATCACGGGAGGCAGGTTCCTCCTGCACTCCTTCACTTGAGCCTTGGCCATCCGACTTGATTCAGTCAATACGTGGTGGACTCAGGTGACAGCGTGCAGGCCAGACCTTGGGTTTTAAAGGGGTCACATGTGTCTGCTTGCTGACATGCCCCCTTGTCACTTCCTGCTGGCCTGGGAGGATGAATGACATGTGGACCTGGTCACAGGCAGCCTGTCACTTAGGCCCCCGTCTGAGCCCTGCTGAGGTCAGCTGACCCCTACGTCGCACAAAGCAAATGCTCCTTTGGACAAGCCCATGACGGGCCCCCTCTCAGTGCTTCTGACGGGGCTGAGCAGCTGACGAGTGGTGCTTGCACTCAGGAGCCATGTCCTCAAGTTTTAGTAACAGACCTTCTTGTAACTTTAGAATTGGTTGTAACTCAGAAACGGTGACGCCCACACTAAGTGCGGCTCGGGAATAAGGAGCCTGGGATCAGGCTGTTAGGACAGAAGACCCCTTGTCCTTCATCGGGGGCAGGTGTACGGTCCACCTCATGTAAGCAAATGTGCTTTCCAGGGAGTTACAATTTTTAGATGTTAAACAATCTAACGTAGTAAAGCAGAAGTAGCAAATTAAGATATGGCTGCTAGGGACAGAACCCTGGGGAGGAGAAGGGTAAAGAGAAAAACCATCAAAACAGAACAAAACAAAAATAAGAACTTATAAAGCAGCACAGCCGTTTTGAGCAGGGTCCTCTACATTCTAACTACGGATGTCAGAGTTGTTTAATGTACATTATACATTTTTATACTGATATTGATGGTTCTTGGTCATCCTGAAACATTGAGATTACCTTTACACTTATTGATTTGAACGATACAGCAGGGAAGCTTGTAACATATCAGGAAGCAGTTTCAAAATGGTTAAAGTAATAAGGATTTTGCTGTTAAAAAAGTATACATTTCAGTTGTCTAGAGATTTCACTTTTGTGGAACTCTCTGTTACCAAAATCAGTTAAATGAAGTATTGTTATGTGTGGGAATTACATTATTTTCATTAAAAAAAAAAAACCAATGATCTAAATTATGTGAATGGGACTTCCCTGGCAGTCCAGTGGTTAAGACTTCACCTTCCAAGGCAGGGGGTGCCAGTTTGATCCCTGGTTGGGGAGCTAAGATCCCACGTGCCTCATGGCCAAAAAACCAAAACAAAACAGAAGCAATATTGTAACAAATTCAATCAAGACTTTAAAAAAAATGGTCCACATCAAAAAAAAAAATCTAAAAATAAATAAATAAATAAGTAATGTGACTAATTTAAGTCCTTGTTGATTATCCTATGAGCCTGGTATTCAATTTGACTAACACACTTCTCAGAGATAATGACTGAAGCTTTTTTTTTTTAATAAATATAGATTCAACACAAAGAAATTGTTTTCTTCCTCTTGATTCTTCTAAAAACAATGAACAAGTACAAAAAAGGCACATTTCTGGGGGCATCGCTCAGCTGGTGGTCCCCAGTGTCCATAGACTTATACTGATGTAGCTGAGATGGATTTAGACCCCCTGAGAGATAAGCTTGAAAACAGCTTTGCTTTGCCTCTCACACGCTCCAAAATACTCAAACTTGTTTGTACACTTTCTTATTCTTTTTTCACATGTTACATTTCTGATTTGAAAACTCAATTAACAGTATAGAAAATATAGGAATAAGGAAAATAGACAAGGAGAAGTTTGAATAAAATGGCTACATATATTCATATATTTATTTTTTCATTGTTTAACTGTAAAAGGGTGAGGAGATAGAGATAAGCAATAAGAATAAAAATAATCATTTTCCATTGAATACTGATTCAGAGCTGAGCACAGATCACCTTTGGTTATAAATCCTTCCAGATCCTCAACTCATGCCCACAAACACGACTTCTGGAAAGTTACAGACAAGCCATGAATTCCTCCTCCTCTTCCCCTTCTTTCTTTTCTTCCATTTTCCCCATAAAGAGAACACTCTTGTTTTGACTACATAAAATTTTGAAACTTTCAAGCAGCAAAGTCTATCCAAAACGAAATAACAAAGATTAAAACAAAATTACCAAACAGGAAACAAATGTTTGCAAACTGTAATGCCACCAAATTAATCTCTGAATTCAGTATGAGACTAATAAAATACCACTAAGCTTAGCTGGGAGTGCCGTTGCTCAGATGTGTTTTTAATCCATCAACATTTAGTGAGGTAAATATCAAGTTACAGATTTCTAAAATGGCCTGTAGCACATAGAAGTGTTCTTCGTTGTTTCAAATGTGTCCACCTGGCCAGGTTCAACCGCAGTCATGGTTCACTAAAAGTGGACCTGTTATCTGCTACTTACAGTGGTCTAATTCCAGAGAGTCCAAGAAAGTGGAAATGATGTATTTGTGAGAATTTTATAAACATCATCTGTATTCAAAAATCACTCTTAGGAATTATGATGTGTTAACTTCCTAAGAGTCAATGTAGCATCCACGAAATAGCAGCAGTTAAACTAAAAAGAGCTCAATCAAGATGACTTTGAGGGAGAGAAAGCCCAGGCAGGCATCCTGTCCCACCCTGGGCAGCGGTGGGTGAGCCTCCTGGCCAGGACCTGAGGCTCCGGCTGACCCGCACCCTCAGGGCTCTGCTCCTTCAGTAGCCAGACCAGAGGGGGCCTTGGAGGGGCTGAAGTGTCACTGCAGCTAGAGCCCGAGTTCCCCGCGTCGTGACTGTTTTCTCAGCTCGCTAGGGCTCCTCCCAGTCCCCACGGCTGCCAAGCAACCTGCTGGAGCCTTTTTCTCCTGGAAGACGACAGCTCTGATGGAAGGCAGCGGTCCCCCTGCTTGTTCCCCAGGTCTTGAACGTCTTCCCGAGGACGCGCGTGGCTGACGTTCCCACACGCTTCGGGAAGTCTCTCCTCTGTTCCCGAGTGGAAAATTCCCTTCCCGGTGGATGTCCTGCAGCGTTGCGATATGCATTCCTCATGGAGTTCAGGCCGTGTCTGAAGTTTCAGCTGAAGCTTTTGAACCTGACTTTCAAGCTGTGAATCTGCAGAGATGCCTGCTCAGTTTGGAGATGTTTCATTGGACCTGCGAGCTCTTTGTTCATTTGGTTTTCTTTACACGTGTAGAATATTTTAAAAAATATGCCTTGTTTTTCTCCTTAAAGCCTTTTTATTTTTAATTAATAAACTTTACTTCTTAGAGCAGTTTTAGGTTTACAGAAAAACTGAGCTGAAAGCATAGCAAGTTCCCATATACTAACCCCTCACCCCACCCCAACCCGTTACCCCTCTTATTAGCATCTCGCATTGATGAGGTGCATTTGTTATGATTGATGAACCAATACTGATACAGCATTATCACACGCATTATTGTTAACTAAAGTGCATAGTTCACATCATTTACATTTATGTTGTATGTTCTGTGGGTTTGTCAAATGCACAATGTCACGTGCCCACCATAGCAGCCTAGATTCACTGCCCTACAACTCCTCGGTGCGCCACTTACTCATCCCTCCTCCCTTTATCCAAACTCTGGGCACCTGTTGATCTTTTTACCGTCTCTACAGTTTTGCCTTTTCCAGAATGTCATGCAATTGGAATTGTACAGTGTGTAGCCTTTTCAAATTGGCTTCTTTCACTTTGTAATATGCATCCAGGACTCCTCTGTGTCTTGAGAGCTCATTTCCTTTCACTGGAATATGACTAATATTCCAGTGTCTGGATGGACCACAGTTTGCTTACCCTTTCACCTACTGAAGGGCATCTTGGCTGTTGCTAAGTCTTGGCCATCAAGAATAAAACTGCTATAAACATCCTTGTGCAGGTTTTTGTGTGGACGTAAGTTTTCAACTCATTTGGGTAAATACCAAAGAGCACCGTTGCTGGCTGGTATGGTAAGTCTGTGCTCAGCTATGTAAGGAAGTGCAAAATGTCTTCCATTGTGGCCGTACCATTTTGAATTTCCAATGAATAGGAAGTCCACATCTTTGTTAGTATTTTGGATTTTAGCCAAATCTAGTAGGTGTGTAGTGGCGCCTCATCCTTTAAATTTGCAGTCCCCTAATAATGCGTCCTGTGGAACGTGTTTTCATGTGCTTATTTGTCATCTGCATATCTTCTTTGGGGAGGTGCTTGTTCAGGTCTTTTGTTTACATTCTCATTGAGCGGTTTGTCTTCTTAGTGGTCAGTTTTAAGCGTTCTTTGTACATTTTGGATAACCGTCCTTTATCAGATACGTTTTGCAAATCTTTTCTCCCAATCTGCTCGCATCTTTACATTCCCTTTGCAGTGTCTTTCACAGAGCAGAAGTTTTTAATTTTAATGAAGTCTGACATCACATGTTTTTTGATGGCTTGTGCTTTTTTGGTGCTGTAGTTAAAAACTCACTGCCAAACCCTAGGTCACCTAGATTTTCTCTTATGTTATCTTCTTCTTATTTTGCATTTTAGGTCTATAATCCATTTTGTGCCATTTTTCTTGTGAGAGGTGTAGGATCTTCATGTAGGTTCACTTGTTCTTTTTGCATGGGGATATTCAGCCATTCCAGCATCATTTATTGAAAACATCATCTTTTCTCCACTGTATTGCCTCTGTTCCTTTGTCAGCTATCAGTTGACTACGTTTGTGTGTGTCCTCTTCTGGGCTCGATTCTGTTACCTTGATCTGTGTGTCTATTCCTTTGTCTGTGCCACAGCATCAATGAGCTTCTCTAATTACTGACTTGGACTCCTACCAGTCCAGGTAGTCTCCATTTTCTGATTCACTCATTTTGTCTAATTTCAAGCTGTCATCATCCGTGTTATCTCTAAAGGAGAGCTGACAGACTTCGCATCTTCAACATGGTGTCACTCAGAAGTTTCATTTGTGAGTTCAGTTTCCCAAGACTTTTTTCTCTTCCATTAGTTCCTTCATCTTTCTTTCTATTCCACAATCTCTTGAGGAGGAGTTTTAGGCTTTCCGGAGGAAAACTACCTGTTATTTCCCTCTGAGGCTGTGCATTTCTGAGCTGCTTTCGATACATTTTCAGTGTTAGTCACTTGGGACTGGAGGGGCATTGTTGCATCTTTGAGTGGCCGAGTCCATCCTTCAAAGGTGGGCCATCATCGCTCCTAGAAACAATAGTCTGGGGACTTGCTTTCCTGCTCTTTGTTGAGGAGGTCAACTGTATCCTCAGATGAAGAGGTGGACCTGTTCAGATTTTTACTTAGTGCTGCTAACGCTGTGTCTGTAACTTGAGAGAACTGGTCTCCATGGGGGGGTTGTGAATCAGGGGTTTCATAGGCTGTGATAACTGTGTTCTTCCCCCTGATTCGGGATATCGCTGATTTTTACCACATCACAAGGTCTTCCTCCCCTGAGGTTTTCTCCCCTGCTTGTGTTTGGTCATCTGGGTGGGACAGGGCAGAGGACAAAGGATCTCACCATTAAAGAGTTACACTTGGTGCCCTGACTTTCAGCTGCAGGAGATCAGCAGAAATCAATCTGAATGGGCAACAGCCTACCACTCCATGAAGTTCAGTGGAGCCAGTCTGTCCCTGTTTAACCCAAGTCCTCCTGGGTGGGCGGCTCCCCCGGGTCCCCGCTCCACCACACGGCTCCTACCGACGCCCGGCCCGCTCCTCAGTCCACCGAGGGTCCTCAGGAGTGTGCCTCTGCAGGGTTCTTTCAGCTGCGTTTGTCGCCCTCTCGTTTCCTGAACAAGATCGCATTCTTCTGATGGCTCTAGAACAGACTCAGGCCTGGAGGCCCCTATCCTTTAACCGGGCGTCTGCTGTGAGCGACTCGGTCCAGTGCGTTTAGGAAACCGTCAGCAGGGGCTGAACCGGGGATCCTGTTTAATGCCTGAGCTGGGGCCACGGGGCCACCAGGAGGTGAGGCTCTGGCTGGACTTGGTGGTGAGGAGACAGGAGGCCAAATGCCTGATGAAGTGTGATGTTCTGTTTATCTTTGTTTTATTTATTTAACAAAGAAATTGCAATTGGAAAGTTTGTAAACAGTTTCCAAAAGTAAAGAACCGAGCCGTGTTGGGCTGGGGGTAACAGGACAGGGGGAGAGGGATTCCGGCAGGGACTGCAGTCAGCCTGGGATGCGGTCAGGACGGTGGGCAGACGGTTCCCAAACAGAAACCGCCCTGGGACGGGAAGTTCAGTCCATGCGGCTCAATGACTGTATCTGAGCCACTTATTAACCAACTGCCCTAATGCTGCTCCGCGGCAACACTGAGCGGGACACAGAGAAAGAGACGTGAAAGACGTATGTCCTGCGTCAAGAATCCCTGGCCTAGAGAAGGGGGTGGGATCCAGTGGTGAGACTGAAGTAAAGGGAGGATCAAAGCAGGCCTCACATCGTTCCTGATACTAAAGCAAATCTGAAGGACGCTTTACCCTCTTATTCTCTTTTTCTTTTCAGTGTCTTTGTAAATTAGATTCCCCTTTCCTTATATTACTTCCCCTCGTCAATGTTATTCGATTTGTATGACTAGTCTTATTGAATGTCGTTCTTCTCACTATTATTTTTTTCTGAAATGCTTTCCTTCACAGCCCTCACAAGAGAGGTCAGGCGTGGGGCCCTTGCGCACTGCGGGTGGGCGGTCAAAGTGTGCACCTCTCTGGGAACAGTGCGACGGCTCCTCCAAAAATTAAAGATGGAATTTGCATATGGTCCGGCAATCCCACTCACAAGCACATCTCCAAGAGATGTAAATCAGCGTCTCTAAGAGCCATCTGCACCCCTGTGTTCACTGCAGCATTCCTCAGAACAGCCAAGGGGCAGAAGCAATCCAAGAGTCCACTGGCAGATGAATGGATAATGAGGATGCAACGTAGTCACACAGTGGAATGATATGCAGCCTTAGCGAGGATGGAAATCCTGCCACGTGCCCTAACACGGCTGGGTGCCGAGGGCAGTGAACATGCTCAGTGAAACAAGTCAGGCACCAAGGCACAGGCGCGTGATTCCACGTAACTGAGGCCCCTAGAGCAGTCAAATTCACAGAGACAAAGAGTAGATGGTGGGTGCGCAGGGCCGAGGGAGGGACGGAGGGGCAGTTAGTATTTAATGGGGACACTGCTTCAGCTTTGCAAGATGACAAAGCTCTGGAGATCTGCTTCACAACAATGTGAATATACTTAACACGACTGAACTGTATACTTAAGATGGTAAATTTTATTTTTATTTTTTTTTAACCACAGTATTTAAAAAACTCAAAAAGTACATGGGAGGCAGCTAGAGCAAAAGGCTTTGGGAGTTACTGGTGCCCACGGAACTGGTATAATCTCTTGTGGTGAGAAGAGCGCTGGATTTAAGAAAGAAAACACGCGCTTCCAGCCGTGATGCCCACTGTGTAGCGTTCGCCTCTCCATCCTTGATTTCTTCATCTGTCAAACTAGGACAATAATTCCTGCCTACCAGTCCCCAAACACCGCATAAAGATCCAATGGGACTGTAAATGCAGAGATAAAAGTACTAAGTCCTCCACACATATAGGCTGGATTCACTGTAATTCCTTTTGAGAATCATGACATAGTTCCTTTCTCTGGAAATAGTTTCCATCCAGAGCTGTAGACTTTGTAAGAGACCGGATTTAGTTCATGTGTTTTGAGACAACTATCTCAGAGAATTGGTTGTAACATCTCACAGTTTCTCTTTGCAGTCAAAATAGTGAACTCCTGATTCGTGTCCCCTGCTTTCCCCGTGCCGTGCCTTCCACGTGAGACACTGCACTGCACCCAGTCAGAATTTTAATTACTGAGGCGCCAACCGCCTCGCATGGGTGTCGTGAAGACCAATGTCTATCTGATAATTTAAACTCGTAATATGATTGAGTTACTTTGAAGACAAGTTTCATGTAAATGTCTTATAATGACTGTAACAATACGAAAGAAACCAAATAGTAATGAAAAAATTAAAATGAGATGAAGAAAGCCATTTCTCTGTAAAACGTTTAAGTACAACAAACAAATAAGAATCCCTAGATCAGATGAACTACTGCATTTGAATCTTTAAAATGCTAAAAGTATCTCAATTATTCTTTCAAACACAGGGATTGAAAGGACAACACCTGAAGAGTGTATTATAATATCTGCTTTCTTTTGAGTATGTTTCATGGGAGAAAACCTATTCTAAAATGACTGACAACTGTATATACAAAACAGAAACAAACTCACGGATACAGAAAACACACTTGTGGTTACCAAAGGGGAGAAGGAGGGACAAATTAGGGGTATGGGATTAAAAGATACAAACTACTATGTATAAAATAGACAAGCAACAAGGGAATACTGTATAGCACAGGGAATTATAACCAACATCTTATAACAACCTATAATGGAGTATAATCTGCAAAAACACTGAGTCATTATGTTGTGTACCTGAAACTAACAATATTATAAATCAACTATACTTCAATAATAAAATAAGATAAAATGATGGACCACTTTGGGGAAAATCAGAAAGTCTTTAAGTATCATGTTCAGAGTGTAAAGTATGAATTTATATAAATAAAATAAAAGCCTTTCTGTGGTTATGTGGTACCCCCAATTGTGTCTGGAATCATTTCATGTCATAATCCATCACCTGACACACTCTGTTTGCTGGAATAAGGTTCCCTGCTGCCAGACTTCCTGAGCCCGACTCTGATTTGGCACTCAGAGCTCCCTGCATGCATCACGTCATTCATTCTCTCCTGGTTGGTTTCCATAAAGATTTGGCTTGCTCAGCCGTTACAAACAAAGGACAAACAGGGAAGAGATTTGGGGACAGAAATGACACCTTGAGAAATGCAAACCAGTGAGAAAGAGGGGGAAAAAAAACTAGTAACACAAAAACCTGACAGTAAAGATAATGGACACAGTGAATAAAAGACATGAAAAGATACATTTTAATCACAAAAATAATAAGAGAGATGCTAGCGTTGAGCACAAGGGAACAAAGGGAAGACACAAGGAGACAGAAAGGACCGCCGTGTGAAGAGGTCTGCACGCAGAGCATCAAAGGCAGGGATGGGCGCAGCTGATCCCAGAGCCCACAGCAGGGTCTCCGGAAGTGAGTGATCGGTGGGGCAGGCGTGCAACCTGTGGGACCACAGCGCTTCTGGAGGCAACTCAAGAGCCTTGTCTTGTGAGCACCATTCGGCTCAGGCACCTGGAAACACTTGCCACCTCTGTGCCACTGCAGGTGGGGAGAGCAGTGCTTCTGGATCATCCCTGACAATGGGGTGCATGAGCTTTGGAGCAAATGCTCTGCTTTTCATCCCCGTACCCCAACCCTCCATTTATCTGCAACATCTTTACAAGTGGCGGAAGCACGTGCCAGGTTACTATCAATTACTGATTCCAGATATAACTCTGATTCTCACCCCCCTTGTCATTGCCATATTCATAAGGACATAAATGCTTATATTTGGAAATCCTGAATTTTATCAGTTATTTATTTAATACAATTATGTCAAGACTCTGAAGTTTTAAAATTGCATTTTTCCTACATTTCTTCACAATTCCTTTCAAAAGAGGTATTCACCCATAAATTGCTCAAATTGCTTTCCTCCCCTGATATGCTAATTAAATCAAAATGTTGATGAATCCTTGAGATAACTCGACAAGGATTTTTTAAAAGATAATCAACCCTTCTGATAGATAGTCATCAAAGAATTTCCAAAAAGCCTGGAACGCATTTCTTTAATGTCACATAATTAATCTATGAAGCAAGTTGCTGTGTGTGTTTCCACCTCTCTGCCCCTTCATACTGCTTGGAGGGTAGACTGAATACACAAGATAGCCTTGACACTGATATTCCAGCAAGAAACTTAGACTGGGGACCAAACCTAAGGGCACAGGGAAACCACATTTGTCTTGGGACGTAGGGATTCTGTTGTGCAGTTTCACCTGTTATACCTGATTCCTTCCTAGTTTACATCTATTTAATTTATTCAGAGTGATAAATCCGAGTCATTGTTTTTCTAGTGTTTCCGAAGAAATAAAAAAGAATACCAAGAGGCCAACATACCTGCCAACAGGGGAGTTCTGGAGAGAAGCTGGCATTCAGAACCAGTGAGTAGTTCTAAGGCAGAACAGTGATTATCAATTTAATATTGAAATTACCCATGACATTGCTATAGTCTATTTGTGCCACAATGGATTCTGAGCGAGAGATGGCATGAAAGGAATCCTTTGCCTTCTCCATTACTGGAAGGACAAAAGACTTAGGCTGGGTTGACTAATAAGAACCTGCTGTATAAAAAGTAAATAAAATAAAATAAAAAAAAAAAAAAGACTTAGGCTGGGTTTTCCTTTTTAAGACCACTGGGTTGGTGCTATGGTCTGAAAGGTTGTTTCCACACCTCCCACCCACCCCCAAAAATCCATATGTTGTATTCCTAACCCCCAAGGTGATGGTGTCAGGAGGTGGGAAGTCTGGGAGCTGATGATGTCATGAGGGTGGAGCCCCCATGATGGGATTAGTGTCCTTATAGCAGAGACTCCACAGGGCCGCCAACCCTTCTTCCAAGTGAGGACACAGAGAGAAGACACCATCTATGAACCAGGAAGGGGGGCCTCACCAAACGCCACATCTGCTGGTGCCTTGACCTTGGACTTCCAGCCTTCAGAACAGTGAGAAATAAATGGTTGTTGTTTATAAGCTCCCCAATCAATGGTAGTTTGTTATAACATCCCCAATGGACTAAGTTGGTATAATTGCCCTTTTCAAGTCAGGGCAGTCCTAGGGCTGATTCTCCTCAGGCCTTTCTTTGGAGAGTGTAGGCGCATCAGGAAGGGGTGTTTTGTGTTCTAGGAGACGCTCTAAACAGCAGGTGACCATTGAAGTGAGCAGGGGCTGGGTCTGGGCATCACTGAATCCCCAGATGCGGTGAGGGGTCCATGGGGATCCCAAGATGGTTAGAGGTGCGCCCCACTTAACACACAGGGTTGAGGAGCTAGAAACCTAGGCTGGAAGCCCAGCCTTGTAACTTACTAGGATCAGCTGGTCAATTGGCTTGACCTCCCTGTACTTCCGTCTTCTTGTATCATGGGATTACTTTTGTGAGAATGGAATCGGGGGTGGGTAGAGTACTTAGCACATGACCTGGGGTTAAGGCCTCGTTAGGACCCATGGAGGCACGGCCACTCCTGCCTGGAGCACGCATCCTACAGATACTTCCCAGGGACACGCCCCAGCAGCACAGGGCAGCAGAGGGAAGATCTGGGATGCAGGGCCTATCGCCCCATCTCCATTTCTGCTGGATGGCAGAGTGGCAGGACCAGAGGAATTAATGGATAAAAGTGGAGAATAATGAAGTTTGACTGATAACGATTCATTGCTGCCCTTGGTGTGCTGGCCTTGAAGCTATTTGAGATGATTTACAAAAACTAAAGGTAACATTTCTTACTCATCCAATGATGGAAAACTTCATTTCTTTACCCTAAATTATCTACTTTTACTTTCATGTTCATCATTTCTATTCCTGTGTTTATGACATTTTATGCTTCATCCTTCCGGCAGGTGGTCAGGAAGGCACGTAGGCGTCTCATACATTGCATGGCTCCTCAGTGGAGGCCTTACAAGGATTATTTTGATGACTACTATCCAGGTCACTGGGGACTAAGAGTCAAGATTTAAACCCAGAAATGTGACATAACATGAATCATTATGAGCACTGATTGACTTTAAATTTTTGTGGAAAAAAATGACTGATTTCCAGAGATGTACCAGCTACAAAATACATTAGATTTTTTAAATCCTCTAAACAACCTAAGGAAGTAAATATTGGTAGCTCAACCTTTATAAGTTAGAAGACGGAAGTTTTGAAACTTAAGTGAGTTTTGCAACATAGTAACAATAACGGAACCATTTCTGTGCAGATTCTGAGACCCCAGAATATCGGATGTTCATAAGCCAACATCAGATTTTCTTACATCTTTAGCAGTAGAAATGAAGCACAGAATCTTAGAGCTGAGACACTTCATCAATCATTACACGTGGCAGGAGACTGAGTCTAGGTTCCATAAAATCTCCGGGGATAACTGATGACAGAAAGAATTAATGCAGGGCTCGCTCTACCTCATACAATATTCAGACACAACCAAAGCCACCTCAGAAGTTTCCACTTTCCATTCAAGTTGGCGACCAGATATTCTGGGAAGAGGTACAGGCTCAGATGTTAGTATCCCTCCCTGCTCTCTCAATGGCTCCGTTAGTGGGTTGATATCTTCTGCAGCTACCCTATTAAAACAAAGCCCTGCCTGTTTCTAAAGAGGAAGAAGATGGACCCAAGAAGCCAACTTACTTCTAGATGAAACAGCAACCGGATGACATCATTTCACTGAATGAAATACCACGTGCTCTGCATTAGACAAATGCGATCAAGTTCATGACAAGGCAGTGGTGGTCGTACAGAGGATTTGGGGTCGAGAATAAATGGTGGAGAGGAGGGAGGTTTCCAAGAGTATGCGTGGCTGAGGCTGGATGATTTGTGGACTCAGCATTGGTGCCAGGAGTGTGGCTTGGGAGGAGCATCTTACGTGCACTTGTTGAGTCGTCAGTCCAAGCCACACCTGTTGTTCATCACCGGCAGCGGGTGGGGCTCGGCACCAGGCAGGGGCTGTGGACTGCGTGGACTCAGGGAGTTGGGGGCAGGTGTGACGGTGACTGCGGCCGGCTGTGATGCAGACGGCGTACCAGCAGGATTTCACTGGGGAAGAGGGAAACCTGCTGCCTCAGAAAAGGCAGAGATGAAGAGCTGAGGGACGAGGTAAGATGACGGATGAAAACGCCCCTGCCCTTCGGATACAGGTGGGCCAGCTGCTCCCTGAGCCTCCGGCCTCCCCTTCCCCTCGGAGGGGGCAGCCACGGTGTCACAGTGAAACCGCCCCGTCTCCACCATCGCTGACGAGGAGAGATGGGGACACTTTCCAGAAATGAGGTGTGCACCAAAGGGACCAAGGTCTGCGTTTCCACGAGGCCACCTCATGGCGGTGACCTCGGCAGTGAAGACAGGATCACCAGTGGATGGGGGACGGGGCTCGAGTTTTCATCTCCATGAAGTGATTCGTGGCAGCACGGAAGCTGTGAATTGAACAAGCCCCAGAGGTTCTCTGGTTTATCCCGAGTAGGAAACACTTTGTGGGAGGAATGGAGTTAGTCTCATGGTGAGGCAAGACTGCGGCCATCAGCTTAGGGAGAGATGTGGTCTTACCTCTACTCCAGGCTAGTGATTGCTAAAGAATGAGATCCTGTACCACTGCAAACACGCAGGACCCTCAGTGGGGGAAAAATCAGTGGCCACAGACCAAGAGCATGACTGCAAGGTGGTTAGAGATGCTTGTTCCCTTCCTCGACCCCAGGTGACTCCTTTTGATTGGCCACCGGCCCCGTCCTCCGCATCTGCCCCCCACCTCACTTCAGGGCTTCATGTCCAGAGGCTCTGGTTCACAGCAATGTCTGAACCTTGCACGTCTACCAGAATCATCTTCAGCCGTTGTGAAAGCATGTTTTAAAATCCCCCACTCTGGACCCACTGTGTTGGCTCCTTTGGGGGCGAGTGCTGAGAACATGTGCTTTGAAAACGTGCCCACGTGACTGGTGTGTGGTCAGGGTGAAGCAAGGGGCCTGAGGCAGGGCCAGAGCGTGGGGACAGCAAGAGGGAAGACAGTGAACCCAGAGGTCGTCAGGCAGCACGGGGTGGAAATGAGGAAGGGGCCTCACATCTACATTTCGAATCACTGTCACCGGTTAAGACAGGAGTCTGCGTGTAGTTTTCAGAAACACGTTGGCACCTGCCCAGGGGATATGAAGACAGGCCAGGTGGACACAGCTGACATGAGGGCGGACACGCGTGGCGGGGTGCTCGGGACAGCAT
Source organism: Delphinus delphis (assembly GCF_949987515.2). Lineage (NCBI taxonomy): Eukaryota > Metazoa > Chordata > Mammalia > Artiodactyla > Delphinidae > Delphinus > Delphinus delphis. The sequence continues at coordinate 25,418,191 of NC_082703.1, forward strand.
CTGGCTCCACAGACAGGCTGCTCTGAGTAAATCTGGGGGCACACGCCTGGCGGGGTGCTCGGGACAGCGTCCAGCTCCACAGACAGGCTGCTCTGAGTAAATCGTGGCTCCTTTGAAACGGCGCAGTAGCAGCAATACAGAGGCCATGGAAATCCACGTGATTATTGCATTCTTGGCCCTTGGTCCAGCCCTTAGCAAGCATCATCCCATGAGCTGGTGGTCTCTGCCTGGTTATAGGGCTGAGGGCTCAGGAAACAGGCTCTTAGGAATCTCTCATTTTTCTACCTCATTTTTATGTTTTCCCACCCCTTCTTCTGCTTCCATCCATAACTATGTGTCAGCCCATCTCAACAGGAACTACTCTGCACCAGGAAGAGAATTACAAGGGTATACCATAACCCACGTCTCCAGTCGCCGTAGTCAAGGGTCCCTCCTGTGCAACCCCTCCCCTGGGAACAATGTGATCACATGAAGTGAGGTCTCATCTCTGAAGGTGAGTCCAGGAGACAGAATTAATTCTCAGCCTGTCGATCTCCCCCTTCTTTCTGAAACCTACATTTCTCTGTTTCACCATCAATGACTACACAGTTGAAAACCTCAAACCCAGCTTGTGCCCTGGATTATTTGATGGTGTTGTCAACAGCGCCAGGGGATGTCAGATAATTGCTTAGGACCCACTTAGTCCAAACCTTCACAGTCCTGCACCTTATTTATCTCAGAATTCTTCCAACTGGATTCCCAAAGCCAAATCCCCTTTCCCAAAGTCAGCCTGACCCAGACAGCATTTGCATGACACTTCTGTCAGGATAAAGTCCGAATACCTGAGAATGACTTTCCACTCCCTCCCTCATCTGACCCCGCCCTCTCCCTGTAAGCTCACCTCCACTAGTCAGAAAGCAAAGTCTCTGTCCAGCCTGGCCCATCCTCTCCTGTGCTGGGAGCCTCTTCCTGTTTCTCTCGGCTGGAGCACCCTCTCCCCGTCTCTGTCTCTGTCTTGCTGATCCTATTAATTCCTCTGGTACCTCCTTTTCCACTTGCTTTCAGGGGCAGACTCTTGCAGTGCCCAAGAACACGGGTTCTGAGATCAAACCACCTGGACTTGACTGTAATTTCCATGGCTTAATAGCTGTGTGAACCTGGGAACTTAAACTCAGCCTCTCTGATCCCCAGTTTCCATCTCTCCAACTGGGCCCCCTCTTTACGGCCCTGTGACAAAGGGGCTGACGGCTGAGAAGAGCTTGTTGTGCAGTGTGGTGCATCACAGACACGCACCGTGTTGTCGGTCTGCCTGATGTTCTGCCCTCCTCCCTGTCACTGGCCCCTGGTCCCCAGAAGCCTGGACCACCTCAAGGGCTGCAGAGCAGTCCGCTCAGGAAACTGCACTTCCTCCAACCCCAGATCAGCGCGCACTGGCTGCTGGGGAAACGCAGCCTTTCTTCCAGCCCAAATGCCTTCCAGCCGTGAAGCTGGTGAGTGAGGCTGTGGATTTATTTTATTTTCGGTGGTTAGGGCCACAGTCAGCAGGCTCACACAGCTCCGCGGTGCCCAACAGCATCTTGACAAGCTCTGTGCCCTTTCCATGTTCTCCCACTCACGTAGTCAGGCTTAGCTGGCCCTCAGACTCAGCGTGAAATTTCCCCCAAGGTGAGTTTTTCTGCCTCCGATGATCATCGCCTTCACTTGCATGTAATCTCCTCGTTATGGCGTAATTGACAAACAGACGTCCCTTACCAAAGATGCAGACCTCAGCGTCACCAAGAGCCCAGCTCTGCGGCAGAGCTCCAGTGCCTCCCAGCTGACCCCATGCCACGGACACAAGATGCACATGATCTGCAACAGCTGGCTGCTGCCTTCGTACTCCGTCGGCACGTCTGCGAGGTCCTGCCGCCCTGTACGTTGCCTTAGAGGTTCATTAACGTGATCATTTCCTGTATAAATACACCTGTTACCTCCTGTTCCGCAGTGAGAGAGCTTCTCCCCTGATCTTCTACATATGTTTTTCTAAAATAAGTGTCTCCCTCTAGAAAGGACACCTCTGCATTTTCTCACGCTGATTTCTTCCTGATTTCCTCCATTAAAACTAAAAAGCTACAGCATATAATTCACTCTAAGCATGTGCTTTATAGTGTTGTAGACAATTTATGAGTGAAAACTCAGTGGTTGCACAATACTTCAATACAGGGCTTCCGTAACGTCAGTTGATCAGCATGTGTCATTTTGGTGGATACTACTGGAAATTCATGTGTGAATTGTACCTACTTGTGGCCACACCGTTTTACCTTACCCACACCAACATCCTCAAGAGCTCGTGATTCTCCCACCAGACTTCATTTCTTCTGAGGTAGACAGGATCGCAGAGCAGAGGTCAGGACCAATGGCTGTCAGAATGGCCTCTGGGGACCAAGGCCACATGGATGGACCACGAGGACAGAGCTTATGCCTGAGATAAAGGGCGTAGTGAGTAGGTGTGACACCCTGTCCCCTCCCCAGTTCTCCAGTGGGTGGGTCAGGGGTCTGCAGGCCAGCAGGTGCAACTGTAGACTCCTTGGCTTTAAACCAAGGGGGGGACCCAGGTGTCCTTGGTGTCACCAGGTGAGGGAATTTTTGCGGAACCACGTTTGCAGACCCCTGCTGCCTCTGCTGTCTTCAGCCACCCACCACCCACTGCGGCCCCTTGAGGCCCCGCCCGACGGCCACATGCTGCATTCCAGAGGCAACACTTCTTCCTCCGTTGCTTCAGTGGTCTGTGTGCTGCCTGGCAGTCTGTCCTTCAGACTGGGCTCTGCCCATGTTTAGCATGCGCCTAGGTATCGTTAGCATTGTCTTCATTTCTTCCTAACAGCAACAGAATATTCCTGACCATCCTTACTTTCCGCCTGAAAATACAGAAGCAGGCACTCATTGGTCTCTCTCAGTAGAGAAACGGATTAGAGGGTAGAATCTGGGGGACAGAGGCTCAGATTCTGACCATCTCGGGATGCAGCCTCTTATCTGAGATGGTTCCAGGCATTGTTCTCTTTTTGTTTTGCTTGGTTTTGCTTTATGTTTTTTAAATGTCTTGAGATCATATGTGTTTGATGTTTCTAATTTAATATTCCTTTTACACACCTGCCTTAATATAGGAGATTATTAATTAATTCCTGCACTTCTGAGCTTCTTTCCAAGAACTCTGATGTACTTTTTTTTTTTAAACATCTTTACTGGAGTATCATTGCTTTACAATGGTGTGTTCGTTTCTGCTGTATAACAAAGTGAATCAGCTATACGTATACATATATCCCCATATCCCCTCCCTCTTGCGTCTCCCTCCCACCCTCCCTATCCCACCCATCTAGGTGGTCACAAAGCACCGAGCTGATCTCCCTGTGCTATACGGCTGCTTCCCATTAGCTATCCATTTTACATTTGGTAGTGTATATATGTCCATGCCACTCTCTCACTTCATCCCAGCTTACCCTACCCCCTCCCCATATCCTCAAGTCCATTCTCTATGTCTGAGTCTTTATTCCTGTCCTGCCCCTAGGTTCTTTATGACCATTTTTTAATTTTTTAGATTCCATACATATGTGTTGGCATATGGTATTTGTTTTTCTCTTTCTAACTTACTTCACTCTGTATGACAGACTCTGGGTCCATCCACCTCACTACAAATAACTCAATTTCATTTCTTTTATGGCTGAGTAATATTCCATTGTATACATGTGCCACATCTTCTTTATCCATTCATCTGTCGATGGGCATTTAGGTTGCTTCCGTGTCCTGGCTATTGTAGATACAGCTGCAATGAACACTGTGGTACATGACTCTTTTTGAATTATGGTTTTCTCAGGGTATATGCCCAGGAGTGGGATTGCTGGGTCATATGGTAGTTCTATTTTTAGTTTTTTAAGGAACCTGCATACTGTTCTCCATAGTGGCTGTTATCAATTTACATTCCCATCAACAGTGCAAGAGGGTTCCCTTTTCTCCACACTCTCTCCAGCATTTACTGTTTGTAGATTTTTTGATGATGGCCATTCTAACTGGTGTGAAGTGATACCTCATTGTAGTTTTGATTTGCATTTCTCTAATGATTAGTGATGTTGAGCATTCTTTCATGTGTTTATTGGCAATCTGTATATCTTCTTTGGAGAAATGTCTATTTAGGTCTTCTGCCCGTTTGGGTTGTTTGTTTTTTTGATATTGTGCTGCATGAGTTGCTTGTAAATTTTGGAGATGAATCCTTTGTCAGTTGCTTCATTTGCAAGTATTTTCTCCCATTCCGAGGGTTGTCTTTTTGTCTTGTTTATGGTTTCCCTTGCTGTGCAAAAGCTTTTAAGTTTCATTAGGTCCCATATGTTTATTTTTATTTCCATTTCTCTAGGAGGTGGGTCAAAATGGATCTTGCTGTGATTTATCTTAGAGAGTGTTCTGCCTATGTTTTCCTCTAAGAGTTTTATAGTGTCTGGCCTTACATTTAGGTCTTTAATCCATTCTGAGTTTATTTTTGTGTATGGTGTTAGGGAGTGTTCTAATTTCATTCTTTTACATGTAGCTGTCCAGTTTTCCCAGCACCACTTATTGAAGAGGCTGTCTTCTCTCCATTGTATATTCTTGCCTCCTTTGTCAAAAATAAGGTGACCATATGTGCGTGGGTTTAAGAACTCTGATGTACTTTTATACACGTTGTTATAGCAAATTTTACATTAAGTTATGATGCAGCCTCTGATTTTAGAAACAGATTATTTTTTTTCCTTCATTTTGATGCTTGGGTAAGCATCCTGGATGGATATCAGTGTTCAGGGTACAGGACACCCTTTTTGTGACTACCAACTGCGACAGCACCAACTCCATGAAAGTAACACAAAACCAGCTGACAGAAACCTCGATCTTCTCGCAAGGCGATGCCATGGGGTTTAAAAGCTCAACATACAAGATATAGCAGATGGTGTTGCCATACATTTACTAAAAGAAAAGAAAAAGAAAGGCAGTGTAGAAATATTTTGGCTCTCAAATATTTTATTGAAAATCCTCCTTTAAACGTGAGTAGATGTTTCTCCAAAGAAGACACACGAATGGCCAACAGATAGATTAAAAAAAAAATGCTTACCATCACTAATCATAAGGGAAATGTAAATCAAAACCACACTGTGGGACTTCCCTCGTGGCTCAGTGGTTAAGAATCCGCCTGCCAATGCAGGGGACACAGGTTTGAGCCCTGGTCCGGGAAGATCCCACATGCCACGGAGCAACTAAGCCTGTGTGCCACAACTACTCAGCCTGAGCTCTAGAGCCCACGAGCCACAACTACTGAGCCCGTGTGCCACAACTACTGTAGCCCTTGTGCCTAGAGCCCGTGCTCCACAACAAGAGAAGCCACCACAATGAGAAGCCCGCGCACCACAAGGAAGAGTAGCCCCTGCTCGCCACAACTAGAGATAGCTCGTACGCAGCAACAAAGACCCAATGCAGCCAAAAATAAAATATAAATAAATACATAAATTTAAAAAGAAAGAAATTCAAATTAAACACACACACACACACACACACACACACACACACACACATACACCTGTGAGAATGACTATTATCAGGAAAAAATAAAAGACAGCAAGTGGTGGGGAGGACGTGGAGAAACTGGGACCCTTGAACGTTACTGGTAGGAATATAAATTGGTGCAGCGGCTGTGGGAAACAGTGTGGAGATTTTTCAAAATATTAACAGTGGAACTACCAGATGGTACAGCAATTCCATTTCTGGGTATTTATGCAAAAGAACTGAAATCAGGATCTTGAGGCGATATTAGCCCCTATGTTCATTGCAACACTATTCACATTTTACAGACAGAATTGTTTGAATAAACAAATGAACGACTACGCTGCTTTTTCCCATCAAAGGGTCTTTACGATTGATCCTGCCAGGCTCAGCGGCACTAGTTACCTGGGATCTAACCAATCTAATTTCAAAATCTGAGATATTATAATGCTGAGCTTTAAGCCCTGCAAGTACATGTCTTTTTCAGTTCATTTTTGTTTTCAGAGTGCAACACTACTGGTGCCCAATCTGAATAGGGTGGAATTCACCTCTGACCCCAGTCCTGGAGGCCTGTATCCCCCTGTCCCTGACCTTCAGAAGTGGAGCTCAGCCTTCGTGTTTTCCTGTCCGGAACTGGCATGTGAGCTCAGTGTGAAGTGGCCCTAAACGCTGGGCCGCAGCCTCCACTGGGCTCTGGAGTTGTGATTCCTCCCTGTGCTGTTAGCTCTGAGGCCTTCAAGCGGAGTCTAAAAAAAGTTTTTTCTGCTCACTCAGCACCTCAGCAGGGAGACGAGCTTGAATTAACTGGCTTCCAATTATGAGAACTGGGAGTCCTGAGTCATACTGACTTTTCCTCTGGAGGCAAGAATCCATCGTATCCATCTTTGCATCCACAGCCCAGAGTAGGACTTTACAAAAGAGAACTTCATTACGTATTTATCGAACTGAATAAAACCTTGCACCATTTAAAAGAATCCAAGAGAAACGTGTAATTCAAGGAGTTACAGCGTTCACCTTAGTTTCACTCCATGGTTTTTAAATTATCTCACATTAAATTCAGATAGTTATAAAGCAGACAAAAGACAAGAATTGATTTTTGAAAAATTCTCATAAAATATTCTGTAGTAAATCGTGCATCAATAACAAGGTAAAACCATTTATTAGGCTTTGGGAAGTGCTTAATGTCCAATCATAAAGGAGAAAATAAAATTTTAAGGCGGTGAAATTAAAAAAAAAAACTAGAAGCGAACAGAACATTTTGTTATTCAGCGGAAGTGCCTTGTTTAATGGTTCCAGGGGCTATATCTTTGGGGGTTGGGGACTGGGTCCACCACAGTCAGATAAAATGAATGTCTATTTATGACCACCCAGAGCGAGTTTCCGCATAACCTCAGTGAGGGTGATAGGAGATACTGGGGCATGACAAGCACAATCTAACAGAATGAACGTTTGGAAAGACAAATTTAAACTGCAGATGTGAGTATTAGTATTCATGTAACTCTGGCATCAAGTAGCAATGAAGCATTTCTGAGAGGACATTTGTTGTCTGCAATGAGCTCATGGCCAAATTTCCCAGGTGTTGGCTTCATTTGACAAGCGATGACCAGGGTCCTCGGGGCTCACAGCAGCCACCTTCACTTTGGGGACTCAAGGGCATCTCTGCATCATCGGACCTAGAAGCCATGTCATGACCCTGGAATTAGCCTCCGATGGTACTTTGTGAATTGGCCATTGCACAGAAAGGTGCTCAAAGATGATCCAAGCGTGATTGGCAGCAGGTAACTCTCAAAGGACTATCAGCTGAATGGAAAGGAAATTAGAAAATGTGCACTGATTTTCCTGTCCGTTTCCCCTAACACTCATGTTCTTCACATCACAAAGTTGACAGGAGTCTGGCAGACGCTCCTGTCAAATTTATTTATGGAACAATGTGTGCTAATGGTTCGCATTAGCAGGGGAGCCTGTATAAAACTACGTGAAGGTGAAGGTTTTCAATCACTTCCCAGTGGACAAAATGTAAGTAATGTTCTCTCATTCTTGTAGTTTCAAATAATTCATGGGCAATGAATTACATGATGATACGAGGGAATATGTTCAAAGACAGGGCTGTAATTTACATTCCAGAGTCTCAGAATAAGTGATTCAGAATGCAGTGATGTTATTACACAGGGATATGCATGAACTTTTTACTTCTACAAAAACAAAATAAAATATGTTTATCAGTGAAAGGAAGGAAGGCAAAGGGAAAAATCACACAGGGGTTTTGTGCTACCCCAAGATCAAAAGGAGCCATATTTGTGACCTGGCTCCAGAAAAAGCTGAAATGAACCCAAATTAATTGTCAGAGAGACCTACCATTCCCAAGACGTACCTCGCACCAGAATGTATGTGTTATAGCGCGATTTTGGTGTGTGACATAGAGGGATGCATTCTTAATGGTCAATAGGTTTTTACGAGTTTATTTAATCACTGGGAGATTTGGGTTAGCCACATTTGAAGGACTTTGTTGCAAACTCTGAGTGCAAAGCAGTCCTGAAACATGGCATTTAAGAAATTTCTCACATCACTGTTTTTGGACAGATGGCCCAGTTATGCAATATAAGCAGCTATGCCCTCTGCAAACTACTGATTGATTTCAGGAAGACAAATCTTTGAATAGTGACTAATGGTGCTGGTGAAAAGGGCTCCTTTAAAAATTTCACAAGGTCATTTTGGGCTTGGATTAGAGAGTCATCATTTTGTAGGTAAAAAAGTGGTTACCTACTAAATTTATGGAGAATTGTGACAGCAGTGGGTCTGGGATGAGTTTAGAAACCTTACTTCAGAGCTTGTGGGGCAGGAGGAGGCTGGGCTGGACAAGGCAGCCCAGAAATTCTAAGGGGAAAAGGCCAAAAGTGAGCACAACTGCAGACAAATGGAGAATTTCTGGTAATGGAAGTGAGGGGTTAATGTGATCTATTTGGGCCACGGGATTAACATAAAACTTACTTTTCTGCCTGTTCTGTTTTGTTTTCTCTAAGGGAGAACTAAAAGAGTTTGAAATATGAATTCTAAGATCCAGGGAAGCTAACATAAACCTTTAAATGCATGAATTATTCAGATCAGGGGGTGAAGACCATATTTAAAATTATCTGTTGATTTTATATATGGTCATAAATATGATATACATGTGGAATATATCGAATCTCACCCTTAGATTTCTCTCTTTTGTTTTTTATTTCCAAGTAAGCTGATGGATGATGCTTACATTATCATTCACCTGATGGCAGATTTTATTATTATTGAAATGCTGCCTAAGGATTATTGAAATTGTGCCTAACTCATTATCTGTGCTGTTGCAGTAATAACCTTCCTTAACTGAACTCAGTAACAGAAAAAGCACAACCGTCATGGAGTTAAAAAGTAAAGACACAAAATTTACCTTACAGCTCCTATTTAGCAAAATCATGGTACACACTACCTTGGGGATCTGGTTAATAACTATTCAAACAGAGATCTCTTTTTTTTTTTTTTTTTTTTGCGGTACACGGGCCTCTCACTGTTGTGGCCTCTCTCCTTGCGGAGCACAGGCTCCGGACGCGCAGGTTCAGCGGCCATGGCTCACGGGCCCAGCCGCTCTGCGGCATGTGGGATCTTCCCGGATCGGGGCACAAACCCGTGTCCCCTGCATCGACAGGCGGACTCTCAACCACTGCGCCACCAGGCAAGCCCCAAACAGAGATCTCTTCTCCTCCCTATTATGTACTGATGGAGATAATCAACAAATTCAGTGGCAAATAATTACATGCACACCTTGAATGGAAGCGACGTTTCGTTTCTGTTGGGTTGGGGTTCACGAGGTGTTGACAGTGAGCCAGACCTCAAGGTTTCTCTTAACGATGAATGTGTGGCTAATCAAATGCAGTCAGAGTCCAACAAGAAAATTAAACACATTACCAAAATAGCAATGTTTGGTTTTAAAATTCAGAATAAATGGCAGTGTTTTATGATGGGCGCATTTTGGTCCAGGAATTAAATGAGTATTAGTTCACTTGATGTGGATGTGTAATTGGCCATCACTTGGTACATACCAGCTCTCTCAACAAGAATATAAAACAACATAGAATAAACATAGAAGATAGAATCAGATTGCAAAAGACTTTTCCAAAGATTTGAGTATTTTGCGGTAAATTACAGTAATGATTCAACAGATATGCTTGCACTCCTTATGGGAGCGTTTTCATAATCCCATTACCTTTATAATAAATTTTGGTGGTGATATTTAGACAATAGCGTATTTTAGAGGTTCTAAAGAATGGCCCATAGATCCCTGTTTGTATCCGAGACGCTTACGTGGTGAAAATTATTTTAAAAGCCGTATTAATGTGTCATTTGTATTTTTCACTGTGCTGGCAGCTGTTCCAATGATGACAGGTAGAGCTGGGGCCTCAGGACAAATGAAGACAGCCATGCCACATGAAAGGATGCTCAACATCGCTAATTATCAGAGACACGCAAATCAAAAAACCACAACGAGGTGTCACCTCACACTGGTCAGAATGGCCATCATCAAAAAGTCTACAAAGAACAAATGCTGCAGAGCGTGTGGAGAAAAGGGAATTCTCCTACACTGTTAGTGGGAATGTAAATTGGTACAGCCACTATAAAGAACAGTACGGAGGTCTCTCAGAAATCTAAAATTAGAACTAGCACACCATCCAGTAATTCCACTCCTGGGTATACATCTGAAAAAAATTAAAATACTAATTCAAAAAGATACAAGCACCCCAATGTTCATATATTCACAGCAGCAGTATTTACAATAGCCAAAGTATGAAGCAACCTAAATGTCCATCAATAGATGAATGGATAAAGAAGATGTGGTATATATGTAAACACACACACACACACACACAATGAAATATTACTCAGCCATTAAAAAGAATAAAATTTTGCTGTCTGCAACAACATGGGAGACCTGGGGGCTATTATGCTTAAATAAGTCAGACAGAGAAAGACAAATACCGTATGATAACACTTATATGTGGAATCTAAAAAATAAAACAAACTAGGGACTGTAACAAAAAAGAAACAGACTCACATATATAGAAAACAAACTAGTGGCTACCAGTGGGAGAGGGAAGGGGGAAGAGGCAAGATAGGTGTAGGGGATTAAGAGGTACTAACTATTATGTATAAAATAAGCTACAAGGATATATTGTACAGCACAGGGAATATAGCTGATTTTATAATAACTATAAATGGAGTATAACCTTTAAAAATGTGAATCCCTCTGTTGTACACCTAAAACTAATGTAACACTTTAAATCAACTATATCTCAATACAAAGAAAAAAAAGGTGTCTATAAGTAAGGTATCATGGTTAAGACCTGTTAAAATAAATCTCATCATTGTTTACTGTGATGCATCATTAGACGAGCAAAATATCTTTCCAGAAGTATCCATGTGAGAAAGTAATTGTATTATTATTGTTTTGTAATTTTTTTTTGCCTAATGATTGACCTATGAGAAACAATCTTAAATTTGTGTTTAAACTCTTAGTATTTTTTAGATTGAGTTCCTTGAGGACTTTTGGAGTTTTGAATCCAAATGAAGTTTAGTTCTTATGCAACTGGTCATCTTTGACAAGCTTTAATTCACGGGTCATTATTCATTCAACTCTGAAAAGACAGATGGTTGAAAGAAAACGGGAGGGAGCCCTGCTGATGCAATCTCAGAACCACACAGCATCTGGCATCATCGTTTCCCGGAGCCTAAGTAAATCAAGACTGGTGTTATCAGTCAAGCTGCGGTTAGACTACAGCTTACTAATGTTCTCTTCAGCTGCATCTAAACTGTGGTTGATCCTGTGTCTTGAACTTCTTTTAGTGAGCAAGCTTTTCATTTCTAGAAGCTCTATTTTATTTTTTCTCAAAACTGCTGGGTCAATTTTGATACTTTCCTTCATCATACTTTAAATTCCCTCTTCCAGTTATTTAAGTACCATACACATGCTCTTTTGATATTCTATGGCTGATAACTCAGGAATCTATCAATTCCAGCAGGCAGATTCTACAGTTCATTGCTGCGTTGACTTTGGTACATGATGGCTTTTCTCCTCGTTTTAGTAATGCTGTGCATTTGTATAGTTGTGCCTGTCTTTGTGAATTTATGCATCCGTGTACACGTGCATGCTTGGATTTCTTGAAAAGTCTACGTGACAATTCCTCTGGAGATAATTTACATTTAATTCTGTTAGGTGTCAATGGCCACCACCAGTCTAAGAACTCTTAAAACTCAACAATAAGAAAATGAATAACCTGATTAAAAAATGGGACAAAGACCTTCGCAGACAACTCATCAAAGAGTTATACAGATGGCAAATAAGCATAGAGGAGACGTGCCACATCATATGTCATCAGGGAAATGCAAATCCCACTCAAAATTGCTGTGAACTTAAAACTGCACTAAAAAAATAGTAAAGTCTAAAATTAAAAAATAGTGGGTAGCCTTGGGGCTATAATTTTAGTACTGTCAATTTATTACTAAACTCCTAAGAGTACAGGATTACGATCAGGATAATATACAGCAGTGTCTTCTTTTATTCTGCTGCTTCAACCCGAGGCAAGCCTTCCTTGTAAAGCATTCCTTGCCTCCACCGGTGGCAGAGTTTATTTAATTCTTTTAGTTTATCCACCTATGTTGCCTCTGTTCTGGAAAGCTGGCTTTACATGGGGGGCTCTAATCTAATCTACCAACCTTCCCCAGAGTTCTGAGTGAGCTGAGTCTCCTGTCTCCAGTGCAGGATAACTTCATCAGAACACAAGTCCTAACCCTCAGCTGCTCAGGATGACGCCCTCCAGGTAAACATGGCCTCCAGGGTTGCTTAGGCCCAGAATTCAAGTTTTCTCTTTGTTCTTGGCCTCCAGTTGTTTCTGATCCTTTTACTGCCACCTCCGACATGCTTTTGAAAGACTGGATGTATTTTTTTTCTTTTGTTTTAAATCCAGTATTTCCAAGTTTTGTGTACTAGAATGAATTCTCTTGATCACGTCTTCAAACATGATGATAGAAACACATTAAGTTGTATATTAACTCAGCGTGGAGCCCACAGTGAATGACATACTTATTGCAAATACCTGACCTAATCTTTATGGCATTTTGACTAAGCTCGCAACTGTTTGTGGGCAAAGTCTTCTAAGGAGCTATTAGTGGTACAGATCAATAATGAGGAGCCTATGATACAAACAGAATGATTACCATAATTAAAAAAAATCTCACAGCACAAGTTTTATCTTAGATTTATAATTAAAAGGAAAAAAAGAGGGAGAAATAAAAAAAAAGATTTTTGATGGTGAAATTTCCTTGTCATATATCCATCAAAATATCTAACACATTTTTAAACCCCTTACATTAATTTAAAAAGAGGTTATTACTGCCTCATTGTTCTATTTTCTTCTTTCCTGTGCTTATCTTTTTAACCTAATTGTTGCTTGCAGGAAGGTGTTTTTGTAGATTTGCGGCGGGTCAAGTCCAATCTTTATACCAAGTCCCTCAGGGTGTAAACAGAAGCGGGGTCTGGGTGCTCGCTGCTCAAAAGCCAATAAAGAGGCCAGATTGGTGGAAAGGAAAGTTGGCTTTATTTTGGAGGCCAGCAACCAACGCGGGAGGAGGGCGGGCTCCTGTCCAAAGGCTGAGTGCCCCCCACTGGCAATCAGTGGGCAAGAGCTTTTCTAGGCGGAGGGAGGGAGCTATGTGCAGAAACAGCACAGTCAGCTCCGACGGCCATCTTGAAATTGGTCATGAACAGCGTCATCTTGACTGTTTTAGGTACAGTTAGTCTTCAGTTCCAGGGTCGGTTTGTTCCCATTTCTTTGAGGCCAGTTCTCGGAATTGTGGCAGCTTATGTCATGGCTACAGCCTGGTCATCATGTAGTTAACTTCTTCCACCTGGTGTGGGTTTCTGTAGCTACAAGACAGCTCATGGGATGTGGCTCAGAATGTTATCTATAGCCCTTGAGGAGGAACTAAAGGTCCTTGACTTTGCTTAATGACTAAACTATTATTATTTGGTCTCCTTTGACTGTTTTCCTTTGTTTCTGCATTTTCTCACTTCTCTGACTAAACTTATTCTTTGGCTAAAGTTTTTCTACAGACAAAAGGCAGACTGAGGTCATGGGGGAGGGCCCATAGGGTCCTACTCCGTTTCAAGGGGAGGGGATGACCCAACTTCAGCCCAGCTAGGAGTGTCTGCGCTGGATTCCGTGGGGCAGAGAGGAAAGAGGCGTCCCTGCCTGCGGCCCCAGGCTGGCATCTAAAGGCAAAGAGGAAGTGAATTTCTTGTAAAATGCAGTCCAACAGGAGATGGAAATGCCTGTCCGTGGAGCCTCGTTAGAATTCTACTCTAAGATCCACTGGATCCAGGTCAGGGCAATGCAAACAAACAAAAAAAGTAATTGTGTCTGTGAGCTGCTTTTGCAAGTGGTTTAACAATAAGAAAACACTTGAAGAATACCAAAAAGAAATGACCTGCATAGAACATAATTTGCATTCCTAGCCTGAGTGAATTCATTCCTTTGTTTATTTAACTAGTTTTGATGGGTGGTTTAAAGGAAAGATTCATGGCTTCTAAATCACAAGATCTCGGTTCCAGCTCCCACACTGCTCTTAATAAGCCAGGCGATCTCGGCAAATTAGTTCAAACATATGGTCTCAGTATCCTCACTTGTCAACTCGGAGGATGGACTGTATTATCCTTAAGTCTGTTTCAGATGTGACCTTGGGCATCAGCAGTCCATCCGTATCCCCTCTGCTTCCATTCTGTCTAGTGTGCTCACCGGCCAGCCGCCTTATCTCTGTAATTATATTTTCAAATGATCTAGTGAAAGCAATTAGCCAATTTTAAAAACGTGCATTCCTAGATAGAAGGGCATGTTTTTGTTGTTGTTAATGGAACACTTTAATCCAGTGCCACACGTCACAGGCTCCTCCTGGGAATATACTGCAAATTTCCTTCCAAAGACTGGCTGTTCTAAGGACTCTGAGCTCCAGGAAGCCCGACACCTTTTCACATTTTAAGGATCTTTCCAGCAAAGCTTGGGCTGCACCTTGAGTGTGGGATTCAGCGTTGCAGGGGTGTTGCTCATCCTCAAGGTCAGGTCTGAGAGTGCCTGTGGCCGGGACCTCGGGCTCTTTGGTGAGCTTCTCAGCCAACTGGTTAACTTTCGAGATGAACACAACCTTACAGGAATTTTGTAAATACCGAACATTTTTGCCTATTTCTCTTTAGGCACTTTGTGATCACTGCAATTACCGTTCATACACCACCTAGCTTCCTGCTTTTTTAAGTTCATGCTTCTATCATAAGCATGTCATGTCGCTGCACAGTCTTGGGACGGCGTGTTTAAACAGGAGTTTTGAAACCATCTAAATGAACAGATGCCACAAGAGTGTCTGGGATGGAGGAAGACGTGATAAAATGTGAGGGATAGTGAAGGTCCCTGTGACCCTGTAAAAGCCCCCACCCCACCTGAATACAGAGACTTCCAGATGAAATGCTCAGTTGTGTTGCTGCACACACACATTCTTGTAAAACCAATCTGAAGGAAGCTGATCAAAGAGCACCTTATTTTCCTTACGGCATTTTATGAAATCACGGCAATCAAGGAAAACACTTTCGGTACAGAAATCATAACAGTTAAGACTTCAAATTTCTAACTTTTCATTTCAAATAATACTATTTCATTATATTTCAGAAACAGGTTTATTGTTATGCTGCATAAACGTGCTGCTCACGCAGAAAGAGACTTATGGTTACCAAAGGGGAAGGGGGAAGGCATACATTGGGACTATGGGATGAGAAGATGCACACTACAATATATATAATAAACAAAAAGAATTTACTGTATAGCACAGAGAACTATATTCAATATCTGTTAATAAACTATAATGGAAAGTAATTTTTAAAAGATATATACATATATATGTATAACCAAATCACTTTGCTGTACACCTGAAACTAACACAATATTATAAATCAACTATTAAAAAAAAAAGAAGTGCTGCTCAAGTTTCCCATAAAGTCCAGGTAAATATGAAGTTCACGTACTGTTACACAGGTAATTGTATGTACACTACATACAATCTCTTGAGCTCTATGTGCCAACATCTCAGTGTTCTCTTCTCAACGTTTCCTTTATAGTGTCCCATTTCATTAAATACACACGACACCAGTTCATAGTAAATTCATATTTAAAGTAATATGATAAAAGACACAGGTCTGCTAATTTTCCGTTATTCATTTTTTATCAAATGAGAAGCAACCATTTCAGTTACCGTTTACATAATCTTCATTATTTAAAAATGGGTCTTGGGCTTCCCTGGTGGCGCAGTGGTTGAGAGTCCGCCTGCCAATGCAGGGGACGTGGGTTCGTGCCCCGGTCCGGGAAGATCCCACATGCCGCGGAGCGGCTGAGCCCGTGAGTCATGGCCGCTGAGCCTGCGCGTCCAGAGCCCGTGCTCCGCAACGGGAGAGGCCACGACAGTGAGAGGCCCGCGTACCGCAAAAAAAAAAAAAAAGGGTCTTGATTTTCTCACTCAAGATCAAACTATCAGACTTAATTTTAAAAGAGAAAAGCAATCCATCTGCAACAGAATTTCCGTTTTCTCCATATCCACCTGATAATTGCAGCAATCCCAGAAATAGCTCTGCCCTGTGAGATGGGAGACAAATAAATTGATTCCAGTCGTCGGGTAATAAACAGCAAAGGAGTTTCACGGTGCCATCTGAAGTAATTTTTTAAAATGTCACTTGGTGAGAGTTTGAAAATAGGCTGTAATTACTACGACAATGTCAGGAAAAGGAGCCTTAAACTGTCCAGACAATGCAGCAGGCTCCACGTCGTAAGGGATGCAACCACCACGTGTGTCCTGGTCATGGTTACCAGCTCTCGCCCTGGCTTAGGGTGAGGCTTTTGTGCGGGACCAGCCTTGATGGGAGTCCTCTTCCCCAGAATTCCACTGACCTCAGGGCTTCTAAAATTGTGTTTGCATTCATAGTGGATGACATTTTCTATTTACCATGTTGGTGCCACTAGGAGGTGATTTTCATACCAAGGCACCAGTAAATCAGGAGAGAAACCATCACTGCGTACCTGGGAGCGCTAAAACGAGCCCAGTTAAGGTAAAATACAAGTGATATTATTACTGATACACACATACTTCAGGGCAAGCTTTCATCCCCAAACACAGAAGACTTGTGTTTTATGATTTTGCACTTGAAACTGCGCTGCCTTATGCTGACGTGCCCTTAAGTATATTTACATGCATGTTAGCACCTGCACGGAAATTGCAACATCACAGAAATGCAGAATTCATGGCTAATGTCACTGTTAATAAGGAAAAGCCTTCTAACCAGAACACTGAAAATATTCACAATGGAAAAACAGATTAATATTTTAGTGAAACCAGAGAATGGTGATATATTTGACAGGTGGTTATCATCTATGACCAAGTTTTATGATTGGGTTGCAAGAGCTGCAATTGTCAAAACTTGACCAAATAGTAAAGGACTGTCTCTAATACCTGAACATGACAACTTAGACTCAATTGTAATTTATTAAGAGATTATTATTTTCTTGAAACAGATTTTGAAATATAGTTTGTGCCTAATAAGAAGGACAGGGTAATTTGAAAATTGTTATGAGTAGGCCCATATTGAAATTACGACGGTTAAGAAATAGGCATGGACAATTAGATTATGGGCACATAAAATTGGGAAAGCAGGGGAAAAAAGCTAACTTTTTAATAGCCTGGTTTCCTAGGAATGGTTTAATTAGGTTTACTGTCAGCATTTTCACTGTAAACTGTTAATCAAGTATCAGATATTTGAAAGATTTTAATATGACACATCAAATAATTTGTTTTTTGAGCCCATGACTTAAATTTTTAGTTTACCTCTGTTCCATAAACATTTATGGAGTTTCTACTGTTTTCAATCTGTGTTGGTGGGAAAGTTCAAAGATGAATAAGTTGTTCTTGACCTTACCTTGTCATCTAGAGTGTGGGGCAGGCCCAGGGCAGTGGGGTGAGTGGAACGATGGGGGCTGCAGAAGGGTGCCCGGGCTGCGGGTGGGTGCAGAGGTGCAAGGGAGGGTGTCTGGGCTGGACAAACCCACAGCCACTGAAGGGAAGTAGCATCTCTGGGTATATGTGACAGAATCCTGGAAAAACCATGATGATCATCCTGATGGTTTCATTCACTCATTGACATTTATTGATATTTAGTCAAACATTTAAAAATATATGCTTGATGTGCTTCCTGGTGAGTCAGCTCGCTAAGAACAAGCTTGTTCAGCCACGGAGAGGCGCTACCTCAGCCCCGTGAGCGGATGATGGAACAGTCTCTCAGTTTAGGGCACCAGACGCACCAGCTAATCTGATCATCCCACCAGCATTTCAGGATATTTAGGACGGAGATGACCATCTCTGTTTCACAGACGGGGAAACTGGGATTTGAGGAGATTTCATGCTGACCAGAAAGAGTCAGCATTTCAATCAACGGCTCTGACTCCCTTTCATTGGCTTTTCTATTTTCATCATGTAAGTCTATTACGGAAACGTAACTAAGGGATCATGGTGGAGTTACTGATCTGAGCTCTGCATTTGTCGGGGGGTGAGAGTGATTCATATTTGGAGATGGCTGAAATGATGACATCTCACTGTATTTTTACCCTCTTCCTCCTGCTACTACTGCTTTGATCATTAGCATTAGCTAATTGTTGTTCATGGCAATTTCCTATCAGCAAACATTTAGTTATGTCTGAACCTGAAGAATCATTTGGGAGCAAACCTCAAATAACAGGAAGTCTTCTGAGAAAAGGTTGTTCTCCAGGAGTCTAGAGGGGCATCCCTGCTGTTTGTCGACCGTGTGCCTGTCCCTTAGGGCAGGGGTCCCCAACCCGTGGACCATGGACTGGTATCTGCTAGGAACTGGGCTGCACAGCAGGAGGGGAGCCAGAAGAGGGCGAGCAAGCAAAGCTTCAGCCGCGGCACTGGATTATCATAGGACTGTGAACCCTACTGTGAACTGCGCATGCCAGGGGCCTAGGTTGTGTGCTCCTTATAAGAATCTAGTGCCTGACGATCTGAGATGGAACTGAGGCAGTGATGCTAGTGCTGGGGAGTGGCTGCAAATACAGATTATCATTAGCAGAGAGGTTTGACTGCACAAAGACCATAATAAATCAATTGCTTGCAGACTCATATCAAAACCCCATCAGTGACCTAATGAAACTTGAAAGCTTTTGCACAGCAAAGGAAACCATAAACAAGACAAAAAGACAACCCTCAGAATGGGAGAAAATATTTGCAAATGAATCAGCGGACAAAGGATTAATCTCCAACATATACAAACAGCTCATGCAGCTCAATATCAAAAAAACAAACAACTCAATCAAAAAATGGGTCAAAGACCTAAATAGACATTTCTCCAAAGAAGACATACAGATGGCCAAGAAGCACATGAAAAGCTGCTCAACATCACTAATTATTAGAGAAATGCAAATCAAAACTACAATGAGGTATCACCTCACACCAGTCAGAATGGGCATCATCAGAAAATCTACAAACAACAAATGCTGGAGAGGGTGTGGAGAAAAGGGAACCCTCTTGCACTGTCAGTGGGAATGTAAATTGATACAGCCACTATGGAGAACAGTATGCAGGTTCCTTAACAAACTAAAAGTAGAATTACCATATGACCCAGCAATCCCACTCCTGGGCATATACCCAGAGAAAACCATAATTCAAAAAGACACATGCACCCCAATGTTCATTGCAGCTCTATTTACAATAGTCAGGTCATAGAAGCAACCTAAATGCCCACTGACAAATGGATAAAGAAGATGTGGTACATATATAGAATGGAATATTACTCAGCCATAAAAAGGAACGAAATTGGGTCATTTGTTGAGACGTGGATGGATCTAGAGACTGTCATACAGAGTGAAGTAAGTCAGAAAGAGAAAAACAAATATTGCATATTAACGCATATATGTGGAAAGTAGGAAAATGGTACAGATGAACCAGTCTGCAGGGCAGAAATTGAGACACAGATGTAGAGAACAAACGTATGGACACCAAGGTGGGGAAAGCGGCATGGGGGTGGGGTGGTGGTGGTGTGATGAACTGGGCGATTGGGATTGACATGTATACACTGATGTGGATAAAACTGATGACTAATAAGGACCTGCTGTATAAAAAAAATAAATGAAATAAAATTCAAAAATTAAAAACAACACCACCAACAAAAAAACCCCATCAGTGAGTGGCAAGTGACAATTAATTAAGCTGCATCTTACGGAATAGACTGGATATAAGCAACATACTTCAGGTGTCCCTGTCTCCCATCACCCCCAGATGGGACCATCTAGTTGCAGGACAACAAGCTCAGGGCTCCCACTGATTCTGCATTATGGGGAGTTGTATAATGATTTCATTATCTATTACAATGTAATAATAATAGAAATAAAGTGCACAATAAATGTAATGTGCTTGAATCATCCCAAAACCATCACCCCCACCCCCTGTCTGTGGAAAAATTGTCTTCCTTGAAACCAGTCCCTGGGCCATAAAGGTTGGGGGCCGCTGCCTTAGGGGGAACGGTGACAAGCTGGGAGTCAGCATGCGTGGTGCCTGGACGCAGCCCCACTCCCCTGGCCCCGTCACAGCCCTCAGCCCTCTGCCTTTCCCACTGCCTCTGCAAAGCACAGCCCGCCCTTCAGATCCCCACAGGTGCACACCAAGCTCCTTTGCCTTTGCCCCGAGGGCCTCTTCCATAGCCAGTGGCCAGCTCAGCCGTGCACAGGCTCTGCTGGAAGTTCAGGCTAAGTGTGGCTGGCAGCCCTCAAGCAAAGGGGCAGGGATGCAGGGGATGGAGAGGCTGGCCTCCGGTCCTGCTGGGGAATTCTAGGGCTTTCTGCGCCCTCAGAGGTTGGGTAGAGGCTTTAGTCCCTCCCTGCCTACCCGCTGTCCCCAGTCCCTTGCTTTTTCTCCCAAGACTCAGAACCCCAATAGACTCACAACCCAAACGGACTCACAACCCCAAGAGATCACCCGCCACCCAGACCTCGTCTCAGACTCTGCTTTCAAGGGAAGTTAAGCAAAGACACGTGATAAGCATGCAGAAGTTTTTCCTAACAGCCACGGGACCGCATGGTTCACACAAGCGACAGCAGTGTCTTTTTAGAAACTCTTATGTGCACACCTGCATTGTTACAAAAATTAGAAATTGATGTTGATACACGGATTCTTTCCCTCAGTTTCAACTGCATTTGCTCCTGGGGATCTTAATAAATTTTTCATCAGAGAGTCAGAAACACAGAGACACAGAGACAGACAAACATTGAGCACCTACTCTGCTAAAAAAAAAGCAAACTAAACAACAGCAACAAAAACACAAGAAAGAATAAAACAAAGAAGGAGGAAGGGAGCGGGGGAGGGAAGGAAGAACAAAGAAAGGAGAAAGGAAAAGAAAGGAAGGAAGGATAAAAAGTCAGTTGAACGTTTTGGCCTATTCAAGATCTGAAGTTTCATATACCATTTTGGTTAAAATACAAACTACTTATAAGTGAATTCAAGAGTTTCTAAAAGGCACTGTGACTAGGTTATTTACACTAAAATTCTACAGAAGGACAATCATTTTTGATATGTCAGAGATGTGTGTCATGATACTGAGAAAATTAAAAAGCAAAATTAAATGATATATTTTACTACATATGCATGTGTGTGCTCATCAGGCACCCATACTTAAATGTAGAGACTTAAAGTATAAGCAGTGTTGTGCTCTACAGTAAGTAGTAAACCTATCCTAGGACTATGATTTGGTGTCGTAAGAATGTTAAGGTTTCTTTAAATGCAGAAAGTGACTTGTTAATTCCCAGTTACGTTTCACAGGTTACGGAAGCTTAACTGTTCATGTTGAGATGCATGTTGAGGGTTTCTTTCAGATGGTACAAAGCTCATCTCATTTTATGTTCTGACTAGAATTGTGGGTCAACAGATAAGAATCTTCTTTCTATAAAAGGTAATCAGCTCAGGCCCATAGCACAAGTTACGTATTGAAATGTCCCTAGTGTTTTATATTAGTAGAGCTTGGAAGTGATTGCAAGTGAATTAAAAAAATTTATATCAATAAACTCTTTTTTACCTTAAAAAGAGGCAGTGAGGCATGGTATTTAACTTGGAACCAAACGTTCTGTCCAGTTGCTCAGCAGGCAGCGGCCCAGCACCCTCCCAGCTCAGAAAAGATTCCGTAGGTATTAAAAGATTTGTCAGCGCTGTTAAAAGGTCTGTTTCTCCTCCTCACAGCCCCCATCAGGCCTTTCAATAGGGATTTACAGCACCAGGAGCTCCCTGACCTACGGCGCTCCCTCCCTGTCCCCCACCCCCTGCCACCCCACCACCACCCATGGAAAAACTATCCCAGGGACCTGAGCAGGAAGGTCACCCAGTGTCCCTCCCGTGCGAAACCTATTTGGCTACATCGGTTCTAGCTAAATCCTCTTGCAGTAATCTTTGATTAAACCACTCTGAGAATTAGCAGGTCGCCCTTTATAAGAAGAGACAGGGTCCAGCGTTCTATGTTTAGTGCGTTTGTGTGCAACTGCTTCTTGGAAGATTCTGCCGAATGAGGGCTGCCGAGGCTCCTGTTGTAATGATTTTCTTGGAAATCATTAGAACTTAGTATAATGGGCATTAATTTTTTCCCCTGTGCTTTGTTGAAAGTAGAAAATTTCATGATGGCCACTTTTTTTTCTTTAGAAAGAATGTTAAATGTGTATTTAAATGTAATTAAAATGAGAGAATCTAACTAATGTGGCTTTTTCTGATCCAAATAAGAAGCTGCGTGTGTGTACATATAGATCAGGCTCCCCTTATTCTAGGGGAGGGCACGGAGCTAGCCCGGCCATTTAGTGGAGGGGAGCGTGTGACGGGCAATTTTATGTGTCAAGCTGATCAGTTTAAAGGTTGTGTCAGGGTGTGTCTGAGGGTGTGTCTGGAGATCAGCACCTGACTCTGGACCCAGTAGAGGAGGTCACCCTCCCCGATGTGGAGGCTTCAACCAAGCCACTGAAGATCTGAATAAGAGAAAAGGTGCAGGCAGGAGGAACGTTCCTTCCTGTCTACTGCGGAGCTGGGCCGTCACACCTCATCTTCTCCTGCCCTTGGACTGGGGTTCACACTGTCAGCCCCCTGGTTCTGAGGCCTTTGGACTTGGACTGAAATACACCCCAGCGGCTGGCAGCTGGCAGGTCGTGCAGCCTCTCAGCCTCCAGGATCCTGTGCGCTGATTCCTCACAATCCCATCTCCCAGCACGGAGCTCTGCTTCGTTCCCTGGAGACCTGAGCACCCACAGAGCAGGAGGGAGGCCGACGCAGGTGAGGAGACCACGCGAGTCATCACGGAGGACGAAGCCAGGGCTGAGGTCCCACCTCTGCTCCCTCTTCCCGCGCTTCATGGCCCCAGGCCATGTCCTGACGTCGTTCCTTCCTTACATGCAACCAGCTCGCTTCGGGCCCTGCACACATTGGTCCCTTTTCCTGGAATCCATGCCTCAAATATCTACAAATCTAAGTCTTTCCCATAATTTAGGTCTTTGCTCCAAGATTCTCTCCTCCAAGAGCTCATTCCTGACCTGGGGGAAGTGTCTCCTTAGCACTGTCACCAGCCCGGCCGCTCTGATCTTGTCACTTCACTCCAGCGTCAGACAACAAATGTCTAACGCAGAGCAGCGCGCGTGTGTGCACGCGCACACACACACACACACACACACACACACCACCGCTGAGTGGCGGGTGCAGATGAAATGTGTACATGCGTGTGTACGGGAAAGAAGAGTTTATGTACACAATGATATTTCTGTACACAATGTATTTATCCTATCACGTTCTAATCCATTGTAGAATTGTATCTAAAAAACTGTTGGTTGCAACCCAATAAGTCAACTTCATGAAACAAAATAGGTCACTATTAGTAGCCTGAAAAACACTACACTATCACTGCTTTATTTTATGATACTTTTCCAATATATGAAAATACATGTTTACGTATTTATTTACGGCTTGTTTGTGTTTTCACAGGAGAATATATGGGTTCGTGGAGGCACCAGCTTTGTCTGTCTTTTCTCCCTTGTGTCCCCAGCACATGAAATGGCATGTGACACAGAGCAGGTTCTCAGTAAGGGTCAGAAAATAAATGAATTAATGAATCCATAGAAGAAATGTTAGGTGGAAAGTGCATATATAAGCCCCTCATAATATCGAATAGGTTATGATGCAGGTTGTCGTTATAACATAATTAGTAGAAAGTGATGAATAATCGTAGGTATTTTTCTCCACACCAGCTTTCTCCATAATTCTAGAGAACCGAGAACAACTGCACAAGAGTGGGCACGACAGTAAAAGAGTTTCCAGGCTCTTGCATTTCCAGTCCACCTTCATTCGACTAGGAGGGCTCATCCACAAAGCCACTCCCTGGAACCACCACCCCTGAACCCCCCGAGCCTAGGCCCTGTTCCTTGTTCACAGCGTCTGTATTTCCATCTCTACTTTCACGCCACGCACGTGGAATCTGCTCTTTCCTTTCATAAAGGCTTCAAGCTTCTGGATTTTTTCCATTTCTCTTGTTCCCCCACCTTTCCCTAGTTTCTTCTCCTCCTTCATGTCTGGTTTCTATGGGTGGATCATCGACACGTGTCCTAGTTGTAGATTCCTTGTAGCTATCGCCTTCTGCCAAATACTCTTTGCTTCCGATGATTTTCCTCTAAACAGTTCGCAGTTTCTTCCTATCTCATTTTGTTCAGATGAAAATTAACATTGTTTACTTTTATGAATGCTGTGTAAGCTACATTAGGCCACTATTAACCCACTCTTGATCACTGCAAGTCCTTATTTGTCAATTAGGTATTCTGCCTATATCCTGCATCTAATTTGGTCTCCCTGGTCTTGGGCTGTTATTATTAGTATTTTGAAATCATATATAAGCTATTTGTATTAAGTATATGTAAAGATCATAGTTCAAATATATAACCCATATTTCTAGTCTGTCAGTCAGATCATTTCTTTGCCTCCTGGCTTCATACTTTCTATGATATTTATAAATTTCTCTTACAAATGCCCATCAGTGTCTATGACTAAACTGTTGAATTCAAGTATATAATGAAATATCCTTAATATGCTGCTGAATGGAAACAGGACTGAAACCCAACTTCTGACCATTTCTTTCCTGAGTGAATTTTATGTTTCATAAATAGGATGGGATGCAGGATACAGTGAAGTGAAAAATACCACCTGTTATTTACTTACATCCCCTGAAACCCAGCCCAGCTGGGTCCCATTTCAGAACCTGTTTCTTCATCTGTAAAAACTGTAAAGTGAGGTTAATGGTTCTTAAGGGACCCAGAGAACCATGGGGAGGATTAAATTGTATCATGCATGGATTTAGTAGGCAGTCAAAACACATTAGCTTCCCTTTTTACTTTCTTGACCTAAATTATGTTCAAAGTCACGTAATAAGATACTTTTTTGATAAAGTCATTCATAATTCAAAGGAAAATACCAGCGTGCATTTCAAATCACTGAACTTCTCTTGTTAATGTAGACTAGATCTAATGAATATCTTATATGTGTTCTAATACGGGAATATTGCAAAAACTCTTTTGAGACACATGACTGTAACGCATATTTTAAGTGAAAATGGGTTAAGTCTGTTGTGGGACTATAAATTTGAGGAGTTCATTTCAGAAAAAAAAAGGATCCCAAGAAATGTTAAAAAATGAGTTATAGAAATAAAAGAAATATGTAGTGATTTTCAGAGGAAGCCAGACTGAATTGCAGTGAAGTTATAAAAATATACACATAGCTATAGGCAAAGGAATTAGTTCCTTAAATAATAGCAACACTGATCATCAGGCACTGAGCGAGACTTTACATCTCATCAGTCAGTCCAAGGAGGCCTGTGCCCTGCGTGCCTGGAATAAACGCCCAGTGACAGGTGAGCCGTGGGGCGTTGATCAGCTGCGCTGGTCGAGGTGCATGAAGTGCAACGTGGGTTTATGTCAGGAGTTCTCTGAGTACTAGCTGGGTCTGTGGATCAGTGGGCATTTGAGTGGCCACCCAGGCTATGCCTGGCCACTGGGTTAAGTGATAGGGAGGCTTCACCTGAGAATAGCAGCAGGAAGACGATCGGAAAAGGAGAAAACAGAGACCTCATGAGATTTGAACTTTCTCCCACGGCACAATCTGTGAAACCCAAGAACGAGAGTTCCTTCCAGGATAATCTGCCATAATTCCTGCATGAATTTGCCTCAGGTAAGATGAGACCCAACAGGTCTTAACAACTCGAACAAGATACCTCCCTTCGAGGGAGTGTTCAATGGAGGGATTCATAGAGGCTGGGCTGGCCTGGCGGCCGGTCAGGTGCTCGTGAGGTCACCCAGATCTCCATCTCCATCTCTGTCCTCATCAATATCACCTACATCATTTATATCTATTCTATCTTTATCTATATCCTTGTCCATACCTACACCTACACCTGTATCTACCTACATCTACATCTATCTCTCCCATTTCTGTCTCTATCAGTAACATCTCTATCATTCATATCTATGTCTACATTCATTCTATATCTAATTTATATCCGAATCTATCTATAACATCTATTCTCCATACACACATAATTTCAGCCATATCTTTTCAGATTTTATCCAGCTAGCTTTCCCTGCTCATACTGGCTTCAGAAGAATGGAAACAACCTCTGAATCGTTTTCTTCAGCTTCTCGAGGGGCCAATGAACATGCAAGAAGGACATGTGGTGTTTACTGTAACAACGCCCTGAAGTCTGTTTGGCTCTTCCAGAGAAGCAAAAGGCTGTTCCAGACTGTTTCATGCTGTTCCAGGCTAAGAACCTCATCACCTGGACTGATCCCGCATGTGAAGGACCCCACCCTCTGGGACAATCTCAAAATCAACTTGTCACAGTGCTGGGAATTCACAGCATTAGGCCATTAATTTGTAGCCAGAGAGAGTGAGGGCCCTGGGTTCTCGGTGGAGGAAGCATGAATGCACATGGAGCATGAGGGGCATGGGGCAGAGAGGCCTGGGCTGAGACCCTGGTGAGCTACCAGCTGTGTGGCATTGGCGCCGGTGCGGTGGCTTCCTTACCTGCACAGCAGAGACAAGGATTTTGCTCTTGGAGTCTTTGTGAAGCTTCCACACTGTTGCTGGGTGTCTACTCTGGAATTGCTGTGTTATTTCCTGCTCCAGTACAGACATGAGAGATTTTGCTATAAAAGCAAGTCCTGCGGGGATGGGGGTTGGGCGCTGACCTAGTCTGAACGATCACAGCATCCCCTCTGGAAATGACGTGACCTTACCCGTGATCTCTGAGGGACCAGACGGAATCAATTTGGCGTGGAGAGGTGGAGGGCAGCTTTCTCGTCAGAGGAAATAGCATCTTCAAGGGCCTCACGGGGAACAGGGCAGTGTGATAAGACGTCTACCGTGGGTGAGGCCTGGACGCAAAGGGCCAGATGCTGTGAGCTCGGGAAGCACAGGGGGCCTGGCCCTGGGGATGCTTGCCTAGCCCGCCCGGGAGCTGTGGGCAGCGCTGAGCACAGAGGCTGGGGCTTAACAAGCGCTCGGGAAATTAGGAAGCTTTCTAAGACAAAGTGAGCCATGGGGAAAGGACTGGGAAAAAATCACATCTCTAGTCACATAGCGAGAGCTTGGCAAGTGTCCCTAAAATATCAAATTATCTACCTTGTTTCTTTTGCAAATTTAAATCATGACAGTCTCATAGTTGGAACACATTTTTAGTTGCATACAAAATATTTGAGTATATCTCTGCATTCAGCGAACAAATTGGATGATATTCGGACTTTGCAAGGTGATCGATCCTTTAGCAGAAAATAAGCCAGTTTCAAGTTTTTTCCCCCACGCTGCTCAAGCTTTAGCTCATCTCATGTCACTTAGCTGATGAGGTCCATATTTATAGATGTGACCTCAGAATGACACTCAGATTTCCGATGTTTTAAAACTAACATTTTTATTTGCTCTTTGCTCACGTTTTCAAGACAAATATACTCTGATATTATTTATTTTGGTCAGGTGTTTGATCTGGAAAGACTTCCTTCAACGTTTTAAACTGGAATTTCTTTGGAACTGCCTAAGACGGGCCTACCCAGTTAGAAATCACTTCCCAAAAGAATAAAGACTTCAAGCACACATTTTCTTAGAACCTTACTGAGGAACTCACAATGCCTGTAGCTTTGATAAAATAATTGAATAAATTGGCTTTTCTGGGATTTCACCCTTTTTTATTTTCACCACAAATTTATGTGAAATAAGTTGGCATTTCTACCCTACCATCGTAAGAGTATGATGAAAATACAAATTCTATAAAGGCATATCAATAAATATGTATGCATACAATATTTCAAGTTTAATAGAGGCAGCAATTATGTTATAAAATGTAAATTATCGCTAAAGAATGTTTTGTCTTTGGCTGCTAAGTCCTACTATAGGTTTTAAAATATCAATCAGGTCTACTTAAGAAGGGCTCATTATCTGCCTGCTAATGCAGGGAACATGGGTTCGAGCCATGGTCTGGGAGGATCCCACATGCTGCGGAGCAACTAGGCCCGGGAGCCACAACTACTGAGCCTGCGCGTCTGGAGCCTGTGCTCTGCAACGAGAGAGGCCGCGACAGGGAGAGGCCCGCGCGCCGCGATGAAGAGTGGCCCCCGCTTGCCACAACTAGAGAAAGCCCTCGCACAGAAACGAAGACCCAACACAGCAAAAATAAATCAATTAATTAATAAACTCCTACCCCCAACATCTTAAAAAAGAGGCAGAAACCAAGAGCTGATAGAAGCTATACAGTGGCAGCAGTGAGGTCAGGTGGGGCAAGGATAAAATATATAAAAGTTGAAATCAGAAGGAAACAGAAACCATCAATTAGCAAAAGCTTCAGAGAGGCAGCGGAAGTCAGTCAACTGCAAGAGGAGAACAAAGGCAGACGGTAGTGGAGCCACACGAATAGGGGTCAAAAAAAAAAAAAAAAGAAGGGCTCATTAATGGACGTGTTTTTGAAAGAAATCTTCTAGCTTTGAAAAAATGTCGACCTGGCCTGGGCCATTCAGCTTGTCATCTTGAGGTGGTGGGCTGTGTGTCGATGGGCGATGTGGTGGGGTGTGATGGTACCTGCCCCGGGAGCCGGGACCCCACCTGCCCATCACAAGCCTGTCCTTACCGCCTGACTAGGAGGCCTGCCCTCTGTGGGCCTCAGCTATGCCCCGTTGGGTACCAGGATGTTGTACACACTCCGTATTCCCATCCTGATGGGAGGGGCATTCAAGAGCAGATACAGAGCTGAAGCTTTTAGGCTTCTCCCTGTACCAGGGCCCTCTAGCCCGGGAGGCTGTTTGTCTGCAGAGGACACAACATCTGGAGAAAACTCCTGGGCTGGAAGGAGGAACCCACCCACTACCATGCACTTAGGGGATCTTTTAAGCTGTAGGCAGGACTTTTGAAATCACAAAAGCTTTCTCAGGCCTCTCACAACACTATGGTTATTAGCTTTTCCCAATTTTTGCCTCTTTGAGAGTGAGTTCTCTTTTTGCCTTGTAAATTAGTACTGCGCTGCAATTTTGTTAACAGTCAGACATTCAGAGTTGATGGGTGAGCTAAGCATTCGTGCATTGCTTATTATATTTTCAGAAATTGATTTTCTTCTTCATGGGATGTTCTGCTTTCCAAGAGGAAAATAATTTTCTCTGGAAAGCACAGACAATGCGGAAGAATCCCCCAGACATGGTGCTTGGAAAATAAGATTTACACATGAGGAGTTTTGGGGCTGATTTCTAGCTACAGGGAGGTGCCCCCCATGGACGAGGGGGCAACATAGGATCTGCTGTCACTTGTGAAAGTTTTTTGTGAAAAACTCCCTCTAAACCTCGTGTTTAGCTGCTTAAGGGATAAAAATGTTGAGTCTTTTTATAACGGATATTTAAGTTGTGGCAGAATAGCGACGTTTATTCACAACAGTAATTTCTTAAATAATATAAATAAGCAACACCAGCATACCTTATTATATACTTTTGTAAAATATTTAAATAATGCTTCATTGACAAATCACTTAGATCAAAATTTTAAGTGTATTGATCTGATTTAATTGCTATATTACATATGATTTATATATGTC
Source organism: Delphinus delphis (assembly GCF_949987515.2). Classification (NCBI taxonomy): domain Eukaryota; kingdom Metazoa; phylum Chordata; class Mammalia; order Artiodactyla; family Delphinidae; genus Delphinus; species Delphinus delphis. Next base: position 25,447,946 of record NC_082703.1, read on the forward strand.
TGAAAAATAATTCCTTTGGTTATCTTTTAGAAATATGTTCTAATCAACTGTGGGACTTTAGTACCAGGAGAACCCAGAAAATCATGTAGTCCAACGTTTTCATGGTACAGAGCATGACACTGAGACCTGGGTCACATGGCTAGAAAATTTCAGGTTTAGTAAGTAAGTCAAAATTACTTTTCTCTAATCACGTTGTCTCTTTCCATCAATAATTACGGCGCTCTTGAAACTCCTAAATATCCGTGAAGAACTTATACACTTGGGTCATATTGATTGAGAATATTTAACAAATTTAGTCTACTCTGAATGGAATTATGAAGGGATGATCTAGGAGATGAATTTTCATTATATGTGGAAAGTTATGCTGACAAGAGACCCATCCTTGAATTCTGGACAGGCATTTTTGGAAGCAGGTTCTCTGCAGCTTTTCACTTGCTTGAGGTCCTAAGATGAGAGGAAGGAAAACACTGCAGAGGTCTTGCAGGGAAGCAGCAAAGAGAAGATAAGTCAGGACGGGCCACGGACATCTTGGGAGAGAAGAGACATTCAAGGAAAGAAGACACCGTGATGCCCACGTTGACCCCCATGTGGTCACTTAAGAACTAAGTGATGAGCAAACAAAGAAAGTCATTAATTCAATGGATGCTTACTGGATGGTTAGAACGTGCCCAGCGGTGGGATGCAGAGGAAGAAAAGCTTCCTGTCCACAGGGGCTCAGAGCTCTGTGGGCCTCACAGACACCGCACGTCTGCAGGTGGTCCAGGAGCAGGTCACGGTGACAGGGTGGGGAGAGAGCCAGAAAAGTGAGCAGATGACTCTTTGTTGGGGGAAGGGAATGCTCAAGAGAGTTTTGAGACATCCTCCCTATTAATACGCAGCCTGAATATTTCAAACGGAGACACAGAGATGAAGGCAAAAATAAGAAGCTCCTGAAGATTTCATAAACCCTGTGACATAGTCCCTTCCTTGATTCCAGACTCTAATATGGGTTTGCACTTATCATGTACAACAGCCCGTGTGGGACGAAGAAGAGGGGACTGTTTCTAAGGTTTGATTCTGCCTTGACCGGGAAGGACAATGTGAAGATGATCACTGTACATGTAGCAAATGAATCACTTTATCTGTTGTTCACCACTTTGCCTTAATTCTTTCCCTGCTTAATACACAGGACTGCAGTGACATGTTCATTTCAGTTTAAGGTTTTTGTGGTCCTTTGGAAACACATCTCAGATAGTTCTATGCTGAAATTTATGAGCAAATTTTTAGTTACTGAGTTTTACTGTAAGATTCTTTTCTACGTAGGATTTGCTGGTGCGATGAACAGAGAGAAGATATCACAGAGCCCGTAGATGCCTGTGGGGCTGCTGTGAGGCAGGAAGGACGGCGGGAAAGTGTACCCCAGCCTCTCTGAATGAAGTCAGTGAATTAAAAGAGGAGAAATAATGGAAACTTTCCCACTGCTGCTTCCCCATCACCGAGAGCTCCAAGGCCAGCCTCTTCCGTCTCCGTCTCGTGACTCCCTCTAAACTGACAGCGTGTACCCATCAGTCTCCAAGAGTTCTGTTAATGGCTTTAGCAACAAACAGAGCACACGAAACCAAACAAAAAGCAACCTGAAGTTTGTATTTTCTTTATATTTTCATTAGATGTTATGAGAAGGACTGCAGAAAATTAAATGCCACACTCTGGTGCACTGTGGTGCCCACGAGGAGGTGCACGGGGTGTGCAGGAAGGTGGATGAACAGGGTGTGTGGGACTGGAGGCTCCCGATGCCCACTGTCACCTCCTCTCCCGAGAGGTCGTGGGCTGTGGGCACCTGGCTCGCCACTCTCTGCCAGGTGATGACATTGTGAAGAGCACGTCCCTTCTGACCACTCGGGGTGCAGGGGGAGGTGTTGGTGGCAATCTGGGGAGACGGGTAGGCTACGTGGAAAGGGTAGCCTGAGTCTCCAGGTAAAGGGGAGAGAGAAATACGGCAACTTTTCTGCCTAATGGGGGGTGCGGTTTACCATGAAAAACACCTGAGAAGTAATCAGCCCGTCCTGTCTTTCTACTGTCTTCACTCACTTTGAAACGCTGTACCTTGGGATTATTTCAGCTGTCTGTCCATCTGGCAATTCAAGAAGTAGACGGCTGGCATCACCCCTTGACAGATCTCCATTAAGTGTCCAAAGTCTGGAGCCGCTCTGTCTAAAATCTTGGCTTCGTATGTTCAGCTGCATGATTTGGGCAATTAACAGGTCCTGTCTAAGGCTCTGTGCCGAAAACAGAAATTATCTAAAATAGGAATAGGGATGGTCCTTATGTCCTGGAGTTGCTGTGAGATTACGTCAGTCAACACACGCTATTTGCACACGCAGTGGCCCATCGTCGGGTAACTGGTACACAGTCCATGCTAATTAACGCTCACCTATAGATTTATACTCTGCTATATTTGCATCAAATGGAGAAATAACCCAGGCAGAAATCGTGCGACGGAAAAGCAGCTGAGTTGGTCTCCTTTTGGTTCAACTGGAATGGTAACCATCAGTCCTAACTAAAAATCATGTTATGATTTTGATTCCGAAGTTGAAAGGCACATTAACGGTACAAAAAATGTTTATAACCCTGGGGTTAGATTCTGTACTTCTCAGTTGTTTAATTGTGCTTTGGGGTAAATTCGTGTTTATGGGGTCATTGTCCACACGCCAAACTGCAATAAGAGAGCCGGGAAGCAAAGATGGGAGGTCTCGATGGGGCCCTAGCAACGCGGCGCTCCGTGGCTGTGAAATGTCAGCAGGGCTCCCAGTGCCCTGGCCGTATTTTCCTCAACTGTGAACCGACCCTGACCTTCACCTGCCTCTCCCACAGACACGAATGAGGCGAAGTGTGTACACGGCCTAACACGTCGTGAAGCTTAATATGAGTAAATGAATATCATTCTTTGATATATTCAGATAATTTATTTTATTCACCAGTCTCTTCTAAAATTGGGAATTTACATTCTTGGAGATGGGGTAGGATTTTGGGGTGAAAATGGATAATACATAGCTTGTGCGTATATCGAATACTACTTGAAGTAAAGGAAGTAATCCCTAAAATGCCAGTTCCTTTTAGGGTGTTCCTGAATGCGTGCATTGTGGTTTGAGTCCTTATCCTGTGTTTACTCTGCACCCTTCCCCCGCCGCCCCCCATGTTCCCGCAGGAGGAGAAGGAGCTCTACCAGCCTCATGGGATCTCCCTTCTCTCCCCTCAAAAGGCAGCGCACTCCCCTCCCAGCTTTCAGGTGGGGGCACTGCAAACTGTCTCCCTCTGCCGGTAACTAGGTGCTCGGTCACTTAATCCAGGGGCGAGAAGCGGGGCTTGGAGGGGCTTTAGCCATGCTAGTGGTTTCCACAGCCGTCCTCAGTGCTGATTCTCAACTGTTTAAGGGAGACTGGGAAGTAAGGGCACCACTCACAGCTTCAGAGAGCCCTCGACATCTTGATTTCGTATATAAGAATGAGGAAGCCACTTGTCTGCACTGTGTTTGTATGCAACAAGCAGGTTTTTAAAAATTAATTAACTTTTGGCTGCGTTGGGTCTTCGTTGCTGCGTGCGGGCTTTCTCTAGTTGCGGCGAGCGGGGGCTACTTTTTGTTGCGGTGCGCGGGCTTCTCAATGCAGTGGCTTCTCTTATTGCGGAGCACAGGCTCTAGGCACGTGGGCTTCAGTAGTTGCGGCACACAGGCTCAGCAGTTGTGGCTCGTGGGCTCTAGAGTGCAGGCTCAGTAGTTGTGGCGCATGGGCTTAGCTGCTCCGCGGCATGTGGGATCTTCCCGGACCAGGGCTCGAACCCGTGTCCCCTGCATTGGCAGGCGGATTCTTAACCACTGGGCCACCAAGGAAGATCAAGCAGACTTCTTTTAAACTAGCCTTGCTGACTCTGGAGAAAAACCCCAGCCTGCAGTATATCTGGGACATTGCTTAGATATTGGGGGCACAAGAGAAGGGCTTGACTCTTACCACTGTCAGGGGAAAGGTCTTTGGGTTTAATAAAAAATGATCTGAGAATGTGAATAAAGATTACCGTGACAGATCTGACAGTGGGGGAGAAGATAACAAGACAATTGACCCAAAATGTCCCCAAGAGACAGAGGAAATCCTGCTTGACAAATTAAAAATAAATCTTTGTTGCCTTTTAAAAAAACCTGATACTCCCCATTTTAATTTTTTATATCTAAGACATAATATGTATTTTAACTAATCTTTCCAATAAAATTTAATCATTACAATTATTTTGACTGAAGATCCTTGAATGTCACTTACTTGGATAAGTGTAGGATGTATATGTAAAAATACATGCATTCATATTTATAGAATAATATATATAATATTAGAATATATATGTATTAATTTTCAATGTTTTAGGAGCTTCCTTTTAAAAGATTATAGTCATTTCTTCTCAATGTATAAATGAAAAAATAAACTTACAGTTCCTCTGTCAAAATTACTATTTACTTTTAAAGTTAATCCTTTGATGATACATAAGAAATGAGTAACAATATTTAACTTTGTAGAGGTGAGCTGGGCGACCAGATGAAAGGAAAGATAATGGTACTTCTGTTACTTTTGAATTTTATAGTATGTGCATTTATTACCAATTTTAATGAAATAAACTTTAAAATTTAAGTGAAATACTTCTTAAATAATTTTATTACTACCAAGCTCTTTAATTCCACCCCCTTGTTCATAGCTTCAGATGGAAAGAATAATGACTAAGAGTAACTAGGTGAAGACATTGGAGAAATGGGGCGAGGGGGTCCAGGTGACAGGACGAAGGGAACATGGGGCCGGTCTTTCTGGGGACAGGAGGTGCCTTCTGAGGGTTCCTGGGGTCCCTGGCACCAGGATCAATGTATAGAGGCCTCTGTTTTCCTTTCTCCTCACTCTCAACTGTTGAGAACTGACAGGCTCTGAGTTTGGTGATGGGGAAAGTGGTGGATCTACTAGCTGGACAATCGTATCAGGGAGAATCTGAATCCTTTGCACAAGAAAAGATGCAGCTCGTCTGCTGTGGTCTCAAAGTTTGTGTCCCCCAAAGTCATACATTAGAATCCTAACCCCTGATGTGATGGTGTGTGGAGATGGGGCCTTTGGGAGGTGATGAGGACATGAGGGTGGACCTCCCATGATGGGACCAGTGCCCTTATAACAGAGACCCCAGAGAGCTCCTTCACCCCTTCCTCCACGTGAGGACACACAGAGAAGACATCATCTGTGAACCAGGAAGAGAGACCTCACCAGACACCAAATCTGCAAGCATCTTGACCTTGAATTCCCAGCCTCCAGAACTGGGAGAAATACATTTCTGTTGTTCGTAAGCCTCCCGGGCTGTGGTATTTTGTTACAGCAGCCTGAGCTGACCAAGACACCATCATTTTCCTTGTCATCAGGAGGGTACAGTGGCTGGGAATTATTCTCTGTTATGAAACAGCTTGTGGGCTGGGCTGGGTATACCTTCACCATCAACGAAGAAAACGCCTGCCCTGGGGCTCAGCACGAGCTGGTTGCACTATAGCCACCTTCCCATTAAAGACCTCCTGTCCTACAGGAGCTGTCACATGTTCCCTGGCCAGGGCTCTTGGTGTCATTTGTACAGTTTTCTGAGGCACTTAGATGGTATCCTGATAGAGGGACAGCAGGAGAATGCTCGTTGTCATGAATGTCCCAGGACATTTTTGAGTGTACAATGAAGTGGAAAAGAAAGCACTGGATTCTCATTATCCAAGATTCCGAATCTTTTTGTTAACTATGACTATTCCCTTACCAGAAATCTCCATATTGACAGATACGTTTGAAATACTGAAGTGACTTTCTTTGTGTACATACACGTCTACGTTTTACATTTCCTACTTATTCCTATTTCGTATGAACTCCTTTTCCAACTTATAACAGACTGGCTCTCATCCTTGTAGAAAAAACATGCTGCTCTTGTGCTCTTTTGCCATCTTCTGTAACTACTGACATCAAACTGAATTTTTAAACTCCTGGAGGGTAAAGAAAAAATAATGTCCCTATTGAATCTTTCATTGTCATATACAGCCTGGGGGCTCTTCACAGTCAACTTAATGACTTTAAGGAACTATGGTGATTTAACCCTGCTGAGTATCAATAGCTTCAAGGCACAAAATAATTAAGGAATTCTGAATAGTTTAACTGTTCAGCCCAGTAAAGCAGTTAAACGTGAACCATTCTGAAGTTGTCTGAGGCTTCGACGGAAGCGTTCAGGTTTTGAGAGTGACTTTACAAATTGAAAAAAAAGTTTATTATCCAATGTTTAGATCTCTTCTAAGGCATCAAAAATATCTGAATAAAATTTCTGTAATTCCAACACCAAGATCCTTTTCAATATTTATAACTTTTAAATACCTTACAAAATTATAAAATAAGAATGGGATCAGGAAAAGAGTTAAAGCATTTTCTAACTTTAAATCAATTTTAAATATGTCTCCTTGGAGATCGATGAGCTCCACAGAAGCTCTCTCTCAAGCTACCCAAGGCTCTGAAGATATCACAGGCTACGAAGTACGGTGAAGGTGTTCAGTACTCATTCAAATATAGATCTTTTCCCGAATGGTCCCTTATGAAAAATGTTCATTTCATTTTCTAAACCTCACATTCATCTCCTGCCATCAAAAGGTGGCACCATCTGCAGTCGCTTTCAGCAAAATGCCAACAAATGCAAAGCAAATCACTGTTTTTGACGAGATTTTTATGGAGAAATTCTCAGAGCCTGAATAAGACCTAGAATAACTGTGGGTGGTAGTTATCTTTAAATGCACTTCTTCAAGAGTATGATAATTTTTGCAAAGTAAGTGAAACATTTAGTATTCAGTCATTATGATAAAATATAAAATATGTGCATAAAAATGGAAACACATTTGATCCCACAAACACTGAACAGAATTGGAAATGGAAACAGAGCTATTAACATTGAGGACTAGTGACTGCAAACAGTGGTGTATTTTGACAGGAAGTTTTGTTTACCTTTCTTTTTTCAAGGATGTTACTTGTTCCTTTCTTTTTTTCCCTCTCTTAGCTCTTCAAAATATTCATTCATTTTTTGCTCAGCATGTGATATGAACATAGCAACTATTTACTGAATTCACAAATGAGTGTTTTGGGATTACTGAAGTTTTTCAGAAATTATTCGACACCTGTAAACGTGCTAAATTCTGAAAAATTTGAAGTTAGAATTGACAATCCTCTATCTACTAGAGTTTCGCCGCGGTGTTCATTGCTCTTTTCCCATCACGCTATGCTGGGGCATATTCCCAGATAGATGTCCACATCTCTATGTCAGTGAGTCTAGATCAGGACCACAGGAGACGGGAAGAGAGGAGTTTCATCAGAAAAATCCAAGGAAATCTTCGATTAAACCATAGGTATATTACATTTATTTTTTTTTACAGCCCTAAGATTGAATCCAATGTCTAAAATTCTTGAATGTTTCTCCCTAGTAGTGAAATTGTTCTTAATGTCTGTGGTGGAATTAACAACCGAGAACTTATAACACTGTCTGAAAAGTGGCGTGCAGAATCAGTATTTCTTAACTGAATTCCTTAGCAGAGAACAAAGGGGAAGGATTTCCATTTCTTCCCCGTCCTGCTTCTATCCCTCACACAAAGAACCTATGAGAAAGGTGAAAGAATCCACACCAGTTTCTTTGCTCAAGGCCAGGAAAGACAGAATTCTATGAGTGATGGCAGAAAATGTAGAAAAACCTGGGCTTTGTGGATGAAGGAAGAACAGAAACACTACAGGAGAAATGTAAGGGCTGACGTGACCTGTGAGACCGCCCCAAGTTTGGCAGTTTGCTCTAAGTCCTTTTCCGTTCAATTGGGGAGAGCCAAGAAATGGCACAATCATGCCCAGAGCCTTGAACTCTTAATCCAAACTTAAGTTTTCATTTAGAACGTTGGTTCCATTGATTCCTTTAGTCAATAGATGTCTAGTGAGTTTTCAGGGTACAGGCATTGACCTAGATACTGGGGGATGCCATGTGATCAGAATGATGTCCCTGTCCTCGTGGAGCACACGTGGAGGGGCAGGATGAGTGCCAGGCCAGAGTAAGCATGGAATATGCTCTCAGTGAAGCAGGCAGTCCTATGGAAGAAGGAAGCTGGGTAATGGAACAGAGAGCAATACGCTTCGGGTGCTTAAGCAACGTAGGTGTCTTCTTCCATCTCTAAACCTCCTTGATTTGAGTACTGACCCCAGTGTTTCAGGTATCAGGAAGCCTCGTGGAAAAGGTACTTTCTCACACTAAGTCATGAGGACCTTTGAAAGTTCCTGACTGGTTAAAATTGCTTTCATTTAGGAGAGTTCCTAAACCAAGACAGGCCAGAAGCAACTGAAGCCATGGCTTCCTATAAACATTCCCTCAGAAAGATGCTTGGGTTACTTCACGTTTGCAGGCAAATTACCTAATATTTCAATCATAAATTTCAACTGCCTAAGTTACGAAGCAATCACAGAAAGTAATACTATCTAAGGGACACTTGGAGTTTAAACCAAAAATTGTGCCGCTAGGAGATGATACTCATTACGTTGATGCCAATGGCAGATGCTGTAGGAAAGTCAGACCAGCGCTGCTGGGTAAGAAATGGCCCCAGGAACGGGCACCTCAGGAGTGCTTCCCTCCATGAGGACTCTTTTTATTTATTTATTTATTTTTTGCAGTCGTGAATAAAATACACATCTTTCATGTCTAAATGCACACACTTTAGTAGTCAGTAAGATCACGAAGATGATGTCAACACCTAACGGCTCTCTTTGTTTCATAAAGTGATAATATTAAGAGCACATGGTAAGTTCTCATTCTCCACAGCCGTCCTTGGTCCTCACACAAGCAAAACTTGGGGCACGAAAGAGCCTCGTGTGGATGTACTAAAGAGGGGAGTGATGCTCCAGGGGATGCAGACCTTGCCCAAGTTTACTTGGCTGTTAACTGCTAGAGACTGACTTGCCCAAAGTAAACATAGGGGATGCTTACCAAATTGTGATGAATTGACGCCGTTACAGTCAGAACCTATTTTCCATGCTTAATCCCCATCGCCTTGGAGGTGTCATGACATTCACTGCCTTGCATTATAATTGCACATTCACTCCTGAATTCTTTAATTCATCTGTGTATCCCTAGCGCCTGACCGAATATTTAGCACATATCAACTGTTCAGCGCGTGGCTGGGTGACTGAGGGGGCTTAAAGGTCTCACGGGAAAGTGAATCAGCCACAGAGGAGTGTGGGGCTGGGTAATACGTGGCACTTCACAGTGGGATTTGTAGGAATCATCCACCCTGCTTACGAGGACCTTTGTCCTTCCTGTAAAACGAGATGATTCAGGGCCTTTAATTCCAGTTTGTCCAATCCAATCCAATCCAATCCAATCCAATCCAATCCAATCCCTCTGCTTCTCTTGCCATAGTTACTTGTCACTGAACTACCCTCCGTGACGATTCCAAACTTGGGAGCATGGGGCCATGTGCCGTTCCCGCTCTCATTCTGCAGAGGTGGTTCTCAACCCCGAGTGCTCACTGGAATAATCGAGAAAGCTTGGGAAAGATACTGATGCCTGAGGCCCAAGACAGATCAATTAAATGAGTATGTTGAGGCCCAGGAACAGGCTTTCCACATGACTGTCATGCACTGTGAGGGCTGCACGCAGGAGAGCTTGAACGATAAATTATCCTCTTCAGATTTCTTTTTTATGCCTTGCACGTTTAACAGGATGGCTTTGGTGAGCAGCTTTCTGAAAGGCAATGCCCTGCACTCACGCGCTCAGTCAACGCTGTGTGCTCTCCAAAGGTGGACTCGTACTCAAACTGCTTCCGGCCAGACTCCTAACCCCTCCCACTTGATGCCAACACACCTTCTCCAGGGGTGCAGTGCGGAGCAGGGTGTGACACTCCCAGAGAGATGGGGCAGTGGGTTATCATGGAACAGTCCAATAGGTGACGGCCGAGGTTAAGACTGTGAAAGATTAATTATTTAAACCAGTCCTCTCAGAAGGACTTTTGAACTGAAAGGAAAATTTGCAAGGTATTTCAATCATTTTAATATCAGACCCTGGGTGCAATTATCCTGTTTCCTTACGAATTCCCAAACTATCGTTTCTGCTCATATATTCATTCCCACATATTCATGTACATAAATAAAGCAATGATAAGTTCTTCCAATGGTTGACGAGTGACTACATGCAACACTTATATTTGATAATGGAGTTCAGCAAATTTAATATCTATGCCTGCTTTAAGAATGTCTGAAAAATGGATGTATTAAAATAAGTTAAATTTACCTGTAACTAAAATTTAAGAGTAATCTCTGGGGTCAACGAAGTTCTACATTCGGCTCGAAAACTAAAGGCACATCACTGTTTAACACAGACATTAACACTGATCCTGAAAAGCATGTGTCATCACGTCTTGTAAAATATGTTCCTGTATAGTTATACCGAAGCGCCTTTCAGGGCTCTTACACCAGCCCACAGTCAGTCTTTGAAATCCTGTGAATACTTGCCTTTCCCCTTACTACCGTATTAGAGGTATTTATGAAGGTACTTCTTTGTTCATACTTCACTCTAAACTCCTTTCATGTGTCTCTCTTTCCACCCACGGAATGTGCAGAATGAGGCTCAAAACTCATGCATGAAATGCCTTCCATGGCTCCTTGTCATTTGACGTTCCCAAAGCCGTCTCTGCAGGCGAGTTTAGTGACAGGACTTCCACGATGTGTCATCAGTTCTCTGTGTGCCTCACCCCTGCTCTTTCTGCCCACCTTCTAGTGTGTTGACAATCTTCATATTTTTGTCATTTCTGTATCTCCGTGTTTAACATAATGCTGGGCACAAAAGAGATGCTCAAACCTACCTGACCTGCTTAGAGAAATAATGAATACCTAGATGGACATCATTTCCTGCTGACTAAGGAGCCCTGGCACTAGCCTGCCACGCTCTTACTGTCTTTCAGCCTGATTAGGTCTTCTTTGTATTTTAAATTCATCAGCCCCTGCTCTCGGGAGGAAGCAGCTATGTCAGGGTGGGTGGAGTGGCTAGAGGCACGGAGAAGGTGCAGCTGTGTAAGGGGCAGGGCTGCTGCATTCCTGCTGCCCAGGGAGGCACTTAGCACGAGGATGCTCAAAGCATAAGCTGCATCTCTTACAAGCTGTCCCTTTGCTGGTACAGGCTTCACAGAGATGTACTGGTCATTTAACAGAATCACCTGCTGGCAGCTACTTTATGTTGTTGGCAGAAAAATGCCTTGTAAGGAGGGGCCATTTTTATAGCATCCGCTGGGTCCCTGGGGTCGGCTGTCTGGAAATGAGGGTTTCCTCTGCTGGACATGCAGCTTCGGAGCGTGTCAGCTGAGGGGGGCCTGGGAAGTGCTAACTGACGATTTCTAAGACTCGGTCACCCTTTCCCTCATGAAATGAACCCAGAACTGCACCTCCTTCGCCCTGGCTGCTGATGGCGTCCACGGTCCCTCGCTACAAAGATGGAACTCATTGCTAAGGCTGACTTCGACGTGAAAATTCTCCCGCTAATTCTCAAGTTCTCCTGCGAAGTCAGTTTAAGCCGCCTCCTTCCTCACCTCGTTACAGTATTTGAACGGTGCCCTTGGCACAGATTCAGGGTAGCATGGAAAGTAACGAAACCATCCTATTTTGTAGCTGTCAGGGTAAATATAAAAATAAGATATTAAATTTTAAAAGTATGGATAATGGGTTTAAAATACTCTCCCTGAATACGGTGCAATGAATGGGGATTTCTCCCTTTTCTGTCATATTTGACTTTATATTGCTGTTTCCCGGTCCTGGGGTCTGTGTAGCTCAGGTGAAGAGAGCAAACTGCCCCCCCTCTGCCTTTTTGTTCTCTTCAGGCCTCAGGATTGGATGATGCTGCCCTCATGGTGAGGATCTGCTGTACTCGGTCTACAGATTGAAATACTGATCGCGTCCAAAGACTCCCTCACAGATACGTCCAGAAACAGTATTTTCCCAGCTCTCTGGGCATCTCTCAGCACAGCCCAGTTGACATAAAACTAGCCCTCACAGTCCTCCTTGAAGGGGTGGGTCTGGAGAGAGGGAGCCCCACTCCAGGGCAGGGAAAACAAACATTCCCCTTTTTTCTCTTGTTCCCTCTCCTGCCAACTCTGTCTCTGCTGCCAGGCATCAGGGGTTCTCTGTCGGGGACAAAATTCTTAAGGCCATGCCTGCACTTTCCGAACGCTTCTTAAGCATCTTTAAACATGTTAGGAACAACCCCCCTGCCGTTTGCAGAAGAGACCCCTGCTAAGTTATAAATGAGCTTCTGCAGTCAGGTAGCGCCTGTCTGCCAGGGAGCTTGGGCAGACAAGGCACAGTCCCAGCAATTGATCGGTTCACCTGAGGGCATCCTTTTATTGTGAAAGCCAAGGAGCTGCCTGCAGAAACCCTCCCAGCCCCAGATGCATAGTTGCTACTCAGGAGGTATTGAGGCACGTGCGCCGGCCGAGGGAGCAGTTCAGGGAATGCGTGCAGACAGGGAGGTTGCTGGTCTGGGTCCTGGGTGCTCTCTGCTCCCGACCTGCCCTGTGTCTTCTAGGAACGCCCCTCTGATGCTCGGCATCACGGTTTTCATGTAGGTTATTGAGAGCATATCACCTGTAACTATACCTCACGCTTGGCAATAACACTGAATGTGAGCTAGGCTGACGCCATGCCAGATCTTCTATCTGCACTGGCTCAGTCATTCCACCAGCCCCACGAGGGTGTCACCTCAGTGTGCCCATTTCCCATAGGAAATGGAGGCCCCGGGGTTTCTTCATCCCCCCACCCCCTTTACTGTGCTATAATTGACACTGACATAGAACGTTTTGTTAGTGTACAAAGTAACATTTTGATACACTTGAATACTATGAAATGATTAGCATAACGAAGTTAGTTAACACCTCCTCCATCACCTCCCAAAATTACCAATTTTTATTGGAAAAATCTGACACGCAACATTGTGTAAATTTAAGGTGTACAGCACGTTACTTTGATATCTTTGTATACATTAATACAAGTCAATGTAATGATATTTACCACATTACATGCTTATAGGACAGTGTTACTGTCCATGTTCACTATACTGAACATTAAATCTCTTGCTACAAGTTTGTACCCTTAAACACCATCAATCCTATCCCCCTACTGCCATCCCCTGGCAACCACCATTTCATTCTCTGCTTTGTTTGTTTTTACTGGTTTGACTGTTTTAGATTCCACAGATAAGTGGCATCAAGCAGCACGTGTCCTCTTTGTCTGACTTCTCTCACTCGGCCTGATACGCCAAGGTCCATCCATGTTGTCCCAAGTGGCAGGATTTCCTTCTTCCTCACGGCTCAGCCTAGGGCCATAAGGGTTTACGTTTCCATTTTCAGAACCCTTTACCAGGGACTCTGCCCCTGCCCTGGCACAGCTGCGTGGGTCACGACGTGGGGACAGGGCCGCATCTCCCGTCCACGCTGAGGAAGCCAGTACCATCCTTGGAGAGGACCTGGGAGAACCCCTAAGAACCTGGTGGCCACTCAGGCTGTCTTGGAGGAGCATTGACCCAATTGCCCCTTCCCATAGCTTCCTTCTTCCCCAGGATGTAGAGTCTCAGAAATATGTCTGGGATTCAGCTCACTTAGAGCTGCTGGAGAAGGGGCAGGTACAGTGTGGCTCAGTTACCAGTCCTTTCAGAGAGGCGGGGCTTGTCCTGGTCCTGGGAGTGACAGAATTCACAGCCAATAGGAACACGGTGTTGAGGCTGCCAGACTGATTTCATCTTGAAAAATACTAGGGAAATTCTATAATTACCAGTCCTATCAAAAGGAAGGTAAAAATTCATAAATTATATGTTGCTACTCTAATCCTTTTTACTTTATATTTCTTGAATATATAGATATTCAAGAGAGATAGTGTACATATGTGCATGTTTGTGTATCCTTGTTTTAATTTTATTCTAACAGCATGCATTCCATATATACATTTAATAAAGTACATTTTGCCATTTTATTTAATATTTTAGTGCTCTAATTTACATGCAACTCCTTACATTTGAATAATTCAACTGCTATTTATTTTGAAGAATTTTAAAAATCAAAAATGTAATCAATCAACTAGATCTACTGTTATTTTATTTCCAGGGTAATATTTTTCTAAGAACCAATTTAGCTATGCAAATATACGTACACTTTATGTCCAGAAATTCCATTTAAACTTAATAAGTTAGTAGACAAAAATCATATATTGTTGAATTAAAAGGATTATGAATAAAAAATGAAATAGTGATCATCTCACTAGAGCAATTTTTATTATTCACTTACTTTGTTATGAATTAAAATGAGAAAGGGAGTGAAAAAATTGCGTTGATCCAGTCAAATTACATACTCTAGGAGTAAAATCCTTATTATTAATTTGCTACAGAGACCAAACCACACTCTAAATATAAACAGAAAATGGCCCAAACAATTACACAACTGTTAATTCTAGTTAAATTTCATTCTAATTCTATAATACGGTTTTGGAACTTTGAGCTGCTCAAAAAAACAAAGCAAAACAAAACAAAACACCATCATTTGGTATTTTTAAAAAATAGTATTTCCTGAGTACTCAAAGAACAATCATTTACTCTAAAACCTCCAGGATATAATTCTCCTAACATTTGCAAAAGTTTAAGTGAAAATGTTTGCAAAATCCATGCCAGACTATGGAAAGCCTAGTGCAACTATGAATTTCAAAAAGGAAAAGCTGCTGGAAACAACAATTAGTGATCAGCAGACTGCAGGCCTGGGCTATGCAGACAATTCCCACTGTGGCGTCTATATGGGCCCACTCTTCCAAGGCTGGCAGACTACAGTTTTTCTTATGCGGCACCTCAATGAACTCACAATCCTGGGCCAGCACCAGAGATGCTAATTGCAAACAAAGCTCAGGCTCATTTTCCTACATAACAATAGTGGGTAAGTCATAAGAGAGAAACTTAGGGACTTCAGTATGTGCCAGAGTTGTATGGGCTTTAAAGATCTAACCAAATCTGAGCAAGCTTCGGTTACATAAATGCAAATCTGGTGTTTTCTTTCTTCTTCTCTTTAATATACTTTGTGTTGCAGGTTGGAAGTAGCTTTCTTTTCATATTATGTTTTCCAGTCTGAGCTTTGCTATATGGTTTATTTTGTGTTGTGGTTAAAATATTTTGTACTTAATAGTGTGATGATGCTGTTTTTTTTTTTACTTGCGGCTCTTTTAACAAGATTCTCCACGGTCAACATTAAGGTACAATATTACCATAATACTAAAATAGAATCTGTTACAAGGCACATAATTACACATAATGTGTAATGTGTATTGAGGGGATGTTTAGCGGGAAAGTGGGAGGAGGGTTATGTATGGATATTTTTAGCTGAAAGCTGTACAGCCAAACCAAGTTATTTTAAAATTACTTTAAAAACATTTTTTGGTAGCTATAGTAAAAGTGAAATGGAAAAATTCATGCAATGATCCTTTATCAGAGAGAAAAACCCTCTTGAATAACCAAAAAAGTCACCATTCAATTATTTAACAAATATTTATTGAGTCTTCTCCCAGGGTCAGGAATTGTTTTAGGGACAAGAGTTTCAAAGAAAAAAGAGAAAACTGTAATAAGAAAGATTAACTACATAGAATTACATATGGAAACTATAAAAGGCATGCTTGGGGAATATTTAATTTCCTAGTAAATAGTTACCTGTTCAAAAAAAAAAACCTTCAAATATTTTATCAATATGTTAACTATTATACCTCAATAAAGTTTATCATGTTATATAAAATATTTCATATTTTAATTGCATAGGCTTTTAAAAACATAATCTAATCTCCCTGTAATTCATGAGTATCTTCACCTACTCATAAAGTATGTACATTTCAAGACTGTTTGTTGCAAGATGTATTTTTGTTTTCAATGCTGTTTTGAATCTGTACCAGGCTGAACGTGAACATTTCTAAAAAGTTTAGAAGCATATCGTATCAACCTCACTTTCCAAATTAAGGTTTTCCATCACACAGAGGTTGAAGGGCATCCCCAAGGCTACATGACTGGTTTGTGTAATAAAACCCAATTCTCCTTTTCATCACATTATATCAGAACAGACTTGAAGCCATGGGTGTTGTTGGGAGATACAATAAAAAACAAAATCTCCTTCTCACCCAGAAAGACACTCCACAAAGGAAGAAGAGAAAGAAAACAGTTTTACTATCAAATAAGCATTAAACCAGAATTGCACTGTGTATCACAGACAATCCACTAAGAGGTGCAGAGACAGAGGGAAATCTCACCCTTTTATGTAACCAGGCAGGTAGGACCCACTACGTGCATGTTCTCAAGGTGACACTAACCGGTCCTATGGCAGCACTGTCTGTCCCATGTGGTTCATCCTAAATTCACCTGGTAGTTGGGTGACCATCTGTGTTAGCTCATGGGCTTCATCCAAAGGAAAAATCAACTTCCTTAGGTCTTTACCACAGGTGGCCATTTTGCAACTTGGAGCAGGTGCCCCTGAAGGAGGCCTCTCGTCTCCCACAGAGCCTGGGAGACAGGGTACCATGTCCCTGATGGTGGCATTTCAACCTGGTGGCTCCCTTGTCCTGGAGAAGCCTATTCCTGGGTCTGAGGCTGGCAGACTTATTTAGACTTTAAAAAGATTTACACACCCTTCAAAAGACAGAGAAAGTAATTACAAGTTTTCTAAAGTAAATGCTCTACGGAAAGGGAGGGGGTGAATTAAGCTCATTTACTTTGTATTTCCCCTTAGGCATCCACTGTGCTTATCCCTGCTCCATCCCTCCTGTCCCTGAGCAGCTGTGACAGCCTGAGGCCAGGGAAGAGACCTAGGGGCCAGTGTACGTGTGGACATGCCGTGGACATGCGTCCAGAGCCACCGTGGGTGATCACATGTTTCCTAAAATGGTTTACTTCCCCATCTCAGCTCCGAGGACTTTTGCCTTCATCTCACATTTTGGAAAGACTGTTTCACCTTAGAAGGCGTCCCCGTCCTCATAAAACTGTTTTATCTGGGAGACAGTGCCTTTGCCTCTTGTATCACCCCTATATTCCACTACCCAGCAGCGCTCCTGGGAAGCGGTAGCCACTTAAGGTACGAATTTAAGGGATACATAAAATAATAGTGTTATAAAACTAAGAGAGTGTGTGCGTGCTGTGCACTCTGACCTTTGACGGAATGAATGCTTTCACAGTCCCTGAGAATTGGTTTATATATTGATATGCCTGCCTCATAATTGCCTATTTTATAATGAATATACACGTTACAACAGATGCTTATTTGTGTATTTGTAATGCACGCATGGGTGACTCTTTTTCTGAGAAAACTGACTGCTTGTATCACGGAGCAGAGTCCACGTCTGCATGAGTCAGCATGGCAAGAGGGGAAAGGTGCATGAACAAGTGCTGGTGGGAGTGGGTGCTCTGCAGGGGGACCTGGCATCCTGGTTCTGACCCGTATCAGGGAGGAGAGGAAAGGACACACACTTCTCAGAAATGATCCCACTTTGGAAATGGCTCTGACCCCAAACCCTACAAACACATAGATTTTCATATTCGGGGTTCTGTCATGTTTGGTTTCTTTCTTTCTTTTTATTCTTTTGGGTGTTGCCATAAAGGATTTATCTCTCCTGAGGAATATCAGGATGCTTTTACTGAAGGATAAGAAACCAGGTTGTTGAGACAATGTGCACAGTTAGACTTAATGCTGCCTCTTTGTTCTGCAAAAAATACAAATGTAATGAAAATCTGTTGTCCTTTGTTTTTCTAGAAGAAACAATTTTAAACCCATACTTAACTGCACTGTAGAAATCTTTCATTGTATGATCTTATAAGGTGAAGGTCATCTGATACCAAAATTGGGACAGAATTTAGGAATATAATGTAGCCTCCCTCCCCTTCCCTCCCCTCCCCTCCTTCCTTCCCGTGGGAAGAACAGAGGGTGAGAATGCACTATGTGGTTACACTTACTTTAACCCCTTAATTTCAACTGCAGTAACACATTGAGGAGAAAGCGCGTTTTAACAGCCCCTGTGACTTTGTTGAATGGAGATGGGAATAGATTCTTAGGAACCACTAGGATACGACCCACATCTTGGCTATAACCCCAAGTTTAGGTCAAAATTTTCTATAATATAAAAATAACCAATATCTTAAAATTTTCCGGAAAATAAATTCGGCTCAGGTGCTTGGTAGTGAACACTCAGGCATCACTTGAAGAGCAGTAATAGGAAACTTTCACTTCTAAACCTTCTTAGATGTGCATGTGTTATCCTCTTTTTCTTGGAAAGCTGTGTGTAATTACCTTTCATCATTAATTAATTTTCCTACAAACTATCTCATTTTCATGTCAGAGAAAGAAATGGGAAATATGTGAAGTAGAATATATAAAATACCTCAGAATACCTAATTAAAGTCATTTATTTCATTAATTTATATAATCTTTGGGTAAATGAAGGTCTGAGATCATTTCACTACTGAAGACAGAATGCACTGTTGTGCAGCGATCATCCAACTGTTTCATCATTTAGTGGGCCTTTAATGCTGTCCCTCCCTTTTTCTGTTAAAAAATACACGAATAATCCCAGAACCAGAGAACACTCTCTATATTTCCATGATGATTGTGGATAAATAGCACATCACTCCTAGCAGGTGACTAGGGCAAGATATTTAAGCTTCATCAAGCTACAGCTGCCTGATATATAAACTGAGAAAACAGTGTATAAATCATAGATTTGTAGCACTGGTTAAAATGATATATACTATCAAGACAAGAGCTCAAAAAGTGATTGTATTTATATAAAATCTAAATACGTATACAGTACACATGTATATCTGCATGTGTATATGTGTATGTTCATATGTATATATACTCCTAAGATAATGCATAAAGAATCAATAACATATTATTGTAATTAATTCAAGAGCTAAATTTTTCACTTTGTTTATTAGAGACCTGAAAATACATTGTCCTTCAGCTGTATCACCTTTTAGGTAGTCTCAGTGACCTAAATCCTCATGCAATATTTCTGACAAATCTTCAGTGAAGGTGTGTGGTTGGCAGCCAGCTTTTTCTGGTAGTCTTTTCAGCTCTGCACGTGGGCTGCCAGTACCTTCCCAAGGACCCCAGCTAGGAGGAGAATAAACCAGCATCACATTTTATAGTCGTGTGAGGCTGACAAGGCAAAAGTGGAGAGCTGAGAAGCTCCTTTGTGGTCCTGAGGGGCCGGAAGGACGTAGTATGAGATGTGAAGGGTCTCCAAGGCACTGGCTCATTTTCCCCACAAGATATTTGAATTCTGACAATTGTGCAGGAGGCTAACGAGCTAGGCAAAACCTGTGCTCGGTGCCAAAGCACAAATGCTCAAAGGGTAAAGACCTACTGTGAGAGGCACCTGGACTCCAGCCAGCCAGAGATCCGAGCCCGAGACACAGAGGACTTAACGTCCCTTCACTCGGCAAACATCCGGTAACTGAGAAGTTGACCTCAGGCAAGAAAAACAAAATAAAATAAACACCTAAACCAACCAACCAACAGCTGTTGGCTGAGAAAATCAAAAGCAAAACCCTCAAACCACAAAAAAAAACCAGCAGCAGTGATGTGACGCTCACGTGGGGCTGCTTACAGGTGGGAGACTTGAGTGGCATCAAGCACACGACTCTTTTCCCTCTCAAGACATTTACCAAATTCTGAAAACATGGGAAGTGAAAAAACTGAAGAGCGACACTTACAACTGGTAAGAGAAGGAATTACACCCACCTCAGTTTTGAGGTTACCAAGCTCTCATCTGGAAATTCTGGAGAGCTATGCCCTAGTATAAAGGGTGCACCAAAAGTAGACTGGATATTACCCAAACGGGAACATGCTACTAAGTTCAAATCACAAATGCACTGTGGTGATCAGTCCCATCCCATGTTTGATCCTTACAAAGGAATGGGGTAATCCTCTATAGTGGAAGCTAACATCATTTATAACCTCCGTTACCCTTAAACCAACGTCCAGCATATACTAAGAATTAATAGACATGCTAATTGTCAGGACAATATGACAGATGATAAGAAGAAATGCAAGTGACAAACCCACAGATAGCAGTACTCTAAAATTAATGTGATTAATTTTTTTAGAAAATAAAAGAGGGACACATATGAAATTAAAGGGTATTTTATCAGCTAATATCTCAGCAGACATAATGGAGGCCAGACAATTTAGAAGTATATGTTTATTTGAAGAATGAATGTAAATATCTACCAATTCAGAATTCTTCTCCAAATAAAAATATTCTTCCAAAAGGAAGGGAGGATTTAGTTTAAAAAACAGGATTTTTTTTTTTGCCAACAGACCTGCACTAGTAAAAGTATTAAAGCAAGTTCTTACAGAAAAGAGAGATTTACAAAATGCAAGAGAACTTAAATACACAAAAGGGTCATATATGTGGGACAAATATGAATTATTGACTGTGTAAAATAATAATTCCAATTTCTTGTGGAAATTGACATATGTATAAAACAAATATGCATAACAAAGACTGTAAAAGTCAGAGAAGGAAATACAACATTGATTTAAGGCTCTATGGTATTGGCAAAGTGATAAAGTATGGATCAGACTGTAATATGCACGTTTGAATGTTGTAATCATCGAAGGAATATTAGAGGACTGCGTAATTAATGAATACAGGAAAAATGGAAAAATAAAAAATGTAGTACATCTAAAAAATAAAGAAAATGAATAAAGCATAAAGTAAGTAGGAAAAACAGAAAACAGATACAAAGATACCAGATTTAAATCAATTTTGTCAGTAATTACATTAAATATAAGCTGTCTGAACAGCTTGAATAAAAGGCAAAGGTTGTCAGACTTTATAAGAAACATATCCCAATTACATGCTCATCAGAATTGGCATCTTAAGTACAATCACACAGGTTGAAAGTAATAGCATGAAAAAATACATACCATACAAACATTAAACAAAAATGATACAGAATCTATGACAATATCAGGCAAATTAGACTTTAAGACTTATTAGAAATAAAGAAGGCTATTTGCTAATTAAAATGGGGTCAGTCCAACGGAAAGATAGAATCCTAAAGCCATATACTTCCAATAATCCAATTTCTAAATATCTGAAGCAAAAAATGAAAGAACTAAAACTAAGAAGAACTAAAAACTGAAAGAACTAACAAGATTTACAATAAATCTGCAATCATGGTGGGACACTTCAACAAAGGTCTCTCAATTGCTGATAGAGAAAAACAAAAATTGGGAGAATACAAATCTGAAAAACATGATTGTAATGTATGCAACACGGAATTCAACAAAACCAAACTCACATTCCTTTTTCATGTGCACATGGAACATGTACCAAAATTGACAATAGGCTTGTTCATAAAGTGAGGCTCAACATATTTCAAAAAATGGAAATCATTCAGAATATGTATTCTTTCCACAACGGGGTTAAGCTAGAATTCAATTACTAAAGAAATGACTAGAAAATCTCCAGTTACATGTAAATTAATTCAGACTCAAATAATGTGTTAAAGAAGATATCACAGTGTTTTTTAAATCTCAAATATTTTGAACTAAATGACAATAAAAAGACAGCATATAAAGATCGTGAAATGCAGCTGAAGGCTATTGTTTGAGAGAATGTGTAGCCAGAAATGCAAATTTAGAAAAGAAGAATGGCTGAAATAGCAATAATTTAAATTGCTGTCTCCAGCAGCTAGAAGACGGCCAGCAAATTAAATCTAAGGAAATAGGTAAGATGGAAATTATCAAGATAAAAGCAGAAATCAAAGAAATAGAAGGAAATATATACTAAATAACATCTACAAAGCCACCAACTGGTACTTTGACAAGATTAATAGAATTGTGAGTAACTAACAAGAATGATCAAGTGCAGAAGAGAGAAAAGACAAATTCCAAGTATGAGGAGTGATGGAAAGCAGTAGAACTGATCATGTCCTCCTCAGAAAGGTAATGAAAGGAGATTAGGCACAATTTTACACCAACAGAGTTGGCACCTTGGTATAATAAATAACATTCTCAACAATGCGACCTGTCAAATCTGACAGAAGTAAACAAAAATCTAAATAATCCAATACATATTTTAAAAATTGAGTCCATAATTAAACCTTTTCAAAGTAAATTCCAGACATAGATTTCTTCACTGGTGAATTCTTTCATCTTTTAGGAAACAGAATACAGCAATCCTATACAAAGTCTTCCAAAGCACATAGAAAGAGAGAGGAGGCTATACAACTCTTCATAAAATCAGAATATTCTATACTGAAAACAGCAAAACCCTAGTGAGAAAAATTAAAGATGACGTAAGTATATGGAGTAATACACAGTACTGTGGCTGGTAGGCTCAGTGTTATAAAGATTTCCATTCCCCAAATTAACATATATATATGAAATCCCCATCAGAGTCCACCAAATAATACGCATATACATTGCTGTTTCTCTTTATGGTGTGTTTTAAAATATCTATCAGTAATTTCCTTAATATTCAATGCTTTTTGTGGTGTGTTTTTATTTTTATTTATTTTTCCTTTCACTTTTAGATATATATTATATTTGAAACTTTGGAATCAATCTCTCTCTATTTATATATGTGTGTATATATATTATATATATTTATAAGTTAATAAAAAATAAAAATTAACTTAATAGAAAAATGAACAAACAGACCCCTTACAACAAATGGAAAAGTGATATTAAAATGACTAAAGATGAAAATACACTGAAATTCATTTATCACCAGGAACATGAAAATTAAAGCCATAAATTTTTAGACACCCAATAGAACAACTAAATTTTTAAAAGATGCCAACTTCCAAGAGTTAGCAAGGATTTGAGCCACTAGAGAAGTCTCACAGACTGCTCGTGGAGTGTACATCTATGTATCCGCTTTGGGTGACTGTCTGGCAAAACCCTATGGCACAGGGGTTCCACTCCTGGAACAGAATTCTAAGAGGTGTTTACCAAATGACAGGTGCTGGGATGTCCAGCACTTCACTGTTTATAACATCCCCACATATAAGCCACCCAAGTGTCCTGTAACAAGGGAATGTGTGTATAAAGCCACATATGAATCATGGAAGCAATTCACCAACATAGTGCTCTGGGGAAATGAGGTGAGGTGCGCGCACATTATGTAATTACAATCACATAATGTGTCAGAAGAGGCAGCACGGATTTATGGGGTCAAGGTCAGGCCAGTGTTGTGGAGGAAGCGGACGGAGCCAGGTCAGGATAAGGACAGAAGCGCCATTCCTGGTGGAAGCCGAGGTTTTTATCTGATGGCATCCTAAGAACCCGCGCTGACTCACCACTTACCTTGTCTCAGGAAGAAGGCACTGCAGTGGTGCTTTGTCCATAACTCTAGATCCTCCATTATTTGATTTCGCCAGCAATGTGAGAATCATTTAGCATGCAACTCTACTTACCGTTAGCGTCATTTTGCCATTTTGTGTGAACTAATTTTATATATCTTTTTTCCCCAGGTTATCAACCAAAAATTTCACATGTGACTTTGAGTGGTTAAGCTTTAAGTAAATTCATGCAAGATAGAGTGTAGACAATGGAATATATCACTTGTTTCTTTTGTAGACTATATTCATAGATGTGCAAAATAATGATATATAATGATTCTCCCAATTTTTGACCATTTTAATGAGTGGCAGCGCAATTTCTTCAGAAATCATTTGCATATCAACTTAAACCCTGAGTTCATTTTTTAAAAAGTTTTTAAAATAAGCTTTTACCTGGTATATGGTAAGTAAAAAATACACGTGAGTTAAATTAGTGCATACATAAACAAACATATATTTGTTGAGTACTAACTAAAGTATATCATTTCTCAACTATTGAATCAATTATTAAATTAATTACATCTAATTTCATTCCAAAAACGTGCAGCACAAATAGAACTAAGGAGAGGTAATCTGAGCAAAGCAGAAAATAAATGAAGAAAACATCAGAAAAGCCAAAGCAAGTTAGCATTACAATTCATTCTATCAGCTTTCACATTTACTAATAATGGTCTGTGGATCTGGCTTAGCACTTCCTAAGCTTCCTAATTACGGGGGGGGGGGGGGGGGGGGGAGGGGGGAGTGGGGGGGAACACAGAAAGCATGCCTACCTAAGTAATTCACGGTGTCTTTACAACAAATCACATTTGTGACTGTGTAAGATTCAATTTATCTCTTTAACTGAAACTAAAAGCCAACAAACCAATCATTTACATTTTGCTATCTCATTTTAAAAAATGGCTTTTTAAGTATTTCTATATTATCCTCAATCACACCCCCATATGAGGTACAATAAAATGTTCCACTGTATTTTTTTTCAGATTTTTTTTTTTGATGTGGACTGTTTTTAAAGTATTTATTGAATTTGTTACAATATTGCTTATGTTTTGTTTTTTTTGGCCATGAGGCATGTGAGATCTTAGCTCCCTGACCTGGGATCGAACCAGCACCCCAGCATTGGAAGACAAAGTCTTAACCACTGGACCACCAAGGAAGTCCCTCACTGTGATATTTTTAACTGCTCATCACTTTAAATTTTTGAAATGTCAAAGCACAGCTAATTTTAGATGAGACTCAACTATCATGGTCCAAATAGGCGGCTTTGGGGTTACCTGGCATAATTAAAGATAAAGTCTAGAAGATACAAGGGAAGTAAGTGGGGGAGGTCAAGAGCAGTTAAGATTTGGAATCAGAAAGTCTGTATCCACGCACTAGTGCCAGGCAAAGTTTGTTTATCTAACAACCAGTTTACTCCTCTGTAAAATGGGAATAAAAATAAGACTTTCCTCATGGTTTTGGTACTAGTTTCGAATCAGATAACAAAACATAAAGGACTTAGCTCAGCAAACTTCAAGTGTTAACTGTTACTATTATGTGGCACATGGAGAGAACTCACTAAATGGAAGCTATGTTTTTGTGTGCTCTGCTTCCCAAAGGATGTTTTAAACCCATTCACGAATAAAGGCAGAAGATTTTGTAGCAAAGAGCGTTTTTCATTTTTATAATCTATAGACTGACATGGAATTTGATATTCTGTTACTCTGTGAAACATTGCATAGGCAAATGATATTAATTTGTAAATTATTCACTTAAAATTTTCATTAAAGCAAATAAAAACAGTTGAGGTTTAGATTGAGGAGTTCTGCTGGGGCAAACGAGTTTTGGGAATTTGCACTGTGACATCCAAGTCTCATTAAATTACTTCCTAATAAACACCCAATACATTTGATTGTATGAGCGCCTTCTGGAGGAAGGCATCCCTTATTCTCCCCACATTTGGGATTCACAGATAAACAATAAAGGCTTGAAAAGGATGGATTCTAAGCACTCACTGAAGGGGATGGTACCGAGGACTGATCTTCAGAGGGGAGTGTGCACAGCAGCGAGACTCCGTACTATCATCACTAATGCTTTACAGTTGTCACTGATTTTTTTTTCATCTAATGAGTACAAATCAAGTACCAGACAGGTATTGAAGATACTTCTATAAGGATGGTTGTAAGGGAGAAGTAAAACGATAATTGAGCCATAGGCTGGGAATAATCACTTGTTGAGATATTCCGGGGGGAATGGAGTCAACCCCTCACTACAGTTTGGCCCTGTTTGTCCACCCCTGGCCCTGCAGAGCCTGCAGGAAGAAGACCAAACTCCTTTCCCTCACACACGGAGCCCTCAGACACATGCCGGACCGTGACTTGCATTTACAAATTCGCACCTTCAAACTCAACTGGCAACAGTCACATTTTATCAAATTCACTGTCATACTTCAAACACACTGCGCTTTTTACGCATTGACAATTAGGTGCAGTATGCTCACGCTTCTCCTGAAAATAAACTTTTTTCCCTGTGTAGCTAACGGAATTCAACATTTACGAAGTCTTAGTTTGACTGTCACATCTCCCTGATTAAGGCAATATTAGCATTTTTCTTTGCCTGTTTCCATGCCACCTTATGATGATTCTCTTAGAACACTCATCTTGTGCGCAATAAATACATGAAGTGATTTAGTGTTTTTCTAAAACAAATAGATAAGTGGATTAAATATTTGATCTCAAAAGCAAAGGTTGAGTTCCATGATTAATAAGGCGAAACAGTTGAGGAAAAATGCATTCTTGATACATTTTCTCTATGTATAATCCTGTGACAAAAGTTGCTTTCTTCATCTATTTTAGAATTTCCTGTTTTTGTAAATCTCTTTTCTGTGTTTCTTAGGTTCTGGAACACTATAGAAACACATTTCCCCCACAACTCAGAAAGTTATTAGACTGAGGAGGGAGACTGTAAATCATTTCATAATTGCTGTCAGTGTTGACTGTGATATCACTGATTGAAAAACTTTAAAACTCGTTCGTGTTTCAAGCTTGCTAGAAATAAATACCCGGCTATGTGTGACAAGGTTAAGTAACTATTTCACAAAATGTTTTTCTCTAAAAGACTAGGCTAAGAAAAACATCTCCAAAAAGCAGAGGAAACTGATTACAACTTCAGATACAACAAAGCACCTTCCTGACTTTTCCTTGCATTTTAGGTATTGGAGTGAGACTTAGCATTCTGAGTTCTAAGTGCAAAGCGCAATCCACTCACCGGCTTGACAAAATGAAACAGGGGAATTCTTGTCACAGTCGGGTGCCTGCTGTTCTCTCAGTATCATTTCTATTCACAAATCGATGTGTTTGGGGCTTAAGTCTCCCATTCAGTTACATGCCCAGCATGGATTTGGGAGTTCGCTCCACCTCTGGGGCTCAGTTCACCATCTGAAGAAAACAAAGGAAGACACAATAAGAGAGTGTGATGGTGATTCTATTTCTTCAGATGGTCTTTTCATCCTTAAAAGCTGGACAAACTAATGATAGAAGCAATTTATTAAGTAAGCAAAAATAAGTTTTAAAATTGAGTTTCAAAATAGCGCACAGGGTCTCCCCTGGTGGCACAGTGGTTGAGAGTCCGCCTGCCGATGCAGGGGACACGGGTTCGTGCCCCGGTCCGGGAAGATCCCACATGCCACGGAGCGGCTGGGCCCGTGAGCCATGGCTGCTGAGCCTGCGCATCCGAAGCCTGTGCTCCGCAACGGGAGAGGCCATGACAGTGAGAGGCCCGCGTACCGCAAAAAAAAAAAAAAAAAAAAAAAAAAAATAGCGCACAACTCAGAACAGGGGAGTGTTAAACTCATCTAGTAAACTAAATAGATGAATTCATAGAAGGTATGATTAGTGTAAAGGAAAGAAATTTGAATTTTCTTTAAGTAATAATTATAACATGCACAGGGAATGGTTGTATCTCTTACCAAAGGTGAGATTCATAGAAACCAAGAACTTAGTGAGAAATCAACAACAGAGAACCAGGTGCTCCAGGGTGATGTGCTGGATTTATGTACAGGTGACAATGAGAGTACTTCTGATTATATGATCCTGACTGGATTCAGGTGTATGAAATACATTCATTGGTTTAGGACCTATTGTCCACGTGTACAGATAGTGCTTAAAACACAGACGCCTGGAGACATTTATATTGACTGTAAGTTAATCTGTAAAGCAGTGATTTTGTTTTATTTCACCTTTATTGAGGTGTAATAATATAAAATTGTGAGATACTTAGAGTGTGCATCGTGGTGATCTGACATCTATATACACTGTGGACGGAATCCCCCATCTAGTTGATTAACACATCCATCACCTCACATACTTATCTTTTTTTTTTCTTTTTGGTGAGACCATTTAAGCTGTACTCTCTTAGCAAATTTCAATTATACAGTATAGTGTTAACAACTAGTCACCGTGGTACACGTTAGATCCTCAGACCTTATTCATCTTACAGCTGAAAGTCTGTTCCCTTGGACCAAGGTCTCCAACCACGCCCGCCTTCCTCCCACCCCGCCCCCACTGCAACCCCAGGCAATCACTTTTGTACTCTGTTTCTATGAGTTTCAGATTTTTAAAAAAATTCTGTATGTAAGTGATGCCTGTAAAGTGGAGATTTTGAATGGAGTTGAAGCACTCTCCTCCAGGTGCCTTGGAATCACCCGTGTGACTTTTACAAGGACACCTGGGCCCTCGGTGGGTGGGCTCCTGCCACCTCCCACCTCCTTCCCGCTTCAGTGGACACAGTTTCCTATGCAGAGTCATGGACCAAGTGAGCCAAGGTCAGTTAGAGAAGCGTTAACAGAGAGACTCTGTTGTATTAGCAAAGAAAGCAATGCTGAGAATCACACGTATGTGGTCCAATTCTTTCCTCACAGTTACTAGAAATTCAGGAAAGACTTATATTATTTCTACCCAAATTATTATAGGAGCATCTTCCAAAAGCCTAATTACTGGAAATCAGACCGACACATAGACTCCCTCCATTTTCCTATGAAAGCCTGTTTCACATTAACCCCCAAACCAGCACGTCAAGGCCTCAGAGAGCCATGGAGGCATAAAATGGGGTCTCCAGTTCCTGGTACCCCAGATTTTCCCTCCCTAGGGATGCTGGAGCATGAAAGGAGGGGAGCCCCCCGCCCGTTTATGCTGGGGTCCACAGCAAATCTCCCAGGATCAACAGCAAAGATCCCAGAGCTGCAGACCCTGGGTTTGCTGTGATGTCTGGTCCTCTGCCCCCCTCCCCCCCTCCCGGCTAAGGGGCGAAATCCCCCTCCCGGAGCCACACACCCTAACCCACTCCCCTCTCTGTTAGGCTCGCCTCCTCAACAGCAACTGCTCTCTCCTCTTACTTTTACACAAAAGCACCAGAGGTACCAGTGGACATAAATATTCTTCAGGAGAGAGAATGGGAGTAATTGTAGGAAAGGAGTGCTTAGTCACTGCCCAGAGCTCCAGCTCAGCCAGCCAAATGCATCCTGAGCAGAGATGAATGTCCTTTCTATCCAGCTGATGTCCACTCAGCCGCAGTTGCCAAACCTGTCCCCATGTTTATCTTGGATGTCTCACTAGATTTCTCAGAAAACAGATTTATGAGGCAAACATCGAAATCTATAGTCTCTGATTTCAACTTCAGGAAATGTGAATTTCGTGACGTATGTGCACTTTTCTTCAATTCACTGTTTTATTTTCCTAAGAAATTTCTGAGGAAATACTCAAAAATCAGAATTTCTGAGGGGAATTTTGAAAGAAGTGATCAGAGGATGTATTATAAAATAAATATAAAATAATTTTAATTATTTTATGTAAATATAATTTGCTAAAGTCTCTGTTCTTCATGGCAGAAGAATACTTGATTGTAAAGAAAACAATGGATTAAGCAAACGCAAATGATTTACATTCTTCAAAAAACAATCATTGTTCATTTATAATGAGGATGTTTATAGATTATCTCTTTATATCATATTTCTGATCGATTTCATGAACGTGTCATGACATATTTTCTGGCACAATATTCCCCAAATTCTTATTAGTTTTAGTATTGCTTTCTTTCACTGCTATAAGTACAGATTTGATTTGCAGATTCAACCTGAAAGGTGACAGAATTTGCAAAACAGAAAATGAAAACACTTCTCTGACCCACACACTAAGTCTGCAATTATAGCAGACTCTGGATAGGCTGCAGTATTTGCAGTAATATATAAAGTTTTGGTTAAAGCCTTATGTTTAGTCTGCATGAGAGAAAAGCAATACCGCTGTTTCTGTAATGGTGTTAAAGTCAAATTTCCAAAATTATATTAATAAACAACTCACTTGGCAAATACAGTAAGATACTATTTATTAAACTTTAATTTCATATTATTGTCATGCTTCATGTTATTAGTAGATATTAATATTTCTGGCTTTTTTAGTGTAAAAATCCCCTGCAGATGGGTTTCTTCATGGGCTGGATTTAGGGTTCATCTGATGTACTTTGTTGATTGTAACCAGATAAGAGAACCGATCTTTGTTTTTACCTTTTTACCTCTCCATTCTTAATTTTCCAGAGTACAAGTGAAACTGAAAGTTGACTGTGCAGTATATCTATGTCAATTCTAATGTGACTCCATTCGTTAAACATTCCCCAATTTTCTCATAGTGTCCCAGTGTGTCACCACTTTCCCTTTCTTCAATCTGTGTCTAGTACTTTAAGAATAAATTTTAACTATGAAATACTTTAAAACCAAACAAAAGGAAAGAGGATGATATGATGGATATCCAACTGAGCATCCCCCAACTTGAAAATTATCAATCTTGCTTCTTTTACACCCTCCATCTCTACCCATGTCCTGGCTCCACATTGGATTATATATATTTTTTCAGTCGAGATATAATTAAAATACAATAAAAGGATTTTAAGTGTTCATATTGATATGTTTTTTGACAATGGCATCGCCTATGAAAAAGCCCCCCCCCACCCCCCGCCAAACAGGACTATGGTAAATAAGCTTCGGCTGTGCTGGACTTCATGTCAGTGGGACTCTCAGTTTATTTCTGACTCATGTGGATGGGTGTGTCATGAGATTGCTCATTTCTACCACAAAGTAACATTCTGTTAAATGAATGTGTCACACTGTGCTTATCAATGAATCTGCTATTAATGGAGCTTGGGTCATTTCACCTTTGGGGTTTTTATCAACAAGGCTGCTGCAAAGATTCTTGTGTAAGTACTTTGTGGACATATTTTTTTGCCCCGTTTCTCTTGGTTAAACACCTGGGAGTGATGATGCTCTGTCCAAAGGCATGGGTGTGTTTAAGTCAATGAGAAACCACCACGTGCCCTGCACTTTGCTTCTCAAACTCGATGCTGAGGCTGCCACGTGGGTCCATGTGGGTGGTGTCTGTTGTTGCTTTGTTTTACTATATTGGTGAGTGACCAGCACTTTTAGTTTACATTTCCCCAAGATCTGCCTACCCCACGGTCCCACAGATACTCTCTTATGTTTCCTTCTAGATGCACTATGGTACATGTTAGTTGGATGACAGACCTAAGTGTAAGAGCTACAACTGCAAAATTCATAGATGAAGACATAGGAGTAAATCTTCGTGACCACTTTACATGCACAAGGATGACTAAAATATAAAAAGACAGACAATAATAAATGTTGCAGAGAACGTGGAGAATGTATAAATACATATATTGCATCTGATTGGGAACCAGTACGATATTTTCTCCAAATGATAAACATAGAGCTGCCAAAGGCCCAGCAATCCCACTCCTAGGCACACCCCCAAGGGAATGAAAAGATGCATCCACACCAAAACTTGGAAACAGATATTCCCAGCACCCTTATTCCTAATAGCCAAGAGGTGAAAGCAACGTAAATGCTCATCTACCATCACGTGATGAATAAACAGAATGTCCCCATCCATACAGTGAAATATGACTCAGCAGTAAAAACGGATGAAGCAGGGCTCCATGCTACAGCATGGATAAACTTTGCAGACATCATGCCACGCGAAAGAAGCTGGTCCCCAGATACCAGGTGTTCTATTACCGTGCTTATGTGCAATAGCCAGCACAGACATATCCACGTGGACACCCTGCGTCTTAGTGTTTGCCTGGGGTTGGGAGAAGGGGGGCAGAGGAAAGGAAATGGGAGTTACTGCTGATGGGTATTATGTTTGCTCCTGAGGATATGAAAATAGTCTAAAATTAGCTTCTTTTGAGGGTACCACTGACCTGTACTCTTTTAATGGGCAAATGTTTTGTGTACATGAAATCTGTCTCCATAAGGCTGTAAAAAACCAAAACAAAACAAACTTTGGATGAGATTACTGCCATATTAGGCACTGTGAAAAAGTCAAGACACAGCAATAAAATTATCTGAAAAAATATACAGAAAGAGAATAAAACAAAATAATTAGCTCATCAGAGAGCTGTGGAGTAAATACCAATGACTGAACAGATATGTTACTGGTGTCGCTGAAGGAGGAGAGGAAAGAATGGGAAAGTATCTGAAGAAATAATGGCCTTTTTTTTTTCAGATTTGATAAATTCTGTAAAATATACAAACTCAAGAAGATCAACAACCTCCAAGCACCAGCATATAAAATAAATCACATACCTAAGGCCTATCATAAGCTAACTGGTTAAAGCCAGTAATTTAGAGAAAATTTTAATTGTGGTGAGAAAAAATGACCAGAGGAGCGGAGATAAAGACGCAGCATGTTTCCTATCCGCTCTGATGTAGGTGAGGACAGAGGAGGGGTCTAGCCGTGCGGCCACCGCGTGGAGGAGACCACCTGTTACACCGACGGTCTGGTCGGTGGCTGCGAGGGTTACTGGCCATTGTAGGGCCGTCACGTCCATTCCAAAGAACTGAGGGATCCTGAGCTGAACACTGGTCAGCCTTCAAGAAATTATTGTTTGGGAGCAGAGGATTATAGGCTGTGTCTATACACATTACACACATATGGAAAAATAATTCAGAGTATAAACATTCTTATTTGCATTGAACTTTTTAGGAAAATTGGGTAATATAAAAAATAAAGAGATACATTTATGTCACTCACAGCCCCATTTTATAGGATAGTCTACATTTATATTTTCATACTTTTTTTTTACTTTTAATATGTGCATATTGACGTAGAGACACCTGTTTAAAACAATCCCAATTAAATAGCATTTCATGCATATTATATAATACAATTTAGATTAGCTTGAAGATCTGCTGTCAAATAGTATATTCTGTAAAATTGATCACTGAAAGTATGAAATAAATGGAGCAGAATACAAACAGGAAACAAAAGATGCAAACCAATATGAACACGATAATAAATCATGAACAACAGTTATGATAAGGGAGACACTGACATGCATTCTAATTTAATTCGCACAACCTAGAACTTCCAAAATACAGTCTGTGAAATAAACCTCAGTCCATAACATTCCAGCATTTACAGCTCAAACAAAGAGTTCTTACTACCGATCCTTATTTTTCACTACATAGCATATGTAAAAGAGGAACCCCAATGTGAACGAATGATGGTGGAAAGGCAAAAGAAACATGAAAGAAATCAAAGGAAAACTTCTTCGCCTTTCACATCTGCCTCTCTCAGCTGGAAAAACTTCCACGTTGCCCAAAAGGTCTCTTCTTGCTAATTCACGCTTAACTTGAGGGAAAGTTTTGTGTTGATTCTGATGTATAGGAAAGTTTAAAGCAAAGATTCTCAAACTTGGAATAAAAAAAATCTCAGGCCTATGCCCAGCATGCCTGAAGAAATCCTTTAGTAAAATGTGCATTTCCAAATCAGTTTGAACATTACCATTTTGTATTTGAGATTTTTATACTTTAAGTGCACTTCACATACCAGCAGTTTTTCTTTTGTTTATTTTCAGCTGATATGCCCTAGCAAAACTTCTATGCAATTCTATAAATGGCATTCTAAATTATCCAGAGCGGCCCTGAAACGTGGAAGCCAGAGAAGCATCTGGCACGATGATAAAAGGCTCCTCGGTATTCAGAAAGCTTCTGCCTGTCAGGGAATTCTGCTGATGTGTCTCGAGACTGAAGTACGAAACCTTGTCTTGCTTGCCTCTTTGATTCCACGGTCACATATCCCTTAGACAAAGGTATGAAGGCACTGGTCCTGCACAGTCTGGGTCTGTAAATGCAAACCTGAGTTTCAAACACCCTGCAGTTAGCTTCGTATTCATTTGATTTTGTATTCTAACTGGTTGACGTTGATTTTCCCTCTTCAGGATCAGATGATCGAGTTGAAGTTGGAGGAAATGTCTGAAGTGTTTTTACAGAGTTCACACAGATTTGGAAAGCAGGGCCCAAAACTAAAGAAAGAGCAACTTCTCCCAGAGTCAGGATGGCGGCTTGGTGGGAACTGCTCTGTGGTGCAGAGCACGGAGCTGTACATGGAGCTCGGATCCTTGGCACATCCAGGACTTTCTGGGCACGTTTTCGGGAATCCAGAGAGAGCAGGCTTTTGAGTGGCTGTCTCAGGACTGGAACAGGAGACAAGTGTGGGTGACGAGTGAACCAGTGAGGACAGCAAGGGTACCTTGGAGAAGAAGTGGGCCCCGAACCTCACCGACGTCACACCCCCACGGTTTGGTCCTCAGATGTCTGAACTCAACGCGGTGCCAGGTGGTCTACCGAGACCTGACTTTCACGACGTGGCCAGCAGCCCCTCTGATCTGGGCTCTGGCAGTTTTTACCTGCACCATCAGAAACACATTGTCATTCGGGTTCCCCCAAAAGGGCGAGAGGATCCAACAGCAGCAATTATAGCTTGGTAGTGACTTCTGTGCACACACGATCAGTCCAGACTCACCACGTGGTCAAGCCCAACTCTAGGTCCTGCAGGGAGAGTCGTCCTCTCTGTACCCAGAACCAGAGGAGAAACGATGGAGGTGGACACAGCAACCCGTCCCTCAGCACCCACTCCTACCCCTACTCTGTTGGGATAGTACACCCCGCCATTCAGAGCTTTAATTCCCTAAATTCCAAGGCCCAGTGGTGTACAACCTCACAGCTCAGTAAGATGGAGAAGACAAGGGAGATTGTTCTTTTTTTTTTTAATGGCAGTGTTTTATTTTATTTTTGGCCGCATCAGGCAGCATGTGGGATCTTAGTTCCCTGACCAGGGATGGGTAGGCAAACGCTGCTTCCTGTATGGCCACTCCCCAGAGTGTAATGCAGCTGTTTCCGCTTTTACCATGTGGCTTATAAAGTCTTACCTCTGCAGTGATGGGTAGAAAAGCAAGGGTAAAATCTTCTGAACTTGCTAAAATGGGAATCTTCAATAACCACACTATATACAGCAGGAAAGTTACCTTCTTCTGTTTATTTTAACACCAGGCAGGACACACTCGGTCCCCACACTTTCAGCAGGACACAAGCTGAACTATGTAACAGACAAGACTGAGTATTCACTGCATGTGAGGAGTTATTGTATTTATTTGCATTTAGCTATTTAGTTTAGACAGTACAATATTTGAGTGTAGAACTGCTTATCGAGTTATAAAATTTTCACATTGAAGGGAACATTAGAAGTTATGTCATCCATTTCTCTCTCGGAAGAGAGAAACAATGTGAGTCCTCGGAAAGTTACATGACTGGACCAAGGTTCCACGGTCAGCTAGTGAAAAAGGCAGGTTTAAATGCAGGACCTCCCAGTGGCTGTGGCCCTGGCAGGTGGGAATGAGGTCAGGGCTGCATCTTCGTTACAGGTCACAGCTTCTGGGACTCGGAGAGTCCAGGTCACAGTTATGGTTCTTCCACCTGCTGTCCCAGAAAGGGCAAGTTCTTGGGCTCTGTCCTCAGACTTTATCCTCTTTAAAAAACAGGTTTGTACAGAATTATTTAATTCCTTTCTAGTTATAAAATTGAATAGTTCTAAGACACGCTCTAAACTGCTCCACAGAGGCCAAGCATGACCGATGGTCTTGAATGGAAAGAAGCGGCAAGCTTTAGGTGCAGACCGGTAGTCTGCCTATATCCACCCGGAAGTGGGCAACGTTTGTCGTATTTTGAGAACAAATATGTTTGTCTGGGACATTTCATTGGCAATCTATGAATCAGTTACAGGATTTTACCAAATGCCTTCTATGTTATCTATCAAAATAAAATTTCACCAATTTTCTTTTTCATCTTCTTGGCAGAATTTGAAAGGTAAACTGCAGCTATTAAAAATGTTAATTTCATTTGTGGTTTTGAGGATGGCCAAGTCACGAGTTTTATTTCATTGGAACACAACTGTTAAGCAAAGGCAACCAAGCGCAGTCCTGGCTTAAGCACTCTGGACTGTCAAAAGGGCATCAGACAGGGCTTCCCTGGTGGCGCAGTGGTTGAGAGTCCGCCTGCCAATGCAGGGGACGCGGGTCCGTGCCCCGGTCCGGGAAGATCCCTCATGCCGCGGAGCGGCTGGGCCCGTGAGCCATGGCTGCTGAGCCTGCGCGTCCGGAGCCTGTGCTCCGCAGCTAGAGAGGCCACAACAGTGAGAGGCCCGCGTACCGCAAAAAAAAAAAAGGGCATCAGACAAATCCAGGACCACGAGATTTGGTATCCAGGAGAGTCTTGTGAAAGCACGGGAAGAAACTACAATTACAACGTTTATACATAACCCCAGATTATAAAATATGGCTTCCACACTGGAACTATATAATTTGCCAAAAAAATCCAGATCATAATGAAATAAAGGCAATAAAACTTTACCTCACACTAAAAGGAGTTTTTGAATATGGATGACTCATAATTTGGGCAGATTCTTTACGTTTCCAGTGAGTATTGTGTTCATTCCCTTTCCTGTACTTTCTTTTTACTGGAATAGAAAACGGTTTGTTGTGTTTTCCTCCCTTTCCTTCTCACTTCCTTGGAAGACCAGCTAGCAGGGGAGACTTTGATTTCTTATTGAGTCCCGAAATTCTCCTGGTATAGTCTATCAACACAATACGCTATGCAGGCTCCACCACTTGTTTGCAGAGAAGGACTGGGAGGGAAGCTGTTTCCACCCTGGCCTGAAAACACTTCCCTCCACCAGGTCCTTTCTGCACAGCCCACCATCCCAGGCCCACTCTAGCCTCAGAGTTTGGCTCCCTCTCTAGATCAAACATTTTTATTTGTTTATTAGAATTTGTTACCTTTTTAGGACACTAGCTTTATCTTAATTTCCCCCTTTAACCATATCTAATAAGGTGAGTCTTGAAAAATAACGGCATTTGTGAATGTTAGAGGGAATTTTCAGTTTTTGATTATTCATCTAATCCCAAAGAGTTGATAATCCTTAAAGCGTCACTATTTGAATTTGAAATAAATCCATTTTGTTGTGCTGCTAACTCTGCCCTACTAATTACTTTTTATCAAAGCTAATATTTACATTAGTTTGCATTCCCTAGGCACTTGCTAATTAATTCTGGGTTGAGTTATGTGAATCTGATTAGCAATTTAAAACTGTCGGATGGCGATGCAAACACCAATGCTGCGACATTAAGTTGATTTTAATTTTTCTTGCTTTAAATGTCTCTCACTTGACTTCTACTTGGAGGGGCGTTTAGTAGAAACACCTTTTCCTATTTCTCCCTCTAAGCACAACCATGGATTTGAAATAAGAAGCAAATATCAGAAGACTCTGCAGGGTAGAAAGAAGAAAAGGCACACTGGTCTGGGGCCTTAGGACCCAAGGAATGACATGGTGGTAAGTTTCCTGGGCCTTCTTTTGCCTTATTTAATCCTGAGTTGGAGGTGGAGAAATACCGATGGGAATGAAGAAAAGAAACCCCAACATAAAGCTGTTCTCTCTGGCCTTAGAAATGCGAAAGCCCAGCTGGACAGAAAGCTTTTAGATCGTAACTTCTATACTCCAGTCAAACACCACAGGAAAAATGGTGCCCTGCTACCACCCAGAGCAGAAAAAGCCAAGCCACCCTCGAATTTCCACTCTCTTGAGGCACCCCAAACCCTTGTGGGTCCCCGTAGGGCACACGGGTGCAGTTCTGAGGCACACCTGCCAGCCAGGGTGCCCCTGCTACCTGCAGGAAGGAGGACCCCACGCATTGGTGTAAAGGCAGGCTGGGGGGGAAGCCAGACTTCTATCCCCACTGGTCAGTCATGAGGCGGCGCCCTCCTAGTCTCCAGCTAGATGGCGTTGGAGAAAGCCAGCTGAAGCAGAAGGTTTCAATAGGATCCCAACTCGCATAAAACAACACAAAAATGTCCAGATTTCAAGTGAAAGTCACATGTCATACAAGACAGAGAAAGTCTCAAACTGAATGAATAGGACAATCAATCAAGAGTCAGATGTGTCAACAGTGAGGTGACCAGAGTTAGCATCACATGATACTTTAAGGCAGCCGCCCTCAGAATGCTTCAGTGGGTGACACAAACAAACTGGAAACAAATGAAAAAATAAAACATCTCAGATATGAAAAAAGAACCAAAGGAAAAGTTTAGAACTAAAAAAATCAACAACCAAAAAATAAAAAAGTTCAGTGGGTGGGCTCCTTAGAAGGAGCGAGGGACAGAGGAGGCGGCCAGTGAGCTTGGGTCTGGACCAACAGGAAGTCTCCAGCGTGAGTGCCAGAGACCGAACAAAGGACCTGTAGACTGCACCAAAAGGCCTAATGCTCATGTCATCTGGTCATATTTTACTGCAAATATACTGTACATCACTGTGCTGTGCTTCTGTGTGATGCATGAATTTGCTATAAGAATTCTAACTGCGGTCACGATATGATATAATGTGAGCTACCATTAATCGAGCACTTGCTATACGCCAGGCCCCTCAAAAGACATCTGCCATATTTCTTCACGTACTTGAAAAGCATAGCTGGGGCTGAGTTTCAGGTGTCCTGACCCCGGGATCTCTCAAGCTGCTCTTTCTGCTCCATGGTTCCCATCGTGCAGTGTTATCACTGCTGCACGTAAACAAATGCAAATGTCCGGAATAGATAGCGTTTTACTATCTTTGGAATCTTCCAGTGGTTGGAATATAATAGGGGCTCACAAGTCTCCTTTGAATGTTGTTGAATTGCATCAAAACATACGGGTTCAGCCGAACACCAGGATGGCTAGTGTAAGACACCCCAATGTTGTCATGAATCCGGGTGTAATTACATCTTGTAAATGAGATATTAAAGGGGCTTGGCTGGGGCACAGGATTCAAAGAGGCACAGTTAATTTGGAGGTTAATATTTAGAAGTGACCCTAGAGATCGCTATCTGTTTTTACTCCAGAGCACAAAAATTCGTGGGCACGAAGGAATAAAATCAGCTGCTGCTTGTGCAGAATCGAGCACCTGTGTACTTCTACGTACGGGTCAGGAGCTCGTATTACTGATGTCGTCAGCATTGTTTTTCCCTCTGGAGTAGATATTCCGGCTGCCTGAGTGCAGTAATTATGTTTTATTTATCTTAGTATCTGCAGGGCATGACATGATAGCTGTTTGTTGAATGGATGGGTGGATAAACGGAATGAAAAATTTGTAAATGCCTAGTTTCTGTTTATTTCTCTGCATTTTCAAAACGGAGGAAAGGAACACTAATGCATGACAATATGTCCCATATTGTTAAAATAATGCCATTAAAAAACTGTGAAATGCTGTGACTAAAACTCACATCAAAAATGAATGAGAGGGCTTCCCTGGTGGCGCAGTGGTTGGGAGTCTGCCTGCCAATGCAGGGGACACGGGTTCGAGCCCTGGTCTGGGAGGATCCCACATGCCGTGGAGCAGCTGGGCCCGTGAGCCACAACTACTGAGCCTGCACGTCTGGAGCCTGCGCTCTGCAACAAGGGAGGCCACGACAGTGAGAGGCCCGCGCACCGCGATGAAGAGGGGTCCCCGCTCGCCACAACTAGAGAAAGCCCTCGCACAGGAGCGAGGACCCAGCACAGCCAAAAATAAATAAATAAATTTTAAAAAAGTGAATGAGAAACAGATGCTAAAAATAAAAAGTAGCACGGGCAATTTCAATGGTGAACACAGGCCCATCTTTCAAGGTTTTAAATGGACTTAAAAAATTATCAAGGATGAGATTAAAGAAACCTCATCAACACGAAATTTAAAAAAAGACACGAAAAATAAAATGCCCAATTCTCAGGCTAACCATCATTAGTCAGGTGGTAGTAATCATGAAGCGAGCTGCCCATCCGTGCTCTGGTTCACTGCCCATGTCTCCGTTCCGTGTGTGAGGGTTACTTGTATGTGTCAACCTGACTGCTGAGAGATACCCCGATAGCTGAGATATTTTATATGTGTATATATATATATATATATATATATATATACACACATATATACACGTTACGCTTGAGCAAGTTCTTAAAGTCCTAAATAAGTTGAATTAACAGGTGGCTCAGAGTCTCATGGCATTGATTTCTGTTACATTGCTGTTTTTTCTCAACGGGCACCAATGATTTATGAGTACTTTGCTGTGAGCAGTTGATTGTGTGTGGGGGGAAATATTCAGGCTTGTTTTACTGATGATTATTCACACTGTCCTGGTAGCAGCCACCAGCAAGGAACGGAACGCTCTAAGACTAGCATTCCACTAACAAGAAGAAGGGGTGTGGTGAGTAGAAATGTACCTATTACACAAAATTTTGAAAATAAAAACAAAAATAAACAAATGGGACCTAATGAAACCTAAAAGCTTTTGCACAGCAAAGGAAACCATAAACAAGATGAAAAGACAACCCTCAGAAGGGGAGAAAATATTTGCAAACGAAGCAACTGACAAAGGACTAATCTCCAAAATATACAAACAGCTCATGCAAATCAATATCAAAAAAACAAACAACCCAATCAAAAAATGGGTCAAAGACCTAAATAGACATTTCTCCAAAGAAGACGTACAGATGGCCAAGAGGCACAAGAAAAGATGCTCAACATCACCAATTCTTAGAGAAATGCAAATCAAAACTACAATGAGGTATCACCTCACACCAGTCAGAGTGGCCATCATCACAAAATCTACAAACAAATGCTGGAGAGGGTGTGGAGAAAAGGGAACCCTCTTGCACTGTCAGTGGGAATGTAAATTGATACAGCCACTGTGGAGAACAGTACGGAGGTTCCTTAAAAAACTAAAATAGAACTACCATATGACCCAACAATCCCACTACTGGGCA
Source organism: Delphinus delphis (assembly GCF_949987515.2). Classification (NCBI taxonomy): domain Eukaryota; kingdom Metazoa; phylum Chordata; class Mammalia; order Artiodactyla; family Delphinidae; genus Delphinus; species Delphinus delphis. The sequence goes on from NC_082703.1 coordinate 25,488,516, forward strand.
TATACCCAGAGTAAACCATAATTCAAAAAGACACATGCACCCCAATGCTCATTGCAGCACTATGTACAATAGCCAGGTCACGGAAGCAACCTAAATGCCCATCGACAGACGAATGGATAAAGAAGATGTGGTGCATATATAAAATGGAATATTACTCAGCCATAAAAAGGAACAAAATTGGGTCATTTGTAGTGAGGTGGACAGACCTAGAGTCTGTCATACAGAGTGAAATAAGTCAAAAAGAGAAAAACAAATATCATATATTATGCATATGTGTTGAATCTAGAAAAATGGTACAGATGAAACTATTTGCAGGGCAGGAATAGAGACGCAGACGTAGAGAACGGATATGTGGACACGGGGGAAGGGAGGGTGGGACGAATTGGGAGATTAGGATTGTCATATATACACTACCATGTGCAAAACAGATAGCTAGTGGGAACCTGCTGTATAGCACAGGGAGCTCAGCTCGGTGCTCTGTGATGACCTAGATGGGTGGGATGGGTGGGGGGAGGGAGGTCCAAGAGGGAGGGGATATATGTATACATATAACTGATTCACTGTACAGCAGAAACTAATACAACAACTATACTCCAATAAAAAAACAGTAAATAAAAGACATATAAGCAATACATGCTTATCATTAAACAATCAATCAATCAATCTTGTTTTCCCCTTTTTCCAGATACAGAGATGCCCAGAGGTAGGAATCGTGTTTGAATTATGGTTCAGTCAAATAGTCAATGACTTAGGAAGACAAAATTGGAGAACTGGTGGGAAAAAATATGGCCAAGAGGCATATGGGATGTATTATGCCATTTAAATGCTCAAGAAGGACACCAACTTCAATGAGATATTAAGTAATCAGGGGGCTCATCCTGCCCATTCCACTGAGGTCAGTTCTCTGTTTCCCCAGCCACAACAGTGTTTGCTCATGGTGTTCAGGTGCAAACTGCTCGTACCTGTGGAGAAGTGGAGTCTACACTGGTTCAACAGCACAGACTCCCCAGCAAGACTGAGCAGGTCAACAGGAATAGAGATGTGGCCAACAGCAGAGGCCAATGCTATGGCATCATGGCTTGGGGAGATCACCTATCCACCTGGTGGCAGGCTGATCCCACTGGATGTATTTTGTGAAGGAAGCATAACACTTTTTCATCACCAGAATAGACAGCTTTTCTAGATATAGCTACGATTTTCTGTTTGCAATGCTGCTCCCTTACAGAATGCCCTTTTCACGTCATGGTAATACACACACAATACTCCCTACCCTGTAGCTCATCTTGGAGACAGAGGAGTTGGACAGTGATCTTACACCCATGGAATTTGTTTGTTTTCCAGTGTTTATAACCCAGGAGCGGCTGGCTTTACAGAAAGAGGGCGAGGTTGTGGAGATTCAGTTGTGGGACCAGCTGACTAATAACACATGGGAGAGCTGATATACAGTTCTATGGGCTTTGGCATATACTCTGAACCAGAAACCATCACTTTTTCCCTCAGCCAAAATATGAAGGTCACTATCAGGAAGCAAAAATGAGAGTGGCTTCTCCTACTATGAAACCTAAGAATCTATTTTCATATTTTGTCTTTCAGATACCCACAATTTTTGGTTCTGTTTATTTGGAAGTCTTGGTTTTCAAAGGAGAAATACATGTACAAGGAGGCACAATGATGGTTTCCATCGCACTTTACGCTAAGATTACCACCTGCCTCAAGTGCACTAAACCAACAGGCAAAAAAGGTGCTACAGTCGCCTCCCCTTATCCACGGGCGATACATTCCAAGACCCCCAGTAGATGCCAGAAACCACAGGTTAGACTGAACTCTAGTATATCCGTGCTGTTTTCTACACACACATATCCATGATAAAGCTTACTGTATAAGCTAGGCACACTGAGAGATTAATAATAATAGTTAAATAGAACAATTATAACAATATATTGTAATGAAAGTTACGTGAGTGTTGCCTCTCTCTGAAAATAGCTTATTGTACAAATTTAATGCATTCTCCACCTTAACTAAGCCCTTATCACGCACTGTGGCTGTAACTTTTGCAGTTTGAGGTGTGGCAGCAGAACTAGCAGGAATTTCTTTTTCCTTCTTCATCATTTCACAGATGGACAATTTGTTCTCACTGTAGATCTTAGCAGTTGCAGAATACAATTTTTTTCTTTCCTTATTAAGTCCAGAACTTTCACCTTTCCACTTAAAGGAAGCACTGCAGGGCTTCTCTTTGGCGTACTGGAATTGCCAGCATCACTCTTCTTGTGCTCTGGGGCCATTATTCAGTAAAATTAGGGTCACTTGAGCACAAGCACTGTCCCATGGGCGACAGTCCATCTGGTAACTGAGCAGCTACTAAGTGACAAAGGGGAAGGACATGGATCTAGTAACTGATTGGACATTTTTTCTCTCCCTTTGGAGGACGGGATAAACAAGAGATAATTGTATCCCTCTTCTTCCTCCAGCTATTCAGGGTAGATATCACTCACTATCCCAGTTTTAACTATGAGTTATTTTAAAGTTAGCAAGGCAAAGTGATCTGTCCAAAATCAAAGACAGGATTTTAACCCAGGACTTCACAGCCAACTGTCTTTCCACCAAAAGAAACACTCGATTTGCGGTCGAGAGAGTGCCTGCTGCCCCACAACCTCAGGATTCCAAGACCCCTCATGTGGAAGCTTACCCGGGCCCTCGTCCCTGTTTTCACTTGATTTGAGGCCCTCTATTTGCCTTAGTGTTATGCTGTTTTAGCAACACTTCTAAAGCAATCATTCCATCAATCAATATTATCCAGTGAGTTCTTTGTTTCAGTTGGGGTAATGCAGAGGATGTAATATGGCCTATTGCCAAAAACTGAAGTCCTCTCCTTTATTCCATAAATCGTATCTTTTATATATGGGCTACACTGAGATTAATGCTTCATTCCAGGATACGATTCAGTCTACATATTGTTAAAGTAAACCTACATCACGGTCTCTTCCCCCTTTTACTTACTCTCCCTCACGGAGAATACGCTCACGGACCACACTTCCACTGCCTGTGGATTGCTAACGATGTCATCAGTAATCTAATCTTCTGTGTGATTGTTATAAAGCCCATTTTCTCCTTCTATGATAAATACAGTCATGGATGTTTTGAAAGATTAAGTGTGCATCCGTCAGGCCCTACCCTTTTCCTAATGAGAATGCATTCTTGTTCTTTTTCCTCGACGTTTATTAACTTTCGAGTTTGGACATATAATCACCATTGAGTTTTTCAGAGTATAACATCTCTCTCACTACAGAAAAAAAAATGAAAATGAGAGTAAACACCTCTTTGGAAAGTTTTACTTTTTTAAAGAAAAGGCAATACATACATTCCGTTGTGTTCTTCTCAGAAACTAAATAATGGCATTATTGGAAACCTCTGAAAGATTGGGGGTAAAGACGACTTTTAGATCTGAAGGTACACTGGCTTACTAGCTGATAAAGGGACCTGTGTGGTCACCTTGACAAAGGGAAGAAGGAGAAACAGTTTAATGACTATTTTCGAGTACGTAAAAGGGCTTGCTGTTCAGTGGAGACTCACTCATCATGATTTCTTTTAAAATGGAGCTAAAGAAGTGGTTCTAAGAGGAATTTGTATGAGATGAACAGACTTCAGGGTGGACTCAGCCACACACAACTGACACTCTTCCTTCCCTGGGGTCTGAATATGGACCGATCGCATGGATTTGATGTGCTGATAAAATCCATGGTCTGATTATTTGTATCTTTTCTGCTTCCAGAGTGACAAAGGCACAGATGATGTCCTGCCAACACCTTATGTTCCCTCTGACTCTTTGTATTAAATCTTCCGGGCCTTGTAGGTGGTGGCAGCCTGAAGTTCAGGCTGTGAAGTGGGTGCGTGGTGGGTGCCTCTGGTGTCCTTCTCTAACTAGTCCTGTGATTGCAGGCAGCAGCACAAGCGTCTCCCCAACTGCAAGGCAACAGGTGCTGAAGGGCTTCCCAATCTAATAGGAGACTTGTGGGCCAAATACTGCCAGCCAGATTCAAGGGGCAGCCTGGACGAGATTCCCTCCCATCCCAAATTGCTTTTTCCTAATTTACTGAAACAAACACATCAGTTTAAACAGGTAGGTCCTAACTACCAGCAAGCGACTCCAACGTGAAATTATTGCGATCAGGCGTACTGTCGGTAGGCTAGAGCGAATAAGGATTTTAATTGAACCTTAGTGTAATTAACTATATCATCTGCACTTTGAAGTTTAACCCAATTAGAATTCTATCCTGAAACTAGGATATTAGAAAGGATTGTCAATTAAAATAAAAACTGCACTATAAAAACATGCATGAATAATTGCATCACGTTTGAATCATATCAAATTCCTGGGATATGGGTACAAACACAATCTATGAGTTTATATGGAACGCATAAGTATGTGACAGACATGTTTTTGTCCATGAGTATAGAATTATATTAAGTATTACACTCACTACAACTACACGTAGTCATTAAAAACCTGTTATATAAGAACACCTCATGGGGGGTTTACTAAGAGTTTACTGAAAGAGTAACAGGCAGAGAAGGAGACAGTCTGGTTAAACCCAAAGAGATGGGGGGAAACCTGAGATGGTCTTTGCACTGGGACACCTGTGTCAGAAGTGCCTTCCACCCCGCCGCAGGGCTCAGAGATGGTCGGTCAGCCGTGTGTGTGTGTGTGTGTGTGTGTGTGTGTGTGTGTGTGTGTGTGTGTGTGTGTGTGTGTGTGTGTGTGTGTGTGTGTGTGTGTGTGTGTGTGTGTCTTGGATGGCATGTTGGCTGGAAAGGCCACAGTGTTTCACAGTCTGGTTTTCTGAGAATAGAGCAGATAAGATTTCAGCATAAATGTTAAGGAAGGAGGTGTCCGTGGGGTGAAGGAGGGATTAAAATCTAATTAAAAATAAAATTCCTGTCCGTGTCCGACGTGTTCATGTTCAGTGACTTGCAGTGGAATCTCAAAGTGCTGAACACAGATATTTGTCAGTTGTGTATACAGATGCTTTCTGCATTACTGTAATTACTAACTAAGCCGCACGGATACTCCTTCCTTCTTCATTCATCCTTAACTAACACATATTGAGCACCATCCTTGCGCCGCTCACGTACAAGCACAGTTCTGGCCTGTTTTCCACAGACAGGTGGAGCAATAAAGAGAACAGTGCCCGGTCCTTAGAGAGCAAATATTCCAGTAGCAACGTGGATGATAAATAAGCATATGTGCAAGGTGACGTGTAGTTACAGATGACAAGAGCAAATATGAATATTTCTTAGGTTGGCCATTGACCACATTCCAGATCATGTGACATTTGGGCAGAGACCCCAGGAAGAGAGCACAGCGGGCAGAAGTGGGGGGAGGCGGAAGGCCTGTGGTGGGCCTGGGGGCAGCAGGTAAGAGGATGCCCTTGGGGCTTGTGCAGAATCATTTGCAGGCATTAGATGAGGTAAAAATAATAGCTACTTCATTTAGTTTGATATCTATATGGATGGGATGCATTTTAAAAGATCCTGTCTAATGTTGGTGATGAACTGAATGATGTCTGTGCAAAAAATAATGAAAGCAAGATCAGCTGGGAGGGTTTGGCAGGAATACCTGAACGAGTGGTAAGAATTAAGGGTCTGAACACTTGCCTGCACATGTCTGTTTTGATATTTTTATCAGCAGAAATGCCTGCTGGGAACTGAGCTGAGAAGTTGTCTTCAAAGTCAGGGCACCAACAGCTCATTGCAGCCTCTCTCTGGGTGAGTCCAGCTAAAAAGTGGACAAAATACAAAATACCGCTACCTTTAGACTCTGAAAAGTTAAAAACAAAAACAAAACCAACATGAAAAAATGCAAGTAGAATATGTGGGAATGATTATATAAAAATATACTATGTGCTCTGATTATATAAAAAAATCTAGTGTAATATGCTATTAACCAAAAATGCAATGTTAATGATAGACTTCTTATTTAATTAAATCAATGATTATTAAATGGTGCATACTATAAGCAACGCTCCTGGGGCATTTCTGAGGTGACCCACAGGGAGGTAGGTGAGCTATGGTCTGGCTGGTTTTCCTTCTTATTCTTTCTTTTTTCCTGTGCCTGGATGCTAAGGACAGGTCTCCTGACAGACACATCACAAAGGCAAGAAAAACCAGGGGAGCCGAGAGAATGGGCCTCCAAAAAAGAGGGACAGAGTGCAAGCATTAAAGTCGAGGCTGATAGAGCTTTTACCCAGAATCAGAAGCGGTCAAATAAGCACTGTAGATAACTTGTCTCATTTTAAAAAAATCAATATTTGGTTAAAGGAAAACCTAGATATGTAGATATATATGAATATTTTAAAAGATGTGTAATATGAAATTCCTCTGAATATGAGTGCTACAATATTGAATATGGGTAATAAGTTTATTACCTTGGAACTGCCCCCAAGAGAGTTGCTTACAGTATACGCTATTTAATAATAACTCATTTAATTAAATAAGGATGTCTATCTTTAACACTGCATTTTTTGGTTAATCACATATTACACTAGATTTTGTATATAATCATAGCACAGATCATCGATACTTTTCAAACTGGTTTTACGTTTGTTGTCCCCTAATAAATATCTCATCCCACGAGGTCAACATTTTCTGAAATGGAGCTTGTAATGAAAACATCATGAAAGTCTTGTGAGGGTGTGGGTGGGACACAGAGAAAGGCCAACTGGGCACGAGGACAGGAGCGCCTCTGTTCTTGCAAATACTGTTTAATATAAAAATGTAGAGAAAAAAAATAAAATTTGAAGTAAGAAAAACAGTGGTTGTGGAATACATATAAATGCAGAAAGGGATGAGAGAAAATGACTCTACAGTTCTAAGTTTTGGTAAATAGAGTTTAAATCTCCCATAGACTTCTTGCACGACGGTCACTATTAATTATAATTAATAGGCATAACTCACATATGTGGGTAAAAACGCCCTCAGCAACCCTTCTGTGCATTTTGCTCAACCCCTTCCAACAACAAATAAGGGAACATAATATGAAAAGCTGTTCAGAGCTCCAAAATAGTAGCCTCTTGTGAATCCTACTGTCACTGATGCTTTTCTGTGAACTGTCCAGACTCATGCTCAGCTGTATCTCATCAGAATTAGTCGGATGGGAAGAAGGTTTAGAAGACTTTGTGCATTTGCTTATATAGTGAAGATGACATATATTCAATAAAGACAATTTATACATAAATAATTATACTATGTAATATATAGATTATATGCTTTTTACATACCTATATAATAATATATAGAATATATTTAGATTATATATAAGTTATATGCAATATATAAATGCCTATTTACATAATATAGAAATATATACTATATAATAATATAAATTATAAAAATAACATATATATTATCTCTATATAATTATATATTTCTAATTAGAATGCACTTCTTAGACTAAATAAATCATTTTCCTGCATTTCAAAAGTTCATAATTTAGGAATCAAGCCCTTATAGATAAAACATAGTTATTATCCATTTAAGTGATATGCTTACTATTAAAATGATAAAATAAAAACATTTCCACAGAAGGAAGAATAGTAAGTAGCTCTTCATTAATCTTTCTTAACGACACTAATTTCTGTCGTTAGTACCACTTTACAGTAGTTCTAATATTATGTTGCATTTTTTACACTATTGCCAAATTCACGATTGTTTGAAAATGTAAGGTTTCATGGGTTTTATTTCTCCATTCACATCTGTTAATAGACACCCTTATTGTGCAAACTTTTGTTCACTGGAGTCTAACAATCTAACAGTTTCACTTTCTCTTACCAGAATGTCACACGCTTTCCGTAAATGTTAATTATGTGGGATCAAACCCAAATCCACATGTCAACCTTTTTAAAAAAATATTCTTAAGGATGTTTTTCTGTAAACAAGTCCCAGCATTCTACGACACTTGTATTCAAAGCTACACCTGAGTGAGTAGTTATGTGTAGCTGACCAGGAAGGCACAAAGCCTGGTAGAAATGGCCAAACTCAGACGATTTCCCTGGAGAATATTAACACTCAGCCAACAAGAATTAACAGTAATTTTACATAATTTCTTCTAGAATGGTAGAGGGATGGATGGATAACTCTCAACTCATCTTAAGCAGCCTTCACGGGGACTTCCTTCCCTGGCGGTCCGGTGGCTAGGACTGCGCGCTCCCAGCGCAGGGGGCCTGGGTTCGATCCCTGGTCAGGGAGCTAGAGCCCTCCTGCCACAACTAACACCCGGCGCAGCCAAATAAATCCACAACAAACAACAACAAAAAAAAGAAGCCGGCGTTGCCCTGAAACTAAAACTAAAGACAATTCAAAAAACGAAAAAGAGAAAGAAAAAAACTGCAGACCAACAGCTCTCATAACATTGGCTGGGATAATCCTCAATAAACTCAACTAAATCTTACCAAATTGAATTGTGTGGGATTTGTTACAGGTATGCAGGCTGCTTTCATATTTAAAAATCAATCTATGTAATCCACCGTATCAACCATCTTAAAGTCACATGACCACAGCACCTGAGGTAGAAAGGTATCTGACAAAGAGCAACACTGACTCATGACAAAAACTCCCTAGATAATTAGAGAGGACTTCTCAACTTGATAAAGCGAAAAACGAAAAACCTACAGCTAACATGGCCTTGAATGTGAAGGCCTACCTTCCCTCTGGAATTCAATGTCCTCTCCCACACTTTTCCCCTGACACACAGACACCGGAGCACGTGCATAACCGGCGGACCCTACGGAAGCTCCTGGGCTCCCTGCGAGGTCCGTTTCCTGCCCTGGATCCCGCTCTATGGTCAGGCCAGGTGTTAATACTGAAGGACAGTGGGTGAAGCGCACGCAGCACAGCCCTGTGTATTTCTCTGCAAAGCCCTGTGAATCTACAATTATTTTTAAATTAAAAAAATGTTTTTAAAAAGGTAAAAAAAAAAAAAAAAACCCAGCCATAAAGGAAGAGAAAAATTGTAAGGTGTCTTGCAGTAGCAGTATAGAAGAGAAACAATAATAAATACTCGCGAAAGGCCCCTTGATCTCTTCACTGACCTCACTGATGCACATGGTGCTTTTCTACGTGCTGCTGCGAGCCTCCAAGACCCATTGCGCGCTACTTCACACGGCGTCGGGGGCGGGCTCGGAGCACACAGGGACGCCAGCTTCCCGCCTCTCCAGGACTGCGCAGCGGCCACTCAGGAGGCAGGGAGGGCCCAGGAAACGGCTTCCCATCAGCCCCTTCGCTCTCCCGCCGCCGTCCACGGGAAGGCGCGGGCTCTCCTCGGCTGCCCCCTTGTGGCCAGAGGGTGCGCCGGCGCACAAGCTCGGCGGGCTTTGAGCTCCTTGCCCCTGGGGGGCGTCGCGGCGGCGGCATCGCCTACGGAGCCGGGACACACCCGTCATAAGAAACGGCTTGCACATGCAGAGAGATTCAGCAGCCACTGCTTCACATTCTGTGCTGAAAAAGCCAGGTAGTAGCGGTCGGCTAAAAGCCCAAGGCGCAGTCGGCCTCAAAGAGCTTCGCACAAAAAGCCACATTTAGTTATATAAGGGTGCCGGGTAAAGTCTATCGAGCTGCACATGTCAGCCACGGGGGCAGTACTCGGAAAGTGACCACTGTGCCTAGTTTTCATCGCCTGAGAAATTGTGAAGGGTTAACAGAAATTCCCAGATCGCCTGGGGCATCCGATGGTTGCAAGGGCTTTATTTTGCCCAGCGGTGATTTCCTGCCTCCGCGGCAGGTAGAATTGGGCCGAGCAATGCCTCTCTCGTTCTCACCGATTCCAATCACGAGGTTTTCCAGAGCGGCAGCGTGGGAAGCGCACGGAACGGTAATTTAGGAGATGTGAAGAAGCGTTATGCAGTTAATTACGGTATGCTTCAATGGCAGAAAAATGCTGCCAGCTTCACTTGTAGCATACCTAATAATGTTACTGGGAAAAACTGTCTACACCACAGATGTTATAATTCTTACATCTCTATGAGAAAGACCAGCTCGGGTTTTACATATGCAGAAATCGATTTTCCCCAGTTGAATATATTACTGCAGAAAAATAAACTTTCCTGAATTGTAATTGAGATATTTTGTGGACCTCAAAATATAAGCAAAGAAACAAATAACACATATAAATAGGCAGATATAAAAGAGATTGCATTTCATTTGTAATCTCAGGATGTGAACTCATTTTACTTAGAAATAAAACTACTTCCTAGAGCCAAGTTTTGGAGGTAGTCGGCAGTAAGCCGGCCAAGACTTGGATTATCTTTTGTGATTCTTGGGTCTCATTCGAAAGACTCCACTTTCTATTTGCTTATGTTTAGCCAAAGGCCGGCCAGCACAGCTAGCAAGATTTGAGGCTCTCAAGTGAAACCGACAGGGTCTGGATCCTCAGCCCCTTGCTACGGGAACTTGAATGCCCGTCTCCTTGGTTCTACTCGGGTGATGAAGGTACCTAGTCTTCACTCGCCATACACGGCACACGTCCACATACCTGGGCATCCTGCCACCACTGTAATACTCGTTCTGTAATTGGGGCCAACAACTGATCTTTAAGAGCTACCTTCAGAGCCAGTGGCTATGGCGGCATCTTTCTTCAGGTCTGACATGCAGACAAACACCCCGCCCCCCGCCCCAATCCCTGGGAACCCGGTCCTCCAGCCTGGCAGTAGGAACTAAACATGTCATGACACCTTCCGTCTCCCCTCCTCCCCGCAACTGTCCATGTTTCTTTTATCTGTTGGGACAATTACGTGTGAGGAGCTGAGACACTTTCACCTCCGATGGCCTGAGCTCCGACAGGGTCACTGATCCTAGCAAATGCTGATTAAAAATGCCCGAAGGAGATAAAACACTCCTCTCTTCCATGCTGCAATTTCCCCACCATGAGAAGATTCTTCTTGTTACTCTTGATACTACATTAGTATCATAATAGTAGTTTTACAAGTGACCACTAATGAGCGCTTAGAGGTTCGAAGTTTTCACACTTCATGACATCTGAAGTAAAGAAACACAGAGGAATGAAGTATCACTTGGAGAAACATACATATTTTTTTAAAGAAAACTTTCATATTATCAAGACTATTATTATGTAAATATTGTGTTTTGTGGCATGATTTTGTCATGAAAATATTTTAAAAATGGTAAGCAGTCATTAATAACAAACACTAAACAAAATAGCTAATGAATTAAATGTTGTGTGACTGCAAAAAGCTCCGTCCGCATCCCACAGATAAGGATACCTGGGACGGGAAGAGGTATCTCAGGCTGGCAAATAAATAGCATGGTTACCTATTCCTTCCGTAGGCCTTTGCATTTTATTTATAACAAAGCACTGATTCCAGGAATTAAGTTGCAGGACATACCTGGATTTATAACTCTTCCCTCCTGCTGCTAGCACTTTGCCCAGATTCTGGAGTAATGCTATTTACCTGCATCAACACTGATTGCATAGAGTTGTCCCCACTTATCCTCGGGGGATACGTTTGTTCCAAGATCCCCAGTGGATGCCTGAAGGCATGGGTGGTATAAAAGCCTATATACACTATGTCCTGTTCCTGTCCAAACATCCCTGTGATAAAGTTTAATTTATAAATTGCACACAGCAAGAGAATATCCGAATTCCCAGCATCACTCCTCTTGCACTTTGGGGCCATTATTAGGTAAAAGAAGGGTCACTTGAGCACAAGCTGTGATACCAGGACAGTCTGTCTGATCATCGAGCGGCTACTAAGTGGCCGACAGGGTGGGACAGGCTGGACAGAGGATGATCCATGTCCCGGCTCAGACGATGCACAATTAAAAACTTATGAATTGCTTACTTCTGGAATTTTCTATTTACCATTTTCTAACAGTGATTGACCTTGGGTAACTGGAACCACGGATAAGGGGACACTGCGATACTAGGAATATTTATAAATATGGTTGCTTCTCCTGCATCACGGCATTTTTAATGTCTAGAAACGTATTCAGCACATACCAGGGGTGCATTTGTTCAACTGAGTTCAACTTATATTTGCAGTAGAGGGAGTAATATTTTATCAGGACAGTAAATTACCTCAAAAGTAAATTGTGCTCAAAGAAGCCAGGGATTACAAGATGACTGAAGAGGGAGAGAGAGGAAGAGAGAGACAGATTCTGTTTAAATGCAATGGGCCTCACTGACCCAGAAAGACCCAGTTGCTCAACATCTGTAACCCCCTCTTCTGCTCCTGTCAGAAGTTAATGTTATTATAATGTGAGTACATGGAGATTTATGTAGGGAAATGTTTTGATTTGGAAGTAACACAGTTGCAAATAAACTCAAGCATTCCATAAGCATCTTTTTAGACAAAATTGATAAACTAATGCAAATTATCTCATCTATTCATTATAAGAGCTACCAAGTACATTTAGGAATAAAAGAATACAATTAGCTGAGTTAGAAAATTAGCATAACTTTGCAGAAAAATGTTTCTACATTTCATGAGGCATTTTCTTCCATTTGACCGAGGCACCAAATTCAGAAGCACTTTTGCACTAACAGCTTTAGAATGTGCTGTACACAGACCAGGGGCAACCAAATAAAGAGGGAGGATCATTCCTCACTGAAGGCTTCGCCTGCTTAACATCTAGCTGCTTAGCAAATACTCTGCTTGAATTGCTAAATCATTTCTGCCCCATCTGTTTGTGACAAATATAACAAAAAATGGAATTTTCATAAATGCAGTAATCTAAAAATACCAAGCCAAATGTATAAAAGGCTTAGTAAGCCATGGTATAACTTAAAAATAAAACTTCTTGAAAACAGCCACTGGTTAAATTTTATCCTGATAGATAATTTTAAACTATTTTATACTGATAGTTGTCTGAAAGGAATGGTATATGAAAAAGTAAATCAGATGTCTGTTTGTGTGCAAGGAGATTTGAACAATGTATTTCTAGCCAGAGGAAAATTTATTTTTTTAATGCTTCAGTTGCAAAATTTATATTATAGCTGATTTAGGTATTTAAAACTCTGTGGAAATATATATCTTTAGCATTTGGGGAAAATAATGTTCTATGCTGAATCCATTGTAATAAGCAAGAGAAATACTGCACTGCTGGTTCCATGCTCCTTTCAGTTTCTAAATATTCAGGGACCCTTTCCTTCCACTGCCGTTTTTTTTTTTCTAAGAAATATTGGTCATCACAGTTTAAAAAAAAAATAAAATGCACTTGATTCAGATGACGAGAGCTCACACGTGGATACTCATTTTATGAATGTAGGTCAGAAGCAAAGTGTGGCTCGGATTTTAGCTCTGTTGTGCTTTAAATGGACAAAGGAGTATAAGCAAATAAAGCGTGAGGTTGACAATTTTTCTGACTATTGCCTAAAAGCCAATATCATAAAGACGAAACGACATGAAGAACAAATTTCCAAGCGAAAACTATCATTTGCCTGAAGCTCGATTGATTTGACACCGTAAACTTGTGGGACCGTTAGGATGAGCACAGTTGAGGTACCTGGAAGGAAAGAGATGGGTTTCAGGTCTCTGGACTTCAAATGCCCTCAGAGGTGGTTTGGAGGGTCAGATGCATTACCAGGTGACACTGGCTAGTGGGAGCATCGCTCTTTGGCCACGGCCACCAACTGGTGTCTCCATGCCCTGATGTCTTCTCCTTGGAAACCCAGTCCCCCGGATTTTTGTCTTAGCTTCTTTATTCCCCAAGATGCTTTGTGATCCCAAATTCCTTCATTTCCTTACAACATTATTACATCGTTTTGGTAGGAATCCTTTCTAGTAGGGACTAAAACAAAAGGAACTTGAATAAATGATTTGCAATATTTCAAAAGCATATCACTAAGAAAAGAGGGTGTTTTCTTGTGTTCCTTAAAATCATACCTCTTCTGTTTTTTACACTAAAAGCTGAAGTGTAAATGGATTGCAAACTGGGACCTATATCTGTACAGAGATTTAAAAATTAAATGTGGAAATGTTTTAAATTGCTATAAATTGATGTACTTGCTTTTGAAAACAGTTTATCACAGTGTAGACCCCCGGTGTATAGAGGTCTGCTATTTGTTCATTAAGCTATGTAGTACATATTACTGAATGCAGACCATGCACCACATATGTGGGGTATACAAAAGGTGGGTGCTTCAACTCAACAGAGAGCTGACCTCAGTGGGACCATTTTGAGGGCACAGCCAGTTTCCCAGGAGGCCTTTTAGGACACAGCCTGGAACTGGATCCAGATCCAGATCCCGAACAGCTGACAGGCTGGAGGCTGAGGCTGGCTGGCCACTCTGGGGGCAGAAGGAAGACACAGGCTGATCCGGGAAAGGCCGACAGCACTGTGGACCGGGTGGGATCCACTTAGGAGACAGACGTGGTGTAACAGTCAGGTTCTCCAGAGAAACAGAACCAAGTAGATACACAGAAGTATACATATGAGATTCACTGTAGGAAGCGGCTCATGTGATTATGAAGGCCAAGAAGTCCCATGATTTGCCATCTGCAAGTCAGAGACCCAGGAGACCTTGGGGTGTAATTCTGAAGGCCGGAGAACCAAGGCACCCATGTCCAAGCCCAGGGGAAGGCGGGCATCCCAATGGAGAGAGAGCGACTTTGCCTCGCTCTGCCTTCTTGTTCTGTTCAGGCCCCGGCAGAGTGGATGGTACTCTTCCACTTAAGAGGGAGTGAGCCTCTTGACTCATTCTTCTCCTCCAGCCACGACCTCACAGATATGCCCAGGAATGCTGTTTCACCACCACTCTGGGCATCCCTCAGCCCCATCAATTTGATACAATTAGCCATCACGGTTACTAAGCATTAACATAAAAAAGTCTCCTTCCTGTGAGCCAGGGATGACAAACTCGAATCCAAATTCCCCAAAGAGAGAGAGACAAGTAAATACTATTCACTCTAAAAAAGTCAGTGAAAGGAAACAGTCAACACATAGAAAACAGGAGAAACAGAATAAAAGAAACGAACTGGAAGATGTGTTAACATGTTGTTACTGCACAGTCAAGACTGGCTGCAGCTCGCACTGCATCTGGGTCACACACTTAGGAGAGACCACGGGCCAGAGCCACCCACCTCTCGTGAGGCGTTTATGGGTTTCAGACCCACAGAAACTGTGAGATAATAAATGGAAGTGGCTTTAAGCCACTAATTTTTAATGCAAAAAATAGATAGTGATATAACTGGGAAAGGACCAATAAAGTAAGATATGAATGTATACTCAAGATATGAATATACAGATTATGCATATGTAATATAGGAAATATATGCAAGGACTGAAAAAGAAAGAATGAAGTTTCATTTTTTTTCACAAATAAATGATGATTTACATAGAATAATTAATGAAATCTATAGGCCAAAAAATCAGAAAAAATATGTTGTGTAGTAAATTTGCTTGATAGGGAATTAATATGAAATATAAATGGAATTTCAACACCTGTTAGAATTTTTTATTTTAAATGGTAAATAGTAAAAAAGATACCATTTACAACAGAGGGAAAATCTGATAACTATAAATAATATAAAAAAGGAAATGCATAAAGTGTTTATAGAATTATTGAAATACATCAATATAGAACTAATAAAGACATATCACACATGCCTAGGAAGACTCAATTTCATAAAGGTGACAGGGCTTCTGAAATTTATTTTTGACTGAATCCAATCATATCTGGAACCATAGAGAGATTAACTAAATCTGGGTTTATTCCTAAATGTATCAGAGAAGTAAAAGGCCAGTTATACCAACACAGATCTGAAAATAAGATGGTAGGGGTGAACCTCCTGTATGGGAGAGAAGGGTTTCCTCACTACATGGAAAATCTGAACAGAAAAAAACGGATACACTTATTTCCATTAAATTTTTAAACTTCTGATCAATGGAACAAAGTGAAAATACAAGCTACCTTGTAGAAGAAGATAATTTCCACTGACATTACTGACAAAAGCTTAGGATCTAGACTAAACAAGAATTCTTACAAATCTCAAAACAAACAAACAAGGCTAATAATGTGATAGAAGAAGAAAGGCAAAGGAAGTGAAAAGGAAATTCAGAAAGAAGAAATTATGTTCCCAAAACAATAATATCCTTATCCTGATTAGTAAGCAGGGAATAGCAAATTCAAACTGAAGTGAGATACAATGCAACATCCAACAAATTGCAAATAAAAATAAAGGGTTTGCTAAGGCTGAATATTACTTAGCAAGGGAACTCATCCACCCATTTAGATTAAGTCGGATCTTGCTGACAAAAACTTGGAGGGATATCGGTAAATATCAGCTCTACTTGAAGACGTTCTGGGACACATCAGTCCTCTCCTAGTATACATCCTGGAGAAATGTACGCACGCAAGCTGTAAAAGACATTTAGATAAATGTGCTCAGAGTCTGTAGCAGCGAAGAACTGGAAAAATGTTTTTATCAACGGGAGAATGAGTCAATAATGGCACATTGTGTGTGGTGGCTCAAATAAAAGAGCCTAAGATACACTGTGTGTATGACCAAGTGTTAAACGTGTGTTGAGGACAAGCTTCTGCTGAGGCTCGCAGTCTGCTGGGGCTGCTGTCACAGCACCACAGGCTGGGGCTTCTTTCCCCAGTTCTGGAGGCTGGCAAGATGGAGGTGCTGGCGGATTCCGTTTCTGGTGAAGGTCCTGTTCCTGGCCTGCAGGTGGCTGTCTTTTGTCCTCCCCAGGCGGAGAGACCTCTGTCTTCCTCTTTTTATAAGGGCGCTAATCCCATCATGAGAGCCCCACCCTCATGACCTCATCTCAACCTAATTACTTCCTAAAGGTCCCACCTCATTGGGGTTTTGGGCACCAATATATGAATTTGAGGTGGGGGGAGCATTAACATTTATTTCAGAGCAAGAAGGCTACATGAATAAATCATTTATTAGATACTCTAAAATCATTCATACATATACTATGGCTGTGTGTATAAGTAAATTATTTAAAAATATTCATGGGAATAATAACTAGAGTTCAAAGTAGGTAGAAAACAGAAAAAGAGGATGTGGGAGAAAAGCACAGACATATCTGTTACGTTCATTATTATTTTTAAATCTAAAGCGTATATGGGAAAATAATAACGTTTGCCAATATATTGGGGGAAGTTATATGGGTGTTTATTATAATTTACCTTCTTTGGGTGGCTGAAACATTTCAAAATATAAGAGAAGTTCTGGCAAGGGGGCCTCTTGTGAAACTCCACAGAATCCTGTGAATGTAGCATACAGCCCAGCCCTGCAGGGAATCACCCCTCGAAGAATGCTGAGATTATGAACTG
Organism: Delphinus delphis; assembly: GCF_949987515.2. Lineage (NCBI taxonomy): Eukaryota > Metazoa > Chordata > Mammalia > Artiodactyla > Delphinidae > Delphinus > Delphinus delphis. The sequence continues at coordinate 25,505,815 of NC_082703.1, forward strand.
TTACTCCATCAAACTGCAGCCACCAGACTTGAAAAACCTGTGATGGCAGAAGAGGGTCTGGGGATTCTGCTGGCTGTACTTCAAAGCCCACCACCCAGGGTGCGGAAGTCTGCCTGCCAGGGTGCTGTGAGCTCCCAGGGTGATGAGGCACAGGGATCCGCTCCTGCCCTGACAGCCTCCTTTGTGAGCTCTCCTACAAAAGGCACTTCCAGGACACCGGGGTATTTTGCTGTCTGGCCCTGGGGTCCCTGTCTGCATAAAAAGAAGGAATCAATTCGTGAGCTCATTCTCAAATTTTAAGGGAGCACAAGTGTGTTATGTAACCAGTGTTAATAAGAATTGTGTTTCTCTTTATATACTCTGAAAGCTTGAGATCTCCAGTGCTACATGTCTGAATTAATTTGATTAGTCATCGCTTGTAATGCATATTTAAAATCTGATTTCATGGTAACACATAAAATAATCAAATAAACATATTTTTAGTCATATTATACGCATGCTGATCAAGATTGAACTGATTTTTTTTTGAAAGAGAGAGATAAACCTAGGAGTCATCGAATAAAACTAAGCAAAAAGGAGCAGTAAATGCCCTGCTTTCTAATTAAGTGATAATAGAATCTTCACAGTATTTTATGAGGCAATAACCCAGCTGCCGGGTGGATGAACTGTAAGTCTGAGGCCAACTTCTATATCCTAAGAATGAAGTAGATTATTTCCTCATAAAAGAGTTCCTCAGAACCATTACTGCCGTAAAACTGTGTTGGCAAATCCTTTTGTTCTTTTCCAAAAGCCAAATAAGAAGGTGAATATCTAGTCTAAACGATGTGCAGCCCTGGCCCCTCCTGGGTGGTCTGTAACTGTGCTGAGTGAGGACACAGGAAGCCAATGAGGAGGAGAGATAGTGACTGAAAGCAGGTGTAAATCCCTGTGTGACTCTTCTCCTAAAGCCCTATTTTATTTTTAATTAGCATATAGAAGACACATGAACAGACAGATCCAGTTGGTATTAGGAATTGCATTACTAGGGATTAGCAAAATTGAGGGTTTGGTTTTAGGTTAATATACATTTAGTCGCGGCCAAGCCATGTTTGGTATTTCATAGCAAATCTTTATATTATAAAATGATTAAACAGAGAGAAATGATGGCACCTTAATGATGCTATAGAAGACTTGGAAGATTTAACTAATTACGTTAATTTATAAACAACGAAAATATAGATTGTATTTCCTGTTTTCAGAAAAGGGACTAAAAGGAGTAGTGAAAATGTAGTTAAGTCAAAATGTATTTGAAGTATATTAGCTTCTCAACTCAGAGCTGTGTTGAGATAATCTGATTATAAACAAAGATGTCTCAAATTTTCATTACACAGGTTGATGATTAGGGAATACTGTATCTAGCCTTGAAGCAAACCCAAGAACGGATAAAGCTACTCCACTTGGAATATGTTATTTTCATTATATCCTCAATCACAATGTGATTAAAAAACAAAGTTGCATTAAATGGTTATGTTGCTGTTCCTGTTCTTCATTTGGGGGCAGAGCGGAGACGGGCATCCCTACATCTCACAGGGCACTGGAGCTCAACTAAGAAACTGCGTTTGAGCCGGCAACAAATGAAATGATTTTTGACATATTTATCATAAAAAGACATAATGGAACCTTATATGCAAAAGATTGTGCTAAAGTAGCATTTTGTGACTCACTGCAAATCCTGCTGACAAACAGTCACATCCCCCATGGTGGTGACTCAGTTAGCGGGGGTGGTGCCGATGGGAACACTCACAACAGGAAAGGGTGGACTGGGCCTTCAGGTGCATCAGAGGTGAACAGTTTTGAACCTGTCTCTCCCACACTTACGCCTTGAGCATCCCTCTAATTTGGAAATAAATCTCTCACTGCGTTTCTGTGAGAGTGATCCACATCAGCATTATAAAAATACACCAGCAGTGCAGGGAAATACAAAGATAAGAGCAAAATTTTACCATGAATCTCACCACTTAGAAATAAAAGTCTCAATCTCTCTAGGCATGTTGGCAGAAACACAGAGAGCAAAAGAAAGAAAAAGAGAGAGGGAAACAGACAGTGTGATAATATGGGATCATACTCTATACAGTGTGTTTCTAGGATCAAATTTAATCTGAATTTATTACAAGAAAAACTGAAAGAGATCAAGGAAATACTGAAATTGAGATGAGTGTCTTTATTTTAAGATGCATGTTACTACATGGTATTTAAAATAACACCAAGCTTATTGGGACTTTTATGGTGGTGCAGTGATTAAGAACCTGCCTGCCAGTGCAGGGGACACGGGTTTGATCCCTGGCCTGGGAAGATCCCACATGCCATGGAGCAACTAAGCCCATGCACCACAACTAGTGAGCCTGTGCTCTAGAGCCCATGTGCCACAACTACTGAGCCCGCGTGCCTAGAGCCTGTGCTCTGCAACAAGAGAAGCCACCGCAGTGAGAAGCCCATGCACTGCAAGAAAGAGTAGCCTCCACTCACCGCAGCTAGAGAAAGCCTGCACACAGCAACAAAGACCCAATGCAGAAAAAAAAAAAAAAACACACACCAAGCTTATTATAAAAATATGAAGAGGGTTGCAATCATTATTTTTAACTACAGATTTCCATTTTCAGATTGTGTGTGGATCCCTGCCATAAAGTCAAGGGATTCAATGTTCTTTTCAATTCACTCTTCGGATCAACTTCGTTAGTGTGGCAGCAATGACCTTCGTAACCAGGACCATAAATCTCGCTGTCGTTTTGTCTTAGTTCTATGTTTAGACAGATACAATGCTGTTGCTTTTCCAGTCTTAGTTCCTCATTTTTATTCACTTTAACTTGGTGGTATTTATGCCTGTTTTCCCCATCAAGGCCTACAGCGGGTGACGCCTTTCTTCCTTCCTTTTGTGTCAGACTCTATTGCCTCTCTTGAGTTGCTAAAAATGCGTGACAAAGTTTTCTTATTCCCAGATCCCTTCAATCCCCTGCTCCTTGCTGTAGATATGTATTTCCCAACTCTATCATCCTCATTCTACAATTCGCACTCACTGCTCTCTAAGTCTTCTATGACCTTGCTTGGCGTTTGCTGCATTGTTCTCTAGAGTTGGAGCAAATCTTCTCTGGATGCCATCTCCACGTTAACATACCCTGCATGCTGTGTGAGAAAGCGTGAACTCAACAGGCCTGGGCTGGGCCAACCCTGTTTATCCCTAGAGAGGCCAGTTTCAGATCCAGCCCTTGGACAGCTCCTGGGAACAGAACTCCCGGAACATTCTGTTTCATCATGTCTGTAAACCCGAGGCCTTGAGCCACACTGAACCAGTTTGTTCAGACAGTTTATGCTGAAGATACGAGAGATGGTGAATAGCTGCCATCCTCCTGGGCTCTGGAGCTTCAGCAACTGAGGCCACCACACGGGGGCTGCACGCTACGTGACTGACTTCCCAGTAAAAACCCTGGACACTGCGCTCTTGTGAGAGCTCTGGTTGGCAGCACTGCAGAGTGTTGCTTGACATCAGTGGGAAAGTTGTGTGTCCTGTGCGACTCCACTGGGAGGGGAGTACCTGGACGCTTGAGTCAGGTTTGCTACGAGCTTTGTCCAGAGCACTGTCTCTTTGGCTTATTGTATTGTGTCCTTTGCTATCACGGCCACATTAGACGTTCTAGCAAATCAGGACGTCTGAGGGTGCTCTGGCAGACCCCAGCACGCTAATTAAGTCATTTCACCCAATGGTACAGCAAGTGATGATCGTGATTGAAAATCATTTCTGGAGAAATCTGAGACGGTGCTCCGTTCTCTTTTCCCGTCCTAATCTACCGTTCAGAAAGCCGTTGATAATCTGGATTGGGTTCTTAAGTACCCGATTATTCTCTCTCTAGAAATGGTTTGAAATGTCTCTTTATCTTTGATTTTCTGGCTCCATTTATTCAGTTTATATTTGGCAAATGCCGTCATGAAGTGGTCCTTGCGGCTGTGACACAGGCTGTCCTCCAGTTGGTCACCGTTCTGCCCTTTGTGCCTCCTGGGTCTTGCTCAGCATCCACCAGCCCCTTTCTGCAGAGGCTGACCCCGCTGCACATCTCCTGTGATTCTTCCGACTTGTGTCTTTGTAGACAGCTACCCACAGAATGTGATCCCCCAAATTCATGTTAAATCCTGAAATTCAATGTGATAGTCTTTGGAAGGTGATGAGGTCATGATCGAGGAGCCTTCAAGAATGGGATTAGCTCTTATAAAAGAGACCCCCGAGAGCTCCTTCGCCCCATGAGGACACAGTGAGGAGATGCCATCTATGAACCAGGAAGGGGGCTCTCAACAGACACCGAATCTGCTGGCACCTTGACTTTGGACTTCCAGCCTCGAGAAGCGCGAGAAACAAATGTCTGTTGTTTAGAAGGCATGCAGTCTATGGTACTTTGTTGTAGCAGCCTGAGCTGACTACGACATAATTTTTCTTTCATCCATCACTGGGATGAAATTCACCTTGAATTTCTAGAAATTCATGCATCTCTTTTATTTAATAGAGATACTCCTATCGATCTATCTTAGGACATCTGTGACTGTATTTTCTTTTTAAAATTTATTTTACTAAGAGTTATGAGAAAGATACGTTAATGGCTCCATCAACCACCTGGGACAAACTCATTCTAAAGTTTGTAATAAGATTTTTACCTAATGACACTTATGCTAAGAGAAGAAATAAAAGGCTGAAATGGAAAATCACTGGCGAGACTGCAAAGGCACCTGGATTATTGCAACAAGCAACGATTTAGGGTCCAACAATCAGGGCTGAGGTCTGTTTCATCATATGGTGGCTGTGGACCATCTCGAGGCCTCAGATAATCTGTCTTTTAGAGGCACTGTTCTCTCACCAATGAAGTAAAGATAAACTGGCTTAATTTGGAAATCTGGTAAAAGTTATTTGTATTTCTTTAAGCTGATGCATTCAATAGAGCTGTTTAAATTCAAACATTGGACCATTCACGTCAGGTTTTAGCAAATTTCTCTAACACACCTAATTAGAATTTTATAATTTTTTTTTTTTACTTTTTAAGAAATTAATTTAGAGTTTTACCATCTTGCCATTTTTTTAATTGCAGGGAGAGTTTTCTTTATACCACTTCTAAATCAGTGTTTAGTAATGTCATGATTTCTAGGTTTTTCAAAAAATTTCCTTTAAAATATTTTTATTTTGTTTTATTTTACTTTTAAGTAAACATACATATTGAAGGTGTACAACATGATGATTTGACACACACATTCACAGTGAAATGATTATTACAGTCGAGCTAACATGTCATATCCTCACAGTTACCATCTCTTTGTGGCGAGAGCCCTGAAATCTGGTGCATTTCCGATGGTCAATACAGTGTTACTAACTGTAGACTTATTCATCCGACATAACTGCAACTGTGTACCTTCAGACCGGCATCTCCCCCTTTCCCCCAGCCCTTGTCTGGTTCCTGGGGGCAGCCTGGTGCTGGGGTGGCCTTGAGCCTGAGTCACTGTGGCCAGCCTAGCACTGGGGGTAGGGGGGACTGGCAATTGGGCCCATGGTGGGGGGCCTGGCCCTCAGTCTGTGGGGCCTCTGGGTGCTGGGATGGGTCCTGGGTACAGACCTGGACCCTGGGTCCACTGGATCCAGGGTCCATGGGGGCCAGCCGGAGTTTGGTGTGCAGGTGCCTGGGGTCACAGGGGCCAGCCCAGCAGCAGAGTTCACGGGGGTGACCTGGGCCGGGGGCTCACTTCACTCTCCCGCCCACAGGGAGGCGTCTCTCTCCAGCTGGGCCGTCTGGGCGATGTAGCTGATGCAGGTGATGAGCCTGCCCTCCCTCCCTCTTCAGGCATCTGCTCTCACGTCTGTGCTCCCCAGGGGCCGTAATCCCTCACCTGGATGGAGTCCTTGGCTCTCGGGAAGGTATTCTCGTGCCTGGATAGATGTTTCCGCAAAGGGACGAGCACTGGAAACGCCCTTTTCCTCCATTTTGCTGACGTCACCCACCCACACCCTCCCCTCCCTTTCATTTAGTGAAATTATTTTTTGTTTTCTTTCTCTGGACATTTCACCTTTTTTCTTTCAGCCTTTTAAAGCATTAAGGCTCTACTCAAAAAGAGTAGGGAGGGCTTCCCTGGTGGCGCAGTGGTTGAGAGTCTGCCTGCCGATGCAGGGGACACGGGTTCGTGCCCCGGTCTGGGAGGATCCCGCATGCCGCGGAGCGGCTGGGCCCGTGAGCCACAACTACTGAGCCTGCGCGTCTGGAGCCTGTGCTCCACAACAAGAGAGGCCGCACGACAGTGAGAGGCCCGCACACCGCGATGAAGAGTGGCCCCCGCTCGCCGCAACTGGAGAAAGCCCTCGCACAGAAACGAAGACCCAACACAGCCAAAAATAAATAAATTAATAAACAAATTAAAAAAGAAAAAGGGTAGGGAAATCCCAGGGCACTTGACAGTGTTATCTGGGAGAAGACCTCTCAGACCCTACTTTACTTTCTTTTTATATTATTTACTTTTTCCACTCTTATGTCAGAAGGTAAATAATTTTCTCTTTTAGGCGTTTATCGTATTGTCCTATTGTTGTACTGTTCTATCCAAAGCATTTCACTTATCTCTTCCTTGACGTTGCAGATCCAAACCCTGTTTCAACCTTGTCTCTTACGCATAGCTGCTGTTTGTCACCATCTTTTTCTGCTTGTTTTAATGTCCATTTTTCATGACAATACAATTCTCGTATTTCCCTCTCTTTTTCTTGGTGAGCTTTATTTAATGCCTCCATTCTTCTCTGATATCTTTTTTTTCTTCTCACCTGGTGTCAGTCTATGTAAAATTCTCTTACTTGCCTTCTTCTGTAATTTTTTGACTATAATGCTTTTTCTTTCCTATGAGAGTTCTTTCTATAACAAGCAAATCCGCAAGAGAGAACACATTTGATTTTACCTTTTTCATTGAAAAATCTTCTTTATAACTTATCCAAACATAGCCTACTTTATTGAAATTCTTGTAAGAAGATATAGCTTATTCTTTTTAATAATTCTTGTATGGTACATTAAATTATTTCTGGTTCAGGAACTTATTTTCCTTCCACATACCTCTGTCAAACTTGAAGTTTGTTCATTATAACATAATCAGAAAAATAAACAGTAGTATTATATTACTGTTCACAATCTAGTTTCCTTGCTGATTAATTCTTTCAGTTTTGTTGTTTGTTTTTCTTTGCAGAAGCAAATAATCAACATGAATGTATATATGAGTCGTGTGTGTATTATATATATTTACTCGTGTGTGTGTATCTATCTATCTGTCTATCTATCTGATCAGGTACGCACTTAGGAATTAATAACTTCGGACTTGTCAATTAAAAACAGCGTGGCACAGAATTCATCTTTGGTGCCTTTTCCCCAAGATATACTTGCAATGCTGACTTAATACTAATATCTTCCTGCTCTATCCCATATAGACAGACTCATCCTAAAAGCCACAGTTATGTTTTCCTTTGTAAATCCATGTGGAGAGGGAAGGAGGCAGACACTTTCTGTCCTTGACCAAAGATTTAAGTACACTTGGCAAGAAAACACGAAATGACGTGCTCTTGTGTCAGGACTGACTTTTAGCAACACCTAGGAGCACAACGTACAAAATGTCAGCCTTTCCCAAAGTTTACTGAGCACCAGTATTTTATATTTTATTACATTGCTATATTTTGGCAGTTGCAACTAAACAGATCTAGTCCTTTGAATTCACCAAAATTAAAAATACGTATTTTACAAAGGTCAAGCGGTACCTGGGAGGATGTAGACTAAACGCTGGGTGGTGGATGTGAAATTGGAGTGGCGCTGCTTCCCTGCCGCCCCCTCATGCCGGGTAAGACAGTGAAGCCCTGCTTTCTGTGCCTCCTCCCAGTGACCAGTCTGTGCCCTGACGCTGAGGGTCTTCTTATCACCCAGTGGCCCTGCAGCGCCCCCCTCAGACCCTGCGTGGAGGGTCCACCCTTCTGACTTCGGTCCTCAGCCCTCTCCCAAGCTCTCTCCCAGACACTCGTAATTCTGAGCTGCTTTCTGTGGACTCCACAGGCATAGGTGAACTTCAGGGCTTCTTCCCCATGAAACGGTTTTGGGGAATGAGGATGTGGGGACCAGCCCCCCTATGACCCCCAGGGACTCTCCAAGTCCTCCTGGTGGCTAAGCACACTCACTCCCTGTGCTCAGCGTCAGAACTGAAGACCTGTGCTATCCACACCTGATCACTCATCACGGTCTCCCCTCTCTTCCTTCTCCAGAGCTGGAGGCTTTTATCCTCCCCTTTCTCGCCTGGAGGGACATATTCTACCCAGCTCTTTGATCGCAGAACCCCTGGATTGGCCCACACAGATGGGAGGGACTCAGTCCCTGATGCCTTCAGGAATCTCCTTCCACCTCCGGCCATAACTTCCATCTCCATTCTTGCTTTCCTCTCGAGGGTTTGTATTCCGCTGGGATGTCGGTCCAACAATGTAACACAGCACTCTTCTCATTTTCTTTATTTTCTACCTTTACTCTTATTTGCAGGAGCCTCCGCAGAAAGCTTGCTGCATCCTTTCAATGGGAAGAATCAGCTTCTCCCTGCTGAGTCTCCTGCTCTGTCACAGAAGTTTATTTTCATGTTTCTGACCTACATGCCCCATTGCTCCTGGAAGCTCACAAATTTTACTGTGTCCTGCCCTGATATCCCCCAAAACTATTCCTGTTCGCATTGAGTCAGAGGCCTCTGGTTCTATTGTTCCTCTTTTCCTTTCTTTCTGGAACCTTCCAGCTAACACTTGCACCTGCTTCCCTTTTATTTTGTTGGTTGTAGGGAGGTTTTCAAGAATATGCTGCCTATCGCCACAAAAGCCCCTACATATAATTTCCAGTTTATAAAATAAAATGTCCTTCCATTTTCCCTGCTTCTAAAATATGTCTACTTTCTATAAATTAGACTCATTAATGGGGGGGGGCACAGCGTATACAGTATAACTTCAAGGAAAGAGCCAGATGTTATATGTGATTAGTTGATGTAAGGGATAGTTGTTTTCAGTTAATTTCCCCAGATCTACTGCTACTTTTATTAGTTACAGCATCATAATATTTAAAGCACATCATACTTTCTTAAGTCACTAATCTTAACTCCCCAGTTTAAACTCACAAACACTCTTTTGTTTTCCCCCTTGGCCGCACCGCGCAGCACGCGGGACCTTACCGACCAGGGATCGAACCCATGGCGCCTGCAGTAGAAGCACGGAGTCTTAACCACTGGACCACCAGGGAAGTCCCATAAACTCACAAACACTCTTAATTCTCACCTACTTTCTATAAACCCCAATATTTCTATAAAAACCAATATTTTTCTATGAGGTCTGTTTCTTTTTTTAAAATTTCCTTAGAGGTAAATAATTTATTTATGCCTCAAATATTGACAGATGGCTATGTCCTGAGGTTGATACAAAGGAAACAACCCTGCAACAGGCCCCAAGGAGGAGCTCCATATCCCATCCCGTGGGGACTCATGTCACATGTCACACTGACCTTAACTTCCCAATAAGAAGGTAGAAAGGACATGACGTGTCTTCAACACTTTAAGCGCGGAGTCCTAGGCACTGGACTGCCAGGGAATTCCCGTAGACTCACTGTGTTTCTTATTTCACTGTGAAAAGGACATTCACACATTGAGATTGTTTTGGGGTGCCATTCCCAGTACCACAGTCTAAAGCTGCTTTGCCAGGAATTCTAACAATTTCATAAGCACTTAATCCCCTATTTTATTTTTCTGCTTAAAATCACTTCATTTTTCTGCAAATGAACCCCAGCGATCTTACTTTCTTACTAGCAGTTCATCTACACATTTATTCTTTCTCTTCTGCATTTTGCTCCCACTACAATCCTTAAAGAATAACGAAAGAGTTTATATATATAATTTGTCAATTTTTTAATGCATCTATTAAAATGACTTCATGCCTCTTTTTTTTTTTTGCGGTATGCGTGCCTCACACTGTTGTGGCCTCTTCCGTTGCAGAGCACAGGCTCCGGACGCGCAGGCTCAGCGGCCATGGCTCACGGGCCCAGCCGCTCCGCGGCATGTGGGATCTTCCCAGACCGGGGCACGAACCCGAGTCCCCTGCATCGGCAGGCAGACTCTCAACCACTGTGCCACCAGGGAAGCCCCATGCCTCTTTTTTCTTCAGATAATTAACATGGAGAACTATATACATTGATTGATTATCAAATGCTAAACTAGTCCTCGTTCCTGGCTTAAACCCACTTGACTCTGATATTTTTTTCTTTTTATTTATTGTTGAGTAATGCTGGTCTCATAAAATGAGTACTCTCCACTTCCATTTTCTGGAAGCAATTCTATAAAATTGGTATTATTTTTTCCCTAAACACATAACAGAATTTACTAGCAAAATCTGTTACCTGTGGTTTTGTTTGGAAGTTTTTAAGTACAGATCTAATTTCTTTCATAGATATGGGATCATTCGGGTTATCTGTAGTTTTTTCTTGAGTGAGTTCAGTAGTTTGTATTAATATCTTTCACAGAATTGGTCCATTTCATCTGTTTCTACACTGACTACTGGTGGATACAGAATTATTCACAGTAGTTACTCTTCTTCTCAGTCTTGGGTGCTGTGGTTGAGAAGCACCTCCTCCATGCCCCTGCACTCCTGTATTGCTAATTTGTATCTTCTTTCTTTGTTTTTGGTTAGTAGGCTTAGAAATTTATCATTTTTATTGTTCTTAAAAAAAACAAACTTCTAGGTTTATTTATTTGATTTTCTGTCCTAAAATTCTTTTTCTTCTTCTTTTTTTTAAGAGCTGTTAACTTTCTTGCTTACTTCCCCCTAACTGCTTTGGATTTAATTTGCTAAGCTTGTGTGTGTGTGTGTGTGTGTGTGTGTGTGTGTGTGTGTGTGTGTGTGTGTGTGTGTGTGTGTGTGTGTGTGTGTGTGTGTTTTAAGTGGAAGTTTATATCGCTCCTTGTTCTTTTCATAAAAGTAAGCATTTTAATGCTATAAATTTCCTGCCATTGATTGCTTTAGCAGAATTCCATCAAATTTGGTATGTTACATTTTCATTTAGTTTAAAATATTTCTTATTCGCCTTGGAAATAAAGCAGGTTGCTTAATTTCCCAATGTTTGGGGAATGTTCCATATTTTTACTGGGGACTTTCCAGATATCTTTCACTTATTAATTCTAGTTTAATTATGTTATTATCTGTGAATATCCTTTGTGATATTTCTATTCTTTGACACTTATTAATCTTTAGTTATTGAGTCAAGTGTTCAATGAATATTAAGTGGGCCATGTTATTTAAGAGTATGTATCAGATCTTCTAAAAAGATATATATATACACACATATATATACTATATACTTTAAATATATATATATTTATATATATATATATATATAATTCTGACAGAAGAATGATAAGAATGAAGTTTTCATTAAAACATGAACTTTTAGAATTATAGTAACTGCAGTCAGTTACTATATGAATCCCTTTATGACTATGAACCCCTTTATGACTATGGTTAGACTAAATTGAATATTTTGGCATCTCTATTCAGGAAGGTAGTTTTTTTAGTGTTGGCCAGGGACAAGTCTTAAGTGATTATACTGTCAAACTGGCACTGTCTCCTCCGACTTTCCCCCCTAAAGCCTACTGACAGAGAAGTTTCTTAAATCACTACGTTCTACAGGGAAGAAATAATTGAGTTCCATACAACAAATATGTCACCTAGCAGATGTCTCTCTGCCTGAAATAAGTGTAGGCACCTGCCAGGTTCCATGTTAAACACAAGGGATGCTTTATTTCTGTAGGTGCATGTGTTCGCAGAGCTCTCCCCACAACTATCATGAGACTGAAATTATTGCTCCAACTCCCACTTTCATGACTATGTTACAACAACTTTAGAAGCATAATTTTAAAACTGTAATAGCTGAATAATTAAGCATTGAGTACTTAGCAACACTGTAATTAAAGAGCGATAGCTGCCCTTTCTCCTCTGTAATTATCTGTGTAAGAAGAAGGTTGATACCACTTAAAAGACATGCATGGTCTTCTCAAAGATATTGATGAGAAATTCTTAAACCATGAAAAGAAGTCCCTCTATTGCTTTATATAGTTAATATTCATACCAGAGAAGCAAATGTATGATAGAGGATGACCTGGGGTCTAATTTTAGTTCTGCTGATAAAGAGCTGGGGGCGTGTCTACCTGACGTGACACAGTCTGCAGCGCGGGCTCCCTGAGGACTGAGGCTGACAGGCCACCTGTTGCAGGTAGGCAACATAAAGATTTCTTGGTACCAAAGAGCAACAGCTCTACATGTCCGAGATTAGACGGAGGTCTGTCATCTGTCTCAGGGCCATTCATCCTGACCTGTCTCTCAAAGGTGTTCACATAGCATAGTAACTTCCAGGGATCACCCTCTTCTGATGCACTGTAATACTTGAGGAATTTACTGACATGTTTATGTTCTTATTTCCACCGTGATGAAAAGCAACATCTTATTAGCACGAGACATGACTGAATTATACACTAAGTTCACTCAACGGGACACCACGGCACCTATTTCAAAAGAAAGCATCCATCCACCCTCAAAAACAGGCCACGGTCAAACACACAGTGACTACTGCATGATTCCTTGTTTTCCATCTTTCTTTTATGTTCCTCGTGCTTTTTTCTGGCACTCGGAAAACAGAAAAGTAGAAGTAGACCCTGAAGGCTGAAACGTGTTCATCTGGAGAAGAAGGTAAAGCAGAGGCGTTCCCTCCGGAGTTACCCAAGGAATTGGAGTCAGGGGAGGAATAAGGCAAGACCAGGAGAGGGACGGGAAGCAGTGGTCTGCTGTTCACAGGAGACATCCACAAAGAGCAGGGTGGCGGCGGGGCGGCGGCTTGGTCTATGCGATGATTGGTAAAGGTTTGTGTAGCCTCTGGAGGTGTCGACTGAGGTTTATTTTCATGATTAGCTAGATCAATACATCAGTGCCTTCTTCCAGGGTTACCAGAGGGCAGAGAGAAATCCATACAGTAAATAAGCCAAAACAGTATCACCAAATCCAAACAGAGTACACACAGCCATGGAAATGAGGCAAGAAATAATCTGCAGCTAAGATTCCAAAATCTGCTCTTGGTATTAAGTGCAATTGGGATGCGGGGAGGAGGGCCTTCTGACATGACCCACCCGGGGCTCCGTCTTAATGAGCAGGTAGGCGTGGGAGGGGGCGGAAGGGCTGCCTGGAAAGTTTCTGTAAACAAATCATTCACGGTGAGTGACAAGCAGAATGAGCCTCATAAGGGCAACTTTGAACCAACAGAGAGAATTGGGTCTGATTAGCTTATAACTTTCAAAATACCGTTAAAAAAATCATACTCAAAGGGTTTCAGTGTTTTGGCCTGATTACTCAGAGTTGCTTAAAAAATAAGAGAAACTTCTAGTTACTGGATATGCATTTAAAGGCCAAAACTTATGGTGGTAACTATTTTTTTATTAGCTCTATTGAGTGTATTTTACAATTAAATGCACTCATATTAAATGTAGAGTGGGATGAGTTTCTAACAAACATCGGGTTGGCTGAAATGTTTGTTCAGTTTTTTTCCGTAAGGTGGCTCTAGTAGCACTCAGTTGTCTTTAAGTTAATTTGAAACAATTTTGTTCGATTGTATGTGACAGCTGTCATATCAGCGTGCATTTAAAAAAAGACATCAAAATTGGTGAATTTTTGTGTAGCCATTTAATATGGAAGATGAAAGAGAAGAGCAACATTTCCAGCATATTATGCTGTATTATCTCAAGAAAGGTAAAAATGGAACCGAAATGCAAAAAAAGATTTGTGCGGTGTATGGAGAAAGTGCCGTGACTGATCGAAGGTGTGAAAAGTGGTTTGTGAAGTTGCGTGCTGGAGATTTCTCACTGGATGATGCTCCACGGTTGGGTAAACCATTTGAAGTTGATAGCAATCAAATCGGGACATTAATTGAGAACAGTCAACATTATACCATGCGGGAGGCTGCCAACATACTTAAAATATCCAAATCAAGCGTTGAAAGTCATTTGCACCAGCTTGGTTATGTTAATCGCTTTGATGTTTGAGTCCCACATAAGTTAAGCGTATTTCCGCACGCAATTCTCTACTTAAACGTTCCGTTTTTAAAAAAATTGTGACGGGTGATGAAAAGTGGATATTGTGCGATAATGTGGAACAGAAGGGATCGTGGGGCAAGCGAAATGAACCACCACCACCACACCAAAGGCCAGTCTTCATCCAGAGAAGGTGATGTTGTGTATATGGTGGGATTAGAAGGGAGTTCTATTATGAGCTCCTTCTGGTAAATCAAAACGATTAATTCCAACAAGTACTGCTCCCAATTAGACCAACTGAAAGCAGCGCTCGACGAAAAGCATCCAGAATCAGTCAGCAGAAAACACGTCATCTTCCATCAGGATAACGCAAGACCGCATGTTTCTGTGATGACCAAGCAAATCCTGTTCCAGCTTGGCTGGGAAGCTCTGATTCATCCACCGTATTCACCAGACATTGCACATTGCACCTTTGGATTTCTATTTATTTAGGTCTTTACAAAATTGTCTTAATGGAAAAAAATGTCAATTCCCTGGAAGACTGTAAAAGGCACTGGAACAGTTCTTTGCTCAAAAAGATAAAAAGTTTTGAAAAGATGAAATTATGAAGTTGCCTGAAAAATGGCAGAAGGTAGTGGAATAAAAGGGTGAATACATTGTTCGATGAAGTTCTTGGTGAAAATGAAAAATGTGTCTTTTATTTTTACTTAAAAACACCGAAGGAACATTTTGGCCAACCCAGTATTACATAACCACAAATGAAAATATAAAACAGAAAGCTTCCATCGTGACCTTCGGGCCCTTTTCTCCTAGCCTTTAGGCAACCACAGATCTGCTTTGTGATACTGTACATTAGCTTTGCTTTTTCTAGAATTTCATATAAATGGAATCATGCAGTATGTTTTCTCTTGTGTCTGGCTTCTTTTACTCAGCATAAAATTTTGAGATCATCTAGGTTGATGTTTATCAGTTGTCTGTTTATTTTATTACAGAGCACTAGTAATTCAGTGTATAGAAAACCACGTACATACAATTCACCCTGCAGTGTTCTGAATTTTACCTATTACTTGTGCTTACCATATTCCATATCCTTAGCATATGAAAAAAAATTCCAAAGCCGACTCTTTTAATCCTGATCTTTAGTATGAAATATATTCTTAACTGTGATCCCAAATACTTGAATATACATATGTATAGGTGTCTGTGTGTATATAATATAAATTATGAACATAATCATATAAGCATGTACACAACGTATGAGTTTACATAATGGAAAAAAATTCCAAAGCAAGAGCAAGCTTCGCTATTTAAAGTCCTCTGCATTCTGATCTATGTCACATATAACAAACGATGATCAGAATACACTATATTGATTTCAAAACCCATTCATGGGTCAAGACGCACAGTTTGTCGAGGAAGAACTCAGAATATCTATTTTTTTTTTTTTTTTTTTTTTTGCGGTACGCGAGCCTCTCACTGTTGTGGCCTCTCCCGTTGCGGAGCACAGGCTCCGGACGCGCAGGCTCAGCGGCCATGGGTCACGGGCCCAGCCGCTCCGCGGCATGTGGGATCTTCCCGGACCGGGGCACGAACCCGTGTCCCCTGCATCGGCAGGCAGACTCTCAACCACTGCACCACCAGGGAAGCCCTAGAATATCTTGATTACCAGGTTGCCAACCTGTTACACAGGGTCTTGCTTTCCTGAGCTACTCAGGATTTGCCTCAGTAAAGGTACTAGATTCTTATGCTGTGGGGCTGAATCCTTGTTCTCTTCCTCACTGTCAGCTGACCCATCAGACCCTGGTCAGTAAGACCTTCCTTTCCCGACCCTCTGCCTTGGCTGGAGGGTCAGTTACAATTTTCTATTTAGGAAACTTTTTTGAGTTTATATTCTGATCTGAAACTATGTTCTATGCAGGTGAAGTGTCTGAACCCTAGGTGCATATGATAAATATTCATTTCTCCTTTCTAAGCAAACAGTGGTGGTTGCCCAATTAGATTCTACTTTATGCAATTTTCCAGTCTCTCTTCCTATATATTTGTGCATTTAAGCCTTATGTGATTCTATCAGTTTGCTGGACACGCTGTCTCTGCTTAGACTCCTAAGTCTAGTGAAATAAAAGAATGCATTACATTGTTAAAGATAAATATAAAGATTTATGATAGGTCCTTATTTTATGCATTAATTTTCCCAAGGCAAAGACCATGCAGTATTCACTTGTTCTCTGCTGTGAATCTGGGAGAAAGCATGACACACAAGAGGTACCTAGTTAATGCTGAGTGAATATATTTATCAAAGCTATTACCCTTTTATTTTCTGTCTACTGAAGCTCATTGAGGAAACAATCATGCAGAATGGGCTCTGGTAGAAAGCAGAGTCGCTGTCCTGAGCCAGTTTTGTTATCTTGGGCAAAGTCATTTCTGGGTCTCAGTTTTCTCCTCGATAAAGTGTGGGTAATAGTAGGATTCAGATATTGTGGTGATGATAACTTAATATATGTGAAACACTTAAGAAAATGTTTAGCAAATAACATATAAGTGTTAAGCGTTATTGTTATATGTTGTAGGAGAGCAGAGTATGCCACTCTAAATATGCCTCTTTGGCATAAGGATTATTTTGAGAAACAGCTGACTGGGGTCTGATGGGAGCAGCTCTGAAAACAGTAGAACTTACCTTTTGTAAGGGAAGTTTACATTCATAAAGGAACTCCTCATTTGTAAAGGTGTCTCCCGCTCTGTACCTGGAAGAGATGAGACTCCAATCATGGCTTAAATCTGCATAAAAAGCCTCACCCTTGTTTCCTGTGCTTTTTTCTGATCACCACAGAACCAGGCTCCCCAAGAACCCTCTTCTTTTGTTTTAGCTGAAGATGGTATTTAAACCCCAAATTCTAAGCCATCTCTTTGAGTTACTCTTCCCTGAGTTTCCCATGTATGTATGAGATGTACGTGTTAATAAACTTCTGTCTGTTTTTCTTTTGTTTATCTGTCCTTTATTACTGGGGCCCCAGCGGAGAACCTGGAAGAAGGGGAGAAGGAAAAGATTGCTTTCCTCCCCTACGAATCTTAACACTTATGCTTGGTGTTCAAGAATGCTACCCCAAAGGACTAAGAGAAAGAGAAAAAAATGTGTATTTTTAGTTCGTAACTTCCATTTCACACTTCTGTGGATTTATTCTTTGGTTCAAATCCTAATTCTTTTTTTTGTCGTTGTTTTTGTTTTGCCCTGGAGAAATAAGAAATTAATCACTAAACTGATTATTCCTTCTTACCTTGTTGTGAATTTTTCCATGTGAAGTATTTGTGTATAAACATTTTTATTATTATGTGTTGACAATAAATTGCTCTCTGGGGAAAAATTCCCTATCTCAGGAGTGAGGAGAGGTGTACCATTTTTCAGGTTTGGTCTTTTCTTGCATCTACACCCTGAAATGACTGTCACCCTGGCTTCCTGTCCACAGCCTCTTGTCACCTTTCCCTTTGGGGTTAACTGTGACACGGAGAAAAACGGGTCCTTTACGATGGTGAAGTCCTTGAAGTCAGAACAGACTCACTTATTTGTATGTATCTGTATGCAAGTGCCTCCCTACAGAAACAGTTCAACATATTTTTGTTAAAAGAAACATGAATTCGCTCTTGGAATGTGTTTTTTTTAAACAGAAACCTTACAGCCACCCTCTCTGCTTTCACACGTTCATCAGAAAAGATGACCGAGTGGCAGTGTGCACACACTAAGTGAAACCCCAAAGAAGACACGAGAGCTGAGGGGAACTAGAGCTTTCATGCGCTCATGGGGACAACCCCCGAGTCAGGCAGGGTCGGGTAACAAAAGTCTCAGGTGGATCAAAGTGAATTTCCGAGAGACTGACAGCAGCAGGCTGCGGAGGAGAGTGATGGAGGCTGGAGGCTGAAGGACGAGGCCCCCTGCCCCTCCTCTGTCTCAGGATCTGGCTTCAGGGCCCGGAGCTCCACGTCCTGCCCTCCTGGGGGCTGGCATCCCTCCCAACCAGCAGCGTGTTCAGCAGAGTTTGCTTTCTGCTTCTTCTTTAGCAACCTTTACAAGGATGTATGTTGTTTGTAAAGCCCTTGAGAGCTCTTTTATTTATTTATTTTTTTGTGGTACGCGGGCCTCTCACTGTTGTGGCCTCTCCCGTTGCGGTGCACAGGCTCCGGACGCGCAGGCTCAGCGGCCATGGCTCACAGGCCCAGCCGCTCCGCGGCATGCGGGATCCTCCCGGACCGGGGCACGAACCCATGTCCCCTGCATCGGCAGGCGGACTCTCAACCACTGCGTCACCAGGGAAGCCCAGAGAGCTCTTTGAGGTCATCTCTTCATCAGGGAAATAAAACATTTATGTTGATTTTTAACATATATATATATAATACACACACACACACACACACACACACACACACGGAAGCTCAGTTCAACCAAATGATGGGCTATTTATTTCCTAGGGATGCTATAACAAAGTGTCACAAACTGGGTAGCTTGAAAGGATACAAATTTATTCTCTCAGTTCTGGAGTCAGAAGCTCAGAATCAAGGTGTCTGTCGGCAGGGCCATGCTCCTTCTGAATGTTCAGGCAGAAGATCCCTCCTTCTTCTGGGAGCTTCCGCCAGCTCCAGGCTTTCCTCAGCCAATGGCCACACCCCTCCAGACTTTGGTCAGTGTTCACATGACCGTCTCCTCTTTTCCTCTGTATTTCCTGTGTCTCTTACAAGGTTACTTGTGACTGTGTCTAAAGTCCACTCAGATAATCCAAGATGACCATCTCAAGGTCCTTAACTTAATCACACTGCCAAAGACTATTTCCAATATGACCACATTCACAGGTTCCAGGGGTCGCGACATGAACCTGTCTTTAGGGACTATCATTCATTGCGCAAAGGAGTGGAATATAGAAAAGATGCTATTTTTATTTAAAAATGATGGTGATCAGGCTTCCCTGGTGGCGCAGTGGTTAAGAATCTGCCTTCCAATGCAGGGGACACGGGTTCGATCCCTGGCCCGGGAAGATCCCACATGCCGCAGAGCAACTAAGCCCGTGCGCCACAACTACTGAAGGCCACGCGCCTAGAGCCCATGCTGCAACAAGAGAAGCCATGACAATGAGAAGCCCGTGCACTGCAATGAAGCGTGGCCCCCGATCACTGCAACTAGAGAAAGCCTGCGCATGGCAATGAAGACCCAACACAGCCAAAAATAAATAAAACCAAATAAAATGTGGCGTCAACGGTCCTCCCCTCAACAGAGTTGTGGTGGGGATTATTGTGATATACATTAGCACAGCTTCATACTATGAAGATGTTATTGTTGTAACCTAAGAGCTCAAGGGAATGATTTTTAACCTGAAGAAATACTTCAATAATCTGTCAACTTTATTACAATTTCTCTTATGTTCCTTTATATTCTTCCTTTTGGTTTTTAAATTTTTTCTCATCATCCACGTTGTCTTTGTACATTTCCAACCCATCCACCCTGTGCATGATGTGCTAAGAAATGTGATGACATAAAATGAATGATTTTCTTTATTTTTATCTGTATTTTCTATTCAAGGAAATGGAGGCTCAGGCAAGGTTACAAAATACCCTATTCACAATAACAGTAAGTTGCAAAGCTGAGATTCAAATTGATTATCTCTGCACATCAGAAGATGCTCTTCTGTCCTATACTCTCAGGCCAGCATGCTCCCTCTCTGGCTTCCCGCCCCTGCTGGCACCATCCTGCCCTCCTTTCTGTGTGAGGACTTTGGAGAAAATCAGACTCTGGCTGACCTCAGGCTCCATGGTCTTATTCTGAAACTCTCAAAATCAGGCAACAAATGTCTCAGGTTTGATTACTAGCCAGTATGCTATACCCGGTCCTAAAGGAAAAGACTGATTGGATAGTATTAAAATTAAAAACTTCTCTTCACCAAAAGACACCATTAAAGAAGTGAAAAAGCAAGAACAGAGCAGAAGATAGTTGCAGCAAATGCAACGCCATTAGGGCATAAGTCCAGAATATAGAAGGACCTACAAATCAACCAGAACTCATCACCATCATCACCACCATCATCATTATCACCATCATCATTATCACCATCATCATCACTATCATCATCATCAACATCACCATCATCACCACCATCAATCATCATCATGACCATCATCACCAGCATCATCACTATCATCACCACCATCACCATTATCACCATCACCACCATCATCACTATCATCAGCAGCAGCACCAACATCATCATCACCATCACCACCATTATCATCACCACCACCACCACCATCACCATCACCATGATCACTATCATTGTCACCATGATGATCATCATTGCCATCACCATCATCATCACCATCATCATCATCACCATAATCATCGTCATAACCATCACCATCATCATCCTCACCTTCATCCTCATCACCATCATCACCATCATCACCAACATCATTATCATCATCAACATCACCATCATCACTATCATCATTGTCATAACCGTCACCATCATCACCATCATCACAATCACCATCATCATCAGCATGGTCATGCCTAGAAACAGGTATCTCACAGAAGGGGGATTCCAAACACACCACGCTGGAGAATCATGGTGCTCCTGAGTAACATCAGGACATTTTCTGGAATATTCCCAAGTAGGAAATGCACAAGTATATTCAGATGTTGAGTTAGTGTGGATGGGGCACAGTTTTCAGGCAACATTAGTATCTATTCTCTAAAAGAGTTTCATTAGAACAGTTCCTTCTGCATCTGACCCGACCAAGACTGACTTGGGGTATTTCTCCATGGGATGCAGTGCCTGTAGGACTTTATGTTAGACTCTAACTTCCCAAATGGAGGCTGCTGGGGAGGAGTGGTGTACAGTGCCTTAGAAGATCTTGTCATTTGTGAACAGAGAAGCATTTATCTGCATGGATTAAAGGGTTTGAGTTACTAAACTGATGAAAGGGAGAGATGGGAGGCAGCAGAAGGGAGAGAGAATGTATTTTTATGATGAACAGGCAACTAGTATATATTATTGCAGTTACTTTTAATGCAGTTGCACAGTGCCATTTTAGCATTAGATAAAAGGAATTATGGGATTACAAGGAAAGAAGATTCTAAGAAGTGGTGATCTTCTGAAGAACTACATCTGGAACCCAGACATGCTGCTAGTGGGGCATCTTCCATTTTCCATCCTCAGGTGGTTATGAGTTTACGTAGTGAGAGTTTCACTAAGTCCAATAGCTACCCTGGAAATACATTCACTTTTTTGGTGCTAATGCTTTATTCTCTGGGAACTTTGGAGAACACAGTGTGCTTAAAGGAACAACAAACTTCTGAAGAAAAGAGCAAAAGCAGAGTGTACTTTTTAAAAATAAGTTAAGGGCTCCCAGCGAGGACTAATGGCTTCTAACATTTGTTCATTCAGTGAATTAATTACCATGTGGGCACAGGAGGTCAGCACCGTCAGACTAATAAGGTGTCTCCTACTGGACATGGGCTGGCTGGTGGGTTTGGCTATGTAATTGCTCAGACATTGAGAGAAGGGAAAGAAAATATTCACAGAATCAACGATTTAATATTAGATTTTTTGGGAGATTGGGATTGACATATATACACTAATATGTATAAAATAGATAACTAATAAGAACCTGCTGTATAAAAAATAAATAAATAAAATTAGATTAAAAAATAAAAATTTTAAATAAAAATTACAAGTAAGAATATTAAAATATCTATCAACTAATAAAGAGACAGTATTATGTTATCATAACATTCAGGATATGAATATATAATGATGGAATAATACAGATAAAGATCCTTGGAGCACCTCCCCACTTCCATTCCCATGTCCTCCTCTCCAGTCATTTCCCAACTGAATTTTACAAGTAGGCTTCTAGTTTATAGTTAGTGGACCTTTTTAACATGGTGTTGATCTTTAATTTTTATTTGGATGTAATAAAGATGCATAAAGCTAAAACAAGAATTAAAAAATAATAGATTTTTCAATGTTTTCTCTTTACTGTGATAAGAACGTCGGAACATTTTAAATTACAAATTTTACAATGATGAATAACATCTTTAAAATAAAATGTACCTGTGTTGATAGCTTTTATTTGGGAGTAAACCTATACCATCAAATCAATTCTTGTTTTCTGTGTAAAAAAACTGAGCCACAGAGAAGGTAGCTGAGCTATAAGGACTAGGCCAGCTCTTGCCTGACAGAGCTGGGGCCTGGTGTGTGTCTTGTTTCCCAGTCCAATGTTCTGATGCGTTCACACTCATCAGATTCAGCGTCATTACAATTTGTTTTGTATTTAAAACCTGATGGCTTAGAAGTTGAGGTTGGAAAAGTGCTTTCAAGTACCTCAAGGTTGTGCATTTTTTCTAGCAGGCACATCACTAAACAGGCCTGACAGTAAAATGGGGGTAAGCCTTGGCCTGATGGCTTCTGCCCTCTCTTGACTCACTGACGTTACTGCGTATCCTGTGTTACGTGAAATACACACCCTTGTGTTCTAGATTTTACTGAGTCAAAAATCCCCTAGTAATCAGCATAATCAAATTATTGCAAGCCTATGAAATTAAGATTTCAAAAGATGAGAAGGTAATTGAAACGAAGCATCAAAATAATAATAATAATAAAGTTTTAATTTATGAATCAGACACTGTTCTCTGCACTTGCCCAGTCATCATCTAACCATTTCGCCAGCCACACAGGCCCGCACACTTGTTATCTCCACTTTATGGTTGGCGGCATTGAGGCACAGAGATGTAAATGCATCGTTTAAGGTCACACCTTCAGCCTTTGGTAGAGTCAGGTTTCTAAACAAGGATTCTGACCCCAGAGTCTGCTACAAGTACCTAAAAGCAACAAACCTGTCGCTCTTTGTTAAAATAAACCTGACTACACACAAAACAGAACTGGCTGAATCTGCAGCCTAAGAATCGATGCTGTGCCCTGCCCCCTCCCACAAACACACATACAGCACGCCCACCAGCGTCTGTTTATTCACCCTCAACTCCTTGTGGGAATGACTGATTGCTTTCCATTGCTGTTCTTTCAGCCCAATGCTCCAGCGTAAAGGTTTAAAAACAGTTTACTGAACAAGAGATGGAAAAATGTGTTGACAAAACTAAGTTATCAGTAAACATTTTGTATGAATAATAACCTCTGAAAAGTCTTCTAAAACTTAGAGCCGTGTATTAAAAACAAAACAAAACAAAACCTGTTCTCTTCTTCAGAACAATTTTCAATAGAAATGAAATGATTTTAGAATAATCATGACTTGCAAATTAAATGTAGTCACTCTCAAAGAAAAATTAACCTTTCTTTTTTCAAACTGACATCTGTTAATTTGGAATTTTATTCTAAAATAAAATGCCTTCTCTTTCCCTAAAGAACTGGGATACCTGAAGGAGCCACACGTGTGAAGCCGCTTTAGTTTTTACTTTTGGAAAACAAGCTCTTCTCTTGAATTAATTCACAAATGATTGCTTATCCTATGATGAATTCCGTGGAGGTAGATGACTTTGCCTCCACATTTAAAAAGTTGTTAAATAAATCCAACTGCATGCAGCATAAATTAAGTGAGAATTAACACTGTGGTGCACCATTCGGTCTGGTGTAGATGGGATTGTGTGTGATCACCCAGGAATACGTTACACCAAAGCATCGGCCCCATCAGGACATGACCAGTCTTCCCTGACCCGGGCAATCATTTGCATCCTCACAGGCTCAACGTTTGCACACAGGATATGGGACAATGGTCCCTCTGCTGATGCCTGGACGTCCACATGAGGATCAGGTGTTACCATATCTGGGAAGGGTTACTGGCTGGATTAATGACCAAATATTTATAGTAATTAAGCAATAAGAAATTAAACTTTGATCAGTAGTGGTATTATTTCCCTTTGCCTGAACTACTTCGACTCTATACTCAGAGGCAGGGTGACGTCTAGAGTATTTCCCTTAGCTACTTACGAGTTGTGCAGTCACCCCCAAGTGTGCTCAGCCCTGCGGCGGGAGCTCACAGGCCCTGCTCCTCTGCAGCCGAGCGTGGCTGTGATTTAGCACAAAACCCGCTAGCGTTGTTATGTTTCGACTCATCTGAGTATTTTGTTTGTACCTCTTTTTTGATATGAGACTTACTCAGCTTAGTACCTTGCTTGCCCTTCTTCCGAAACAGTAACACCAGACAGTTATCTGACAAGTCCCCTACAGCTGCCTAGACCACAGCCTCCAGAGTGAGGTCTGAGATGCCTGTAGGCTCAGCAGAGGGAAGTTACACTGCGAATAAGATGTGCTGGGTCACAGGGCGGGGGGCAGCCTGCTTCAGAACGTGCAGAAAACGATGGAGAACAAAACAGCACACCTGTTTGTCCCTCTTTTTGGATCCAAGACACACTCTACCTTATCTTAAGGAGCTCGCATGGTGGGCACCGTGTGCCCTGCCGGGCAGAATGATTCTGGAGCCTGGCCAGCCTCATGCTTGGCTCCCCGCCAGGCTCAGCCTAGGGCTGCATACCTGGAAGCTACGTTTCTTGCCTTAAAATGCTTTTGCCTTAAAATATTGATATTACTATTTCAGATGCAGCAGCCACATCACATTCAAAATTTCCTTTTACCTTAAAAAAAAGATACCGTAGTGATCAGTAGATGGCAAACTTGCTACACCTAAGTGCTGAGGTTTGGTTTTTCTCTTAGAAACTTTCTCATCGACTTTTTATTCTAAATATTACTGAAAGCTTCCTTAAATAACCAGTGTATTTACTTTATGGTAAAGCAGACCCCTCCCTCTGATAGTTGACGGATGCATCAAAGTTCCAGTCTTTTAAGATACTGTGGGCAAGGAAAATCCAATTCCCAGTTCATATAAACAAATGGCACGCTTTTAATTGACAAAGTCACTCCGTGTTTTAATCCTTATTAATTAACCCTTTCTCTCATTTCCTTTCGAAACACTCTCGGTAGTTACACACCATGTGACGCGAACACAAATGGTCACCAGAAACACAGCAAAGAGTAGCCCCATGCTTTCCTACGTGTGGGGCACTGTTTTTGTCACTGCTTTATTATACTGCAACCAAACATGAGGAGGAAATTAATATGTTGAGATCAGCTGAGTGAAAATAGCAAATAGGAATTCAAGAAAGACAAGGGGAATTAAATTCTTCAAAAAAAACAAATTAATCTGATTAAGAAAACTAAGAGGCCACCTGAAGACAAACACAACCTAATTGACTGGGATCAGAATTACCCTCTGGGGTTTGAGTTGTTTTCTACTTTGTAAGGCTTTTGACAACTGACAGTTTGACCTGAAAAGAAATTGTGACTTTAACTGATAGTAAATAGTAGTAATTTCCTGTAAATACTTCAGTGGGTCTTTAACACTAAACTTTATACTGCAAGGTCTAGATCACAGCAGAACAAGGGGGGACTGTAATGTGTATGGAAAACAATAAATGGCAGCTGAGAAATAGATAATTTCACGGACTCATGAGATAAGTAAGTATTCCCTTTTGTGGGATATTAAAGAACTAATCTGGTTGAAGATACGTATCTGGCTTATCTGTTTTAGAACCACCTGAAACACAGTGGCATGAAGCCACAACTCCCTTACTCTAGTCCCAACCCTGTGGGTCAGGAACGCAGGCGGGACACAAGGCTGTTCCAGCTCCCATGGACAGAGGTACGTGGAGGACCTGGCAGATCAGTCCTGGTCGCTGCCTGGTTCTTCTGTTTCCCATGTGGCATCTGTTGAGTCTGGAATGCTCAAAACAGCTACTCTGTGGTTTTGACTTGCATTTCCCTGGTGTTTAGTCTGTATACTGTTGGTGGGAAGTTAAAAAATGGTGCAGCTACTGGAAAACAGTATGGAGGTTCCTTTAAAAGTTAAAAATAGAACTAGCATGTTATCCAGCAATTCCACCTCTGGGTGTACATCCAAAGTAAATGAAATCTGGATCTTGAAGATGTATCTGCACCCCTGTGTTCACTGCAGCATTAATCACAGTAGCCAAGACATGGAAATAACACAAATGTCCATGGATAGATGAATGGATAAAGAAAATGTGGTTTATACATACGGTGGAGTACTATTCAGCCTTAAAAATACAAGGAGATTCTACCACTTGTGACAACATGGATGTACCTGGGGGACATAATGCTAAGTGAGGTAAGCCAGACACAGGACAAATACTGCGTGACCTCAGTCAACCTCGCAGAAGCTGAGAGTATGACAGCAGCTGGGGCCGGGAGGAGGGGAGGCGGGAGCGGTGTTCAGTAAAGGTTCAGGTGTGCAAGATAAGTGAACTGTGGGCTGCTACTCTACGACACAGTGCCTGTAATTCACAACAGGGTCCTGTCCGCTAAAAATCTGGTAGAGGGTAGATCTCACATTTAGTGTTCTTAAAACAACACCACAAAACAAACACAATAAACAAAGAGGCAAAAGGAAACCTCTGGAGGTGATGGATGTGTCTATTACTTTGACGGTGGTGATGGTTTTAAGTCTAAACTCATCAAATAAGATCAATTAAATATATGCAGTTTTGTTTATCAGTTATACCTCATTAAAGCTGCTTAAAAAAATTAGCTTTCTCAGTCACCTATCTGGTGCCTGGGCTCTCCGTGCGAATCCTCTGTGCTTTCTCACAGCCCGATGGTTTCTGGTTCGTGCACCTTCCATGGAGGCTGCCTCACCCAGAGCCAGTGCTTGCAGATTCTGGGAGGAAAGGTGTAGCTTCATATGGCCTAGCCTTGGGAGTCGCAGGATGGCCTGTCTGCCACAGGCAATTGGCAAAGGAAATCCCTAAGGCCAGCCCCAGCTCAAGCGGAGGAAATTTAGACCCCTCTTGTTAGTGGGAGAGGTGGCCAAGGATTTACAGCCATCTCGAATCTTCCAAAATAAGTATGGAAAAAGAAAATTCAATGAGTTCAGAGGGAGATTAGAATTTCAGAGTAGAGTTTCAACTTAAGGATTTCAGCAATGTGCTTTTATACATAAAATGGACAGAGTTTTCTGCCCCGCGGGTATTACAGCTGGTGGGTGGCTTCACCAGGAAGTGTTACTATCTCATTGGTATCAAAGTTTGCAGGTTCCAGTCACATGTCTGGCAGAAAGCACTCATCTCTTTCCTATCAGCCTTGTTTAACTTTCTCATTGATGGATAAAGAAAAAAACAATCTAATTCTACTCATTTCCTCTCGGTTACACTGCCTCCCAGGTTGTGAGAATTTCTGTTGTCCTTTTGCAAATTAAAATGAATGGTTAGGAAGTTCATGCGTATGATGCTACCACAAATACATGTTTGTTTCTATTCATTTATTTTAATAATAAGGATATTTTTATTACAATATAATTTGACTCCATCCTTAATTTATGAAACATGGGTCCTTTTGGGTAAGAACTGTCCATCACTAGTCTCAGCTCAAAGATCGATTAGACAAAAATCCATAGACTGGTCTGGAATGTGCTAGCTGTTTATAATTAATGGCCTTCAGAGTAGAAGTTGTTAAAGCAGAGTCTTACCTGTCTTCCTTTGTCTTAATCTAGAATGTGATCTGTTTTGAAACATCAGGCATATACTTGAGATGACATTTATATTTTATCCACTCTTTTTTTTCCCCATAAGTGAAGACTCAGCAATAACATTTTTCCTATCCAGTAAAATTTACATTCTTGTGATATTGATTTTCAGAGGATATTATTTTAAATGAAGTTGAGAATTTAACAGTTTCTTCTGATTGCAATTGACTGGCTGTCCTATATAGTTCCTTAGCATTTGAATATAATGGTCAATTTTGGTAAACTGCAAATAAAGAAAATGTCTTTTAAAATACATCAAAAAACATATATTCCTAAGGTATGGAGAGCTCATTTTAAACTCTGCTTTTGTATATTCCAAGACTGACGCACAGTGTGATTTAGGTGATGTACACGGGTGCGTTCAGCTGCTATAAGAATGCGTGTCCCTAACAGGACCGGCCTCCTGATGCAGGTCCAACGGAGGTTCCAACACACTTGCCGGCCCGTGAGAACAGGAACATTTAATTCTACTTCACCTGCACCAGCGACTTGTCAACTTCTGATCGTGGCCCAAAATACTGCCTCAACTTGTGAAGAAATAAGCGGTGTAAAGATATTTTTGTTGTACTAACTTGGAAATTAATGTTCTGGTATTAAGCTACTGATTTGGCCTGGAGAAGCCTCATGGATTTTTAAAAACTGGAATAATAAGGATTTTAATCAGCATCTATTGAGTGCTTACTGCATTCCATGCCTGGTGCTGAGAGGTTTATGTGTGTTTTCTCATTTCATCTACTTTACAACATTCTGAGTTCAAATTGGTTGTTAATCTAATTTTGCAGTTGAGAAAACATACCCACAGGAACCCGAGCTTGGATTTAAACTGAGCCTTCTCCGCTTCAAGTGTTCTTGCTGCTGGGATTTCCTGAAAAACGTTCGTAAGAGCCCTGCTCACTGCCAAATCCTCAGCTCTGCCAGAGGTACCTGGAACCGAGTGGTTAGAATTGGGCAGGAGAGAGCATGGGCTGGGGAGGTGGGTCTCACCGTCTTCACAGTTCCCCCACTCTGTACGTGCAGGGAGAAAATGTGCAGTACCTCGGTGCAGAATACCGGCGAAGGTTTCCAATGAAAACCAAGAATCTGAAAGCTCTGTCTCCATTTGCTTTTCTTTTTTTGATAATTTAAAGGCTCATTTAATTCTAATTTTTTAAACTAGTTTCATTTTCTCCTGCGTGATGGAAGCAGGGAAGGAGAAAATTTTTAGCTGGAAAGTGTTATTAATTTGGATATAGAAAAATGGAAACATAATATGTCTCCTCAACTCTAATATGTATGATCTATAAATAGGGAAACATCTATCGATTCTTGTTGCTATAGTAAGTAGGAATTTTCTTCAATATCTCTGGTTTTTTTTTTACACTGGATTCAGGTGCAATGGAAATTTTTACAGTATGACGAAACTGATCACGTCATTAGAAAAAGAAGTGATGCTCAACCCTCTTGCAATCTAACTCACTCACAGAGTCTGAGACTGCTCTGTGACTTCATTCATCCATTCTAAAATGTTATTGAATAGCTACCATCTGTCACACATATCGGTGAGTCCCGAGGCCACAGAAGTGAGCAAAGCTGACAAAGTAAAGTACCTCGGAGAAGCGATTACCCTCTGCCTTCACTGTGTCCTCGGAAGTCCGTCACCCTTCCTTCCCACCAGCTCAGAGCCAGGCAGGTGCAGCCTGGCAGCAGCAACATAACTGATACCCATTCATCTTGAAAGAAAAATAAGTTCTTGCTACATAAGTGTTTTCTTAATAGGAACCGGCTACAGACAACCATTCTGCCCAGGTGTGTCTGCAGTGGCACTGGTTAGATCAGTGCATATTAACAATGGAAAGATCCCTGGGGATTACTTCAGCCCAGCGTCCTTGATACAAAGTAAAGGAAACCAAACTAAAATTCGCAGAGCTGGCTAGTGGCAGGTGATGGCACCTGGGCTGGTGCTGTTTCTCAGATGCCGGCTGGCTGGCCTCCTTGAAAAACAAGGAGCAGAGGAGAGCAGGGGGCACGGCTGAACATCGGATCCGTGTCTCTGTTACTCTGTCCTAAATACTTCCACCTCTGCGCCAGGCTTGGGACCGGCGGCACATTTATGTTGCTCACATACTTTGAGCTCTGGATAAATCTGGGCACTGCAGTGAGAGCTGAATTTACCTCCAAGCCTCTTATGAGGCCTACTTGATAAATGAGCAACCGAGGCACTGGGCAAAATTAACTTTCCAAGGCACAGCCTGCGGTGGCCACAATTCCCACTGAGAACTAAGGGGTCTCTGCATTCAGCATCTAAACATTTCAGAACACGATCCTCTGGCTTCTCTTGGGGTCTCTTCCCACTCATGGAGCATTTTCACTGGGCTGGTAACACTCAACAGAAACCACTGCCATGTCGTCACCACCACATACACAAGGAGTGGCATCTTCCCCCCAACTGTTTCAGTGGGTGACTGAGGCTCCTTGGAGTTTATTTCAGAGTGCTATATGTGACCAACTGAAACACTGAAGAGGTGCACTAAATACTCATTTTGTAGAACATAAAGTTTAAAAGTACTTTTTATTTTTCTTATTTAAAGAGAATCTCTTTGTCCTTTTATGTGAGAAGACAATCTACAAAACTTATGTGCTTTTTCTCTAAACCTACAGAATTAAATCCCCAGTTCCTGATAAAAAATCTCTATGCCTAGCAACTTAGGCGAAGAAGCCCATTTGAAACCATTAACTTTGCCTGAAATAGGTGTGTTTAAGGAACAGTAGAATGGGTATCCTGAAGAAAAGCTAATGGTTATAGACTAAGAATTGATTTCAAATTTTTTCCCCTCATTTTGCATATTTTATGTATGTAATAAAATATATGAGATAGAATATATGCTTGAGAAATTTAGTTTCCCAAGATTTTAATTCTTACTACGAATGAGAAAAGAGCAATTGCTTTGATTATTTTTGGCTTCTTTTGTAAGATTGTCTTTCCTGAGTACTGATTCTTCCTTTCTGATTAACAAAGTCAAAAAGTTATATTAACACCTGGCTCAACTACAGAATTTTTCATGCAACATTTTAACATATAAAAACTCTCATGTTTTTGCTTTTTTTGTCATGTGAGTGAGATATATATTATACATATATATATATATATATATTTTTTTTTTTTCTTAACACTTCTAAAACTCTTAGGAAGTAGAGAGCAAAATTGACTGAAAATGGAGAAAGAGAGAGAGGGAGAGAAGAAAAGTGTTACCAACATTTGCCCTTTACAGAAACTGAAACTACACTTGGTCCTGGTTAATAGAAATGGTTAGTTGGAACAGGGTGGTGAAGACAGGCCTCTTAGAAGCACACAAGGCAGTTACCTTCATGTGAGGATACCAACATCTCTCAACCATAAACCGAAATCCAACCGTTTGTCTGAAAGTTTGCATTTTTGAAGTGAAAACGTTGTTGGGAAATGTAAGCTGATAAGCTAAGAATTTAGTATGGGGTTGGTTTATCAGATTCTCTTTGCTCCAATAGAGAAGCCAGTTAAGTAACAGTGTGCTTTTGTATGTTCATTTAAGCTCCATAAAGGAGGGAAATAGAGGTAATATTAACCTGCTTGTTGCCAAGTGGAGTTACTGTGCAGATAGTTGGATATCTGAGCTCAGAAAAAGAGCCATGGCTGGAGTTATAAGTGCTGGATTCTCAGCATGTGGGCGGCATTTAATGCCATGGAAATGGGTGAGATCACCAAGATGTGGATATCAGTAGAAGAGAGGAGAGTTCTGACAAGGCAACTCTGAGTAATGCAAATATTAGGAGATCAGAAAAGGAAAAATCTACCAATGTGGATTCAAACTGGAACCAGCATGCTTCGAGGAAAACGGAAGAATGCAGTCTTGAGAAAGCCAAGTGAAGAAAGTATTAGAATGAAAAGAGAGAGCAATGGAGACAGTTGATTCATGGTAAAAGGAGGTTACTGCCCTTGACCAACAGAAACATGAGCTTCAGGAATAGATGGAACTTTGTTCACACCCAGGGGAAGTCTAACAGGTCAGTGCGTCCTTCAGTCTACTCTTGATGGAGACTTGGATTGGTGATTTCTGTCTGGGTGCACCAACAGAGACTTTCTATCAACCATATGGTACATGGCTTTTTCACTGAACAAGAGAATGTTAAATGAGATTTCTCCCATTAACCATGTCATATTATATTGTAATTGTTTCTGACTTATTTCCCAGAGCATGGAAGTTCTTGAAGGGCACAGTCTCTGTGTTCCTTTTCTTAGCATTCCTACTGCGCTCCACCTACGATGTCGGACACACAGATGAGTCCACAAATGTGTGTTAAATCAGCTAATCACTCAGTTGATAAACTTAAGCCTAAAACAAGAGATACATCTTAAAACATTATCTCTTTAAGAGAAAAGGGTTGTTTCCAACAAGTACAGATTAATGGCTTAATGAAGAGAACCAACTCTTGTGCTATTTATTTCACTAATTCAAGGTAAAGAGTGTGGAGAAAGTGGACTTCAGCCTTTTTTGGCTTGAATTTATGTTATTGCTAATTGCAAATATAGACACTTAGAAAGATTGGCATTTCTCAGTAATTCAGAGAAGGAATGTCTCTCTGAGGTCACCTAGGCCAACTCCCAACTGGATACTCGGACATTTTAATAATTTCTACAAAAGTGAATCAGCCCAGCTGTGGGCC
Source organism: Delphinus delphis (assembly GCF_949987515.2). Classification (NCBI taxonomy): domain Eukaryota; kingdom Metazoa; phylum Chordata; class Mammalia; order Artiodactyla; family Delphinidae; genus Delphinus; species Delphinus delphis. Next base: position 25,538,182 of record NC_082703.1, read on the forward strand.
TCTATTCACACCACTTCCTTATGCACCTCATCTGGCTTTTAGGAAATTGTAACTTATTAGAAAGTCCTTAACAGTCTTAAACCAGTTCCTTCAGCCTTTTTTCTTTTTTTCTTTTTTTTGTGGTACGCCGGCTTCTCACTGCTGTGGCCTCTCCCATTGCAGAGCACAGGCTCCGGACGCGCAGGCTCAGCGGCCATGGCTCACGGGCCCAGCTGCTCCGCGGCATGTGGGATCCTCCTGGACCAGGGCACGAACCCGCGTCCCCTGCATCGGCAGGCGGACTCTCAACCATTGCGCCACCAGGGAAGCCCCCTTCAGCCTTTTAACTCCCTCAGCCCCTCAGACAGGTACAACCTTCAAGATGTTCACTTGAAGCCTTTAGTTTTTCTTCTGGGGTGATTTTGGCAAGAATCTTTCATTGCCAGCTTACATATCACATGCTGGACTCCTCGGTGTTTGTGAAGGTCTCCGACAGTCAGCAGGCATCCCTAATTTACCATCTCTGTCTGCAAGCACAGAAAGGATTCAAGCACATGAAATTTGAGTCATCCCAGCTCCATGGAAGCAGTTTAATAGCAGCTGGAATTCCAGACGGGGAAGAAGCTATGAGCTTCAGAACTTTTACTGAACACGGAGGGCTCAAGGAGAGATCTCACTTTAAAATGCTGGATGTCCTGGCTTCCGACAGCCCTGCTAGTCCTGATAGCAGAGAAACTGCCTGTGCAATCAGAAAACCTGCATGCGGTTTCCATGTTTTTCTCTTCAGACAACATGCTGGGTCTGAACAAATGCCCTGATTTCGTGTAGACGCATGGTTTAATGGGTTTTATTTCATTTTGTATCATAAATAGAAAGAAATTCAGAGATACAAGGTAGCCCATTAAGATACAGTGTAAGTCAGTACTTCTAGGAGACACTGCTCAATGCTTCTGAACAAACAGCTAATGTGGATGGCAGGCCAGGTAGAGAACACATGGTTGTTTTTTGAAGAGAAGCCTACAAATATGGCAGCTTACTTTTACAAAAAGGGCATGTTAAATTAATGTATTTGTTTAAATTTATGTCAAAGGAAAGTTAGAAAAAATATTCTAAAAAGAATACCTGATAGATAAACCCAAGCAATATTATATCTCAGGAAGTAGTGACTGTCTATTTAATGCTTCATATAGAATATCTGGCATGCCATGATTTTTATGTCTGCCTTAAGAGCCACACATTAGTCCATCAAGATAACCAACCGGCCATCTACTCCTTTCATTTACCTTCACACTCCACAAATCTGAGCTTTTAGATTATTTAAACTAATCTGGGGAAAACTGAGGATGATTAGAAATGGCACGTATGAAGACTGGGACTCACAGATGGGTGGGTTTAGATCTTCCTTCTGCTATTTCACCTTCATTTTAAAAGTGTATTTGTAATTTTTTTTTTTTTTTTTTTGTGGTACGCGGGCCTCTCACTGTTGTGGCCTCTTCCGTTGCGGAGCACAGGCTCTGGACGCGCAGGCTCAGCGGCCATGGCTCACGGGCCCAGCCGCTCCGCGGCATGTGGGATCCTCCCGGACCGGGGCACGAACCCGTGTCCCCTGCATCGGCAGGTGGACTCTCAACCACTGTGCCACAAGGGAAGCCCTATTTGTAATTTTTTATTCTGATATAATTTTAAATTCAGCATTGACATATATACACTAATATGCATAAAATAGATAACTAATAAGAACCTACTGTATTAAAAAAAATAAAATTAATTTAAAAAAAAAGTTACAGTAAAAAAAAAAAAAGTTACAGACTTTTAGGAGTCATGCTGGACTTGTGCTGTGAGCACTAACTGCTTTGGCTTCCCCAGACTTTCAGCTCTGCCTCTCAACCCTGGGGGACCACTGGGTTCCACTGGAGTTACCCTCCCTGCCCAGTGGCCTGGAAGCGGTCTCAGGTGGTCAGCTGTACCAAATAGAACGCTCACCTCACTTTCTTCCTCTTGTTTGTGACCTTGGGTGCCACTGTGTCATATATTTTGTCCAGTTTATTGTTTCTGATGGGAGGGTTAAATTTTTTCTGTATTACTCCATCTTGGCTGGAAGCTGAAGTTGGCTCTTATGTTTCAAACTTTAATTTTTCCACTCTGATACGAAAACAGATTACCAACTATTTCTAACATCCACGGCATTTTATGCTCCTTGTGTTTATGCTATCTCATCCTATAAATCAGTCCTTTAAAATTATTTTATTACCCCACTCTTCAACCATACCCACATGGCCTTTAGAACTTACACACTTCTTACTTCCCCAATACTCCTCTTCAAAGTCCTGATTTATCTTTTATATAATTTATCTGTTTCATTTGTAGGACAGTATTAGATTTTACTTGGCATGAGTCCACTTCTATTTAAATAATCTACACTTCACACGTATACTTGTCTGCCTCTGTATCATCTGTATCATTGTCTGTATTTATACATCAATCCTACGAATAGGCAAGTTTTTTCTAGATCATCATCCTTTCCCCCTCTTTCTCCTTTCTCTTCTATTCATGTTCTTTATTGTGCTACCTCTTCAGATTACATAACTCCCCCCCCCCACCCCACCAAGGACTTTTATTTGTCCTTGAGTATCTTCTTCATCTGGGCTGTGTTAAGGAATGATGTCGATGATATCTTGGCTGGGAACATAATTCAGGAACTGCGATTATTTTCTCTTGCTACTTTGCAGATTTTATTCCAATTTTTCTAGTTTCCAGTGTTGCAGATCATAGGATGGATGTTTGATTATTCTATTTGTAAACGTATGTGCTCTCTTCCTTTTCTGTCAAGTTCTTAACTGGGTGTCAGTGAAAGTTTTCAACTGCTATGCCCAAGCCATCTTCATATCAGAAACTTTTTGTTGCAATATGTATGACTTCTCTTTTATTGTTCATTTAAAAATGTTTTTGGAACTTTTATTATTTTCACAGTGACCCCGTTGGATCTGTCATGGATATCTATTCTATTTTCCTCATACCGGGTCCTTTTTATTTTAATTCTGTGCTTTTGGTTTTGAGACTTTTCTAAATTTTGGTCAATTAATTATATTTGAGCAACTAATTCTGATCTAAATAGTGGTTTTCTACTCTTAACTTATGGAATATTTGCAAATTACAACCTACAAGGTAATTAGTTTGGAAACTGTGTGATTGCAATTATAAAAAGTATTTTGTGTGCTGTCACTAAGTCTCTGTTTTCTTTTCTTTGTTGAAGATACATTCTCTGTTATCTGCCATGAGTTTTATTTTCTTTGGAATGTCCTAGTCATACTTTTTTTTTTTTTTTCTATTGCTCTTCCAACTGATGGCTTGTGACTGGGTTCCATTAAGGCCCTTTATTTTCCTCTGCCTATGCTTTGGGCTCAGATCTGACCAGTTTGGTGCCCTGGATGTTTGCACTCATGTAGGTGGAAGATGTGCAGCACCATCTGTCAGAAGTTTCCTAGCACACAATGCAGAAAAGTATTTAGGAGTCTGGAATTAACACAAGGAATTAACACAAGGAATTAACACAAGGCTTCCTAAATCTACATTACACACGACCCAGTTTGCTATTTCAAAAATGGTGAGAAGAACCATTTCTTCACTCAAGAAGCATAAAATATAAGGAAGTATTTGAAGGGAGAACAGATGAAATGAAAAACTGATTTGTGTGTGCATGTATAAGTGTACATTTGTACAAATATCTATAGACACATACATGCACACCCACACACACCTACACTCATCCATAATGAGCCGAAAGGAAAAGTCACATCCCTTACATCGTAAGTCAAAGTACTTACTACTGAACCAAATTTCCTCTATCTCCATTTTATGGAAAAAGTTAAGTAGTATCATCTGAAAAAATGTGTGAAATAAAATATTCTGCACTAGAGGTAGATTCTACTTGAACATGTACATAAAGAGAAACTATATCAGTGTGTTATTGCCTTTATAAACCAGTCGATGATTTACGGGTGCATCATAACATCACATTAGTCAAATAATAATTCCACAGACTTTTTTTTCTTTAAATATAAAGAAAATAAATGAAGAAAAATTAAATTATCATATAAGTAATGCTAGAGAACACTTTATATACTATATTTAGAATATAATAATAAACTCTGGAATACAAAGAACAATTTAGCAACTGTTGAATAATATATATATACACATATATGTATATATATAAATATTTTACTTAAGTAATGTCAGGAAACATATTTTTTAGTTGTTACTTGTGTGATTCAAGAATTAGCAAAAAAAGAAATATTTGAGTGTATTTTAAAAATAGATTCATTTTTCTAGAAAGAGTAATATTCTTTTATCAATCATTGGGAAAATCTCGGCAAAGCAGCTGTCATGGGCTGCCTGTGTCCCCCACAAATTCCTATGTCGAAGCCCTAACCCCCCGTGGGTCAGAATATGGTTGGAGTTGGAGATGAGGCCTTCAAAGAGGTGATCCTATGATCCTTCTAAACTCATTTAATAGAGCTAAGAGTATTTCTGTAGACTTTCTGGAAATTTCTATGTAGAAAATTAAGTTAAAAACATTCAGCCTAACACATCCTTAATTATATCTTACCATGCCATTAATTATGACCCATCTAGTTTTTTTTTTGCAGCTGCTGTTATTCGTATTAAGGAAGTTTCCTTCTATTCTTAACCTGCTGAGAGTTTTCTTTTTATTATCATGAATGGATTTTAATCTTGTCAATTACAGTTTGTGTAGCTATTGAAATGGTCATTTGGTTTTGCATCTTTGTTGATATGGTGAATTGCACTGTTTGAAATGTAAATGTTGAAGCAGTGCTGCATTCCTGCTATGAATCTCATGTAGTTATCCTTTTTATACATTGCTGGATTAAATTCTGTTGAGGAATTTTGAGTCAATGGTCATAAGGAATTCTGATCTATAGTCTTCCTATAAATTCTGTGTCTGGTTTTGGTGGTAGGACAGTGCTGGCCTCATAAAAGCACTGATATTTTTGACATTATTTTCTCTTTAAAGGTATCTTAGACTTCATCAATAAAATCTTTGGACCTGGAATTTTATTTTTAATGGATTTTTTTTTTTGCTGAAAATTCAATGATTTTAATAGATATAGGGCTATATAGGTTATCTACTTTTCTTGAGAGAAGTTTGGTTATATGTGTCTATCAAGGAATTGGTCCATTCTATCTAAGTTGTGGAATTTGTAGGCACAGAGTTACTATAGTTTTTACTATCCTTTTAAAGTCTGCAGGACTGGTAGTGATATTCCTATTGTGTCATGATATTGGTAATTTGTTTTTTCTCTCTTTAGTCTTTGTTAATATGGCTAAAGGTTTATCAATTTTATGGCTTTTTTCAAACAACGAGGTTTTTCATTGCTTTTTCTGTGTTTTCATCTTTTCCCAATGTGTTTACATTTTTTCCCAATGTCATTGCTTTCTGCTCAAACCTTAATTATTTCCTTCCACTGCTTGTGTTGGGTTTAATATGCCCTCCTTTGTCTAGTTTCTTTAGGTGGATGCTTGATAATTGATTTGAGAATTTTGTTCTCTTCTAATAAAGACATTTAATGCTATAAATTTCGCCACTGGTTAAGCAGTATCCTGCATATTTTGATATATTGTTTTTTTAACTTGTATTCAGTTCAAGATTATTTTTTCTGAGCTTTTCTCTTTGTCCCGTGAGATGTTTAAAATTGTGTGCTTACTTCCCAAATATCTGGGAATTGTTCAGATACTTAGCTCATTGATTTTTAGTTTAATTCCAGTATTGTTTGAGGACATGCTGTGTATGGGTTTTTCTTTTAAATTTTGTGAGTTGAGTTTTATGGTCCATGATATGGTCAGTCTTGAATATTTTATGTAAACTTGAAAACAACAGGAATTCCTGTTGTTGGATTGAGTGTTATATAGATGTCAATCAAGATAGTTGGCCGATGGCATCCTTAAGGTCCTCTCTCTCCTTGCTGACTCACAGCTCACTGTCTACCAATCATAGATAGGAATGCTGATGTCCTCACACTAAGTGGAGATTTGTCTATTTCTCCTTTCAGTTCCTTCCCTTTCTGCTTCAGGTGTTTAGAAACTCTGATGCCAGGAGATGCAAATTCAGGATCATTGTGTGTTCATGGAGAACTGCCTCCTTTCTTATGCAATTCCCACTTTGTTTCCAGTATTGCTCCTTGCTCTGATACCTGTTTTGTCTGACAATAATATAGTTATTCTAGCTTTCATTTGGTTAGTGTGTGCATGTTACATCTTGCTTCATGCTTTCACTTTTATCCCATCTCTTTATATTTAAAGTTGGCTTCTTGTAAGCAGCATAAAGTCTTTCTTTTTTCATCCAATCTGACTTGCTCCATTTTATTGATATGTTTATCCCATTCTCATGCAATGTGATTACTGAGGTGTTTGGATTAAAAACATTCCTCTCTCAGGCTGTTTTTCGTTGTTGTTTGATATCGTTCTCTCTCCTTTTTTTTCTCCTTCCCTGCTTCTTCTTATTTTAAATAATTATTTGTTTTGAATCCATTTTATCTCCTTGACAGACCTCCCTTATTTATTTATTTACTTTTTTCATTAGATCCCCTTGGGTTTACAACATACATCTTGAATTAATCAGAGTCTACCTTTTATTGCCAGAACTTTACATCATTTCCTTCCTTACATTATTTGATTTTCTCATACCGTCTACTTTTACATACGCCATAAACACATGACCTATTGCTACAATTTTTCGCTTGAGTGAGTTATCTTTTAGAGTATTTCAAACTATGGAAAATCCTAAATCTAATTTTACTTTTACTCATTCCATTTCCAAAGCTCTTCATTTCCTTGTGTAGATCCAAGTTTCAGAATGATATATTATTTCAGTCTAAAGAACTTCCTTTTACATTTCTTAAAAACTAGATCTCTTGGAAATTCATTCTGTCCTTTATTTCTCCATCATTTTTGAATGACCTTTGCTGGCTGCAGAATTTGGGGTTGACAGTTTTTATTCTTACAGTATTTTAAATATGCAACTCCTTGCATATAGGGTTTGTGATGTAAAATGCTCAGTAAACCTTATCCATTTTTTCCCTAAATGTAGGATTTCTCTTTTTCTCTGGTGGCTTTCAAGATTTCCGTGTCAGATAGCTCCAAATGTGTGTGACAGCTGAGTCTGCTCCTCATAATTTCTTTGTTGCTTGGAAGTGGGTTGATTTTTCTAGCGGTTTCATATGCCTCACAATTTTTTTGTTGTTCAAAGCCAGACATGTTGTATAGAACAATAATGACCAAGGTAAACAGTCTTTATGTCTGGAGATGGACATCATTTTCCTTTGCTGGGGCTTTAGTGTGGGATTTGCTTTAATCTAGCTTGGTGTGCGTTTGAGATTTGTTGTTGCTATGGTTACTCTCAGTGTCCCACAGCTTTCAAAATCTTATTGCTATAAGGAGTGTCCAGGGTCAGGGTGGCTGCCAGAGCAAGGTCCTACTTAGTTCCAAGCTTTGTGTCTTCACTTTGTCTTATCCTGAGAAAGGGTCCCCCTGCAAGCTCTTGTTTCCTTCCTGTCCCACTTACGGTGGTCTACTGTTATCACTCGTTATTCACATCTATGTAAGGACAGAGGCACATCAGAGATAAGAAGCTTAATTCTCCAGGTTGAAAATAAGGAAAGAGATTTCTATCCCCTCCTTTATTCTCAGAGCATTTATTTTAGAAACTGGTAATTGTGTTTGTAAGTACTCTATCCTCTCTTTTATATATACATATTTTTTTTAACTTAATACCTCTATCTACTTTTCTACCTATCTCTCAATGTGTAACATGAATCCTCTTGAGTATTAGATCAGGCTGTTTTCAACTTCGTGGCCCAGGAATACCTTTACCAGGCACCCGGGGGCCAGCTCTTTGAAACATATGCATCAGGGGAGGTAGAGCCCCATCTCCCAGGCTCCGTGAGGGCAGGAGCCTCATCTGAGTAGGCGGCTTGCTGCAAGTTGCAGAACTACCTCCTGTCATAAAGATGAGAACAGTTCGTCTTTCCTCTGGATAAAGTGGATCAGCAAACAAGAGGGTCACCCCAATGACCAGGTGTGCTGGGGATGAACTATGTGTGACAAATGATCCTCACGTCCTCTTGCTTGTGGATGAGCTGTTGCTCATCTTGAGAGCAGGCATGTAATGGCTCTGTCGGGCCATGTGAAAGGTGGGCTTTCCTTCTGTCTGCAGACTCTTAGTGCATTGCCTGTGGTGCCCACCACGTTCTGGCTTGCTATATGACTTAGTAATACAATGAATTTGCTTCTTTCTCTTCTATACGTTTGTGGAGAGGTTTCTGGGTTGGAAGAAGATTTTGTGTTTAAGTATATTTCCCCAGCACCAGCTCCTCCCCTATGTCTGCACCAAAATGGACAACACTTAGGCTCTTTCAGCTGTTTTGTTAGTCGTCACCTTGGGTTTTGTGGAGGAAGAACCAGTAGGATGTTCTCTTGATTGAACCCAAGTCAGGCTCTTCTGAGCCATTTTCTCGACTGGGCCTCCACCTTGGGTCCTGTCCTTGGTCCACTTGGTCCACTTTTAGCAAGAAACCTGCTGACTCAGGTTCGCAAAAACTCAATATTGAGAGTGGTTCCTCCACTCTCAATATTTGATCAAATTCTCATCCCCATCCTTGGCATCTGATCACTTGCCTGCCTTCAGCAAGATCCCCCTCAGACCAGGTTGGTTTGGCCAGAACCCCGACCCCTGATGTTTCTCCTAGAGATTTTCCATCCGGGACCTGCTCTGCTCCTGGGCTGTAGCTCTGCTTGTCCTTCTCATGTTCAGAGTTGAGCCCAGTCTCTCTGTCCTTCAAGACTCGTCTTGAGTGAGGTCCTCCTTACCGTCTCTAACAAGTGTCGGGAACAGAGTTACAGACTCCAGTGATTTCTGTGGTCCAGGTACTTCACACTATGCCCCGTCAGCACTTCTGGCTGAATTGTCCTTGCTAGCATCTGGCTAATCCTGTCCCAGGTGGGTACAACTTTAAATCTCCTTTCTCCCTGCAGACCCAGCCTCTCGCTAAATTTTGAACCAGTTGATTGCTCTGTGCCTTCAACTCTCTAATGTGTTGGAAAAAATCATGAATTTGAAGTTAGTCAGGGCTTTTTCTTCGTAACTATATGAGCAATGCTACTTGGAGTTGGCTACATGCTGGGCAGGATTCTGCAAGGGCAATATTTACTTTTATGAAAAGTAGTCAATATTCTAACAGAAGTATTTAGTTTCAGCATAAAAAATTGTGACAGAACTTAGGAATAGTAACAAGTCAGTCCGCAGCCTTTATCAGAGAAAACAGATGTAATTAATGTCAAATTAATGATGATGATTTCTTCAAGTTACAACTTTTTTCTGTTCATCCATCATTATTAAAAGCCACCTACAAATCATATTTTTCTCTTTCTTAAATAGTATAACGGTCTTTAACTCATTTTAAAATTTTCTGAATAGGTGGTTGTCATTAGGTAATGTGAGGCTAATCATTTTTAGCTCTGCAGTTTTCTCTTTCCTACATTAACGTAGCCTTCCATTTCCCCCTTTATTGTTGAAAAGTTATTAATGAAGTAAAGTATGCTCTCTACTTGTATCAGCAGCCTGTCCGCTGAGATTTTTAACTTCAACAAGTTGCCTGGAATTTATATTTATTTATGTAAAATGTTTTTGGTCTCTTTTGATCATAGTTCCTTCTTTCTTTGTGTTATGACATCCCTCTCTTATTTCTTTAAACATTTTAAATGATTATATAATATTCAATATCTGAGGGTCTTTTTGATATTCTGCTTGCTCTCACACCTGAGCCTTGTTTCTTCATATATTTCATAACTGCTTTGTAAGAATCTCGTGAGGCCTGATTTGTGCACATCATCTATTCCAAGAAAATCTGCTTTTGCCTTGGCTAGGTGTCCAGGGATGCAACCAACCTGGGCCCACTGGAGTTTAGGATTGCTAGGGGGTTCCTGGACCATGTGGAGCCTACCCCGGTCGTAGTGGAGGACTGGACGGGGACCATGAAGTAGTCAGGGATGATTTTGTGTGACCTGGAGCATGGTCCAGAGAGAACGAGTTCTTGTTGCCATTTTTTAGGCAAGAATTGCTCTAGAAAGTTCTCACATAGAATGTACAGTCCTTCTGAGGCCCTGGCTTTATTTTGGCATCTCAGTTCCAATTTTTCTAGCTTGTTGTGGCCCCAAGTGTCATAAGTCATAAAATCAAGCTTTCGTCCCCAGAGGTCGAGCATGGCTTGGCAGTGTCAGCCTACGAAGGTAACCTGATGTCGAGGGGCTGGACTCCATTCACTGAGTGGCCCTTGTGGGTTCTCTTTCCTTTTCCTTTTCGCATGATGCCAGCTCTTCAATTACCAGGACTGTGCTGAAAACTAGATTCCTGCAAGTGGTGAATGACCCCTGTGTTGTCATCTTCTCCACCTCTGTTTGGCCTCTGCCTCCCTGCAGCTGTCCTTAGCAAGAGTTAACCTCACGGACAGGGCTTCCTCCTTGGAAGTGTCCCTGCCGGCCACGTCCTCAGACCCTACGCTCGCAGTAATATTTGTTTCGCCTCCCAAATTTTCTCTTCCACTGAATGGGCTCTCCTTTACTCCCAACTTCCTAATTACAGACACTCCCCAGTACTGCTCTCCATCACTCCACATGACCCTTCCTGGAAGAACCCAACTTTCTCCTGATTCAGCTCCAGCACTGCCTGCATCAAGCAGCTGTTCTCCTAGTCCGTGCCACCACGACGGACCATACTGCCACCATACTCTCAGCTGCTCCAGCCTCAAAATTTCAGTCACCTTCGACTCCATGTGTCACATCTGGACACAATCACATATATCTCGGATTTCTCTTTACAATTTTAAGTATTAAGTTGGCCTCTCATTTCTTACACTCAAAACTCTTTCCAAACTCTAGCCATCTAAAGTGAGGGTAACTGCAGCACTCTTGTAACCCTAGCATGTTTATTCAGTTCTGATGACCACTACAAATTCATTTTCTTTAAACGGTTTTCATTAAATCACTACCCTGCCACAGGGTTTTTAAGTCTAATTGTTTAATTACAATTGAAGGTAAGCCTTCCACTCCTGGGATTTTTGATATCCCACAATCTCTCCCATTTTATGTATACAATTTTGTATCCAATTTCTTTCCAAAAGATACCTTCTCTTTATTAGGGTTAATTCCTGTCTTGTGTAACACACGTTAATTCTTGCCCCCTTTTCCCTTTCATGTTGTTTCTTCAGGTAGAACGTCATGACCTTTTGAAATTACACATTCCTCAAAGCGTATGCTTTGGAAGGATGCATTCAGTTGCATCCTTCCCAGAAAGCCTTTTATGATCATTCTGGTTTTCATGGAGTTATTTCTACTCTAAACTCCTAGACACTACATATTTAAAAATTTTTTTATTGAAGTATAGTTGATTTACAATGTTACAGGTATACAGCAAAGTGATTCTTTTTCAGATTCTTTTCCATTATAGGTTATTATAAGATATTGAATATACTTCCCTGTGCTATACAGTAGGTCCTTGTTGTTTATCTATTTTACATATAGTAGTCTGTACCTGTAACCTACATATTTTAATTGTTACTATTTTATGTGTACTCATTCTGTTCCCCAAAGAAGAATTTTTTAAGTCCCAGAGGGCAAAGCTGTTAATGTGAACTGAATTACTATACATGAAGTTGATTTGCTTCCATGTACTAAAAAAATTGGGGAGTGCAATAATAAATGATCTGTTATTACTTTTCTTAAGAAACTTGAAATTCTGTATCTTCTACCTATCTGGGCAGTTTGGAACATATCAAATTGTCACTTATAAATGTGTCTATTAATTGAATAGTTGTGGCTTCCCACAACTATTCCCATGTGTGAATATGTTAATTTTTATAGATTATGTCCTTAGGCTAAAGCAAAGGGATGCCTTCTTTGGGTGAGAAATTACATTGGGTGATTTCTAATGACAGAATGATTTCAGACTTTTAGGTTTTTTACTCCACGAACAATGAATTTTTAATCATTTTCCTTATTATAAATATTAATTTGCTGGTACAGATTAAAAACAAGTATACTGACAAAAACTAATAAAAGTTTTATTCATACATTTGTCATGATGCAAAAACATCCATATTATTTATTTGCCCCAAGGGTAGCAATTTTTATGTTTTAGTAAGAGCTAAAAAAGTAAAACTTTCCATGACCCGTTATAATGATAGCAGGTCTGCATTGGTTTTACTTGAAAATTATATACATGCATATATACACACACAAATACACACAAACACACATGATGCACACAAATATGCACATATATATATACACATACATAAACACATACACTTATACACACATACACACCTACATACACACATATATGCATGTACGCACATATGGACATATACACACATACATACATATACACAAATACATATAAATAATTTTGTATACATACATATGAATAACTAATATTAATTTCAAGCCGATTAAAACTTTATTTTATCGACAGCAGAGATATCAAGCATTTTAAGGTAGATACTCTCTCTGAGACTGTTGCTAAAGCAAAAATTGCTTTTCATCATATTTCTCGCTAAGGTAGTGATAGTGTTTTCTGGACATTAATATTTGTTTTTTCCTTATTTGTACTCATTAGTTGTTCTATTTGTATTTTCCTTAAAATGACTAAAGGAATGGTAAGTTTTCTCTAGAGACAATCAGTTCATTCCTATAAATGAAGATGAAAGTGCCATAAAAGTGCTATTTTCCTGCAATTCTATTGAATGTTTAATTGCATTTTAAATCATATTTGTCTAAAAATAATGCTGGATATGCAAAAAGTTAGAAAGCAGAAGGTCTTCATGTGCAAAGTAGTAAATAAAATTTCAGACTAAGGAGAAAGAAAAACATGAGAAAAAAGCAAAACAAAGTATGAAAACAACATGGATAATTTGATTAAAGTGGGAGCCTCTGGGATCCACGTCAGGCAAGGAAATAAACGTTACAGGTGATCAACAGTCAAATGATCAAATCGATACACCATAAAACAAAATGGGTCAGAATAGGGAAATAGATGTTTAACTAAATTAGAAAAATAAATAACCTGACGAAGAACAATTCAATACATTTCTATAAATAAAATTTTGAAATAGATATTTATATATTATTGAGATGGCAATGTAAACTTTACCTTTAGTGAGAAAAAATGTTGTTTTACTGAAAATAATCCTAAATCAATTACAGATGACGCTTAACTTTAAAACTTTTCATTTCATACCTTAAAGATATATTCTTATATTCTCAGTTGTATAGCAAGCTTCAATTGTGTAGCAAGAAATCTTAACAGAACTTCTAACAAGGCTTCAACTTTACAGATGCATAAATGCATTACTGTTTTTGATTTTTAATTATACTTTTGAAATACAGACTAGTAATGGTATGCTAGTTTCCAGGTTTATTTCTTTAAAGTAACTGGATTTTACTCATTCTGTAAGTAGGAATGCATGGTGAATGACTGCATGGAAAAATATTTAAATTATTTTACAGAAGTCTGGATTTGCTCACCTACCATATAAAATTAATGTCTCACAAGTTCTTTATGTATCAGTGTATTTGGAACTAGTGTCATTGACATAATTGTTTAGTTACTTTATGCTACCTTATTTCTTCTTTTCCTCCATTGTCTATTGAATCAATTTGAAAATGGATTTTTATCTTTGTATCTCATACTTGACTTCATGTATTCATTTATTCATATGTTCATTTAACAAATATTTAGTGAGCACATTTTATATACAGAATGTTTTAACTTCTGGGGATATAAAGTAGTAATACAAACAACAGGCAAACAAAAGCAGAAAAAAAGACTCTACCCATTAAATTTACTTACAATTATATATTATTCTGCTTTTGGCAAGATATATATATATATAATCCGGTTATTTATTTTAATCAGATTGTGTTGATTATGGATATAAAAATGACTAAGCTATGGAGATTGATATGTTTAACCTGATACACCTTCAGCCAAGCTAACAACTGCTTGAGTTATTAAATGGCAAGATTCTTTTCCAGGAAATATATAAATATATATTTTCTCTGGAAACTATATGTAATGGACTTGAAGAAACGGGGAGGGGGAAGGGTAAGCTGGGATGAAGTGAGAGAGTGGCATGGACTTATATACACTACCAAACATAAAACAGATAGCTAGTGGGAAGCAGCCACATAGCACAGGGAGATCAGCTCGGTGCTTTGTGACCACCTAGGGAGGGTGGGATAGGGAGGGTGGGAGGGAGACGCAAGAGGGAGGAGATATGGGGATATATGTATATGTATAGCTGATTCACTTTGTTATACAGCAGAAACTAACACACCATTGTAAAGCAATTATACTCCAATAAAGATGTTAAAAAATAATTCAACTTAAATATATATTTGGCCATATCATTTAAAATCCTTTTCACGTTTAAATATTTGGCAGAGAGAGTGTCAAACTCTTCTTAACCAGCGCCTCCCCCCTCCTCGCTCCCACCCACCCTGCCCTTGGCTCTCTTGCACAGCGAACCGTACCCCTGACGGTTTCGGTCCCCTCCTGCCCTCTTCTCCGCTGTGACTCTGAGGGTCATGCCTGGATACCTCTCCCCTCTCTCTCCCCTCTCTCCAGCTACCACCTCCTCTGCATCTTATCTCTCAGCTCAGACACCTCTCCCCGGACTCCCACAGGCTGGATCAGGTGCTGCTCTGGGCTCCCGGAGCGCCCACGCCAGCGCTACCCTTTGGATCGGGATCCGATTCTACAAGGAGACTCTAGTTTTCTTTAGGACAGAGATGCACCTTATTCACTTTCCCATCTCCAGAATTCAGCAGAGTCTGGCACTCAGGAGGCAGATCTGTACACCCAGGGGGTCCAGCCCTCAGGAAGGTCCCATGCTTAACGATCTGTTCTCACTGTACTGAAATTCGCATTGTTTCTAATTTTTGTTTTTTTTCTCATTTTTTTATTGTGGTAAAATACACATAACCTAAAATTTACTACCTTAGCCATTTTTAAGTGTACAGTTCAGTGGCATTAGGTACATTCTCTGGCTTTAAATATCTGGAATGCATTGATTGTTCTGGAAGGGAGGAAGAAAACCGCATAAACCCACAAAGACTGAAAGTCACCCTGTGGAGGACCTTACATTACTTACTTGAAAACACAC
Organism: Delphinus delphis; assembly: GCF_949987515.2. Taxonomy (NCBI): domain Eukaryota; kingdom Metazoa; phylum Chordata; class Mammalia; order Artiodactyla; family Delphinidae; genus Delphinus; species Delphinus delphis. The sequence goes on from NC_082703.1 coordinate 25,553,400, forward strand.
AGCATATCTTTTAAATTGTTTCCAGTATAAGTTGAATATATCAGGACACATCTTCAATTAATTAATTTTCTCAATATATTGTGATCAGAATAATAGAGGTTTTAGAAAAATGTTCCATGTTACATACTTTTGATAATGAGAAATTTAAAATCAGTTTCCTTTATATAAAATTCAGTGATAAAAATCAGTTTTAGAATTTATTAATAATTTCCAACTTTTCTTTAAATAAGGCATTTCTATTGCTTATTATTCATGAGATTGTGATGTGAAAATTAGAATATGACATTAGTAATTTATATACGTTACTCTTTTAAAAATGACCTTCTTTTATCTTAACGTTTCTGACTTTACAATTCTAGCTGCTTTTTTCCTTTCAATATACTTCCCACCTGCAATCAAAAGGAAAAAAAGGAAGAAGATAAAATGTGTTATAATTAATGAAGCCATTCCTTCTTGGCATTATCATTTGCAAATTTAATATGTGAGCTGTTTTACTTCTAATATTTAAAAATTGTATTTATTACTTAGAAGTAAAACTAATTCATGAGTGACACTTCCTCTTTTTTCATAAATTGTACATACAACTTAATACAGTATTTCTTCTTTCCTCTAACTACCTGGTAGGTCACTTATTTCTGAGCAATTAACTTAAAGGGAATAATGACTGTACTTTCCCTAATAAAACCCAGTCCTATACCATTTATCACGAAGTTAACAGAAAGGTTAAAGATATTCCAGAGTGGGTGTGGATTTGGGTAATTCATTAAAAACTTTCTAATTAGGTGATTGAATTTTTATTCAATTTTTAAGGATTGACGGATGGGAAAATGAAAGGAAAAGACAGCAATAATTCAGTTCTTTCGCTTATAGTACAGAATTGGTCTTTCATAGCTTTTATAAATTTAGAACTAGGCATATTCTCATCAGCAGTTAGCTACATCTGTGTTTTGTATGTACGTATGCGTACACACGTGTCCTTGAAGAATCAAAACTCAGTAGGCAGGAAAGAGCCTGCAGCAGGTTGTGCTGTCACGGGGAAGCATCTAACATTATTCAACTAACAGACCCCAGAAAACCAAGCTAGGTAACTTAGCTGACTAGTTTTGAACGCTTTCAGTAGCATCTTTTTTCTAACTACATTTTACATACTGTGCAAATAGGTAAAATGTTAGCTGTATCAGAGCTGCTTTGGTTGAAGGGCCCACTGTTTCTCCCAACCCCTCTCAAATGTGCACCCAGCTTGAAGCTCCCCCCCTTCCCGTCCTCATGCCTTCTGAGGACTCTGAGGAGTTTCTTGTGCAACTAGAGATTTTGCAGAACTTGGTGTGAAAATCGTAGGTATGAAAATTCTTGATGTGTCTCATAGCCTAACATGGTTTGAATGTTGCTATTTTGAACTTACTATTGTTGCTTTTCAAATTTGCCAATTTTTAATTTTATTTTTTATTTTATATTTGTATATAAAATAAGAAGAAGCTCCAGACAAAATATCCCTCTTTGACGACCTCAGAAAGGTTACAGTCGGGCTGCACATAAATCCGGGATTTACTGTTTATTTACCATGTGCCAGGTACTGTGCTGTAATCAGAGTATTCACACACACTCAATATGGGGACCTGCGCCACTTCTCAGGAAGCAACTTAATGAGAGGCTAGATCAGAACCCTCATGTGGACAGGCAATAAATCAGGAGGGCTGGTTCTGGTTGATACTGTGTTCCTAACTAGTTGTGTAATGTACAATGTAGATTCTCTAAGCTACTGCTGACTCTCACCCATCTTTTTCTTATTCAAGAGAGATGTGCTTCTTTTTCTACATTCACCTAGGAAATTACAGTAAAATATTCCCCAGGTGAACGGTTTCTAGGAAGTGCGGTTTAGGAGACAAGCTGCACGGACTGGAATGGTGCTTGGCTCTGCTGCTCACTAGCTTGGTGACTGTGGGTGAAGGACGCATTCTGTCCCTTGGTTCCATAATTTGTAAATGGGGACAGCAATGTCACCTACCTCAGAGCACTATCTGTTATATGGTGGCTTCCAATAAAACTACTACAGTTCTCTTTAGTAATGTTTCTTATTAAAATCATTCTTTCTTGCCACACCGTAATGTGTAAGAGAACTTGTATTTATTTTTCACTACTAAGTTCTCAAAGCATAGCACAGCATTTATCACAAAGTTTAGCAATTCATAATTATTCGCTGAATAAACAGATGAACAGATGGATGGACTGAATGGAAGGATGGAAGGATGAATAGATGGATAGATGGTCGGATGGATGATGGAGGAAGGAAGGACAGATGAAAGGACAGATGGATGGACAGATAAATGTATCTGTAAAATTTAAATAATATTCCTCGCATCACAGAATAATTATGAGGATTAAATGAAGTTTATATATAGAGTGCCTCACATCTGACCAAGCCAGTAAATTATATGCATGTTTATCACAATACTTTTTATAGTATTAATCTGGACCTTCATTTTTTATTAGTGACTGTGTCTACATCACTGACTAAACTGAACTCCTCAAAGGTCTGGGCTCTGTGGTTAATATTCTCCATCCTAAGCCCTGTAACCACAGCTAAGATCCCATCTGCCTCAATATAGCCGTATTTCATCAATGAGTCAAATGTTAGGTGCTGGGATTTGGTTCTTCCAGGACAGCTGAATGCTATTCTGTGACACTGACTTTATCTGATGACCACTTCTGAACACCTACTACGTACTTATCACTGTGCTTATATCCAGGTACAAAAATAATCCAGACACACAGACATGGTTCCTGGCTTGGTGGAGCTTACATTTCAACAGAGGAGATAGATTAACACACGTAATTTCAACATAATGTCACAAATCAACAGACAGCATATGTGCGTATCTCTTCTGCTACTGCTCACTAAATAATTCCTCTAATATACGAATCAGGAATAAGTATCTCTGTAATAGGATGTGACTTTTGGTTGTCCGTAGTCATGAGTCTGAATATTTCTAGATAGCAGCCGTTTGGAAAGTCTATTAACCTTGTATTTTATCCTGATCCTCTTCTATTCAATTAGTCGTTCATACGAAACATTTAATGAATTATTATATTGTCAACACGTTTTGTTACGAGGTGTGGCTGATGGAGTGGTGTCAGCCCTCCTGATATTATTTCATAGGCAGTAGTGAAGACAGCGTGGTTTGGGGTCCGGAAGCCCTGGGTCAAAACTTACTGCCGCCATCTAGCGGGTGTTCTACCTTGGGTGAGTTAGTTATGCTTTCTAGAATGTTTTGATGTTCTCATTTGTTAAATGAAAGTTATCATGCTTAACTTTTGGGATGGTTACTAGAATTAGAGGTGGTGTAAATGTAGAGTTTCCAGCAGAATGCTTCACTTAGAGAATATAGTAAACAGCACCCATTCTAACTGCAAATAACAGTCTAGTTAAGATGAGTGAATAAAATGCCTTGCATTTCCTTGTTTTTGGATATTTTTGTTTATATACCTTAAAATTTATGCAAGTCAAAGGTCGAGGAGGAAGCAGAGGTTGCTTAGAAAACTTAGATTTCCATGTGAATGTCTTACATTCCAGTTTCCTCCTTTTACACTTATGAAAACAGATCATCCATGTTTATCTTCCAGTAACAGAATATAATAGTCTATCCAAAAACTCCACAATTTCTTTTCTCAAGAGTTAAAATGTTTAAGAAATGTTTGCTTATGCTAAAATAAAATTTGCCTTCCAGTAACTTTCAATATTTTGCTTATTGGGCTGTTTATTCATTTAGAAATAAACCCGGGAATGTCATTCTATTTTTCTTTTATACAAATACGTAAAGATGAAAATCATGACCACACCATAATGTTCTATTTCCAAGCTAAACACTGCTGCTTCGTCATTTCTTTCTTCTTTACGTATTTTCTACTCTGATGAGGACTTTAGAAATAAACCTAATAATCTATATATGATTCATCTAAGTCTCAGGGTAATACTCACCTTTTTCTCTCTTTTAGGCTACTATAGCTCACTATCTGTACCCTAAGGTCACCTTAGGTCTTTTGGAAGCAAGACAACACTTAACTAAAATCTTAAGTCTTTTATCATATAAGCTACAAGATGCAATTCACACATTTTTTTCTATCTTGAAAAATTTAAACTTAGTTATGCAGATACTACACTTACCCTTGATAATTTTCACCTGGCTGAGCCTGAGATATCTTCTCATACGGTGAAAATATTTTATCTACTAAATGGAAACATCTGAAAGGCTTTAAATTAAAAATGTTAAGGTAATTTCTACTGCATTTTCCTTCCTAAAGAGGAATTTAAAACCATGAAAATAGAGATAGACACTAAAACTACCTCTTTAAAATACCTAGAAAAGAGAGAACCCAAAGCCACAGACCATAAGGAGCAGAGCTCCGGGTAAAGAAGAAAATACAACTCAGAAAGCAGAGTTTCCCAGAGGAGGTGGTGCGGCCCTCTGGTGCCTAAGGACACCTCGCTTAGAAAACCTTGACGTGGAGCCAGAGGACATATGTAAGGAACGTGAAGGGGAAGGAATGTAAAGGAAGAAAGAGGGGGAAAGTGATTGAAAGAGAACAATAAATAAGAAAGATACATGAAGGGACCCGACTATAGGAATAACTGGAGAGCTGGAAGATGGAACTTGCTAAAGGAAACCCAAACATAGTTTATGACCAGAAATAAGGAAACACAACTGAAGTAAAAGAGGCTGTACATCGGGTCCAATGTTGGCCTCCATTGTGACAGGCTGGGCACTCAGCTGTGACACTTCTACTTGGTGATTAGAGGCATTAATTACACAGATTAGGAAAGACACTAGTGTACTGGCTTGTTCTATAGTTTCGAAGGGTACCACCATCAATTAGAGGCTGACAAAAACGTGTCTGCGTCAGACTGTTCTTTTAATTGCTCTGACTCTGCCATCTAGCGGGGACTATGCTCACTTGTCGCTGGAAGTTCGTTTTTGCAGCTCAGCAGAGGCTATTGCTGGGTGATCCCATCATTCCCATTCGACTGAGAAATTCATTTCAATACCAGAATTCCTAATGTGTCCGCTGGCTTGCAGGGAACAGGCACAGCAACCTTAGGGCGTGCTGACACTTCCCTCAGTGCCTCCGTAGCCTCCAGACAACCCAGGGGACGTGATTATGGGGAGGGGGCAGGTATCACAGCAAATCTACCCTATCATTCCCTTCTCAAGTCTTTCAATTCCTTTTTCTACAGTATATCAAGGGAGATCTTAATTCGACTTAATTTGATTTAATGTAGGTCACACTGAGCACAATTTTCAATCACTCACCAGGTAAATTTTAGAGCCACTACAAGCTGTTCAAGCAACCACCTCAAATTTAGAATCTCTTGGCAGTGTGTGAGTGCAAATATATTTACTTTAATCTAAGATCACTGGTTTTCCTCCTCTATTCATCTTAATTCATCATCTGACACAGATTTCCTCTGTTTTTATTAATGCTAATTGCAAAGTTAGTTTTAGATGTCAGGTACCTTTTCTAGTAAAGAACTCTAGCTATGAGTCTCGAAACAGAGACCTCAGAGATGGCACAGACTGCTCCTGGGAGAACAGTCATCCCTTTCCAGGCTAGTGCTCCAGCGGAGACTGTTACAGGGCTGCTGGGTCAGGAAAAGGCTGACAGTCTCACGATGTGAAGAGAGGTTCCACAGTACTCCAGGTATTGAAGAGTACTCAGTGTATAAAATGGAATTTGCACAAATCTTACCATTCCAATTTCTAGGATCCCATTTTTTAACAACTAGTGTCACACAGTAGCTTAAGAGACAAGGCAAAGTTATAAATCTACCCTGCCTTGCAATTTACCTGTGGGGTCTGGTTCAGAATTTTATTCAGAAATCTTTGTTACATAGCTATAAAAGATAAATAGTAATTTAACATAGAAGTGTCTGGTTCTTTATCCATGGCTAGAGTTGAATAAAAAGCTCTTTTTATTCTCTTTCTGCAATTTTCCCTGGAACAAGAAGTATTCAGTAGACTCCACAGTGCTTATCCATTAATTTTTGTATTATTGCCAATATTAGCAATAAAAACAACCATTACAACAGCCACTCAGTCTCTCAAAGGCAATTCTTTGAACACACGAAACCAAGTAACAATTTAACAATCTGACATCAGAGTGCATGCCATATATCACCACGTCCCACTTCATTTCCCCCTGACAATGAGGTCACTATTCCCATCAAAGAGAATCAGATGAGAAATCCAATTCCAAATTTCCATCTACGCTAGGAAGAATAAATGTCCCCCAAAGATTCCCACACCCTAGTTCCCGGGCAGCAGAACTTCGCCAACGTGGTTAAGACTAAGGCCCTTGAGTTGGGGAGATTATCTTAGATTATCTAGATGGTCCAATATTTTCACAGGAATTTTTAAAAGTGGAAGAGAAGGCAAAAGAGTGGGTCAGAGCAATGAGATGGAAGAAAGGAGGGCAGTGATCGTGTGTGAGGACTTGAGACCATGCTGCCACTTTGAAGATGGAAGAAGGGGTCATGAGTCAAGGATTGGCCTCAAGAACCTGAAAGGACCCTCAGCTGACAGCCAGCAAGGAAAGGAGCATCTCAGTCCCACAACTGCAATGAACTGAAATCTGCTGACAACTCCTTGAGTAAGGACGTGATCCTCCTGAAGAACCTCGAATAAGGAACGCAGCCTTCATTTTAGCCTGGTGAGACCGTGCCGCGCTTTTGACTTCCAGAACTATAAGGTGATAAATGTGTGTTCTTTAAGCCTCCACGTTGCGAGGACTTGTTACGGCAGCAATAGATGAATGCACCATGTCTGGGGTTTCCCTAGAAATCACTTACTGTACCACAAACAGTATCAGTCAATACCCAGTGAGAATCATAGAAGTAAACCTATGAGTTTTATTTTAGGGAATCAGGGGATTTGCAACCCTCAGAGGAGCTGGGAACACGAAGGCCAAGGAATCTATCTTTATTGATGTCTGGCTGAGGCTGAAGCAGTGGCTCCCAAGAGCTTGTGGGGAGCCACTGTAAAGTACAAGAATCTCAGTGAAGCTCCAACAACCACCTCAACCTCAATAATTTTACCGGGAGTGAATCTCCCGTCTGCGAATGCATCCAGCTGCAATTCCCCGGGGAGGGTAATAACCTCCCTTCCTGTCTGCATTCTAAATGCACACAAGTGCTTCCTGCAGACTAATCCAAAACCACAGAGATGAAAGGGACCTGGAACTGGAGCTCCTGGCTTGTCCCCCACAAGGCAGAGATGACCCTTCATATACCTGATTGGCAGCAGGCAAGCTGCGTGGCCTGCTAGAACCCAGCAAGTACCAAAGTCATGAGTTCTCTTGTTCAGGAACATGGTGGGTTGGAAGTATGGCTCTAACACTTAGAAGCTCTGCAAACTTTTCCAAAATCTATCAACCACAAGAGTAGCTTCAGTATATTACTGGGAGTTCTAAATATAAGAATGAAAATACAAAACACAGATCATAAAACTTGTAAGTCACTTGAAGAAATACAGATCTTCAAACATACATGCAAACTAAGGAAACAGAAACGATATCACCAAGTATGTGGGGGGAAAACACAATTAAATTCCACTCCTACATATTTACCCAAGAGAAATAAAGACGTATCTACAAAAAATGACATTTACAAGAATTTTCACAGTGACATTATTTAAAATATTCAAAAATTGGGAACAACTTAAGTGTCTATTCATTGGAGAAAGGCTAAACAAATCTGCTGTATTTATGCAGTGGATTGCTATTCAGCAATTTAAAAAGGAATAACCTGTGAATATGTACAACAACGTGGATAGTTCTCACAAACATCATGTTAAGGAAAAGAATCCAGGCACAACAAGATATACACTGTATAGGAAGTCTACAACAGGCAGAAGTAACCTCCCAGGAGAAAATCTGAAAGTGGCTGCCTGTGTATATTGAGGACTGACTGGCAGCAGCAGGAGGAAACTGTCTGGGGTCTTGAAAATATTTTGTCTTGATTTACGTGGAAATCTCATGTTGACAAAACTGTCAACAAAATGTAACTCAATACTTCATATCACTTTATTGTTTGTAAATTATGCTTCAATGAAATAGCATCATAAAGTTTAACTTATAGGCTGGAAGAACACAGAACAATCTTATCTGCTATAGAAATGCTTATGAATGAAGTTAAGTGACCTAGCTTAGAGTTAATTAAAACAAAATATAACAGAAACCACTTCTATACTCTATATGAAGGAAAAATTTAAATAACTGATATACATGTTGTTTTTATATATATATATATATATGGAATGTAGAGTATAAGCAAATATATTTGAAGAGATATAGAAAGTTTATTGTAGTTTTTGAAGAGCAAAAGATTAAAAAAAATCAGCTAGCATAAGAATGATCAAGTAAATTATGGTACTTTCACATGCTGAATAGAAATGTTTAAAAAAGGGATATCTCTTTATGATTATATGCAAGGATCCAAGACAGGTTGTTTCATGAATAAAGCAAGTCACCAAAAGCGTTTTACATAATGCCTCCTCTTATGTTAAAACATATATGCATAATAATGAAACACATGAAAAATAACTAAAATAAAAAATAAGGTTATACTAGAAACTTTATTTTAATCTAAGTTATTGAGACTTGAGCCCAGCAAGAAAGTGCAGGGAGAAAAAGCTTCTATCATCAAAGAAATCTGACAAGCATCATGCTTCAGCTGTGTCCCTAACTGATACTGACTAGTAGGTCTTGCTAAGCAGGGTGTGTGCAGCAGTCTTTTACATACCATCAACTAGACTGAAATCAGTTTATTAATTAGAAGTCAGGCACAACTTTGCATGAAAAAGGTTGTTCAGCAAAGACTTAATCTATTTTTGGAAACATTAAACTCTTTATTTTCCTTCTCCAAATTCCCTGGTAAATTCTAGATAAAATAAGGTTACATTAGATTGGTAATGCTGAAACAAAGTAGGTTTAATAACGGCAGACATTTTACTGAATCTATCAAGCTATTTACCATAATTACTTTCTTTTATCAAACGCTTGCAAGGCAACATTTCTCCCCTAGTGGATTTTGGATTTTGCTAAAATTCGGAATTCAACTCTCTACTCTATTTTTTCCTCCTTAGGAGAGCAGAGAAATGACTGGTAACACCCTTGGGTCACATTTTTTTCCTGAATTTTGGGGGGGGGGCGTGTTCCATAGGTGCAGTTATAAAATGAAGTAAAACATAAATTGCCAAGTACATAATTATTCAACAAGGCATTCTCCCCAGCCCTGGGGAGTAGCAGCAGCTTTATCCTGTGGCTAAAACCTCAAGTTTCCCTTCAAGTACCATGCAGTCATTTTCCATCACTTTATGTAGTCATACCCATGAAGTTTGTTATTTTATAACAAGAGACGAAAGCAGTTGTTTCATTTGTTTGCTTTTGTTTGGCTGGGAAAGTAAGGAATGACAGCACAGAGGTCGGTCATTGCCAGAATTCAGTCTATTTCCTAGTGATGAGTTTGAAGTCTTAAAAATGGAGGAGTGAAGAGATTAACCAAAAATACTACTAGAGAATCATTGTAAGACTCTGGACCCCAAATCAGCTACTTTGTAGTGGAATCCTCAAAGTGCTTTGCAAAGTCGTGAAGAAGAACTCAGAATGAGCCATGGCTGCACACGGAGGACCCATCAGGAATAAGGATGTTGGTGATCTCATGACTGGAAAGGACAGCACACAAAGAAGGATGTAAACGAGGTCAAACTGCTGAAGTTCCGAGGAAACGATGACAGCGTGGTACCTTTTGGGGACTTACAAATATACCTGGGGTCAGTTTGTAGAAGACCAGGAGGAAATAATTGTGAAATAAATTCTATTTATTGGGGAAATAAATGTGACTTTTGTAACCAGAATTTAGTTGCTCTTAATATTTCCCTACCACTGTCCTTGGCAAGGTTATCAACGACCAGTTGGTAAATCCAATAAGCAATCCTCAAGCCTCACCCTAAGAGACAACTCAGCAGTATTTCTCCTGGTGAGTCCTGCTCTCATACTGAACACTGCTTCACTTGCATCCCAGATCCGCACAGTATCTAGTGTCCTCTCTACCTTATTTAGTTGCTCCATGCAGGTCTCCTTTGCAGACTTTTCCTTATGCTCCTATCCTTAGGGCTCACTGTTTGAATCTCTGCTTTTATGTGTTCCTCCTCATTCTGTAGATGGTCTCAACTACTCTTGTGGTTTTGAATGCCACTGATGTGCTGAGGAAACACAGGATTATAATTGTAACCCAACTGTTCCCTGCAATTCCAGCTCATAAGTCCAGCTGCCTATGAGGCAGCTCCACTGGATGTCTAACAGCCATCTCAGGACCTGCAGCTCTTCTCCCAACTCCCCACTTACATCTCTCATTTTCACCCACCTCTCTTCCTCAGACTTTCTCAAGTCAGTAAATCTCAACTCTAAACTTCCCATAGGTCAGGAAGTCACCCTGTTGAAACTTAACAAGGGGCCATGTTGAAGCTTACTTCACATATTGTCAGTTTCGATTCTCTTTCCAATCTTCTACAGTGGCCAACAAACCATGCCGGATCTGCCTCCCTGCCATTGCCTTTCCGACCTCTTCCACTCTCACCCCTTCCCTCTCTCTTTCCCCAGCTCCAGAGGAGCCCAATGAGCCCGTCCACCTGCCACAGCCTCTGGCAATTGCTGCTTCCCCTAGGTATCTACGTGACTTAGTTGTTACAGACCTGAGGCTACTAATTGTATTTGTTGTCTTTGTTGTATAACACATTATCCAAAACTTGAATGACTTAAAGCAGACAAAAAATCTTATTTCACAGATTCTGTGGGACAGGAATCCAAGCACGTCTTAATTGGGGGCTTCCAGCTCTACTTTTTTCATAGAGTCTCAGCTACATTACTGGCTGGGGTTTCAGTCTCATCTGAAGACTCAACTAGGGGAGGATCGGCTTGCAAGTTCACTCATGTGGTTGCTGTCTGGTCTCCGAAGAACCACCTTGCGGGAGCTGCTAACTTACTCGTGTGTGCCTCTGAACAAGGCCACCTTCCCCAGAGAGGAAGCAAGAGAAGGCCCAAAATGGAAGGCGTCACTTTCTACAAGTTAGTCTCAAGTGACACCCCATCACTGTCATATTCTATTTGCTAGAAGTGAGTCAAAATCCAGTCTACAGAGAAATGGAGGGGATTATATGAGAATATGATTACAAGGACACAGGGATCTTTGGGGACCATCTCAGAGACTGCCCACCATGCTAGACAGTGAATAAATGTGGACAAAGTCTATTTAAAATAGAATAGACATACCTCAGCAGCCTTCTTTCTGCTTTGTTTTTTCTCCATCTCACTTTTTAAAATCTTTTTATTACTTTAAAATTTTACTACTAGAATATAAGCTCCATGAGAGTAGGGGTTTTCACCTCTCTTACTGCTGTATACTTAGATATCTGACAAATATCTATTGAATCTTCTGAGTCTTTGTTGACTACTTAAGATTTGTTTCAATGCTATGACTTAATTAAACAGACTGCTCACTTGTCAGTCAGCCCTAGTTTTTAGAAAATGCTTTCTATTATTGAATGGAAATCTATCTTGTTAAAAAAAAAAAGAAAAGAGAAGGCAGTGAGTTAGTCTGTTGTGGGTGCTCTAACAGGATACCATAGACTGGGGGGCTTATAAACAAATATTTATTTCTCACAGTTCTACGGGCTGGAAGTCCAAGACCAAGGCACCATCCTGGTCACGTTCTGGTGAGGGCCCAGTTCCCGGTTCACAGACAGCCAGGCCCTCTGCTTTCTGTGCCCTCACATGGCAGGAATGGCAAGCGAGCTAGCTCTCTGAGGTCTCTTCCATGAGGACACTAACCTATTCATGGGGCCTCCACCCTTGTGACCCCATCAACTCCCAAAGGGCCCACCTTCTGACACCAACAGCTTAGGGTTTAGAATTTCAACATATGAATTTTGGGCGAAACAAAGTTTCAGTCCATAACAGGCAGTGCGATAAGGATTTATGAGGTTACATGTAAACGAATACGGTTGCCACAAAGAGGGAGGATTGATTAGTAGGATCAGGGTGGGATGAATGTCAGGCTGTGACAGCAACAGAGAATAGAGGACCTTTGGACTTGAAGGACAGGCAGTTTCGAGATATAGAAGATGGGGAGCAGAGAAAGTAATGAGCAAAGTCATGGAGCATAAAAGAGTGTATATCTCTGTATCTATCACCTATCTATCGTAAAGAGAATGCAAGGTACATGGTGAAACTAGAGAGTATATGGAGAGTAATAATAGGAGATTGGGCTGGAAAGGAAGGCTGCACCAGTCCCCGAAGGAGAGAACAGGCCACGAGAAAGATATTTTGACCTCACATGTAGGTAAGATCTTCTTAATACTAGACCGTCCAGCCACTCAAAATAGTGAGTTTGCCAAGACAAAAGATGGCTTTATTACATCTCACTATCAGAAGATGTAATAAAATGTTACATATAATATATGTAATAATACTTTATTAATATTTTTAAAAAGTATATTTTTTTGGCTGTGCCACATGGCTTGCAGGATCTTAGTTCCCCGACCAGGGATCGAACCCAGGTCCATGGCAGTGAAAGTGTTGAGTCCTAACCACTGGACCACCAGGAAATTCCCTTAAAAAGTATTCTTAATTCTATCATTCAAGGTTCATCTAGTTGCCAACATAAAGAACCGGTATCATGCTTCATTTCCATTCTTTCTGGACCTTTATTCATACAAAGTTAAGAATAACATGAGATATTTAGTACTGCAAAACATTATGCATCCTCTATGTGCAACTAAATGAGAATACACACTAATTCATGATTACGTCTGTGAGCACACACTGGAATAAAAAATGCAGAGATAACAAACGCTCAGCAAGATGATCAGGGAATGGCGCTTGTTATGTGATTATATGTTGCATTTGCGCTCTCTGAAAGGAACAATCTGCCTTAATTAAATTGCCTTTCTTTCACTTGAACATTCCTGCTGCTCACATCACTCCCACACCCAACATCCATCTCAGACAATGTTCCAGGAGAATCCACACACCTGCACAGCACTTGGACAACATAATCTTTTGTTTCAAAGACACAGGGAAAATGATGGGAGAAGCATTTCTTTGGGGCCTGAGGAGTGCTGGCCATGAGACTGGCTGTTTCCTGGTTCCATGATTCCTGGAGGCAGTGGGATAGAACCAAGAAACAGACTCTAAATGACAGAAGGTCCACGGGTTCTGTAAAGCACTTGCGTGTTGGGGTAAGTGCTGGAGTTCTTATACGTGGTGGCCTGTACAACCCGAGGTCCAAGGCAGTGGTTCTTTTTGCCTGGGATTAAGAGTATTTCCAAATAGAAACAGTCTCCATTCTATAAGCTCTGTAATTGTTTCCCTTTTAGAAAAAAAAAAACACAAAAAATCATCCTCAAATTCTACCAAAATTTTCTCTAATTCTAAGGCTTCCACAGTTCTTCCCTAGGGAAGCTACAGTGGATTGCTTGCTTACTTTCCTGATTTCTCTGTCTAGCATATATTCCACTATTCATCACATTGGCCACTCCCTTACTTGTATGCCTAGCCACTTACCATGTTCCTTCCCTGACAAATTTTAACTCTCAAGGAATCAATGCAGATGCTACTTTCAAATTAGCCTGCACCTGGTCATTTAGGCCTTCTTAGCCAACCCTTCTGTGTGGGAGCCACAAAAATATTCCTTGTCTTCAACCTCACTTCGCACAGGGAGAGGGACCTCACCAGAGCAGTGCCAGGCTGAGGACTTGATCCGGGACTTTCCAGCATCCAGAACTGTGAGGAATACACTTCTGTGGTTGTAAGCTGCTAGATCTGCAGTCATTAGTTATCGCAGCCTGCATGGACCAAGCTGGACTCTCCTCGATGCTCCTCCTTCCTCCTCTTCACAGGTGAGCTGCTGCAAGCAGAGGTCTGAGCACCTGCCGCCATCGCCCGGCCATGTCTTTGGTTTCCACCCCAACAGTCCAGTTCTCTTTCTCAACAAGGTCACAAATGACTTCCTCATTTATAGATCTAGTAAGCATTTCTCAGTTGTTATCTTAGTGATTGTCCCAATGAACGGAAGTCCCGACTGCACCGAGGCTGACAATTCCTCTGCTCTTCTGAGAGGGGGCGCTCCAGGGCATCACAATGTCCAGCACTCTGGGCTTCTTCCACCTTCCCAGATGCTCCTTTTTCCTCAGAACAGGGGATTTTCTCTTCTGGTCCTTGCATTGTGTCACACACTCTTAAAACTATACTCTTGGGTCTTCCCTGGTGGCACAGTGGTTGAGAGTCCGCCTGCCGATGCAGGGGACACGGGTTCGTGCCCCGGTCCGGGAAGATCCCACATGCCGCGGAGCGGCTGGGCCCGTGAGCCATGGCCGCTGAGCCTGTGCATCCGGAGCCTGTGCTCCGCAACGGGAGAGGCCCACGTACCGCAAAAAAACAAAAACAAAAACATTCAAGGTAAAGCAGATAGGAAAACATTTTAAACGATCAACTGTAGATACATCATAACTTATGCTGTTAGAAAACATACATTAAGAACAAGAATTGATTAGGAAAAACATTTGGCAACAAAATGTATTGTTTCCAGGAGAAAGCAGAAAATCAAAACAATATTTGACTTCAAATATTTTTATTTGTAAGTATTTTGCATTTGATTTGTGTTACCAACACCCTAAGTAATTTTCTAATGTAAAGACAAGTTTGAAAATGTACATTATTACATAGGAAGGGAGCTTTAAAAAGATATGGAACAATCCTTAGAGGAGGATGACATGGAATAGTTATTTGACACTATACAGATTAGCACTCTGTCCATTTTATCCATATATATTATTTACAAGGTGCCCAAAATAGAAGTATTAAATTAGGTTAGTGATTATTTGTTTTAATATTTTGCATTTATTTAATTAAAAAGTAGCTGCATTAGATGTCTTTGTATGTGTTTAGATACATTTGCACATCTGCATGTGTCTGGTATAAACAGTAAATTCCTGCCACAAACCTGAATAAAAGTGGAGTGTCAAGGCTCCACTTTTTAAATAGGAAGAACCTGAGGCTTGGAGAGAATATGGTGCCACAGAACGAAGATTCCAGTCGAGGTCTGTGGGACTCCAGTCTACTAAACCACACCACCTTCTGCCATGCTTGGGGGTCACATCCGTTCATTGGGGTCAAATACTGTACAGTTCTTTTAGATTTACTTAAAAGGCAGATGTGGAAATAGGTAGAATTGGGATCTAACTGGTGAATAGGGAGATGCCAGTTCTGAGCTCACATCCAGCCAGTGGCTGGGAATCCAGTGTGGCCTCGCCTGACCTAGAGGATAGAATGGAGGGACGCCCCGCTGCAGCCCCCAGGGGCTTGGCCGCTCTGCCTGAAGCTGAAACCAGTACATCTGGGGCCTGCAGGTCGCTCTCTGCAGGAGCCTCTGGGTTTGTGCTTTTGACACGAGCCTTGGGCGACTCACTTTGGAAGACCTTGGCCTCGGTTCTCCCTGAAGAAGCGCCTCAGAAGCTGAGTCAGTACAAGAGGGCGTCCACGTCCGCCCATTTCCTCCAGTTGCCTCTGGAATCTCAGGCTCAGTCTGCCCTCCCCCAACAGAGATCTCCTTTCCTTTCCTTCAGCCTGGACTTGTGTTTTATCTGCATTTCTTATGTGTCACTTTCAGTCTAAAATAATCTAAAGTTATCAAGCGCTTTCTTTGTGTTATGTTCAAATCTTGGAACCTGGATTTCCTGCACACTCTGCCTAGTTCCAGATCCAGCCTACTAATGGGATCAGAAGCGGCGAAGTGGGACTGTGTGCAAATATTTGGGAGGAGGTGAGGGGGCTGTAGGAGGGAGTAGAAATTCTGAATCCTGGACCTGGTCTGGAAAAGGTGCAACTGTCATAGTGTTATGCTCCCAGAAAGCTCTAACGGTGCAGAAACATAACAATATTCACCTCCTAATAGGCTTTTCCACCAAATGCAGAGAGGCAGGTGGAAGGGGTCGGGGGTGGTGTTTGGTTACAGTGGAAACCCACCTCCCCTGGGCACCAGTCAACTCAGTCTCCCTGCAAACACTTCTGCCCATTGCTGTATTTCTGTAGGTAACCCTAAAGCCTTCAACCCAACCTAGGGCAACACTCCTGACATCAGCAAAGTCATGCTCACTATCTTCCCAAAACGGAAGGCAAAGTTCCAAGTCACTTTATTCATGACACAGATGTTATTTGCAGGAAAAAGGAACATGTAGTACAAGCCTCTTGTCCTTGCAACTTGCTTGTCCTTCTAAGATGCACTGTGGCCCAGTATCATATTGTATATACACCTCTGTGGTCACTGCAGTGGGCTAAGCAGTGGAGCCATTGCAGAGAACATTAGGACACACATCTGAAGAAGTGGTGTAGATGGCATGACGGAGGGGGGCCCCGGGTCACAGCAGGCAGCTCAGTTTGCTGAGTCACCTGGGACCCCGCCTTGAGCCATTCAGTCTCTGTCAGGGCCCCCCAGGAAGCAAGGCTCTGGGTCACCAAGGTGTGCTTTGTACCAGGCAATGCCTGTCACCCAGGGGATACCCAAATGATGTTTATCAAATTGAATATTCCAACTTTGCAAGTAAAAGTTTGATAAGAGTGGTTTCCCTAAAATTCTTTGAACATTTAGCAGAAGCTCCTGACTGGAAACAGAAAAGGATGTATGAAGGCAGCAGGGAATTGGATACGACGGCAAAGCGAAAAGAGGATTTCACCCAAAGGGGACATAATCCCTGTGAGAGTCCTATTCTCGTGCACCATTTATATTAAATCTGAGCCTGTCAGGCGATAGGTTTACTTCCATGCTTTCTGGGGTGCATTTTATTGCAGCACAATTATAACTGAAGTAATGGTTACCAGCACAACCAACATTTCTTTTTTCAAATTAAAATGATCACACAAATGATGCTGAATTCAAAACGCCCATGGTAGTGGTAAGAGTCCAAGTGCTGACGGTGACAGATGTGTGAGTTCCCGGCGACATCCTTCAGGAGTGGAGCCCTGTGACCACACCCGAGGACACGGCTACAGGTCAAAATCCCAGGTACGATGCCTCAGGCCGAGCACAGGTACCTGCACGGCTCTGCCTGGAGGGCTGCGTGGTGGAAGCGGCACGGCCCCTCCAGACTTGGTGCAGAGGGTCTTTCCGGCTCTGGGGGGCTACAAGCCAAGGACTCTGGGCCCTTGGGGGACCACGCTCACAGCACCTCTGCCTTCCCAACCTGTCTGGGCCCAGGTCTCCAATGGCCTTGACCAAGGCACTGGGCTCTGATCTGACTGCTTTCCAGCCCTAGCACTCCCCCTTCTCCACTCCCTCAGGGTCCTGGGGCCATAACAAGGCATGACTCGTTTGTTCAGGGCCCCTGGGCAGGGACATGATCCCGGTCTGACCTGATTCACCTGCCCCTCGCCTGGTTTCATCCTGTGGGTAAAATGGGCAGTTGGCACGCTGCTTTTCTCCACCGCTTCCCTGTGCTGCCACAGTAACTCAACGACGCTTCCTTGTGACCTTCGGATTGCCTTGACCTGATGGGCCACCTGGACATCTGATCACCAAACACCATGGAAAAGTTGCATTTCAAACACTGTTTTATTTTTAACAAGATTCGAATGAACAAGCCACACAACTGATTTGAAATGGAGCGTATATTACTTCATTTGTGTTTTAAACTTAAATGTATCACTGGTCTAACCCATAACCCACGGCAAGGGAGTCATTTACATAATATTAGATTCAAGTTTAATATGACAGATTTCAGGAAAGAAGCTAGAAATCAGGCGATAGAGCAGTATTTTGCCTCCTTTCAAACAAACAAAACCCAGCCAAGTACAAGATGAGCAACTGAAGAGAGCTACCATATGACCCAGCGATCCCACTCCTGGACACACATCCAGGCAAAACTCTAATCTGAAAAGACACATGCACTCCAACGCTCAATGCAGCACTATTTACAACAGCCAGGACATGGAAGCAACCTAAGTGGCTGGAAGCTGTGGTACATATATACAGTGCAATATTACCCAGCCATAAAAAGAATGAAATAATGCCATTTGCAGCAACATGGATAGACCTAGAAATGATCATATTAAGTGAAGTCAGACAGAGAAAGACAAATATCACGTGATATCACTTATTTGTGGAATCTAAAAAAATGATATAAATGAACTTATTTACAACATAGAAATAGACTCACAAACACAGAAAACAAACTTACGGTTACCAAAGGGGATGGGGGTGAGGGATAAATTAGGAGTTTGGGATTAACAGATACACACCACTATACATAAAATAGGTAAACAACCAGGCCCCACTGTATGGCACAGGGAACTATACTCAGTATCTTATTTTTTTTTTTACATCTTTACTGGAGTATAATTGCTTTACAATGGTGTGTTAGTTTCTGCTGTATAACAAAGTGAATCAGCTATACATATACATATATCCCCATATACCCTCCCTCTTGCGTCTCCCTCCCACTCTCCCTATCCCACCCCTCTAGGTGGTCGAAAAGCACGAGCTGATCTCCCTGTGCTATGCAGCTGCTTCCCACTAGCTATCTATTTTACATTTGGTAGTGTACATATGTCCATACTACTCTCTCATTTCATCCCAGCTTACCTTTCCCCTTTCCTGTGTCCTCAAGTCCATTCTCTACATCTGCGTCTTTATTCCTGTCCTGCCCCTAGGTTCTTCAGAACCACTTTTTTTTTTAGCTTCCATATATATGTGTTAGCATATGGTATTAGTTTTTCTCTTTCTATACTCAGCATCTTATAATAACCTATAATGAAAAATAATCTGAAAAAGAATATATATATATGTATAACTGAATCCCTTTGCTATACACTAGAAACTACCACATTATAAATTAATTACACCTCAATAAAAAAGAAAGTTATTTGATGTGACAAAACTATCACTATGATGATCTTTATTGTGAAAATAAAGGTAGGATATTCAGGATCTACAATCAGCCTGATAAAGGAAGCAAGATACTCATAGTATTAGAGGAACAGTATCAAGCAATGGTCTAGAGACTTAGGATGGTAAATATGATAGCATATATACGAGTAAGAATAGCACAAACTATGCCAGTTCAACCTGCTTTGATTTGCTTATCAAAGTTCACAGGTGCACACTTTATTCCAGGAAACAAACTGATTTTCAAATGTTACTAATAACAATTTGGATGAACCATGACAGCATTAAATGTCCCACCAAAATAATGGCAGATTCCAAAAGTGAAAGAAATGGACAAGAGAAAACACCATAGAGTTATCTTAATGCAAAAGACTGTCATATTTTTTAAACTTTTAAAATAAAGGTATACTGAAAGAAAGAATTGCCAAAGAAAGATTATGCTTGTACCATCTAAGTTACTGGTTGAATGAGGGAGGAAGGAATTTGTAAGTTCATAAACTCTTTGCCAGCTAAACCTTTGTGCTATTAAATATATTAGTTTGAAACCCCAGGTAAACGCATGATGGGACCGAGTTTGTTACGAAGGGCCTGGACAACTGAATACAGCCTGGTATGTGATTCCAGAAGGCTAACCTGCCTCCTTGCTGGATGACTTTGCCAATCGTCTACCTACAGGATTATCGAGGCCAGCTTGCTAACCTCTGCCTCAGAATCTGACTCTGGGACGCTAAACTGTGACAGGACTGTTTATTATTTGCAGGAGATGAAAGTTTCATGAATGGCGACTCATCATTCATTGAAACACTGTGATGGAAAGTACTAGCTCTGTCCTAGCACGGATTTTAAGATCTCAGGATCTGGGGATGGGTGATGATTGACTTTGAAACCCAGGCTGTGAAAATGAAGAATACACTGCCATTTCTTTAAGACATTTATAAAACTTTGTGGTTTTGTTTCATATTAACTATAATATTTATTAAAATACCAAATTCTTTGGAATCCATTTGTTTTCCCCGTTTTTATTGCTATTTATATTTATATATCAAATATGCAAACACTGAATTTTTAAGGTTTTAAAAATAACATTTCTTAAAAGTTAACATTTGCATAGTAGGAGACCAAAAAACACAAGAAGCAAAAAGCAAAGTTGTCCATAATCACAAGCAGTTTATGTTTGACTTGTCCTTCTAGGTCTCATTTGTGTATTTACACAATTAAGCATCCATTTTTATGTAATTAAGATCATACAGCTATGTATCATGCTTTTTCACACATCACAAATATTTACCATTTCAAAGTCCCAAACCTGTAAGTATTTTTTGATCCATATTTAATTTAATTAATTTATTTCAACATCTTTATTGGAGTATAATTGCTTTACAATGGTGTGTTAGTTTCAGCTGTACAACAAAGTGAATCAGCTATACATATACACACATCCCCATATCTCTTCCCTCTTGCATCTCCCTCCCTCCCTCCCACCCTCCCTATCCCACTCCTCTAGGTGGTCACAAAGCACGGAGCTGAGCTCCCTGTGCTATGCTGCTGCTTCCCACTAGTTATCTATTTTACATTTGGTAGTGTATATATGTCCATGCCACTCTCTCACTTTGTCCCAGCTTACCCTTCCCCCTCCCCATGTCCTCAAGTCCATTCTGTACATCTGCGTTTTTATTCCTGTCCTGCCCCTAGGTTCTTCAGAACCATTATTTTTTTTTTAGATTCCATACATATGTGTTAGCATATGGTATTTGTTTTTCTCTTTCTGACTTACTTCACTTTGTATGACAGTCTCTAGGTCCATCCACCTCACTACAAATAACTCAATTTCCTTTCTTTTTATGGCTGAGTAATATTCCATTGTATATACCTGCCACGTCTTCTTTATCCATTCATCTGTCGATGGACACTTAGGTTGCTTCCATGTCCTGGCTATTGTAAATAGAGCTGCAATGAACATTGTGGTACATGACTCTTTTTGAATGATGGTTTTCTCAGGGTATATGCCCAGGAGTGGGATTGCTGGGTTGTATGGTAGTTCTATTTTTAGTTTTTTAAGGAACCTCCATACTGTTCTCCATAGTGGCTCTATCAATTAACATTCCCACCAACAGTGCAAGAGGGTTCCCTTTTCTCCACACCCTCTCCACAATTTATTGTTTGTAGATTTTTTGATGATGGCCATTCTGACTGGTGTGAGGTGATACCTCATTGCAGTTTTGATTTGCATTTCTCTAATGATTAGTGATGTTGAGCATCCTTTCATCTGTTTGTTGGCAATCTGTATATCTTCTTTGGAGAAATGTCGATTTAGGTCTTCTGCCCATTTTTGAATTGGGTTGTTTGTTTTTTTGATATTGAGTGGCAATAGATATTGATTGTATATGCTTGTAGACAGCATATATACGGGTCTTGTTTTTGTATCCATTCAGCCGGTCTGTGTCTTTTGGTTGGAGCATTTAATCCATTTACATTTAAGGTAGTTATCAATATGTATGTTCCTATTAACATTTTCTTAATTGTTTTGGGTTTGTTATTGTAGGTCTTTTCCTTCTCTTGTGTTTCCTGCCTAGAGAAGTTCCTTTAGCATTTGTTGTAGAGCTAGTATGGGGGTGCTGAAGTCTCTTAGCTTTTGCTTGTTTGTAAAGGTTTTAATTTCTCCCTCGAATCTGAATAAGATCCTTGCTGGGTAGAGTAATCTTGGTTGTAGGTTTTTCCGTTTCATCACTTTAAATATGTCCTGCCACACCCTTCTGGCTTGCAGAGTTTCTGCTAAGAAATCAGTTGTTAACCTTATGGGGATTCCTTGTATGTTATTTGTTGCTTTTCCCTTGCTGCTTTTAATATTTTTTCTTTATATTTAATTTTTGATAGTTTGATTAATGTGTGTCTTGGCATGTTTCTCCTTGGATTTATCCTGTATGGGACTCTCTGTACTTCCTGGACTTGACTGACTTGGAGAGTTAATTTTTATTACCAATAAATTCTGAAATAAAGTACCAGTATTTGCTCCAACTGAGTGTCATTTTGAACTTTATGAGTACATTTGCTTTAAGTCACTGATTTACCATTAAAATGTATATAATACATAATAAAGTAGTTATATATTTTTGTATATATATTCACACACACACAGTTTTTCAGCTAAGTGAACTTGGTTTTCATTTAGACTTTTTGGAAAATTATTTCACCCAGAAGTCATAATTGCGTATTTTATCCCAATATGTAGTAAACCACATATCCACAGGTATAAAAAATACCTAATTCTCTTTTTAAAAAAATTAGGCTTATGTCCAATATGTTGTTTTAATAAAATTGGGATGTGTCTTATACACCAGTGTGATGCATATGAAAATGGATTTTCTGGCTTTACTCTTGAAAGATGCATGCTTTGGGTCTTTACTCCGGAAGTACATTTGTGGCAAAAAAAAAAAAAAAAAAAAAAAAAAATATATATATATATATATATATATATATATATATATAATATAGGAATGCAAAACTGACCTACCAAGGTATCTTTTAAAAGTATTAATCTATATCTGTGCTCCACCCACAGAGTTTTAAATCAGAATCCCCAGAAACAGAATCTGGTATTTTCATTTGAATCAGTTCTGAGGTGACTCTAACATGCTTGTTGGTTAAGACCCACAGACTTAGGAAGTTTAATGTTTCTCACAAAAGGAGAAACAAATGGATTAAAGGGGTGAAACAAAGGCACTTAGTTCCAAAATTTAAAAAAAAAGCATTTACGCTGATAAGAAGATTTAAAAAGGAAGCTATGATAAGCAGAGAGAAAGATTCCTCAAACTTCACGAGGAGAGCCCACAGTGCGGTTCTGTGTAACCGTGATGGGCGGCGTCACCATGGATCCCAGAGTCCTCATCTCCTAACACCACCCACCAGCCCGCCCGAGAGTTGTTTTGGAATTTGTCCGCGTACGTCATGGAGTCTAGTTGACAGTACTGGGAAAGCCTTGCTACAGTCAGAAGATAAGAACTGTAGAGAATATTTAGTCGTGAATTGTCTGTAATAAAGTGAGCAGTCTTGGTGCTGATGAAGCATGCAGCCTGAGGGGTACAAGACACAAGAGCCAACAGTGCTTAAGGATGGGGTCCAGACAAAGGCACAGCCTGTGACCCATTCATCCATCTTTACCATCAGTTCTCACTGAGTCTGGCTCAGGTGAGGATGTTGTGATAAATCTGCTACATTAATATCACTCTGGAATAGCTATTTTCAGTCTTTGCTGCATATGTGAGTTCACTCATGGATCTTAATAGAATATTGATAACAGGTTCCCACATCCCACATTTCAGAGATTCTGACTTCTTTTGTCTATGGTGGAACGCAGATTGCAATTTTTTTTTAAAGGTTCCCAGATAATTCTGATACTCAGACAGAATCAGGAACCTCTTCTCTAGAATTGAAGTGCTTTAATATCAATATCTTAGAAATATTTGATAAGATTAAAGAACCTGAATAATTACAAAACATATACTAAAGTGAAGGCAGACCAAATTTGTAGTTTATATGGAGCTTAAAGTATTATAATATGGTTTTCTCAGGAAAGAAATTTCAGTAACAGGAGTTATGCTGTATCCATATTTGAAGGAGAAAAACTTGTCTCTCATGAAAAGACTGAAAAGAATGTTAATTCATAGGGACAAAATGCCCCATTACAAGAACAGAAAATGTAATATAAAATTAATGTTTGACATTTAGAGAAGCAATCTTGCCAAACAAGAGGCAGGTTTGTTCTGAATAACAATAGATAATTTTGTGTGGGTTAAAAGAGTATGAAAGCCAATGTGAGTAAATTAAACACACAGGGATGTACACATACACACACACACACACACGCATGCATGCACGCACACATTCCTTGTCAGGTCCTCAGATTTTTACTTGGTAATTCTACAGCTGATAACAGTTGGCACATGGTTAATTAACGTATTTAGCGGTAAGTAGAAAATCTTCACTGGTTACTAGACATCATAATTTTCTGTTTTCACCCGCCATTCTTATTTTAGGAAAATAATAAGCATACTGGTCATAGTTCAAACATTAAAACCAAATACTTTTTTCTAGATATAATAATATTTTTATGTTGCATTAAAGTTTAAAAATATTTTTTACATTTATCATATCCGGATTGTCACAGTTGCTATGATTAAAAGAGGTGATGGCTGTGGAAGTGTTCTTCATTATACATTGCTGTCTTCTTTGTGATAATAGTAGGACAGATGTTATTTTCCCCACTTGCCAGAAGAACCAGATGATGTTAAATGATTTATTCAAGGTAAATCATGAGCAGAGTTACATTTAGGCAGGGCTACTTCCATATTCTGGCTCTTTTCACATACTAAGGCTCACACACATATGTATACACACATACACGTGTATACACTTTTACACACTTATGTAGACCTATGCCTATAATTTTACCTGCAGCTATACATATACACATACATATTCATAGACATACATATACATACACTTACACATGTTTATATTAATGTATTTCACCGTGTTAAAGAAACAAAGAGACAATAGGATGAACAGTGAAGTGGAATTTTGAGCTTATCTGGTTCAATATATCCAAAGTCATACTCCCAACTATACACTTGACCTCTGTTGAAATTTTCCCAGTAATTTTCCCAGCTTCCACTTCACAGGATGCTTGAAGATCTCTACTCATGATAAGTATATCCCCTCATACTTATCCAAGCACTTACTCACTGAAAAATGCCAATCATTGGGTCTAATGTACTTCCCAAAGCTGGACAAACCTATCTAAGGCCATTCCTGAAATGCCCGTTCTCATGCATTTCTGATGTTGTACTCTGCAAACTAACAGGAAAAAGCCAGGAAGTGTGTGTGTGTATGAGAACTACTATCATGTGAGCACCCCCTGCACACGTATGCTTTACGTGCATTAATTCTTGTAACTAACCTGCTGGGGGTGTGGTGTTAAGTTCTGTAAAGATGAATAAGTAGATTCAATGACCTGAGGCGACATTCCACACAGCTGTTAAGGGCCATGCTTCCCATAAAGCCTTGGTCTCTGTGGTTCCACAGCACACCCACCTCCACTATACAACGACTCCTCCCATGAGGAATTTGCGATACGTCCACAGATTTTCCTAACTTGTCAGGGTGGACTAGTTTTAGCAAGCCAAATTTGAGTAAACTTCCTGGGGATTTTACTTCCTACAAATGCTTCTTTGATATTTAGGGTGTTTGCTCTAAGACAGCTGGGAGAAAACAATAGATGGAGACACAAGCTGGCAGAACGGTGAGGAAATCCCATGAACAAAGTGTAAAGAAACGGCCCCAGTTTTACATCCTACTGTGTTGTACCCACTTCTGCTGCTCTTGTTCACCCTCTCGGTGGATGTTACAGGTTTTCGACGGTCTGGGCTTCCTGCCTGAGTTCTATTTCAGCTTCTCACCTGGCTTGGTTCCAGTCTGTAGGGCTATGTCAGGAGCCTCCACTCCCAGGACTACCCCAGGAATCCCCGCGCGAGAGATGAGCTCCTGTCCTTGATTGATTCGGGAGGCTACTCAGGGCAAATGCAAGAAGCAGTATATTTCAGAGTGCGCGTGAAAAGGTTGCAAACAAGTTCAGTGGCTATCTCCTCTACATTATCTCTTCTTCTTTGCCCTATTTCTGCCCTATTTCTTCTATGGCTCAGAACACTTCAGGGTGTACCGTTAATGATGCAGAACATATCTCGAGAATGTCACAGAGAGGAAGCTGTGTATCCTCTTCAGTAAGTGAATGAGTTTTCCTTCTCTTAGAGCATCTGAAAGGGAGAATTTTATTGTTTCTGACCTGCCTTAGTTACTGGGATTCAGTACAAGAACATGTTGGAAATACTGAATATCCCGAGACTGCACAAGATGCTGAATATCCTCACAATGAGAAAAAAAAATAATGTTTTTTTTTCACCTTTACTTTATTTATCTACAACAACAAAAGAAACATTTTACTCAGCACCAGAATTTATTCAAGGCAACACACTGAGGTCTGGTCATAAAGAATAATTCCTCTCTGAGAATTTACAAAGCAGCCCTTTCTGCTCATCCCTCTGGAGAAAAAGCATGTTTTATCTCACTTGGGTTTCCACATGAATAAGTCTATCTCCAATGCAGCACATGAAAATGGAAGTGTTTCTTGTTGGTTACTCTGTATTTGCTGAATGGCTTTTATTTCTTCAAACTGTGTTGCATTAATCAAAATGCCTTCCAAGTTCAGACAACATGTGACACACTTGTTTCCTTTTTCTCACCTCATCTCCATATTCCTTTCACACCTTGAGAGTGAACATTCAGAACTATGCCATATTTTCAGAACTATGCCAAAGTGATGGATATGATATTGAAATTCTTTCTTACTGCCAATTCACTATTTTGCAGTATTTTCTTAGATCATTACAATGAAAAGGTGATGGGTCCATATATAATTCTAATCCTCATATAACTACAAGACTTCATTCAATATGCATGTAAATTTACTAGGCATTGAAAATATATTCAAAATTTTAATATACCTTAGCTTTAAGAGCAGACACATTCGTTATAAGTAATATAAGTATAGAGAAAGAATCACGCTTAAATGGCTCACAAAATCAGTGAAGGAAAGGAACAAAGATTTTAGGCAGCGTATCTTGGTCTTGGCAGTAGAGCAGAGCGCTATGGGTAACACGAGGAGGAGGGGATTCAGATGATCGACGGGAATTACTGAGAATAAGGCAGAATTTATCCACTCATCTGTCAATGGACACTTAGGTTGTTTGTATGTCATGGCTACCGTGAGTAATGCTGCAATGAACATGGGGTTGCAACTATCTCTTCAGGACTGTGATTTTGTTTCATTCAGATAAATACCCCAAAGTGGAACTTTTGGATCATATGATAGTTCCATTTTTAAATTTTTGAGGACACTCCCTAGTGTTTTCCATAGTGCTTGCACCAATTTATAGTCCCACCAACAGTGCACAAGGGTTCCCTTTTCTCCACACCCTCAGAAACACTTGTTATTTTTTTGTCATTTTGACAACAGCCATTCTAACAGGTGTGGTAGCTTTGGTTTGCTTTTCCCTGATGGTTAGCGATGTTGAGCATCTTTTTGTATACCTGTTGGCCATTTGGATATCTTCTTTGGAAAAAATGTCTATTTAGGTCCTTTGCCCATTTCTAATTGGATTACTTACGTCTTTTTCTATTGTGTTTCTTGAGTTCCTCATATATTTTTAATATAACCCCTTACCACATGTGTGGCTTGCAAACATGTTCTGCCATTCTGTATGTCGTTTTCATTTTGTTAATGGTTTCATTTGTTGTCAAAAAGCTTTTTAGTTTGATGTATCAAATCATTATGCTGTATACCTAAACTTATACAATGTTATATGTCAATTATATCTTAATAAAACCAGGGAAAAGAGAGAGAGAATAGGGCAGAAAGCCAGGAAAATGAAGTTGGAGCCAATGGGGATGGTCTTAGACCCACAGAACAAAGCAGCCATCTGCAACACTCTGTTTCTACTGTGCTAACTACAGGGCATGCCCTCAAACATATTCTGAAGACTGTAGGGTCGGGTCCACAGGCAGCAACGAAGCCACCACGGCACAGCCTGTGTGTCCTGATGGGGGCTCTGATAGAGTCCTACCAGAAAGTGGAGGCATTCTTTTTATCTTGGAATAGAGAATTAAAACAAGTATTCTGTATTAGGAAGTACTTTAAAAATATTATCTACCTATGCCCTACTCAAAATATGTTAGATCAATTTATTATTGCAGATTTGAAAGGCAATATAACCACACACATCCTCAGTGCTTTGACATTTGATTAACGGTTGATATTTGTTTAATGAAGGAAATTTTGGAGTGTTTTTATTCTTCTGTTCTGATTATAGGATTGCATTTTGGCAGGACATGGGAACTGGGCTAGAATGTGGAGTCTGATGCAGGTGGTTGGAAGTTGTTTAAGTTGATTCGATTTACTTAATCATCGATCAATAGGGATTTAAATGTGATGAAGAAGGAAATAAGCAGGGGCACGTCCCAGTGCCTGCCCAGTTCTTCATGAAGGCATAACTGGCCTTCTTTCACTCAGCGTGGTCTGTGTGGAGGCAAGGCCCCACCAGAACAGAAGAACAGAGTGTGGAGGCCAAGTTCTGTGCTTGCTTTGCTGTTAGACATTAACACTGAAGGGCCTACCTGCTGCTAGAAGAAAATTCGTACTTAACATTGACAGACAGAATGCTTTTGCACTAGGGTTGAACACCAAGCAAAGATGTCACTCTATTTAACTCTGGAATGGGAGTTCTTGCCAGTAAAATTAGGGCTGAAAAAGACATTAAAGCACAGGTACTATAAAGAGGGAATTAAACTCCTTTTATCCCACAAATGACATATTCTATAAATAGAAAATCATGCGGAATCTAGAAAATAACATACAAGATCTCTTGAATGAGTTTAGCAAGGCTGAGGATAGATTAGTATACAAAAGCCAACTGTATTCCTATATCCTAAAATGAACAATCTGAAAACAAAATTAAAATAACACAATGTCATTCACAATAGTATTCTTTTTAAATAGCTTTATTAAGGTGAACTGATATAGAAAAACCGCACATCTTTAATTATTTTGGGCACATACATATACCCATAACGTACTGACCCGTTGACCCGTTATCATTATAGAGTGTCCTTCTTTGTCCTTCTGACAGTTTTTGGCTTAATGTCTATTTTGTCTGATATAAGCATAGTCTCCCCTTCTCTCTTTTCTACCATTTTAAGGGAGTATCTTTTTCCAACAGTTCCTTTCACATATGTGCGTCCTTACATCTGAAGCGTGTGCCTCTTATAGATATGAAGCCAAAGAAGTTGTTCTAATGGTTATCCTGATCATATGAGAAGATGGTCGACATCATTAGTCATTAAGAAAATGCTAACTAAAATCATAAGACACAGCTAGACATTGACTAGAATAGCTTTAATGCAAAAGATTGAAAATAACAAGTGTTGGCATGAGTGTAAGGAAGCTGGAAACCTCTTATACTGGTCATGGGGAATGTAAACTAATAAAACCATTTGGAAGATTCTAAACAATAAAACATATGCTTCCAATATGACCCAGCATTTCAGTCCTACGTATGTATCCAAGAAAAATGAAAATATTTCCACAAAAAGACATCACCAAAATGTTTTGAAAAACTTTATTTATAGAAAGCAGTAACTGTAAACACCTCGAATGATGAATTGATAAGCTGTGACACATCCTTACAATGGAATATTACTCGGCAATAAGATGAATGAACACTACTACATGTTATAACACAGAAGAGCCTCAAAAACATAATGCAAAGTAAAAGAAAGATGACATACTGTATGGTTTTACTTATAAGATGTCTCTAAAAAAGCAAAATGAGAGAGACAGAAAGAAGATCAGTGTGTGTCTGGAACTTGGGTTGGAATTGCGATTGACTGCAAAAGGGCACAAGGAAACTTTTGTGGGGTGATGGAAATGTTCTTAACTGGATTGCTGTTATGGTTGTACAAGTTATATATCTTCTAAAAATCTTTAAACTGCAAACCTACAATGAGTGGATTTTATGGTATGTAAATTATACATTAATAATGCTATTTAAAAACACAGAGGAAAATCAGAAAATTATTTAGAGAGATTTGAACTTTCCAATGTCCCAAATCAACTAATTTATTCTGTCTGCCACGCAATTCACATCTCTATTTATTTTTTATTATCATATTTTCACAAAACACTTTTCTATGATGAGGTCAAAGCTATGAGGAAAAATTAGTGGGGCCATTTGTTTATATACGAACAAAATAAAAGCAGTAAAAATGCCTTAAAATGTCTAACTGCATCAATTAAATAAGAAAGATAGACACTAATTGTGCTTCATCACTCACGAAACATTTTTAGTAGCTTTCAAAGGTTGTCAGTTTAAATATCAATGTTTGTTAATAAAGAAGTGAAAGTACTAATGAGATTAGCACAACAAACATAAGTAATTTATGATGCCTAACTTGGAAAGTATAGCATAGGTTAAATTGCTGTAACAGCCCCAGATCATAGTGGAATAAGCCAATAAAAATGTGCTTTTCACTCACACAATACTTTCCATGAGTCCAGGCAGCTCTTCAGGGTAACTCCCCACTATATATTGGCTCGCTACAGTATTCCTGACCACTTCAGTCATATGACAGATAACTCTGCATCAACGTGTGCTTTTCTGAACAGCCCAACGAGGGAAGAGTTGTGTGAGAGCTGAGCGCTACCAATTTAGTGCTTCTGCAGGGAAATGAAAACTGTTGCTTCTGCTTGCATTTCATTGGCTAAAACAACTAACTTGGGAAGTGCAATCTTCCCATACCCCTGGAATAGAAGAGAACCTCGTACTGGGAAACAGGCTACAAGATCTCCCCTGTAGAAAGAATGTTTACTGTCTATATAGTATTTTCCATTTACTTTCTTAAAGCAATCATTTTCACTTCTGAAAAAAAACAAACACATAAACCACAAATTAATACAGTGGAACATGATTGAGACTCTGAGAGCGACACAAGGACAGAGACCTTATCCTCTCCACCACGACACAATGGCTGGGTGGCCCTGATTAAGTTATCTGACCTCTTCATAAATCACTGTCCTCAAACCTATGACAAGGGATGTGTTTAGTATTAAATTAGAATGAAAATGGGGAAATTCTCAGCATAGTGTGTCATATATTGTCAACTAGTTGAATCTGAATCATTCTCTCTGACCTTTGTTTAACTATCCCACTTGCCAAAACAAAATCAGTATGTATAGTGCTGAAGTGTTTGTAAACTGTTACATTTAATTTCCTATGCTTTATAAAAAATAAACCGAACAGTAACAAAACTTGGTAATATACAAACTTTTAGTTATCAGTTAGTTTCCATCAACTGACTAATCATCTTTCAAATACTCATCATGATTCCGTAAGCAAATGTTAATACTTCTAACGAAACAAAAAGAAGCCAAGAATCTGTCATTAGAATAGGATGATGTCACAATGTGTTATGAGTAATTTTGGACTTCATTCAGGAAGTGCCCTTGAGTTTTTCCCTATTTATTCTTTATCATTAACATTTCCCCTGTTATCTACTTCAGTTTTTATGGCAAAAAAGCTTTCTGATCACAACACAAATTGTCCAATTGTTGCACCTAAAAAAAAGTAGGCAGAAAGTGAAAACTTCGAGACCCACACAAGTGAAGTCCACCCTCTACTTGGACACAGCAGAGCCTCTGCAGGAGGAGGCCTGTGTCCAGAAGTGAAGGGAGCCCAGACCCAGGCGCCTGGATATGGATGCAGCAGGTCCTCAGTTGTGAGAGCCTCCGAGGGCATCTGACCAGATAGATTTGAGGTATCTCGATGAAAAATTCTATGGCTGTACCATAGATGGTAAATATAAATAAAACGTAAGATTTTGATATTCTTTTGGTGTAGAAGGTTAATTTAGGTTAGGATCACTAGAACATAAAGCTGTGGGGACGTTACATAAGCTAATGCATTTGGGGGGATTCCCAGGAAGTGAGAGTTTGGGATAAAAGTCAGCAGAGGAATAAAGCTGGTCATCATATTATGGGATGTCTCGTTTAAAAGCATGCAAACATGGTCCGTTATAAGCATCCATCTGGAGAAGACAGGTAGAGGAATTTTCCTGCCTGATTCTTTGGTTTTCTATATAAGTCAAAATTCCATCCAAGGGGCATTAAGCCCCACGGCTCTTCAGGGTGTGTTACCTTCATCCTCCGGCCCCACGGGGAGGCAGATGCCACACCTATAGCGCAGTTAGGTGTGATTTCAGGTGGTTTTGTAGGAGCCTTTGTGGGTCTTACACGACTGGGCTTGATCTCCAGAATTAAAGGGGCATCGCTACCAGACCAATGAAGGCTTTGCAGGGTCCTCACCCAGAGAGGAACCAAAAATCCAGCAGGGCTCGGAGATGAAATTATGGTCTGTGTCTGTAAGTCCTCTGTGGAGCAAGCAGCTGCGGGTTCAGCATGTGGGAGCAGTGGGGTGAATCGGGGGTAAGTGTGGACTGGGTGTGATATACAGGTTTTCGCTTCCAAAACGTCAAATATTTAGATTTAGTGGCAGGCCTCTGATCCAGCAGGAAGAGGAGGCATGCTGGATGTGCAGGTCGGGCTGGATCAGCCTGAGGTCTACGATTTTGTCTGTCATCTTGAGCTACTCTCTATTACAACGCTGTGAGTCAGTTTACTAGGAAATGGGTTCACATATATAGCTTTAAACTCTAGCAGATATGCCTTTAAAATATGTGACATAGATTTGCCAACCTCACCTGAAACCTCACTTTAGCAAACTGATAAAATTGGGGTGATCTCCTTTTTGGACAGGATAGGTTTTCTGTTTTGGTGATTTTTCGTTTTTGTGCTTCTATATTTCACAACACATATCCTTCTAGGAATCCTTATACCAATTTAAATCTTTCTTTCTGTTTATGATAAGCAGGGTAGTAAACATAGGGTATCTGGCTGCCCACATAAATTCTTTTTGATCAGCCTCCACCTAAGATATCCCCCTAGATTATCAGTCGTAGAGAATTAGAACCTGTCCTAATGGACTTAGATGTTCTGGATCATTTTTCCATTTAAGCAAGGACCCAAGAGATTTTCCAAAGCAGGCTTCAGCCCTGCAGTTCAAACCATAGGGAATATAGAACTAGTAGATTAGGGCCAACTGAAAAAGTCTTTTAGCTCAAATACTGAGGGGAAGGCTCAGGTAGGTCATGTTATACTGAACCAAACTCCTGTCAAATAATATTTAGTGTCTAACTACAGGAATGAAAAAAACTATTTGAAAATGAATTGCTATTTTCTCCTAGAAAACAATTACCCTTAACTGGAAACATCTTTTGGTTTTAATGCTACAACATGAAATCCAGTGTTTGATTCTAGCATTACTGTCATTGCTATAACCATTCACTCACAGACTCTATTAAATGCCTAAAAGACGAAGCACACAGAATCACAGAAATTGTTTCATTTGTCCTACAAATTAAAAAAAATCTATCACATCCCATTATTATTATTCACAAACGTGAGAATAATGGTGACAATTGTTCTAATTTGTCCTTTTTATTAGTCGCACAGAGACATCTATGTGTACACTGTGAAGTGTTCTAATGGTTAATATGAGTGTTTAATATGATGTGACAAATGCATTAACCTTGAGGAAAAAATAATGACTAAAGCAAACTGTATAATTTTCATCTTTATCATTAAAATGCTGTTTTAGGGAAATAACTGCCTAATAATTTTACCACAGGGGCAATCAAGTGATAACATGAGGATTACTAATGCTGTGTTTAATATGGAACTCAGAAAACATTTACTGCACGTTGGCCTCACATCCCTTACTACTCAGCCAATTATTCTCAAGAAGTAGGCACTGTTAATTACCTAGGGCACTTAATGGAAGGTGAGGCAGGGAGAATAAAAGCAGCATAAAAACTGGCAGAGGGATCATTCCAGTTTAGCATCCCATCAAGGAACAAATGCTGAAATCAATGTCAGAAAACCTTAAAGAGAAAATTATGTATGCCTTGGGCTACACAAGAGAACTGAATCAATTCTCTTTTATCCCAATGTGCTCCAATCCCACTCCACATTTAAGTACGGTAAATAGTCAGGTGTTGGTTTTAATCACATATGCACATTCTTTGGCATTTCTCCCATCATCAGGTGGTGTCTACATGCCTTGTCTTTGAACCTGGGAGGGCTTTCTAACTGCCCTGAAGAATGAAATATAATAGAAGTGCCTCTGTGTGAAGTCCAGAGCCAGGTGAGGAAAGGCCACGTAGCTTCTGCATTCTCTCGGGACACTTGCTATTAGAACCCAGGGATCATGGTGGGAGGAAAGCCAGACCACAAGGTGAGGCCACGTAGGTGCTCCAGGCAGCATCTGCATCTGGGTGCCAGCTGACAGCCAGTGAGGACTGCAAGGTGACTCCAGCCCAGCCATTTACTCGTTACAGCTGCATGGGAAACCATAAGTGAGAACCAGCTCCCAGAGCCCAGGCAGCCTGCAGGACCATGCGAGATCATGGAAACACATGCTTGGTTTTGCTTTATGCCACCAGGTTTTGGGTGGGTTGTTACGCAGCTATAGATAACTGGTACAGGTCACTCTTACCTGCTTTAGTTACATGAACGAAAAGAGACCTGTGGACGACTGGGTTGCATGAATTTCACCCAAATATCTACTTTTGCACTTTGTTCACCTATTGTTTGGGACAACAGGAGGAAACTCTAGCTCTCGAAGGGCCATCAAGGAAAATAGCCAGCAGACATCTCTAGTCAAGGGCGCTTCAGCATTTCTGAGTCCAGCTCACTCTGATATGTTAGAAAGGGTGGATTTCAATTAGAAGCTCTTCATAACTTATAAATTTGGCAATACTTCACTCATCCTAGGTCCTGTATACATCTGTGACGGATAGAAAAAATTGAATACAACTAACAAGTTGTCATAGTTGCCAGCATACACACGTTCATCTTTACAACACACTGTCATTTGGATGAGTTCATACATCCATCAAAACCTGCAACAGGAGCCTTAAAGCTCTGGGACCATATCCCATGGTAAAAAAGCAAGAACTCTGGAATTGGGAGATTGTGACTGTTGACAGAGATCTATGAGAGAGACAGGCTTTGGTATGAATTGAGCTTCATTCCTAGGAATATGGTAAACTTGAATTTTCTTCTGATTAAACAAATGCATTTAAGGTAGAATCTGTACCTTTGATCAGTTTTGCATGCATAGCATGGACTGAGTCATATTATAACTTCTGTTTGTTCGTTTCACTTTTAAACTCTTTCTATTTTCCAGATTGACCCAACAAAATAGGCCATTAATACAAAGAGAAAACTCTTTACATACTATCAAGGGAAAGTAAAACTGTAGGTGACAAACCTGTACAGAATTTAAATACTGGCCACAAAGTTTCAGTGTCTAGTCCACAACTCCTACAATGAATCTCAGACACCTATCCTCCTATCAGTTCTTTTTTGTTCTTAAATCAACTAGTTTTCTAGAGATATGCTAGGAATTTCCAATATTTGTATTATAATAAAACTCTTTAAGAAAAGATTGATTGGAGATGGTAGCTGTAGAAAAGCATAGCATCTTTAAGGATACTCTAATCTCTGGCTTCTCATTCTGGACCTTTCAGAAAGGACCAACATTGTAAATTTAATGATTGAAGATGATAGAAGAAGAGAAAATCAAGCTAATCAGAGAAAACTATAAAAAGGTGAACTCTCTTGCAATGTGTGGAGCAACAGAAATTGAACAAAATTGAAATATATTAAGAATCCTGAATTCCACTCTACGAACCCTGAGGAAATAGTTGATGAATGAAGGATGTTGAGTTATTGATCCAGGTATTCCAGAACATACACCATTTTCATGTAACATACCAAATGCTCCCTCACTGTGGGTGAGGGGATATATAAATCTTCATCTATCGGGTCAACCAAGTTACTTATTTTAGCCAAGGGAATATTAACAGATGTGATGTAATCTGTCTTGAAAAGCACTTGATCACTTGGAACTGTCACTCTTGCAACTCTCTTATTCTCATGACAAGGCCATGCTCGGGCTGGCTTGATGAGCCAAGGGGATGATAACAGAATCCTGGAGCAAACCTGTCCCAACCCAAATCCAGCCTACTTCATCAACACCTGGCCAAGCACAGATCCACGAGTGAACCAGCTGAGATGAGCAGAAACATCTACATCAGAAGCTGACCCTCAGCCTACATGGAGATCCACGAAAATAAATGAATACTGAGTTTAAAGCCACTGAGTTTAGGTGATTAGTTTTAGCAGCAATGTTATGCACACAATTAATAGATAGGGTTGGTGGATTAGTTAGCAAGTAGGAGCCAAGAGGTTCAACTATATTACGACTGCTGGATTTTTTCCCTCACGGTTAATCTTAGAGGAAATACCAAGAAAAATACCAAGAAAACAGTGAGTTAAAGGGAGCCACTTTGAATTGTGCTTGTGCTGGAGGGTGACTTTGGCATTGGGAAGGAAGTGGCCAGACACAGCTGTGCTTACAGGAAAGTGGTTGTGAGAGATCTAGTTTTGCTTCCTTTCAGCCAGTGCCTTGTATCTGCAGCATGAGATGTGGACTCCTGGTGCAGAAGACTCAAGAGCAAACTCACAGTAGTTTAGAAGCCCTGAGTGAATGATGAGCCAAGAAAAGACAAAGTCAGATTGGTTTGAAGGAGTTTCTTCCTTGACGGTTGCTTTCACCCTCCCTATCTGATTCATTACAATCTAAGTTAGTTCTCATTCTAACATTGTTCCTTCTTGTGCATCTAGCTTAACTCCCTTAGCAGAGTAACTTTCTGGTGCCCGATTTTCTATACCATGTCTTTCCAAGCACGAAGCTTACTGGTTTCCCTCACCCACACTGCCTCCAGAACAGCTGAAAGATAACTGATCTCAGAGACCAAAATAAATGGTCAGGCGAGGAGCACACGTATTTCAAAGCAACAACAGGATTAAGATCCTATCAGCAGCAATGGTATTACAAAAAGGAACAAAGATTTTAATGCATCTGTAATAAACATTCTAAGAGATACATCAGAATATAATAAAATGAGTCAAAAATAAGAAAACCAAAACAAAGGTCCATGCATAAATATATAATTTTAAAAATGTAATGATAGTTATAGAGTACACCATAGATGAAATAAATGGTAATACAGCTGTCATAGTCTTACAAAAATGTTAGACCCCAAAAGATAATAATGTCTACCACATAATCAAAGATGTCCAGATGTGCAAAAGAGCAAGAAAATATTACCCATAAGAAGGAGCAAAATCAGTTCATCAAAATGGACTCAGAGGGAATTCCCTGGTGGTCCAGTGGTTAGGACTCCATGCTTTTTCACTGCCAGGGAGGTGTGTTTGATCCCTGGTTGGGGAACTAAGATCCCACACGCTGCCTGGTACAGCCAAAAAAAATATTAAAGAATAAAAAAATAAATTAAAAGAATGGACTCAGAAATGACAGATTTTTTAAATAACAGAAAAGTATATTAAAAGTTATTATAACTTTATTGCACATGTTAAAAAGGTAAAATAGAGACAAGGGATATGTAAAATAAAGAAAAAAACCCCTGAATTTCTACAGATAAAAAATACAAAGTCCAAGATAAAAAACATACTGGATGAGACTAATGTCAGATTAGACAGAGCAGAAGAGAAGATTAGTGAACTTGAAGCCATAGAAACTATCCAAAATTAAATACACAGAAAAAATAATAATACTAATTTTTTAAAAAAGATTGGAAAAACCAGTGAGGTGTAGAACAACATCAAACAGTCAAACCTACACACAATCCTTTCTGCTCCTAAAATATTATGGGCAGAAAAATATTTGAAGAAATGATTGCTGAAAATTTTCTAAATTGGATGAAAGCTATAATCCTATAGATCCAAGAAGAATTAAGCAGCAAAAACATTCAAAAGAATGCCAAGGCATCTTTTAATAAATTTACTGAAAATTTATAATAGAGAAATTCTTAGAAGCAGTCAGAGAAAAAAGACGCATTTCATACAGAGCAACAAAGACAAGGGTGGCAGATTTTTCTACTGAAACAAAAACAATGCAGTCAGAAGACACCACAGACACATCTTTAAAGCCCTGAATGGAAGCTTCTGTCAACCAAGACTTTATTCTTAGCAACATTTTCTTTGTAAAGCAAGTGTGACCAAAGGCCTTTTCAGACATACAAAGTTGGAGGATTTTATTGTCAGCAGATGCACACTATTCGAAATGTTGAAAGATACCTTCCATGTAGAAGGAAAATGATACTAGAGGAAACACGGATATACATAAAGTAATGAAAAACTATGACAATGATAACTACATAGGTAAACATGTAAAATCATTTTTTATTATTTAAATTTTCTTTTAAGATTATTAACTGTTCAAATAACAATTAGCATGACTTTATAACATATTAAAAATAAAATGCATGAAAAAATAGCACAAAGATCAGAAGGGGAGAGATAGGAGTATACTATTATAAGGTTCTTTACCTATACGTAAGGTGGTGTAAGTACTTGAAGAAAGAGTGTGATGAGTCAAAGATGTACACAATCATTTATAAAGAAACTGCTAAAATACTGAGGTGTGTTATAGCTAGTAAGCCAAAAAGACATAAAATATAAGTGTAGAAAACATATAAGTAATTTAATAAAATGCAGGCAAAGGGGGAAAGAGGACCAAAGAACAGATGGGACAAATAAAATAAATTTTGGGATGGATGGGATAAATATAGCCTTACAATATCAGTAATCACACTAAATGTAAACAGTATACATTTTTCAATTAAAACACAGAGATTGTCAGATTAAAAAAAACTAAGACACAACTATCTGCTGCCTAAAACAAACCCATTTCAATATAAAGACAAAAATAAAAGTAAAAGAATTTATCGGGCTTCCCTGGTGGTGCAGTGGTTGAGAGTCCACCTGCCGATGCAGGGGACGCGGGTTCGTGCCCCGGTCCAGGAAGATTCGCAGCTGGGACCCTGAGCCATGGCCGCTGGGCCTGCGCGTCCAGAGCATGTGCTCCGCGACGGGAGAGGCCACAACAGTGAGAGGCCCACGTACCGCAAAAAAAAAAAAAAAAAAAGAAAAGAAAAAGAAAAAAAGAATTTATCAATAATCATTTCCTTTTTACTATTGGGTAGTATTCCATGGTATAATGCACTCATTCACCCACTGAAAGATCTCTGAGTTGTTTCCACTTTGGGGATATTACAAACTTCTATACACATTTGTGTACAGGTTTTTGTGGGTATGTAACTTTTCACTGATACACACGACAACATGGATGAATCCGTAGGCAGCCATGCTGAGCAAAAATAAAAAGTCAATCCCCCAAAATTACATATTCTGAGTCTATTCATATGAAATAATTGGAATGAAAAAATTGTAGAAATGAGAGGGTAAGGGATGGGGCAGAGGTGGGAGAGTGGGTAGTGTGCCTTAAAGGAGCAACACAGGGATCCTTGTGATAAAAGAATGCAGAATAAATTTTAAATTACTTTTTCAAGATTCACAGATTCAGAAAAAATTCCAATGTTTAAAAAGTGCCATATCTTGCTATATATAGGTTTTGGTTTTTGTTTTTTTTTTTTGCGGTACGCAGGCCTCTCACTGTTGTGGCCTCTCCTGTTGCGAAGCACAGGCTCCGGACGCACAGGCGCAGCGGCCATGGCTCACGGGCCCAACCGCTCTGCGGCATGTGGGATCTTCCCGGACCAGGGCATGAACCTGTGTCCCCTGCATCGGCAGGTGGACTCTCAACCACTGCGCCACCAGGGAAGCCTATATATATAGGTTTTTTTAAATGAAAAGAAAGAACACAAAATGGGATAGTTGATAAAGACGTACTTAGGAACTGTATTTGGCATTTCTTTTCAAAGGTGAGATATATTTTCATATTTCATTTACTTTTTTAAAACATACAAAAAAAACTATCATTCAGTTCATACTGCTACTGTTTGGTCCTCTATATAATTATGCAATGTTTTAATAGTTTTCAATTTATTAACTGATAATATGCAAAGCTTTACCTCAGCCATCACAGACCACCATGATTTGTGCCATTAATGCCAATTTCCTACTCCTGTTACCTAAGTTGTAGGGAAAAGCTAAATTCCATATTATCAAAATTTTCACACTTTCTACCTTCTCATCTATTTTATTTATGCATGCCTCTGTCCTGCATGCATTGCCCCACCTTCATCTTAACAAACACTGCTTGTTTTTCCAGAAAGAGAGTGCGGATAATTCTTCTCCTGAGGTCTGTCCATTGATCTCAGTCAATAGCGACCTCTGCACCATCCACTGGGCACTGGGCACTTGTGCCACATATCTCAGCATTGTGCTTAGTGGTGCACTTATTCATCTACCGCTTACCTTGGAACCTCATGCCTGAAAGTGTCCTACATATATAACAAATTCAAAATGTGCCTGATAAGTTAAAGGCTAAATAAACTGGTGAAGTCGAGGTGTAAGAAATTTATAATATATAAAGTTTTTTTTCTGTGATTTCATGGCCTAAAATATGTGTGTGTGTGTGTGTGTGTATGTGTGTATATATATATATATATATATATATATTGGGGGGGTTTAGTAGGTTTTGAAATAGAAACGTCACAAAGAACCACAACTTTGAACTAAAGTTTCTGTATAATAGAAATATTGAATTTCCAGAGCTTTTTATTCTAGTGAGAAACTGAATGTTCAAAAAAAAAAAAATCAAACATGTCTTTCTATCTGAGTTTAAAAGCAAACAATAATAGAAAAATTGTGACTCTGGGTTGAAACATTTAATAATGAGAAACACTGTGTTTCCTAATAAGAACTGAGAATTAATATGTTCCCAACCTTAGTAAGTCAAAGCTGTTTGCAAAACTTAGTTTTGATGTTGACATTTCAAAACCATCCTACTTAACAGAAGTAAACATTTATTTTTATGAAGCAATGCTATATGAAGTCAGAATGTAACAGTATCTCTTATAACAAATACCTCCAAATGTATTAAAATTATAAAAGCAAAAATTATTTGCTGCTTTTCAAGAGGCTAAGCTTAGCACTGTATGTTGGTTTCAAACGTCTAAGATCAGGGGAATGAAGAAAGTTTATTTAAAACTTTCTTAGTATAAAACTTTCATAGTATAAAAACATTTCAAGGAGTTCTCAGTCAAGAATAATATAATTGACTTGATAGCTTAGATGAATGCCTCTGAAATATCTGCCTTGAAATCTCTCTACAGTGTAAGACTGATTGCTCTGATTCTTTGAAGGTCTGGAGATGTAAACAGAAGTGCTATTTTCTTTGATGTTGCTGCTATAATTCATTAATATCTGTTATTTACTTAAAACACCATTTTTTTCCCCCATAAAAGGAGTCTCCAGAAAGGTCCCCATGCTTTTTTTCTAGCGTACCACAAAAAGCTAGGGCACAGGTACCCCGTTTAAGAAGCTCAGGCTTCAGGGGTTGGGATCACAGATGGGGCTCCTGGGCAAAGGTGGGCTTGGTGCTGGCCTTCAGCGGTTGGAAGCTATTGTGACTACAGACAGCGGGCTGCCTATCAGCACCACTTGAAGTGATCACCACTGATAGCTGTTCAAAAGGCTCAGAAGAACCTATGAAATAATCCTACATCAGCAAATGCAGGGAAATGCATGGAGAATATGTGAATATTTCTTGCCAGAGTTCCAATGCTTTGTCCTAGTAAGTTATCTGAAATGTAGTTAAAGGAAATATATGTATCCAGAATGATCTAAAAGAGAAGAAGATATTTAAACTTCCTCACAGGCAATGAGTGCGAGCACTGCATTTGTTGCTAATTTCTTAAAGATCTAGAAATAACATATACAGGCTATAGGAATGTGTGATAAAACGGAAGCCGTATTTAAATTGTACTTAAGAGATATTTATGCACAGTTATGTAATCAGTCAACCAATTCTTCCACCCCTATAAAAAGTTCTTCTTTTGAAGTGATCAAAGTTTACACTGAAGTGAAGTTTACATTGGAATTACAAATCATAATTGGGAAGATACCTAATTTTTACCTATCCCTAAAGTTTTACACACTTTTTGAATGGCAATCACATGCCATTTTCTAAAATGCATTTTTGTAGGGAAAATATTTTTATTAAATCTATACTTTTTCATGAGTTTAAACGTTTGGTAGCTAGAAATGAGGCTAAATAGTTTTATTAATTGTACTTTCATAATTTTGACTGTGAAAAAAATTCCCTAGAGTACTTGATGAAATTCCACCAAAAATCCATTAGGATTTGGAAATGAATTCACAAAGAATAGAAGAATGTCACTAAGGAAGACAAACAAAGAGGGAGTGGTCTTGAGCAGAAGCCAGCACTGAATATCTGGCTGAGGGGCACATCAGTGCCCGCAA
The DNA here is from genome assembly GCF_949987515.2 of Delphinus delphis. Taxonomy (NCBI): domain Eukaryota; kingdom Metazoa; phylum Chordata; class Mammalia; order Artiodactyla; family Delphinidae; genus Delphinus; species Delphinus delphis. The sequence continues at coordinate 25,595,423 of NC_082703.1, forward strand.
CCTGGAATCCTGGCTGACAGCCATGGAGAATGGGCTACAGTCTTAGAACTCTTTAAGGTGGGGAACTGAAATGGAGATTCTTCTCTTTTTTTCTAATCAATGATATTATTTTTTTAATTTATTTTTTATACAGCAGGTTCTTATTAGTTATCTATTTTATACATATTAGTGTATATATGTCAATCCCAATCTCCCAGTTCATCCCACCACCACCAATTCTTGAACAGTGTTGGGAGATCTCAAAGGATAGATAAGTAAAACAATATGTTAGGAAAATAACCTTTATATAAGAATGTTGTTACAAGGCCATATGTGGCTAATTCTTGGGTGTGGTGGATAATACGAAGTACAAGATTAAATTCTATCCCAAGAAAACAAATTCTCCCTGCAAGAAGATATCCTCAATATAGGAAACTCGAGATAGTCATAAATATGATCTCTGGCTCTTCCTTTCCCTGACTCTCTTTCTCTCTCTTTCTCTTCCTCTCTCCTTCTCTCCCCAACCCCCCGCCCCCCCCCCACACACAATTTAAGAACTTTTAAGAGCAAAATCCACCATGAGCCAGGATCACCAGAAATAACACGACGGAGACTAAAATCCCCGAAGACTTTAGTTGGAATTTTCAGATCAGAAAGTAAAATAAGTGTGTCTCAAATATGTGCATAAATAAAAGGGGAATTTAAATGCATGAACATTGGAAAAGAGTTTATTAATGAACTGATATTTAAAAAGAAATTTTTAAATGTTAAAGACACAAGAAAATTGAATAAAAAGTATATTATCTATAGCTTAAAATGAATTAATGAACTGAGAAAAATAGATGAGAAGATATTTCAAATACCTAAACCTAAAATATGAAAGATTAAGACCTACAGAATATTTAAAAGAAGAAAATAATTTCTAATACATATTTGGTGTGGCATATAAAAGACAATTACAGTTCTCCTTCTCCACTGTAAGGACATTTCCAGGAAACTATAATGACGGAGCTACTTCAGCTTTCTTTTGATTAGTGTTTTAGAAAGGTGCATCTATCTCCAACCCTTTACTTTTTTAATGCAATCATCTTCATTAACTTGTATTTTTTACGTAATAATACCTAGCTGTCTCCTCAAGGGTATCTACTTTAGTATCAATGTATCGTGTTAATAATAAAAAGCCAAGTAAAATATTCAGAACTATCAAAAATTGTTATGAGACCCCATCTTCACCTTTACACTTTATTGTTCATTACCCAGTTTTCAGAACACATGCTCAGAAGTTGCTTTTTCCAAAATTAATATTGACACCCCAGCTTTCTTTTGATTAGCTTTAGCACGGTATACCTTTCTCCATCCTGTGACTTTTACTCTGTCTTTACATTTAAAGTGGGTGTCCTGTAAACAACATACACCTTGTTTTGTGTCTACTCTGACAGTCTCTTTCAATTATTTCCATTGACACAATGATTACTGATATAGTTGGATTAATTACTATTGTATTTGTTACTGTTTTCAACTCATTGCCTTTATTTTTTTTCTTTCCACTTTTGTCTATCTTCCTTGGTTTTAATTTAGCATTTTGTGTGATTCCATTTCTTCTCCTCTCTTAGCATACTAACTTTTATTGCTTGCCCTTGAGTTTGCAATGCACACTTACAACTAATCCAAGGTCGCTTTCAAATAACAGTATATTGCTTCACAGGTAGTGTGAGTACCTTATATGAGTATTCCCAAATTTTCCCTCCCATTCCTTATAACATTGCTGTAATTCATTCCACTAACCCATAAGCTATAGTCTTCAAATACAATGCCACTGTTATTATTTTGAACATACTGTTACCTGTTAGATCAATTACGAATAAGAAAAAAAAATTCTATTTTATCTTCATTTATTCCTTCTCTAACACTCTTCCTTTCTTATGTAAATCTGAGTTCCAGACTTATTTCATTTCCCTTCTTTCTGAGGAAAGTCTTTAGGATTTCTTGCTGAGCAGGTCTACTGGTGACAAATTCCCTCAATTTTTGTCTGACAAAGTCTTTATTTCCCCTTTTTGAAGTTTTGAAGGATAACTTTGCTTGATAAAGTTTTAGATGTCTTTTTAAAAATTTCAACACTATATTTCACTCCACTCTCTTCTTGCTTGCACGGTTTCTGAGAAGTTCAGTGTAAGTCTTACTTAGTCCTCCATGAATAAATAAAAAATTTCCTCTTTGGTTTCTTTAAAATTTTTCTCTTTGTATGAAGTTTGAATTTGATATGCATAGGTAGAGATTTTTTGGTATTTATTATGCTTGGTGTATTCTGAACCTCTAGGGTCTGTGATTTGGTTAGTTTTGGGAAATTCTGTCATTATTGCTTAAAATATTTCTTCTGTTCCTTTCTCTCTTTCTTCTCCTTTTGGTATTCCCATTACACACGTTTACATTTTGTAATTGTCCAGTAGTCCTTAGACATTATGTTCCACTATTTTCATTCTCTTTGCATTTCAGTTTTGAAAATTTCTATTGACCGAGCTTCACACTCACCGATTCCTTCCTCAGCTGTGTCCACTCTACAAGTAAGCCCATCAGAGGCTGTCTTTACTTCTGTTACCTCTTTTTAAAAATTTCTACCATTTCCTTTAGATTCTTTCTTAGAGTTTCTAGCTTTATGCTTACATTGCCCATCTGTTCCTGCATGTTGTCTATTCTTCCCACTATAGTCTTATTTAATTAAAGTGTAGTTGGTTTATAATATTATATTAGCTTCAGGGTTACAACATAGTGGTTCAATATTTTATAGATTATATACCATTTACAGTCATTATAAAATATTGGCTATATTCCCTGTGACCCTATTATAGTCTTTAGCATATTAATCATAGTTTTAAATTCCCAGGCTGGCAATTCCAACATCTCTGTTATATCAGTCTGGTTGTCCGGTTCTGATGCTTGCTGTCTCTTCAGACTGTGTTTTCTGCCTTTAGTTGGCCTTGTATTTTTCTTGTTGAAAGCGGGACATGATGTACTGCGTGAAGGAACTGAGTCAGACCTTGATCATGAGCTGTTTGTCCACAAGGCTACGAGTTAGGCTATGCTCACTGTTTGCTGTAGCTGTTGGTGTCAGAGGCTAAAATGTCCTCTGCTGTGCTTGTTTTGCTCCTCTGCTGTCTTTGGGTTTCCTAAGAGACTGTCTTAAATACGAGCTGAGGAAGGACATTCATCCATTTGTCTTCCTCCTGTCTCTGGTTCCTGGGCATCTTCTTCCTTGAGATATAACTGTCTCTTTCTGCCTGTCTCTCCATTTTTTTTGCGGGCGGTGGGGGGAATAGTAGTTTGCCTTCTGACCTCAATTACCAGATGGATCTAAGGAGAGTTGTTGACTTTCACTCTGCTCAGCATTTTTGTTGTGGTGAGGATGGGAAGACAACGTCAGAGTTCCTTACCTGCTGGGCTTGGAACTGAAAGTTCAGGAATTATTTTATGTGTCTTTCTGAATAAGTTGAGGAGGAGGTTGAAACTAAGAACTACATAGTTATGTAGGAATTAAGAGCTCAACCCCTTTGGAGTCAACAGTTTTAGAGTGAAAGAACATTTCAGTTCATCTGACCCACTTTCTTCATTGTAAAGATGATTAAGACCCATGGAGATTAACAGACTAGTTCACATAAGGCAGCATGTTTTCTGAGGCAGAACTGGGGTGTGACTTAAGTTTCCCAACTCTTTGCTCACGACTTTTCAACCAAAACAGCTCTTTTCAGGCTTCCCTGGTGGCGCAGTGGTTGAGAATCTGCCTGCTAATGCAGGAGACACGTGTTCGAACCCTGGTCTAGGAGGATCCCACATGCCGCAGAGCAACTAGGCCCGTGAGCCACAACTACTGAGCCTGCGCGTCTGGAGCCTGTGCTCCGCAACAAGAGAGGCCGCGATAGTGAGAGGCCCGCGCACCGCGATGAAGAGTGGCCCCCGCTTGCCACAACTAGAGAAAGCCCTCGCACAGAAACGAAGACCCAACACAGCAAAAATAAATTAATTAATTAATAAACTCCTACCCCCAACATCTTCTTTAAAAAAAAACAAAAAGACAGCTCTTTTCAGCACAGATTTTTGAAAGGACTTCTTGCATCTGTAGGAGAAGTGTAACTATAGCAATTTTATCATCAGAAAGACAAGGGAAAGGCACACAATTAGTACCTTTAGAATATTAAAGTGGGTAATCCTGAAATCTAAGTATGCTTTGGGGAATTAGTCCTCTTTTTTCTTGTCATAAGCTTGACAAGTAGGTCTTTGAATTTTACTCTGTCTCAATCCCCAAGTAGCATGAGGCAATTAGATCTCTGGATAAAAATCACTCATGAATGGACAAGGTCAGGAGTCAAGTCCCTTGTGAAATGTTATATTCACAACTGTAGTTGTATTAACTAAAAATAAATAAACCAGTTGTGTTCAATCAACTGCCAAACAGTAGCTTTTAAAAGCATCAATTTTTATCAATATGTAAATGTTCAAGCATTTAAAGTCATGATCACATTGACCAAAAAAACCCAGAAACTATTTGACTAATGCTCCCTAACGTGGATAAAAAACGTTACGATGGATCGTAAAATTGTTTACGATCCATCATTTGGTTGGATCGTAAACAATTTTAAATTCATCTGATAGCAAAGAGAACTCAGGGGCTGAACTCTTCACCTGGAACAAAAAGTGAGTCAACTTTGTCCTAAGAACTTCAGGTTCATTTTCCAGCAGTGCTGGTCCTCCTGGCTCTTCCACAGCTTGACTTTGTTTACTGCTGTCCTCTGTTTCATGCATTTGATGAACCTACTATGTTCTTAATTATTTAAGGCCAGGAGGAGGGCTTTGTGTGACCTGACTTTGCATATTCTATGTCTGGAACAGTGTCAGGCAAATAATGGCTGAAAACATTTACATTTTTAGCTATTGTGACTAGTAAGAAAAGGCTGTCTGTTCTGTTGTTAGTCTACATAAACGTATCACTGGCTCAGTTTGAAAGGAAAAGTTCATATTATTTGCATTAGCTCATTACTTATTACAACTCTACAAATAACTCATTATTTCTGAAGTCCCAATTAAGAAATTTCATCCCAAATAATTTGCTCAAGAGCCAGCTCTGTGAAAATATGAGTGTTGCCTAATGGAATCTGTTCACCTCACCTGAGAATAGGGTCCCGATGTGGAACACACCTGCATGAAATCTGGTTAGCCTTACTGCAATCTACCTTTGAGTCTTCAGGGTGCTAATACGCATTGTGGACCAGGAAGATGGAGGTATAAAACCTGTTTTTTCTTATATTTGTCTGACATCAACCCTCATTCCACCTCCATTTTTTTTGGAATGGCTTTGGGGACTATTGTTTGAACACACTTTGAAAAATGCTTTTGTGGAGAAAAGCACATGGGCTTTTAAATCAGCTTTGAAATCAAATCTAGCATCTAACAGTTACTATCTATTGGATGCAGAGTAAATTATTTAACCCCTGCATATATTAATGTCTTCATCTGGAAGATGGGCATAATGACATTTCTACTGAGTTGTGGTAAAGATTAACTGTAATACTATAATAAAAACTGCAAATTACAGTGCCTAACACATTTTAGTTTATCAACAAGTTGATTTTCATGCCCTCAGCTTTATCCATGCCTCCTAATATCGCAACCCCATTTAATGAAAAATAATGATTCAAACTCAAATCTAATTCCAATGTTGATGCTTTTCTCAGTTCTGCACATTTTTAGATAAGACAAAAATAAACAGTAGACATTTATGATGATAAAATTTATACACACCAGTACGTGATATAGTGTGTGTGTGTTTGGGTATGTGTGTGTTTGTGTGTGTGTGTCCATACGGCACAGAAAGGTAGAGACCAGCAGACACTGGACGAAGAGACAAAAATTGTGCTGAGCACACTCTCTCCAACTCCCAAACTCATGATTTTTTTGGTAAAATGTGGGGATAGTATGAGTTCTACATCCTCATAATTTCATTCAATAATGGCTGTAAAGACAAATAACTGTAGTAAAAGTAAATTTTTGTTTCGAAAATGTTGAGAAGAAACATATCTTTTTCCTCTACTTTTCCTAGTTCTCGCTGGGACAAGTGACAGATTAATAAAAGCCTACGAATTTATTTAATGTAAGTTTTCTGTGACACAGGAGCTGTCACAAGGAGCGCCGTTAAACCTCAGCGTGTTTATGCTGGGTTTGATGGAGAGTGGAGTCCCAGGAAGGCGTGACAGGCCAAAGGTGAGCCAATGTGGAAAACCAGGGAAACCTAGACAGCCTGCTCATTCAGGTCCTCTCTGTGTCCCCTCTTCTTCAGGAAGGATGCTCTGTTCCTGCAGGGCACGGAGGGCTCCCCTCAAGTGAGGGTTACAGGACCGCCTCACGGCAAGGTCATACAAGCCTTCCTGCACCTGCTGTTTCTCAGATGCCTTTAGCCTAAAATATTCAATGCACCAAGGTGCCATGTTTAGGGTTACTGTTCTGAACCCTATCAAAAATAAAACTGGTATAAGATTTTTTTACAACAGGTGTACTTCTAAACTAATTCTCAATGGCACTAAATCTATGGTTAACATGCCACATTTATTTTAGTTCATAGTTGATATTTTTTAATCCTTTATTTATAATATTTGACTATTTATTAGAGCATTCAATTTACACTTATATTTATTGTGATTATTATTATAGCTGTCTTTAAATCTTCCAATTTACTACCTTCTTCTGTTTTATAGCCTACACTTTTTTCCTTTTGTATTAATTATTATATTTGTATTTTATTCTCCCCATATATTATCTTTGAATTTATATATTTTGTTTATAATTCTTAGTAGTTATCCTAGAGGCTAAAAGATACATTCTTTGTTTATCAAAATCTAATGTAAAGTGATTATTTTACCTCTTTCGGGATGCGGAAAGATCTTAAAACCCCTGAACCCAGAAGAGCTTACATTCTGAATTCTATTTGGAGTTATATGACCAATTATTCAAAGACAAACTAGAGTTTTAAAATGCCATAATCTCCCTGGGGGTAAGAGTAAAAATTGCTAGTAATGATGCCAATTCTCCATTTGACATGAGAAGAAGGTTTTCGCAGTTTGTAATGCTCCATTTATCTTCAAGGGCATTCCTTTGAATATAAGATTCTCACGTCAGTCACATAGGTAATGTTTATCATTGACATTTTGGAAGACACAAAATCACCACTACGCTCCTTATGCCTTTCGAAGTTCATACCAAAAACTCCTCAGTGCAGAAACTGTCTTTTCTTTGCTTCCTTATTTTCCAACAACTTGCAAAATAAGCCTACCAGATGGAGGGGAGTTAACAATAATAGGATACAAATTCCATTCCTGCCCTAACTTTTCTAATCTGATCCTGATTCTATCAAAAAGAAGGAATCTGGCCCTCACTTTCACACTGCTTCTGCCGTCGCTATTACTGTCATTGTAGAAGGAGTCTTTTTAGGAGTTCGTTCTCATGAAAAGCGCTTTCTTCCAGATTCCTCTCCACTCCGTATCTAGACCTAAAGAGCACAGTGTACGAAAATAGAACTCATTCAATACATTAATAAATTTGTCTTCATCCTTGCCTTTTCTTAAGTCCTTAGTTTCTTGCAAGAAAGGAAAAATGAGTTGATGTTAGGGAAGAAATCAAAGCAACCCCCTCTGGCTAACACAAGGCGGGTCTCACACTGTGCAAATTTTTCTCTCTCGTCCTTATTTCAAAAAACATGAACACAATAGTTAATCCACTGAAGATATCAACTGTGGAAGACAGAGACCCACCTCTGACCCCTCCCAGGCAGGAGGGGGTGGAGGTGATGCTGGCCCTCCCCAGGCCACCTCATGTTCATCTTTTCGTCTTCAGAAGAGGGACAGAGCTCTCCCCCTGCTGCTGTCACTCTGAGATGCTCCCCAGGATCAATCACTCCCCAAATGCTAAGGAGACGGTGAACACTGAATATTCAAAATGCGAATACTCAAATGAAAATTTTAAATGTATTTTAAATACCAGTAAAACACCGAGGATATGCTTTCAAAATCTGCAACTATTTGTTGCTATGTCCCTTTTGTACGCTGGATTGAGTGGATGTCTTCCACACTCGTACTGTAATGAGTGAAGAGAAGCAGCCATGTGACCCCTCAGATTCCGACCCCATAGGAGGAACAACAGGACAGAAGGAACATGAGAGAAAACACGAGAGAACACCGGCTTCCTTTACTCTCCAAATGACACGGTGTTTAGCTTGTGATTACAAATCACTTCTCTGAAAGAACATCAGAATATAACACTATGACAATAACACCCAACCAGATCAGGGAGCCTCCTTAACACCAAGAGCAGAAAGGCAGAGGCTGCTGCCTCATAGAAGAGAAAGGATAACGGGATGGAGACCTTGTCCAGGACCACATCAGGGAATAGGTTTGGGAACCTCTCCTCCCAGGAATGTCATCAGAGTGGAAGATAAAGACTAATAATGCATATTAAATATTGCCAACCTCTGAGCCAGGCCAATCCCACTATCTAAAACAGGCATGCTTCAATCCTAAGTGTTTGGTGTCAGTTCCATTTGATGGGTGGGGGAGACATAATCTTGGGCACATAACTAGGGTCACCCTTGAAGAGGGTGCAAATTTTGACTATTGTGCGGTAATAAATTTGAGGAGTGACCTTATGATAATTGTTGATTTTGTGATTGTACAATATTTTCCTGTATTATTTTTCTTAGATTCACATTGCTAATTCCAGAGGTCATTTTCTGGAATATTTATAATATTCATCATATTTGGCGAATATTATCCCAAATCCCTGGCAAGAAAGGATGGGTTATTCACCACCTAACTGTCCCCACCCCATGGAGATCCTCCTTCCTGAAGAAATGTAAGGAAACAGTTTTGAAAAGGAATATCTCTGTGTCTTATTACAGAAATCTCTTTGCATCATTTATTTCCATTTATTTCAGTTAGTTTCAAGCTTAGCTCTTTAAGATAAGGGTATTGTTTTCTTCTAAGGCACTAGCTTCTGAAGGAACAGAGTATGATTTTAGTAAATGTATGCTGAAGGAACAAATCAATGAATAAAATACATTTCCTGTTTGTTCACAGAGCATTTTTATCCTAATTTTTATTAGTTCTGTAATGATGTTCTTAGGATTCAATTTACCTTTTGAGTAGCTGCAGAGTCTCATTTTCCATTAGAATATTTATTGCTTAATTATACACAGATTTTTCTGTACTGAGGCCTGATTTTGAGAATTACTTGAGAAATAACTCTAGAAACTCTAAAATAGGTAAACAGAAAGAGAAATTTACCAATTTCAGTTTCATTTTTTATTCTATTATTTATAAAACATTTCCAATTCATCAAGTTGTTTTTATCCCAATCTGATACTACCTGCTACCTGGAATCACTGACCATCCTAAAAAGTAATGACTAAATTAAAAGGGGAGATAATTAATGCATAACAAGGGCTTTTATAATTTGAAATCTCCCAGGAGTCTCTTCTCTCATAGAATCCACTGGTAAATACACAGACTGGCAGGGATCAGAATTCAGTTCTGACTGACACTGAGCCCCAAACTACCCACCCTTGGCTGGCAGCGACTGTCTCGCTGCGGCAGCGACAATGACAAGGCTGACTCAGCCCATCACTGGGGGGATTTGTTTCTTCAGCTCCAGCTGTCAATCACCTATGCAGTTGAGCATTTGGCACAGATGGTGGTACCGACCCTGGATAAAAGAAGCAATTCTTTCCAAACGTGTTTCCCTAATTTGGTTTTGATGTTGTGCTGTGTGTTTGCATGTCTCCTCAGGGACTGTCATATTTCCACCTTTGGATGGCTTTCCCATATGCTTTCTGTTTTAGTTGCTTTGTTTTTATAACACTATTCTCCTTTTGCTTTGTGAAAGGCAAGTAAGAAAATTCTCAGTTGTTTTCATGCCTTCTCTCTTACGTGCACACCAACAAGCTATACGAAAGCCCACCATTAACATGAGAGGTCTCTACGAAATTTTAGATAGCTGAAGGTCACAAAGTGGACCAAAACTAATTGGTGCTATGGCTCATATTTGCTTGTATTTTTTTTAAGTTGAATTAAAAAAAAATTAAAGGAGTAACAGTATTAACTGGGGGCTTACAAACAACATTTTAATTACAAAAAGAGAAAGCTAAAACGGATTTTGAAACCTCAAATATTCTGAGTTGGCCTCTTGAATAATCTCCCTTGTAAGCCTCTCCACTGGGGATGAAGATATAAAACTGTAACGTTTCTATCATCTTTTATGTATTCAGTAGGAATGTATGTAACATACAAATTTCAGCATCTGAGTCCTGAGCTATTCTATGTGGTCATTCATTCATTCATCAAACATTCTCTGAAAAAAATATTCCAGGAGTGAGTTAGGGTCTTAGAGGAACAAAAATCAAGACAAATTTCTCATTCGTAAGGAACACAAGCTTAATAAAGAATGTAGTTTTACAAACAGATAATTATAAACAAAATCTGAAATGAAGAACATTTGATGTGAAGAAAATGAGCAGAATGAGAGACTGCTCCTCTGGAGATGTGGCTGGGGAGTGACTTCTGAAAAAAAGTCAGAAAGCACAAGCAGTGCTGCTTCTTTTTTTTAGTCATTTTGCTTCTCTTCTTGTATGACTACAACATCTAGTGTTGATTTTCGTTCTCTGACTTTCTCATCAATCATAAATCCTTAGACAGAGATATAGAACAGATATTATTATGCTTTGGTTTGCCAATCTGTACACACATAAAAATCTCTTAGCCTCTTAAGAGACACCTAAAGTTAATGCGCAGTCCTTTTACACTATGTGTCCTACGCACTAAATATCAAGCTGAGAACTAAATAACAGGAGCTCCTATACATTGTATTTCTACACAGAAAAATCGGAGAAGGATGGAATATAGCCAGGAAAAAATAAACTCACATTTCTAGATTTAAAACCAGATTTTATAAACAAATGTTCTACTGTGTTGAGAAAAAGATCACAGTAAAACCTAAGATGTTTTTCCTTTAAAGAAAGACCACAGATGAGACTATCTTAATGAATTCTTGCAAAGCCAAACACAATAAAATGAAACATTTTATTACCTGGCATTGCCTTTTGTTGTTGATGTTTTCCTCTTTTGCAGCGGAGGTTTACAAAGCATACAAAGCCTTGAGTGAGCAATATCATATAATTAACGGAACGGAAGTTAGAGGTCAGTAATGAGTATCACTTTCCAAGTTCAACAGAGGACGCTGTGGGTGTTCACCCAGTCAAAGCCACAGCAGGGGGATGAGGTCCCTGTGCTTGAGAAGTAGAAGAGCTAAGACGAAATACAACCAATTTCCAGTGATTTTGTTCTGATTATAAATTATTGAGAATGGGCTGCCTCTCCTTCTCCTCTTTAATCACGTGGATTTTTACAGTTTCCGTCAGGCCAATATAGCAAGTACTCAAATCTATCTGTTCCACAGACATAGCAGGCACTTCCATTTCAGAATTCTTGAGAGATCCGTTCCATTCGTACTTATTTGATGACAGGAGCTGAGCTGCCCTCCTGCCGTCTGCCCACCTCCCACTCTCAGTCCAGCGGGGTTTCTGTAGAGCTGGGCCCATCCTGAGAGTCTTGGGTGGACAGCACACCAAGATAAGGCAATTGGCTCTCCTCATGCCCCTGCCTAGAGTGATCATTTCTTCCATGATCTTATGGGAAACTCAAGCCGACCGGGGCCAAGGGGATCCACGTCTAGTGTTCTTGCAGCCAGGAAGCAAGCTGGTCCACACAACCCTGTAACTCTTCCAACAATCTAGACCCTTCCTAGCACCTGACTCTGAGCCCTGCACCTAGCTGCTACTGAGGTCACTGGTGATTTTGGAACATTCACTTATTAAGAGGCAACAATCTTTATTTTTTTAAATAAGCACCAGTAGATGCCTGAAAGAACTTTACATTATAAAGCACTGAACATATATGTTTATATATGTATCATTTCAAGCTCAAACGTTACCAATAAACTTAAAGGTACACTCAACAAATACCAAACTCACAATAAATACAGTATTAGTATAAATTTTGCAGCATAGTCCTAAAAAATTTTCAATATTCTTACAAAACATTCTATTACCTTTATAGAAGATTTATCTTAAACACTGAAGATTTCCCTTCCATTGTAAAGCAATTACTCGCATCTTTGTAAAAGGGTTATACTCTTTTGATGATGTTTTTGCTCGTTTTCTTAAAAATGTCATTACTCATTGGTTAATTGGTAGATGTTTTATGGGTCTATGAAGATTTTCACTTTGTTCCTCTAGATATTTGAACACATACTGCAAGAATATCAAAATTACTTATAATTCTTAACATCTAAACACGTTTATTCATGAGAGTTAGACCAGTGTGAGAAGCTGTTATGTCTTTTACTCCATGCAACTGTTGTTGAGGAGCTGCTGGTCTTACTGAGACATTATTAGGTGGATTCATTCACGCGTGCTCGTAGTCACTCAGTGAACACGGGTAGGATATTTTCTATATGCCAAGTACTGTTCCAAGAGCTTTGCAATCTCCATTCATTTTTTACAAATTAAATATGAACATATAATATGAAATATTGATTCATTGAATATTACTGCACATCAGCTCTAAGAAAGGCATCCATCAGCTGCTTCAAGTTCCTGGGAAGCTATTATGATTTTGCACAGCAATCTGTAATTACTGGTGTAAAGCTGCCTATAGGAAGCGTGTTATCTAACTAGTCAGAGACTGTCCATTCTATCATGTATTTTAATTAGAACTGATATTACCAGATGGTACAACCCCCTTGTCATCTACTAAGCATCCAATTGCTGTATTCAATAATAACCTAAATATATCTTTAGCAACTCAATTAAACATCAAAAAGCTCAACAAACAAAACATATTTTAATCCCCTCATGTAAGAATATTTGATGTTATGGCAATATTTGTTACACTTATGATTCTCAAGTCATAAATATCTCAGAGTATAACATGAGTTCTACCAAACAGTGTGGATGCTGCTTGGATTTAGACTCCCATGTAATTCCAGGTATTTACAGAATGAAAGTGTTAAAGTAAATTATGCTTTATAACATGGGATCCATCTTCATTACTATATTCTTGAATACAATGAAAGGGTTTCAGGACTAATATAAAAATTATTTCTTTAGATTAACTTTTTCCTGAATATCTGTATGTATTTTTCCCACTTAGATATTCAGGGAAAGAAATAAAACCCATATGTGTATCTTTAACTAGTTAACAAAATGAAGACTTGGGGTTTATGTATTTACAATCTTAAATTCTCCTAAAAATAAACCTGAATGTTATTTTAATCACTGAAAGATTCATGATGAAAATGATGGAGAATGAAGCTAAGGATTTTATTATGTTTTCACATCTACTCAGCATAGGTAAACTTTCTTATTATGAAAAACTATAATCATACCAGTTTGCCAGAATCTTGTGTTTTTGTGTGTGTGTCCTGAAAATTTATTGTTCCTAGATACGCTTTCAAGTAAAATTAGAGAAATTAATAATGATTTCCTATCTTTAATAGCCTCTGCTTTCCAAAAATGCATTATTATTTATCATAATCGCAAGCACTCAATAGTTGTTTTCAAATTAGTGCATTAACATTTCAAATTAATGAATAAATGAAAGTATCAAAAAACCATATATACACAGCAACAGTTATGACATAGTAACCTTTTACATGTTATTTATTATCTTAAATTTGTGCAAATTATAACTTCAGCAGAATCAAGTATCTTTCTTACTTAAGGTCTCAAAGATCAGAGCTTTAACTGTATCCCACATACGCATTCATTCTGAATACATAACATTTCTTTCAGCCACTAAAGTATCTACTATTCATATCATAAACTAATTTAGAGATATAACATCAGTTTTACCAAATGGTATGAGCGAAGCTTAGACTATAAGACAAAATGGATGAAATTCTAGATATTATAGAATAAAATAGTTGACTTAGCATCAATTATGTTTTGTGACATGGTATCCATCTTCATTATTGTATTCTTGGATATAATGAAAGTAGATAAGGAGTGAGATAAAATTCATTTCTTTAGACTACCTTTTCCTGAATATTTGTATGCATAGTTTTTTTCCTACTTAGATAAACAGAAGATCCCTCTGTGTATCTTTAAATCTGCATTTTAATCAATATTTTATTTTTCTGATGTGCAAATCCCAACTAACTTTAAGCTCCTCATGAAATGAAAGCCACAGTAGGCAGGCAGGAAGACAAGTAAGTGTCTAACGGCTTTCCCACATAGAGGGAGGGCAGACAGTGAGAGGGTCTGTGCATCAACAACAATGCTTCTAAGAATCACATGGGGAAACAGAATAAGTGGATGGAGGACCATCAGCGTCGGCGCTGAAAGAAAGGGAAATGAGTCTCCTTTGTCAGAAATATGAAGACGTTTCCACAGTGTAATGATGACAGGACTACGAGAAAGATAACACCCATGAAGAATGCACAGAAGATGCTGTGGAGAAACCCCTTGGCAGCCCTGCACCTGCAGGGTAGGGAGAGAAGGAAGATAGGTTGGTAGGACAGCTGACAAGCAAGCCGAGGAGTCACAGAAGCTACAAAGAGGCACTCGGAGTCTTCAGGGAGAGAACCTGGGCCGGGGCTCCTCTTTCTCTTTGATATTCCAACATCACTGCGTGTGTGTTTTTGTTTAAGTACCTTCTCGCCTTCTAGCACTACAAGACACTCTGGGTCATCCTGCTATAGCCCTAGAATCAGCCATTTTTCCAGTAATCCCTGGTTCCTCTTACTAGAGAAAGGTTTAGAAGCCAAGATATGGGGCCTAAGTGTGCTCCTTGCTACTGGTGTTTCATTGCTTGAAGGAACGCTAAACTGACAGAGCAAAGATATGCGTGTGTATACTAACCTGTGCATATACTCGTACCTATAAACATTCCTATATGTAACCATCTGTATCAACAGTAAGCTGAACCTGAGTTTTTACTGATGCTTCCAACTCTAACCCATCATTTCGTGGATCATTTTCATCACCTCTCTCTGCTTATATGCAAACTCCCAGTTCAGCAGTGATAAGCTAGGCTCTCTACACCAGCAACCATGTTCATAACTGTTCACGGATATGCACCCATGAGCATATACATACACAGGCACATATACATACATTCCCAGTATATGTATGTCCAGTGTAGTGGCTTTAGAATGCTAACCTGTAACCCCATGGGACAAACCTTTATGGACTAGAGCATGCTGCCCACGTACAGCTCCTTTTGCTTTTAGTCTCACAGAGGCTACTCATTTCTCAAGTTTCTTGGATCAGCACCTTTTTCCTCAGGCCATTAAGTGAAATCGTCTAATACATTTGGAATATATTTAGACTAGCTGGTCATATTCCATATTCCGTCCTGGGATTCCCGGACTTCCTAAATTATTTTTTAAACTTTTGCACACATTAAGGCTCACTCTTTTCCTGTAAAGTTCTATGTTCTGTAGTTGTAGACAAATGCTTAGTGTCTTGGATCATAATTACACTATCACACAGAAATTCTCACCACCGTAAGCAATTCTGCCGTGCCTCACACTAAGCCACAATGCCGCATTATCAAACCACTGGTAACCACTGGTAACCACTGGTATCAAACCACTGGTAACCACTGATGGTTTCCATCTCTACAGTTTTGCATTTGGGGGAATTTTCTATCATTGAAATAATATAGTAAATGATACTTTCTGAATGATTTCTTTCACTTATCGGTCTGCATTTAAGATTCATCAATGTGTTTTCATGGGTTGCTAGTTCATTAATTTTCATCACGGTATAATAATCCAGTGTATAAATATATGACACATTATTTATGCATTCACCTATTGAAGGACAGCTCACTTGCTTCCAGTTTGAGGCTAATATGAATAAAGCTAGTATATATAACTTTGTGCAGTTTTTTTTACAGAAAAAGATTTAAAATCAGTCAATTAAATCTCTAAGCCAGTGATTGCTGGATTGTATACTGAGACAATGCTCAGTTTTGTAAGAAACTGCCAATCTGTCTTCCAAAATGGCTGCACCATTCTGCATTCCCACCAGCAATGAATGAGAGTTTCTACTGCTCCATGTCCGAATCAGCATATGGTGTTGTCACTGTTCCGAATGTTGGCCATTCTAATAGGTGTATACTGCTATCTCATTGTTGTTTTAATTTGCATTTCTCTGATAGCATACGCTGTGGAGCACCTTATCATATGCGATTTGCCATCTTTATATCTCTTTGGAGAAGTGTCTGTTAAGGTCTTTGGCTCATTTTAATCGCGTTGTTTGTTCTCTTTTTGTTGAGTTTTAATAGCTCTTATACATAATGAATAACAGTCCTTTATCAGATGTGTCTCTTGCAAATATTTGCTCCTGGTGTGTGGCCTGTCTTCTCCTTCTCTTGACATTGTCTTTCACAGAGCAGAAGTGTTTAATTTTAATGAAGTCTAGCTTATCATTTCTTCCTTTCATGGATCATGTTTTTACTGTTGTATCTAAAAAGTCATTGCCATACCCGAGGTCATCTAGGTTTTCTCCTGTTATCTTCTAGGCATTTTATAGTTTTGTGTTTTACATTTGGTTCTGTGATTCATTTTGAGTGAATTTTTAAGAAAGGTGTAAGGTCTGTGTCTATATTATTATTTTTCTGCACGTGGATGTCCAGTTTTTCCAACACCATTTGTTGAAGAGACTGTCTTTGCACCACTGCCCTCGCTCCTTTATCAAAGATAAGTTGACTAAATTTATGGGGGTCTATTCTGTTCCACTGGTCCATTTGTCTGTTCTCTCACCAACACCATACTGTCTTGATTACTGAAGCTTTAGAGTCAGTTTTGAAGTCAATCAGCAAAGTCCTCCAATTCTGTCTTCTTTAACATTGTGTTGGCTATTCTGGGGTTTTGCCTCTCCATATAAACTTTAGAATCAATTTCTAGATATCCACAAAATAATTTGCTGAGAATTTGGTTGGTAGCGCATTGAATCTAGAGATCAAATTGGGAAGAAATGACATCTTGACAACATTAATCCTTTGTATCCATTAACTTGGAGTATCTCTCCATTTATTTAGTTCTTCTTTTATTTCCTTCATCAGAGTTTTATAGTTTTCCTTACATAAAGCTTGTATTTTGTTAGATTTATACCTAAATATTTCAGTTTTGGGAGCGGTAAGATAAATGGTATTCTTTAAAATTTTGAATTCCATTTGTTCATTGCTGGTATATAGGAAAAAGACTGACTTCTGTATACTAACCTGGTATCTTGCGATTCTGCTATAATCACTTATTAGTTCCAAGGGGCTCTCAGTGCTCTTGTAGATGTTCTTTATCAAATTGGGGATTTTCCCAACTATTCCTAATTTGATGAGAGTTTTAACATCTCTACCTTTTCAAAGTAAGTGATTTAAAGATAGTTTCTGGTATATCTTATTTTTACATCATTTTAGTAATAGCAACATTATAACAAAACCCAAATGTTTATTGAGTGTTTATTTTAGCCCTAGTCGTGTGCTATTTTGAAAGATAATCTGTTACTTCCCAAAACAACCCTATGAGGCAATAGAGACAATAACGGTATCTGCAGATATTTTTGAAGATTAAGTGAGGAAATGAGTGTCTGATATTCAGAGTAGTGCCTGGGACACATCACACACCCAGCAAATGTTAGTGCTGATTCAGAATGAGCTGAGATAGCTCTGCGGCCAATTTTGTTTTAGGTGACTGAAAGATTACAGATTTAGAATTCTAATAGAACTGTAAAAATGGAGTTTCAAATACAAGTTCAGCGACGGCGATGTTCACTAGGACAGCCACGTCTGCCACGCTCACCTTGCCCATTAATAAACGTGGGGCCCACGGCGTGGCCAAAACACTTTGTAGCTGGTGGACGGCCTCAACCCTTGCTCTCCTGGAGCCAACAACACTGGACAGAAAATGCTTTACTCTATCAATTCTCAGTTCTCTGTTAACGCAACTCTGAGTATGTGTTAGGGTTTCGTGCAGATCATGAATAAGTTTCCTATTTCTTAGTCCAAGCAAAAAAAGCCCTTTCTAAATGCTGAATCCACAAAAAACACTAGCAGAGTCTCCTGAGCTTAATAAGACAGGAAGATCTAGGAATCCAGAGTCAGACAGCATCTGTAGAGCAGATAAAGACAGTGTTTATCTAGAAATAAATTGCTTAGAGCTTTCTGAACTATTTAGAGAATGTATGACGGGGTCTGCCAGTTAGGACCCTGAAACTAAAAACTGACGGGTTAGCACCGGCCAGGTCACATGAGCGGGACGATGACACCACCATGGAATATCCAGTGGTGCCCCGACAGGGAGAGTAGTCCTTTAGTCACACTGATTAAGAGATGAGGCCAGTTACATGAAGAAGGAAAGCTGAGGGCAGCTACTCGGTCCAACCTGTAGGCTTTAGATGGACTTTTTTTTTTTTTTTAATATGTATAAGTAAAATAAACCGTATCTTACAAAAGATATAAGTTGTCTTTCTCAAAAATTTCTTTTGCCTACATGCTAGGCACTGTATGTCTGTGCAAGGCAGAAAGCTCTACTCAACTCTACTTCTACTGGAGTTGAAATCCTGGTATAGTCAATAAGACCAGGTTAAAATAAAAAGGGAAAGAATATTTCCTTTATTCTCCTCATTCTGCATTCAAATGTTAGTTTTTTGTAGAATTCCAACTTTCAATATCTGTGCACTGCGAGTTACCTCACACCCACGTGAGAGCAAGTCCTATCCACATGACACACTCCTGTGGAGATCGTCAGAGGGCCATGGACCAGCACCTGTTGCCATTTACTGTGTGGATTCTGATATAAGGGCATCTCAGAAGCTGACCCAGAAGATGAGTTAAACTCAGGGAAGATGGTAAGTAGCCATCAGCAAATACACAGGCAGAACATCAGTTTCTGGAATTTGAAATGAAGGGAAAATACTGCTTGCTCTGGCTGTTCTGTCCCCCCAGATGTAGGGATGGACACACAAGGGGTATGTATCCTTGGAAATGACTTGCTGTAATGGGGAGATAATAGTTTGAGGCCTGGAATAGAATCTGTTTTGTCAAGAATATAGGCAGCTGTCTTCCTCTCTCCTAAAGACACCGTTTTTGCTTTTTCACATATTTAGTTCCTTATGGTCTACAGTAAACAATGGCTAACAGGGTAGAGTTCGCTTCTATGATTTTATTAAGGAGTTGGAAAATAAACATTCTGAGAAGAGGAAAAAAGATGAGAACACGGGAGGTATTCACATTTGAGTGCAGCAGAGCAGAGAGCTTATAACTAGTTTCAAATATTATACAGTCCATTACATAACTCAAGCTTACTAACTGTTCACTGCCCCACACTGAATTGAAGAACAGGAAAGAAAAAATGAGATCTGCATTACGAGTAAAGAAAAAATCTTTAAAGTATGGGTTATGAGAAACAGGACAAAGCTTATCAAAGGCACTAATCAATGACTTCTGCAGGAGTTTTTTGTAAGTAGTGTTTCGCTATTATCCAACATTTCTATATGTGATTCATATTTGTATCACACGTATGACATATAATATACAACATAGTTTATTTAACCATATGAGGCAAAACAATGAAGGAGTCAACAGTCTGTAAACATCACATTTGAATGATTTCCCTTTGTTACAACAAAACAAGTGTGGATGTGCTGCTCCCCACAATCTCTGGGCAATGTTATTTCTTCTTATTTGAGTTAACACCTTGTATTTACTATTAGGACAAATACAAACATTTTTTTCATTATATGTGTTTGCATTTGGATACATCATTTCAATTATGCCACATTAGCATTTTATCCTGAACCATAAGCAATGTCATGAATACATCACTCTTCCTAAATTAAACAAAGCCATCTTGGTTTGTTCTTTAGTTTGCTAATCAGCAAATAAACAGTAAATCCACGTAGCAGGTACCTTCATAAAGTCATCGTACTTATTTACTGAAGCTAGAAACAGATATAATTTATATGTGCTTTTCTGCCTTTCATTAGCAAAAAACCCTGTGAGAGACTAAGTGGTTAGTATTCACTATTACCCCCATTAAAAAAAAATGGGTCTCTTTTTCCTCAAAACAGCACTAGTGAAGGCTTAGTGCTAAATCCAGTCAGCAGACGAACGAGGAACACAAGGCTGCCGAGCGTCTTATAACCTTGAGTACAGATGTGTTCTCTCAGCTGATTAATTTATGTTCATATAATTATTTCATATAAAATCAAAACTAAATATTTTATGTGTCATGTTGGAGAATGTTTAATAATACAAGCATCATCAAATTATTACTAAGTCATTTTAGCTGTAATCAAGTAAGAGTCATGAGATAAAGTTGTAAAGAAACTTTATTTTTGTCTCTTACTACCCTTTTAAAATGATTCTGGGAAATCTTATTCCCTAATGGTTCTCACCATTTCGGGGTAATTCTGGTTAGGACACGTAATAATGAAAATACCAAACTATTAAACTTTTTTCCCAAATCTGCAATTCCTGATGTTCGGTGAGCACAGCGGGAAGTGCCTGGGCTTCCTCTCTGCCTCTTACCCTCCTCACTCATGTGCTGTGAACAGAGCAAAGGTGGGATGTGGACCCTGTTGAGTGAGTTCTTCAGAGCTGGCTCTGCTCAGCCCCCTCCTCCCTCCCATCACTGGGGTCTTTGCCTCCTGTCGACCTGCTGCAATGCCCCAGGCTCCGGGGCTGCCGGCTTCCCCGTCTGCCCCATCCTCCTGCCCCACCAGGCTCTGGAGGGGTCAAGGTGAGCGGCACACAGCAGCAGCGTCTTCTCTGTTCCATCAGAGTCAACCTGCAGTCATTCACTTGCTTGGGTGTCTCAGGCTGGACTGACTCTGTGTTATTTTCGTTGCATATTCATCTCTGGGAGATGCTTAGGGTCCTCCTTCTTCTTGAGACGGGAGAGGAAAGTCATCTTACATCAGTGATAATCTCATGATTTCCAGCTTCCTGACATTGTTATACCTTCGACACAGGGGAAGGAGTTAGACTGAAAAAGCAATTCACATCTTTACAAATAGTGCATGGTGGTCCCACCCCTATTGTCCTTATGTCTCAGCTGAAACAGACACTAAAAATCTTCCATTTTAACATCTTATTACGTATAGTCACCAAAAGCTGGTGACTTTTGAGTACAGAAGGAGGAAATAAGTTACTTCCCTGAGTTATCATAAATGTTTCTGAACTGTAGTTTAGTTGGGGAGAAATAAGCCAGGAAGAATGCTCCAATGAGCTATTTCTGAAAGATGTTTAATAAATAAGAGAAATAAATTAGTATGTATTATAATTGCATTGTTATGATGGAACAGAATTCAGGATCACTTGATTTTTTTTTCTCAAAAATATCTAACGACCCCCAAATACAGACAGATGTAAGTTATAGAGATACAGATATTTATCTGTATATCTAGATATACATCCATTTTCATCTATACATATATATATATATCTACAAATACATACCTATATATTTATCTATATAAATACATATACCTACATACATGCATATCAATAAATACATCTGTATATGTAGATATACAGAATTCTCTCTACATATATATATACACATACATATAAACTTATATGTACATACATCTCTCTGGGTTTCTTCAGTAACCATAATATTTTTCAGATTTATCTATTATTTTATACATTCTTTATAATTTCTGGATTTGAAACATGGGAATACATCATATATATCAAGTATTAAAATAATATACTGGACTTCCCTGGTGGCACAGTGGTTAAGAATCCACCTGCAAATGCAGGGGACACAGGTTCAATCCCTGGTCCTAGAAGATCCCAAATGCCATGGAGGAACTAAGCCCATGCGGCACAACCATGCAGCCGGCATGCTGAGTCTGTGCTCTAGGGCCCACGCACCACAACTATGCAGCCGGCATGCTGCAATTACTGAAGCCCACGTGCCTAGAACCCGTGCTCTGCGACAAGAGAAGCCACCGCAGTGAGAAGCCCGTATGCAGCAATGAAGAGTAGCCCCCGCTCGCTGCAACTAGAGAAAGCCCGCGGGCAGCAACAAGGACCCAACGCAGTCAAAAATAAATAAATTAATTAATTAATTTTAAAAAAGTGTCCTTCAAAGCCAACTCACGGAAGTCCACAGCAGATGTGTAACATGAACAAAAGATACATTTAAAAAAATAAAAAATAAAATAATATACTAAATGAAGACTTTTCAAAAATTAAAAAAGACGGACTGAAAGAAAACATTTTGTGCCTGGAAGAATCATCACTGCTCAAACAACACAATGACACATCCACAACATTTTACAAGATTTTATAAGTTAAGAAAAGACCTTTCATTCAAAACTGGAAAATAATATAAAGCTAAAAAGTTCTTAAGCAATTAAAGCACGACCGTAGAACCTTCTTTACAGCTAAACTGCCCTTCAAGTAGGAAGAACCAAAGCTTTCTGAACATACTGTGATGCAAGTCATAGAGTCTTATTGACTACTCAATGGAAAAAAACCCACAACTAATAAAAGATGAAACAATCCAGATACGAATGGTAAAGCGTCTGTGAGTTTAGTGATGTGTGGTGAATCCATTTACCATTAGAAAAAAATAAAAAAATGTGCTTAACATGTTTTAAAATTTGACAATATAAAATAAATATAACCAACATATTTGGCAAAGGGAAGTTACAGTCAAGTGTCAAAATCTAAATTTAAAGTTGAAATTTCAAGTCTAGGGTATGATGTAAGTTATATAAATGCAAATACCAAGAAAAACAATATAATAAACTAAGCATTCATCCATTGTGAACGGAAGAGAAGGAAGAAAAAGACTGAGAAAGAAAAAATTTTGTTTTTTCTCATTGCAGTCAATGTATGTCTTATACAAATAATTCAATATATTACTTAAATTTGTAAATGTAACTCTCAAATTTACTATAAGGAATACAAGGAATAAAGCAAATAAAATAGATACTGCACAGATAAAAGTTTAAAAAACACAATAAAAATGTAAAGCATAACATAAAATGATAACTGAACTAAAAGAAAGATGCACTTATCATGTTGATTAATACAGACTAAATAAAACTATTCTTTAAAAAAGACTAGGGTGAGGTCACAAAGAACTTCCCTTACATCCGCAATCTCCACCACTTAGTCCAGAATTATTTCCTTGTGATAAAGTGAGTCATTCTTAGTGTATCTTGTCCTTTATGTCTGCAGGGATAGAAAAAAATTGTTCTCAGGGACTCCTTTGTCTAAAAACCGTCTGGTTGTAATTGATCATTCTATTCTATAATAATGTAGTAGAATAAATGGATTCGTTTGCAATTATTATTGAAATTATTTTAAGAAAGGCTGATGTTAACAGAGAAACTAAGAATGTAAGTAAGATCTAGGAGATTTAACTCAGTTATCATAGACGACAAAGAAGCTATTGTCCATTAGGTACTTCAAAATTTGTGTTTTTACTATAAAAGGTGTCATATGGTCCAAAAACAAACAAAGGAAACATTATTTCTTTGTCCCAATACGCTCTTCCTCAGGGTTTATTTCTGTAATTTGCAGCCCGACACCCCAGGCATCAGCACTTGTACTCCTCCAGCTCCCTTCAAAGGCTCTTCACAGCCCCCACCCCACCCATCACCGTGTCCTGGCGTAGCCTCCCCATCTGTAACCCGCCCCGACCTTACACTCCTGCCCCCGTGTCCCATGCAAGGCCCCTGGAGATCTGGGAAAGCTCAGTAGCCCTAGGATGGCTTTTTCCTCCAGGCCCGCAGGACTTAACTACACCATAGCATCCTTCTTTCCAACCAATTTTCCTAAGACACATGTACGAGACTGCATCTCCTGTTGTAAATCCGTGAACGGTTCTCTCCAAAACTTCACCAAGACAACGCTCTCCTGAGCTTCCCCCAGCTCCTATTTTCAGCAGTTACCTTCCTGTCCCCACTCCAGACATATTCACCAAAGACGAACCACGCCATTTGTACTTTACTCAATACTATCTTAATTTAGCCAATCAGGGTAAAAACAAAGACTATGCAGTTGGCCTATGAAACCCTAGCATGAAAAATACCTGAGTTTCTGTGTGTGTGAGAAACCCTCCGAGTCACCTGAGCCACCTTCAAGGTCAAGCTGAAATGCTACCTTTAACATGAGGCTCCCACTGATCCACATTTTTCTCCCGTCAAAATCAATCATTCACTCCCGTGTACTCCCATAAGGACGCTGTTGCACACTTGTCCAAGCTCGGTCGTACGTAATCTGTGTTATCTATTTTCCAATTCACTAAATGAAGAAATTAAACAGTAGCTCCTAAATAAATGTTATTGGACCAAATGTGCTATTTATCTGCAATTGCACTATGTACAAAAGCACATTTTGTGATATATTTATAATCGTTTTGAGAAAAATCTAATAAAATATAGGAGCTTCCTTTAACAATCTGCTTCCAAAGGAAACTAATTTTATATTCCAATCCTACCGAATCCTGATTCTAATCAAATAATGAAAAGAGACATATTTAGGGTTTGGAAAATTTTCTTTCAAATATTTAATACTTCGAGATGAGGACAAAATATAACTGGTATTCATTTAGTAACACAAAACGTCTCAGCCCGCAGGCTGCTCTCCCAGATGCACCTTCTGTGCTGCCTGATTCATACTGCTAAGCACAGTGATGAATATGCATTGTTTTTTAATGAGCACAGGATGGTCCCACAGAGGAACGCTCATTCTTGTACTCCAAGTGGTGGTGTGCTTTTCAGAGAGCACTTAATACACTCCAAAGTTTGGATTTTACTTTTTTCCTAAAGTAGCTTTGGAAATACCTTTTGCTGGAAGCATCTTACATTCTCTATCTGAGAGCCTTAAAGCTGAGCCCTATGGTAGTTGCCACATTTTTATGGGGCATTTTGGACTGTTCTTTGCATAATATCCAAATAGTGAGAGGAGATTTGCACCTGGGCTCTACCGCTTCCCGTGGCTCCTGGGGACAGGATTTTTGCAATAAATCAATCTCAGACCAGTAGACAACGAGGAACATCCATCTATGGCCTGCAACGATGGAAACACAGAGGAGAGAAGTACAGAAACAGAGACACAGCTACCTATGAAAGGGGGCGGTTTCAGCTATCAAGATGGTAAAGGAAGGCGGTGCTTTGTTTTCCAGGCTGGCATCCCCCAGGCGAAGAGAATTCTGCTTGGGATTAGGGTTGTCATCAGACCTCTTAAACCCTGCAAGGGAATTAATAATTTACAGGCAATTCTCCTGCAGTTTTTGGTTCCAGTGCTGTTTTTTGGTGGGGTTTCAATGGGTTTAGGTGCCTTCTGCCCTGGTGAAGGGATTAAGACTTCTCTGGGGGGGATTTCAAGTTGGAACTGAAACTCACCCAACTGTCTCCTTCAGCACTCTGGGTTCCCTACAGCCCCTGCCTGCAAGCCGCGCTTGTCCAAATGAACTTCCGACAGCCTCACGTCGGTCTGGTCGCCGTGAAGCCCTGGATAGTGTGTAGCACCGCATACTCCCTGTCACTTGTATGCAGCACAAATAAAGATAGCTTTGAGGTTCATAAAGTCTGTTCAGCTGATGTACTTCAAAGGAATCTCTTTTAAAATAAAAGCCTTCTTGGAGTTAAAAATACATTTTGCATAGTGAAGAATGAAGAATAATTGTTCTCTCCCTAAATTTTATTGCTGTTGACTTTAAAACCCAGACACTTTCTTCTTAAGGTTTTCCCATTTGAATATGACAATATTTTGGTCTTCAAAGTTTTACTTTTTTTGCCACCTGAGAAGTATGTAAACTGCCGCCGTAAAGTTTTTAAGTACCTTTAAAATATTAAATGTAGTTAAAACATAAGGATTTTAGATTGTGGGACTTATAGAATAAAAAATAAAATGTAAACTCAATATTTGTTTCACAGTTAAGATACAATTTGTTGGCCACAAGGAGAGTTTATTTCTTCCTTTGCAGCAGAAATTCATTTTTTGTCAGTTGTAGGTTATACCATTACGAGTACTGAGCACAAATATGTAAGATAACTGTTTTCTAAATTTAGTGTGAGCATCTAAGTGCTATTTATAGGTTGTTTCTGCCATGCCAGGCCTGTTCCTTTACCTCGAATCTTTACTCTCACTTTAGTGACTGATTTGAAAAAATATCCAAAGTTTCCATTTGGCGTTGATCAAATATTCAATACCACTACGACTGTGCAGAAGTTTTACATGTCATTTAGCCCAATACTAAAATGTACTGCTTATAAATATTAATTATAAATGTATGAATTGATTTGACATCCACTCTTATTACAGTAAGTCTGGAAAGGTGAAGAAAGGGGGCACCTCACTGCGATCTCCAGCAGCTGAGTTTGCTTAGGGTATCAATGAACACTACTGACAGTACAATGCCCTTATGTCTGAATCCCTAAAAATTTAGGAAAAAAGACACTTAAATTTTTTTTTTTTTTTTACTTTTTTTTCCTTATCAGCGTCTCTTCTTTTGAATGTATCTTAAATTTTGCAAATTATGATTTCTGACAAGAAAAGAAAAAGCAATTGGAAAATTTGCTTATTTCCCCATCCACTGCTGAAAAAGACACATTTTTAGACAGGAAGTCTCAAAACCACACTTAGCAACTGATTCCTAAATTCATCTGTATATGTAACAGGACCCCATAAAATAGCAACATTTATATTAAAAAATAAAGAAAGTGATCTGTTTCCAGTCATGGTGGGCTAACTTAGACAAAATCCTCCACTGAATCAAGTAGAAAAAATGGACAAACTATGGTTAAAAAATCTGCTTGAAGACAACAGGGAAGGTACTGAAGTTCTATGTGGCCAACATCCAGCCCCAGCAAAGCAAACCTGCAGTGGAGGTTTCCCTAGTTCTGAGGACGCTGAAATTGGAAACGGTGGCTGGTGCACTGAGGCGCCAAGGGCATCTTCCCTCAGACTCGTAGGTCGTGGCCTGGAACGTTGAGGTCAGGGGCCACCAAGGGGTGGACAGAGGGAGGTTGACAAAATTTTAAATGTGCTGCCAATTCAAAACCAACCCAGAGTTGCACTTGGATTCATGAGGTGAAACGTTTCAGAAGAACATCACTCCCATACAAACAAACAGAAAAAGCTGAATGATCTACAGAAGACTTAGTTGTATTGGAGCCCATAGGAGAGCTGAGATTTCAAGAAGTTCAATTGCACAGACTCCAAGCAGGAACAAGCTCTCCAAAGAGCTGGTACGTAGATCCCTCCACCTTCCTAGAGCACGGGGGCAGGGGGCTGCCATGAAGGAGGGGAAGACTTGGACAATTTTTTATCAGTCATAGGTGGCTTACTCGGCTGGTTTAGAATCACTGAGCGCTGAAGACACAAGGGAAGTCGGTGCATCCCTCAAGCCCTTTCCCTTGGGCCTCCTCCAGGTGTTCGTGAGAAAGACTCTGACAAGCCTCGCATTGTCACACGCTTAACTTCTCTCCAGGGTTCCCAGTCCCACTTGGGAACTGCAGAACAAAACCACAAGTATATGATTATGTTTTGTTAACAAAGTAAAAAATAGCATCTTCCACCTTTACTAATATATACACCAGATGGTATTTGTAATGTTTGTTTCCCCTTTGGGAATTAAACTCTACGTGAAACCTGAACGGAAGAGGATTTTCCAGTGTGTGGGGAAAGGGGGCATTCAGGGTGTTAAGAAGGCTTATTGTGCAGGCTCTGTCTCTGTCTCTCTGCATCTCTGGTCTATCTCTCTCCATCTCTCTCTGTCTCCTGGTCCCTCTTTCTGCCTCTGTCTCTCTGTCTCTGACTCATTCTCTTCTGTGCTTGTATATAAAAGACTAATCTTGGACACTGCTGGACATGCATCCAGTCGAGGTGCAGCCTGTCCCTGAGTTGCCCCCAGCAGCAGCTCAGGTCTCCTTGCTGGAGGACGGGGAGAATTCAGAGTAGCATGCATGTAACTCTAACGGAATCATATGAGATGCTTACATTACAGGAGAATAGAATAGAACAGAACGTGGGGTCAAAGCACAGAGGAAGGGTTATCACCCTGAGAAACGTTACCCCCTTTGATGAACTCAGTGCTCCCGACAAGCACTGTTGCAAGAGAATCACCCGCGGGTCTTAGGGCCGCCCGGGAAGGGCCCTCCAGACCCCCTAGGAAAGGAGGGCACACAGATGCTAATAGGATGAACACAGCCACATGTATGCTGAGCTCTCACTTACAGGGACACAGAGGAACAAGAGAAAAAGCCTCAAATGCACATGGGAAGGATGCACACGGAAATCTGAACTAGCAAATCATTTCAAGAACAAACTGGAATCCCAGGTTTCCAGGGTCCAGGCTGACGCGGCTTCTCTGTGCTGACCGTCCCGGTCACACAGGAAGTGCCACGTGCTGGTCTGAGTGTCTCTGTGTCCCGCTCCATCTGACTTCCCGCTCTCCTGCTCTCTCCCATCATTGAATTCACTTTTTACATCTTAATTTTGATTCAACTAGTCTGTGTCTCTATTAGTTTAGTATTCACTGAACTACATGGTCAGCAGGCGGTACTCCCTCATCCTCCCTCTTCTCACCATGGGTCAGACATAAAAATGCGAACACATTTTTTTTTTTTTTTTTGGTTCTTTGAGGGGGTCGCTAAGCAAACCATTCTTTCAGATACATTTAATGTACTGAGAACAAGGGCACTTGGAAACTAACATAATCAATTATCAGTTTCTCCACTGATTCTTCAAAAGAATGTCAAAGTAAATGTGTTAGAAATGAACAAAAATGAAACCTTGGCACTACAATATCTGGAAACTTGGTGAAGACAGTGTATTTATTTCAGTTCTCTTCTTTAAATTTAGAAGTGCCTCAAATTTGGTGCCTAAAGGTTAAAGAAAACACAGTGAAAACATAACTTTAGAACTTAAAAAAAATAAGGCAATACCAGACCACCACACTTTCTGGATCCCAGCATATATAATTTATAAGCCACATATAATGCAAAATATAACCTTATCTTTCTATAACTACACACACTTCTCTCTATAGCATTTATTTCTGCCTTATAGCAGATGCCACGTAGTCAACAACATAAACACTTTCCACAATTTCCAGCATACCAGTTTTAATATCCACACAGTTTTGTACCCCCTATGACATGATTCCTATGGTTGCTGTTAAGCCTTGACCTTTAGGCAGGGAAAATTCACCGGGCATCTTCACCAAGTCTGGAAGGGTCCTCGGGGCATGTCACCCCTCTCCTCACCCTCCCACCTTCCTCTTGGGAATCTGTGGGCAGTGCTGTTAACGCTACCTGACACATCTTCTGGACCTCAGCAGGCTTGGGTGCCTTTGTGGATTCTTTCCCAAGACTTTCCATGGAGCTACAGGATCCTGCTCTACCCTTGCCTCACCACTTCTAAGTGTGGAGTTTCCCAGAACATCCCCTGGAGGAGTCTCTCCTGCTTTTGGGCTCCTTCTGACATCTCACAGACCACCACGAGGCCTCGGTGCCTTTAACTTTCTGGGGATACCCTCCTCCAGTCTATTTAATTTGAGGACAGTGTAAGTCTTCATTTCAGCTTTTCCCCTTTCCTCGTTCATGTCAAATTTCCAGGGCTGGGCCTTCTCACACTCAAAAAAAGGACACTTGAGGATTAAAAACACTATTCAAGACTACTGTCTCACCTGAAAGTTCCAAGATCCTGTTTTTCAACTCAAAAGACAAGAAAGTGTTTTCTGCAGTTCATTTGTAGAGTTAGAAACCAGACTCAGAGGCCTGTGCCGAGCTGTCAGCTTTGGCCGCACCAGTTAGGCTAAAACTTAACACAGGTTTTACTCACATGAGGGAAAAGGGTCAGCGGCAGCTTCAAGCCCAGCCTCTCAGCCCAGTGACACTGCATCTCTGACAGCTTCAGTGGGGTAAGTCCCAGAAGAAGCCACCGTTTTATCCCCCGGAGAGAGGGGTCCTGAACTGATCAGTGACGACAAGGCCTCGGGTCACCTTACCCATCACTGTGGCTTCATAGGGGCGGGGATCTCCCTCGCAAAGCTCATGGTGCTGTTGAAGGGCCAAGCACTTTGATTAAAAAAAAAAGGGTGGCAAAAAATGGCAAATTTCAGAACTGTAATTTAACATAAGGTCATGGGTTACTTCAATGACCCTCTACAACTGCACAGAACTTTTCCAAGGATTTGAATATATATTACCATGTCTGCTTCTCAGAACAGTTTTGGAAAAGAGAAAAATGATTACAATCCCTATTTTACAATGCAGTTGAGTCTCACGTTAAGAAGCTAATACAGGGATACACATCTATATCGGGGCTTTTAATGTCTGTTTCAGGTTTATATATACAACAACGTGCTGAACTTCAAACTTTAACATTTTCCCAAAGCCTGCTACAACTTTTAAAAATTTAATCAAGTTAGCTGAATAAAATTTATATATATACTTATATATATATATTTATAAATTTAACTCAGCTAAGTTGGTTACACAAATATATATATAAGTTGATACATATATATAATTTTAAGGAACTATGAAAATCAGGCTCAATTTGATAATCATATATTTTTCTTGACATTCAGCCTCAGATTAAAATCTAATTTAATATGCTGTTGCTTACATTGTTCTCTACTGTCATTTCTCTGAGGATTTATACAATATATTCCTTTGGATTCTACTTACATATCCGACATGTAGTAATGTGTTCATGTATTCAGCATCCTATTGACAATTTCATTTTATTCTTACTTGGCTGATCTTACGGATTAAGAGTCTTCTTTGGCACACAGCTTAATGTGAAGCACACACTGAAGCCCGGAACTCTTTCAGTGCTGAGTGACTTCTGCTAAATCCCCACAGCAGCCTTCACTTGTTTTCACTACATAGCTGGCAGGTGGCTGGTATCTTATTCATGCTGCCCTCTGTTACTGCTCAGACTTGGTGCCCGTGGTCAGCACAGCTCAGCACGCACTGTGGGATGTTAGGCTGCTTTCAAATAACTGCAGATGCCTTTCAGATACTCTGTTTCCAGAAAGTTTTACTTTTAATCCCACCCATTTCTATCTTCAATTATTAATAATTTGCTCAAGACCAAGTCTGGATGATGCCAGAAGCTTGATCTTACATTCGGCAAGCTATTTTTAAAGAGGTCTTGGAAATTTGATTAGACTATCCAAAGTTTCCCCAGAACTCAGATAACATATTGTGACATTTTTCATGTATATATATATGAATTCCATCATATATTTAAAGAAGAATGAACTCCACAACTATTCCAAAAAATTGAAGAAGGGAACACTTCCAAACTCATTTTATGAGGCCAACCTTACCCTGATACCAAAGTCAGACACCACGAGAAAAGAAAACTACAGGCAATATCCTTGATGAACATAGATGCACAAGTTCTCAACACGGCACTAGCAAACTGAATTCAACAACACATTAAAAGGATCCTACACCATGATATAGGGGATTTACCCCTGAGATGCAAGGATATCTCAACATATGAAAATCAATTAATATGACAAACCACATTAACAGAATGGAAGATGAAAGTCATATGATTATCTCAATAGATGCAGAAAAAGCATCTGGCAGAATTCAATACCATTTCATGATAAAAACTCTCAAGAAGGTAGGAATAGAGAGTAATTACCTCAACGTAACAAAGGTCATATATGAAAAACCTACAGCTGATATCATATTCCACAACAGAACACTGAAAGGTTTTCCATTAAGATCAGGAAAAAGGCATCCCAGAAAACATTTCATTGCCTATCCAAAATGGAGCAGAGCAAGGAAAAGACTTTTTAAAGTGCCACTCTTCAGAAATATCCCCGCTTTGTTTTGGCTATCACTACAAATTCATGGCAAGACCTCAAAGCCCCACCAAGACTCTAGGATATTCTTTAATCCCCTAGAGTAATAAAGTCTATGGCTCATGTGTTGAGACGGCTGGTTTGAACAGTGGCATTTTAGAGATGGCTGGATTTGATACCTGGCATCAGTGTCACCGCACAAATTTTAGAAGAGAAATGACAGATTGAAAGTCTAAGCCATAAACACACAGCCAGTTTTCAAAATAAGATAAAAGCAAAACGAAAGAAAAATTGTTTAAATTCATTTCCCCGGCTACCAAAAAAGTCCCAAAGCTGTGAAAAGTAAGTATAGAATGGAAATAATGCTGTGAACAATAACCGTGTATTTTTCTTTGAAAGGTTAATGCCAAGGTCCCAAGGAGATAATTCCATTTTAGAACTGACATAAAACTTCACTCACCTATTGGCATTATTTTACTATTTTCTGAGAGAGAACCTTATTCAGAGCCCTGGATCTCTTGTGTTTATTAACATCCGATTCTGAGTCCTCTATTCTTCTCAAACATCAACTCCAAGGTCGTGCTTTTCAACTCCCACTCCCCCCACACACACTTTGTAGCAGAATCTTCTTAGCACGTCCCCCTCGAGATTCTGGTATCTTTATTTCATGCTTGGCAGCATTTCTCATCTTCCTTATTCTTGAGGAAACATCACTCATAAACACTCCACCCACCTGACTCTTCCATAAACTTCCTTAGTCCCAAATCACTCCTGCTATCAGCATTCGCCGAGGTCTCTGAGGGGTCCCTAGGAGTTAGACTGTTCTTCACGAACCTGTTACTGTTACAGAACAAACTGTAAAATAAAACACGTAAATATAGAAGTGCCCAAATCAACATCATCATTAATTGTGGCTTAGTTACTTCTGTTAGAAAGATGTCCGTGCTAAATTCTGAGTTTGCAGGCTGAATTCCAAGTTTGCAGGCTTATCGCTACTTCCAGTGTGCTGGACCAGGGTGAGCTTCCTCCAAAAGCTGTGGACTTCTCTGCAATGTACATACAGCTTGGGGTTGCAGACGAGAGCACGAGCTTTCTGTGGACAAGATGGTTCCCGATGGAGGAAGGATGAAGCCAACCTGTACCCGCTCAGTGATTCTTACCAAAAGCATCCATCAGCTAACTCACTCCACCTTCCAGAGGATGGAGTTACTGAAGGGCAGAGAGAGGCCAGTGTATGCTTTAAGGACACACACACACACACACACACACACACACACACACACATTTCTTTTACGTTGATGTGCGAATGGCTAACCCCAAATTACATCCAGCACACTATCTGTTTCTACACTCATGCTGTGGTTGCTGTTAAGTGTTAGTGGAAAGAGGGGAGAAACTGCTAAACTAATTCAGAACTAGGGACCTATGGAAAGCTAATATTCAACCACTATTGCCCCTTGATCCATATTTCAAATCCATATCTATGTTTATAAAGATAATTTCTTTTCTTGAAATGTCTCTTTTCACATTTCAATACAGATTAGGCGAGGGTCTTAAACTGAGTTTAGAAGCGTCCCCTTGCCCTTTCTAGGTTTTGGAATAATTTGTTAGGATTGGTGGTATTATTATTTTTCCGTTCCTAAATGTTAGGTATAATACAATAGTATAACTCTCTGTGCCTGGTATCATTTTTGTGGAAATCTTTTTAAACTATGAAATCCATGTCTCCAATGGGCAGAGTTCCTCAAGTCATCTTTTTTTCCCTTGATTGACTGGGTAATTTTTCAGGATTATTTTTACCTTACCTATGTTATCTAATTCACTGGCATAACATTTTTATTGTGTCTTCTTAGCATCTGCAGAATCATTAGTGGTATAGTATCTTTCTTTCTTGCTACTGGTAATTCGTGTCTTCTCTCTTTTATTCTTGACCATTCTGATTAGAAGTTTATCATTTTTATTGATCTTTCCAGGAAACCTGATTTTGGCATATTGATTTCCTCTGGTGGTTTTCTGTTTTCATTTTCATTGATTTCTTATATTACCTTTGTCACTTACTTTCTTCTGCCAGGTTTTGATTTAATGTGTTATTCCTTCCCCAGTTTCTCCTGGAGGAAGCTGAGCTCATTAGTGTGAGACCTTCTTTTCTCATTAAAAAAACAAAATTAAAGCTGTACATTTCCTCCTGTACTGCTTTAAATGCATCACACAAATTTTCATACATTGTTGCTCATTTCTGTTAAATTCAAAACATATTCTAATTTGTCATGTGATTTCTTTTGACCCAGGTATTGTTGAGGAGTTTATTGTCTAATTTCAAATTCTGGCATATTTTACAAATTACTGGATACTGATTTGATTCTGCTGTAATCAGAAAACATAATTCGAATGACTTAAATCCTTTACGTTTATTGAAATTTACTGTGTGGTCCAAAATATGATCTACCTCAGTGAAGTTTCCAGATGCACTTGATAATTAAGTGTCTCTGTTGGTTGGAGTGTTTGATTTCCCACATTTCTCTTCACGAAACAAAGTCTAGATGGCAAAGTGACATGTCAGAAACTTAGCAATAATGATAATGATAATAATCTCTAGAGACAGAGAGTGTATTTGGGATATCAAATCAGGAATACAAGCTTTCAGGAACAAAAAGAAGAGCCAGATGTAAGGTGGATATGATCTTTGCAAGCAGTGTTGTTTGTGGCAGCCATAGGGTAGCCCAGGGACATTGTAGGGCTGCTTGCCAAGAGCAGAAGTAGAGAGCAGTTATTCCCAAAGCTCTGTAAAGTGTCAAAGTAAAAACTGAAATTCTGTTCTCATATTTTATTAAATTACAAAATGAGAAATAGTAGCTTCTTTCTATATCTCTCCTCCCTCTCCATTGACTTTTCGATTTGGAACCTCTAAGATAAATCTGTTACATGGAATACCAACTATGAACCAAGAATGGTGGTATGAAAAATAAACAAAAAGAAAGTCTTTAGTTTCCCAGTTTGGGGAAGCATAGAAACTCGACAGTATTTTGACTTTTCAGCAAAGCAGATATGGATCTGAGCACACACTGGCCTGTGAAATTGGTTTGGTTGTTGTAATTCTAATGTATTTGAGTGGACAAATGTCGATGAGTGTTATGTCACCCTTGGTCCTTCAGTCAATACCACGTGTTAAGGAAAGCCTGGCACCTACGGAAATAAGGATGGGAGCTTGTGCAAATCAGATTTTTTAAACACAGAGTAGGTCAGAGCAGCCTGACTAAATACCAAGATTCATGGACGAAAAAGTGAGAGATGAGATTAGAAGGAGAAGAATCACCAGACCAGCCAGACGGTTGTGAACACTGTCCCAGAAGTAACTTGAATAGAAATAAGAATATACTAATTTAGTCTTACATTAATTCCTATTGTTTTCTAACATTGTTACATTTTTCCTGATTAGAGTGTATAAAAACCATCCAAATTCAAGCATTACAAAATCCAATCATGTATTACAAGAGCGAAAGTCTCCCAAATTGGTGCGGTACCTAATAAATTACTACTGCCTAACATTTTGAATATTTCTTTGATTTTTCCTTCTATATATACAAATGCATATAGTATTTTTATAAAAAGTAAATTATGCCTTATATAAAACTGACGTTTTATTTTAGCTATTCTAAAATTTTTGTCTCACGTATGGCAAAATGTCACTTTCTTTTGGCTATTCTGCTTGCACAATATTCCATGTTAAGAAATACAACTCTCCATCATTCTTTTTAAGCGTAGTATAGTAGTTTCTTATAAAAATATGCAGTAATTTATTATATTTGATGAGTTACTCATAATATGTCGCTAATATAAAGAGTGCTACCTTCTTGTATATGTTTTTTTAGACTTGAGGAAATATTTCTAGAGTATAAA
The DNA here is from genome assembly GCF_949987515.2 of Delphinus delphis. Lineage (NCBI taxonomy): Eukaryota > Metazoa > Chordata > Mammalia > Artiodactyla > Delphinidae > Delphinus > Delphinus delphis. The sequence goes on from NC_082703.1 coordinate 25,631,192, forward strand.
TTGCTAAAAACAAAAATGCCAGGTTATAAAACACATAATATTTACAATTTTACTAGACATTACCAAAATGCTTTCTAAAGTGTAGTATCAATTTATACTTCCATTAAGATTGTAGAAGAGAGACCATCTCACTGCAACTTTCCAGTAAGGATATTACCTTTTCATATTTAAAAATTGAATACTCCAGAAGTGATATTTTATTGTTGTTTAAGTTATCGATTCTGTAAGTTTTAGTAAGGTTGAGGATCCCTCAATATGTTAATTAGGTCACATTCTTTTTCACTGAATTGCCCACTTTAACAATTTAGTACAATATTCCTGCTAAAGTTCTACATGCAATTTGTTAAGATGACTCCATAGGCAGCAGAATGAACCTTCTATGTGTTTCCAAAATACATACATACAACATTTGACCTGCAAAAATTATACTCAATAATGATTGGTAGATTTGATATAAATGGAACATAAATATTTTTCTAATGTTCCTTCTCATTTCCCTTGCATTAACTATATTCTTTAAAAGCATAAACTACGGGACTTTTCCCACTGCTTATTCCCAGAAGAAACTGTTTTGTGCTGTCAAAGCTCTTACAGATCTATAATCCTCCCAATGCAGACCACTCGCGTTCTCAGCCACACGTGCACTTATACACGTTAGTCACTGGTTTCACCTACACACTTGTCTGAAGTTTGCGCCCATGGACATCTTCTTAGTAATCTTCCAATTACTGCAAAGATGAGTCAGAATTAAGTATTACCTAGCACAGCTTTCACTCCCATGCCAAGAAAAATATGTCCTAAAGCATAACATCTAGAGCAGTTCCAGTGCCTGGTCATATGTCCTCCTGGGCCATACTTGTATTATAGATATAGATACAAGTCTGTTCCTTACGTTCCTTTGCCTGCCTAACATATTTTCATTATTCTCAAAATGTTGTCTGACACAGAAATATATATATATATATATTTAATAAACAGATTCTCTTACATTATGTACAAAAGTATAGCTACTGAACTACTTGTCAACAGAACCTTCATGTGCCACCACACACGCTGGCACTGTACACAGTTCTCAGTTCCGAGGGCTCAGGGTCTCCCAGCTCAAAGATTGAGCTACACTCTGGGGACACTGCAGGATGCAAACATGACTGGCAGTGGAACCCAGCCTGGTCGGGAATTGATTTCATTTATATCATATAAGACTCCTCAAAGCATACAAATTTTCAGGATTTCTTTTTAACTCTCGCAACATATTATTTATAGAGTTTAAAAAACTTTATATTGGCTTTCTAAACCCTGAAAGCAATGTTAAATCTTTCTAGAAATCAATATGTCTATTGCTTACAAATATTTTCAGAAGCTGTATTTCCTCTATTTCTAGGGCTTCAGTTTTCTGTAGAAATTATGGTGGGGGGCATGGACCACTATATGTGTACCAGTTGGTCTCTTCCTGTTGTCCGAATTCTGTAATGAACATCACACATTCTGAGGAGATCAGCAACAGCAAAGCCCATACACTTAGAGAACAGTAGAGCTGAAGTGAGTTTTGCAAGAATTTGTATTGTTAAAAGGTAATATACAAAACTGAAAAAAAGTTAACTCCAAAAAGTAAGATAGCAGTTTTCAAATATTTGAAGGATAGATATAACGAGTAGGGATTTCAAGTATTCCTAACCATTCAGTCAGAACCAGAACAAGTGTGAGTTACTGAGGGATGATCTATTAGGAAGAATTTGACAGCAGGGATCTCAAAGGTGGACCCGCTTGCTTTAAGTGGTTCTGTATCTCCTGTCTCTGCAGATTTCAAGCTCTGAACGGCCAGTAGGAAGCTTTGTGGTTGGGGAAGTCTGAGTGTCAGATAAGGTGGATTCAAGAATGGCTTTATATATGTTAGGCTTTGTAAGGGAAGGGCAGGCAGTGAAAATTGGTGGAGGAACAGATGTGTGATCTGATTAGTTTACACGTCAACTTGACTGGTCAGGGGTGCCCTTATCAAACATGACTTCTAGGCACGTCCAAGAGTGTTTCTGGATGAGCTTTGTATAATTTTGATGGAAGGCTGAGGTGCTGCAGCACACTTACCAGAGCCACTGTCCAACCACGCCCTAACCACCACCACGTCTTCTTCCCGAGAGAAAACATCTTTGGTTCTCCATCAAATCAAAATATACTGAATGGGCTATCTTCGGTCTCTGTTTTCCTAACTCCATATTCTCTCCTCAACTTGCCAAATTCTGGCTTTACTTCTCACCATCCCAGCTAAACTAAACCTCTCAAGCTCCCAGTCAGCACCCCTACTAGTCCTCAAATCCAACGATTACTGCTTTGCTCTCGCAGACATGACATGTCAGGACCGATGTCTGAGCAGCATTCCACAGGGGTAAACACTCTTTTCTTTTCGAATCTTGTTTTTTGGTTGACTTTCCTTTTTCCTTCTCCATCTCCTTTAAGAGCCTCTGCCTGGTGGCTCAATAATTAAATGTTATAGAACTCCTAGGGACCTCTTTGGGGTCCTTTTCCCTTCTACCTTACAAATGTCTGCAGTGGAACTGCACAATTTAATAATGTTAAATACCACGTATATGGTAACAACTCCCTTAAGTTCAGATGTGACATCTCCTACTTGTCTAATGGGAACCTCAACATCAGGATCTCAAAACAAACTCTTAATTCCAACCCATCCTCAATCCTATACCATTTCCTTTCTTCTCCAGATCTATAAATGTCACCATTAGCAATTCAACTGCTGAAGCCCCCAATTCTAGAGTTAGCTCTGATTTTTGTTTCCTCACTTTCAATCCATTGATTCCCGTTCATTTAACGTACAAAATGCATCCAGATGCGTCTACTTTCTTGAACCCCACACTGCTCCAAATCCTTATAATCCTTGAATGGAAAAGTCACCTAAATCCTCTTTTTACATCCTCTTTAAAATGCTTTCTCCACACAAGGAGCCAGAGTGATCTTCTAAAAAGCATTTAAAGGTGACAGTGTCACTACTCTGTTTAAAATATTCCAAAGGCTTAAGATAAAAACCAACTTTCCTGGCCTGGATTAAAAGTGAAAACAATAAAAATAAGTAAATAAAATCTGACCTTATCTTGAAATCCTCTCCTCTTTTACTCACTACACTCCCAGGCAGTAAGCTAGTTTGTACTCTGAACAGAAGTCTGTTTCCACATCACACATTTACGTGTGCTCCTCCCTTTGCCTGGAACGCTTGTTTCCCTGGGGTCTAGTTCATTCTTCCCATCACTCGGGCACTTCTGGACAATGTCCTCTGACTATTCTACCTGCAGAAACTCTCAGTCATTCTTTATTATGTCACCTCTCCCATCTATTTTAATCCTGCTGTAAAAAAAATTCCCCGGTTAGGTTATAATTGAAAAACTCTCTTCAGATGGGTCTCCTCCAAACTACACACTGCAGTGGATAACTCAATAGGGTAAGAGCTTTGTATTCATAGTAAGAATTTAATCTACCTGAGAAAGAAAGGATTAATACATTTTCTCTCCTCTACATGCCTCAGGGGTATCTCTATCAAAGATCAAATATTCCATTCACTTTTCAGGTGGAAGACTTCATTCATTCAAATGTTTTAAAAATAAACTTTGAATTAACCGTGTACCGTGGTTTTCTTTGAAGAAATTAAAAGGCTTAGGTACGTCAAGGAATTTCACTTAAAGCAAAACATGGGTTGGATCCCAGCAGCATTGGTTTTGGGACCTGACACGGCAGGATGTGAGCAAACTTGTGTATCTCGTCTCTTGATCACTTCAAATGTGCCAGCACCGTGATTTTATAAGCAGGACTGCAGGCAACTTTTTCAACAACACTGTAAAGCAGGTGGTAATATCTCAATTTATCAGATGAATTAAAAAAAAAAGACTCCATGACTTTCTCAAGATTGTATAGCTAGGAAGTGGCAAGGCTCGGGTTCACCTGAGACGAAAATGCATGATCCTAAACATCCACTCCTCTGCTCACCAAGTGTTTGTCAGGTACGAACCTAATACTAGACTCTCCTTGGCACCAGTAACACGGAGATGGACGCATCACAACAGTTTACACACACATGCGCACACACGCATCTGAAGCAAGAAAACCTGTATTTTAAATATTTGCCACAACAATGAATATAAGTTTATAAAAGAAAAAAGGCTTTTCGTTTTTATCATTGACAAAATTCCACTCAATATTCTCTGCACTTAAGCAAAGTGATTTAAAAAAGGTGAAAAGACGAGACAAAGGCAAACAAAAACCAATGCAAGGAATATGATTTTGATACAAGCCAAGGCAGATCCAGACCAAAGAGAGACATTTAAAAATCTAAAGTATGCAAAGCACATACAAAAGGTTAATGCTCCCTGTGCCACAAATGAAAGACACAACTTCCTTGAAGCAAAAACTAGAGAAAACACAAAGTTTTGAGGGTGGTCAAAACAACAGAAGGAGACACAATATCTACCAGTCCCAGACGAATCAAGTGATTTAAGAAAGTCGCACATAAAAGAACTAAACATAATCAAAGAGGTTGAATGATTGTCAGATCACTTTCTTATGCTGAAGGGGCTGGAGAAGCAAGGAAAAAGTAAAATTTTATCCTGATTTTCAATAGGAATAGTATTTCAAAAACAAATAGCTGTGTTTCGTGATAGAAAACTCTTCCTTAGAAAATAGGGCCAACTAAGAAGTGTGGGGAAAATTGATGAAATTTGAAAATCACCATTTTGTATCACTTTATAAAATAATTGATTCAGAGAAGCAACTGTCTGTGAGTAATAAACCTAATTCATGTAAAGATAATAGAGAAATGAAGAGTCAAACAATGCTGGATTATCTCCATAGTACTGCAAACTTCAAATCACATTTACATAGGGAAATATGTATTTTGAAATCAGCAGAGTTGATATCGATATCACAACATATACTGAACGGAAAAGAGAAGCAGAGAATGAGTGCATGCTCTCAGCTCATGAGTGATGGCACATAAATAAAAATCCTTAGAAACAGAGCACATGAAGAAAGTGAAAAACACAATACAGAGCTCTGAAAAGTGACAAACAAGATCATCACATAATGGGGAAACTAAAGGTCCCATTAGGTCAAAAGAAGAAAAGATGAAAAAAGTAAACTTTGAGTCTCATAATTTTAAGGCATTATGGAGTATGCATTATTTTCTTATTAAAATAGATGGTAAACATTGTGTTTATTATGTAATGACACTATACTTGGGCTAAAATAATACACTATACACCAGATATACCAGATTATACATTCAACCCACTCTTTCCACCTCACAGAAAAGCAGCATTCAGAAAACTTAGTAATTTTCTGAGTGATTCTTTTGCCAGTCAAGCAGGGAAAGCAGTGTTTCCATGTTGAATTATTGATAATTATGTTTGGTTGCAGCCGTTGAAGAAATGTGTTTAAAGTGGTCTTTTTAAAGACTATTAGTCTTTTAGTGAGAACAGTTGTTTGATGAGCTAATGATACTGGAAGTATTATCATTAGTCAATAAAAACCAAGACAAATAATTTCAAGTGAGCTTTCTTGGCCCTTTATGAGTCAATGGATATTACCAACACTACCTTGTTGTTTATTCCAGGAGTCAATGCCAAGGTTGAAATGACTGAAAAAGTAGCATTAATGAAGAGTCTATTTTATAACTACAATTGACAATATTTTCAAAGAAGTTGAGGAAACACTGATTCAGTACAATGTGAAGTTGAATCTGTGTATTACAAAAGATGGTGGTGAAAATATATGCAGAACATAAAAAGTCTTAGAAAAATGTATAAAATGTCTTTGAAAACGTAAGGTGTCGAACACCTGTGATTACTCATTGTATGATTCATCACCAGGTATTCTGCAAAAAAAATAGAATATATTATGTGTTACTGAATCAGTGGTGTCAAGGATACCTGTGAATTTTTGTCAGAAGTTGAATGCTGATTTGTCCTACACACAGCAAGAAATGGGATGATTAGGTGAAAACCGGCCCGGTTAAGGAACTAGTCAAGGACTAAACATATTTAAATTAAAAATATAACTGAAGAAAAGTGTAATGAGGATAGAAAAAAAGTATAATAATCTTAAGTGTTCTTACAATTTAGAAATAACACAACTGTAAATGAAAAGAATCATCAACAGAAAGACAGAGAGGAAATAGTGTCTTGGGGGGGATTATAATAGGTGGGAGTCAAAAAATTAAAGTTAATAAATAAATTAGTAAAAAACTAAGAAAGGAAAAATGAGAATAAGGACATTATAAACATATAAAGGTCCATATAAATATTCCTGAAATTTTGGGTTATATATTGCTGCGTAAGAATCCACCCCCAATCACTGGTTTAAAACTCAGCCACATTGCCAGGGGAAGGAACACAAGCTCTACTGGCGGAAGGAGTGGTCTCTGTACAAGAAGAGGGGCAGAACTGTGTGAAGGCTGTGTTTGGAGACCTCCTAACACTCAAGACAGCGAAATAAATTCATACAAGGGAGCAAAGAAATAGACCACATAGAGATACAAACAAACAAAACCCATATAACATAATAGACACAGTAAATAAACACAAGACATGGTTAGCCTGTATCTAATGATGTAGAAACAATCAATTAGACAAACCACCTGTGACACAGTGCAAAAGGTAACTGGCATGCTTATTGCTTCCTAAGCATTATTACCTATAAATGAAGGCCCTGGAGCAGGGGTGAGGGGTGCTGGGGGCATGGGGAGGAGGCAAGTGATTTGACTCCTAAATCCAATATATTTTGAAAACCTACTGAGAACGACCCTGGATGCCTCACCGACAAGTACAGACTTCATTCTGGGGGTAGGGAGTGCAGATTGCAAGGAAAAAAACCAAACAAACGAATCTCAGCTATGAGATTCTCTGACATGACTCACACTCTATGGTTATAGGTACCTAGTAGTTTTCTTGTGAAGGCCTTAAGGCAGTCTTACAATGAACTTATTTTCTACAGTTGGGCAATGGCCAATCTTCATGTAATATCTTTCACCCACTTACATAATATCCTAGTCAACGAAATTCCCCGAAGGGTACTCCCCAAATTAAGTAAGAATCCTTCCTTTTGTTACTCTTAAGGAGGAGGATGAAGGCTGACGAAGTTGCTGGACTTACCTGGCAATTTTCAAGTACACTGAACAAGATAAAACTGACACAGAATCCAAAGGAAAGTGTTTTGTTAGAAATAGGTGCAGAATACTTAGAATAAATAAGCAACACTTTCAACATTAATCCTAAGAGATGTTTCCCAAATATATCCCTTATCAGAGGAGAGATGCTGCAGAAAATAACTGACCATCTATCTGTATCCTCAGGAAAGCGTGAGAAAAGGGATCGTAACAAATTGTTTAATCAGACTCAGGATCTTTAAGCACATGTTAGTTCGCCACATAATTTTAAATTATTGAGAAATTAAACGGTTCTGGTGATAGCCCATTTCAACAACTGGCAAATCCTGATTTGATTTCCAAGGAAAATAGTCTAATTATATGAGAAACTGAAATATTTCCTTGCAACTGTATCTTCCAAGGTAAAATACCATTTGCCACTTTAGTAAGCGGAAACATATGTGACTCTAATTTTAGAATATTAAATTAACAATTTATTTATTAGTATAGCATAATGATATTAGAAAGCAGTTTGCTTAAATGTAGTACTCACCACGTGGCAGGCGAAGTAATGGCCCCCCAAAGACACAGACATCCAAATCCCTGGAACCTGTGAATACAATATGTTACGTGGTAAAAGTGAAGATGTGATTCAGTTAAGGCTATTGAGATGGCAGAGCCCTGGATTAGCCAGGCAGACCCAGCAGAATGGCAACTGTCCTTCAGGGCAAAGGGAGATCCGACTACAGAAGAGGACTGTCAGAGAGACGCAGTGTGGGGAAGACAGGGCAAGGGGCACGAGATAAGGAATGCAGGGTGGCTCCAGGGCCGGAAAAGGCAAGGAAGTCTGCGCACGCTCTCTGAAGCTTCCCGAGGGAACAAAGTCCTGCCAGCACCCTGACTCCCGACTTCTGATCCCTAAAACTGTAGGATAATAAATTTACGTTGTTTTAAGCCACTGAATTTGTGGTAGTTTGTTACAGAAGCAATGAGAAATTAATAGGCAATATGCGAAGGAAGACAGCAAAAATCGTAATTTCTCTGGGCTTTGGTTTCCTGATCTGTAAAGTCGGGGAAATGGGAACCACGGGGTTCACGTTCAGGATGGGGGCCGAGGAGGATGCTGAACTCGCTCCCCCGCACCCCGCAAATACGGGCTCTACAGCTACACTTGGAACCACTTCCTCTGAAAACCCCGGAAACCCGGCTGAGCGCTGCCTACTCTGGGACGCGGGCTCGCCGTAACCCTGGGCTGCTCCGTGAAGAGCAGGGTTTGAACCCCACACGCGGCACCCCGGCTTCTAAGACCTCCTCCCGCGTCCAGCCCCAGAACCCCTGGCTCTGAGAACCGCCAGGGCCGGACCCACAAGAGCCCCGGGAGCCGCTCTCATTGGCCTGGGGACTCACCTGCCGGCTGCTGCGCGGCGATGGGGCCCCGGAGCCGCCGGAGGGGCGGGGCGGTGGCCTGAGGCGCACAGGGCGGGCGGCCTCGTGTTCTCGGGGTCAGAGACGGGCCACTTGCGTCGCCCGCGCCGCCCAGCGCGCCAGGGACTCCGCCTGGGCTTGACAGGCGTCTGCACCCCGGCTTCACGTCCGAGGCCCTGGCTTTACGTCTGAGGCCCCGGTTTTACGTCAGTGACCCCAGTTTTACGTCTGTGGCCCCCGCTTTACGGCTGAGGCCCGGGCTTTACATCTGGGGGCCCAGCTTTACGTCAGTGACCCCGGTTTTCTGTCAGTGATCCCGGATTTATGTCGCTGATCCCGGTTTTACGTCAGAGGCTGTGGCCCCAGTTTTAACTGCTGCCGGGGTACACGGCCGGGCCCTGGTGTCTTAAAGGGCTGAGGCTTGAGGTCCCACAGGACTGCCTACATTTGCCTCCGTGAAAAGCTGCCGCCTGAGGGTCAGCCGGAGTCTGGTGCTCACGAGACTGTGCCCCTGGGGCCACCGACAGGGCTGGGCAAAGCCTCAGGGTCAGCACCGACTCAGCCAGGGGTCTGCAGCTGCGCGGTCTCCGCAGCGCTCTTCACAGTAGCCGCGGCGGGGGCCCCTGCGTGTCTGTGAGCAGAGCGGGTACAGAGGAGGGGCGCTCACGCGCGCACGATGGGTACCACTCGGCCGTGAAAAAGGAGGGCGTGCCGCCATCTTGTGATGGCGGATGGACCTGGAGGGCTGTAGGGTGGGTGAAAGTAGCCAGACGAGGACAAACAGCACACGGCCCCTCTTCTCCGTGGGATCCAGGCCACAGACAGAAAACCAGCTCCTAGACGCAGAGAACGGAGTGGTGGTCGCCGGGGGCGGGGCGTGGAGGAGATGGGGGAAAAGGGGTCAGAAGGTGCAGACTTCTAGTTGTGACAGAAATAAGCCCTGGGATGTGATGTCCCGCACAGTGACCACGGGTAGCAGTACTGTGCTGCGTAGTATTTGAACTCTGCGGAGAGGTTCTCACCATTAAATCAAACCATCGTGCTGCACACACCGTAGACTTAACGCAGTGGCGGAGGTCAGTTACTTCTCAGTAACACCGAGTGAAAAACGGTCTCACCGCAGGAAGAAAAGTGCACCTGCGTGTCATGACAGACGTTAACTAGGCTTATTCTGGTGGTGATTTCACAGTGTATACAGACGTCGAGTCATTACCGTGTACCCCTGACGCTAATGTCACGTGCGTGCAAGTTACACCTCCAGAACGATGCCCGCTGTGCACGGAATTTGTGATGGTCAGACCAAACCATAACGTAGGTAAGTGTTCAGAGCAATGTCTAACCTGTCCTACAAAGGTTCCTAGTATTGTAACGTTTGATTTTACTGAAGCAGTTACTTAAATGAACGTATTTTAAAGTAAAACAGCGAGGCGTGGTTGGACTAGAAAAGGACTAAGATACAGGGAACTTAAATTCAGATTTCTTTTTGGTGATCTCGAGTTAAGTCACAGCCTCTCTGTAAGTTTTTTGACTTTATCCTCACTCGCATGAGGACGTTGAGATGGAAATCTGACAAATTCGTTGTGAGGACAAAGTTGAGACGATACATGTGAATGAGCTTAGAACTTAAGAGAGACGACCGCAGTGTCATTTGTTGGTGTCGTTCACTGGCTGTGATCATTATTATTATTATTACATGTCAGGAAACGGAAAGCACCAACCTATGAGGTTTTTCACACTTATGTCATCATTTAGGAAACTTAACGGCCTTTTAAAAAGTTCCCCTCTGGGAGTTTTAGACTCGGTTTTTTACTTTGTGCTAAGTTTTCCTGGGTTTCTGTCACTGGCAGTTGTCTCCGTGAAGCAGAAAAAGAAAAGGAGGAATCACATGTCTCTCTGGCAGTAAAGCACTGAGCCATGGAGACAAGAAACAAAAAGCAAGCAGGTGGTCTCATGCGGGGATCCTTGGGTGGCCAGGCTGAGTGAGCTTGGAGTAATTCAGAGAGTAGAGTCCACACCCCACACCCCTGACGGGGGCACAGCCACGCCTCCAGGTTTTACCTCTGGTGTGAAAACTGAAAAACTAACGACTAATACCTATAGAACTTCGTACATCACAGATTGTAACGTACGCATATTCTCTTCTTAAATATAACCTAGTCCACACTTTCTACCTCATTACGCTTGCTTTTATTTTATCGTGAATGAAAAGCTTCTTCACAGAATTGATATGTGTTGTCCCCACAAGGGGACGGCATGGCTGAGGTTTAAAGGCGTTGGGATCATGTGGATAGTGTGCGATAAAGCTGGACTATGCCCTTAATGCGCTGACTCGCTTCATTTATATTTTATCACAATCTGCTACTTTTTATCAATATTTTTAATGTGGTTAAACTTAAATCTACACCAAAAAACTGAGATGGCTCAGAATAAACCAGGGTTTGGATATTTTGCACATAAAAGGAAGGACACATTTTATGTCTCTACAGATACTTCTCTGTTAGTGGCGATTTATCTTGTTCTTACCCTTAACACTACTTACTATGTAAAAAAACAAAGAAAAAGAAAAAGAAGAGTGAAGTCCTCAATCACTTCAGAGCTTAAACTAACGTCAGGTTGTGTTGCCAGGACTGGGACAGGGTGGCAAGTGAGGCTGTTACATTGGATACAAAATTTAGGGGTGCACCAAAAAAATTCAGTCATCGAGGTGAAAAATATTTAATGCAATATGTTAAAAACTCAAAAGTGATGCAAAATACATGATGAACAAGATATTAAGATTTTAAATAAAGACAGGATCAGTTTTCTACCAGATAAATGGACTTAGACACATAAATCCACACCCACCAATTCACACAATTTTGCCCTTAATTTCCAGGAATGCAAGCAAGTACTTAGTACAATGAATTCAGCAGACTCTTCGGGGACATAAAAGAGTTTTTATGTTTAATAACTCTGAGAGTGGAGCACTTGTGACTTCAATTTATTGGCTTTGAACATTTTTGTAATATAAAATGGAGGACAACTTACAGGGTTTGAATTAGAAATTGTGTTGATGATGAAATTTCTCAAGAAAAAATACAGTAGTTAGGTTTTAGTAGCTTCTGGGACATCTCATCGCTGGTAAACAGCAAGTATCTTGTTTTCCCAGAAGGGTAACAGGTTCTAAAAGAAGAGATCACACATTGTCTTTTAAAGATTGACATCTCTACAGACTTAAGGATTCTAAAGAATAGCAATATCATCAGCATCTTCCCCAGATATACATGAGGAGTGTGTGTGTGTGTGTGTGTGAGAGAGAGAGAGAGAGAGAGAGACAGAGAGAGACAGAGAGAGACAGAGAGAGAGCGAGACAGAGAGAGAGACAGAGAGAGAGAGACAAGAAGGAGGAAGAGGAGAAGGAGGAAAAGGAAAAAAATAGATAAATAGGTAGGTAGATAGAAAGGCAGATAGATAAAGAGATGGAAATTTTAGGACATGTTATAGAGCACTGAATAGGACTAGAATGTCTCCTTTTCCTAAATCACGAGCAAGTTTCCTACCTTCCAGCTAACATTCAGTATAGGAAAAAAATTTTTTTAAAATATATAAAATTAATAGGGTGTAGTACTTGTCAGAAGTAGAGGAGGGCAATTCCAGTTGTCAAAAGAAACAGGTACGCTTTAATAGAAATCTTGGAGGACTGTCTCTCCGAAATATCCAGTATACAATCTTACATCTACCCATAAGCTCTAACTCTGAGTCTCTGAGTTGAGAGGCATGGAAAAGACCTCAGACACTTAATTTAGAAAATGACTCTTATAATGCCAGTGCAGAGTGGTAAACTACCTCATAAAATTGGAATTTTAAAACCATTGTCGTTTAAGAGGAGGACTGGCTGAGAGAAAGGACATGTCCAATTCTGACTAAATAATATTCCTACAGAGAGAGACCAAGTAATTCCTAAGTGCTGCACCATGGTTAGTCCCACTAGTATTTAAGTGATTTGATTAGAAATGATTAAATTCTTAACTGGACTTTCAGAATAGTAATTAAGTAAAACAGCTTTGCATTATTAGAATGGACCAGATTAAGAAGTTAATGAGCACAAAGTCTCTGAACAGTGTGCGATTCTGAGGTGAAGGCCAGGCTTTCCCAAGGAAGATGGAGGAGCTGGGTGGTCCCACATCTGGGGGCATCCCCCGGGCACGGTGAGCACCCCCCTCCCCAGAGAGCCTTGAAGACAGGAGTTGAAGTGCAAGTCAGTATGGAACACTCGGAATAAGGCTGTCCTTCGGAGCACTACTATAAATAACCTCGTTTACCTTTCTGTTTGTATTGTAAAACTAGAATTTTAACAGAGAGGGTCGTCCTTCTGTTTTATTCAAGTAAAACCGCTTCATACTATTAGGATCACTTTACAATTCTATCTGAAATTGCACAGGCTTCCCTCACTTAACCAGGCTGGTTTCTTCCTCTACTTCCCATAGATCACATCAATTTTAGTTGACACTTTAGAGGTTTCCTTTGCCCCCAAGGAACTGTGGTCACTCTGAGGACAGGAGACATTTCCTCTTGTTATTCCTAATGCCTAGTAACCTTTATACATATTTTAAAATAAATGAACAAATGGATGAATTAACTCCATCATTTTGAAAGAATTTCTCCTTTGCTCGTAGCATTTTACACAAAGAAAATAAGTCATGTTTTGAGATTTATAATAGAGCTGTGTTTTTCTAAATCTATATTAAAGGCACAGATGCGGGCACAATTTGTGAATGTAATTAACAAGGGTAAACTCCTGGAAACCCTAGAATTCAGATGGTGGAGTTCCTGGGCTGAGTTTGTGTGGTGAAAAGGGAATAATAGTTCCATTAGTGTCAAATATGTAATACATTTGCTCCACACTTTTATTTGTCAATAAATTACTATAGAATTTTTTTGTAGCATAGAGAATAGATGATATAGCCAGTGGAAATTTAACAAATAGCATATGCTGTAAAAATTTAACGTAGTTTTCATTGCAGTAGATAAAAATGAAATTAGCAATAAGAAATATGATTTTGACTCTTTCAAAGAATATCTGAGTGTACGTAGATATAGTCATTGTTTATGTATAGTAGCTTATGTTTCTGTATTTCACCTATTCCACAAAGGATTTGAGGTTCATTTGGGAAATATACTTAAAACCCAAATCTCCTCCCAGCTCAGAAAACCTCTCCACAAAGGAAGAAGAGAAAGAAAGCAGTTTTGTTATCAAATAAGCGTTAAATCAGAATGTGGTGCACACCACAGGGAATTCGCCAAGAGAGGCAAAGACAGAAGAAAATCTCACCCTTTTACGTGGTCAGGCAGCTAGAACCCCTTCTATGAATGTTCTCAAGATGAGCACTGACTAGGCCTCAGCAAGACCTGGCAGCAGCATGTACTATACATATACACAGCCGTCCTGAGTTCACCTGTGAATTGTGGGGACCGTCTGTGGTAGCTAATCAGCTTCGTTCAGAGGAAAGACGAACCGCTCCTGTCTTTGTGATGAGAGGTAGGTTTGCAGGTTGGGGCCAGGAGCCTACAGAAGCTCAGCCCCTCACCTCCCACAGAGCCTGGGAGATGGGCTCCCTCTCCCTTCCTGGTTTTCTTTCAAAGAGATAGTCCCCAGGTCCTTGAGAAGGACACTCCTGGGTCACAAAACTGAGAAAAGTCCTATCAGAAAGATTTATACACATTTCAAACAAGAGGAGAAAGTAGTTAATGATAAGTTTCCTAAAATAATTGCTCTGAGCAAAGGGTGGAGGTGGAAACCTCTCTCATTATTTAATGGAGGAGAATTAAGCCCCTTATTCATAGTTTGTATTTGTCCTCACAGGTTGCATGGGCTGTACAATTTTACAAAAATACAGTTTCAATCAGAAAGATAGTGGAAGTTTTATTTTATTGCTTGGTGAGCATTTCAGGTGATTATAGGTATTCTTTGCCTGTTTCCCTATAAAAAAATACTATAGCATATAATAGGCCAACTGGGTGAACTGTATTTCCAATGAGTGTTTTCTGCCTTAAAAACAATGCCCTTTTCAGAGGTGCATGCTGGTAAAGATCCCTAATAGGGAAGAAAGGAGCCTCCTAAATGATCTACATCACATGGTCTTGTGCCCAAATGGTCTTAGTTACCTGCCTTAGAACAGATAGGGGGATTGGGAGGAACTCAGGTGCCTGTCCTCTCGGGATACAGCAGAAAGGTGGGGAAGCATCTGAAAGTAGAAGTCCTTTGGTTTTCTCATCCTATTTTTCCAGGATCTAAGCCTGTCTGAGGGAAGGAAATACAGACCAGGAGCACTGAAAGGACAGAATGAGGAGCATCATTAATTTAAATTACCTTCTGTCTCCTGAAATAAAAACAGCCAACCTAAGAGCTGTGTCTTGCTCAGGGACCGCACTGGGGCTATAGCCAGGAAAAGAGCCTTTCAGGAACTCTGAGGAAATGCTCCCAAGAGGAAAGGGAGGAGCCAGGGTGCAAGTGGTTTTGGCCAGAGCGCTACTTTCAGTCCAGCACACATACATCTCAGTCAAAGGCCACTGCTAGTCCCCAGGGACAGGTATCCCAGGTAATGATTTTAGTGCTTTTCTGGGCATGGGAAGGTGCAAGAATCTGGGGTCATTGCAGTTTTTTCCTGATGTATCTCTAACTTTCTAAGGGGCCTGTTTTTCCAAAGCACAGTGTGCCTTATCCTGTTTTTCGTCCTGAATTCCTTTCAGGGTGTTCTGTCTCATGGCAGTAACTGCAGTGGCTAATGACTTGATCTTGTAGAACTGAACGGTGGGCAACAGTCTTTGTTTAACCCCTCAAAACCCAGGTAAATTGATTTACACAGTCCACAGCTCGTATCCACACGTCCACCTACCCACCCCCTCTTCCAGGTCGGCTCTGGTTGTGGTCCTGAGTTTTAAGGACAGCATTCTTCCTCCCTTCCTCTGTTCCTCTGAAGAATTAAGCTGTTGCTGCTAGTCTATAACTTAGAAATTACATATTAATAATCCTGACCACCTGTGTGGTGTTTCCGACCACAGTATAATTAAAGGGCACACCTGGGGCTACCCTGGTGGCGCGGTGGTTGAGAGTCCGCCTGCCGATGCAGGGGACACGGGTTCGTGCCCCGGTCCGGGAAGATCCCACATGCCGCGGAGCGGCTGGGCCAGTGAGCCATGGCCGCTGAGCCTGTGCGTCCGGAGCCTGTGCTCCGCAACGGGAGAGGCCACAACGGTGAGAGGCCCGCGTACCGCAAAAAAAAAAAAAGGGGGGGGGCACACCTGGATAAATGCAGCCCTTCCTACTGAATGTGACTGGCCATTGTCAATACTGAATTACTTTGAAATGGGTTGGAAGGGCAAACATTCTTGTTCCTGCTAAATTAGCTTTACAAAAAAAGAGGGGGTAATCAATCTGCATTGGAAACCATTGAATAAGTTCAAAGTATTCAAGTCCTAATGCCTTAATTAATTGTATCTCAGGCTGCAAAGGAAGAGAAGGCAAAATCTGTTGTTCTTCAAAAGAAGAATTAGGCAACTTCAGTGACATTTATTTATTGGGAAAAATTGTTTATGGATGTGATTTATTAGTAAACTAAACTTTTTTTCTTTTTTTAATTGAAGGATCGTTGATTTACAGTGTTGTGTTAATTTCTGCTGTACAGGAAAGTGATTCAATTATACATATTTATATGTTCTTTTAAAATTCTTTTCCTTTATGGTTTATCTTTTCCATATGGTTTAGCACAAGTTTATCACTGTGCTATACAGTAGGACCTTGTTGTTTATCAGTAAACTAAACTTTTATGTTGGAGCCATTCTTAAGGTCCGAAAACAAACTTTACATAAAAAAGCTCTTTTTTACATACTTTTTTTTTTATAGCCAGTGGGTGTCAAGGCTTCTGCTTGTATAGTCTATGCATTTAAATAATTTTCAAGATTTTGGATGGGTTTGTTTTCAACTCAAGCTTTTGAGTAAAGTGTTAACAAGGGAAAGATTATGGCTTGTTATACCTCATCTATTTCACAATCTTGATGCATTATGTGAGGTACTGGGTGACAGTCACAACTGAATGACACCCACAGACCATGCAAATACTCAGCCAATTTTAGCTAAAATTGGGGATTTCATTAGTTCTGTTTTCAGGACATCTTTCAGTAAGAGAAAGGCATTTGCATTTCACTCCTCATACTGTACCTACTAATAATGAGTTAATATCTCCTGAAATAACTTGAAGATGAGGAGCTAGAAGCAGAAAAGAAGAGCTTGATCGTTTCAATTTTAAGTAACTTGACTATACAGATTGTTTTCCATCTACAAACTTCATACAATTGAGAAGGCATATGACTGTCTAATCCATGATAGCTACAAACATACCTGCATGTCCTGGATTTGTACCAGGTAGCTAAAGTAGATTTTTCCTTCTGTGTCCCTAGCACTGCAGAATTACTGACCTTGTCCCTCTGACATGGAGGCTTTTTTCCTGTGGTCCTGAGGACAGCGTTGCTAGGCAGCAGACACGTTCTCTCTTCCATCCTTTCCAGAAATGGAGTCACTCTAGCATGCCTCAGCCCACGTCTGGGCACCAGGCAGGTGTCTGGAAGTGAATCATTCTCTCAAGAACGTTTGCCTCTAGGATTTGGGGGAAAGTCAGTTTAAATCAGGGCATATAAAATAAGCCTTAATAACCTTGAAAGTATAAATATAGTTTTGTGAAGCACAGAGCTTGACAGAATTGGATAGTCAGACTGGAGAGAGTTAAATATAGACCAGGAGACTATAACTGATGCTAGCGGAACAAATCATTTCAACTAGAAATTTGAGATGATAGGTTTTGAAATACGGTCCTTGTGGAAAAGCCTAAGAAAGAGTTCAGGTAGCTCTAAGGCAGAAGAGCAGTGTTTAAGAGAGCAGAAATATGCTTTTAATTAATGTGGGGACTAAAAATACAAAATGCTTCTGTGGGCCTTTTCTTTTTCAATTGTGCATCTCTATTTAAGCGGTCTTTTTAACTTTTGGTAATTGAGTATGATAATTTTATGCCACAAATTTAAAAAAATCCTGGCACATCAATGAAGAAGATGTGTTGGCTGGAATGTTTCATATTAAATAAAAGTAAGGATAGAAAATTGGGAAAATTAAAAACATTTAGCAATTTGGTTATTGTTCAAATGTGTATCTTAGGAAAGAACTGATCTTTCCTGCTTCTGTCTATTTAATACAAAGATTAGAGACACATCAATTAAATTAAAATGGTTCATAATAAGACATTTATTTTTAACTTGCAGAAACGTCTGAGGCAAACAATGTATAAATTAACCTTTATATTCCTGTTTCCAGAATTAAGTCTCATTGCTATGTTTGGTTCAGTTGTATTCCTCCCAAAAAGCTGTGTTGGAATCTTAACCCCCAGCACCTCAGAATGTGATCTTATTGGACCTTTATAGGATCTTTACAGAGAGTATCAAGATAAAAATGAGGTCTTTGGGTGGACCCTAATTCAATATGACTGATGTCCTTATAAAAAGGGAGAATTTGGACCCAGACACACACAGTAAGAAGATGATGTGAAGAGACGAAGAGAAGCCATGTGAAGCCGGGAGGGATGCTGCCACATGTCCGGAGTCTGGGGCTCTGGGAACAAGAAGAAGCCAGGATGGTCACCAAACTGGGACTTAAGTACAGTTTTGGCTTTCCCAGAAATAGAATCTTAAACCAGTCAATCGGGAAATTTTCCATCTTAGTTGAAGATCTTCCCTAGTATAAAGAAGCAAATTGAGGATTATATAATTGGATGGGGCAGCCTCCATACCATTCAGGTTGCCACCCAATTCTTTGAGGAAATAAAAACAACTGTATTGTCTCACAAATGGAGTCTTTACAAGAACAGAAATTAAGCTCTAGAAACAATTCAAAACCTGCCTATCCTTTCTACCAATCTTCTCCCTATTCATGTCAAAAGGCTTACAGATATTGTAAAAATCTGGACTTCCGGAGCAAAAGTCCTTCTGGGTGGAACTTGGATTCTTTCTCTGTGCCATTTGAACAAACCCTATCAAATAAGGGTCCTACCTGGTCTTCAGCAACCAAGATAATTCTTATCAGAAGGAAATAAAAAAGAAAGGCTATTTTGGAAACTAGGCCTATGAAAAATCTTAAAATCTCTTCCACAGATACTGGTTAAAAGCTTTAGACATCTCAGCAGGTAACTTTAACTTATTCAATGGCCAGAAGCAAAATCTGCATCCAACTTGTTCTTTGATAGACTAGTGAGTTTGCATTATCATACCTGTCTCATGGCTGAATTTGTAAAATGAAAGCCATAAGGTCTGTCAGATCACGCATACACGTTTTCTGTTAGCAGGCAGGCACGGCAAGGCAATCCTAGACCACCCTTTCTGTGGCTCAGTGAGGTTCTAAGTCACTCTCCTGTGTAGTACTCCCTAACGTTGGGGATGAAGCCTACTGGAATCAGTTGCTACAATATCCCAGCCATAAGATTCAGTTAACTGACACGAAGAAACAGCCAGCTGCCCCATGGGGTGCTGGGGGTTCCCCTCAGGCCTCCCTGTGCCCAAGCTCGGCCTCTGGCTCTTACCTCACCACTTCTCAGGTGTCTGAGCCGTATCTCCTACAGCACCCGTGCTGTCCTTCTTTGATTTGTTCACCCGTCAAACCGCCTTTTGGGTTTAATCCATCCAAATTGTGTTACAGTCAAGGTCTCTGAATCAGGTAATGACTTTCCTGTGGGATCCTGGTGGGTCCCTGGCATGGGTCTGCTTTTCCATTGCATTTGAAATGGAAGACAAGTAGGGTCAGGCTGCTGGGAAGTTAGCATTGCCAGGACAAACCTTTCCCAAAAACACTTCGAATTTTTTTCAGTATTTAGTAGTGAAAGATGTTAATGTGTTAATGGTAAGACATCTCTGGCTTAACATAAATTGAAGATGTTATTGAGTTTTCATGAATGCTGGAAACTAGTAACTTCTGGGTCTTTGTCACTTGCTGTAAAAAAGAAGAATATAATGTGAATGCGTTTGGTGCGTTCTTTCCTGAGTGGGACCTGTTAAAAAGTGGTACTAAGAGGTCATCCGGATTAGGGTCATAAAGTGGAGGACATGTAGACAGTAGGACTTGTGACAGTGTCAAAGCTGGTGACCTTCGTGACCGCGGGAAGTTGAGACACATACTTTGGATACTTCCTGCCACAGCTGGTGCTTCTTCACCAGTCCAGCAGACTGACACTGCCCTTCCTGGGCACCACTTGGAGAAGGCTATTTGGATACCAGCTTTTATGTCATTGCTTTTCAAACAACTATATGGGTGGCAATCAGCATTTTGAAAATAGAAGAGAGTGAATAATAGCATGGACACTGAAATGGTGTGTCTAAATACCAGCTTTTATGTCATGGCTTTTCAAACAACTATATGGGTGGCAATCAGCATTTTGAAAATAGAAGAGAGTGAATAATAGCATGGACACTGAAATAGTGTGTCTAAATATTCCAAGTGGCCATATAAAACCTGTCTCTCCTGGAGCTCTGCTCCACGCCCTAGGCATCCTCTGAGCCCTTGCCCGTGGCGGAGGCAGTCTTTGCTCAGTACTCATGTCAGAAGCACACCTGGCTTGCGTGTTTCTTACATGGGACTGCCCTGGGGAAGCCTAATCCATTTTAGTCCTGGAGGACTTTGAACCAAATGCTGCCAGATCCAGCAGGCGTCGTGCAGAAACTCACAGCAAGCCCGCTTTCTCTAAGACGTTTCTGCTCGTCCCCTACAGGTTTGTCAGCAGTTGGCCCTTCTCCATCCGTTCCCTCTGAAGTCAGTTAAGTTACTTTACCCCCAAAGTTTCTCTTCTCCCAGGGTGCAGTCAGTCACTGAAACACACTTCCCACTTCTCAGCGCTGGGTTTCTGACATACTTCTGGAGCTTGTGTCTCAGCAGAGCAGCTGTATTCGCTTTGCAATAGTGAGCAAAGCTTCCAATTCTGATTCCTTCTTTAAATTAACATTTTCAGTATCATCGTAACTATTAATAGGGGCTAGATTTAATGTTAATCACTGGTAGTCCTGATGGATTAAATACCACAGAGATATGTTGTTAATTTCCAGCCTCACGGAGTGACAAATCACTTTTCTTGACCACAACGATTACAGAATTTAAAGCAACTGAACAACTTAGAATAGCATGTTTAAGTATGAAACAAGTGATGGAAAGGGTATGACTCTAGCTATGCTCAAGCTTATGTAGTTTCTTCTTTTAGTACTCTGTTTTTTTTCTTCATCTTACACTGATATCACAGCTAAACAGTTATTTCTCAATAGAAGAGAGATCATTAACTTCCAAAATAAATTCCAAATATGTTTAGAGCAAGGGAGAGGAGTTGTTTTTGTCAGATGTTGGCAGTCTGTGAAGAATAATTTTTTGCATAGCCCCTGACTCTGGTTTCTTTGATTTTTTAAATGATTATAGTAGTTATACCAGTTATTCAAACAGCTAACTTTTAAAAAATTGCACAGTATTCAAATTTAAATAAATTAATTAAAAGCAAATGAGATTTTATTTTGAAAAATATTAAAATTTAGGATACTGTGACAAACAATATCCTAAAATAATTCTCCCAGGAATACAAAGAAGCTTCTTTTCTAGAATACCTGAAGGCTCACCATTAGAGACAGTAGTCTAATCTAACATAATCTAATGTAATCTTCTACAGATAAAGAAGCTGAGGAGAGTGAAAAAATGTACTCCTTTGACCAAAAAATGCATAATTTGAACATTGTTCTTGGCGCCGGAGATACAGTAATTAAAAAAAACAAAACCTGCCCTCATTGAACTTACACTCTAACTTACTGACTGCAGTGCATCAGCCCTGCCTGTTCCTGGCTGGTGTAAGGTGCTATATGTAATATACTGTTATTTAATCCTTGCCACACTTTTGAGATAGGTATAGTTGACTGATTTAAAAGGTGGAGAAACTGAGGAGAAAGGTGAATAAACCTGTTTAAGGTATGTGCCAGTAAGGAAGAGTCCAAATTCAAATCCAGTCTATCTACACTGAAATCCAGTCTATCTACACTGCAGACAGTACTTTTTCCATTATACCATGGGCCTCCTTTCTCCAGATCGACCCAAGCCCCCATGATTGCAGCCTAAATCCATCCACACCATAGTGACTTCCCTGTGTGAACTGCTCAGTGTTGGGGCTTGTCAGGGAGGGTTGGCGGGTGGGGGGACATCTCCAGGAAGGGCGTCAGATCCTCTCATCAGTGCTCACGATGGTGCTGACCAGGAACAGGTGCTTCAAACGCTGCACTTACTGTCCCCAGATGATGGCTTTCCCTTTTCCTGGAGCTGAATAATGTGATTTATTCAGATCCTTTGAAATGGAAATGAATAGGATTTTCCAGTAAAACTTCAGGACTGAGTATGGGCATTTACAAACCCCTGGAGGATGTGCTCTTTCAAAACAAAGATGTAATCCAAGAAAGAGAAAGATATTGGTTCCAGGAAAATTGGATTTAGCAGAGCCCTGCCGGCCATGCAGTAGCCGTTTGGAGCGACCTTTCCATATGGAAGCAGGGAGCTGGAGAATTCTGGAGAAAGGCTGCATGCACAAAAATGGAAAATGTGGAATTCCCAGGAAAGGAAGATGTTTTACTCAGAAAATAGTGGAATAGATGGAATACACAGAAAGTGAAGATGTGTATGAGAAAATTTGCAAATAAAATAAGGTAGTTATTAATGCAAGAAAAATAACTCTGCAGGAAGGTGAATGCAATTTTAATACACTACTAGACTCCACAGTGAAAAGTCACCCTGGTTTTAACTAATGGAGTGATCTGCTTATACTAGGAGGATGGGAAAAACAAAGAGCACATAAAAGAGCCACACTGTCACTCTCTTTAAAAGAAATTAATGTCCCCAAATTGATGAATCTATAAAGAATAGTATAAGTCTCTTAAAAAAATAAATACGGAGTAATCACTGGACGATTCAGGTAAGAGAATTAAATACAGTTGTGTCTGGTAAGCTGGAGTGGTGAGAAATAACAGGAAGAACTGTGGTTGGGTGTGTTTTTTTGTTTGTTTTGGTTTGGTTTTTTATAAATTTATTTATTTATTTTAGTTTTGGCTGCGTTGGGTCTTTGCTGCGCACGGGCTTTCTTTAATTGCGGCCAGTGGGGGCCACTCTTCGTTGCGGTGCGAGGGCTTCTCATTGCGGTGGCTAGTCTTGTTGCAGAGCACCGGCTCTAGGCGCAAGGGCTTCAGTAGTTGTGGCACGGCGGGCTCAGTAGCTGTGGCTCATGGGCTTAGTTGCTCCGCGTCATGTGGGGTCTTCCCTGACCAGGGCTCGAACCCGTGTCCCCTGCTTTGGCAGGCGGATTCCTAACCACTGCACCACCAGGGAAGCCCCGGGTGTGTTTTTTAATGATAAATCAATTTCAGTACTAATTTTAGACATGTATTAGTTTGATAAAAATTAAATCAAGGATTTATATAATTTAAATAAATTGGCTCATCTAAATTCATACAAAAATGTGTGGAAGATTTACAAATAGAACCTATTTCTCCAGATTCCCCAGAAATCTCCAGATGATTTTTTTCATTACCTAGTTCAGTTAAAGAAATACTTTTGTGAGATCCTTCCATCCAGCCACTGTACTGGGCACTGAGAACTCTCTCACGTATGGTGTTGTCCGTGACTGGCTGCAGCGGGGAGGAGGGTCCGACACGTCCAGTCCTGTCTAAATAGGTGGGTTAGCCTCGGGGGCGTTCAGGATGCTGTAGCTTGAGGTGAAGGTGGGCAAAGACCCCGCTTCCTGACGGGAGACTGGCATAGCTTTGGAATGCCTGAAGGGGAGGGTGAGGCACGTGGTGAGGAACCTGCAGGGAAGAGGGCGGATCCGCATGGTCCAAGAGTGTGTGTGGGAGAACCACAAATATTTTAAGACTAATGTCGATTAAATTCAGAAGTGGTAGAGAAAAGTTGGAAGATTAGAAATCATTAAGCATTTTTCTATGTTATATTTAACTGAACTATATAAAAGTACCATTTTTATTGGAACAAACGATGTACCTGGTCTATTGACTTTGGTTTTTCCATATGGACGTATCAGTTAAAGGATAACCTAATTTAACATGTTCAGTTTCTTGAGGTAAAACCCATAAGGCAAAACTGGTTTTAATATAAAGTAGTGGTTAAGAGTATGGGCTTTAAACTTCAGGCTAATACTTCAGGCTAATATTTGAGCACATTTCATAGGCTGTCTTGAATCTGATGGCATAATCTATCGAAAGGATAGTTAATTTTACTTATTTAATAAAATATGCTATATGTTTTTAATATGGTTCGATTGAGATAACGTTATCAGAAGTGGTCAGGAGATCAGCAGGTGGGAACCTCACGGAAGTCATCATCGCCCTTCTCAGGCTGAACCCCTCCCTCTTCCTCTCTCTCTCTCACAGGCTTATAGGAACAGAAAAATGGGTTTGCTTTTTCGCTCATTTTAAAATTTTAAAGCTGGAAAGGGGTCTTGAATCCAAACAATTTGAGAAGCATTGCATCAATCTATTAGTAAATTTACCCTTCACATTCAGGGAACAATAGTTGGTCTATTCTAAGAACTCAGAGACAAATAAATTTTATAAAACTGATCTTCCAGGTTGCTATTTTCACTTCACCAAGTCTTTGAAATCGTGTGTATTTTACATTTAAGGCACCTCTGCGTTTGGACCAGCCACACTGCAAGTGCCCCAAGCAGCATTTGTGGCAGGGCTGTGGTACTGAACAGGCAAACCCAGTATAACAATTCTTTGGATACGTTTAACTTTTTGACAAATAAACTTACCAACAAATTATCTTACCACATATAAAGGTATCAAGCTTTTCTCTCAGGACAAACACCAGGGCTTGCATGCTTTCCTTGTTTATTAAAATTTGTAGTTTATCTGCTTATATTTGTTTACAATATTTTTCCTTTTTTGGTTGGCTTTCCAACCCCTTTCTCATTTTTCATCGTGTTAGTTAAATTAACAGACTTTTCTTGGACAATTTCAGGTACTTCTTTCAATCTGTACCCATACCTTTTCGTGTTTGTATCTCTTCTTGCTGAAGTAAGACACTGTCTTTACTGGAGAGGCCTGTGTGGTGTTGAGTCGTTGGTTTGAAAACATCTGTTTTACCTTCCCTCTTGAATAGCAGCTTAGCTGGTTAGAAAGTTCTAGTTTTTCAGGTATTTTTCCTCTGCACTTTGAAAATCGTTTTTCTTGATCAGAAACCTGCTTTCAGTCTGTGAGTCCTTTGTCAAACTTTGCATATTGTTTATTTTTATTGATGGTTTTCTGAAGTGTGTACCCAACAGATTTATGTATGGATTTATTTTAAAGTGTCCTGAAAGGTATCATAATAATTATACCAAAATAATCATTTAAATTTTAATTTATTTGAATACAGGAATCTGATAAAAATGAACAAGGTACAAAAATCAAAGTTCTCCCTCCTGTCTCTCCCTACAAATCCATTTCCTTTTACCAGACTCATGAGCTCTTTGCTGGTTTTGGAAGATTCTTCTGGAGGAAGGCTATTTGGGAGGAAAAATAAAAGTATATTGTAAAGTTAGTTTTATTTTCTACACATAAATATAAGCATTCTGACTACAACATTCTTTCCTTTTTCCCTTTTACATTAAAATATATCTGAATATGTTTGCATACTGGTAGGTATACAACTGTTATTTTAAAAAAATTTTTTATTTGAAATCTATTAACATCATGTCTACTCAGTTCTATTTAAAAATTTTTTTCTCCTTGTCGGTAACATGCCTCCCTCTTATAACCCCAGTAAAATTTTCCATCATTTAAGTATTAAAATTTTCAGTCTACTCCCATCCTGAAAAGATGGCACAGTGAACATTCATATAACCTTACCTAGATCCAGCGGTTATCACTTTACAGGTTTTGCTTAACCATTTGAAAATATGATCAGATATCATGACATTATTTCCCCCAAACACTGTAGCATGTATTTTCCAAGGACAAAACATTCTGCATACCCCAATATTATTATCAAAGACAATAAACTTGATATCAACACTAACATTATTTTAATTTTATTTAAATTAATATTAATAAATTAAATATTAATATTACAAGATATAAAATTCATAACCTAATTTTCCCTATTGTACTAGTAATGACTGTTACATGTGCTTTTGTAGCAGTGAAGCATCCTATCTAAGTTTTGTGATTAAGTCTCCTTAAACTTTTATCTACAGACCACCCCTGTCTCTCCTTATCTTTCATGAGTCGGTGTTTCTAAACAGACTGGGCAGTTTTGTCTGTCATAATATTTACACATCTGCATTTATTTGATTATTTCCTCATGAGTAAGTTCTTGTCTAACACTTGGAAATAAAACTAGACAGGTAATGTTTGGTCTCCTTCCCAGTGTGTCTTTATCAGGAGACAGACAAGGTCAGTTTGTCCCACTGGATGGCTCTGTTAAGGTGCTCTCCACCAGATTTATCTACTGAAAGAGTGTCTTCTCCATTTGTAGTTAATAATTATTCTGTTCTGTGATATGTGGATATTATTTGAATAGTCCAATCTCCAGCAAGCATTCTTCACTGAATGATTTTAGCATCAGTTGACACTCCTTAAAAGAATCAGTTACAGTGGTGGTTGCGAAATGGTGGTCTTTCTAATTATTTTACTCCTTGTATATTTATTTGCTGGCATTCTTCTGTAAAGAGGTGTTTTTCCCTCTTTCGCCTCCCTCTCTGGCTTTCTGTAGTGTAGATATTGCTGTGGACTTATAGAGGCTTATTCAGTCTTAAGACCAGAGTTAGGTCATTTGGGCCAAAAGACTTGACACATTCTATCAACACTGTCCCTTCCTGGCTTACCCTGCAGTGCCCAGCTATAACACTTTGTGACCCGTGGCAATACGCTAGGAGGAATGTGGCTGTGTAGTCCCGGAGGACCAGACAGAGTTGGAAATTGCTAGTCCCAGTACAATTTTGAGGGAAAGCTAATTTAGTTGTTGTTTTAAGTGAAGCCCTTACTATGTACTGAGCTCTGGGAACTTAAAAATGAAGGAGGAGGAGGAGTGGGGTGAGAGAGAGAAAAAGGTGAGACACAGAAGAACAAAGAGGAGGAAAACAAACCTGTCCTTTGGAGCCTTAGAGGCCGTGTCCTGGGCAGAGGGATGCGAGTGCCTGCAGCGGTGTGAGTGCCCTGGCAGCTTCTGTCGGCTGGGGCCCTTCCACGTGGGAGGGAGGCAGGGAGATAGGAGACAAGAGACAAGTGACTGCATTCTGGTCCCCGCTTCTCCTGGGCTCCAGCTCTACTCCCTGAAGAAACAGCAGCACAGAAAATCCACCTGCCCTGTAGGTTGCGGCGAGCCGTTTCTGACCGGCAGAATAACGAGCCGCCACACGCAAGATTCTTCTCGTATCACACTTTATTGGAGCACAGCTTGGTTGAAGAAAGATGGAAGGAAGACCCCGCAATCCTATAGCAGTCTGCTTATATAGGGATTAAGAACATGTGTCGCTCTGTGATTGGCTTTCGCCGATGGTGCGATTTGTGAGCCAGCATCGGATAGGTCGCTGCTTTAAAACCTCATTAGTATAGCCAGAAGTGCCTGAGTGAGCAGGACCCTATCTCGATGTGCCCTAATGCGCACACGACAGACCAACCAGAGACACAGCATAATCCCAAATACACAGCAGACTCCAAAGATTCCTACCCCCACCCACTCCCCAAAGGAGGAAAAGGCAGAAGAGAGCCAAGAGGCAAAATCTCCAAAGGCAACGGGCTCCAGCCCGGCAGCACTCAGTTGCACAATTTGAATAATCCTTTGTGGAATTCCAACTAATCCTTTGTGGAATTCCAACTAATACAAAGACTTCAATTAAGAATCATCAGGAACATCCAGCTCAGCATCTTCTCTGAAGTTTTCTTCAACAATTCTCGTCAGTCTTGATGGCACCCAGATCGGATCTTGATCCTGTGGGGAGACACAAAGAGATCCCCTGGATCGAGTAATAACACGATCCGGGCCCTTCCATTGATTGGACAACACATCTTTCCACATCACTTTGCCATAATTTTTATGGTTTGTTGCCACATGGCGTTCAGCAGAGGTTTCTTTATCATCATTTAAATGTAAAAAATTTATGGTAAATAAGGCAAGTGAAAGTCTCTGTCTAGGGGTACAGTTCTCTGCGATTCCCCCTTTTTGTTTTATTAAGAGTTCTTTAAGTGTGCGATTTGTGCGTTCTATAATTCCTTGTCCTTGTGGATTATAGGACAAGCCTGTAATATGAATCACCTGCATTTTTTGACAAAAAAGAGCAAAGCTTTTGGAAGTATAGGCTGGGCCATTATCAGTCTTAATCTTAGCAGGTTTGCCCCACGCTGCCCAAGCTTCAAGGCAGTGGGTAATAACATTTTGAACCTTTTCTCCAAAAAGAGACGTGGCATGTACCACTCCAGAACAGGTATCCACTGAAACATGTACATATTGGAGCGTTCCAAAGGAGGAAACATGGGTAACATCCATTTGCCATAATTCATTTGGAAGAATGCCTCTGGGGTTAACCCCAGTCTTTTGGGTAGGCAAAAATTGGGCGCAAGCAGAACAACTCTTCACAATATTCCTAGCCAAAGCTCTGGTAATGTTAAATTTTTTTCTTAAGACTGTAGATGACACATGATATAGCTTATGAAACTCTTGAGCCTGTGTCGTAGAGTCTAGCGCTGTTAGAGCGCGTGTGGCCAGATCAACTTGTTCATTAGCTTTAGCCATGGGGCCGGGTAACAAAGAATGAGCCCGAATATGGGTAATATAAAAGGGATGTTGACGATGTAATATTTGACATCTTATTCCTGTCAACAAGGAAGCTACAGTGCTAGATGTTTTAACAAAAGAAATAACTTCTAAGTGCTTAACAGCATTCACCACATATAAGGAATCAGAAATTAAATTAAAAGGCTCTTGAAAGCGTTTAAAAACTTCCAAGACTACTTGACATTCAACCACTTGAGGAGCATCAGGTCGACATTCAATGATCACTGGTTGTTTTCCTTGGACCATATAAGCTCCTTTTCCCGTTTTAGACCCGTCTGTATAAATGGTCAAAGCATTAAACAGTGGCTGATCTACAGTAATTCTTGGGAATACAACAGATTGTTGAGTCACAAACTTCAAAAGTTCACTCTTTGGCAAATGATTATCAATAATACCAGAAAATATACATATAAGTATGGACCACTCGGAAGTAGCTGCTGCTAGCACTTCTACTTGATCTTTCGTATATGGGACTACAAGCCTTTCGGGCGTTCTTGCAAAAGAGGAAACACATTGCTTAATACCCAATAAGGCGACCTCGGCAACCATAGATGGGTAATGTGACAAAGTTCTCATTCCCATAGATTTGGTGTGAATCCACAATAAAGGTCCACTTTGCCAAAGAACACCAGTTGGAAACCCCAAGGTAGGAAGAATACACATCCAAACAGGTTGAGAATCATCACAGCGTTCTAATTGTGCATTTGTAATAGCTTGTTCTACCTTTTGAAGTGCCTGATGGGCTTCTGGGGTCAATTGGCGTGGGGAATTAAGATCAGGATTTCCCTCTAATACACTAAACAAAGGTTTTAGATCCAAGCGAGTTAAACTTAAATATGGCCGAATCCAATTCACATCTCCAAGTAACCTTTGAAAATCATTTAATGTTTTTAAGCAATTAGTCCTAATCTCAATTTTTTGAGGTACTATCTTATTCCTATGTACAGTAGCTCCTAAAAAATTTACAACATCTCCCTTCTGTATTTTTTCGGGAGCAAGAAATAATCCCCTATTCCCTAAATATTTGATCAAAACGCCTAAGGCTTGTTCAAGCAACTCCATACAAGGGGCTGACAATAAAACATCATCCATATAGTGAATAATCCTAACTTTAGGAAATTCATTTCTTACTGGTTGCAAGGCCATGTCAACATAAAGTTGGCACATAGTAGGACTATTGGCCATACCTTGAGGAAGCACAACCCAATGATATCTCTTATCGGGCTGTTCATGATTAACAGAGGGCAGAGTAAAGGCAAATCTTTCTTTATCTCGACTATTCAAAGGAATAGAAAAGAAACAATCTTTAATATCTACTGCTATAACAGGCCAGTTTCGCGGAAGAGCTGTCAATACTGGCAAACCGCGCTGTATAGGCCCCATAATTTGCATTTGCTGATTTATAGCTCGCAGATCATGAAGCAAACGCCATTTCCCTGATTTTTTCTTAATAACAAAAATCGGAGTATTCCAGGGTGACTGGGAGGGTTCTAAATGCCCTAATTGTAGCTGCTCATCCACTAGTTTGGATGCCGCCTCCAGCTTTTCCTTTGACAAAGGCCACTGAGATACCCACACAGGTGTTGTGGTCCTCCATGTAATAGGAATCATAAACTCAGTGACCCTTGAGAAAAACCCAAGTCTCGGCGGTTTAAATTTCCGCGGGCTTCTATAGGGGCGGTCATGCCTTGTAACTTACGTCCTATCCCTCTATTAGGTATAAATCCCGATTTAAGCATAATATTTTGTGCGACTTCAGAATAATCATTAGTAAGTCTAAGTTTCATTTGACTTTGTACATCCCTTCCCCATAAATTAAATGGTAATCCCTCAACCACAAAGGGTTGAAATCTTCCCTTCTGATCTTTAGAGATCCAAGTTAATTCCTTGGAGCTAACTTTGGGTGTCTGTGCATATCCTAGACCTTGCAAGGTTTGAGAAGACTCTTGTAGGGGCCAAGAGCCTGGCCAATCTCTAGTAGTTATAATGCTCCGATCTGCTCCGGTATCTACCAAACCTAAAAATGTTTTCCCTTCTACGGTTAGACTCATCATAGGACGATCATCAAGGGATAATGACAAAAAGGCTGCAGAACATGCGGGATAATTTTCATGAAAAGAAGGCAAAATCAACAATTGAGCTATCCGATCACCAGGGGCTATAGTAACGATCCCTCTAGGGGATTGACACATTACCTTAATAACTCCGGTATAATCAGGATCAATCACTCCGGGTAGGACAATAAGTCCTTTTAAAACGGAGGAAGAACGACCTAACACCAGCCCAACCGTCCCTCTAGGTAGTGGCCCTTTCATGTCTGTATCTAGGGGCTGTATGCCCATGGTTGTTGTTAATACCATTCTGGAGCTGGCGCGGAGGTCCAACCCTGCGGAGCCTGACGTGGCTCGCCTTGGGGTCGGAGTGGCTGAAGGTTCACACTCTCGTGGGCCCCAAAAATCTTCGGGCCCTGGGACCGGGGGCCCGTTATCCCGTTTTTTGAATTGGCTGTATGGATATTTCTTGAATTAGCTACCTGTGCAGCGGGCTGAATGGGCTGCCCATTTATATCTTTAACAGATCTACATTCATTAGCCCAATGTTTTCCTTTTTTGCATCTAGGACAAGTTCCTGGAACTCTTTGAGCTTGTAGCATTTTAGGTCTCGCACCTGCATTTTTGCACTGTTTCTTAATGTGCCCAGGCTTTCCACATTGGAAACAAACCCCTGACTTGGCAGGGTTCTGAACACTGTGGGCGGCAGCCAGCACAGCCGCAGCAAGCCCGGTATTAGACAAAGGCCCTCCGATCTCTCTACATGCTTTCATCCAGGTTTCAATGCCCTTCCCTTTATAAGGTGTTATCGCTCTGCGACACTCTTTTGTGCATTGTTCATAAACTAATTGTTTTACTAATGGCATAGCCTCATCTACATTACCAAAAATCCGTCCGGCAGCCTCCATCATTCTAGCTACAAAATCGGAAAATGGTTCTGTGCCGCCCTGTATAATCTTGGTTAAATTCCCTGAAACTTCTCCTTTGTTGGGGAGGGCTCGCCAGGCCCGCATGTTAATTTCGTTTATTTGGCTGTAAACTTGCACAGGGAACATGGTCTGATTATTTACCCATTGTCCCTGTCCCAACAGCATGTCAACATTCCAGGCCGGCTGCCCATTGGCAGCATTCTCCCGCGCCTGACTATGTGCTAGGTCAGACACGATTGATTTCCAATCTAGGTATTGCCCCATCGTTAAGCAAGCGCGGGCAATATCCTGCCAGTCTGTAGGTGTTAACGCATTTCGCGTGAGGCGCTGCAACAACATGATAGTGTAATTGGCGGACACGCCATCTCTTTTAGCCGCTTCTGCAAGATCCCTAATGAGCTTATGATCTATCATCTCACAATATCGTTGGCGTGTAGCTGGATCTTCAAACACGGGGAAAGCAGTGGCCAACTGGGACCATGCTTCCCGAGGAATAAAAGTGCACTTTGGCATAGGAGGGGGAGCATTAGCTGCCGCAACTGAGGTGGAGGCCTGAGCAGGGGCGGAAGCTCTAGCCTCCGCAGGATTAAAATATGGTGGACTAGCGAGCGGCGGCATATACCAATGCTCATACCGCTCTTGTTCATATGTCGCGGCCGCTCCTTCTAAATCTTCCTTCTCTCTAGGATTTAATTCATCTTGAAACAAATATAATTTCTTAAACTCATCTAGGATTGGATATAATCCTGGCACCGTTTCTTGCTTTTCCTTTTGTTTTCTTTTTTCTCTTTTCATAATTTCAGGCCTGTCTACCGTAGTCCCTGTTTGTTCATTCTCTAATGTGCTATCTTGACACACGCTAGGAGCCTTACGTCCTCGTTGAATAATTTCTTCACATTTTCCTTCCTTTAGGCAAGAAAGTATCATGCTCCACAAGGGGAGAGCGCCTCGAGAAAGCTCTCCCCTTGTGTTACACTCCTTTAGGTCTTTTCCGAGTTTTTCCCATGACGGAACAGTCAAGCTGCCTGATACCCCAAACCACGGCGCGGCACTTTCGATATCTTGTAGCAGCCTACTTATGGTTTTATGAGAGAGCTTTAGCCCTCGGTCCCTTAAAAGGGCTTGAATAGGCTCATGAAAATCAGTTGTAGGCTCCGTGGACGAACTATTCCCCAAAATGCTTGACTTATCTATCGGCCAGGGAAGACACACTCGATCGGGCTGGTGGCACCGTAGCCACAAGCAAACGAAAAACATGAGAAACACTAAAAGGACAAAAGCGAAAGTAAAAACTTCAGGCTCCAAACCCCCGAAAAACATACCTGACTGGACTACTCACCGACGGTTACCACTCCGTGTGTCGAGTTCTGAATCGGTCCTCCATGCAGGGCGCGAAGTTCCCGGGTTTCGGCACCACTTGCGGCGAGCCGTTTCTGACCGGCAGAATAACGAGCCGCCACACGCAAGATTCTTCTCGTATCACACTTTATTGGAGCACAGCTTGGTTGAAGAAAGATGGAAGGAAGACCCCGCAATCCTATAGCAGTCTGCTTATATAGGGATTAAGAACATGTGTCGCTCTGTGATTGGCTTTCGCCGATGGTGCGATTTGTGAGCCAGCATCGGATAGGTCGCTGCTTTAAAACCTCAAGCGCAGTGGCCACAGGAAGGATGACTCAGCTTATTTCAGCTTCCTGCCGCGTAGCAGTTAGCTGACCGCGCCCTACAGTAGGTGTTTCATCAAATTGCCTCTCACACCATTTCTGTGTCACCCATCAGAACTCTCAGCCCAGTTCCTCCATCAGTAAAACAGAGGCATTAAAAGTCTTATTTCACAGGGTTCTTGTGAAGATTAAGTGGTAGCATCTATTATCCTAATAAAAACTTGATTTATCGAGTCCTTAAAACGCGCCAGGCACTAGAACATGTGTTTACATATATTACTTTTGATCTTTATTTAAATGCAAAATGTTAAAAAGCCCTTAGCACAAAATACATATGCAATGCATGGTACCCATAATTATTATTATGGAAACTGTTCTCAGTTTATATATCTCTTGTAACAGTTGGTTATCTCTGTATTTTTAAATCACTGTTTTCAATAGACCAAGCAAGTCAAGCAAGACAAAGCAAGTCTCTTTGTGTCCATTATTTATATCAGACAGCTGAATGAACTGGCTTGTATATGTGTACAGAGCATCATTACCATCTGTGGGAATCCCCTTCATTGTAGTTTTCAAATCCATAGAGAAGAACGTCTCTGTGAGTGATGTGAACAAATTCAGTCTTTATTTTAGGCAAGCACCAAATTTAATTAGCATCAAAATGTGCAAAAACTGTACAATGTTTATGGTCTCCAGGTAATGCAAGTTCTGTTTCCATTTTCCCTTTTTAATAAATAATGTCAGTCCATGTGAATCTCTGTTTTGTTTTTACAGGTTCACATGTGTAAATTACAAAAAGAAAATCCTATCAGGAAATTGTATGGAGGTTCTACTCGAGTAATTCAGCACAACTTAGCAGAGGGAAAGGAGAAGGCCCAGGAGGCACCTTATGTTGATTGTACCCAGCGTTAAAACTCCTGAGAAACCCTGGCTTGATGACAGCAGCAGGTATGATGGGCATGGGGCATCTTTTAGCATGTGGATCAGCTGTGAGGAGTTCAATGAGGTAAAACGTTTTAAAATGGTTTAAAGTGATTTTTAAATTGCACAACTTAAACTTGCAGAGAAAAACAACGGTCTTATAGGAAATTGAACTCTGGAATAGTATTTATCAATGTTGTTTTTCTCTAATGTGTGAGGTTTTCTTTGCTGAATTTACAATACTTGATTAAAAGAAAAAGCCATTGTTATTTTTCAGGTAGGTAAAAATCCAATGATAAATATAACTTGTCTAAGATAGAAGTATGGGAAAAATAAAAACTGAGACTAACACTTGCATCATCAGAGACAAATCTATCTGAGGAATGCATTGTGGATCCCAGTAGGGGCCTCCAGCTATTTCATTGGGAGAGCATATTGCATCTAACTCAGTGTGGTATATAAAATGCAAGTTGCTGTCCTCACGCTAAACATACAGGCAGACATGAAGGTCCTCCAGTTAAACTTCTGAGAAACTTCAGATGTGGATTTCTTCTTTCAACTGCCCTAGCCATTCCAAAGTCAGGCTTGATAAACAAGCTGTCTCTCTGTAAGCTGTTTTAGTTTTGTGGGGGTTTTATGCAGTCTTATCCTCCTAGATGAACTATTTTGTGGAGAAAGCAGCTAAGTTACTTTTGATTGGCCTTGGTGGGTTTTTTAAATTTTATTTTGTTTGTTTTGTTTTAACACAGATACAGGAAATTACACTAGTAGAGACAGGAAATTATTCCAAGTCGCATAATTGTTTAACTCAGGAGCAGAAAATTGTGTTGCTTTCAAGCTTTATGTCCTTCAGATTCCAAATCTAAATCACGAGCCCATGTTCTTCCTCGTAATGCCCTCTGTTACCTGCAAAACAGTGCACATCACACTGATCACCATGAGGGACATGTCCAAATCTATCTTGTGAATCACTGTATTCCAAATACCTAACTTAAGCCTGAGAAATGCTTTGTGTCAATAATTACAAATATTTGATTGGTAGATAAATTTACTTTTCCTGCGTAAGGATCAAAGAACATAAAGACAGCCTATGGAGACCTTGTCATGTGATGTATAAGATAAATAGAAACTTTTTTGTCCGTACTTACAAGATACCATTTAATTGTGGGATTAACCTCAGGTGTCAAGTGTCCCTTCCTAGGGGGAGCATCCTATTCGAAGCGCTAGGTTATGCATATTACATCTGTGCTACATGTTTCTCTTGGCACCCTACCCAATGCACTGTGGTCCCCTCTGTTGGATTAGTTTGATGTATAGAAATTACATTCCACCAAATTCCCTGTTAGCTGGATTATGGATGCAACTTACTTTTTCATGTCTAATTGATGGCCTATATCAAATATATTTGAATTAAGAGAACATCCCTGATATGAGGTAGAAAAAGGCACTTAAAAGACTTAAAAGAGAGAAATGTTGGAATGGATCATCATGTTCAATGCCCACCGGCCACCTCTCATGAAACCTCAAGGACAGTACAGTGGTCGCTTCTTTCATCAACATACGTTGGTGCAGGGAACCACAAGATCCTAAAAGAGCAGAGCAATACCAGGAATCTGAAGGCTGGTGATGATGGGGGAGTGACACTTGAAAAAGGCTCCTGGGTTTTTAGTAGGCATGATGGCACTGCAGACAGGGAGAGGAAAGGTAGCAGGGCTTACAGTCCAGGAAAGAGGTGGACATGGATACTGCAGCAGGTAATAAAGTTAGATGGCAGTTTTAATGTTGTGACCTGTGAGGAGCTACCTGTTGACATTAATTAATGATGGGTCCTAAGAAATGTAAAAGAGACGGTGAGCTAATTGATGATGATCTCCTTAGAAATGTTAAAAGGGGGGCTGCAGCCAGTCAATGGTGGTATCCTTAGGAATGTAAGTGGAAGCTGCAACTAATTATGATGATATCCTTAAAAATGCAGAAGGGAAGCTGCAGCTAATTGATAGATACCCTTAGGAATGGAAAAGGAAAGCAGCATCCAGATATGACGGCATCCTTAGGAATGCCAGAGAGAAGTTGTGGCCAGTTGATGGTGCTGTGCTTAGGCTTATAAATGGGAAGCTAAAGCCAGTTTATGGTGGTTAGCTTGGGAATGCAAAAGGGAGCTGAAGCCCTTTGATGATGTTTCCTTAGGAATGTTAAGGGAAAGCTGCAGCCAGTTGATAATGGTATTATCGGGAATGCAAAGAGGATGCTGCGCCCAGTTGATGATGGTCTCCTTAGGAATGTAAAACAGAAGCTGCAGCTAATTTTTGACGTATCCTTAGAAATCTAAATGGGAAACTGTGGCCCATTGATGATGGTATCCTTGGTTATATAAATGGAAAGCTGCAGCCAATTGTTGATGGTATCCTTGGGAATGTAAATGGGAAGCTGCAGCTAATTGATGGTGATATCATTGGCAAAGCAAAAGGAAGCTGTGGCCAATTGATGATGGTATCCTTGGGAATGTAAATGGGAAGCTGCAGCTAATTGATATCATCATGGGGAATTGAAAGGTGAAGCTGTAGCCCATTGATGAAGGTACCCTTAGGAATGTAAATGGGAAGCTGCAGCTAATTGATGGTGATATCACTGGCAAAGCAAAAGGAAGCTGTGGCCAATTGATGATGGTATCCTTGGGAATGTAAATGGGAAGCTGCAGCTGAATGATGATGGTATCACTGAGAAAGCAAAGGGAAAGCTGTGGATAATTGGTGATGTGCCCTTAGAAATAAATGGGAAGCTGCCTCAAATTGGTGATA
Source organism: Delphinus delphis (assembly GCF_949987515.2). Lineage (NCBI taxonomy): Eukaryota > Metazoa > Chordata > Mammalia > Artiodactyla > Delphinidae > Delphinus > Delphinus delphis. Next base: position 25,667,973 of record NC_082703.1, read on the forward strand.
TCAATGGAGGGAATGCAAAAGGGAAGCTGCAGCTAATTAATGAATTTATTACTGGGAATCCAAAGGAGGATACTGTGGTCACATGACAATGTTATCCTTAAGAACGTAAAAGAAATCTGAAGCTAATTCATGATGTCATCAAGGGAATGCAAAGGAAAGTGTGGGCAGTTTATGATGGTGTTCTAAGACTGTGAAGGGAAAGCTACTGCTAATTGGTGGTGGTATCATCGGAAATCTGTTGCAGATGCTGTGTCCAATTGATGATAGTATCTTTAGGAATTAAAATGGGAATCTGCTGCTAATTGCTGATGTCATCATAGAAAATGCACATGGTTAGCTGTAGCCAATCGATGATGGTATTTTAGGAATGTAAATAGCAAACAGCAGCTAACTGATTATGGTATTATTGTGAATGCAAAAGGGAGCCGTAGCTAATATATGCTTGTATCCTTAAGAATGTTAGTAGGGAAGCTGCAGCTAATTGATGATGTTATCCTAGGAATGTAACAGGGATGCAACAAATTAAAGCTTGGCTTGATGTTTTAAGTTGTGGTTGGCATCTTTTATTTACCCTCCTAGACAGAGTTTTTATTTTTTCTGTTGTGTTCTTGGTCAAAATCACCAAGACTTCCTTGCTGTTGTCTTCAGTTCATTTTGTTCAGCAAGGATACCTGACTAATGGAGAAAAATGAGGGTTAAAGAATATAGTTACTTCAGTGTATATATTCCCTCAAAATCCCAACCAGCAAAGTCCATTTAGGATAGCTGGGCTTTTGATTAATCATAACTGGTCCCCTCAGTGAAAAATGCACTAAGTGAATATGTACTTTTTTCTCGAATCCAAACTTTCCCCCTCATTGTGCCAGAACTAAATGAGATGATTGCTCTGCAGCTGTGGGCCTTGGATTCCTGAACTCTCCTTGAACATCACCCACATCCTACCCACTCCGTTTTAAATAGTCCCTGTCCTAGCCAAGATCCTCTAGAAAGCAGTGTGGGAGGCACAGGTTGGGGATTAACTTAATTGCAAAGGTACAAGCACCAAGTAGTGAGTGCCAGGGACTGAGAATTGAGGAAGAGACTGAGGTGGAGCTGTCAGTCATAGGCTGTGTTGTCTTGGGTTTTGGAGAAAAGGAATTATCCTGAGGGGATGCAGGTAGCAACAAAACCTCAGTCCCAAAGAGAGGAAAGAGGGGGAATAGATCTGATTAGATCACCCCAACATTCCATTTCCCCAAGTCACACCATGAATTGGTTCCTATTTACACACACTTCTCATCTGGCCCCTCTTCACACAGAAAGTCAGCTGCCATTCATTATTGTGTCATGCTTTATCCATGTGTGAAAGTTGAGGGTCACCCTTATTCCTGAGTGCCCCAAAGGAATAATCAAAGTAGTATGAGAAGGAGTATCGGGTTTGTATAAAAGAGTCCTTTTGAAGATTAACTCTTCTTGAGTAATCCTAATTCCGAGTGCATTATTTGTTTCCTGATTGTACTCCAAGGGATGCAATAAGAAACAAAAAAGAACATGCTGATGAGCAAGACCTGACTTGATTTGAGGTTCACAGTGGTTACTCATGTCTTTTAATTATGTTTACAAGATAATCATGGCCTGTGGAAATATTTTCTCCAAAGTTTTAGAAGAGTTGTTCTCCCTTGCATCTCCTGCAATTAGGCACACATGATGGTGGCCCTTTGGATGATGGAACCATCATTTACCACTTTTGAAACCGCCTCTCAACCCATTTACTACCTAATTCACAAAACTTCAGATTTGAGTAGAACCCAAAGCAAAGAAGGCTATCCTGTAAGTGGTTCTGCTTCTCGAGATTTACAACTCAGAAGAGCAAGTGTTGCCTGAAGGGTCTTTGAGAGCTCAGAGGGCTTGCTGGTCAGTGGCAGAGGCATCAAAATTGAGGATTCGGAGAAAGGTAGCATATTATGGAGAAACCCTCAACAGCAGAGGTTCACAGGCTGGAATGGGGGGTGATTCATCCACCTGAATGAGTAGGTCTACAGGGTTGGCTTTCCTGATCCCCAGGGACCTTTGGATCTGAGGTTTACAGAAGGTGAACAATTGCCAGTCTTTGCTTTGAAGTATTTCCTTAATTCTTATCGAGATTAGTGATCAAAAACAAAAGAAAGCAACAAAGCCACAGCAAAACAAAACACAAGCTTCGCACACCCAGGGATATTATGATAAATGTTAATACCTCCAAAGCTGAGTAGAATTTCTAATGAGATTTCAAACAGTGAAAAAATGTTATATAGAAGAGTATTGAGCTGCACCCCGCAGGCCTGCAAGCCTTGTAGTTGCCCAGCCTGGAGACCAAAGAAAGACTCCAGAGGCAGCGACGGAGACATCAGTGGCTTGGACTAGGGGATTTACACAAAAGGGTCCTGGAGCGATACCCCACCACTTACGGCAGAGGGCAGACAGGGCATGGCAGCCAGCAGTCTTCACTACTTGGGAGAAGGAGGTTACCAGTTATAGGGGGAATTGACATCAGATGGGCTCATCCGTTTCCAGGGACTAATTAAGCCCTATAATTAAGGAGATGGGATAGTCCTGTGAGTGAAGCAGGGACTGGTCGGGCAGGGGATGACAGAAAGCAAGAGAACAGCCATCTTGAATGGCCTGACCATACAAAGAGAAAAAACTGAATCAGACTAACAATAGTGGGGTGGCCAGATAAAATACAGGATACCAGTTAAATTTGAAATTCACATAAAGAATGGATATATTTTCAGTATACGTCTGTTCCAAATATTGTATGAGACAAAGAAATAATACATTTTTAGTATAAGTGTATCCAGTATAATATTTGAGACATATTTATACCAAAAAATTGCGGTTGATTGGAAATTCAGATTTGACTGAGCATTCTGTATTTTTATTTGTTAAATCTGGCTGCATATGAAATAGGCTTCCCATGTGCAAAATTTGAAGCTTTATATAATGAAATAATTTAGAGACTACTTTTAGAAAAGGAGTTGAACATTAACATCTATAAACAACCATGATATATATGAGATGAAAAAGTTTTAATCATATATTCAAGTATTGAAATAATAATCCTAGTAACTTATCTGAGAAAAAACATTTAACAAAAATAAAATAAAAATTGAATTAACAGTTTGTTACTAAAGGACTACTTTAGGAAAATGTAGGAATTGGATGGGGTTAGGGACAGAGAATGGGAAAAACAAAGTTTAATAAATACTTCATTTGCTGAGTGACAGAGTGGGTAAAACGGCGGTTACATGTTCTGTTTTTATTGGGATTAGAGTGGGTCTCAGTGGGGAAAATGCCTGGTCTCTTACATACAAGTAAAATATATTATTATGAATGTTGAAAATGAACGACAACCACTAGTAACAAGAAATATTGCAGAAAAACTGCCAAATATGAAGGGGGGTAAGCAAGGAAACAAGCAAAACATATAAGCAATTAAATAAAAGGAACGAAAGGCACAAAACCAAGCCAGTAAAACAAAAAAAGGAAATAATTTCTAAGGAAGTGACCAGAAAGCAAGATGGAATGACTAATATCAAGTATTTAAATGGTTGCATTAAATGTGAAAAAGTTCAATTACTACATTAAAGAACAGTGTTGAAATGAAAAGAAAACAAATTTAGTGCGCACACGCACACACACACACATAAACACACTCCATATTCGAACAAAGATTAGGAATGTTTGACAATAAAATGATAAACAGAGATTGATCAAATCCAAACAAAAAGAAAATGGGAATGGAAATATCATATAAGGTAAAATTTAAAATTGAAATGCTAATTCATGAAGTCACTTAAAGGCAAACCTATACAGCAGTTTCATATGGTGTTAAATGGTACAGTGAAATGACATAGGAAACTAACCACTTTGGGTCAAAGAAAATAGCAGCCTAATTTATAAAGCAAAAATTGTTGTAAATTCTGAGGGAATTTTATAATTTATTATTTTAGTAGACTATAACCATATATCTCTTTTAGAATCTAGTAGGTATATCTAATAGATAATAAACCAAAAATCAGCAAGAATATCGAAACTCTGAAACATAAAATAAATGCACTTGGGTTAGTAAATGTATGCAAAATGATATACCCTACAAATAATGAAAATATTTATACATATATGAAGAATTAGAAATGTTTTCAAATGATGACAAACTAAAATTTTGAAATGTTAGAGACTGCATTAAAAATTGAACTAAAATAGGGGCTTCCCTGGTGGCGCAGTGGTTGAGAGTACGCCTGCCGATGCAGGGGACACGGGTTCGTGCCCCGGTCCAGGAAGATCCCACATGCCGTGGAGCGGCTGGGCCAGTGAGCCATGGCCGCTGAGCCTGCGTGTCCGGAGACTGTGCTCCGCAACAGGAGAGGCCACAGCAGTGAGAGGCCCGTGTACGGCAAAAAAAACCAAACCAAACAAAACAAAAAAAATTGAACTAAAATAAAAATACAAATATTTTAATGAAAAAATGTAAATAAATCTTTAGCTACTGTTAAATTGAGAAAGGCTCTCCTAAATATCCTTGGATCAAAATTTAAAAAAAAATCAAGCTGAAATTGTAAATTGCACAGAATTCAATGAATAACAGAATACCTCTTGCTAAAACAATGCTAAGACCTTAGTGATTTTGTTAAGAATAAGTTTGTTATCATAAAACATTAGAACAGTGATCACCAGAATAAACCAAAGAGAAATAGAAAGATGAAATTAATAAGGAAAAAGTTTAACTTAATAAAGTAGGAAGCGAAATATATAAATAATAAGTAAATATAAAACCTGGTTCTTTAAAAAAATAAAATAAACCAAAGCAGAGAATGTTTTTAACACTGACAAGATAATGTAAAATGTAGATAATAGAAAATGTAATTAGGAATGAGGAAAATATAATGTAACCCAGATATAAAAGAGATTAAATATTATAGACTAATATTGTATGCAACTGTATTGTTTCATTTAATTTGGAAGCCTGGACAAATTGGATAATTTTCTACACAGGTTATATACTACCAAAATTGACTCTAGACTTAATAGAAAATTTGAATACTTCACTGGAAGTACTACTGAAAGTGCTGGAAAGGTGATTAAAGATATATCATTAATAGGGAGATTAGTTTCATTACTAAATTATTACTCACAATTAGGTTCTTGTGTCTGCTATTTCAGATGCAGGGGAAGTGGAAAACTCCTCAGTTCATTTTTATGCCAGCAAAACCTTCCTAAGATAAAACAACCAAAAAAATCAAAAATCAAAACTAAACTCTAAGAGGCAGGCTAACACCCACACAATGGTTCCTCTTGTCCACCAGATTTTGAGAGCTTCCTCTGCATGGGTGTCCTTTGTTGAATATTCACAGGAATGAAACACAAATGCCCATCCCAAGGGGTCTGTCCACACCCTTCTCCCACAGAACTCTCCGGGATGAATTCTATTCTGTTGTTCTTTCAATTCCCCAAATATTCTACTGACTTCAGGCAGCTTATCGTGCAGTCTCCCAGCAAGAGAGGGATTGTCTCCTAAGACAGAAAAAGAACTGCTTCTGCTGGTACGGAAGACTTGGGAAGGAGTTTCGGGATATGGATCTAAAAAATGTCTGAGTTCACTCAACAGCTTCATTCTAAAGCTTGGTGGCCTGCTACTGCTCAAATAATGCCATAATTTTTATGTGACCTACTCGGGATGCTGCAAATTTACTTCACATGATAATTCTGCAAAGCACACACTTAGTTTTGGAGTCTTGTTTTAATCCATGTCTTCCTAAGAGCTGAAAAATAATAAGAAATTCTTGAGCTCCTCCATAGAAACTCTCTGGTTCTGATTGTGCTTTGACCTGGGAGTTGTGTTTCTCATGATCTGTCTGTAGTTGCCTAGAGCAGGTGGACATAAATCTTCCACTCTGCAGTCCTGAGAGTTATAAACACCACTACCCTTCTGCCCTCCCAGTGCCTTCGATAGGCCACTCAACCTAAGTGGCCACAATTCCTACTTCAAATTATCAGGAGGCTGCTTCTGGCTAGGATTTACTCTGTTCCATGTTCCACTGCCATGTGGGTTCAGACAACAAGCAACAGTATGCCAGAATCCTATTTCCCAAGACCATTTCTGTTACAGTTTACTGCATCAGGGGTCCAGTCAGGATAAAGAAGACCACTCTAGGTTTCCAAGAGAGGAGATTTAATTTAGGTTCTTGTTGACACCATGTTGGAAGGGCTAGAAAAGTTGAAGGGGTGAAAGATGGACTTTGAGAAGAAAAAAAAGATTAGAAAAAAATGTTAAAAACTTATTTAAGATATAGAGGGGGAATAAGATATTTCTTAGACCTGAAGGAGTAGACTTGGAAACAAACAAAAAATAGAATGGAGTCACAGCTATTCATGTGCTTTAAATATTGAAATGTGCATTCAACCTAACAAAACTGACAATAAGCGTGGTATGTGAGTAGAAGGGTCTATGTCTGCTGTGTCTGACAGAAAACATTAGGTGATGCCCCGTCTTATTTCCTGGGTGGAAATGGAGGTCAGCTACGTTCTCTGTCTCTCTCTCATCCTGTCTCTCTTTCTCTATGTCTCTGTGAACCATTAACTAATCATAACAAAATTATTTTCTCAAGTATATTTCCATCTCTATGAAAAATATTAATTTTTCTTCCCTCACAATAATGGTACATGTGAATGCGACCTTATTAAGACCTATTCCAAACTTTGATTTATAAAGCCTTTCCCCCAAACACTATTATTTATAATTCATGTATTGGCATAAGTCATTTTGTAGGTCACAGAAGTTTGAGACCTAACTTTATAATCTTTACTGCTCTGATAATATATAAGCTCAGTTTGAACTATTTTAAACTAAAAATTGAATTTCTGTCAACTAATTCCTGAGATTTTTAATCTGACCTATAAATTGTCAAGCTCCAACAAGTATCAGCCATAAAACATGTAAAAAGAAAATGAAGAAAATGCTTTTAGTGGTAATACCAGTTAATTTGTCAATTATCACATGGTGATAGGAAATAATGTTTTTCATTAAATTTTATTAGGTGTTTATTATGTCTTGTGGATAGGAAATTATATTTTGCTTTGAGATGAATCACATTGGAAATTATATGAAATTAACAGAAAGTTAACCATTTTCATTGTTCTATATATATTATAAACAGAAAATCAAATTCAGTTTCTTTGCAAAAGATGGACTTTTTAAGATAGAACTTTCAAATATAACTCTTGTGTCAACACAGAGAAACCTTATTTTAAGAGGATTTATTATTTGAGGTAACTTCAAAGTGTGCTTATTGTATATTAACCTGACTACCAGTTACATTTTTAAGCTAGTGAGAGGATTTCATTTTATTTGAAAATACTATTTCCTCTATTCCAGTAGTTTTTTGGTTTAACTATATGACTTATTTATGCCAGATAAATTAGCATTGATTTAAAATACAGAGAAACAGGTCAATGTTAAGTCAAATGACCGAGATTTAAGAGACTGAAATGGTAATATAGGAAGAATGGTCAGAGAGAGAGAAGATGCCGAAGAGCATAAGACAGACTGTTGGAAAGGACGTGACTTTCTTCAGGCACATGAAGGGCTCTGCTGCAAAAGAGCTTCATGATCTACATGAGATAACATGCAAAAGTTACTTGGGCATCAGTTTAGGATCATTATCAGAAAAATTAGCACCATTTCAGATCAAGAGGGGAGCAATCCTTCTGAAATGGCAGACTGTAATGAATCATTTCTCTGCTTTTCTCTCAGAAACATCAAAAAATTGCCAATGCTGGATAATACAGAATACAAATGTATGGGTTTTGAGCCAAGACCTTGACATCAAAACATTGATGACTAGAAACCAAAAAAGTATTCTAACATCATAGCTAGGAGGGAAGTCCAAGTCTAAAATGCTTCCTGGGTTTCCAGCCCTGGAGGGACACTGCATAGTGGTGGGATGGTGTCCTGAGACCCACACCAGGGAGGGGGACTGTGTGTGCCTGGTGTTTAAGGCGCTACAGCTGTGGTCTATATAAAGACAAGAATTGTAAGGTTCTCCTCAGTGGTCTGGGAAGTTAGCAGAAAAAGCAGACTAGAAAAAGCCTACTCCTCTAAGTCTTCAAACTGTAAGGACAGCTTGCCAAATGCCCATGGGCATGAGAGGAAAAAAGAAATCATAATTGATCCTCTCTCTGGGGTTCCATGCCTGTGTGTTTCAGCTCTCAGAGTGTAGACAAACATCCTTTCTGTAGTCTCCTTAGTGTCATGTTTTTCACATTCTGTACTTTTTGTTGGTGATTCCTCTCTTAAAAATGGCCTCCACATGTAATGCTGAAGTGAATCTATGGGAAGAAGTGAAGTGAAGCAAAGCGAAGTGTTCTAACACAAGAAGGCGGCAATGGACCTTACAGAGAAACCCCCTCTGTTAGGTGATCTCATTCAGACTCAAGTTAGTGCTGCTGGGCTGGGCTGAATGTCACTGAAGGGCTGATAACACCTTAGACGCTGCGACCAGAGGCTGGCAGAATCCTGCCCGGTTTGCCCTCCATGGCTATTCAGTACTCACTGATGTTATGTGTGCAGCAACTTTATACATTATGTAACTGCAGATACCGAGAATTGACCTATAACAGTTGTCTTTGTATGGGAAGTATTAGTACTGTCCAAATAAAAATTACGATAGAAAATTTAAACACAAGCTTTTAAAATAGTAAAATACAATTCTTTAAAGGTTAGGTCATGACAAACATAAAATGAACCCATGGCAAAGGTTCATTTAATTTGAAAGTAAGGCAGAAACCAATAACACGTTACAACTGATTCAGAGAATTCAGCCAACACACGCACGCACGCGCGCGCGCGCACACACACACGAAACTGGAAACGCTGAAATGAACCTACATTACAGATGCAAACCTAGTCAATATCCAATAGTTAAACATCATTTGCATTTCTATGGACAAGTATAATTTGCATTACTATCAGTTTTGCAGAGAGAGTTGTAAAATAGCTCAAAGACAATGAAAGACACAGATAATCAAAACATGTGCTAGACAGGACATCCAATAATCTGTTTTGACATCTTTAAAGAAGGAAAGTTGTTCTTCATAATCTTTGCGACAAGAATAAATAAACATTTTGTATAGGATCAGCATGCCAAGAAAATAGTGCTTTTATGCATCAGTATTAAAAAAATAGGAAAATGAATTTTGAAAAAACGGAGTTCTTTCTCAATATTAATAAAATGTATGGGGTACTCCAGTAGAGAGAGGTGACTAGCAGGATATCAGTGGCACTTCCCTGTCATCCACCCTGTGTGTCCTCACATCTCACTATGATGGGTTTGTGCATCCCACTCCCTACAATTAAGACCCCTTCTCCCAACCTCCCCTGCTACCCTTCTGTGACATCCAAACTATCCCCTGCCCAAATACATGAATACACAGAGGCACCTAAATCCTGTGTTATGTAGCTCACAGTAGGCAGTCAGTAAGTGTTTCCTATTGTCTTTATGTCCTTAGGTCACAGAATTTTACTCAATGACTTATGGTTCTTTTGACCTTCATTTTGTTGATACATACTAATAGTTGTTTCTTCCTCCAAAAAAAATTAATTAAACTCTTTTGAGCTTAAAATATCTAAAAAGAACAAAGTAACCATGTTTACTATAATTACTTTTGAATAACTCATTACTACTTTTTTCAGATATAGTAAGAAAGCAGTTGAAAATGTAATACATTTTATTTCCAAACTCATGGATTTGATATATGGAGCTCTAATATAACAAAAGAATTTTCAAGTTTTGAAACCTCTTTATTGTAATACAAATGTGTATCTGCAGCTCAGTTGAGGAGTAACGGGGATCCTGGCCAGATGTTCTTATTTGCCTGATTTCTGGCTAAGGCTGAGGTGCTTTCTCAGTAATGTTCTGTCTTGAGAAGGAAAATTTAGAGTCTGAGCCAATGTATTACTCATAAATCCTGAAATCTCCAGCTTTTAAAATATATTTATGATGAGTCTTTATTCTACCTTTAAACCCTCATAAATCTCATTTATTTTTTGTTTTTGGCATTTTTAAATAGGAAACAAAAGTACAAATAGAAATTTAAAAGGTAAATTCTGCCATATAAAATAGCTATTAGAAGCAATGAAATTCTCCAAATGCTCTTTTCTCATTGTAATAGAAATATATTAAAGTAGATTTATAACAAATTCAGAATTCCTCAAGACTACTTTGCCATACATGTCAGCTTTTGAATGTGAAAAATGAAGAATAATTGTGAGATGAAATGGATGCATAATTAGGGTTCAAATGTGATGTTGATTTCTCTGTTTTATGTTGATTATTCTCATTTCAGTTCTGCTTATATTGTTTCAGTCTCTTCTCTGCCCATTGTGTATTCAAAATGATTAAGCACACCTACCATCAGAGTCTAAACATTAAGGCACTTTATGCAAGAAAGTGTGAAATAGGCCTTGATGAAAAAAGAACAAAAATATTAAATTATTGCTCTGGAATATGTTGTTTTAAATCATGAGCTTTGCCATTGGCTCATGTACTTGAAGAGTACAGACACACAGAAATCTCTTTTGTTCTTTTTGTATACATATTTAAAAGCTGTAAGGGAATGCTTCTGAATATTCTGAATATATGTAGCATATTCATTGTGACAGACCAATAATTTAATAACTAAGTCAACATTTGGGACTCATACTGTAATGAGAAGTGACATTTTCAAAGAGAAAACCATTTGTGGTTTTCATAACTGAGAAATAGTAGTTTTAAATTATCATTCCTGATCCTCAGTGAAGAACACATACCTATTTTAAATACATATGTATACATATATTTAGTTATTGAAATATGATTTTTTGCTAATTATTTCATAACATATTTGATAGACTCCTATTCTGATCAGATACTGTGAAGATACTGGGGCAGAGAAAAAGATTTCTCCATTTAGAATTCATCTTCAAAAGACCACTTTCCAGCTGTATTTTCTTAACAAATTAGCTTTGGAACTTATTTGTCTTCATCTGGAAAATTAGGGCACTTGCCAATTTGTTTATGATCTATAAGATTCCTGAGATCTAAGGAATTCAGTTAAAATATATCTTGCTAGACATTTTGGTTCCTGAGAGATGACTGTTCCCTTAGCCTATCCTAGATTTTCCAGTTGTAAACGTGCCCCAGGGTCCCAGGAGTCAGGGACAAGAAGCCAGTTGTCAGGGGCTAGTGTTGACTGAGAGCTCTAGGATCAGTCTAGAGGTGACCTTTCAAGGAGCCAGGAATCCAACTGCATCCATGGAGAAGAGAATTGAGGAGAGCAGAGATCACAAAGACACCAGGGTGATCTCATTGGAATATACATATTCAAGGCAGTTAGGCAAAAACAAACAAACAAAAAATATATATATGTGTGTGTATATATATATATGTGTGTGTATATATATATATACATACATACATACACAGACACATATGCATGTGTGTATGTATGTACTGTGTTTGCTGATTTCTCAGAAAAGAATGTTAAGATCCCAAGAAATATACACAAGTAGAAATGCCTCTGATCCTCTCAGAACTGGTGTACCGGCTAGTAAGAGACCCACAGGTAGATCACCACCAGGGGATGCAGTTTTGAGCAGAACCTATGAAGAGACACAAGAATCCAAGAAAACAGTGGCCAGAACCAGCTAGGATAAGCTAAGGCTTATTAATAAAGTGTGGTATTTGCATAAAACATTGCAATCACTTAGGTGCTCATAAAAATTATGTTTTATTTATACATCATTCCATCTATTCATCCATCTGTCCATCACCCATCTAGTATTGATAAGGAAATTGTGAAGATGGTGCTTTTGCAGATTCTGGAGGACCCAGAGTGCAGGTCCAGGTGTGGAAATAGTGCTATCGAGTGGCCATTGCAGTTGCAGCCTCTGCCTCTGGGGATGTAGAGACAAGTCTGGTCAACCTCTTAAAGAACAGAGTGGCTTGTGGGACAGTCATCTGGGCAGGTCACAGCTACTGTACTGCAAAAGTAGACCTTAAAAAAGTAAATGGTCAGTTTCTCTAAGTGCAATGGTTTTCTCTCAGGATTATTGTACACAGTTGTTTTGAATTGGTATTTATTCAGATTGGGTCCATTTGATGCAATACTTGAATGGCTGGAAGAGAGACTTCAACTATTACATTTCAGGAAGACTGTATTTTAGAATGTTCCCTAGTTATTCCATTCTTTTCTGGGGCCTAAGAAGAAACCACACTGTCTTCCCCAGCTAGCTTTGTGTTCGCCATTTTTACCACTAAGAAGAAATCCACTGAAAAAGATCTGATGTGCACGCACCTACTGGCTGATGTTAGTTCTGAAAGATCCTTCGGGCTCCTCTGAAGTCTTCCCACGTGCCAGGGCATGTCCTGAAAGGGCTCCAATCTTCTTGTATGGGCAGGATTGCCCTCCTCATACCGATTCCTGATGACAAGGTCCATACAGAAATCACGTAATGCCTGGGTAATGGGTTCTTAGGCACCTGTCAGGAGCCTGGTGGTGGGTGAACTACAGAGAGGCCCCCTGGGTGCCTGGAAGCCCAGGCGGCGAGAAGTGCAAACACGGCCAACAATTATCCAGTGGGCATTTTCATCTAACTGAAATATGACAAGGCTGTTGTGAAGCTTTCAGCCTAAAATATATGTATATTACCTCCCGAGTGAAAACCCTTTGATTCGGCTTGCCTCACATTGACGTGACTACAAAATAAAATAACCTGCTTTCTTGGTAATTGAGTTATCACTACAGTGTAAAAGTCGACAGAACAAATAGTGCTAAGAAATGTAACTTTCCATTGATTTGTTCAGGAATAGACTCAACAAAGTAGGTACATATTACCTGAAAAAGTGCCATTCTTTGCTTTCAGAATCAAAACATTTTAGGAGAATAGTGCAGGATTAATCCTTAGTTTTTGCAGGAGGCACTAGAACATGCTGAAAAGAGAAATATTAGGGAAGAAAATCAGTGACAAATGACTTTAATAATAAGCAGTATTATAACAAGATTTCTTTAATTTCCACCCATGTTGTACTTCCTTTGTCACATTGTTATGTTAACACAATTTTCTACATGTATTTGTTTCCTTTTTTTATATAATGGAATTTTATTTTATTTTTTTAACGTCTTTATTGGAGTATATAATTGCTTTACAATGGTGTGTTAGTTTCTGCTTATAACAAAGTGAATCAGCTATACATATACATATCCCCATATCTCTTCCCTCTTGCGTCTCCCTAATTGTTTCTTCTACATGCTGTTCAAATTGTTCAACAGACATTGATGGAACATCTCCTAGGCATTAAGCAGTAGCATACGCACTAATCAGTTATATTTTTATTTACTTCATTTCTTATTATCTTCAGAACCCAAGCACCTTCTTTATTTAAATTTTTTGCTTAAAACTGAAAATAATCTTGAATGAGTTTTTCAAAGCTCTGAAATGTGGGAAATGCATAGAACAATTTATAGAGTCAGTGATTTTAAAATTTTTATCAAAACTTTTTTTTTTAACATCTTTATTGGGGTATAATTGCTTTACAATGGTGTGTTAGTTTCTGCTTTATAACAAAGTGAATCAGTTATACATATACATATGTTCCCATATCTCTTCCCTCTTGCGTCTCCCTCCCTCCCACCCTCCCTATGCCCCGCCTCTAGGTGGTCACAAAGCACCGAGCTGATCTCCCTGTGCTATGCGGCTGCTTCCCACTAGCTATCTACCTTACGTTTGGTAGTGTATATTTGTCCATGCCTCTCTCTCGTTTTGTCACAGCTCACCCTTCCCCCTCCCCATATCCTCAAGTCCGTTCTCTAGCAGGTCTGTGTCTTTATTCCTGTCTTACCCCTAGGTTCTTCATGACATTTTTTTTCTTAAATTCCATATATATGTGTTAGCATATGGTATTTGTTCAAAACTTCTTTTAATGCCACTTTGGATTATAGTTCCAAATATTTTACTAGGTAAATAATATATGACACATGAGACTTCCTTGGTGGTGCAGTGGATAAGACTCCGTGCTCCCAATGCAGGGCATCTGGGTTTGATCCCTGGTCAAGGAACTGGATCCCCCATGCATGCTGCAACTAAGAGTTAGAATGCCACAGCTAAGGAGCCTGCCTGCCGTAACTAAGACCCGGTGCAACCAAAAAAGTAAATAAATAAATATTTTAAAAAATATATGACACAGCCAATTTTTCTAACATTTGATCCAGTGACTTTACTCCTCTGTATTTTTTTTAACATCTTTATTGGAGTATAATTGCTTTACAGTGGTGTGTTAGCTTCTGCTCTATAACAAAGTGAATCAGTTATACATACACACACATACCCATATCTCTTCCTTCTTGTGTCTCCCTCCCTCCCACCCTGCCTATCCCACCCCTCTAGGTGGTCACAAAGCACCGAGCTGATCTCCCTGTGCTATGCGGCTGCTTCCCACTAGCTATCTGTATTACATTTGGTAGTGTATATATGTCCATGCCACTCTCTCACTTTGTCCCAGCTTACCCTTCCCCCTCCCCGTATCCTCAAGTCCATTCTCTAGTAGGTCTGCGTCTTTATTCCCGTCTTGCCCCTAGGTTCTTCATGACCATTTTTTTTTTTTTTTAGATTCCATATATATGTGTTAGCATACGGTATTTGTTTTTCTCTTTCTGACTTACTTCACTCTGTATGACAGACTCTAGATCCATCCACCTCACTACAGATAACTCAATTCCGTTTCCTTTTATGGCTGAGTAATATTCCATTGTATGTATGTGCCACATCTTCTTTATCCATTCATCTGTTGATGGACACTTAGGTTGCTTCCTTGTTCTGGCTATTGTAAATATAGCTGCAATGAACATTGTGGTACAGGACTCTTTTTGAATGCTGGTTTTCTCAGGGTATATGCCCAGTAGTGGGATTGCTGGGTTGTATCCTTTTTGACCCACCTTCTAGAGAAATGGAAATAAAAACAAAGATAAACAAATGGGACCTAATGAAACTTAAAAGCTTTTGCACAGCAAAGGAAACCATAAATAAGACAAAAAGACAACCGTCAGAATGGGAGAAAATATTTGCAAATGAAGCAACTGACAAAGGATTAATCTCCAAAATTTACAAGCAGCTCATGCAGCTCAATATCAAAAAAACAAACAACCCAATCCAAAAATGGGCAGAAGACCTAAATAACATTTCTCCAAAGAAGATATACAGATTGCCAACAAACACATGAAAAAATGCTCAATGTCATTAATCATTAGAGAGATGCAAATCAAAACTACAATGAGATATCATCTCACACCGGTCAGCATGACCATCATCAAAAATCTACAAACAATAAATGCTGGAGAGGGTGTGGAGAAAAGGGAACCCTCTTGCACTGTTGGTGGGAATGTTAATTGATACAGCCACTATGGAGAACAGTATGGAGGTTCCTTAAAAAACTAAAAATAGAACTACCATACGACCACTGTATTTTGGGTACATAATACGAGCACATTCTTGGCTGTATTTTTTGCACGAAGGTATAATTGAACTTGCACTAAAAAAAAAAAAAAAGATATCAGATAAAAGCAAAGGAGGGAGAAATTTGCGAATTTTGAATACTGACCAAAATAACTGCTGAATCCATTGCTTTATAAAAGGACACACACATAATCAGAAGCCCTGTGTTTGAGTGCTGGCTCTGCCGCTACTATGTTCCTTCAAGTCATTCTCCCCTGGTCCAGTTTCCTTGTGTGCAAGATAAAGATAATTATTCCTACTTAAAGGGTTTATGTCATGATTATATAAATGCATTAAGGTGAAATTTTTGTATGTTGAGGACTATCTTAAAATATTTTCATGCTGTCTGGTCATAAAATGCATTACTGAGAATCATAAGTACTTAAAGTCTCTAAGTGGAGGAAATGATCTATTAACTTTTAATTTGAATTGTATTACAATTATCTAATGGTTGAAAATAGCTCCTGGGCATTTTGATCACACAGCTTCCATGGGGCCATCAGGAGTCTCCTGATGTTAGAAATCATACTGGCTGTCAAAACCAGGTGCCTGTAAGTGCTGGGATCTGGAGAATATTGGAGCTAACCACAGTTTCAAGAAAATCAAAGAGTGTGGACTCTGGGAAACCGTGGTCCAACATGAGCCAACGAAGGTTGATGCACAGTTGCTCAGTACCTGTTTTCCTTGTCCAGTGGCCCCTTCCTCCATCTTCAAAGCCGGCAGTGAATCACCTTCACATCTCTCTCTGGCTTGCTGAACTCTGCTTCCATCCTTCCATCTCCTTCCCTAACTGTCACTCCTGGTTATACTTTATAGGCACCCTTTGTGATTCCATTGGGGTCACTCAGATAATTCAGGATAATCTTCTCATCTCAAATTCCTTAATTTAGCCCCATCTGCAAAGTCTCTTTTGCTATGGCAAATAACGTATCCACAGGTTGGGGGGTTTAGGGCATGGACATCTTTGGGGATGGAGCATTATGCTGTCTATCGTAGTGGGTTGGCAAGATATAATTCCTGAGGGGCAGCTCAGGCTCCCTTGGTGGCCCATGGTCAAGCATTCAGTCTCTATGAGGAGCCATAAACATGCCAGCTGCTATTTGTTAAAAATAGAATGGTTTTCTGCATAGGAGAGCAAGACTTTGCTTGAAATTCATGGAATTCTGTGCCACAATTCACCTACAGCATAAGCTTTCCCATCTGCCAGGAGCCGTTGGATGAACCCTGGAATATGGTCCCAGGGGCAGAGCAGTGTGAGAGTGCCAGGAGCTTTGGGATTTCTAGCCCCTGGATTTCTAACATGAGACGTCAGGGCTTAAGTCCCTAGAAATGGGTTTCTTATGTAAGTCACCTTTTCATGAGAGTACGGAAAAGAAGAGGAGACCATTTAAACTGGTATGATGTCAGTAGAGAAAAGCGTAACATTTTGGAAGCAGACATTGGAGAATCTCTTTTCCCAGGTAATAGTTTGTGTGCAAATAAAAAGGCACATCCATGGAGTCATTAACTTCTTTGCCACCTTTGCGACCATAAGGGTACTCTTCCTCCAACCCTGAGCTATTTTTTCATCAATTCCTGCACTCTAGGGTGACGACGAGCTCTCTTTCTCTAATCTCCATCCGCTCTCATAATGCACATGTCCATCCTTGGCCCCTCCGCCAATAGCCGATTTCAGTCTTACTTTATCCTCCTGTCTTGGTTCTCTTCCGCACTGTGAGGAAACAACAGTTTTCAATGTGAGTTTCAGTCTTTAGCGGTGGCTTCTCCTGGCCTGTCTTTGTTATTTGTCTCTGGACCCTGACTATGTTCAGCATGACCCATGACGTTTGTAACTCCTCATCTCTTTGCTTGTTTGATTGGTTCTTGCTGCCTCTCCACTAGATGGTAAACTCTGCACAGCAGGCACTCTGACCTCTCGCCAAGGTGCACCTCAGCACGTATCGTGCTGTTAGATGCATTAACACCTTAATATATGAATACATAAAACACGAAGAGACATGACGCCTCCTCATAGGTTCGGAATCTAGACGTCATGGGAGAATGCGGAGCCCCGTGCTTAGGGAGCTGCGTTTGGGGTCAGAGGTAGGCTGATGGGTGCCCTGCAGACGTCCACTGCCCTCCCTTGCACAGCAGGGTTAGCATCTAGCTGGCCAGGAGGGCCAACTGCCTTCTAGCTAAATTCTCACAAATCAGCCCAAAGCTAGAATAAGGAAGGAGATGATGAGGGTTAGAGCAGAGATAAATAAGAGAATGGAAAAGTAATAGAGAAAATCAACAAAAACAAGAGTTGATTCTTTGAAAATTACAAGCCTTTAGTGAGATTGACTAAGAAAAACAGGAAGAAGACTCAAATAACTAAAATAAAAACATGAAAGTGGAGAAATAACTACTAATTTTATAGAAATTATAAGGATTAAAGAGAGTACTGTAAACAATTGTATACCAACAGATTAGATAACCTAGATGAACTGGATAAAGTCCTAGAAACACAAAAACCTACTAAGACTGAATCACAATGAAATATAAAATCTGAATAAATTTATAACTAGTCAGCAGATTGCATCAGGAATCAAAATCCTCCCAGCAGAGAAAAGCCCAGGACCACACAGTCTCACTAGTAAATTTACCAAAAACATGGTAGAAATGAAATTGAAATTAAAGTAGAAATGTAATAATCAAATTTCTCACTTGTTTAAAAAGGATTTATTTTTTTCCCTTCAATCTTACATTTTTCCCAGAAATTGTAACTCGGAGGTAGAGCTGAGACAATTCATTGTTGGTGATGCTGAGCACGAGACAGAAGGAGCCTGGGCCTCTGAACTCTGGGAGCAGATCTGCCCACTGTCCTGGGCTCCAGCTACCTCTACAGAGCTGGGGAAGAGGGAAACAAACTTCCATCTCATTTATTACAGCAACTTAGCTTTTATCCTAAAAATATTGCTGCTCATCAATAGTTTTAGTTTAGAGTCTAAAGGCAAGGTGGTGTTTTGATGTCAGAGATTTTTGTTTGTTTCTACAGTTGCCAAAATTAGGGTAGATTTAAACTGTAGAAAGGTACCGCAGTTGATACAGGGCATGATGTAGGTCTCTTCCATTCTCTTTTTTGATGCCAGTACCTATCTGGCTCACTGTGTTCCAGACAGACTACTCAAGTGGTTCAAAAGGTCCTTATCCTAATATGTACATAAATGAAACATTGCCCCCCTGATTTTTCCTCTTCTAGAATCACTTCTCGTAACCAACGGCACCAAGCTCTCAATCTTGACCACTGCCTCTCTGCCATCATGGCAACATATCACCAAATCTTGTTCTACATCCAAAATATGTTTAGCTCTCTGTCCATCTTTCTCCAGCCCTCATATCTGTGCCACCATCACTTCCCAGCCAGAAGCATGCATGCATTTCCAAGTGGCTTTTCTGCATTTGTAGCTGCCTCTTTATCTGCTCCCCAGTTTACTCTCAACACTGCAGCCAGGATGATGTTTTAAAAATGCAAATTAACTGTGATATCTCCTTGTTCGAAACTCCTAAAAGGTCTCTTATAGACTTCTGGGAAAATATGTTAAAATCCTAACATCTGAGTCACGAGACATTTCATAATCAAATATTCTCTTCTAAATCTTATCTTTTATCCTTTCTTCCCTTTCTCTATACCACACATGCCAAGCTTCTTGAACCCTCCCCAAGTGTGCCTTGCCTTCCCTTATCTTCAGAACTTCAACCATCTTCCTCTCCCTGAATGCACTTCCCTTCCCAGGCCCCCAGGTAGCTCTTACTCAGGTAGGAATTGGATGACTATCAAAGCTAGGGTAGCTTGTTGCTGTGAGCTTTCACAGAATTGTGTGTTTTCTCTTTTACATATCACACTTACATTTTCATGTCTATATACCTTCAAAAGATGGTAACTTTCTTGAGAGCAGTGACCCAGTATTTTTTCAAGTCTGCATCTGCTTGGCATACAGTGATATACACCACAGTATCCAGAGGCTGGAAATGAAGTTTTTGAATGAATAATTAGATAGTTGAAAGTCTTTCAAGGAACGATTTGATTGAGATATTTTACTGAAGCCTTTTTAAAACCAGAGAAGTGCACAAAATCTCTAGAAGTCCAGGCAAAGGAGCAAGTTATGGAAGATTCCAAATAGAAGGTATTTTAAGTGAGCATTTCTGTGGAACAAAATCAAAATCCTTGCTGCTTAAGCATTTGCAGAAATCGATGAAGTGGCAAATATGAAAGAAAATACTCAAAGCCATGTCATTGCTGGTGAGGAAACTCCACAAATTTGAGGCAGAAAAGTTAATAACATATGGTATCACTTAATGTGGAACCTAAAAAAAAATGATACAAACGAACTTATATACAAAACAGAAATAGACCCACAGACATAGAAAACAAACTTATGGTTACCAAAGGGGAAGGAGGGGGAGGGATAAATTAGGAGTTTGGGATTAACATATACACACTGCTGTATGTAAAATAGATAACAAGGACCTACTGTATAGCACAGGGAACTATACTCAATAATTTGTAATAACCTATACGGGAAAAGAATCTGAAAAAGTAGATACATATGTATGTATAACTGAATCACTTTGCTGTACACCTGAAAGTAACACAACGTTGTAAATCAACTATACTTCAATAAATAAATAAATAAAAATAAAATTTAAAAAAAGTAACTTGGGATGATTATGAAGAGTGTTATGACTATGCAATTATTGTGTCAAATATGAAACAACTAAGGGTCAGTTTAGGTATAAGACCTAAAATTCAAATCAGGAAGAATAAAATTCAAATCAGGAAGACATCAGGAGAGCTATAACACAGTGCAGTGGGCAAAGACATGGACTTGTTTTCAATCTGTGTTCAAACAGTTTTCTCACTTTCTATTTGACAAAGTATTAAATCTTTTGAAGTTGATATTTCCTCATTGATAAAACTGAGATAATGATGCACATGGCCAAGGCTGTTTAGAAGACGCCATGAACTTACCTCTGCATGTTGCCTGGTACAGAGTCACACTCAGTAATGGTACCTCCCTCCCCTTCCCCTTCCCCTTCCCAACTGAGTGTTTCATTACTTATAGTGCAGAAGGACTGCTAGTTAACTTTGGTCACACCCTAATTATAAATCGACATTATCGCTTTTTAAATATACATGCTTAATATTTGTATCATTAATTCTATGTTTGTCAGTTCAGTTCTTCTCAACTAATCTCTCTATATCATTACAATGTGCATTAGTAGTGGAATAAGTAGTGGATATAAGTGGAATAAGTAGTGGAATAGTGGAATAAGTAGTGGATCCCTACACAGGTAGTTCAGACCATCATTTGTGGTCATCCTTTGTGGGATGGCCTCTACTTGTTCTGGCTGTGTGACCTCTTGAAGTTTTTTGGTTTTTGAAGAATCAGATGAGATAGGTTCCTCAGAA
Source organism: Delphinus delphis (assembly GCF_949987515.2). Lineage (NCBI taxonomy): Eukaryota > Metazoa > Chordata > Mammalia > Artiodactyla > Delphinidae > Delphinus > Delphinus delphis. Next base: position 25,688,951 of record NC_082703.1, read on the forward strand.
GCAAAAAGATAGGAAGTCATCTTAACAAAACATTTCCTCCTAAGTGAATGCAGCATAAAAAGAGATTTTTTACAAAACGTCATGCATCACAATAAGTTTGTCTTTCACATAGCATTGTATTTTGTATTTTGCATAAGTTGTATTTTGCAAAACTTAAAATGCTCTGTGCTACGGAGTATTATTCCTTTAAAGAAGGATTTTGTGCCATAGAATCTCAGAGTCAAGTATACTTGAAATGACTCATAACTAGAGCAGGAGTCCTTCCACTTTGAAATACCAGCACTAAGTAATCTTCACAAACTATTTCTGATCTAAAATAAACAAATTAAAAAAAATTTTTTTAGAAATCATCTACTTGGACTCAGTGAAATAAACTGGATGTTTTAAATAAGAAATCGACTAAGAGGAATAAGTGGGGGGATATTCTAGAATTATTTGATACTTCAGTGGTCACAGAAGTATAATAGTTCTATTTAAAACCTAGTTATTAAAACCACATAAGCAGCATTAAAATAAAGATATTTGATATCTCACATTATGTAACAAGGTATGCACTCCTCCACTCAATGTGAGCAAAGCAGGTAGGTCAGGGAGATAAAGCAAATATATATTACGATGCTTTTAAAGACAGTCTTGGCTCACTGCCTTGTCCCAGACAAGCTGTAATAAACAGCCTGGCTTAATCATTCTGGTAGGTAATAAGCCTCGAACTCCAAATGCCTCACTGCTTATACACCTCCCAAACCCCAGGGTCAGTTTGTTCCAGTTGCAGTGGAATTTCTGGTTTTCTAAACGGACTCAATGTTCGTTCCTATAACAATTCTTCCTGGACAAGATGTGGTTCATATAGGTTTGGCCTGTCTCTCTGTATCGATTCCTTTATTTGGAAAATAGCACCTAACTGAAGCCCTGGACAAAGAAGAAAATGAAGGGATTACAGACTTCTTGTCTACCTGCAGTGGTGTCATGAACTAATCAGTGACCCTCAATTCTTGCAAAGACAAAATAAACTCCAAAATCCTTTTTGACAGTGAAACATCATTACAAAAGCCAAGCGGTCTTATCTACTGTGTAGAGAAGGTTGTATTTTTGGCAATATTTACAACTCTGCCCCGAGAATAGTGTGATGTAAGAATTCATTCATCCAGTAAATATTCTAGAGTGCAGACTATGAGTTTGGCACCATGTGAATTGTTCAGGATACAAAATGGAAGGAGACATTGTTTTGCCAACTAGAATCTCAGAACACAAGGTGTATAACACAATGTGGGGAATGACCAGGAAAGTGAGTCTCCTTTTAGATATCAGGTATTAATCAATATGAAGATGAATTCCTTGTGGTAATAATTACCAAGATCACAGAGAGAAGAGCCTGGGGCCTCGATGGCTGTGGGGAGAACGTACACAAGATTTGTCTTCTAGAAGAAATTTTTTTTCTATTAAGAAGCAGTAAAAATCATGGTAAAAATAAAATCACACTGCAGGAGGGAAAAAATGGAGCAGAAGCTGTTGTCTGTGGAGATAACCCTCCGAGTGATCCAGCCTCATGGCATTCCTTCCCTTCCTTATCCTACTTCCCATCCCCTGCTGATTCTTCCTGGGGTCGCCTCCAAATAACTGCTGGTGTTCAGCTCCTTGGGAAACCCCAACCTAAGACAGATACAGTGGTGAACCTCAGTGCTGAAAGGTGAGTCCTTTTACTCAGAGTAACTTGGGTGCAGCCAGGACGGGAGCCTCTGTCAGGGTCTCTTAGAACCTAAGCCCTGTGGGTGTCATTGGGGCTGTGAGGGTGTGTTGTGAATGAGGACAGTCTTGGGGTCCTTCATTCCACCTCCTTCAGGCCCCAGCTGTGTGCCCTCTCCTACCTGCTGAGGGCTTCCTTCTCCCGCTGACCTTGTCCTCACCTGCATCAGCGATCAACACAGCTGGTCGCTAGGTACGCGGTGAGGATGGATTTCAATCAGTAATAACTACCGCAACAGGGGAGAGTACGGCGTGAACTGGACTCAACTCCGATTTGTGCAAAGGTGATGGGGGTTTAAAGGGTGGACGAGGGAGTGGGGGGCTCAGTAGATCAGAGAGTGAAACTTGTGGAGGGTGGGTCAGTGTAACTGGATTAGGGCGGCTGTGTCTGCGGCTGGCAGTCAGGGAAGTCGGGCTCCCCCGCACCCAGAGGCTGGGACACGGGGCCCGTCTTCAGGTGTGGCTGCAGCACCTTGTTTTCTCAGGCTGGGGTCTCTCAGGGATGCGGCCTTGAGCTGATAGAAACTTTGTTAGTGTTTGTCCAAGTCTTTACAGGGCAGGTGAGGCCTTGGGGAGAAGAGGGGCCTGGCCGGGTCCGGAAAAGAGAGGGGCCATGTCACCTGGCAGGAGCTATGTCTGAGGAACTGGGCAACTTCCCTGTTGGGGCCAGTTCAAGAGCTTGTCTTGTCTGTTTTCACTGTCTCCAGTGTCTCTGCCTTTTATCCAGGGTTCCTAGAAGTATACAGATACTGCTGTGGGTAAATGTTTCAGGGGAAATATATGTTCTGGGGTCATGTAAGCTTGGGGACAGCTTCATGCTGTCCTAGGTTTTGACCAGCAATGGGCAAGACAGAGATTCATATTCAGAGTGCTTCCAAGGGAGAGATGGGAGATCCAGCCCATTTTAGTTGTCCAGCAGGACACGGTGGCACCTGCGTTTCTGTCTCAGTGCATCAGGGTTAAACTTGTATTCAAGCTTAAGTGACGCTGATGGCCGTGCTAACTCCAAGATGCTGTCTGACAAAGCACAGCCTTAGCCAACACCTTTTCACATCGGGAGGCAAGTGTTCCTGTCCAAGGAAATTTAGGAGCATGTAGTTTTTACATAAAGAGATTTAGGCGAAGTATTTCTGTTCGAAGCCTATTAGTAACAATTTAGAATATAAAACCACAGCACTAGGTAAAGGCACTGAATATTTCATTGGCACCAGTTCATTTCTAACCTGTTACTGACAGTATTGTTTCTTTAAGTGTGGAGTAGACTGATTTAGGAAGCAGATTAATTCTTGCAATAATCAAACACTCCAGAAAGTTTTGAAGCAATGTGATTAACAAAATAATTTAACCAAGTAATCTAATTTTGAATATCCAGGCAGTAAAAATGAAGTTTCTCTTAATGTTCTTAATGATGCCTATTTAAATCCATGAAAAAAAATGGCCAGTATTAGTTGTAAAGTATAAATTAAGACCAAAAATAGGTATGTTATGCTTTCAGCAGATACCTGGCAGTTTTCACTGTGAAAATTTGACAAAAATATGGACTTTCTTATTGTTGACAAGACAATAGGGCATCTGATTTTTTTAAAGAGCTTTGGCAATGAAACATAATTTCAGGCATTAGAAACTCTCCAATTTGACAAATTACATTTTAATGGGAGACAGCACATGAGAAAAACATGTCGATGATTATTTCTGATCATATGCTTCCCGGTTGCTAGCATCTGTAAATCCTCATTGCTATAATCATTCAGTTATCTAGGGAGAGTGCAGATTTTCTGTCAAATATTTTGAAGTGTATTACAGGGTTTTATTGTTGTTGTGGGAGATTTTTTTTTTTTTTTTCACTGAAACAAAGCAAATGAGCTACCGGCATCAAATTCAGTACATATTTCCAGTATGATTATTACCTAATGTCTTATTGGTAATAAGTCAGTTTAAACTAACTTATTTTTAATCAGAAACATACAGAAAATAAGGCTTTCTTCCTCCTGAACACTGACCGAATAATTATAGTCAGTTCAAGTGGATAGATTGACTCTACGGAATGAATCCACGCCCAGTAACTGATGTTAATGAAAGTTGTCTGTCTTGAAGTTGTCATTATTTTTACGAGTCAGATGCTGGGCTCAGAATATGCTTCCTTTTTAACATCCTTTTTGAGATATGGTTGATATTTAAAAACTGCACATATCTACTGTACACAATGTGATGAGTTTGGACATATGCCTGCCTCAGTGAGACCATCACCATCATCAGGGTAATTTACAGATCCATCACCTCCACAAGTTTCCTGGTGACTCTTTTTTTGAGACTCTTGGTGGCATAGCTTCAAGGGCAGGGCAAAGTCTTTCCAGCTTTTCAAGTGGCAGTGTCATGGCAAGAGAGAGCCTCTCGCGGGTGTGTTTTCTGCTGCTGTCCTCTTGCCTTTCCTGTGGCACCCACTGGGTCAGGTCTGAGCTGCCAGGCCGACCTCCCCTTCAGGTGCCATCTCCCTGCTGTGCCCCCCCGCCAGACCTGGGCTCTGTAGTCACCCGTGCCCTCACCCAGCCCCCAAAGTGGAGTGCCGCCATTTAAAGGACCCTGAACCACTGCCGGACAAAATTCCCCACTCTCTACTTTCATGTTTGGTTACGTTTTGATCCTTCCTTATATCAAATCCACTCTCTCCAAGAAACTTCTCCTAATTCTTGTGGACGTACTTTGATCTCTACTTGGTTAAGTCAGAAAAATACCAGAAATCTGTGCCATACTATTTATGTATCTTTAAATTGTGAGCTTTTTCATAAATATCTACATATTTGGGTTGTGTGAGGTGGTGTGAAATAAAATGATGAAAATTAAGTAAACACCTGTGAAACCAGATTACAGAATGGAATAATGCCAATACCTTTAGATCCTTAAGTCTATGCTACTTACACCATTTATTCTTTTATAAACATGTATTGGCTGTGACTCTCCATGTGGATTGTAAATACTTACAGGTCACAAAATTCTTCTTTGCCCTAGAATGTCTGATACCGAATGGTCATTTAAAAAACAATTTCTGGTTTATTGGTATGACTGACTCACTCATCAGATTATGCAGGTTCCTCTAGGACTATTTAGTTTATTCTTGCCTAATATTTCAGTTCACATCGGTGACCTTGAGCTAAACTCTTGTTTGAATGTTAGTAATTTCTTCCCAAGGGATGCGGCCAGTCACCATTGCTTTAGGAAGTCAAACACAGCAACTTCCAACTCCTGAATTAAAACCTCTGCAGTGATTTCCAATCTCTCCTGCCATAAAGGCCAGAATCTTTGCAGTGTCCCTAAAAGTTCTGGCCCCCGCCTACCCTCGCGGAGCAAAGCTCTTCCTTGCTCTACCGTTCACATACCCACTGTGCCCCCTGGCCTCCTCACGGTTACCCCAACAGCCAGAGGGCAAATTCCCTGCCTGGGGCTCTGCCCTGGCCCTCTTTCTATCTGAGAGTCTCTGCTGGAGGCCTCCCGCTTTTCAAGAACAACTTCTTGATCTCTCTTGTTAACACGGAAACCCATTTCTAGCACTCCCTAGCTCTTCTTTTCTCTCTCTCTCTTTCGGCTTTATTTTCATACATAATATTTATCACCATGCAACATTCTAAAATCTATACAATTTACTAATTTCTTTTTTGTTGCCAGTCTCTTCCAGAAGAACTAGTTTTCCTGCCTACTTACTGCTCTGTTCCCAGGCCTAAAAGAGCCCTTGGCACATACTCGCACAAAAGAAGTAGTTTTGAATTAATTGGGTAAATGACGAATGTGTCACTAGACTAGCAGAGTTGGGGCAAGTTGTGTAGCACATGGGTGTCAGCCAGCTAAGGAAGCAATTTATGCTGTCAAAGAAATGCACAGGGACTTCCCTGCTGGCGCAGTAGTTAAGAATCTGCCTGCCAATGCAGGGGACATGGGTTCGAGCCCTGGTCCGGGAAGATCCTACATGCCGCAGAGCAACTAAGCCCATGTGCCACAACGACTGAGCCTGCGCTCTAGAGCCCATGCTCCACAACAAGAGAAGCCATGGCAATGAGAAGCCCGCGCACCACAACGAAGAGTAGTCCCAGCTCACCACAACTAGAGAAAGCCCGCGTGCAGCAACAAAGACCCAATGTAGCCCCCAAAAATACAAACACAAAGTACCCTATTCACAGCCACATGCCTGATCTTCCCTCCCATCCAGGTCCTCTGTGGGGTTTACTGTTATTGACTCACTTCTCCACAGACCAGATCGTGGTCATCTGATGTGACAGACCGTTCTCTATCATGGCAGCCACAATACCCAGTTCATTACAAATGACTTTCAGTTGTATCTTTTAACTTTCTAATGGATTCTAGTCTCTCCATTTCCACAAATTAGTAAACAAACTATTAACATTTGTCTCTATAGGACTTCTGTACAGCCCCAACTTGGTTTCCTATTCACTCTTGCCATCCGCCACATCCAGTGGAAATCTCACCATTTCCCATTCCCTTTTATCCTTCAATCACCCTGACTGATCACCAGATTAATATTAACATTTTTAATATGGCCCCAAATAGACTCAAACCCTGTCTCCAGCCTCATTTCCACCCACTGCTGTTCCTGGCTTTGCTCTCATTTTACAGTCAAGGAGTCCCTCTCTCAATGTATTGAACAAGTTACTCTGTTCCCTGTTATGGAGTCTTCGTACATGCTCTTTTCTTTGGAATGCTCTCTTACCCCTTCCCCAGAATATACTCCTTGACCTAGTTAGGTATAACGAATCTTCCAGATCTCAAGTTCTGTCACTTGCTTTGAGAAGACTTCCCTGGAACCATCTCACTGAGTTTAAATGAGAATAAAGTCATATTTTATTCATTGAAGGCAACATTTAATGAAACATGATAAATATACCTTCTCTTACAAAAGAAGACTTTTCTTATGAAAAAGCAAAAATGCATTGATGTATACAGTAAACACACAAAGGAATATAGTTATTTTGAAGTTAACGAGATAATAAGCAGCAATGATCTTGATTGGCTTGTGTGAGGAGGAATGTCTTTTATAAATACTTAATATCCCACGGGGACCAGACCCCTTTTCTTTGAGTCAAATAAGCACTGCTAATAGAAGTCACTGAGATGAGACTTTTCAAGTTGAAATAGGAACATATGCTAATTTCCTTCGTGCTTTAAATGACAATGCCTTGCTTCCTTGCTTTCTGGAGGCTGCCCTACTTCTCCAGTGCGTTTCCACATCTGCCATCTTGTTCTTCACAAAGACCCAAAGAATTTCAAATATGAGAAACAGAAGCAAAACACTGGAGCAATTTATAACAGGTTTATCAGTGTCAGGGAGAGACTAACCAATGCACTTGGCTCTCAACCACAGGACCCTTGCACCTGACGTTTAATTTTAGATTCCATGAGGGTTTGTGTACAAAGTGACCTTTTTGTGCCCATTACTGGGCTGGCGTTTTCATATATGTCATGTCATTTAATTATCACAAAAACCTGGGAGATACATGTCATGAGCCTTATGTGTGAGGTCCACTGAGATCCATGTTGTTACTCAGTAAATATGCATCCATCTCCTCCTATGGGCTGTGAGAGGTGCAGGAGATACAATGGTCAACATGGTTCCTTCCCTGAACTTGAAAGGGTCTGACAAGAACGATAACCATCTCCTTTAACTTAAGTGTGCTAAGTGCTTAAATATGTGGACCTTGGGTATAAATTGTTAAGTATGGTTTAACAGGGTTCTAATAATCAATTTCCATGCCAGTGTAAGTAAAGAAGTTATAAAATCCTTATAAAATAATAGGACTGTAATTCTGGTAGAGCTGGATTCTTCTTCCTGGTCCTGGTTCTTGCTCTCGGTGCCTCCTGTATCTCTTGTTCTGTCCAGGTCTGTACGGCAGTGGGCACACCCTTGTTTGGGAACTTATGACTGCATGCTGAACAATTTCAGCTCACAGTCGTGAGTAGCAGGTATTTTTTGCTGTATTATTCAGCAAGGCTTTGTTTACCTGTATAAACAAAAATATCTTAACTGCCTATTTTATTTATCGCCCAAAGAAAGAAAAATGAGCATTACATCTTTGTTTTCCCACATTTGTTTAAACTCAGGGTGTCTTTTTCAACTGTGTGATATTTTTGGCTCAACTGAGGTAGGGAAAGTACAATAAGCCAGCACATAAAACTTCACACACAGCCGTGCCCGGTTCTGTACCCTCCTGACTATGTGTGGTCACCTCACCAACAGTAACAGAAGCATGGGAAGCATTGCTGTTTAACCAGGATTATGTAGAAACACAATTCTACATACTGTAACTTATGTGATTTCCCTTGAAGAAAGTCATTACATTTTCACAGAATTAAGAGCATCTGCATTATACCTCTAGCATGGGACACTCATATTTTAACCTAGTTCTCCCCAACATTCACCTCCTTTTATTGCTTCCCTGTTTGGTGGTCCACAGAAACATAGACCTGCGAGCTCGACCTGTTGGAGAACTCAAGCACACTAACTCTCCTTACTGTTAAGTAGGGCACAGACTTTCATACTGCACATAATTTCAGCATTATCTGGGCTCCTTTTAAGATGATTCACCCCATTTTAACCAGCCTGAGCACTCTGCGGTGAGTCATTTCTCTGAGTTAGAAAACAAGGATAGGAACAATATTCTTATATATTTCCTAATCTGTTTCATTCAACAATTTAATTTCATAAATATTTATTTATCTTTTTGTGTGTGTGTGAAAGACATTTTGGTAAATGCTGTGGCAGATCAGAGGTGACAGGGACACCCTCTTGCCCGTCCATTAGATTACACTTTTCTGAGTAGGGATGGTGTTTCTTTGTAGATTCCTTGTTGCCAAAACATACATCTTTCTTTACAAGGTAGATAAAAGGTGAATGAATGGTTAATTTTTGCCTGTAAAGAGTGTACTGGGTGTTTAGCAAATTGGCATCAGGGGTGAGATCCACACGGGTTGGAGGGTCTAAGAATGGGGGTAGGAAGAGAATTAAACCTGCAATTCATGCAAAATCTCAAACAAGCTAGTAAGGCACCCTCTCTTAGTTCCTCCACATGTAAAAATGAGATCCTGAACTTATAAGTGTGCAGAGGCTCTGTGGAGATGAAGAAGAATCCAAACACTATAAAGTGCTTTTGCTGTAAGAGAAAAGGACATTGGGGTGAAGCGAGTAGACTGTGGTTCCCGTGTTTCCCTGCTGTCTCCCCAGCATCACGTGACGATTTTAGCAAGGGATTGTGGACGAAGATTTCATAGAGGTCAAGGAGTTTGTATTTTTCTCAATTAATAAGTGATTTAATGTAACGAACTGTTTGAATTCCTGAGTTATAAGGACTTGGATTGTCCGGTGACATTGAAAAGTAACTGTATATCATCTGTGGTAGCCAAAAGGTGAAAACGATCCAGGTGTCCATTGACAGATGATGGATAAACAAAAGTGGTTTATCTCAATAATAATGGGATATTATTCAGCCTGAAAAGAAAATTCCCACACATGCTACAATATGGATAAACCTGGAAGACAGTATGCTAAGTGAAAAAAGCCAGAAGTGAAAGGATAAATATTGTATGATGTCACTTACAAGAGGCTCCTGGAGTAGTAAAGTTCACAGAGACAGAAAGTAGCATAGAACTTGCAGGGAGCTGGGGTGGGTGTGGGTAAACAGATAGTTACTGTTTAATGGGTACAGAGTTTCTCTTTTGGAGGATGAGGAGATCCTGGAAATGGATAGTGGTGACGATTGCAGGACATTTCGAATATACTAACGCCACTGAATTGTACATCTAAAAATGGTAAATTTTATGTATGTATACTTCACTAAATAAAAAAATAATCACCTGAAAACACCTGTAGTAATAAATTTAGGACCCAAGAAAAAATTTTTAACATTCTATAAAGAATATGGAAAAAAGAAAAAAAGATCCCCAAAGTGTTCAGAAAAATATTTTTAATCTGAGAAAAATTTTATGGGCAGTTTCTTCTTTCACCATTTGAGGATTTATTTTCCTTAGTAATAATAGATTTATAATAGATCATTCTGGTGCTGTTGTGCTAATATAATAAAGATGCTTTTCTTATGCAGTAAACTAGCATCACTCTTGAGGTTGCTGCAGCTCCCTTTAGTTACAACAGGGGAAATAATGTTTGTAGAAGAGAGGAGTTTCCAGTGAAATGAGCTAAAGATACGAAAGTGAAGGCTTAGAATGCTGATCCCAGTATGCCAGCATTTCTGGGAAAATCCCTCCCAAACCTGATCTTTCCTTTATCATCAGATGAGAGAAAACCACAAGGCTCATTTAATTCACTGAAACACTGAGGGACGCATTGCTGACAACTATTGATGCTTTGAAATGTAAGAATAAGCTGCCCCATTATGATTTTACATACTTTTAAATAATTCTTAGCTAATTTAAAAGAAGATTTACAAATACAAAGGATGATGGGTTTCTCCTTGGTACCATGAACACTAACATGTGCGGTGCCCCTAGGGGAAAAAGAGTGTGTGCAGCGCGGTTAGATAACAGGGACCCTCCGTTCTCTCCCAGCATTAAGACTGTGCTCATATAAAATATCTGTGCTAAATAAGAAGAAACCACACAGAAGTGGAGTAAATTTGCCTCAAGTGCTTCATATGCATTAATCCTTTATAATCCTCACAATTATTTTCCAAGGTGGGTTGTTATCTGACCTTAACAGACAGAAACACAGAGGTTATATTACATGTGTACAAAGAGATAGAGTTCCTATGTGGACACAGCTTTGACTGAGTCCAGAGGAAATTCTCTTTCTAGTATCCCCCTGGGACACTGGTATCTTGGGATCTATTGCCTTTCCACTTTTCTGAAGCCTGGAGACTGAAGAAACCATACAGCTAGCTCTCTTGATATTCTAAAATCTCATTCTTAGGTATGTATGTGTATGTTACCTACCCAGGAAGTCAGGGACTGTGTTAGAGAGGTGACCTCTCATTACCTTAGTCAATACTAATAGCAAGACTTATGAACAGTATAAAGATGACAATATTTAATCACTAAAGACAGTTTTTAACATTAATATTGTAATGTTTTGTTCTCATTTCAATTCCATGACAAGGCTCCAGCATAGTTTTTGCTGACATGTTTACCCCCTTTCTGTCCAGTTGAGTAACTGGCGGGGCTCAGGGTGCACTGAGTTCACCACTTAATGGAGTAGACGTATTTTGAGAAGTTAGATGTTTAGAAAGGATATCTGTCCTGTCTTGAATGTATGACTGCTAGAAGTGTATTTAAGACTCACAGAACACCTCTATGTGTTTGTATAAACCTGACAAGGAAAGCAATGAACTTTCTTGAGAAGAAGTTTGCCTGAACTTTGGGAATCAATAGGTTGAAAAACACTCTTTAGGACCTGAATTAAAATGGGGTCTTTACTCTTAGAAACAATACCATTCTTCTCCCCGCAGACCTCCTGGACTCTGCCTCACTGCAGTCCTGTTTAGTTTTATTCCATCACTGGGTACACTTCATTCATCTTGGAAATGGAAGTACAGAAAAAGACTAGACTTTCCATTTGTAAACATTGTCCATCCACCCTAGAAAATGGGACTCCTCATCAAGTGTTATGAATTCTAATAAAGCAGAATTTGGTATTGGGCAATGGTCTTAACACAATTATGGGAAATTTATACGTTGGGTCCATTTTGTTTTCTTTCTGTTTTCTGAACCTACCCCAAAATTATTAAGATTTCATCAAATAAACTACAACTTAATCTAACATCTTAACATTCTTATATTCTCTAACATAACAAGATGAGGGAAAGAAATCTTTTAAAATACTAATTTTCAGATGTTAAGTACAGTGGATAGCTGAGAGTCAAAGAGAACTACATGTTTACAATTTGCAGTTTTGACAGGAAACAGTGTCTTCTCATTTGGTTCCCATCATATCATTGTGCTGCAGATGACATAATGATAATGAATCCTATCATTTGCACTGGACAGGAAATGAAGAAATATGGAAAGACAATTCCCCTGCTGAAAGTAGGAGGCGTTACAGCTTAGCTGCCGCTGTAGAGAGCAATCGGCAGTTTGCAGCCTTTTTGCTGGCGAAGATGTTGAACGAATAGGACTGGGAAACAGGGCTACAGAGGTTAGTTCTGGTTCAGAAAACACTTTTCCTTCCACTCCTTAGATGGTCATGAAATGGCAGAAAAAAAAAAAAATTAAACAGAGAGAGAAAATAAATCAAAAGCTAAATGACAATCTAAAATGGATGTTGAGTCTTTATTACTACGGATATCAACATTACTTAATTACACATAGGGAAAGAGAAATGTCAGGTGATTATCACAACCACTTAGCCGTCTCCATTTGATCATTCAGGGCTCATGGGAAGTTCATTCAGCAAATGAATCAAGCACACATTGGGGGTAAATGCTGTGCCAGCCACTGGGAATGGAAAAAAAAAGCGTTCGGCACACGGTTTCTGCCCCCAAGGAATTCATTAGAAAGAGAAGAGTTGGAGAAGTAGATGATGATTTTGGTGCAGTGAGAGGAGTGCTTTGAGGTTAGCCAGGAGTCAGCTGGGAGTGCAGACACGGGCCAGTCGGGAACATCCTCAGGAGTGCTGAGCTCTGAGCGGGGAGGGTTAGATAGACGATAGACAAGGGAGCGTGAGGGGTCTCTGGTGCAGGAGAAGTGGTTACAAAAGTCTTGGGAGGCGACATGAGAACGAGAAACACGTCGTGTGGATGGTATGAGTGCAAATGTTGAAGCTGAGGTCAGCAGGTGTGGACCACAAAGGACTGGCTTTGGTGCTAAGCTAGAGCTTGAAGCTGCCTCAGAGTCACGGGAAGCAACAGGTGAAATTGTCAACTTTATGAAGATCAGAATCGTTACCTGGTATGTACTTTATCAGCAAATATCAGATTACAAGATAATCTTCATTAAAAAATTTATTTTTAATGAAATCCCAACAAAACCAAAAGACAGTGGATAATCTGAAGAATAGAAATCAGCGTGATGAAGGTCAAGTCTTAAATCTAAATTATTGTTTAAGAGTGAATTAGTTAACAGAGTAGTGGAAGTGAGAGATACGAAGGTTCCGGTGGACACTGATAAGAAGAGAAAGTCGAGGGAAGTTTCCAAAATGAAGATGGATACAAAGATACCAGGTTACATGCAGAACTGTGGCTCAGATGAAAAGATGTATGTGGGTCATTTTCTTGAGGTGGATTTTGAGCCCATATCCTTTTGAGAAACATTGGACCTGTTTTTGCAGGCTTGTTCACTACTACTGTTAAAATACAACTGAATGACATGATAAGATTATATAAACTGTTGATTATCAAGACACATCCATCTGTCATGATGACAACTGAAATTTAAACATAAAATCCACTTGTAGGTGAAGGATATCGCAGAGTATATTCATTGGAAGGATTCTGTACAAGATGAAAGTTTCGGTGGATGAGCTTTGTACACAGGGCACAACTAGCTGTCAGTACGTCTGACATTTTCTGATGGGATCTGGCTCTTTAAAGCCAGTATGAACTGTTTTATGTATTGAACATTTTCTAGCAGAGCTCAAAGCCCTCTTATGATCTTGTTATGCAACATCACACTTGTAAATGAATCAAAAACACTAAACAATATAAATTCACAGATATAAAAAGTAGCACCATGCCTAGAAGAATCCCACTTAAGTTAAAGTAAGCTGAGAGGCAGGCCTATTGTAATACGTAATGTGAATGTGTTGTGTGTAACGTAGTGTGATAAGTAATGTGTAATATGTAACATGTAATGTGCGATATTTAATGTGTAATAATATGTAACATGTAATATGTAAGGCAGCTCAGACCCCCAGGTGAGAAGTATCTTTATCTTGTGTACCACAGTCTTCCAAAATCAGTGACATAGCAACAAATAAAACTTAATCATCTTGGAGTAATAAAGTCATGTCAACAGCCTGCATTTTAATTGACTGGTTTTTTAATGGTTTAATGTTTTCCCAAAGTGAGCGTTATGGCTTTCTTGGCAAGGCTGTGAAGTCGATGGAGAATAGGCGCTTCTAATTATTTTCTTTTCTTTTTAAAAAAAATTTTATTGAAGTATAGTTGATTTACAGTGTTGTGTTAATTTCTGCTATACAGCAAAGTGACTCGGTTATACATACATATTCTTTTTCATATTCTTCTCCATTATGGTTTATCACAGGATATTGAATATAGTTCCCTGTGCTATGCAGTAGGACCTTGTTGTTTATTCATCCTATATAACTAGTTTGCCTCTGCTAATCCCAAACTCTTACTCTATCCCTCCCCCACCACCCTTGAGCTGACAAGATTCCTTGCATTCACACTGATCTACAAGAAACCAGAAAATGAGTAGCTGAGTTCTTTATTTCCTACAGTGGATTTCAGAAGAGAAACAGAGCCTAACTCATTGTCTGTCTGATTAACACTTTTTAAAAATTAATTTATTTTTTATTGAAGTATAGTTGGTTTACAGTGTTGTGTTTGATTAGCACTGTTTGATTACGCCAGGAGAGAGGGGATCCAGCAGCTGCTGGTGCTGTTTTCTCGTCTTCGGCCCACACTTTCTCATAAAACAAGGTACCTACATCTCACAGCTGTTGGCCTTAACAATTACAGCCACAAAGGGCTGCTCTTCCCAGTGTAAACAAATATATGCACCTCACCATTTTAGGTTAAATCTAGTATTTTATTACATAACTCAAGGACACAAGCTTAAAGGTGCTGCATTAGAAGAAAAATCTTAATGATTGGCAGAAAGTTGACTCACCAACTATTTTAACAATATTAAAGTAAAATTTCATATTTTACTTTAAAATATGTGATAATAAACAGTATGTGATAATTACACTATCTGAGAATTTAGGGATACAGAGATGCTAATAACCCTTTGAGCATTTAAAATTATTGGAAAAGAAAACATATGTTACTTTGGATGTCTCCTTTGATTAGTTCCTTGCAGTTTCTGTCAGACTGAGAGGGGAAAGTCGCATTACTTTCCCACAGAGCATGGTACTTATTAAAAAATTATCATTATGACTGGCTAATGAAAGTAACAAAAATTGGTTTATAGAAGTTCAAAATAAAGCAATAAATTGGTGGGATACTCTTAATACTTAGAAAAAGCATCATACTCATTTAAATTTAAGTTATTCTGGGATGTCGTTAAAGAAAAGAGAAAGCATGAACTTAATGAAACGAGCCTCCAGTTTCTACATGCCATCTTGCTGGCAGACTTACCACAGCTGCTCCCGGCCCCGCATGCTGCACTAGGGAGATAACGACGACTGATGATGACAGATCTTAACTGAGTGCTCCTGACACACTAGACATGAGCGGAGCTCTTTATGTATGGAAGCTCATTCAGTCTGGACAGCACTCCTTTGAGACTGGGGGTCTATTCTTACCCCCATTTTAGAGACGTGGGAACTAATAGCTAATGACTAGTAGTCTTCATAAGATCATACAGCGACCAAGTGGCTGAGATGCACTAAAAACCCAGGGTGGGGCTTCCCTGGTGGCGCAGTGGTTGAGAGTTCACCTGCCGATGCAGGAGACACGGGTTCGTGCCCCGGTCCAGGAAGATCCCACATGCTGCGGAGCAGCTGGGCCCGTGAGCCATGGCCGCTGAGCCTGTGTGTCCGGAGCCTGTGCTCTGCAACGGGAGAGGCCACAACAGTGAGAGGCCCGCGTACCGCAAAAAAAACCAAAAAGAAAAACAAAAAAAAAAACCCAAAAAAACCCAGGGTGTCTGACTCAAAACCTATGCTCTGTTACTCAGCTACACTGCTGTCCAGAGGGTTGCACAAGACTTATGGTAATGAAGAACTTATTGTCCAATTAGAATTCATTTGAGACAAATGGTAAACTGGATGGGACACAAGATCAGAGGCAAAAACCTGTATTATTCCAGGAAAAACAGGATGCAGTTTCTCTCATAATGAAACACTTGCAATACTTCATAGGGGAGGTTATAACTCTCCTGACGATTGTCACGCTGGCTAGAAATGGACTAGACTAAGCTTATTTTAAACTGAGATCTGTGGACAACTCATCTGGGGCTGATTCTGCATATGTCTAAGCCCTATCCAGATCTCAGGAGGATGGCCTGATAATGAGCATTTCTAACAAGCTACCCAGTTAATCACTAGGCAACTGAAAGTTTGGGAAACATGACCCTATACCATAAGCATCACAATGGCAGGGGTTTCATCTTGCCATTTATGGCCATCATCCTGTTACCGAACTCAGGTTCAGCTGCTCTTCGCTCAAGAATCCAATACTGAGAGAAATATGGTGGGTTAAAAGAAAGATACCTTTACTGAGGAAGCCAGCATTCCTGGGGAGAAGGTGGACTCATGTCCCAAAGAACCAGCTCCTGCCTGCCAATCAGGGGGCAAGAGCTCTTAAAGAAGAGTCTCCGGGGTGTATCGGGGGAGGAGGAAACAGCACAGTCAGCTCTGACAGTCATCTTGAAATTGGTCACGCAGTCATCTGATCAGCATCATACTGATTGGTGTAAGCAGAGTTAGTCTTCAATTCCAGAGTCAGTTTGTTCCCATCTCCTTGAAGCTAGTTCTCAGAATTGTGTATGATGGAACAGCTTATATTATGGCTACAGTCTGGTCATCATGTAGTTAACTTCATCCACCTGGTGTGGGTTTCAGTATTTATAAAAGAGCTCAAAGGACATGACTCAGAATATTAACTATAGCCCTTGAGGAGGAACTAACGGTTCCTGACTTTGTTTAATGACTATTATTATTTTATCTTGTTTGACTGTTTTCCTTGGTTTCTGCATTTTCTCATTTTTCTGATTAAATTTACTCTTTGGCTGAAGTTTTTCTACAGACAAGAGGCAGGTGGAGGACATGGGGGGATCTGTACTGAGAACCCAGAGGGCCTCACTCCATTACAATTCCAGTATATGACTTAATGTACTGCCCAGTAATTTTTTGTCAAATGAATTACTGCATCTATGAATTACTGAATTACGTGATTAGATAATTGCAATGAGTAGCCTGACTTCATTTTTGATGTTTGACTCCTGACAGCTCTCAAATCTCACCCTTCCCTCTTTTCCTTCTGCTCTGTATTTGCACAAGTTGATGGGAAGCCTGAGGGCTCCCTCCTTGGGTGCCAGTGGGAGATTCAGACCAAGCAAGCCCCTCATGTAGGGTAGCTCTCTCCCAAGCTCTACCTCCTCACCACCGTAAAAACCTAGGCCATCAAGCCATGAAAAGTCATGGAGGAAACTTAAATGCGTATTGCTGAGTGTAAGAAGCCAATCTGAAAAGGCTACATCCTGTGTGATTTCGACTTTATGCCATTGTGCCAGTAACACATTCCAAAGGGTGAAAGAGAGTGGAGGGCAGTCTGGGCAAAGCAAGCTCATTAAGTTTAGGAGATGGGTCAGAGCTGAAGGATTCTGAGGCAGCTGGTGGTTGGCAGGCAGACGTCTGGAGTGAAGGAAGCTATACAGAGAAAAGAGCTCCAGGATCTGCATTTGGGCCTCCCTGAGCGTCTGCTAATACGGATGTGCACACGTGGAGAGCGGAACCCCTGGAAGCAGAGACGCTGGGCAGCTGCGTGATGAAGGGTTCTCGACTGCTGCAGCCTGGGAGTCATTTGATTTTCCACCAGCCAGAATGCAGGTTGCATTTAAATGTTCCTACCAGCTTAGGGCTCCTGCAACTTCTGCTCCATGAAAGCAGATCCTCTGGGTTTGCCTGTCTCTGCAGAATTCAGGGTGGCGGTTTTCTTTGTGACCTCAGCTCTCTGATGGATGTAGGAAAAGACATGGGATTTCAGTTGTCCAACTTCTTGCTGTTGCAGGAATATGAGTGACAGCCTCCAAGCTTTCAACACAATGAACTGAATCTGGAAGTTCTTAATTGCTCTTTGATCAAAAAATGTTTCCTGCAAAACACTGTTCTCTGAAAATTTGTTTTGACTCTGTTCGATTACCTATTGTGAAATCAAAGGTGTGCGTCCTTTTTTTAAGTCCTTTTTGGTTGTTTTCTTCTGATTGCTTCTAGGCTCTTCTTGTCATTGTTGATTTATAATTGAACCATGATTTATCATCTGAGTGTAGATTTCCGAATTAACAAAGCAATGCTAAGAATCAGCAAAATAATAGCTATTGCTTTTTTATTGTTTTGCTTTGTTTTAGATGGGGATTTTGTTAGTTTCCAGGCTGGAGAGGAAGTGCTAGTCATTAAGAATAATGTTATTTTAATGGTTGTCCTTTCGCTTTCTTTCCTGGCATCCAGGTCTTGGAGTTCTTGTGATTACGGTGATTTATTGTGCCTTTAGGGAGTCACCCACCCCGTGGCATGCGGCCCTGTCACTGTCAGCACTGGCGCCTGGTGTAGACTGAGACCGGCCCTGCTGGCCGACGAGTGTTCATTACTTCCTCCTCTCTGCCTTCCGGGGCTGTTTTGTTTTCCGGCCCCTCCAAGGTCTTTATTTCCTGCGTTTTCAGTGTTGTTTCTTTGTGCTGTCCTGTCAGTAAATTATCAACTCGTTAGCTTCATCCATTCTAGTGTTTAAAGCCTAATACTGGCTGTTTAGTATCAGAGTATTGACCCATGACTATTAAGTGACGGGTGCCTCCCGGATTCTCAGAAGGGCATCTGTGCTTTCAGCCCTGCAGACTGACGGCATCCCTAGAGTGTCATGTGTTCTCTTGTAATATACAGAAAATAAGAAACACCCCTCCCCAATTCATGAGTTCCTTTTCCAGTGGGTTTCATAGGCACTTACTTGGGCCTTTTTACACTGACTCTGCTCCCCAAACTATCCAAGTGAAACTGAAAAACTAAGTGCCACCTACACAAACACTCAGCCCACTCAGTTCTTTTATTTCTGCTGAATCTTTGTTATATGATATTTCAGATAAGACACTTGATTTCCTTAGTTTTAAGTTCCTGAATTGTCTTGTCCGCTTTGCTCCCGGCTCCACACTGTACAGTTGGCCCCTCGCAAACATGCACCGTGTTGAGGCTCAGGAAAAGCACTGCACGCGCTCCATCCACCCGCCTTGATCCCGCTCAGGAGATCCCTCTGGGCCTTTCCTCGCCACCATTTTAAACTTTACAGTTTCACAGTGTCACTCCTGAGTTTACTTTGATTGTTAGAACAACAGGCCTTGTAGCTCACCGTCCTTCCTTTTGTAATTTGGGTTAGGAACCTCAGATGCCTTTGTTTTGAGACTGAGGTAGACACTGAACTGGATAACTGCCCACAGGTGCTGCCTGGTCACCACCACAGGCTGCTTTCCAGGCCTTGAACACATGCCCCACCCCTGCTTCACCCCACCTGGACAGCAGGTAGTTACCGTGTCTGTTCAAATGTAAGTCCTAGTGTCTGACCTTTCTCCTTTTACTGAAGAATAACAGGCGTCATTAAAAACACTTTAAAAATGGAAAAGATTGGGTCATACTTTAAAAATGTAATTATCATACCATAAATGATTAAAAAAACAAAATTTAACGTTTTAATATAAAAAAATAACAAGGCATTCTCTAGGAAGTGTGATTCAATTACTTTGTCAATGGATAAGTGAGCCACTACTATAAACCAGCCACGGAGACAGGCTCAGGGTACAGGGAGAGGAGGAAAATAAGCTTTTCGCCCTTGAGAAGCTCACAGTCTCCCAGTGTAGGAGAGGACTCTCTAAAGGCAGCTAAATCACAGAGTCAGTAACATTCAAACTCGGAATGGAAAAACCACCATGAAATTCCACATCCACTTACCCTTTAAAAATACCGATTCAAAATGTAAACTTTGAAAACAAAAGCATTTCCAGAAACAGTAATTATTCCTTAAAATAATCTATTATAATTATGAGACTAGATACTTTTTAAAATGTAGCACTGAAAGAAAACATCTTCCATTTGTATACATACACACACACACACACACACACACACACACACACACACACCCCATAGTGTAATTATCCTCCTTGATACTTAATTACATTAGATCATTCCAATGTGCCATATCATAGTAAGTATTTATTGGTAAATAAAATAGAGTCGAGATTTTTTCATTAAATTTAGTTGAATATTTTGTTTTTGTTAGTCCCCAAGAATCTCAATTTAAGTTGTTGTGGGTATTGAAGTTGAGACTCTATGCTCTCAATAAATCATAATAGTAAAAAAAAAAAAAAAACTGATTGCACCAGAGATTGATTTTGTGGGCAACTGCCATTTTTCTCTCTGACATGTTATTTTGAGTGGCAATTCATTTTACCGTACACAAATATATGGTAGTTTTAAACTCTATGAGTCAAAATGGATTTTTGTCAACCTTTTCAATATCATCTCTGTCACAAATAAATTTTTTGAGCAACAAAGTGCAAAACGCTTCAAGTAGATATGTTTAAAACAAAAATAATTTCCTTTAATTGCAAATATGTGAAGTCTACCATATTTATTTTAACCAATAACTGTAGATAGTGAAGTATGTTTTTACTTTTACAAATTGACTCTATTTAGGGAAAAATTAAATTCCTTGGAAATAAATGAATTGTAAATTCATTTTGAAAAAGGCTTGAATTAAATGATCTATTTATCTAGCATATTACTGTTTTTTTTAAAAAAAAGAAAAACATGGTTTTTCTTTATATTCTTCTAGAGGTTCAATTTCTGTGAAAATATTTCGTCTATTGATGGCTACCCAATACCTTATTTCAGTATTAGTCTAAATTAAGAGAATTCTATTAATATGCTATGCATGTGACCATAAGTTAATATGTATTTAGAACATTGATTTCAGGAAGAACTGGCATATTTAAAGGAAATTTAGAGGCAATAGAGAGCTGTATTTGGGATCATGGGTTCTGGAATCCACTGTGTATTCAAAGTCCAGCTATATAACCATGGGCCAAGTAAGTAATCCATCCATTACTCAGCTTCTTCCTTTGTAAAATGAGCAAACTAATAGTATACTAGTTTCTATTGTTTTGAAGGTCAAATGGCTAATAAAAGTAACAAATGAAAAAGTACCTGCTATGTAAAACTCAATAATTATTAGTGATTTTGCCTCAAGATGGACCTTTACCTTATTTCATTATTGGAAGAAGTTCCTATTTATCAACATACATAAAGTCACTTGGTAATCATAATAATACGTGCTGCTTAAAAATATAATTGAACAATTCCTTTTAGGAATCAAATAAGGATCATTTAGAATACTGAAAATCCATTTGAAAATATATGTGGAATGCCATCTTTACCATATGACAATGGTGCTGGCATTCAATAAGAGATATTTATGAAAAAAAAAATTTTAAAATCTACAGAATTGTGAACTTTCTCTAGGCCACATTCTCTAGAAATACCTTCCTTCCACAGAGCACAGAATTCTTTCAGTCTGCCTAAATGCTCTGATTGTATGAAGTTCTTTACACCACCGTGCACTCAATCTCTGTGAAAAATACCTGTAGAAGGACTTGTTAACACTATCAGGAGGTGAAAATTTATGAACAGTGCAGGCAACACCACAAGCATTGCCAGTGGTTAAGTTAAAGTTACCAAACTATTTTGTAAATATGCTTTTGTAAACAACAAAAATAAGCAGTGCTGGCCATGGCCAAATCCATGGCCACGGCCCAATCCATGGCCACCTCAACCCAGTTCTCTGTCTCTACCAGGAGGACTTGAGGCATGGTGCTCTTGTGTAATGCATTCCTCACTAGAAATTGTCTATGATTCCTTATTGAGATATACATATATATATATATATATATATATATATACACACACACACACACACACACACACACACACACACACTCAGTATAGATCTTTATTTTCTTTTCATTTCCTGTAAGACAACCAGAATTTTGTTGATTTTTCAGCATTGTTGCCTCTTCAGGAAACAGCCCACTTTTGCTCTTGGTTAACCCCCTCCTTAATATCATGAATGAGAATGGGAAACCAAATACTATTAATTTAGTACTTCCTTTTCTCTTGACTACTTTATCCATGAACTCACACTGAAATGGATTTCTCTTATTGCCCTGTAAATGACTTCAATGTTATTTCCGATAGTATATCATAATCTCTTTAGCATCATTTATTTTGAAATATTATGGTGGGCATTCCTTAAAACTTGGGTACTTCAATATATACTTTCCAAGTATTTTTTTCCTGATTTCAAGACATATTACAAAGCTATAGTAATTAAAATAGTGTGGTACTGGCACAAAGAGATACATAGACAAATGGACTAGAACAGAGAGCCCAGAAGTAAACTCATGTATATATGATCAAAGGACTTTTGAAGTGCTTTGGGAAAAGAACATTCCTTTCAATAGTGTTGAGAAAACTGGATATTCATGTGCAAAAAATCAAGTTGGAACCTTACCGTACATCATGTACAAAAGTTCTCTCAAAATGTAGCAAAGTGTAAATATCAGAGCTAAAACACTTAGAAGAAATTATGAGGGAAAAGCTTTAATGTTGGTTTTAGCAACGATTTCTTGGATATGACACCTAAAGCACAGATAATAAAAGAAAAAATATATGTAAGTTGGAGTTCATTCAAATTAAAAGCTTTTGTAAATCAAAGGACACTGTCAGAGTGAAAGGCAAACCCATGGGTTGGAAGAAAATATTTTCAAATCATGTATCTGATAAGGGGTTAATATTTGGAATATACAAATAACTCCTAAAATCAGTGGTTGCAACAACAAAACAATTTTTAAATGAGCAAAAGACTTGAATAGACATTTCTTCAAACAGGATATACAAACGGCCAATAATTATGCTCAACAGAACTATTCATTGGGGAATTTCAAATCAAAACCACAGTGAGATATGACTTCATACGCATTGAAAGTCTATTATCACAAACAAAAAACAGAAAATAACAAGTGTTTGTAAGGATGTGGAGAAATTGGAACCCTCTGTGTTGCTGGTAGAATGTAAAATGGCGCTGCTGCTGTGGAAAATGGTATTGAAATTCCACAAAAAGTTAAACATAGAATCGCCATGTGATCCACCAATTCTGCTTCTAGATATATACTCAAGAGAACTGAAAACAAGGGCTGGAAGAGACATGTGTGGCCCCATGTTCATAGAATCATTATTCACAGTGTCCATCAAACAATGAATGGATAAACAAAAGGTGGTCTGTACTTACAGTGGAATATTATTCATTTGTATAAAGGAATATTATTTATGCTTAAAAAGCATGACATATGCTACAACAGGGATGAACCTTGAGGACATAAATTATGCTAAGTGAAATAAGCCAGCCACAAAAGGGTAGATACTGTATGATTCCACTTGTATGAAGTCCCTACAGAAGCCAAATCCACAGAGACAGAAAGTAGGCGGGTGGTTGCCAGGGGCTGGGCTGAGGATGAGGAGTGAATGTTTAGCTAGTGTTTAGTGGGGATGGAGTATTGGTTGGGGAAGATGAGGCAGTCCTGGAGATGGATGGTGGTGATGGTTGCACAACAATGTAAATCTACATAATTCTACAGAATTATGCAGTCAAAAATGGTTAAAATGGTAAATTTTATGTTATGCATATTTTACCACAATTGAAAAAGAATCAGGGGAAATCAGTTAATGAGTAGAGTATGACAACAAAAAGCTGAGATGTTTATTTGAGATCAGCACAATGGATGAATGAACAAATTATAAGTCGTTAAAAATTATAAAGTCCTGTGTGAAAACAAAGTATGGTTTTCTCTGTCCCATAAGCACCAATATCTGCTTGGGAGTCAATCTTGAACTTCTCGTAACCTTCATTTATATATGACAAACTAAGACTCAATTCCAGAGTCATTCTTCTAGACTTAATTTTGTTTAGAAACTATATTGTATTTGATATTTTGTATTTTTGTTTATTTCTTATGTGTAAAACACTCAGAGTTTCTGTCTTTCTGATATAAAATATATAGGTTGAAAACACCCAAGTTTTTGAGCTGTTAATTATGTGCAGGTTCTCACTTGCTTCTCAAAATTATATGTAATGGACATTTTTGTCAATCTGATATAGATGATCTCACTTAGTGTTATTAAATAGACTAAAAATGCAGCAAAGAATGTCCATAAATAGTAACATCAACTAACTCATTAATTTTCCAAACTACTGTATATTTAACTTTACAAATTTAAACAAAAGCATCTGTCACTTTAATTATAATTATTTACCAAATTCTGAAAATACTACTAGCAGAAAATTGGGACCCATAAAATGATTTTAAAATAGAAATTTGGACTTCCCTGGTGGCACAGTGGTTAAGAATCCTCCTGCCAATGCAGGGGACATGGGTTCGAGCCCTGGTCTGGGAAGATCCCATACGCCACGGAGCCACTAAGCCCATGCGCCACAACTACTGAGCCTGAGCTCTAGAGCCTGCAAGACACAACTACTGAACCTGTGTGCCACAACTACTGATGGATGTGTGCCTAGAGCCCGCAATGCTTGTGCTTGTGCCCGCTTGTGCTCCGCAACAAGGCAAGCCACCGCAATGAGAAGCCCACGCACCGCAAGGAAGAGTAGCCCCCCGCTCGCCGCAACTAGAGAAAGCCCGCACGCAGCAACGAAAACCCAACGCAGCCAAAGATAAATAAATAAAATAGATATTTCATTCAAATTTAAGAAGATAAGACAGTGGAGAATAGGAAAGAATGATTTGAAAAGTAATTTATTTAATGATGTCAGGGCTTAAGAATCATAGTATTAAAATGAAATAAAAGTTCTTTAAATGAGTAGTTAATTTTAAGCTATAAAATCTTCCTCCCCCCCAAAAAAAAGGAAAAAAAGAAAAATGCAAGGGAATTAGAAGAGAAGTATGTAAAGGTAATGTATTAGAAGTCACTACATTTATAGTTCATTGAATAGAGAGGAGAAAAGAAAAAATCTTTAACCACAGAAAATTTAATTAGAAACATGATTCTGTAGATACAGAAGTGGATATTATTGGGATGTTAATTAGGGATGGGAGAGGAGATAAGAATAAACACATTTTACAGAGGAAAATTATAAGTTCAGAAGGATTCTTTGAAAATATTTAAATATTTTATTTTAATATTTATTTTCATACAGATTATTCAAAATGTGGATATAAATCATAATAGCACTTGGAGCATAGAAATATAACAGAATCCAAATGGCTGAATGATGGACAAGAGGTTCTCAGCAAACACACCATTACTTAGCAGCAGTAATGGCTGGAAACAAATCAGCCTGCTGTATAGGAGTTTAGGGAAAAGTGAGATGATTACAGGAAATAACAGGCTTCTACAGTAGAACCCATAACTAGTTAGTGGGCCTGTATACATGGCAAGAACAGTAAAGATGATGAATAGTGATGAACAGCTGGATTAGGATGAGGACATTGGCTAAGTAGCAGCTAAGTGCAGAGAGTGATGATTCCTAGGCAGTGGAAAGGGCGGTTGAAGGTGCAATCAGTGGAATCAAATAGCAGTGAATCAGGTGAAATCACTAGGCAAACATTGCAGTCAAACTGCAAATGAATTGGCAATCAATAGGCAAGCAGAGAGCAGTCATGAGCAATCAACCACAGACATTCAAATCAGGTTAACCTAGTGAGGGAGCTGTCAAGTGTCTGTTGACACAGTGTCTCAAGGGTGAGGCATCTTGAGACAGTAGGGCATGCACAGTATATTTGACAGATGACCTTGACACCCGTCCCTGTGGTGTTGAATGAAGGCTGAGGAAACACTCTGATATTGTTTTCAGAGAAGACATGAAAGACAAATAGTTTTTAAGGTACTAAGTACTTGTTTTTATTGATATACGAGGTTTTTAAGCAAAAGATAGCTTGTTTTGCTTATTATGTTTTGATCAATAACAACAACAAATATTTATTGAAGTCTTTCTAAGTGTGAAGCACAATCTGAAGTATTTTGTAAGCCTTTTCTCATTTATTCTCAATGAGCATGTGAAGAGGTACTATTATTATTTCTACTTTTTGTTTGCGGACATTAAGACAGAATTTAAGTAACATATTTTTTAAAAGCTATATTGTATATGGGTAAAGAGCTATATTCATATTCCCAATGAAAGGCATCTTTGTTGAAAAGGAGACCATAATGATAGTACCATAAAATTTGATTATTTTAAATATTTTTAGATTGAGATTGTTAATGATTCCAATTGAGTGATTTCTAAACATGATTTAGAGCCAGAAACCATATATCTACATGAGTATTTAAAATATAACTTTAATCAAAGAAGTTTTGATTTAAAAATGAAACCTTAACATGGAAAATCTGTTTTGCCAATCTGTTATATAAAATTTAAAAATCAGATACATGAATATGTTAAATGTTAATAAGAATATTTTAAAAATAATAGGCAAAAGCAAAAAAAAGCAAATCAAGAAGAAATAGTAATAAATAATAATGGAGATTGGTGGTTGGTAAAAAAAAAAAAAAGACCAACCTTTTGATTGTCAGTACTTACTGTTTATGACAGTCTTAATAAAGACATTCATGATCTTTTCAGTGGGAGTTTAAAATGGTACTGGAGGACAGCCTGACAGTGCTTTTTAAAAATTAAGCTCTTTATTTTGAGAAAACTGTAGAATCATATAGAGTTGTAAGAAATAATACATAGGGTTTCTGCATATTCTTTACCCATTTCCCCCCTGATGGTTAATAACTTGCAAATCTAAGGTACAGTATCATCACAACTAGGCTGTTAATATTGACACAGTCAAGATGCAGAGCGCCTCCATCACCCACTTCTCCTTCTTTCCCACCTGTTCCTTAACCCTGGCAGCCGCTAAATCTGTTCTCCATTTCTGTAACTTTGTCATGCAAGACTGTTACTGGAATCAGAAGGCCTGTGACATTTTGGGATTGGCTTTTCTGATTTCTCTACTCAGGTCAAGTCTCTGAGGATTTATCCATGTTGTTGCATGTATCAATAGTTCATTCCTTTATATCGATAAGTAGTGTTCCACAGAATAGATATCCAGAAGTTTGTTTAACCATCTGTCATTGAAAGACACTTGGATTGTTCCCAGGTTCTGACCACTGTGAACAACACTGCCATAAATATTTGTACAGATTTTTTGTGGGAGTGTAAGGCCTTCATTTCTTTGAGAAAAAATTAAAACCTAGGTAGATATGCTGAGTCATATGGTAATTTCATGATTTGCTTTTAAAAACTGCCAAACAATTTTCAAGAGTGGCTGTATCATTTTTGATACTGTACACAATGTTTCTGTGATCCAGTTTTTCTGCCTACTTACCAGCATTTGGTGGTATTAATTTTTTATTTTAGTCATTCTGATAGTTGGGTAGTAATTACTCTTATTGGTTTAATTCATATTTTTCTAATGGTGGATGATGTTGAATATATTTTCATTTACTTATTTGTCCTCTATATATTATTTTTAATGAAATGTCTCTTCATATCTCTTATTCATTTTCTAATTGGATTTTTTTAACTGCTTAGTTTTGAGATTTTTATATACCCTAAATACTAGTCCTTTGCCAGATATGTGGTTTGCAGATATTTTCTTCTGCTTTATAACTTTTCTTTTCATTCTATTAACAGAGTCTTGCAGAGCAAAAACATTTAATTTTGATGAAGTACAATCAATCAATGTTGTCTGTGATAGATTGTGCTTTTTAGTCGATTCTAAGAAATCTGTCTCTCCCTAGATTCCAAATATTTTCTTCTATACTGTTTTTTTCTAAGTTCTGTAATTTAAAATTTTACATTTAAGGCTGTGTCCCTTCTGAGTTAACTTTTGTGTAAGGTGTAAAACTTAAGATGATTCTTTTTGGTTATGGATATTCAATTAATTGTTCAACACCATTGTTGAAAAGACTATCTTTCCTTCACTAATTGCTTTTACACTTTTGTCAAAAAACAGTTGGACATATTTTCGTGCATCTGTTTCTTTTCAGTTGATCTATGCATCTATCCCTCCCACATTACAACAGTCTCCATTACTGTTCTGATATAATAAGTCTCGGAATTGGGTAAATTAATTGCCCTATCTTTATTCTCCTTTATCAAAATTGTTTTACCTATTCTAGTTTGGTTCCCTTTCTAGACAGATGTTAGAATAATCTTGTATACGTCTATTAAAATATTGCTATAATTTTCATAGGAATTGCCTTGAACCTGTGTATCATTTTGTGGAGAAACACTATATTATACCGAGTCTTCTAATCCTTGAACACCTTATACACCTGCATTTATTTAGATTTTCTTTGACTTATTTTATCAGCACTGCATAGTTTTCTTCATACAACTCATGTACATCATGTTTTGTTAGGCTTACACCTAAGTATTTGGGGTATTTTTGAGCAGTTGTAAATGGTATTGCATTTTTAGTGTCCACATGTTCATTGCTAGTATAGAGAAGTGCAATTAATATTGTATGTTTATACATTTTGCTGCAACCTTGTTGTACTCATTTATTCGTCAGGGGAGTTTTTATTCTGTTTTGTTTTTGTTTGTATATTCCCTAAGAATACATGTAGACAATCTATGTGGATAATCCTCTATGTACATGCATCTGAAAATTTTCTATTTTCTATTAGAATTTTCTATCCCAGTTTTTATTAGAATTTCCTATGTAGACATATTTACAAATAGTGAACATTTTATTGCTTCCTTTCTGATATGTCTGTGTTTTATTTCCTTTCCTTGCCTTACTGCACTGGCTAGAAGTTCCAAGACTAAGAAGACAGGAGTTGTGAGAGTGGACACCTTTGCCTCATTTCTTATCTGAAGGGGAAAGCAGTTAGTCTTTCACATTTTAGCATAAAACTAGCTGTGGGTTTTGTAGAGGCTCTTTTTAAAGTTGAGGAAATTTCCCTCTTTTCTTACTTTTTTCTGAGAATTTTTGTCATAAATGAGTGTTGACTTTCATCAAATGCTTTTTCTGCATTAAATGATATCATCATATGACTTTTCTTCTTTAGCCTGTTAATTTGGTGGATTACACTGAGTGTTTTAAATATATATCCAGCCTTGCATGGAGTAAACCACACTTGGTAATGGTGTATAATTCTTTTAATATATTATTGAATTTTAATTGTTAATATTTTGTTAATATTTAAAACATTAAAATTAATATTAAAATGTTTGCATACATATTTACAAGGAATGTTAGTCTGTAGATTTACTTTTTGGTACTTTATCTGGTTTTGGTATCAGGGTAACTTTAGCTCATAAAATGAAATGGGAAGCATTCACACCTCTTCTATTATGTGGAAGAGATTACGTAGAATTAGTGTTAATTTTTCTTTGTATTTTTATAGCATTTTCTGTTGTAATCATCTGGGTCTGAAGGTGTCTTTTGTTTCAGTTTTTAAATTACAAATTAAATTTTTAAAGATTTATAGGACTATTTATCTATTTCATATTAGATTAATTGGGGTGATTGTGTTTTTCAAGGAAGTGGCACATTTCATCTAGTTGGCAGATGGATTTGTGTAGAGTTGGTCATAGAATAGTCCATTATTATCCTTTTGAATTCCTTTATAGTAGTAATTTTTCTTCCCTCCTTTTTTCCTTCCATATCATACTAGAGGTTCATTCCATTTATTGATCTTTTCAAAGAATCAACTATTTGATTTTTCTCTATTGTTTTTCTTTTATCAGTTTCATCGATTTATATTTTTACTTTATTATTTCCCATTTATGGCTGCTGTGAGTTTATTTTGCTCTTCTAGGTTCTTAAAGTGATTTGATTGGTTTCAGCCTCTTTCTCTTTTCTAATGTATGCATTTGATGCTACATTTAGTGCCATAAATGTTCTTCTCAGGACTGCTTTCTCTGCATTCCACAAGTTTTAGTATGTTGTAGTTTTTAATTTTCACTTAGTTCAATGTACTTTAAAATTTACCTTGAGACTTCCTCTTTGACTCATGGATTATTTAGATTCTGATGAGAAATCCATTGTCATTTGAATTGTTTTTCACCTATAGGATAATTGTAATATTTCTCTGGTTGTTTTAAAGATTTTTAAATTTTTCTTTAGTTGTCAGGAATTTAATTATGATGTCAATGTGGATTTCTTTGGGTTCATCCTGTTTGGGGTTTACTCACCTCTTGAACATAGGATTATGTGCCTTGTCAAATTTGGGAAATTTTCAGCCATCGTTGCTTCAAGTACTTTTTCAGGCCCATCCTCTATATCTTCTCTTTTGGGACTTCAATGACATGCGTATTAAACCTTCTTGTAGTCCCACACTGAGGCTCTATTCTGTCATTATTTTAGTCTGTTTAGTCAGATTGGGTTATTTCTATTGTTCTATGTTCTGGTTCACTGGTTCTTTCCTCTGTCCCTTCAGTTCTGATCTTGAGCTCATTCACTACACTTTTTATATTGTTATTCCATTTTTTACTCCTAAACTTTCCATTTGGTGCTTCTCTATATTTCTTTGCTGAGACCGTCTATTTCTTTGCTGAAGTTTTCTATTTTTCATTTGTTTTCATAACAGCCAATTGAAGCATTGCTCATGAGTGCTTTAAAATCTTTGTTAGATAATTCCAGCATTTTTCTCTTCATGGTATGGCCATCAATTAATAGTTTTTTGTAAAATTCAGTTTGAGATCTTCCTGGTTCTTTGTATAAAGATTTTGAATTATATCTTGTACATTTAAAAATTGCGTTAGGAAGCTCCAGACCTTATTTAAATCTTCTGTTTTAGCAGGCTTCCTCTGACAGTGTTCTGGTTGGGGATGGGGGACAAGACCTCATTACTGCCCAATGGGGATGGAAGATCAGATTCGCTCCTCAGCTTCCACTGACACCCAGGAAGTGTGTACTGCTGTGGGGCTGGGAGGATTGCAGCTGCCACGTGGTTTCCAATGACACTGCAGTGGGGTTGTCTTGTCTCTGCTGGATAATAATGAAAGTCCTAAGTCTCCACTGGGCCATTTCAGCGGCGGGGGAGTAACTTCTTGTTGCTGTCAGGTGGGCTGGAAGTCCAGGTGCCCATCTGCTCTCCTCTGACTCCATGGGCGTCGGGGTGCGTTTCCAGTGACAGGAATGGGATTTCCAGCACCCTTGGCATTCTGTGCTGCTGCTGCTCTGCAGCTTCACAAGTGCGGACGTCCACGTTTTCTATGTGGTCTTTGCTGGCATGGCTGTGTGGGGCACATAATTTTTTCTGTGGTGTTTGGCTGGAGTAGGGCCATTGTTGTCTAATGTTTTATATTTTCCTCGGTTGCCCGTGTCCTTTTCCTTTAGCTAGAGAGGCCAGGCTTTGGTTGGGCATTTCTTTCTGTATCCATCAGCACTTCTGGGCTGCCAGCTTCTTCAGCTTCCGGTCTTGGATACAAGAGGCAAAAAGAAAACAGAACTCACTACCATGTCCTGAGATTTTTAGATGGTCTGCCTTCTCTTCACCTTGCAGAGTCTTCTTGTTTTATATATAGTGTTCAGGGTTTTTAGTTGTACTTTGTGTGACAAATAGAAAATAGTACATCTACTCCATCTTCCCAGAAGTGGAAGTAGACAATAGTTATTTACAAACAAAAGTATTCAAACATTTTGACCCTGTAACTCCATTTCCTGAAATGTAATGTGAAAAAAATCTAATATATGCACAAAATATTCACAGACAGTTTGTTATTTTAATAATGGCAAAAGTTAGAAATAAACAAGTACCAGTAATAAGACATTTGTAACATACATATAGTAGAATACAGTACAACTGTATAAGTTGTAATTCTAGATTTCTTCACATTATACAGAAATATATTCAAGATATTTACTGAGTGACTACAAAGTAATTACAAATAGGATGCACAGAATGAACTTCTTTATAGAAAATAATGTAATAAGTATGTATATAAGCATGCAAGCAATTTTTATTTATGTACGGAGAGCCTCCTTAATCCAGTTCTCTGTCTATTCTGTGGCTACATCTGAGCAGAAGCTAAACTTGGCTGAAGAAAAAATTCAAGTGTTTTTGAGCATATATATTGAGTGTATATGCTGAGTGCATACAGACCACATACCTCATCTGTTGCCTGGCGGTCTCATTATATACCCTGTTCCTCATATCAATTCATACATTTTAAAATGAAGATATTTAACTGTTTCCTTCTCTTCACTTTCAGCAGTTGACTTTGCTTCTGAGTTACTCAGTGAAGGAAACTTTCTTAAGTTCTCATCATCAAATCGACCAGTCTACCCACCTTGTCTTCCCCCTTCTCACAATGAACTGTTGGTTCTTCTCTGTCAGTTAAATTTTATCACAGGATCCTGTGCTCTTTCATCTGCTCCAGATTGTTCCAGAAATTGCTCAGTTTTCTGACACCTTTAGTCTTCCTTTCTGTAGTGAAGCCATTCCCTTCCAGAACTGATAGATCTGTCTCCAAAATCCTAATTCTGTCAAAGTCCTCAAGAGTTATCTGTCTCAGTCTCCATGCCTTCACTTTTCATTTTCTCTTGATGCTTTTCCAGTCACACGTTCATACCCATTGAAACAAACATTTACAGCCAATGATATGAATAATTTCTATACCTCACCTCTCTGGATCGCAAATGGGCAGTTGCTCTTCCTCCTGCCAGGTTTTACATCGACATCACATCAGCATTTGTTCACTTCCAAGCTCCCCGTCCTCGTACTCTTTCTTTTTTCTTTTTTTCTTTCTTTTTTTTTTTTTTTTTGCGGTATGCGGGCCTCTCACCGCTGTGGCCTCTCCTGTTGCGGAGCACAGGCTCCGGACACGCAGCCTCAGCGGCCATGGCTCATGGGCCCAGCCACTCTGCAGCATGTGGGATCTTCCCGGACTGAGGCACGAACCCGTGTCCCCTGCATCGGCAGGCGGACTCTCAACCACTGCGCCACAAGGGAAGCCCCTCATACTCTTTCTAAACTTGGCTTTCAGGAGAATATACATACATGGTTTTCTTCTTTCTGCACTTCCTATTCCTTTTCAGTGGGTGTTCATGGAATTAATTAATTTTTCCTCAATTTCAGGATGGTGGCACATCCTGGGCCATTCCTCAGAACTCCTCTCGGCCTCTCCTCAGTTTCTAGAAGACCCCCTCTGGACCCAGAGTCTTTCTTCTGGGTCCAAAGGTGTAGGTTATTAGTGGATGAAATTATCCAGGTGTGTGAGGTTTGTCCCCATGGGGATGCAACTAAGGCTCAGAATTATACAGGTGTGACCTCCTGACCATTGGGTTGGGACGTCCATGTCTCCTGAAGCAAGCAGAGCTAACACTTTTCTGCCGCTCTCCATGCTTCTCTTCGTGAAGACTGTGATTCTTGCTTCATCTCCACAGAGATACAGGCAGTCAAAACACATGGGTGCCAAACGTCTAAACAAACCTTGATTTTCAATCGGAAGTTAGAATTTTTCATAAACTCCTGAATTAGATAACTCATGTGTGGTGTACAGTTTTATTTCAGATAATAACATTTGCTGCAATAAAATCTACTTATCAGTAAATATAACTTCTCTCTCTTTTT
The DNA here is from genome assembly GCF_949987515.2 of Delphinus delphis. Lineage (NCBI taxonomy): Eukaryota > Metazoa > Chordata > Mammalia > Artiodactyla > Delphinidae > Delphinus > Delphinus delphis. The sequence continues at coordinate 25,722,174 of NC_082703.1, forward strand.
TTCATCTCAAATCTTTACGTTGTGACTCAAACTGAATTATTCATAATTTTAAAAACAACATAATGTTTGGGCGTATTTGTTGTAATTTAAAACAGCAATTTAGATGGAAAGAAAATACTTCTCCTTATTCTTCATTTTAGCATAAAAGTACACAATTAATCTTGGTTTCGGTTTATATGACTGTTTAGCAGTGATGCTTTCCCATCCATTTACACATTTAACTCAACATGTATTCTGTAATTTTTATTTTTACTTTTTTTTGTTAGAAATTTAGCCCTTGGGCAAAATAAAGGAAGTAATTACTTTTTGTCAAAATGTTGCAAGACGGTAGCTCTGGGTTTGCAAAGGAGACTCATCAGGCCTGTATGTCTTCTATTCCTAGCATTATTTTACTTATCCCGAGAGCCCTTAGGAGACGAAGCTTATCATCAGTGGACTCACTGTTATACTTCTAATCTTAACAGAAGTTTTGGATATGTGGTGTTGTAAATGAGATACATTATTTGAAAAAATGCACAAGTGAAAAGCTGTATAAACCCTTTCCTTTGATATATAGCCATTTAAATGGCTAATTTTATTGAAGTGCAAAGGGACTATGACTGTGCACCTCTGATCATTAGTAACAGCACCTCTTAACTCAGCACAGTGGAAATCCTAGCTTTAATGAGAAAACAGCCTTTTTATAGCATCTCTTCAGCAAGAGGTTCAAAGTGTGCTCATACGTCTGGATTTCTTTGTGGATATAACCTGTATATTAGACAGTTTCGGGCTTCACATTTTACCATTTACCAGAGTTGAGAAGTGAAAAATTTGTTACTAGAGAAATTTGGACAAACAATTTTGTAATGAGTTTTTCATAGCGTGACTTAGCATATATTTATATTGTAGTAAAAACTACCTGGTCCCTGTACAAAAGCTTTTGTATGAAGAAGGATGTGACAACAAAGACAAGTAATATATTATCACTGGGAATATGATATTAACTAAAGAATCCACTGTGGTAAAAATTTTGCCTGACCCTAGTGGAAGCAAGAATGGATTGAAATAGCCTAAGGTGTGAAATAAGAATTAGTTAAGGTGTATTTAACTACTTTCTCTTGTTCTACTAGAATTTTCCCTAACTTATTTTGGTGCCTATCATCTTCAGTAAAAAAAAAACAAACTTTTTTTTTTCATATATCAGAGTTTGAAGTCCCAGGAATCAACCTCTGACATAGATGAGCTAAAAAAAGCATGTGCTTTTGTGTGAAGTCATGTAGAAGGGAGAGAATGGAGCAGAGCTGGGCTGAGGGAGAAGTTGGGCTGCAATCCAGGCTGACAGTCAGCAAGGGAGCCCAGGGTAGATGACCCTTCAGAGGTGGCCCAACCTGGTCCTGTTGGATCCCCGTTGACCTTTCATGAGACATAGATGCCCAGGGGGGAACATAGCCTTGGGAGAGGCATTTGTTTTCAGCTGAGGCAATATCTGGGACTGTTTGGGAAGCCCTAAGAGATCTTGCTCTTAAGACCTTCAGCAGAGTGGATGAGGCCCACCCATGTTACAGAAGGTAGTCCGCTTTACTCAAGGTCTGCTGATCGCAAATGTTAATCATTCACAGGGGCATGGAGACTGTGGTTTGACCAAACAGCTGGGAACCATAGCCTACCTAGGTTGGTGCTTAGAATTAACCGTCACAGGCATTGTTGTACCTTCTTTGTGGTGAGAGGCACATGATTCAATCATTTCTCCCTTACTTTTTTTAAAAAAATCTATTTATTTATTTATTTTTGGCTGTGTGGGGTCTTCATTACTGCGCGTGGGCTTTCTCTAGTTGTGGCGAGCAGGGGCTACTCTTCGTTGCGGTGCGCCAGCTTCTCATTGTGGTGGCTTCTCTTGTTGTGGAGCACGGGCTCTAAGCACACAGGCTTCAGTAGTTGTGGCACTCAGGCTCAGCAGTTGTGGCTCACGGGCTCCAGAGAACAGGCTCAGTAGTTGTGGTGCACGGGCTTAGTTACTCTGCGACATGTGGGATCTTCCCGGACCAGGGCTTGAACCTGTGTCCCCTGCATTGGCAGGTGGATTCTTAACCACTGTACTACCAGGGAAGTCCCTCTCCCTTACTTTTGATAATGTGCTCCAGCATGCCCCTGACACTGAACACCTAAATTTTGCCAACGTGGCACCACCGGAAATATGCATGGGGTAAGTGTCCTACCCTTTGGGACACATCTGTCTCACTGTGGCCTCCAATGTGCTTCTGTGATCTATTAGCATGATGCCATCAATTCAGTGGATTCACATGATATTCAGTAGGGTTATCAGGAAATTCAGGTCTCTCCAGACGACATTATGGCAGAGGGTTGGATATTAAACCCCGCCTTGGAGCGGAACTCACAATGTGTACTGTTGTTTTATTCATGTGGATGTGAACTCGTTCTGATGCCTTTCTTTGATTGCAGCCGTGTAATCTGTGTTAACCTGCTCTAGCAAAGAGAGCGCCAGGTGTGGCAGCTGCTCCCTGGTTAAGCGTGCGGACGTATGCTGCCGTGCTCCAAGCCCCACGTGTGTTTTGCAGGATCTGACTGGTAATTTAAGTGGCAAACTGACAGGCACCACCCTATACCCTTTATGTCTGTAAGGGTGTCCAAGGGAGAGAATACTGCTGCTGATTTACGGTCTTGGCTACACTGGGGTGAGGGAGGGCAAGTTTCATAAGCTTCTACTTGGTCTTCTATATATAATAGCTTTTAAGCCACCAGGTGAAGACCCAACATGGAAAGGGTGACATACTCAAAAACATATCTATTCTGTTTGCTCATTTAGGAACTGAAGAGCTAGCCGTCAGGTAGGTCTGTGGACTGAGTGGGCCTGTGGTAGACGGAGCTTAGCCAGCACTTCATATGTTGCCTGGTCCCCATATGCCGTCAGTGCAGAAGGGAGGAATGAAGATGTTTCAGGTGTCCGAGTATGAATGCTGACACAGACCAGTGTGTCCAGTGGTGCCCTCAAGTAATTATTGGGTGTCCCCTTTTCCCTAGGGCCGTTAACTTTTGTCTATGCAGATTCTCCCTGTCCTTCGAGAAATGATTTTAATCCTATACTGTTCATGAATTTTGAAATTTTATAATATATCTGAGTCTTAGTTTCATCATCAGGTAAACAAAAATATTAGAGCAAGAAAATAGCTAGATTTCTTGTGTCTCTAACTCTTTAAATAATATTTTTAATCTACCATGTCTTGTAGCTAGATTAATGCAGATCACATAGAATGCATTTGATAAATATGTGATATTTTAAGAGCTTAAATTGTCAGGAGATGCATTTAGCTAGGTTGTCAACTTGAAAGATGCAAATATTCCTCAAAATAATATAATAAATGCTTAAAAACATCATGAAATATTGAAATATTTAAGATTAAAGCATTCATATAAGATCAGATTTGTTACATTACCAAAAAAAGAAAATCTCTTCTTTATGGATTTCCCGATGTTGGGGAAAAAATTCTCAGATATGCAGTTCATCTGCATTTAAGTTCTCCAGGAAATTTATCTGTGGTAAAGGCATGCAATTCTGAAGATGCTACCATTTGTATATCATTTTTCCCAGGAAGTAGCAGATTGTCCCCTAACAAATAAAATTTATAAATGTGAAATGTATTCCTACTGGAAAAACAATGGGGGCAGGGTAGGTGTGTAGAACCCCATATTCAAAAAGATGCTTTCAAACTACATTTTAAAAACCAAATTAAGTCTCTAAAACCTGGGAAACGTTTATTTACTACTTTTGGGAGGACAGAATTTTGTAATTTTTCATGCAAAACCTTACTACTTGTCTCAAGTTGGCTGTCATTCCAAAGTGCCAGATATAATGGCAGATTCCACATTGGAGGACATTCCTTACTTTAGAGTAAAAATCTCTGCTTTATTTTTTTCCTCATAGATCCAGAAACAAATGTATTTTATGAAATACAGTTATAATTTAGCAGTATTTTTAGTTTATATAAAAACATTCAAAATTATATTTTGCTCAGAGTTTAGGATGTAAATTATCAAGAGTCCTTGTGGTATTAAAATATTCTCACATATACTGTGAAATCTAACCTTTTCATGGAAGCAACATCTACCATTTTGTAGTGCATCCCCAGTTATTTCATTGGGGTGATCCAGGTCTTTAGTATTATGAGTGACTTTACAAACAGAAAAGTCTTTTGTCTTTTTTTAGATGTGTATCTTAACGCTTTCCTTCAAGACTACCAGAGCCCACGGACAATCATAAGGATCATTATAAATTTACCATTGGATAGAAAGTGAAGACCAGGCAGCGTTGTAGAAGGGGTTAAGGCAATATTTTTTAACCCAGGATTTTCTACTTTTTCTTGAACATGGGTCCCAAAGGAAAATATACATGTCAAAACAAAGCAGGTAGAAGCAAAAGAATTCACACACACAGAGATTTAACGGCAGGGGGATTCAGCACTGCCCCTAGGTATGTTCGCCTGGGAGTGGTAACGACTGGGTAAGAAACAAGAGCAGGAGACATTTGTTGTTGCTCAAGGAACAAGAGAAGACCTGGGAACCTGCCTCAGTTCAGTCGAGGCGAGTAACAAGTGAATGCAGTTTTTGTTTACTTACGTAAATCTTTATACATCACCATGTAAAGATTACAAGATCCCAGAAAGAACACAGCATATGAGAGGGGAGAAAATCAAACCGGAAGAAGAGAGATTAGCGTCGCAAGGGACCTTAAATGCACTGAAGTCCGATTTCCTACTGGATGTCAGCATTTAACGTTATGGATTTTGTCAAGTGGCTGAGTCAGTGTTTATCACTGATGGACACACCCTTTGCTTTAGACATATTTTCTAGATCTGAAATTTGAGATATACTTATGCATTAATAGAAAACTGTAATCCTTCTGCTATATGATTAATCTTCAAATTTTTGAAACTGACTCACAAAAGTTCCTTTCTCCTTCCTCATCATCTTCTGGAAGCTACGCATCTCTAAATGTTAAAGCCATTCTTTAAAGGACATGAATATGGCACAATCTGTGATATTCCACCTGGATTCCTAGTCCATAAGGACTTGATGCCCGTGCTGGCTGTACCAGCAGCAGACAGTTTTACTTTCAGCCCCTGAGGATATTGCCTCAACTGCTGAGATCCATCTTTCCCAAGGTCATGCCCTTTCGCAGAGCATTTCACATCTGCTGTTGATCAATATGGAATTATAAAGTCTTGGGTAGCCTGCAACCGTAGGCAATTTTGAAAGGCCATTATGATTCCAGAACTTCCCATGGGTTTGCTTCAGGTGATTACTGGGCCTGAATCACAGCCTGACTTCTGCTGCTGCTGCCAGGGGACCTGAGCCAGAGGAGTCGGGGGTGGGGTAATAAAACGTAGTATCCCTAGTGCTAAAGCGTTGGGCCAGCAACATGGGTATTATTAAATTTGTTCCACCAAAAATAAAAACATCAATGATAGGTGATCAAGAAGCTAATGGCAGTCTCCAGATTAAATCAGGCAAGCCAAATACCACAAAATATATGAATATTTTTTGCAAAATAATATGAAACGTGAGCTTTCAAGACACTGGACGCCAGGCAATATAGGTCAGTGATCCCTGAGGGATGGGAAACAAATCAGTCAGGCCGTATGGTCACCCCAGGAGCCGACTTGAGTGAGTCTCCAGCCCATCGCACAGGGAGGGAGGAACTGGGCAGAGCTGAGAGTCCAAAGAGAACAAGGCAGCTAAAATTCACAGAACCGAGCAAAGGAGGGGAGAGAGGTACAGGGAGAAAGAAGTATGCAGCTCTGCAGATGGCCCTTTGGAAAGTTCAGCTGAAGGCTGTAAAGCACATGCATGTGAGAAAAGTACTGAAAGCCAGAGTAAGAACCACCTGAAGGATTGAGTGGGAACAGTAGTCATTCGGCACTACCACAGGGCTGAGGACAGTGCCTGCTCCCCCCCAGCCACATTGCAAGACTGCTTAATTCATGGGGCGTTAAGTAGAATGCACAGACCAGCCTTGGCTCAGTGCTGGGGAATAATTATCCCTAGACTAAATTCTGCTCTGGTAATATCTAAAGAAATATTAAAAGCAATAACAGCAAGGATCAAACTCATTGCAAGTAATTTAAATGTGTTCTCTAACAAGGCTCAAGAATATTTATAGGAATACCAAAATATACAGCCAACAACAAAGTAAAATTCACATTAATTGACATGCTATAAAAGATTACCAGGCGTGGAAAGAAGCAGAAAATGTAATCCTTAAAGAGGAGAAAAAAAAAAAAAACAAAACCAATCTAGAATTCATACAGACGTCATTTAGCAAAAAGGAATATTAAAATAGTTACTATAATTGTATCTCACGTATTTTAAAATGAGATAGAATCATGGAAAAGAAAACATTTAAATCACAATTCAAAAGATTAAAAACAATAATGTATGCCATAAAAATATTCTGGTTAGGATATTTGGCAGATTAGATGTTGAAGAGGAAAATATTATTGAATGTGAACTCATAGCAAAAGAAACTGATGAAAATTAAACACAAATCAGGTAATTTTTTCAAATGAAAGTGGTACATTTCGTATAATTGATGAACCTACATTGATCCATCATAATCACCCAAAGTCCATAGTTTACATTGGGACTCACTGTTGGTACTCATTCTATGGGTTTGGATAAAGGTATTGTATAATGACACGTATCCACCATACAGGGTAGATTCACTGCCCTAAAAATCCTGTGTGCTTCACCTAGCCGTCTCCTACCCCTGAACCTCTGGCCACCATGGATCTTTTTACCGCCTCTATAGTTTTGCCTCTTCCAAAATGTCATATAGTTGGAATCATACAGTATGTAGCCTTCTTTCACTTAGGAATATGCATTTGAGTTTCGTTCATGTCTTTTCATGGCTTGATGGCTCATTTCTTTTACCTCTGAACAATATTCCATTTTCCAATGCTTGTTTGTTTTTAAATGGTGTGGCATATATGAAAAAATGATGTAATTAAAAGGTAATGAAGGATCCTAGCAAAACCCAGAAAATCCAGTCTAGCCAAAAACATAACCCATGGGAAAAAAATTAAACCTCTTTGATTTATTCTAGAGAATAACTTAAAAGAATTTCATTTAATAAAATGGCCTTATGGCAGCCAGGAGCCCACTGGAGGAGACAGGATTAAGACTCTTGATGCTTCCTGTTGGCAAATGACTACTGTTATGTTTCCTAGTATCATCTTCCAAAAAGAGAATTGCTATTGTAGTTATCTTATTCAGACACCACTAGTGGGGCTAAACAAAATTGTACTTAAGATATAGATTTTTAGACCATAAGTAGCCACAACCAGCCATGAGGAGCTCATATAAGCCTGTCACTGAGACCCCAGGTGAATTGTATGCAACAACTGAGTGGTTTTGAGGAGACAAGTGTTCCTTTCATGGACAGAATCATTTACACAGTGAAGGGGTCAAAGTGTGGGGACAGCACCCAAGGTTGCCAGCCGTCCACCGCTACCCACTCTCCTCTCCTTCCATAGTGAAAGGACTTCCAAAAGTCTGCTGGATGCATGGATTTCACAATAAAGATGACACTTTGAGCCTTCCTTCTGAATATTCAGTCCATGGAACCAATTTCTGGTCAATGGGACAGACACAGATGGGATCGGTGCTTCCTGAGAGGTGTCCTTTACAGGAGAAGCCTGTTCCTCTCTCCACTTCCTGTTTTCTTGCTGCCGGGATTGGAATTGATGGCTGCAGCTGGAGCACACATCCCAGACCATGAAGTCCCCTTGATAATAGAACTCATAGACATGATAGGCCAAACACGAAAGGCCATGTGATACCATATTCATCAGGGCAGGAAATCTCACGTCGTTATGGGTGTCTGTTTCTTACAGCTCACTATAATCCTACTCAGTAGACCAAGACAAGGCACTTGTGATTTCTGCTATAGGCAACAGGGAGCCACTGAATCATTTCAGTCAGAGAAATAGCAGAGACATACGTGTATTTTAGCAAAATCACATTGAACTGTGGAGATCTGAGTGGAGCAACTCAGTGGTCAAGCTCACCAGTAAGAGGCATTTGCAACGAAGCAGATGAGAGATACTGAGAGACAAGTGCAGAGCTCCTTTAAGAACGTACTGTGGGCTTCCCTGGTGGCGCAGTGGTTGAGAGTCCGCCTGCCGATGCAGGCGACACAGGTTCGTGCCTCAGTCCGGGAAGATCCCACATGCCGCGGAGCGGCTGGGCCCGTGAGCCATGGCCGCTGAGCCTGCGCGTCCGGAGCCTGTGCTGCGCAACGGGAGAGGCCACAGCAGTGAGAGGCCCGCGTAACGAAAAAAAAAAAGAAAGAAAGAACGTACTGAGCTTAGGGAGCTGTGGGTCATTCCATTGGATCTTCCCAATATGCATGTGAAGCTTCTTATCAGCATGTGAGCCTAGAGGTCAGAATACGGGTGGATGAAGAGTAAAGAGTGGTGAGATCATTGCTGAAAACTACAAGTATCGATGAAATGTCCAAGCATGCTCATTTTAAGAGATGGGCAAAACCAGCAAAACACAGCGATAAAAGGGGTAGGAAAGAAGCACAAAGCCTAGAAAACCAGGAAAGGCTGTGCACATGAATCAAGATAAAAGCAGCTAATGGGAGAAAAAGAAGTGGGATATTTTAATAGGTAACATCAACATGTCAGGTGTAATAGAGAGTTCATTGACATCAAGTAGAAAACGTACCATGATTGATTTTGACAACATGGAGGACACTAGGATGCAGTTCCAGAAGAATAGTTTCAGTAGATTGGTGGCATAGAAGCCAGAAATTAATAACTTCTTAAACATTTAGCATAACTTAGTGACCAGTGTGCCAGGAAAAACACTGCTATCCACTAAAGTAGACACTGTGGAGATGAGCTGTAATTTTTCAGTCTTGGTGAAAGGTAGATGGAACTCTATCTCTCTTTCTTAATGATGGATTTTATAAACCCACACATTTAATAACATAGGTAATACTGCTGATGGCCAATACTTTAGAACAGTACCTGTGTACAGGGCAGAGCTCAGTATCTCACTAATACTGCCAGACACTGATGGGACTGAGACTCTTAGGGATGGTGCTGTGAAGGCAAAGGGGCAGCCATTCTCCCGGCCCCCTGTTTGCATGGGCACAGATTTCCACAGGACAGCACGGCTGGCCTGTCCCTGTGCCCCTCACCACAGAGAACTCCTAGGGTATTGGAAGAGGGGATGCAGGTTGGGGTCACTGTTGGCCCATGTCCCTCTGGTGTCATAATCTAATCTCCTAAAAGACTATCAACATCTGGGATTTGAGACCATTCCTTCCTCTTTGCCCCAGAGCAGCATGAGGAAAGAACCCTGGTAAGCATGGCTGTTTGCAGATTCACCATTTTCCCTTTGCGCGATCTCTTGTGGTCTCCTGTAGGAGTGGGGGTGTGGGGAGGAGGGAGAAATGGTAGCTACAGCTTTCTGGGCTGATGACTGTGGATGGAACAGTGAATGCTGATCCTGGTCCTGGATCTCAGTGGGTTTCCCGAGCAGTGTGAGAAGCGGACACATAAACAGGAGATTACAACACCGTGTGAACAGTGCTTTGAGAGGGCAGCCATCAATTACAGTGAATATTGATCACGATTTCTGGTTGAGCAGAACCTTCTGAGCACCCTTAATATTTTGGGAGAATTTTCAGCTTTATAAGTTCCAACAGCCTCAGGTAGAACCTTGAGAACTTGCTTCTTCAGCCTTCCTAAAAACTGCGACTCAAATCTTCATTCTGGGCTCCACCAATCAGAACAGTTTTTATAAGGAACCAGCTGGAAGTGAGCAAATTGAGAGAGACTCTCTGTGGGCTTCACTGTGGAATGTGGGGGGCAGTGGTGACCTCCCATCTTCAGGTGTGACCAGGGAAAGTTCACAGTCTAGACCTTAGGCCTGTGGGAGCAGAAGTGGTGGGAGCAGTAGAGGTGAATCTGAGATCAATGCAAATTACAGCATCCAGTTTTCAAGGCAGCAGCAACCATAGCAGCAGTCTCTTCATCAGGCCATTTCTATGGTGTAGTTTGGAACTTTTTCCTAGAAGCATAACCTTGAACCTGTTTCTTCACTTTTCAAATGATGCCGTAAACATCTGTTGCTTAAAACAAAATGTACTTACTGACACAGGTGTATCAAACCCAGATGTTAGGGCTCAAAGTGACCTCCCTGGAGGAAGTAGTGTCTAAGCAGAAAGCTAAGTTAAAACTTAAGCAAATAACAAGGGTGATAGTAATACACCTGCAGGTATAGAACACAGGTTATGAAGACCAAGAAGCCAGAAAAGACTTGATGGCATCCCAGAAATGAAATAGTATCAATATCAGTGGGGAAAAAAAGGAAATAAGATTAGGTAGTGAAAAGTGGTTAAATCTTGTAAACCACAATAAAGGTATTGATAAAAGGAAGATGAATGCAAACTCTCTAAAGGGTATTAACAACGAGAGTGATACGTTCAGATGTTTAAAAAAGAATCTCTACGACTGTTGGAAAAAGCAGTACTGAAGAAGTGGAGAGTGGGTGAGAGACTGTAGTTGTAACCTAATCAAGAAAGAAGCAACATGGACTAGGAAGTGGATGTGGGCATAAGAGTGGATTAATTTAGGAACTGTTTGGAGCTAATATAAAACAAGTCATGGTGGGCTTCCCTGGTCGCGCAGTGGTTGGGAGTCCGCCTGCCGATGCAGGCGACGCGGGGTCGTGCCCTGGTCTGGGAAGATCCCACATGCCGCGGAGCGGCTGGGCCCGTGAGCCATGGCCGCTGAGCCTGCGCGTCCGGAGCCTGTGCTCCACAACGGGAGAGGCCACAACAGTGAGAGGCCCACGTACCGCAAAAAAAAGAAACAAAAACAAAAAAACAAGTCATGGTGATCAATTTGTTAGGTGTGTTGAAGGAGGGAGAGGAAATAAAGTAGTTACCCAAGATATTATTACCATAGATTATTAGGTACTTAGGTGGTAGTTATTGACATTTTTAACATGGCGGGGGGATGAATCAGGTTTGGAAAGGAAATGACCCTTTGAGTATGTGATCACGTGCAAGCCTATGTGATACCAAGTGGGGATGGCTTGTGGGCTTGGGAGAGAGATCTGGACATGCATTACAGTGTCTGTCTTCATGTAAATAGTAATAGAAGGCATCAAGTCTTCATGTAGGGTGAGGAGGCTATAAGGAGAATATGGGGCAAAACTCTGATGAACATAGACCTTCTTACGTGGCCAACGGAAGAGGATTTTGGAAAGTAGGTGAAGTAGCTGATTGGCAGTCAGGAAGTTGGTTGTCCCAGAAGCCAAGGGAGGGAATTGCTTTACAAAAGTTGGGTGGTTAGGGGAGGTCAGAGAGAGCGGTTTCTGTGAAATGGTAAGGGTACAGCGAGTGGGATTGCAGTTTGTGCCTGACCATGGGAAATGCATGAACACAGGCACTGAATGTTGATGATTTTTAAGAAGTGTGGCTATTGAGTTGAAGGTAAAAACACAGCTTTTGGAGTGGGAGTGTGGAACCGAATGTAGTATATAAAAGGGTTCTATTTTTTCCCCATTCTTTTCTTTCAAGAATGAGATAGAATTGAATCTGTTTAAAACCTGATTGAAAGGACCCACGTAAAGGGAAAGAGAAAAAGTGGAAATTAAAGAAGAGAATAGGGCATAATAAATTACTGTCTGCATTAAAACACTCTCTAACCTACTTTCAACCAGTATAATTGGAACTACATACCACACAGTCTGCAAATATGGAGTTTCTTATAAGAAAGGTTTAATAATGAAATGTATTTGTCTTTCTAAAAATCCCATAGAAATGTCCTAATGCAAAAAAAGTCAAATTATTTTATATATGCCATCTTGTGATATAGAAATATGAAATAAATTGTAAAATGACAGTAGTAAAGAATTGTGTTAAATTGTCAGTCTTCAATGGAGTAGCATAAAGAAAAAAACATATAGTTTTAGGCTGTAATTAAAATTCATGACATCCAGTTGGGGACTGAAACCACTAAGACAATATAAAGATTTTTTCTAAAGTCCAAAACCTCACAGGTATCCTCTAAATTTCCAAAGGAGATGGAATATTTCTTAACCAGAGAATATAATTTTCAACAGGAACTTTGGGACCAAGTCTGCAGCTTGCTGATAAGAAAGACAATGAGTGGTACAGCTAAAAGTGGTTCCAGGGAATATGAACTACTTAAATTGAGCACAATATAAAATCTCAGACTATGTCAGCACATCATAAGAAAATTATTTCAGAATGTATATGCAGAGGAATTTAGGAAATAAGGTTGATGTAATAGGGGAACGGACAGAATTCAGGAGTGTAGAATAAGGTTCAAGTATCTTAAAGTGATGCCTCTATTGTCCAAATATTGCCAGTGATGTGAAATAACTTGAAGCAGTAGTGTGACTGTGAAATTGGAAATGAAATCAAGTCCTTCCTTTTTATAAAGTAAATACATTCAGAAAGGTATACTTAACAACATGAGGAGTGAGTTCCTGGGAAAAGTAAGGTGTTCAGGCTAAATACAGGATGGTGTCATCAAAATCATTCTGTGTTTAAAATGCAGTTACTCAACCAGCATATGTGATCTGCATTTATTCATGGCTTCCTTGGTGGAGGTTTAAACTAACACTTGAGTAGAATGCGATCTTGAAACATTTCAGCGTCCGATACAGCTAGTAGTTGAGACACGCTTCAACTAAGTCCTAGAAATTTAACCTAGATAACTATGCTGCTAAAATGTATACATTACCAGAAATAGTAGTGAGTTTCATGAAGGAAGGTATCTAATTATTATTTATTATCAGGAGAAAACCTCTTATTTTCCCATTCCTCATTTGAGCTTGTATTCAAATTTACATACCCTTATGAAATGATACACTATTTTATATCTAAACTGTTGGTTTCAAGAGCTAACTTGTGAACACAGATATACAAATTTTACTTGTTAAATTATGTCATCAGAAATGGTGGAGTAAGGACCTATAAAAGTTATCTCCTTCACAGAAGACTTGAGGACAGTGGCAAAGCTTGACAGAATCAACATTTTCAGGTATCTGGAAATTAACCAAAGGCTTATGATAATCTGAGGACCATTTTGTTTTCAAGAAGGACAGCTGAATCTCTGTAAAAAAAAAGTGAGTTTTGCAGCATTTTAATGTGCTTTATTTCCATCCCCCCTCTCCAGCAATATGGTATCCTTGAAAACTAGGAAAGAAACCCCCTCTAAAGGAGTAAAAACAGAGCTGAATGTCTTTCAAAGTCCCATTCTCAGAGCAGTGCTATTATTTGACCTGATAGTGCCCTGGAAAATCTGCTTTCAAGGCCTGTCAATTATTTGACCTGACTTAGTATTCACTACTACCAAACGTAAAATAGATAGCTAGTGGGAAGCAGCCACATAGCACAGGAAGATCAGCTCGGTGCTTTGTGACCACCTAGAGGGGTGGGATAGGGAGGGTGGGAGGGAGACACAAGAGGGAGGGGATATGGGGATATATGTATAGCTGATTCACTTTGTTATAAAGCAGAAACTAACACACCATTGTAAACCAATTATACTCCAATAAAGATGTTAAAAAAAGAGAAAAGCACAACCAGGTAGAAAGAATAAAGATGGAAAGGAAATACTACAGATGTGAATATCAGAAGAACTGGAAGTGGCTATGCTTGTACCAGCCACAATAGCTGGACTTTGAGACAAAAACTGATACTACAGACAAGGATGGAAATTTTATAAGGTTAAAAGTGTCAATCTGTCAAGTAGACATGACAGTTATAAACATAGGCAGTGCTAAGAGGGAAATTTATAGCTACAAACAACTATATTAAAAAATAAGCAAGATTTCAAGTCAGTAACCTACTCTACCACCTTAAGAAGCTAGGAAAACAAAAACAAATCAAAGCAAGAATAAGGAAGCATTAGAAATGCAAATTCTCAGGCCTCAGCCCAGACCCAGTGAGTCAGAATCTCTGGGTTGGGGCCCCACAAGCCCTCCAGATGATTCTGCTACTCAATCCCATGTGAGAAGCCCTGCTCTAAAATGACAATTTCCAATTAACTTTAGCAGACATAAGTTTATTTCCCCCTTATCACAGCACTGTGAATTGGGCAACGGTTTTTCAGAGTTTCTAATTTATAAATGACAAAACTGGGGCTCTGTGGTTTTGTGATGTGCCCAGATGGACGAGCTGGGATTTTGGCTGAATCTGTGTCTGCTGGGCCATTGTTCTTGGTGTTATAAATCAGAGGCTCACAGAAAGATGTAGTGCGGTACTCAGTGAGTCTGGCATATCCCCCGCATTCCTCTAGAAGCCCCACATTTTCTAGGTCACTCTGTTAATTCTGTATGCATTCATTTTTGTCTAGTAAGTTTGTTTCCTCAGAAAAGGAATAAAGTGATAGATGCATAGACAGATAGCCATTGGGTATTAAATTACTACATCTGAGATATTGAATTTTGATTAGAAACTGCTCATTATTCTAAATAATTTTCTATTTTTGTTTTTCCTTGTGATTGCCTGTATTAGCATAGCAGCTTAACTGGTGTAAAAAAATATTCAATACTCAGTTGCTTAAAAAAATGGAAAATTTTGTTCTCTCAAGGCACATCCCAATGAAGGCTATTCAGCCTATAGATTTCCTTCTCTGGTTCAAGGCAGCTGCTCTAAAAATTCTCAGTAACTCCCAGCTAGTAGAAGGAAGGGGCAAGACATGCATATATATTCCTTTATCAGTGACCTAACCCAGAAAGAGTGGTCATATCCATGCTGCTCCAATTCCATTGGCAAGCATTTTGTCACAGGGCCACATCCAGTTGCCACAGAGACTATGAGATGTGGTCTCCAGCTGTGGGTATGTCCTAAGCTCAAACTCAGAGGGGTGGATGGATGTTAGTAGAAAATGTAGCAGTCTCTAACATCGCTTGTATTTCTTAGGTTAAATAAGTTGTTTCAAGGTAATTCCACATTTGACTCTTTTTCTATCAAAACCTATAGAAGTCAGTATTTTGGTTAAGTACTATTTCCTAGCTACCTTTCCAGTTTGAGAGATTGAAAACAATCATAACTTTTGAGTTGCAAAGAACAATAGAAATTCCCGAATCCATCTGCCTCATCATTTGGGTGAAAATCCTGAAACACAAGTGGAGAAGAACATTGACAAAATTTACTTAGTTGATAGCAAAGTTGGGTGAGCATCTGTGTGACCTGTCTCCTAGATGTGGCCAAGCTTTTTCAGTTGCCCATGTTGACATTTCAGAAATAAGGATTTCAGAATATTCAGAAATAGTCTGTGGAATATGTTCTTTGGAGGGATGAGAGCAGATAAGGGAAGTAATTGAAAAATCCAGTGTATGAGAGTAATAAATGCTGTAGCTTTCAGAATATAAACCAGAATGTATGATTTCATTTCCTTTGAAGTTCAAGTGTAAGCTCCTTTAAAACACTTCTCTACCTTACGTCTTCAAGGAAAAGTTCACAAGAACTTGTTGAACAGGTCAGTTACATAATATTTTGCATTGTTTTGGCTAAATCGAGAGGGGTGAATATTTTTTAGCGATGACACTGCACTTATTAGTCACACAATTAGGTACAATGTGTGGTAATTAATATAGACTATACTTGATGTGCTGATTTTTCTTTTTCACTCTTTGCATAAAGTGCTGCTTTTTGTAACCAAAACATAGCCTAGTAATTTCAATCAATGTTATGTAGCTGTCGTATTTACATCGCTATGTAAGTTATGAATTCATATCTCCATTAAAGGAAAAACATGATTTCTGACCTGAAGCATTCACATTTATTTAAGACATTACAAGTTCACAAGTAAAAACATATATTTAACTCTTTCGTACCCTCCTATAGTACACTTATTAATTGAGGTCCTAATGGCAATTGTGTGCTAGGCTTGGTTTTTTTAAAAACCTTTAAGCACATAATGGGGAGAGTCCAAAGATTTACTGCTTTCTAATTCAACTGATGTTTTTGTAAGTTATTACCCAGCTGCTGTTCATTGGAGCAGGTGTTATAAACCAGGCATGAAATGGTCAAGGTTGAGTTTAGAACTCAGCAAGTCAGTGTAGCAAAAATGTGAGTACAGCCCGTCAGTCTACTATTTTTTAAATGCCCTGAGCAGTTCAATGTAACTGCTCTTTTTTTGAGTGTTCTCTGCATGTGAGGACAGTGCCAAGTGTGAAGGTGACGAAGAGGAGAAGGGCATTCCTGTCGTGCCCTCCAAATCTCGGGCAGTAGCACTCCTGTTCATGTATTGTGTCCTAAAGTTCTACCTTTACCTCTCAGAATTCTAAACATGTGCAAACATTGTTTACTAAATATACACGCCTCTGAGAAATTTTCAAATAATAATAGTAAAAGTAGAGGAATGTATCAATAGTGTGAAAATCATTATTTCCAAATATTTCATGAAAGTGTGGATGAGTTCTAAAATAGCATGTCTCTGACAAGACTAATGCTAATTGAGAAAAAGAAGAAGAAATAAGAAGAAAGAAAGGATTAGAAAAGAGATAAGGCCATGTAGAAGTCACACCGAAGATACGGAAGATATTCCAGCAAGGGAATTTGCACTAATATAATTTTAGTTCTAGAGAAATAGCATTACGTCATTACATATGTAAGTTAGTAACATTTCAAATTCATGTCTGTAACACGATTTTTTTTTTTTTTTTTTTTTTTTTTTGCGGTACGTGGGCCTCTCACTGTTGTGGCCTCTCCCGTTGCGGAGCACAGGCTCCGGATGCACAGGCTCAGCGGCCATGGCTCATGGGCCCAGCCGCTCCGCAGCATGTGGGATCTTCCCGGACCGGGGCACGAACCCGTGTCCCCTGCATTGGCAGGCGGACTCTCAACCACTGCGCCACCAGGGAAGCCCTATTTTTTAAATAATGAGAAGAATGCTAAGGGTAGTTGAAGTGAGCTACTAAACCAGTTGAAATTTATATACATCCTGCCTCATTGTAAAGATATAGCAATAACTACCAAAATGAGATTATATAGATAACACTGCATTGAATAAACATTTATTAAGCATTTGCCACTTATAAGATATTTCAGATTACTGAGACACACAGATGGCTAAGATGTAGTCTGTCTATTTAAAATCTCAATCCGTAAGGCAGATGAAGACTGTACAAAATGCAAATCATGAACCCAGATAAGAAGTAGAAAGTATGAGAAGAAAGGTTCAAAGCATGGGCATTAAGAAAAGCTCCAGACATGTTTGATAAAACACTCAATAACCCAATTTAGACGAAGCATGGGCCCCGGTAGGGAAGCAGTGGACCATTAGTTTGGAAATGGATGTTGCACTTAGGAGTGTCTGGAATTTTTGTTTGAAGAATACATATGTTATTTATTAAACATTAAGGCTTATGAAAGTTTTCAAGCAGCAGAGTAGCATGATTAAAGTTGTATTGTAGGTTATCTTCAGTGGAGAAATATTTATGGGAACTATGCACGCAAAAGCCATGTGCAGAGCAGTTGCAAAAACCATATGCAGAGCAGTTGCAATTTTCCAAGGAAATATTAAGAGGTGCCTGCGTTAATGTGATAGCAGTAAAAATGGAAAGAGGGAGTTAGATCTTGATGGGGCATGGGGTGTAGGTAGAACCAACGAATTACCTTTCCAGAGGAGATGGACGTGGTGGAGAGAAAGAAAGCAGACTGAGATTCAAGGCCAAGGGGTCTTTGATTAGAGTGAATCCATTAAACCATATATGGACATCAAGAGAAAGACTATGATTTTTGGAAGTGAGTTTTGGAATATGATTTTTGGAATATGACTTGGAAGTATGGTAAAATTTTATACCTTAACCCACTGTATAGCACAGGGAGCTCAGCTCGGTGCTCTGTGGTGACCTAGGTGGGTGGGGTGGGGGTGGGAGGGACGTCCAAGTGGGAGGGGATATATGTATACGTATAGCTGATTCACTTCACTGTACAGTGGAAACTAGCACAACATTGTAAAGCAACTATACCCCAGTTTAAAAAAATGAAGGAGAATTTGGGGGTGAACGTGTAGAAGAAGGAGAGAAAGAAGAGGTCAGGTGCATGAAAGCAGCCAAATAAAAATTCTCCAGAGAGAATGAGGCTACAGGATGATTAAAACCCATGCTTGTGTTACTTTGACAGCAGTTCCTCACTCCCCACCCTCCAGTCCAGAATATCACACACACCACTGCCCCTCCTGAAATTAAGGGAGTGCTTGCCCTCCTATTAGTGAAACCACAGTATCCCATGGGATTGAGAGACAGCCATGACGTGAACTATTTAAGAAGATGCTTGGCTCTATAGGAGACCATATGAATGTAAGTTTCAAATGAATGCCTTGGGTGTCAGATGGCAGGAAATGGGGTTCATTCCAGCCTCACATGGAGGTCAAGGACAAATAGACTCAATTTATGCTATGGATTTCCACTACTTTTACTTTGTAGACACTAGTGAATGCAACTGACAATTAGACTATGGAAAGTAAGAGTATCAGAATTGGGGGGAGGATGAGAAAAGTGATAGCAAATGCTATAAAGGGCAGTGGGACCTACAGTGGTGGTGAAGGACACGGGACATTTTTCTGCTCAGTTTCAAGGGAAACAATTTTATTTGTTTATCTGTTTAAGGCTGTGAATTAAAAGACAACCCATTGGCTTAAAATTCATAAGCTATTGGCTGCTTTCTGTGTGGCATCAAGGTGTTTGCCTGATGTGAGTCCCAAATAATGAGGTCTATATAGAGAATGGTATTATCAGAAGTCTCATTTTGTAGATAAATAGCATAGATCCCAGAGGTTAAGCCACTTGCCCCATGTCACACCACCTTGTAAGTGACAAGGGCAGGACTCACACACAGAACTCAAAGCTCTCACACTATGAGAGCCTTGCTTTGGACTCTAATCTAAATGTGCTCTAGTATGGAGTCCACAGTCTATAAGTTCAAAAACTACATTAGAAAGTTAATTCAACTCTCACACTTGAAATCTACTCCTCTTTACAATAAGTCGAATCAGTGATTAGTATCTTTATAGGTCCATAAATCATAAAGAGTGACTATCTTGTTTTTCATGCTATTCAATAAAATATTTTAGGAGACTACTTTAAAGGAATGAGGGTAGATGGTACACAGTGACTTCATCGTCACTATTTTATGCATCACCTTTCACACATTCAAAGTAAAATTTTAAGCTTTGTTTATGTATAGACTGCCTTACAAATCAACATGGAATTTTGTGATAATATAGCATTTTTTATGAAGTAGTTTGTCTTCAGTTCCTTTTGAACTTCAGAGTATCTAGATTCTTTAGATTTTTTTTTTTTAATCATTGAAACACAAAGAATGAACCGTACTTTCTACCAAAATCCTATAAAAAACCCCTGAGGAAATCTTTAAAAATTTGACAGTTTAAATTTATTTGAATTCTGTTTAGCATTCATCACATTCACTTTTACGCTGCAGTGTAGCATAGATTAGGTTTCAAATCCCAGCCCTCCATGTTAACTGTGTGATCTCGAGCAAGTTACTGAACTTTTCTGTCCTTCAGCTTCTTCATCTTAAATGAGGATGATAATTATACTTATCTCTAAGGGTTCCTATGAGGATTAAATGAGTTAATCAAAGTAAAACATTTGGAATAATGTCTGGTCATGAAAAGATAAATCAGTTGATCTAAACCTAACCAAAACTGGCACAGACATCAGAATTACCAGTCAAATATAGTCAGTTACTCTAATTGTACTCTATATTTCAAAAAAAATTAGGTAGAGACACGAAAAATATTTTTTAAACTCAATATTGATGAAAACTACCGTGTGTCAGATGAAAAATACATTGGTTGAGATTAATGGTAAATAAGGCATTTCAGAGTAAAAGATTAGTGAATTTGAAGACCTGGCAATACAAACTGTCTGAAATGAAACAGAGGGTGAAAATATAAGTGAATGAAAGTTCAAAAGAGCCTAGTAAAAGGTGAAACAATTTGAGTTGCTTAATACAAGTGTCATTGAAGTCTCCAACAAAGAGAAGAGGGGGCAGAAAGAGTATTTGATAATGTAAAGATCAGTTACTTTCTAAATTGGATTAATGCAAAAGAAACACAAAGAAAGAATCAGAATCAAATTGATTAAAAATATTAATAAAGAAAAAGTCATAAAAGCAGTCCGAGAAAAAGGCACATTATATGTTCAGAGGAACAAATATAAGAATTACAGCAGATTTCTCATCAGATTCAAGTCATAAAATGTTGTTCTTTGATCACAGTGAATTTAAATTATACACCAATAATATGAAGATCTCTGGAAAACTCCCCAGTATTTGGAAACTAAATAACACATTTATAAGTAATTCATGGTTTGAAGAAGAAATCAAAAAGGAAATATGAAAATATTCTAAACAGAATGAATAAGAAAATACAGTATATTGAACGTGTGGGATAACACTAAAGCAATTGAGTCAAAATTATAGTACTATCTGCCAATGTTAGAAAAAAATAATATTCTCAGCCTAATGACCCATTTTGTACCTAAAGCAACAGGGAAATAAAACAAACAAATGTGCCTAAAATTATTAGACAAAAGAAAATAATCATCACAGTAGAAAACGTAGTAGAACACTATAGAAAAAATTAATGAAACCAAAACTGGTTGTTTGAGAAGAAAAAAAAAATGGTGAAATTCTGGTCAGACTGATCAGGAAGAAAAAAAAGAGAAGAGACACAAGATATCAGGAAGATGGTATTATTAGAGAACATATCTACAAATATTAAAAGAATAATAAGAAAGTATGATGAGAACATTTTTGCTAATAAATTCAGTAACTTAGCTGAATGGACAAATAGATAAATAACATAAAAATACAAACTTTGAAAGTTCATTCAAGAAGTAATAGATAAACTGGATAGTCCTATAGCTATTAAATAAATTGGATTTGTACTTTAAAATGTATGTTACTTTCAGGACCTAAAGCATCTTTGGTGAAATACTCCAAAGGTTTAAAGAAGTAATAATACAAATTATACATGTGTTCTTCTAGAAAATTGAAGAGTTGGGCAAACTTACCTACTTGGAGGCCATATTATCCTGATACCAAAGTCAGACAGAAGCACTACAAAAAAAACAAAACTACAGATCAATATATCTCTTGAATATAGAAACAAAAATTCTAAACTAAATTTTAATAAATTGAATCCAATAATACATACAACAATAATATATCTTGACAAAGGGTGTTTAATCCAGTAATTCAAGGTTGGTTTAACATTAGAAAATCAATTGATATAATTCACCATATTAACAATCTAAAGAAGAAAAAATACTGTGTTATTCTCTCAATAGATGTAAATAAGCATTTGACAAAATCCAACATTCATGTCTGATCAAAACGCCCTTCAAATTAGGAATAAAAATTTACTTCCTCCCTTACTCAACTTCATAAAACACACCTATGATAACTGATGTTAACATCATGCTTACTCATGAAAGACTACCTGCTTTCCTCATGATTGGAAACAAGTACACCCATTTTCACCATGTCTAGTAAACACAGGTCCTATCCAGTGCAATAATTCAAGAATAGAAAATGAATGGCATATGGATTGGAAAGAAAGAAAGAAAACTCTGAATTTATTCACAGATGACATAATCACGTATGTAGGAAAAAAGAGGAACTTATTTTAAAAGCTACTAAAACTAATAAGTGAGTGCCAGACTTTGAAGTCAATGTGGAAAAATCAGTTGTATTTTTATATAATTTCAATGAACATTTGGAAATTGAAATCAGAAAATAAAATATATTAATATCAAAAAGAAATAGTTAGGTTATATTTAATAAAATACCCTTCAAAACTTGTATGATGAAAAGTATAAAACATTACTGAAAAATGTAAATAAAGTCTAAATAAATGGAGAGATATATCATGATCATGGGTTGAAAGATTAAGTACTGCTACCACCCATTAATTCTTCACATAAGTGACAATCCCAATCCCAAGCAAAATCCTGATCTAAAAGCAAATTTGGTAGAGAATGACAGCTGTTATTTACATTTATGCAGAAAAGGAGAGAAACTACAATGAAGAAACTATTTTGAAAAATACAAACAAATTTGGAAGACACATACTACCTGATTATTAGGCATATTATAAAACTACATCAGTTGTAGCAGTGTGATATTAGCATTAGAATAGACAGAGAAATAGAGTAAAGAGTTTAGAAATAGAGCACATATATAAGAGCAATTAATTTTTGACAAATGTGCTGCAGGAATTCAAGGGACAAAAGGGTAGTTTTCTCATGCAGTGATGCTGAAACTATTGGGCAAAAAATGGATCTCTCCCTTACTTTTCAATTTATAGAAAATTAACATTAATCGTATCATTGACTAAAATGTAAAATTGGAAACAATAAAGCTGCTAAAAGAAAAATAGGAGAAATATTTGTGTTTCTGGATTGAGCAAAGTTTAACATCTATCACACAAAAAAAGTCACTAACTATGAAATAAGAAAACACAATAAACTAAACTTTGTCAAAATTAAAGACTCCCTTTAAAAACATACTCTTAAGAAAGTGAAAAAGTGAGGAACAGACTTGCAAAACACATATCTTATATAGAAACTGCGCTCAGAATATATAACAGACTCTTCAAAAGAGAAGGGAAGAAGGAAGATGGAGGAAGAAGATAAGAGAAAGAAGGTGGCACAGAACCCAACAGAACGTGCACAAAATATGTATCTGCAGACACTTCACTGGAGATGCTCAACGTTTGTCAGAAATTAGGGAAACGAGAATTAAGACCACCATGAGAATTCACTACATACCCACCCTCTTGAGTATGTTTTTTTTAAAGAAAAAAAGAAACCTCACCACATTACATGCTGGAAGGGTGTGGAGCAACGGAAATTCTCGTTCGTTCCAAGTGTGAATGTAAAATGGTTCAGCCACTTTGGAAAACTGTTAGCTTCTTATAAGGATGAACATTGCTTACTCTAAAACCCAACAATCCCACACCTAGAAATTTATCTGAAAGAAATGAAAATATGTGTCTGCACAAAGACCTGTCATTTAATATGTAGAGCATTTTATTTATTATAGCATTTTTACAACCTAAACATCCATCAACTGGCAAATGGACAAATTATAATACATTCATACAATGAAACAAAACTCCACAATAAGAACTACTGATATATGCAATAGCATGGGCGAATCTCCATCATCCTGAGTGAAAGAAGCCAGACACAAAAGGCTATGTATCATACGACTTAATTTCATGGCATTCTGGACAAGACAGAACCACAGGGGCAGATACCAGATTAGTGATGCCAAAGACTGGGGATGAAGGGAGAGGACTGACTGTAAACAGAAGGAAACATCTGGGGTGACTGTTGGTGGTTACATGACCGACTGCTTATATTTGTCAAAACTCATCAAGATTTACAACTATAAATGGCAAATTTTATTTTATGTAAAATCTACCTCAATAATCATTCCTAAAGTCTATGATTTTGGAATTATTTCACATGCATATGTTTCTGAAGATTCAAGGTCCTCACTATCACAAACCTTACTTTCACTTGCATTCTGGTGTTCCAAAATGATGGAGGTACCCACAGCCCTGGTTGTGCCCAAGGAGGCATCATATGCAAATTTCTTCTCCCATATGTTCTAAAGTACTTCAAAGTGGTTAAGACACCTGCATCAGAATAAATCGAGATGTTCATTTAAAATGCAGATTCTCAGGCTCTTCCTCAGCATCTGAATCTGAATCTGTAATGGGTTCTAGAACTCTGCAATTTAAATCAACATCTGAGGTTATTTGATGATCATTTGCATTTGATGACCACTGAGCTTGGGGAAAGACAAGCTCTTTTCACATGTCTTAGCGACCACGTGACATAGTGATAGGATGGGAGAAGGGAATGATCACATGTGAATCTAGCTCTCTGCCTCGTGTGGGGTCCAGTCTCTGTTCTGACATTAACTAGCTATGTGACCTTCCTTCCGATTTATCTCCTCTGTGCTGCATCATCGCCACTTATGAGGACCAAACAGGAGTTTTGAACATCTCCAGTAATCCTTCAACTCTACTGTTGCCTTGCTCGTGATGCAAAAATCTACCAACTCTGAAAGCTAAGTCACACAGATATTTTACTAGACTAAGAAAACTAAACTTAAAAATCTGTCATTACATGGATACATTAAGGCAATGTTGAAATAAATAATAGCAATAACTCAAGTCATCTTTAAACCTCATTTTTTTGATTTTTGTGTTTTTTAGGCTTAAATTAACTCAGTTATTATTTCCACCCTTTCTTTAAATTGTACTTTTTCCCCAAAATTATTTATTAATTTATTTATTTTTGGCTGCATTGGGTCTCCATTGCTGCACGCGGGCTTTTTCTAGTTGCAGCGAGCAGGGGCTACTGTTCGTTGCGGTGTGCGGGCTTCTCACTGCGGTGGCTTCTCTTGTTGTGGAGCACGGGCTCTAAGCACACAGGCTTCAGTAGTTGTGACATGTAGGCTCAGTAGTTGTGACTTACAGGCTCTAGAGTGCAGGCTCAGTAGTTGTGGTGCACGGGCTTAGTTGCTCCGCGGCATGTGGGATCTTCCCGGACTAGGACTCGAACCCGTGTCCCCTGCATTCGTAGGCAGATTTTTAACCACTGTGCCAGCAGGGAAGTCCCTAAATTGTACTTAGGGATAGCCAAATAAACTTAATTTGAGTTAACTTCAAACATTTCATTTTGGAAGTTGATGTTTCAGAGGGTTGACAAATCCAAGAATTCTTTAAACATCCTCTATAATTTAGGTTTATTACAGGTTAATGTGAAGTAGTGACATCCAGTGGCCAATTAGGTAAAATGCAGAACAAGTGAACTGCAGGAAAACACAACATGTAGACAAGAATGATTTTTCCTTGGAACTATAGTACAATTTCAAAGAGAAATCAAACTCTTTATATTGTTTCTTTCAGGGAATAATTTATCTGTTACAGTTTGCAATTAACTGTACAAGTTGCATGCCTCTTATTTTATCCTTTATATTTCACATCGACATTTCAGCATAGCTTCCTACAAAACCTAGCATACTCAGCCATTCAAAATTCTGATTTTTATTCTATTCTGTACAAGTTCTCCCATCTAACTCTCCCCCTACCCACTGATCAAAATGAATTTCCCAGAACACATTCTGTTTACCAGATGGTCAGGGCTATTCACCTATGGGAGGCATGAGTTCCTTATCTGGCAAAGAGTTGCTGAGCTGTCCTCAGTCACATGACTCCATCTCTTTTCCCTGCTCTCTGCTTCTATCTCCAGAGCATTAAAAGCAGGTAGAAACTCTGAATTGAATATATCCTGTTTGACCATTTGTTTACAACTACAGCTTTGAATAGGTCCAGTTAGTACCTACATAAGCATTTTGTTTCACCTGTACAACAGACATAGATGAAATTATTATCTATCACTTTTTTTCTCTCAAAAAAAGACAGTATTTCACTTTTGCATGACAGCATTCTTTTGGAGATTTTTTTTTTCTTCTCAGGTAGATAACAGGTTGGGAAAAGAAAGAGTTATTGTTACAGAATCCCATTGACTCTTCTACAAGAAAATGTCACAGTTTTACTGCATAATGTCCCAGATGTGCTGCAAAATATTCTGGCCACTATATAACTAAAACCTTGGAAATATGAAGATAACCTTTCAAAAGAGATTAGCCATTAGTCAATATTAATTTGTAAACTATTGGAGACCTTATAAATATACCAGATAAAATGCTGACAGATATTTTAACAATCAGTAGAGATACCCCTTTTTAAAATAATTGGGTTTGATTAGATTAACTATTTTGAAGTTGGGTTTTAACTGTGTAGCATGAACTATATCTTCATAATTAGCATATTTAAGTAGACATGGCAAGAATTATAAACAACTTCTAGATATAAAATGTAAAGGGTAAGTAATGTTTTTAATATTCTAGTAAAATGGTTCCTTTTATTATTTGTACGTTCCTATGTAATGTGCATTTTGCATGTAAGGAATTGAATAATAGGGGAAGGAAGAATTTAACAATCTGTTTTTACTTAGGTGTTATACCTTTTGATCATTAGAATTATGTTACTTTAATATGCCATTTTTGGTTTCCTAGATACATTTTAAAGGTGACCAAAATGCATATTAAACAGAATAGATCATTTTTACACAGTGTATTATCAAGACAGGAAAAGATTGTAGTAATATTGGGAAGTGCATGGTGGAAAACAGAAACTTAAAGGCTTCTTCTTGGGAGTGTGTATTGTTGTAATCTTTCTGGAGGGTAAATTTGCTATATTTAAAAAACTTTCAGGTGCATACCCTTTGATCTAGCAAATCTACTTTTAATGTTTTATTATGGAGAGGAATATATATATATATATATATATGCATGTATACATAGTTGATTCTTATTATTCCTGGTACTTGTGTTCTATAAAGCTGCCAGAGACACTGGATTAGTGAACATGGCCTGGTGCTTTTAGGGGAAACATGGGGTTAGTTTCCTGCGAGCCTTTGGTCACAACATTATCATCAAATGATCAATTACATGATCTTGCTTTATGTGTGTTTCAGCTTAAAGACACTTTATTTAATATATGTTGTTGATTGATTAGCACTTAACGCACAGCTGACAACACTGCAACTCAGGCCTGAATGAAGCTGACCTAACATGTATTTTCTCTGTGAGGCATATCACAGCCTCCTTCCACTTAGGGACCCTAGAGGGCACTTTGCCACTGGGCTTGGGGTCCCCAAGAAAGTGAAATTGCATAAAATTGAGAAAAACATGTTACTAAACATACTGCAAAAGGACACTTGTTTGCATATGAGAACTGAAATTAAAAGGCAGAGCACCCTTTATCTGACCTCATCTGGGACTGTGTGGGGGGGGGCAACTCCAATTCCCAGCCTCCTGTGCATATACGCAAATGAGCACAAAAGCCCTGCAAGGTTTGGTTTTGGGGTTACACATAAATTTTAGTGAGTAGATGAACTGGCAAAATGAAATCTACAAATACTAAACGTTTGCTGCAACATATGTACATTTATATATATATGTGCATGAATATATAAAGATGTGCATCACAGTATTACCTATAATTTTAATACACTATAAATATCTGAAGTATAAAAGTTAAATGCGCATTCCCTGAAAATACTACCCAAAATAGCATGTTGAAAAGCAACGTTAAGTTACAGGGGACCAATGCCTTGCCAGAGCCTTAGTATCTGGGAGATGGGACAGCGAAGCATGATATTTTGAGTTTGTAGAGTTTGGTTTGAAGTGGAAATTTCAGTGCAGTCTTGGTGGGATTGGGAGAGTTCCATGATGTAACAGTTTAGGGTTAGTACAAACACAGATGTGGGTTTAGGGGAGAATTTTTTGAAGGAAGTCTTGAACAGTCATTTTATGGTTACTGTAAGTTTAGTCTAGTATCCCTTTATAAGGATTTTCAGAAAATTCCTGACACACAAAATAAAGTCATTATATTGGCTTTAAATCATATAATATATACATTATACATCCTAAAATCATCACATGGGCTTGGACACTGCATCCAGGTCATCAGGACTTGACTCTGCTCAGACAGGCTCCCTGTCTAATAGCTCCCAGATCAGCGTTCTTAGATTTACACCGATGATTTCTCCTTGTATAAAACTGTGTTTCACATCCAATGGAAAAAAATTAGCAGATATCTCCATTTACTAAACTCTAGCATTTCTTTAATGAGGGAGATGGTTTAAAACCCACAAATCCTACTTCAAGTGTGTCAGTGATTTAAATGACTTGCATGTTTGAACAGAATAACAAGGTCATGACCTTTATGAGAATACGAAATTTCACCTGGGAAGTTGGAGCAACGAGTAGCTGGTGACCTGTCATTTCTATCCTAGAAGGGGCTTCCCTTGTCTTCCCAGGGTTCCCTCTTCTCAAATCTACTGTAGCTGGGCCTCCACTGCATACAAGGGGGCCCCGGTCACACAGCCAGATGTCTCTACAGCCCCCTAAGTTCAGAAATGAGGTTATTGGTGCATATGATCCGTATGAAATCTATAAAAGTGGGAATAAGCAAGTTGTGTCCTACACATGGGTCCAGTGCAGGACTCCAAAGGGAACATCTTGTGAAACAAGGAGATGACGTGATGGAATGGGGCAGCTGAGAGGGATCTGGAATGGTGGGTTGAAGTGTGAGATTTAATACGCTGCATGTTACTGAAGTACTAGGTTATTACACACGCTCAATTACCAGTCCTCCGTGAAAACTGAACAGGTACTAATTCCTTGATCTGACTCTTCAGACAAGTACTCTTCGATCAATGTCCTCAGAAGTCCGGCACCCTCCAGTAGTAGGTACAGAGGGGGAGCTGCCACTGTGCTGGGGGTGAAATGCAGGTTGAAAACTCCCAGGGGTCCCATCTTATTTTAAATGCCCGTTTAATTTATGGACATGGGCCGAGCTTCAAGATAAAGTAAGCTGTATATTTAACATTCTGATTTTACAAACACAGAAACGTGGACATCTTAGGATGATTTTTTAAATGGTGTGGGATTAGAACCAATACAAGGAAATGTTAGTTAATTAAAATGTTGTGTAAATAATTGTGCCTTTTTATACCAATCTTAACTTTTGTTAAAAAGGAAATGGCTAATTTCTCAGTTTACAAGGAATCACTAAAGTTTAATTTCTTAATTTTGACCACACCTAATGAGATCAAAGTAAGGGCCTTAGTATCCTACTGAGATCACCAAAAAAATAAGTATTCACCATTACCCTTAATAACATTCCTAACATAATATCTAACATTTGAAATAAAATGTTCTTGATGATTTATTTAATATGAATAAGGACCTGGTGTGTACCACACGTTTTCTAAATGATTAGTGTTAATTCTTTGGGTAAAATTATAAAATAATTTTGGCATCATACTCCATGTCTCTGGAGAAAAGGACAAACTATGAAGAGCTCCATCATGACTGGGCAGGTACATAAAGAACTGGTCCTGAAATGGTCTACATTTTGATCTCAGTGGAGAATATTTATGGATAAAACTTCAGTGAGCTATACATTTACTGCTAGAGCACTTAGGTACTTCACATATCTGTGGTATACTTAAATAAAATAATTAAAAATCATAGTATTGAATTTTAGATATCAGCTCCTTGCATCTTTGAAGACACCAAAAACCAGAGAAGTTAGCAGACACTTCTCAAGACTGGAGGAGCCCGGCCAAGACTCAAACCTGGCACTTCCAGCTCAGCAGCTGTTCTTATCTTCGCTCTAAATAAATCCATCCTGAAACAATCGACGCTGATTTTCCTTCCTTGGCAGAGACATTGAATGACAAAGTTGTCTTTCAAGCAAACACTAAAAACCTTGAATTAAACTTTGAATGATTTCTAAAGGCCTCATAAGATTGCTATACATACGTCGGTAAATCCCAAATAGTGACAATTTTCAGGACCACAGTATTCTGTGGGCTAAGTCCTCACCCTTACCTGACGTAGGTTGCTGAAACCCTAAACTTTATTGCATACTTGCAGTTATTTCTGCATCTACCACAGGACACTCGAATCCCTGGATTCATTTAAGTCGAGCAACTTGCATGTAAGTTATAGGCACTGTTGTTTGTCCTGGATATAGCACCACCTTTAATCCTTTTCAAGTAAAAGAAATCACACCTTTCTTAGTCCTTCTGCAATTATTACAGCATATATTTCCATTTTGTAATCTTTAAGAACTATTTTAAATTGTCTGCATTCTGGGTAATGATATTTAAAATCAGAAACTTATTTTTAAGCCATGAATGTTGAGTGGAACTTTAAATCCCTTAGAAGTGCTTGTGAAGTCAAGGTTTAAGTCAAGGTTTAACTGTTAAAGTTAATTTATAATAATAAAGCTTGTAATGACCTACGTGTGCTTTAATCAGTTATGCTAATTTGTTTTCTTCTTCCTTAGCTTTCTCTAAGATCTATAATCCACTGGTTTTTACTTAAAATATTAAAATCATTCCATTAAAAAATTAATTTTCCTAGTTTATTTCAGTGTAGGAGTTATTTTTATATTATTATTATATAACTATAATAATATAGTTATTATTATATTCTTCCTGCATTTAATGAATAACTTCAAATTTTAGTTGAATGATAAATCACTCCCCAAGCCCTACAATTTGTATAGCAGTCTAAGCACATGGCCTTTAGAGAACTTGTTGGCCCAATAAAACTGTAAAACCAGGCTCTTTTCCTAGGATATCTTATTTATTTTTAACTATGTAACTGACGGTCAGAGAGATTAGAAAACATGTGCAAAAAGCCAAACAGTAGACTCAGGATCAAATCTAGACAGTCTGACTCTGAGGTATTCACCTTTATATCCTGGGACAAGTAGAAAATAGATGGTGTGATCATCATGCAGAAGAAAATACAAGTGAGTTTACCTTATTTGCTAAGAGGAGATGGTAGGAAATGCTTTATCTAAGGCCAGCATATTTGTACCTGAAACACAATCAGCAAGATAACTTCATTACCTCTCTATCTCAATGTTCCCATCTTTGAAATGTTCTGCTCTGAGACAATTTCATCCACAAGTTTTCAGACTCAGGGAAGTTTGCCTGAGAGATCGGTGGCGTGTTCGGACTAGCAAGCACTCCGTTTTCCAGGATATTATAGGGCCCTTTGATACGAATTTCACTAAGCTTCCCTTCTCTGATGTTAGTGGCAACATGACTGGCATCATATTGATTAGGATGTCACTGTCCCTGGCATCTCCTTCAGAGATGACTCCCTCTTATATTCTGTAAATTCCCTTAACTGTCAAGGACTAACAGGCTTCTACCTCAGTACCAGCTGGCTGAGGATAAAGGGGAGTGTGTAACACCCAGCCTGCTCGTGGGAGAGCCACAGTACGTTGTTCTAGAATATTACGGTAGGAGGGCACCTCCCATGTAAGGGGATGTGGTGCTAGTGGGCATCTATGTCCACTTCCTTATTAGAATATTCATCAGATTGATTAATGTACGTGCACTTCTTCTGTGTTTTTCTTTTTATATAGAAAACATAAATTTGTTTAACACCGAGCTGTTTAAGTGGTACCAAAGATCAAAACAGTGCATCAAGATGTAAAAAGAGAAAAATTAGGTCAGAAAACGACAAGAGCAGACAAGAGCAGAGTCTTCTAAAATGCAGTTACGGAGCTCAGGGCTTGTTCTGGATTCTTAGCAACAGAACATAACCCCCGTGAGACACCTGTTCGGTCCCTGTAACATCTTGACAGTCCTAGGAATCAAGAAACTCACTTGCTGACATGCACACTTTTCCCTACATAAATCGGTCGACTGCTTGTTTTTATTGAGTCTTTTTCTCTCTTCTCTGGCAAAAAGCCTAAACTTAGTTTGGAAAGAATTGAAGAAATGCTCCTCAAACAGTTCCAGACCGAGAAATAAGTGACTCTGACTAATTACACAGAGCCTGTCAGGCAAGCGGCTGACCTCCGCCCAGAATACTGGCGCTCAGATGAGCCTTCTGACCCGCGGCTGGAAATACAGCCAGCCCTCTGCTGCTCTCCTTGCAAATGCCACCCATGGCAGAAGAAATGACTTTGCCTGCCCAATTTGCTATTCCACTGCAATTTCCCCCTGGGTCTGCTCAGCCAGTTCTTTTGTAAGCTGCGATTTGAGGAAGGCACATATGAGTAACTGTATGTCTGGAGGGAAAAAAAAAGTGAGGACACCTTTTTACTTTTTTTCCCCCTATTTGGTCAAAGTGGAGTTTCTTTGACTTTTCAAAGGGGCTGATGTGTGTGCAGTCCTCTAATTTTCAACACCGCGGTCACTGCACTCTAGTGTGAATTTAGCCGAGCTGTATCACACTTGTATTTGCACAGTCACTTAATGTGTCCCATAAAGCATGACAGGAGCTTCCTTTGCAGAGCTGTTACGTTTCCAGGTAATGGGAGTTCTTCTTTCTGGTGCTATTTAAAAGATATCCATTTCATAAAAGTTGGTAGTTCATCAGTGTCCTTGCGAAATATTCCTCCTACTCTTGTTTGTAGGCCAGTTCCTTAGTTATGTACTGCTGTTACTTTTTACCCTGGAAAACTTTGACCTGTGCTCAAGGGTAAAAGGCAGCCTTGAGAAGGGAACCAGGGGCCGTGAGTGCACCAGTGCATCCCCCGACTCCCGACACTCACTGCCTTCACTGCAGGAGCCCGACACACATCACTAGAAGCCTTTTCTGCACACAGAGCAGGCTGAGAGGGTGGGACCTACAGCTGGATCATGTGAGAAAAAACATACCCAGCCCAGACAACAGGAATGCTGCTGATTGAAAAGCTGCTCGTGATATCCCTGATATACTTCCAGGGGATATTTTCCTTTCAGACATGGAAGAACTCTAGAAAGGAGAATGGTTTCTGCCAATGCGGCAGGGAACAGGCCTCTCCCACGTGGATGGAGGTCAGCAAATCCATGGGAAGATGCCAAGTAGCTTTTTATGGTTAATCTGTCACTATATTTGGCTTGTTTGGGCTAAAATCCCTTATTTTCTTCTCATCGTGTGATTGTATTTTGCTTAAATGCCCGGGAGGTGGTGGTGGTGGTGGATTTCCCCAAAGGTTGGCAGAACTTGGCCTGAGATGTTAATTACTCAAGCATTATTTGATTTGTATTCTCTAACATAACAATATTTAGACTGTGGGTAGAGGAAAGAAAATTCTTGTGGGAATTAGGGAACCCCCCCCAACCCCCCTCCACCGCCAATCCCACCATTAAACTTGTATGGCTTTAGGCAAAACAATTAGCCTCAGTGTTCTCAGCTGTAAAATAACAGGCTTAGAAAAAATGATTTCATCGATGCAGCCCAAAGAGAAAATGACAACTCATTCTTGCTAAATACAAAAATATAAATTTTCATCTTTAAATTTATAATTCACCGTTCAAAATAAGTGGCATCACTTTCCCCAGAGCTCAGCAGTATCCTCTAAGAGCTTCAGAAATATGATCCTGTCCCTCTTTCTCGAGTTAGAAGCCTCAGGGGAAGATGGCACTGCTGGATTCCAGCAGCTGAGACTGGAAACAGCAGAGCAGCTGTGGATACATACAGTATCAAGCCATTTTGGCTCTGAGAGGCTTAAAAGGCTTAAGGCACCTGTACACCTGGGGTTGCCGCTTCTCTGCTGGAAAGCCCCACATTTTGGCTGTTACTCTGGCCATCAGGACCTTAATTAGGAGTTTAATGTACAGTGTAGCTAATAACTTTATCCATGACCACCTTCCAGCCCGCCCCGGCAAGGCCCAGGGAAATGACTTGCTTCCTAACACCTCCTTCTGCTCTATATTTTCCCCCGTGTTTTCTTCCCATCCAAACAGGAAATAAAAATATAGGACAAAAATTAATAAACTGGCATTTACATTCTGACATCTTCATTTCTATGGCCGATTGTATTTCCTCTTTCATATGAGTACTGGCTAATTTTGTTTGCCCCTGCCCTCCATTTCCCCATCAAATTTATCATGCCAAGTTTATTTTATAATTTTTTGACCATTGGCCAGTCAGTATGGCAAAAGTTCTTCTTTCCTTTTTATTTGCATGGCACTACGTTCAAATCTCTTTGGAACCCTGTCTTTATGCCTCGGGTTCTGAATCTGCCTCAAGACTGTAAGTTTACTAAGGTTGTATTTGTTTAATTTATCTTTGCTCTTGATACCTCACTTCCCTGTATACTGAAGACTAACATGGGAAAAATTAGGTATATATCTCAGTTTTTTGTGTTTTTATTTTTATCTCTAATGAATGAGTTCCAAAATTTTGGATCAGTAAAAGCAAAGAAATAATAATATGGTTGAGGACACAGTGAGTACACCAATGTGAGATGGAGGTAAGAATTCAAGTAGGGAGGTAGAAAAATAATATTTGGATCTATAAATCAAGCTTTCAATGTCAAAATAAAGACTCTTTGTAAGCCCAGTAGCCAGTGTACTGATCTCTAGAATTCACCTAATAATAGGGCAACCCAACAAATTACAAATAATTTCTTGCTGCAGTGAATTAAAAAATAATAGCATGACCCTCCAAATAATTTAGTAATTAGATCCCATTTATTTGGGGTATAGATGAAATAACTACGGAAGATTAGCAAGGCAAGACATGATTTTTAATTTTTTGCACCTCTTTCCTTACATTTTTTAATAAGCTGGGTTCTTGTTGGTATTATTTACATACTTCTTTTTTTGTACTTAGAGGGGTTTTGATACATGTATACAGAGGCATAACTGACACTTAATCAAGAAGTAGAATATTTCTGTCCCTCCAAGGAGTCCTCTTATGCTCCCTTGTAATTAATTCCCTCTCTCCTTGGGCCCTTACAGCTACTAATCTGATCACTGTCCCTCTGGCTTTGCCTTTGCTAGATGCTGTAAATGGGCTCAGAGAGGGTGTGCCTGCCCTCTTTCACATAGCACAGTTCTTTCCCCATCAGTCCTTGCTGTAATCCTTTACATCATCCTATTCCTTTTTACTGCTGACTAATGGAGCACTATCTGCTAATCCTCTCAATAGTTTGAACATTAGATTTTCTCCCTCAATAATTAAAAAAATTGTGTGAGCATTTGAAAACAAATGTGTAGAAAACGTATTTACTCCCTTGGTAAATATCCAGGAGCAGGCCTGCTAATTTAATAAAAAGCTGCCAGCCTCTGTTCAAGTGCGGTAAAGCATTAGGAATGGATGAGGGTTCCAGTTACTCCAAATCTGCACCAGCATTTGATGTTATTAGTGTCTGCTTTGTTTTGTTTACTTTTGTTGTTGTTGTTGTTCTTAGCTCTTCTAGTAGGTGTGAAGTGGTATTTCATGTGTGGTTTTAATTGGAATTTCCCTATTGGGTAAAGACATAGAGCATCTTTCTGTGTGCTTCTTTGCTATTTCTATTTTTCTTTGGTGAAGCATCTCTTCAAATGTTATGCCCCCCTTCTTTCCTTCTTTATTTTTTTGGCTTCTGATCATTTAATTAGTATTTTTGAATGAATACTTTATTAGATATTAGTTTTAAAATAATTTCTCCCAGAACATATATATATATATATTTTATTTTCTTAACAGTGTCTTTCAAAGGGCGGAACTTTGTAATTTTGTCTCTTTTTTTTTTTCTTTTATGATATTTTATGATGTGTTTTTTTGTGTCCTCTCTAAAAAGTGTATATTTAACCCAAGATTACAAAGAAATTCTGTGTTTTGTGACAGAATTTTAAATTTTTAGGTATTTATAATCCACAAGATGATCTAGTTCAAGTTAATTTTGTGAAAGATGTGAGGAAAGGGTAGAGTTTTAAATTTTGATTATTTTTTTATACAATCATCCTTTATTGCAAAGACTATTCTTTCTCTAATAAATTGCATTGGCAACATTGACAGAAATGAACTGAATAAGATTTTACATATTTCTGTAATTTTGAGTCTGTTCCATTTATATGTCTGTCCAATACCAGTACTCCATCTTGGTTAGTGTAGTGTTATTGTTATATTACAATCTTAAAATCTGGCTATTTTGGCTTTTCAGGATGTTTATTTTTCCATACAATTTTTTTAATGAATTTATTTATTTTATGTATTTTTATTTTCGGCTGCGTTGGGTCTTCGTTGCTGTGTGTGGGCTTTCTTTAGTTGCGGCGAGCAGGGGCTACTCTTCGTTGCGGTGCGCGGGCTTCTCATTGAAGTGGCTTCTCTTATTGTGGAGCACAGGCTCTAGGAGTGCGGGCTTCAGTAGTTGTGGCACGTGGGCTCAGTAGTTGTGACACACAGGCTTAGTTGCTCTGTGGCATGTGGGATCTTCCAAGGCCAGGGCTCGAACCCATGTTCCCTGCATTAGCAGGCGGATTCTCAACCACTGTGCCAGGGAAGCCCTTCCATACAATTTTTATAATTTGCTTTTCATTTGCTCAAAATCCCTGCTGAATATTTTGTTAGGATATGGGGAAATATAGGCCAACCTGAGGATAATTGACATGTTAAAAACATAGAGTCCGTCTGCCAATGCAGGGGACATGGGTTCGAGCCCTGGTCCGGGAAGATCCCACATACCGCGTAGCAACTAAGCCCGTGCGCCGCAACTACTGAGCCTGCACTCTAGAGCCCGCGAGCCACAGCTACTGAAGCCTTCACACCCTAGAGCCGTGCTCTGCAACAAGAGAAGCCACTACAATGGGAAGCCCATGCACAGTAATGAAGACCCAATGCAGCCAAAAATAAATAAATAAAATAAAAAATAAAAACATAGAGTCTTCAGATCCATAAACAAAATGTATCTCTGAATTTATTTCTGTCTTATTTAATGTATCTCATTAATATTTTATAATTTTCAGCATATGAAACTCATATATGCTTATTTAGATTTATCCCTATGCATTTCATGTTTTTTGATTATATGGTGTCATTATTTCTTATACTCAATATCAAAATGTTTATTGCTAGTATAGATAGAACAATGGTTTGTTTTCTCTTTGATTCTGCAACCTTGCTAAACTCACTTATTAGTTCTAGTAGATACTTTGCAGATTCCTTGGGATTTTCTATATTAACAAAAATAGGTTATTTCAGAAAAAGTGTATTTTATAATTTAAACAATTTTAGTCTATTTTTTCCTTACTTTACTGGCTGGAACATCTGGTACAATGTTGAATAGAAGTGATGAGAGTGGATATCCTTTAGATTTCCAATCTCAGGGGAAAGCTTTCGGTTGTTCACTATTAATTATGATATTTACTGTCAATTTTGTGTGGACACATTTACCAAATTGGGTGGGTTTCCTAAGATTTTATGTGAATGGGTATTGATTTTATTAAGAGCCTTTTCAGCATCTGTTGAGATTATTGTATATGCATATATACAATAATTAATTTGTATTGAGTTTGCTAAAATGGTGAAAGATATCAATGTTGAAAAAAGCTTACCTTTCTGGAATAAACTCCCAATTGGTCATGATGTAATATTTAGTTTATATATGGGTGGATTTGATTTGATAATATTTTGTTAAGGACATTTACATATATGGTCATGAGTGAAATTATATGAAGTTTTCTTTCCTTGTAGTATCTTTGTCTGCTTTTGATATAAGGGTAATTCTGGTCTCATAAAATTAATTGAGAAATAGTCCTTCTATTCTATTTTCTGGAAGAATTTGAATAAAATGTGTATTATTTACCCATAAAGTAGTTGGTAGAATCACCAGCTAAGCCATCTGGGACTAGAGTTTGCTTTGAAAGAAAGTTTTTCACTAAAACTTCATTTATTCAATAAATAAATGATAATTTGGCTTATTTATTTCTTCTTGAATAAGCTTTGGGAGATTGTGTCTTTAAAGTAATTTGTTCATTTTTTCAAAATATTCTGTAATCATTTTGTGTCTATGGGGAGTGTAGTGGTGGCATATCTTTAAGCTGAAATTGGTAGTGTGTATTTCCTATCTTTTTCCCTATTAGACTCACTAATGTTTGTTTTTATTGTTTTCTCTATTGTTTTTCTCATTTCTATTCCATTGAGTTTTGCTCTTTTTGGCTTTCTTTCAAATGTGGTATATATATATTGTTACCAAAAATTCATATGAAGTCCAGCAAAATGTCATTCACATTGGAGGGCAAGTTCCAGCATGCTTAACTTAACCTTAATGTTAGGATTCCCTTTGCCTTTATCAACTAGCAAGTCCATAAATGTTTTCAAGTTTATCTCCCACTCTTGTAAACAAGTCTTTCTAAGCCCTCCAAAAAATGTGCCAACTATTGCTTATCGGGTCTCATCAGTTTGAGATCGTCAGTGCGTGGTATCACAGTGCGGTCCTGTAGGGAGTTCAGATGATTGGACTGCTACCGTCTTGATCAGGAGCCAGTCTGGCTGCTTCCTGTCATAAACACAGTTTTATTAGGACATGGCCACGCCCCTCCGTTGTCTATGGCTGCTTTCCAGCAACAGTAGCACAGTTGACTAGGTTGACTAGTTGGGACAGAGTGTGTGGACTGACGCCCTCAAATACTTAGAATCTGATCCCTAAGATCAAGTTTTCTGGCCCTGAGTCTACATTGTGACACAGAGTGGAAGAGTTTGCACTGTCTCAGGCAAAATGTGAAGGAGCACATGGCCCCTGCCAAGTGGAAGGAAACTGTCTGATGGTCCTTGCAGAGTTGTGCAGAGGCAAACACAGCTTTCGCCATGTCAGTAATGCCAACCAATGCCAGAAAGTGCGCTGATCTGCTTCAGTAGCGTCATCACACGTGGGACAGACTCTGCAACAGAAGCTATCACCTGCTTAGGCTTGTGACACTGAACAGCCTTCTCACCGGCCTTACCATCTAGTTACTGGAGAGGCTCCTTCTGCATCTGTGAAACCCCTGGAGGTGGCAGTCGTCTCTGCACTTCCTCAAGGATACAGTGCCTCCTTGGTTTTTCCTGGCAGAGAGAAGTTCAGTCCACTTCCACTTAGTTTCCCATCTAGCAGTCATCACTCCGGAGCCCCGGGGTCAGTGGGAGGACTCTGCTACTTGCCAACTACATCTATTATAATTACAAGCCACAACTATGATGCTTCCATGTGGAAGGTCTTCATTGCCGCTTAGACCCCGTGGCGTGAACCTGGACCAGATTCTCGTGTATCTCATAGTCTCTCTAGTCCTGTTTGACTTTGGAAACCTAGAGCAACTTCACGAAGCCTTGCTCTAAGTCTTCCTCAAGCAAAACCTACATCCAGTTACCAGGGAAATCGTACACCGGGGAAAAGAAATGCCTGGGCCTTTTAGGGATGTTAAATATAAATATAATACTTGAAACAGGTTGATGTTAATTCCTGGAGACCCAAAGTCAAATTAGGGGACAGCAGTGGTCAGAGACAAATGAAGGTTTGACCCAAGTCTGTGGACTTCAGTGGTCCAGCAGGCATAAAGGGGCATTTTGTCCCAAGCAAGCCTGAGTGTGCATCATTGTGATGCCACCACAAGCTGGGGACAGCCGGGGTTCCATTTCCCAGCAGGAAGGAGCTCTGAGACACAGTAAAGGCCAAGAACATAACCAGAACAACCCCAAATCTCCTCTTTTCATGCTGCCTTAGTCAGTGTTCAGTTAGGAAAACAGAACAGTTAGGAATTTCAAACTGAAGGGACTAACACAAGGGATGGGTTTCAGAGGTGTTAGAAGGCTTAAAAACCTGAAAAAGGATGTCACTAAGTTAACCAAAATAATAAGTGCAGGAAGATGCTATCTCTATGGTTTGGGGAAAAGTTGGGACTAAGGAAACCTAAGCTCACAGGAAAGGCTCCCACAGATTTGGTGCCCAGCCTCCCGAGGGGGGATGCGAGTCAGTTCTTCCTGCAGCTTCAGGAGCAAGGTGGTGGGAGGGGGTTAAGGAGAGGAGGGGCGAGCCCACCCTGTAGTCGCTCAGGTGTCCAGGTGGAGGTGCAGCCCAGGGCTCCTTATACCTCTGTGGGGTCTTGAGCCTCTAGGCTGAGTCCAATTCCAGGAGGTTCAAAAGAGGCTGGGCTCTGAACACAGTTGCTACTCTTGGACCCAGCTGCTTCTCTCGGATGATGCTAGAGAAACAGGAACATAGGAAAGAACAGGCTTCTCCCCTCCCTCTGCCTGTTACTCCCCTCCCTCTGCCTGTTACTCCCCTCCTGTTGATAGAACCACCTGGGAAAGCCATCAGGGAATGTGGTTTGCAGGGTTCACATGTCAGCGGCTCATAGAAGAGCAGTGTTCACCTCAGGGAAACAGGCATGTATTCATCAGTAGGCAACCTAAGCTGTGTTTATAAATTCTCTCTGTTTGTTGTGTGGAGAATGGGCAGCAAAGGGCAAAAATGGAAGAAAGAAGATAATTCATGGAGTTATTGCAGTGGTGAATCCGACTAATCAATAGAAGTTAGTGGGGAAATGCCGAAACTGAGGAACGTTTTTGATAAAATCATGTGAGAAGTAATATTTTGTCAGAGTTCTCAAACAGGCTAAATGCAGGATAACAGATTGCACACATATTGCCTCTTGCAGCGTATTAATGAGAGATGGTGACACTGAAGAGTCGTCTTTGTCATCTTTACAATTAAGGAGATCTGAATAATCTCCCCGTGGTGAAGCTAGCACATGAGTGCTTGCTAACGGGGCCGGATGATGCATACCTCTGCATTATACATTCCTCAGTGAGCCAGGGGGGAAAAGCACTACTTATGGAGGATAAGCAGTGCAGTCCTGAACTCAAATAGCAGTGAGACCTTTTAGAGTCTAAGCTGTGTCCAGCCTTGGATTCAGGCCTGTCTACGCATGCAGCCCTCAGAGGGGTGGGTACCACTGACATGTTTTCATGAGGAATGGAAATAATTTATCACAAAGAAGAATATTCAAAACCTAAGAATTTGACTCAATACCAGTAGCTAAAATGTTTTTGAGCCCTTATTATGTGGTATGCTCTGTGCTTAGTACTTTATGTGCATTATTTTATTTAATCTTCCCTCTTACACTCCAGCTGCTATGATTAGGCATGATTTAGAGATAAGAGTAAAGCTCGGAAAGTTTAAGTAACTTGCCTATAATCACACATACATTAAGCTTCAGAGCCAGAACTTGAACCTAGATTGACTCCAATGTCATAGATTTAAGCACCATAAGGAGGCCGCCTGCCGAATGTTGCGAAATCTGCTCACCCCTCCCTATACTCAGACCCCTGAGTAGCATCATTTGAGAAAGACACGTTATTATGAAGAATGCAAATTTAAATGCTTCTTAGGGGACAGAAACACACACATGCACAAAAGGCAAAAGAAAATGTAACATAGATTTGGTAAATATTCCCAGTTGTGTGACCTCGGGTTAAATTGCATTTAATGCCATTATAAACAAGGTTTTTAAAGATCTCCTGAAAGGAGAACAGTGACTGACTGCACTGAAGAGGTCCTGAGACCATGACCATATATCTACAGTGCAGTGAGAGGAAGCAGGTGCTAATGTTATTTAAATGGGTCCTTTTGACTTGAGATAAATTTTCCAGCGACAGCATCTTATGCATTCAAAAGTGTTATAGTTTTAAGAGTTTAGACAGATGCAGAGGTGATGTATCCTGGAAGACTGTGTTAGGTGACTCAGAACTAGCTGTCAAAGTGATGAATGCACAGACGTCTAAAATGCATGTGGAGATTTTGAATAAAATGGTTTCATGAAACCTAAGAGTGGAAACATTTAATATTTATAACTTGCTTATTTTATATAATGTGACAAATTGTGTATGGGTAACTAAATTAAATATTAAATACTATAAGTAGACAATTTCTTACATATGTATTTAAATATATATTTAAGTTGCCCATCATATTTTCGGATATAGTCTTTCTAAAGTGCACAATTACCTTATATTCAAGGTGGTCTTATTACTGGCATTTGCACTGCCACATATTAAACTATAATATACTTGCATTATTATAAGTGTACACAAGTTCACAGGAAAAAAATAGAAACTGGCATATTTCGATTGAATTGATCAAGTTAAAGTGGTTATTGTGCTGGGAATGGGATCATGAGAGTGTTTTATTTTCTTAGGCATACTTTGTGTGTGTGAGTTTTAGGGTTTAATGGGAGGTAGAAGTGGAGATGCTTGTATATACTTTGTAAACTTTTCTACAATAAATACTGTATTTGTAGGTAAAAATTTCCTCAAGTATAATGAACTTATGTAGTTACATTATAAAACTTGCATAACATTGTTATCTTCAACCTTTGAAGCAACTGGACATACCACCAATGGGCCAGAGTTTGCGTGGGGCTTGGAGGAGATGGCAGAGATACTAACAGTGTCGCCGTGGCGACATGGCAGCCAGCATCAGCCCACACTCAGAGGGACAAGCAATCGTCTCCCTGGCTGTCTGAATTAGTCAGGGTCCTCCAGCGAAACAGAACTGTGAGGATGTGTATATTTATTTAAGAGAGATTTAGTTTAAGGAATTGGCTCACAAGAGTGTGAGGTGCAAGTCCAAAGTCTGCAGGATGTGCTGGCAGTCTGGAGACCCAGGGAGAAGTTGCAGTTCAAGTCCAAAGGCAGTCTGCTGTCAGAATTTCTTCTTTCTCAAGATCAGCCTTTGTTCTCTTAAGTCTTCAACCAATTGGATGATTCCCACCCACATTATGGAAGGCACTCTGCTGTACTCAAAATCCACCCGTTTATCTCATTCAAAATACCCTCACAGGAACATCTAGAATGTTTGACCATATATCTAGGCATTTGACTCAGCCAAGTTGACACATAAAATTAACCTTCATATTGTCACAGTAGGACCTATTATCACTCTCAAAACTCAACAGGAAAAACAAATAATCCAGTTACAGACTGGACAAAAGATATGAACAGAAATTTCACTAAAGAATTAGTACAGATGGCAAATAAGCACGTGAAAATGTATTTTGCATTATTAGCCATTAGGGAAATGTAAATTAGAACCACAATGAGATATCACTACACATATATCAGAATGGCTTTAAAAAAGTTAACAAACTAAATGTTTTCAAGGATTCTGTGAAACTGGAAAATGTATCATTCATTTGCTGGTGGGGATGTAAAGTGAAACAGTCATTC
Source organism: Delphinus delphis (assembly GCF_949987515.2). Classification (NCBI taxonomy): domain Eukaryota; kingdom Metazoa; phylum Chordata; class Mammalia; order Artiodactyla; family Delphinidae; genus Delphinus; species Delphinus delphis. The sequence continues at coordinate 25,764,835 of NC_082703.1, forward strand.
TGGACATAATTTGGCAGTTTTTCTTTTTAAACTAAACATATCATATGACCCAGCAATTGCACTCCTGGGCATTCATCCCAAATCAATAAAAACTTAGGTTCATTACAACTCAATAGCAAGCCCCCCAACTAATCCAATTTAAAAATGGGCAGAGGATCTGAATAGACATTTTTCCAAGGAAGACATACAGATGACCAACAAGTACATGAAAAGATGCTCAACATCACTAATGATCAAGGAAATGCAAACTAAAACCACATTGATATATCACCTCACACCTGTTAGAGTGACTATCATCAAAAAGACAAGAAATAACAAGAGTTGGTGAGGATGTGGAGAAAAGGGAGCCCTCGTCCGCTGTTGGTGTAGATGTACATCGGTGCACCCGCTATGGAAAACAGCATAGAGATTCCTCAAAAAAGCTAAAAATAGAACTACTATATGACCTAGCAATGATACTGCTGGGTATTTATCCAAAGAAAACAACACTAACTCAAAAAGATACCGGCAACCATGTTCATTGCAGCATTATTTACAATAGCCAAGACATGGAAACCACCTAAGTGTCCGTCGATGGAAGAATGGATAAAGAAGATGTGGTATATATACAATAGAATATTACTCAGCTGTTAAAAAAAAAAAGGAAATCTTGCCATTTGTGACAACATGGCTGGACCTTGAGGGCATTATGCTAAGATAAATAAGTCAGACAGAAGAAGACAAATACCATATGATCTCACTTATATGTGAAATCTGAGAAACAAAACAAAACAATAAACAAAGCTCATAGATACAGAGAACAGACTGGTGGTTGCCAGAGGTAGGGGTTGAGGAGTGGGCAAAGTGAGTGAAAGAGTTCAAAAGGTACAAGCCTCCAGTCATAAAATAAGTCCTGGGGATGTAATATACAGCATGGCGACATAGTTAATAATACTGTATTGCATATTGGAAAGTTGCTAAGAGAATAAACCTTAAAAGTTTTCATCACACCCAAAACATATCTGTAATTATTTATGGTGATGTTAACTAGACTTATTGTTGTGATCTCACAGTATGAACAAACACCAAATCATTATGTTGTACACCTGGAATTAATGTATATGTTATACCTCTAAAAAAGAAATGCTCAAGACCAATTCTCACATCAGACAGTGCAGGTAGCCAGAACTCCAGAGACTGGCAAGCAAAACACATCTCTCAGTTTAGCAGTAGCTTAGCTACTTTCCCTGTATTTTCAAACTATGTTCAAACCAAAACCTGTACACAAATGTTCTAGCAACTTTAACAGCCCCAAACTAGAAAAACTCCAGACGCCCTTCAGCAGGTAGTGGTTAACAAACCGTGGCACATCCAGACTGTGGACCATGAGTCAGCAGTGCAAAGGAACATGTTAACATACAACTGGGATGAATCTCCACAGATTATGCTGAGTGAATAAGCCAGTCTCAAAAGATTACTGTATACTTCCATCTATTTAACAGTCTTGAAAGGACAAAATTATAGAAAAAGAGAACAGATTAATGCTTTCTCAGGGTTGTAGAGGAAGGAAGGAAGGCAGGTGAAACTTTAACACCCATGACCTATAACCGAGATATCCACTATAGGACAAGCTTCATTTTCTTTGTTCAAGAGATGAATGTTGACATTTCAGCAAAAAGACTTATACTGAACTTTAATATATATAATAATAAATCTAAGAATAAAACAAAGGTAGATGAATAAATGTAAAAATAACGTAAATGTTGTATGTTCCTACAAAGTAGAAATGGCAAAGATTTTAAAAATATAATGAGGAGAGAGGAGAAAATGGAAAGTTTGCTTACTGATTTTTATATATGTCCTGGTCAATTTCAAAACATAAAACTTAAAGCTAATAGGGCTTCCCTGCTGGCGCAGTGGTTGAGAGTCCGCCTGCCGATGCAGGGGACACGGGTTCGTGCCCCGGTCCGGGAAGATCCCACATGCCGCGGAGCGGCTGGGCCCGTGAGCCATGGCCGCTGAGCCTGCGCATCTGGAGCCTGTGCTCCGCAACGGGAGAGGCCGCAACAGTGAGAGGCCCGCGTACCGCAAAAACAAACAAACAAACAAAAAAACCTTAAAGCTAATAAACTAAAGAGTATAAGCTTAACAAAGAAAAATAAACATGTTAATAGAGCGGTAATATAAAAATAACCACTGGAAAAAAATTGAGAACCTTCCTAAATACTGAAAGAAAAATCACAACAAAGAAGAGAAGTGAAAAATAAAGGTTACTCATGAAATATAAGGAAGGACAGGGTGAAAATAAAGTTGAAACATATTTTGGAAAATACTAATTTGTTACTTTGCATAATTATATGCAGACAACTTGGAAATCAAATGGATCACTTTTAGGTGTTTCAGGCTGAGGTACATGGAAGGCAAGTAGTTTATTAGAGAAATGCTGTCTATCCACGTCGTTTAGGAAAGAGGAGGAGCAAGACAGAGGAAGGGATAGTCATGAAAGAGGTAAAGTTAAATTCAAGCAGAGTTAAGGGCAACCCAAGTGGCCCAAAGACAGCTCTCTGCTACAGGCATTCAGAATTTGAAGGAAGGGCAAACCCATTTGTAAAGAGGAATTGGGTGGGGTACCTATAGTCTCTCCCAGAAGTGTGGATACTTTAGCACAAAGAACCCGCTGCCGCAGTAAGAGAGTAGCACATCATGTCGAAGTAGAACTTTTCGTGGAATACCAGAATGCCTCAAAAATTTTTTAAATGCATTAAAGTATTTCACCATATCTGTATAACTTCAGAGATAACATTGACTTATTTCCACAGATGATGAAATAAACTTCATTAAATTTCAACACTTATATTTGTTTAAAACATCCAGTGAAATGAAAATTGAATACTTTCTTAACATCTTAATAGACCTTTGTATCTCAGTCTTAAAGCGGAAGTCTTACTTAATGGCAAAGCACTGGAGGAATTCCTAAATCAAAAGCAACAAAAGGTGCCTAATCCCACTACTCTCTAACATAGTGGAAGTAGTAAAACAGTGTGATGCTATTTTATGAATTCACTTGCAAATAAAATTTTTAAAAAAGAAATTCCAAAAATAGAACACATGGCTTGCTGACAATAATTTGAAATCAAAGTGCAAAAAAAAAAGTCAGTAAATTCAGGTTTTTTTTTAAGTTGATTATAAAGAAAAACAGTAAGCATAAATTTAAAAACAAAAATATACTAAGAAAATTCAAAAGAAAAATAGAAAACTGGAAGAAAATGTTTTCAACATTTAATAGTTTCTAGTTCCTTATGTTTTAATACTTAAAAAATACTTTTATTGAGAAATACAAAATACATACCAGAGATAGACAATGTAATAAATTACAGACAGCAAATACATCAGTGTAACCACCATCTAGAAAGAAAGAAAAAAAAAGAAACAAAAATTACTAGCAACTCAGAAGACCCCCTTCTCTTAATCACTGCCCTCTCATATTCCCTGAAAGGAAACCATAATTAGGATTTTAATAGTAATCACTTCTTGCATTGAAACAAACTTTCTAACTGAGCACACAGCCCTAAAAATATATAGATATGTTATCTGTTTTCACGTTTGACCTTATTCGAAGGGAATTATGCAGTTGTATTTTTTTTAAATTTTATTGGAGTAGAGTTGATTTACAATGTTGTGTTAGTTTCAGGTGTATGACAAAGTGAATCAGTCATACATATATCCACTCTTTTTAAGATTCTTTTCCCATATAGGCCATTACAGAGTATTGAGTAGAATTCCCTGTGCTACACAGTAGGTCTTTGTTGATTATCTATTTTATATACAGTAGTGTATAAATGTCAATCCCAATCTCCCAATTTATCCCTCCCCCCTTTCCCATTGGTAGCCATAAGTTTGTTTTCTACACCTGTGAGTCTGTTTCTGCTTTGTAAATAAGTCCATTTGTACCACTTTTTAGATTCCACTCATAAGCGATATCATGTGATATTTGTCTCTGTCTGGCTTACTTCACTTGGCATGGCAGTTGTATCTATTTATGCTTTGCCTCTCTTGTGTAACGCTGTATTAGGTCAGATTCAAAGCACCTCTAATTCATCTGTATTACTATATGAATTTCCACTGTGTGGCTCTACAGTGATTCATTTATTCATTTCCATCTTAGACAACAACATCACACCTCCACGTCATGTATCCTATACACTGTACTGTATTTTCCATCCTATTGTCTCTCCATGTTTGATGCTGGATTTTCTTCTAACTAGCCTCCAATTCAGTAATTCTCTTTCAGCTGTATCTAATCAGCTATAAAACACCTCACCAAGACCATATTTTAAGTTATTGTTTTTCAGTTTTAGATTTCTATTTGGTTCTTCTTTTTTGGTTTATTTTCAGTTCATTTCTGAAAGTTTCAATCTTTTATTTCCTTGAATATATTAAGCATAGGTATAATGAAGTCTGATCATTTCATGATTTGGATCTCCTGTCAGTTTATTGCTATTGTCTACCATTTTATTTTTTGACTTTCAATATTGTGATAATTCCTTATATGCCTTGTTATTTTTCGATTGCGTGATCTACATTGTAAATGAAACTTTAGGGGATAATTTAAGGCATAGAAAAACATTATCATTCTCAAAGAAGGATTTAAATTTGCTTCTACCTGAAACAAAAGGACCCTGGGTGGGGGCCCCTCATGGTTAGGGACCACCATGGGTAGGGGCACTCAGAAGAGCTAATTCAACATTGAATTAACCTATCTCTCCACCTCCCTTTCTTATTTTAATCTGTTCTTGCCTGTCATTAAGAGAATGCTTAGAGAGCTCAGATAATTATCACCAATTATTCTAATAAACAAAAGCAATATGAAATTTTGTATTGCATATATATGGGTCAGAAGCTAATTTCTAAATGTAACCATATGGGACATGCATGCAAATAATAAATGCATTTTGATTACTTGTAATTTTTTGTTAAAAATGACTCACATTTGAAGCATCCTTAAAAGGATATTTTCAATTAAATGTGGAGATCATGAAAAAATCTTCACATGAGTCAGCATTATTAACATGTAATTTGCTGTTGTTTCTCTCATAGTATAATATATCCTACCAGCTATTACTCAAAGCTAAATTGTGGCAACATAATTTTAGGATGCTGTTAAAATGATAAGTTATTCTTTGCCTCTTAGTTGCTGATTGACAGTAGTATGTTCTTAAGCTCCAAAGTCAGTCACAACTTTTTTTTTTTTGCCAGCAGTTTTGGTGACTTTAGAATTTAGTGACATTGAGAAGTCCTCTATTAGATAGCAGAGAGTCTTTAAACCTATGTAGTAATCATAAGCTGAGGGTTACTTTGTAATATGAAAATGGTTAAATAATATTAGTGCAACTTGGAAAGTAATGTGAAAATCCACAGCTTCAAATAATGCTTCAATGTTTCCATGCACTTCCAGAACTCCAACCAGATAGATACTGTAGTTACTTTGTATTAATCTTCGAAAATGTAAGCCTCTATCATTTAGCCTTCGAGGTATGAGGTCACATGATGTATCCTTGCCCCCAACCCATTATTTGGTGACATTTCTACCTTTTAAACACCGGTCAATGCTTGGTTTTGACCATTAGTGATACACAGCTGATAACTTGTCAGGGATCTGGAGATAAGTGTGATCAGGGTATCTAAAGACCTCGACATCTTATACAATGACCACAAAGTCCTTATATTCTTAATTGATCTGCCCTTGTTTATATTCTCAAACCAATTTCCTTCTCAAGGTGGTTGCCCCCCAATGATCTTTGCTAACACTTTCTTCTAGTTCTCTGTGTGGTGTGACCTGAGATTTGACTCTGTTTCTTTGCAGTCAGCCAACTGCCAGAGAAGGCAGAACTGAGAACCTGATTGATTTGTCCCTGATCAGTCAATTAAGAAGTTTTTCTATTGAATGTATTACACAAATGAGTAAAACAAAAATGTAGAACAAGAGTGCTGATTAGAGTTGTTCAGTCCTAGAATTTAGAGACCTGACAGTCTGCTAAATCCTTCACCAAACATTTATTTGCTAAATAGAATCTAGCAAGCATGGTGAATGGCTTCCTGCTGCCTGAGGAAAGAAACAAAATGTTTCCTTCACTTATTAATAGAATGATGCGGAGTCTTTACTGTTGGTAAACGGTGAGTGCGGGTTGGCAGGTGGGAGTGTTAACAGAATGGGGCTTGTTTGGATTGATTTATAGTGGCATGGACATAAACAGACGTAAGCAGTTTAGCCCAGAACAGTTGAGTCCTGTGGCGGTCACAGTAAAGCATTGGTATACTTAGTTGTAATTATTGCTGCCTAAAATAAATTTAGATACAGAAGCACGACTTGGACAGCTAGAATAACTTCCTGTATCACCTAAAAGAGAGCACAGTCCAGGGATATGAAAGTTTCCCTGTGAAGACACTGTTTAAATATTATTTAGAAAAATAAAACGTTTTATAATATCTTTGGTAATGATTGATAATAAAAGGTAAATAGCCTTATTGCCAAAGAAAATTACTGGACCCATGAGAGATTAGCCAGAAAAAAGGACTGTCATTGATTGAGCTCGAATGCAACAGATTTTGATCTCTACAAGGCCGTCTCCGTATCTTATTTTTGACGCAGAGTAAGTATTCAGGTAACACTTGTAGAACTCTGTGTGTGTCACAGATAAAGGCTGACTTTTACTGGGATCCTAACGCATTTGACGTGCGTTAGTGAAGATGGTGCTAGGTGCTGTAGCAGATCAACCTTAGAATCTCAGTGGCTCAAAACATTGGGAGTTTATTTCTGCAATTTAATGGGAATAAATATGCAAACATATGTGGTTCTGAAGAAGGCTACAGATGAACTGGAGTAAAATTAAGTTGTTTCAGAGGTGTGTAGCTGCATTCAAATGCCAGGGACAATCTTTTCATGATTATCAAAATTACCCCGAGGCTGCATTTTGAACAGTAGGAGACTGAGTGTAAGTTCTCTTGGGTTGAGCCTTCTTCCCAAACATAAGGCAAAAGACCACTAAATGTCTGCAGCTGTAGATGGTTTTCCTAAAAGCACAGGGAGGGGAGTGAGGGTGATCTGTCCACTTTAAGTAATTAGTGTCAAAGACAAAAGAATAGAAAATAAATAGGTAAACGCTCTACTGATATTGCCTCTATACTGCTACTTCATTAGAATGCTCTCAAGCAATCTACCATTTTGTATTTTCATCCAATACGGAGCTATCTTTCTTCTCAATATCAGTGTGGTTGAAAGTCCCTTGTGTACCTTTTAACACTTGTTTTTCATAGCCTTGGAATTCTGAATTGTTTCCTGCAAGGCAGCAGCCATGCTTTGCCCTCTGGTCGTGAGCCCTGCATGGGCAGAGGCAAGTGCCCTGTGTGTTTCTGAGTGCTGAGAAGGATGTTTCCAGGGAAAAGAAACGTTTTTGGCGAATCAGCTCTGCCTACACTGCTCTCTAATCTGCTGAATAATTGCTTAAATCTAAGGAAACAACCACCAGCTCTGAAAATGTGTCATTTCAATATCTTTGAAAGTGTAGGACTTTTCTGGCTTGAAAATCATGAGAAACTTAACTGGTACAAACGTCAGGGAAAGAGGTTATAGTGAGGCTCCGAAGTTGCCTTACAGACACCGATGACAGCAATAGAACTGGAGCCTGCAGGGACCTAGCAAGTCTGACCTGCCCATCTTCTGTTTCCGTGCGTTTCTGTTTATCCGTGTTGTTCATTCTTGACCAGCTCTTTCCTGGTTTCCAGCATTCGTGGTGGAAATAATTGGTCTTGAAAATACCTCACAAGTTCTATGATCTAATCACCCAGAAAAAAAAAAAAAAAAGAATAACCTATCTCAGACCCAGCCTCCCACTTCTGGGCTAATCAACAAAGCCGTTAAGTGGGTCACACTGTAGGAACGTTGCAGTTCTATGGCCATTGAGAGGAGACAGAGAAGCAACCTCAGTTTCACCACAATTCCAAAACTTGAACGTACTAAGTAAGCTTAAAATTTTTTTTAAAAATATAGATAGTTTTGCTAATTGAATGAGGCAAATTGTCTAAAAAATGAGAGTTTCTTTCATGTTGTCAAAGGGTGGGTATTTGACTGGGGCACCAGAGTCCCTACCTTGGGGTCAGATATTAAATGTATAGATAACAACTACCCCAGTATGCCCAGTTTGTAGCTACTGATTACTTGGAATGATTCTGAACAGTCTGTTGCTGTTGCCTATACATATTCCTTAGCTCCAGATTCTGACTTTGTCAATTATAGCAGAGGATTATTATGTTCTGATCAACTTCCATCTGCTATGTATGACTAATTCTGAGAAGAATTATAACAAGTCACATTTATGGAGGGTTAATTGTTTACTCAACCACCCCTATTTTTGCTCCATCCTATTTATTTTTGCATAGTATTTTCCATAATATTTTCCCTCAGTAATTCAATCCAATCCGATGAGCTTGCCACACTGTGTAAAACACTATGGTAATGTACTGTCAAATACCCTAGCATGAGAAGAGCACAATTTCTGTCACCAATGCATTTAAAGGCATTTATCAAGACAGACTTTTATGAGGTAGATGATGATACTAAAATCTTGTATTGGTAGATTTAAAGCTATGAATTCTGATTAGAGCAAAGTAATTCTTAATAAAAAGCTCTATCAAGAAGGAGCTAGCCTGTTGGCATAGATGGAGTTTTATGGGACATGCCATAAGGAAAGGTATGTTGGACTTGGCCATGTAAAGATATTTTAGGTGGTAATCTCTCATCGACTAAACTATAGGGCAGTCTTAGTAAAAGCCTAGGTTAATGAAAAGGAATTGAAAAAGATAAACCTGAATAGACAGGTAGGGCAAAATTATGGAGTCCACTGAACATAACTCTGGTGATCTTCATTCTTCAGGCTAGAGGAATCCCATCGAATTTTATGAGTGTAGAAATGCTGTATTATAAAGTGTGTGCTGCCTCCAAAACATCTCCAGAACATCGATGACATACAACAACAGATGTTTATTTTCTTAATTGGGCCTTCAAGTCAGATGTAACTCCTGGGCTCAGCTTGATTTGCAAGTCTTGGCTCCAGAAGTAAAGGTAGATTTACTTAGGTGACTAGCAGCTAACTGCCCTTTTAATGGAGGGGTCCAAAGACTAGGTGAGATAAGAAAAATATACAGTACCTCTTAAGGCCTTAGCTGTAAACTCACATATGTAACTTCTGTCCACTTCCACTGACCAGAACAAGTCACATGGCAGAGTCCAACATCAGTGGGGTGGAAAACATATTCTACTCTAGAGGGGGATGATGCAAAGTCACACATCAAAGGACATGCATACAGGGTGAGCATGAAGAACTGGGAGCAGTGGTCCAATCCACCACACGCATATGTGCAGAGCAATGCCTTAAAAGTATTTCTCTGATGGAGCAATGCCTTAGAAACATACTTGATCCATTATATGGAGCAGAGTAGCACTGGGGAGCCACTAACCATATTGCAAGTAGGAGTTATATTCTTGGAAAACCTTTTTCAATTTATTTCTGTTCTTGAACTACTCAGGTTTTCTAATACCTTGTTATCCAATTTCAGTCATGTTCTTGTCAAAGACATGAGGGGCCTGAGATTCTACCCTGCTACAAAGTCAGCATACCAGAGGGCGTGGGTCTGGTGAGCAGAGGCAAGAACTCACTACTCAGGGCTCAGCGGACTGCTGTCAGGCACAGTGTGTGGTGTGTATATGTGTGTAGATACTCGTGTGTACATAATATAAATTAGGACAAAAATTTAAGAGCTTTCAGATCATCTACACTTTATTGAAAATTTGCTGGTTTTATTGGTCATTGACAGAGTTGTATAAAAGTCTCCTACTATATTTGTAGGTTGTCTATTTTTTGTTTTAGTGTCTCAACTTTGCTTCATGTATATTGAAGTTATGGTACAGTATGTATATGTATACACATTTAAAATTGTGACGTCTTCCCGGTGGGCTGAACTTCTTGTCATGAAATGTCCTCTTAATCTTCAAAATCATTCCTTGCCTTGAAGTCTGATATTAATAACACACCCTTGCTTTATTTTGGTTAGGGTTCACATGGTCTATATTTTTTCATAGTTTTATTTTCAACTTGCTATGTCTCTATATTTAAGGCATGTTTCTTGTTAGTAGCATGTGCTGACTTTTATTCAGCCTGATAATGTTTGTCTTTTAATTAGATAGTTTAATCCATTTGCATTTAATACCGTTACTGGAATATTTGGTTTCGACTTAATGATCTTATTTTTTGTATTTATGTCACGTGTTTTAAATTTGTTTTTCTGCCCTTCTTTTGCATTAGTTAATTTTTTAATTTCCATTTTTTCTTTTATTAGCTCGTTAGTGATATATGCACATTATATTGTGGGTATTTATTTAAATCCTAAAAATATAGGGCTGACGTTATTTGTGGAGCAGTAGTCACTCATAGTTTCCTCTGTGTTTCCTCTGTGTTGATCTCCATCTACACATGTGACACACCTGTGGGATTCTTCCTCAGAGCCGGCAATGTTAGTGGATCCCCACACACCCACCCCCCATACCTGACCTCAAACACAGAGTCCCTAGCTTTGTGAGCATATCCAGCCCTCCGTGGACTAGCTCAGTTCAGCTTCAGTATTAAGCACTTGCTTGAGATTCAACCCCCCAGACACAGTCACAGCTCTGCCCCCCTTCTCACCTGGATGGGGGCCTCTGAGTCCTGGCTGCCTGGGGAGTCCCAACTCCAATTTTATTTCTGCAGCCTAGGAAATTTCCCTAGGCTCCACAGACTTGTTTACTTCTTAGAAGCCTCTCTACACAGAACCATGACTTAGCAAGAGGCCGGGTGTGAAGAGCAGGTTTTATAACACCAACCTTTGTGTAGTTCTCTTTTATAACTTTGGTCCTCAAGACCTGGTTGCCCTAAAAGATCTCCTTGCTTTCTAAGAAATGTTTCACTTTTGTAGACTATCTGGATTTTCTATTTGTTCTTAGCAGGCATGTTGTTTGCCATAAGCCAGAGCTCCGTGTGTGTGTGTGCTTGTGTGTGTGCTTATGTGTGTGCGTGCACGCACAGGCATTTTGGTTATTCTATAAAGAGAAGCTTGAAAAAGGCTCATCTAACACCGACAGTCTGACATCATGGTGCCCTGAAAACATAAGAACGTTAGATTTTTTCAAATTATCTTGAAGAAATTCAATGCCGGCTGGGATGGGCATCCCTGGAGGGGATGTTTGCCCAGTTGCGGGGAACCAGGGACAAGCAGCAGCCACGTGCAAGAGGTCAGAGGTTAGAAATGCAGACCCGGCAGTGAAAAAAATCAGAAGAGGGGAATGATCATGACATAATGGAGACGCAGGTTGAAGAGTACACTTGAAGTTGTGAGAAAAACTGAATTAAGCATGTGTGAGTGTTATGAATATTCAATACTTTGACTTGACACCTTTTCGAGGCTATTTTCTGAAAAGATGGAAATATCAAATACTCCCACGTGCTTTTCTAATTATTTCCATAAAGTTTCACCTTCACTAAGTTACATCGCATCTGTGACTCTACAAGCTGAGGAAGTTGATGGCATATCTGCTGTTCTTTAAGAGGTTCCTTGAAGACTATTCTCACATCATCGAACAATTTTTTGCTCTAGGCAGGATCTTTTCAAAGTCTGCTAAAATCTCCGTTTTGTCTGCTGGCTGCTTTAGAACTCCAGCTGTCACAGTGCTCAGTCAGGACAGGATGAGAGAACCTGCCTTTGACAACCTGCCCATCTCTCTCTGTCTCCTTCCATTTCCAATCAGACTGCAACAACTTTCTGTAAAGATGGGATGTATCACTCACGTATTTAATTTCAAATCCATGCATGAGAGCTGACGCTAGGTGTAAAATCACAAGAAAAATAAACATTTCGTTATCAGTTCTTTTCTAGTCCCTGAACTCAATGATCAAATTATTTACTGATATGTTACTGGCATTTCTAAAACCATGTCCATCAGATCCTTGAAACACAATTCCTTTGCAGAAAAATTTTCATTTTAGTGTTCTCTTGTTTAAAAGGAAAAGATATCTTGCATCAATATTGCTAAGTTTATGATTGTATAAGACAGTGGAAATTACCGGCTGATTGCTCAAGAGGATTTTATGTGGATCCTGAGAGAGTTGTTCTGGTCCGTGCCCATCAGCCACAGGATGTTTACTGAATACTTCCTGTGAGTAAGACATCACTGCTGGGGGAGCCATAAAGGAGATTGGGAGGCATGTGACATAGTGTTTGACCTCAAAAAGCTTACAAAACTGTCGCAGCTATAAGCCACAAACCATCAACTCATAAATACAACTAAAAATGGAAACACATAAATGGAGGAACAAAGAAAGGAGAGCTCATATGTGCAGAGAGTACTGACAAAATTATACACAAAGAACAGTATCGACAGTAAAAGAATGGTAGAAAGGGTGATTGTGGTGTAGATGGCGCTGTCCACAGTATATGAAAATGTGCCCCACCAGGTGGTCCTCCTCGTCTTTCTACCCCCGGGGCGTTCCGCTTCATCGCGCAATAGTAACCGTACATATGGATAAAAGAAAGATGTGTGAACTCAGTTCATAAGGCTTCTGGAGAGGGCATAAATATAAAATAAATGGTTCTTTGGGGACAAATAGCTTTAAAGTGAGTTAGCCTCAGCCTTAACATTCCTAACAGAGACAGTTGTCTGAATAGCTTCCATTTGCAAACCTTATTTAAGTGATTTCAAAGATTAGCTAGCTAACAATTAGCATATAAATCCTGAGTTAAGTCTTCACAAGGTAAAGCGATTGATTATCTCCATCACTGATTATTCAGAAGAATGCTGGAGAGAATGGATTCTAACTCACCTAATATAAGCATTAATAAAGGAAGAATCTGGAGGACAAATTGCCTGAAGCAGCCCTATCGGAGGGCATGGAGGGTTGGGAAATGGGAAGACAGAACTGGGAGGGGAGAGGATGACCTCACAGGAGATGCTGCTCTTGTACTCAGGACCGATCTTGTTCACATTCTGCTTTCAGGTAGCAAATTGGGATCTAGTGACTGTGACTGACCTTAGGTGTGGGGAGTATCCCCTGAGTGGGGTGAACAGAGGTAAGCACAATTGCTGGCTCCACCCATCACGTTGGTCCATGAGAGCCCACCGAAGTGGGGGAGGATTCATTAGGTGTCTCCCGGGCTCAAAGGTAAAAATGCAGTCGGGTAATTACTGTACGTTCATACTGCATTGATAACCATTTGTCCTAATCAGTCGAGGAAGCAATGACTCAGTTCAAAGCCATGTTTGTGCCTTGCCCAGAATCATGGGAAGGAGCTGAGGCACATATTCAGGGACGTGTGGGACACAATGACAACTTTGAACCTTTATGGGAAGAAAAGTCATCGTGTGTGTCAAAGGTGAGAAACAATGGCAAAGACATTTGGTGGGTCAGAGGCGGGAAGAGCACAAACTGGTGGGCAGCAGACATGGTGAAATTCCAATAGTGTTATTTTTGAAAGTCGGAAGGAAGCATCCAACCTGGCAGAAGTGTCTCCGGGGCCGGGGGTGAGGGCCAGGGAGGCTTTCCCCTGAGACTCCCACTTCCAGTCCCGGAGAGTCAGCAGAGACTGAAAGTCATCACCGCTAATGGGCACCCTGAAGGTCGCCCCTCTTTTGCTTCATCGCTGCAGCTGTGGGAGAGGGTCTCCTGTGACAGCCTGTGGTTTTGATTTCTGCACTTCTGTACTGCAGACATTTTTATCAGAGAAGCCACCGTTCATGCTTCTTCCACTCCAGCACCCTCCGATCTACTGTTAGGGATGGCAAACACCTTTGCTTTTTAAGTTTTCTCCATTGGAAACAAACTTAGATGCTTTTGTACATTGGTTTTATGGCAAAGTTATTAGTCTTGAAAATGTAATAGTACGATCAAACTCCTTCGCTTGCCAGGTCACGCTAGAACATACAACCGGAAGGGATTTAAAGTATATAAAGTATATGAAAACGTTGTCATGAAAAGTTGATCAGTAAAGAAAGAACTCAACGGGAGAAGAGTTAATGTGTGCTCTTTGTTCATTCGGATAGTAACTGGCTTTTAAAAAAAGGTTGATTTTATTATTTCTATGATTAATTATGGTTAAGTGCAACTTATAGGATTTAAGGATTAATATTTTTCTTGAATTCGTTCTCAAAATGAAAAGACTTCAGTTTTAAAAGTAAAATGCAAAATAAAATCAAAATAATAATGACTGAGCTTTTGCTTAAGGAATCGTATATATTAGCCACCTTTTAAATTTCTATTTTTTACTAAGACGGTAGTACTTTGAGAGATCGAATATACAAAGACCAAACCACATACAAGAGCACAACTCTGACTTAGAATCTGCAGCTCACCAGCCCCACACCTACAGTCACCTACCCAGGGGGTCCTCTGACCAGCCCGTCCTCTGCAGTCACGGCCCAGGTCCCAGCCTGCGGAGGTCACACGTGGTCCTGCAGCCAGTCCAGGAAGCCCAACAACAACCCGGTGACAGTCGACCAAGCAGCGAGGACTGGATCGTCACTGATGGCTGCCCTGAGTCTGTCCCCGCTTCCCCCGAGGACCAGCCAGAGACACCAGTCCTGAGGAAGCCCTTCTAGAGGGCACACGGCACCTGCCCCACCTCAGCCTCTGTCGGGGGGCAGCAAATACCAGAAGCCTTACCTTTCTCCACTATAAGTATGTTCCCACCCCTCCTCCTGCCTTGGAGACAGGCAGGTGTCTCACACAAACTTTTTTTATGCTACTGATCTGTGACGGCAAATTTCTGGAGACTTGGAGACTCTGCCAGACCAAGTGAGGCTGCCACCTTCCGTGCCGTAGCAGCTCTGAATAAGCGGCCTTTGCCTGCTCTCGTTTGGTTGGTCTTGGTTGAATCGCACAACGTAGATGTGTCGTGTCACATCTTCTGCCTTTATGTCAACATCTCCAAAAGGGTGTCTACAGTGGCTCAAATCCCTTTGATCCATTTCCACAGAAACGTGAGTGGTGTGGGACACAGTGCTGTAAAAGTGTGCCTGACGGGAGAAAGGCCCCAGCCAAGCCCGTCCTGTGTGTCAGGAAGAGCAGCCGGCAGAGCTCCCCCTCGGTAGGAGGGACATACGATCTCACCTTGGATGGTCAGCGCTCGCTTCTAATTTAAGGTTAAGCTGGGAGCTTCAGAACCACTGGGCTCACCTCCCCTCAGAGCACAGGTCCCTGCGGAACGTCCCGGGAAAGCTTCAGAGTACCAGATAGACTCTTCTTATTTTGATGGTTTCGAAGAAAAGCTGCCCCACCTCTTGGGTATCAATGACTGTCCCAAAGGGGACAGTTAGTCTAGGGCTGTTAGATCAACTAGATTAACTGTTAACCATTAGATTAACAAGAGGGCAGGTTTGGACTAGGTCCCGTCCCCGCACTGCTAGTATATGAAATGAAAGAGCTAATCAAAGAGGATCTATAGGGCTTCCCTGGTGGCGCAGTGGTTGGGAACCTGCCTGCTAATGCGACGGACACGGGTTCGAACCCTGGTCTGGGAGGATCCCACATGCCGCGGAGCGACTGGGCCCGTGAGCCACAATTACTGAGCCTGCGCATCTGGAGCCTGTGTTCCGCAACAGGAGAGGCCGCGACAGTGAGAGGCCCGCGCACCACGATGAAGAGTGGCCCCCGCTTGCCACAACTAGAGAAAGCCCTCGCACAGAAACGAAGACCCAACACAACCATGAATAATTAAATAAATTTAAAGAGGATCTATAGATTTTGGATCGTAGATGGGGTGTATGTTACCATTACAAGAGTGGGATCACGTGTCTTGATTCACTTCATAGCCAGGGTTAAGAATCTGGACTCAAGAAATCAGCAAAACCCTGAACAAAATTTTCCATTTAAGAAGCGACACCTGGTGGCAGAACGAGAAACAGCACCCGCAGATTGACGAGACCCGATCTTGACGGGACTCTGGGCCTGATTTGGGACCCGGGGACCCTCCGAGGGGGAGAGAGACCCGGGAGACTCCAGTAAGCAAGTAGGAAAGCTAAAAGCTGTATCCACATTCCATAATGAATGTGGGGAACAGTTTATCCCATTTGCATGCAAATTCTCCTTTGAGGAGTGTTTCTCCAACTAATTATTAGCACTTGAGAATTTCTTTCTGTAAAGGCTACTCTAACTATGCATATGATTTAACAATAATCCAGTGAGTTTCAAAAGCAAAATAAAATGCATCCAGCTGAATGGCTTTATTAATAAAACCAGATAGAAATATTTTAAATTTATCTCATAATCAAATGTAACATTTATTTGGAGAATAATGGTAACAATTAATGATTACGTAGAAACTAACTTAGCCTTGTATTATCTATAAGGCCAAAATATTTCCTAAGCAAATGGATAAACTCTCAGAGAGAAAATGTTTAAAATGCTTAGGATAAATGCACTCGAGCTTTTTAGATTTGTTCATTTTCACATAAATCCTGCACGAGTTTTAAATCTAGAATAAAAAATCCATTTATTGAGTTACTTAAACACACTTGGCTTTGTGTTAATTCATGATATTGCTATGCAACAAAATTTTAAAATTTACCTGGAAAAATTGAAAGGTAAAGTGTTTAAAATTTTTTATAAAGATCTTTTAAACAATTTAACAGCTGATAATTGCAAACTATATACCAGGATACAAAATTCAATAATGTAAGCCCAACTCTCATGGTGTTTGCAGCTTCCCAAAGGCATGATAACTAACCAATTCACTACTGGAAATTAAAACATTGAAAAAAAGTGATACTTTTTAAAACGTGAGGTACAAGTAACTTTTATTTAAAGGAATAGAATAGTTCTGAAACTGATTCTTCAATATAGTAATTTAATCTCTATCAAAAATTCGCCATCATAGATCAACGGCACAAAAAAGGTTTATTTGAGAAATAGAATTAGAACAATTGGTTACAGGGGGAGGGAAAGTCAGGTTAAGTCCTTATTTCTTAATAATCACAACTTTCCATGCTGATGAATTAAAGAGTTAAAAATTAAAGTCAACCTGCAGCTTAATTCTTTGTTGTGGGAAAGGGATCTGTCTTGTGCCTTTTGGATATTTTGTGGTGTCCCTGGCCTCTACCCACTAGGTGCCAGGAGCACACATCCCTTAGCCCAGTTGTGACAACCAAAAACATGTCAGATTTTGGCGAAAGTCCCCATGTGATAAAACTACCCCCGGTTGAGGACCTTTGCTTTATAGGAATAAAAGCATCTGCAATTTAAAAAGAACCTTTGAGGGTTTTGCTATTATCATCATCATCTATTAGAGATGAAAAAAAATTGAGAATGAATTAGATGAAACAGATAATGAATAGATGTATATTATTATAAACTGAATATGGAAGATTCTAGAAAATGTAAGCCTAAGATTTCTACTACATTGTTAGTATTTTGGTGTATTTTTTCCATTTTGCACTCAGTTCCTTTGAAACTCATCCTGAGTCCTGCCCCCTGACATGGGTGAGCCAGCACAAGCATAGGCAGAAGGAGGTGATGCGTCTTCAGATCCAAAGACAATGAGCTTGTGGTGGTCCCTTTCTCCTAAAGCAGCCGTGCGCAGCTTCATTCTAACCATACGATGCTTCCCTTGTTGCCACGATGGGAATGCAAACTTGTGTGTAGGAGCCATTTAGATTACTTCTTTTTAAGGGATTGTTTATTTAGGTGTGACTTACATGCAATAAAACACACAAATGTTCTGTTTGGTCAGTTTTGACAAATATACACACCACAGAAAACAAAATACAGAACATTTCTGTCAAGCCAAAAAAGATTTCTCATGCCCTTTTCCATCCAATACCCCCTCCAGAAGCACTTTATCTGATTTCATCACCGCAAGTTAGTTCCGCTTGTTGTACTGCTTCATAAAACAGATTCATGCAATATGATCTCTTATGTGCTTGGCTTCTTTGCTTATCAAAGTGTTTTGAAAACTCACATGTGTGATTGCATATATCTGTATTGCCATCCCTCTTTATTACTAATTAGAATTCCACTGTACGGAAAGACTACAATTGGCTTATCAGCTACCCTGATGGACATGTAGGTTCTTTCCAGTTTGAGGTTATTGTGAATAAGTCTTCTGTGGACATTTGTATTCAAGTCTTTTTCTGGACGTACGTTTTTACTTCTCTTGAATAAACCCTAGGAGTGGGATTGCAAGGTCTTAGGTGAGATGAGTGTGTAATTTTATAGGAAACTGTGGTATAGTTTCCAAAGTAATTTACCATCTCAAGGGCAATACATGAGAATTCCCTCTGCTCCTGTCCTTGTCAACATTTGATATTTCCTGTAATTTTGACTTTAGCCATTCTAGTACACATGAGATGTTATTTCATTGTGGTTTTAATTTGTACTTTCTCATTTACTTACTGGCTCTTTGTACATTTTCTTGTGAAGTCCTGTTCAAGTAACTTGCCCATTTTCTATTTATAGGGCTTTCTTTTATTGACGTGCAGTTTTTTAGATACAAGTTTTCCCCACTGTCTGAAAGTAGAGCGTTCCTATGAAACCTTTCCTAAGTTGAAATGGCCTAACGTGAAGAAACAGTTACCTTAGGATATATATTGCTAACAGATGCACAGAATAGAGGAAGGTAATGCTCACAGACACAGGTGAAAACTACGGCAGCCTGATGCTGAGATGCCGAGGGTGGTTCCCAGAGAAGGAGCTTGGCAGGGCCCCTCTCGGCGCTGCCTCTGTAACGATGCCTGCAAAACAAATGCTGAATGCCGTTTAAAATTTCTGCCTTTTTTCATAAAAGTGAAAATCCTCTTTGAATTTCTTTCATTTAGCAAAAACAGGCACTAACGCAGGTCTTTTATAACAGCGAAGTGGCGCAAAGCAGATTCGGAAAAGCGGGGATTCAAGGCCTGGTCAGATAAATGTGTCACAGATATTTTATTCTGAGACTGTGGATTGCCTATTCCTTTATTAGTGGTGAAGAGCAGACGCGTTAAATTTTGATGAAGATGAAATTATCCATTTTAATAGTTATTTGTGTGTGCATGTGTGTATGTATGTGTATCCTAGAAATATTTGCCTAAACTAAAGTTGTGCTGTGTTTTTCGGGAAGCCTTTTGGTTCTCAAATGTATGTTTAAGTTTCTGATCCATTTCACATTTTTTTTATACATGGAGTGAGTTAGGGGTCCAAGTTAATTTTTTATTCCATACATGTATGTAGTAGCCTGGCACCCTTTGTTTAAAAGACCATTTCCACTGAATCACTTTAGCACTTTTGTCAAAAATCAATTGGCTATATGTGTGTGTGGTTGTTGTCTTGACTCTGTTCTGCTGACCTGTGTGTCTGTCCTTACAACAAAACCACACTGCTGTGGTTACGACAGTAGGACAAGTCCTGTGATTTTGCTGCTCCTTTCCATGAATACTATTTATACTATTCCAGATTATTTGTATTTCCATATGTACTTTACATTCACCTTGTCAACTTCTCAGAAAAATCTGCAAGGATTAGGGTTGGGAATACTTTGAATCTATAGATCAAATTGGGGAGAATTGATGTCTTAAAAGTACTTATTAGTTCTGAACTATTTATAAGAATAAATATTTGTTCCTGCAAACTATGAACATAGTGTACCTCTTCATTTATTTGGGTCTCTAATTCCTCTTAGCCAGGTATTTAGAGTAATTCTAGATATCCATTTTTATGCTACAAAACAGGTATATTTTTAAACTTTTTATTTTCTAAATATTTGCTAGTATATAGAAATATAATTGATTTTTATAAATTGACTTTGTAGTCTATGATCTCAGTAAATTAATTTATGAGTGTCTGTAGTTTATTTTTACTAGATTCAGGAAAGTTTTCTATATACACAAATATGTCTTCTCTGAATAATGACAGTTCTACTCATTTTCCAAGTCTATGTTTTTATTTACTACTTGCTTATTTCATTGGCTAGGACTTCCTGTATCATTGTGAATGAAATGGTGAGGGTGAATCATCCTGTCTGGTTTCTGATATTATGGGAACACCATCCATGTTTCACCTTCAAGAAAGATGCTAGCTGCAGTCTGTGAAGATTCTCTTTTTTAGACTGAGAGAGGTGCTAAGATGTTTTATCATGAGGGGTGTTGAATTTTGCTAAAAGCTTTTTCTATATCTATTGAGGTAATCATGGAGTTTTTCTCCTGTAGTGTGTTAACATGGTGAATTATATTGATAATTTTCAATGCTAAACAAACTTTGCATTTCTTGGTCAAAACTCACCTGCTCATGATGTTACCTTTTTATACAGAACTACATTCAATGTGCTAATATTTTGCTATAAATTATTGCTCATATGTTTGGTGAATTTTTTTCTTGTAGTATTCTTATCCAGTTTTGATATCAGGATTATCTTAGTCTCATACAACGAGTTGGGGAGTACTATATTTTTTTGACAGAGTTTGGCATTATTTCTTATATTTTTTGGTAGAATCTACCAAGGAAGCCATTTGGGCTTGGACTATTGTGGAAAGTTTTTGTGACTATGAATTCAATTTCTTTATCTTTTTTTTTTTATCGTATCATTTTTTTTACATCTTTATTGGAGTATAATTGCTTTACAATGTTGTGTTAGTTTCTGCTTTATAACAAAGTGAATCAGCTATGTATATACATATATACATATATCCCCATATCCCCCTCTTGCGTCTCCCTCCCACCATCCCTATCCCACCCCTCTAGGTGGTCACAAAGCGCCGAACTGATCTCCCTGTGCTATGTGGCTGCTTCCCACTAGCCATCTATTTTACATTTGGTAGTGTATATATGTCAATGCTACTCTCTCACTTCATCCCAGCTTACCCTTATGAATTCAATTTCTTTAATAGGTACAACTACTCAGATTTTTCTATTCTTTCTTGAATCAGTTTTGATAAATTATTTTTTTCAAGGACATTGCCCATTTCATCTAAATTTTCCCAGTTTATTGTCATAATTTTTTATAGTGTCATCATGTTGTTTAAGGCTATGTGATTTCTGGAAATTTGCTTTTTTATTTTCTGATGTTTATAATTTGCATTTTCTATTTGTCTTGATCAATCTTGCTTGGAGTTAATCAACTTTATAATTTTGCAATACTTAATGTTTTGTAAAATATTTTTTTAAATTTCTATTTCCCATTTTATTGATTTCTGGTTTTATTATTACTTTTTTCTCCCATCCTTTTGGGCTTAATTTGCTCATTTTTTAGCTTCTTCAGTTGGAAGCTTAGTTTATACATTTTACATCTCTTTTCTTCCTTAAGTAAGCATTTAAAGCTCTATTTTTTTTTCCTAAGCCTGCTGTACCTGCATCCAAAATTTTTCACAGGCTGTGTTTATTGTTGGGATAAAAATATTTAATATTTCCTCTTGTGAGTTCTTCTTTGGTTGATGGGCTATTTAAGGTCTATTGCTTCATTTCTTAATAAAATGTTGTAATTTATTTCTAAAATAATTTAACATGATCAGAGACTATCCTTTGTGAATTCTATATTTTGAAATTTATTGAGTTGTTAAATGACTCACTATAAAGTTAATATTCCATGAGCCCTTGAAACAAAAATTGATCATACAGTAGTTGTTTGTAGTCTTCTGTAAAGTTCAAAAAGACCAAGTTGGTTGAAAGTATTGTCATTTTTGTTTACCTGTTCTATCAGTTACTGGAACAGAAGTTTTTTAAATCTCCAACTATTTTTGTGAATTCATCCTTTTTTCTTTTAGTTTTAGAAATTTGCATTTTAGTTATTTGGAGTTCCGTTATAGGTGCATGCATATTTAGGACTGTTAATCCTGTGATAACCTGATAGTCACCTGTGAGATAGACTATTCGATTTTTAAAATGGAGTTTTTATGAAAAGTGATTTTCTAACCAAATTTAATGCAAATAGTCCATGTTAACAAGACATATAAAAAAAAGACATATGGATATAATTGACATTTTGATAAATGTAACTTTTATTAATAGTTATTATATAAACTACCAGTATTTTTAAGTATAATGCCACAACAGACATCTGTACCTTTTTATTTAAAATGTGTTTCTCATAAACAACATATGCCTGTGTTTAGCCTTTTCATCCAGTCCCATAACCTCTGCCTTTCAGCAGGAGCTTTTCTTTCTTCTCTATTGATTGCTTTTATGATGGGGTTGGAAGTTCATCTCCATATGTTTCCTATTTGTCCCATCCCTTCTCTGCTTCTCTGTGTTTCTGCTACTGTCTCTGTCCATATCCTTTCATCTCCTCTGTTAATTTGTTTGCTGTCTGAACTCTCCTGACTGTGCTATCCCACCCCTGGCCTCTAGCCTGGGCCGTGCACTAAAGAGGAGAGGCAGGTGGGAGAGAGCTGGAGTGAAGCAGGTCATTCTGTAGTGAGCTCCCTCACAGTTCAACACATCAGGCAGGCCCGCATTCAGGAGGTTAAGTTTGCCCTGTTTCCCCTCTTCTGTGTCTGTGCTAGATGCATGCCTCTTCTCAGCAGCTCTGCCAAGAATGAAGGCAGGTGTCAGTGTTGTTTCTCCCAACCTGAGCTGGACAGAAAATAGGTTGAAAATAGAAAATAAATTGGACTTGTGGGGCAATCACAAAGGATGTACCATTCATGTCTTTGGCTTCCCAGAAGGCGAAGAGGAAAGCATGGGGCTGAAAAAGTTTTGAAGAAATAATGGTTAAAAATGTCCTAAACTTGGCAAAAGACATAAACCTACAGATTCAAGAAGCTGAGTGAAGCCAAACAGATAAACCACACCAATGTCCATCATTTCCAGCTTAAGAAAAACAAAGACCAAAAAGAGATCTTGAAATCAGAAAGAGAGAAATGGCATCTTACCCACTGGGAAAAACTATTTGGATGACTGTGGATCTTATGTCAGGAACCATGGAGGCCAGAAGGAAGTGGTGTAACATTTTCCAAGTGCTTAAAGGAAAAGATTCTGAGTCAGAATTCTATCCTGTGAAAATATTTTTCAGAAATGTAGGGAAACCAAGATGTTCCCAGATGGAGGAAGACTCAGCACTTGTTGACAGCAGACTGACCCTAAAATTGTGACTAAACAGAAGAGGGATGATAAAAGAAAGAATCTTGGGACGTCAGACAAGAAGAGAGAACAACTGAAAGAATAAACATAGAGTAAATATGAGTCTTTCATTCACCTTTTGAGTTTTCTAAATTATTTTTAATATTTGAAGCAAAAATTATAGTATTGTCTAATGTGATTCGTAATGTATATAGAGGAAATATTTAAGATACTTATATTTAAAATGAGGAAAGGTAAAGGGGTATAAAGAGAAATAATGTCTGTATATTTTACTCAAACTGGTAGAAAGTGTGACCTGATAGTTGGTGATAAGCTTTGTGTGTATAATGTAACACTTAGAGCAACTACTGAAAACGTATACAGAGACATAAACTCAAATACATTATAGACAAATGAAAATGGAAATCTAAAAATGTGTTCAAGAAACCCAAAAGCAGGCAAGAATAAGAAAACAGAAAATGATAAGACAGAGAGAATAAACAGAAAACATAACCATGAGATAATAAAGTCAAAATTTAAAGAAAATGCAAAAATGCTCTGCAAAAGACTCTGTGAATTGAATGGAAAACAAACAAACAAACGAAACAAGCCAGGGACTGAGAGAAAATATTTGCAAACGACATATAAGACAAAGGACTCACATCTTGAATATGTAAGGACATCTCAAAAGCTCAATGTGAAAAAGCAAAATCCAAATAGAAAGGTGGGAACAAGAATACTGTACTGAAGAAGATGGATGGCAAATAAGCATTTGAAAAGATGTTCAACATCACCGGCTGTTAAGGAAACACTTATTAGGGCAATGATGCACTGTCACTAGGCATCTAGTAGAACAGTAACATTAAAACCAGAGCGGGAACAAACGCTGGTGAGGAGGCAAAGAAACTGCATCTTCCACACTTTGCTGGCATGGGTGTAAAATGGCAGCCACTCTGGAAAATTGGTGGGGCAGGTTCTTAAAAGTAATAGACAGCTCCCATGTGACCAGGCAATCGCACTCTGTGGTGTGTATCCCAAAGAAATGAACACTCATGTCCACAGAAAAACC
Organism: Delphinus delphis; assembly: GCF_949987515.2. Taxonomy (NCBI): domain Eukaryota; kingdom Metazoa; phylum Chordata; class Mammalia; order Artiodactyla; family Delphinidae; genus Delphinus; species Delphinus delphis. The sequence goes on from NC_082703.1 coordinate 25,788,982, forward strand.
TCACAGCAGCTTTATTTTAACAGCTAAAAACTGAAACGTCAAAATTTGGTGAATGGTTAATAAGATGGTCGTAGGTTCATACCACGGAATGCCACTCAGCAATAAAGAGAAACAAACTATTGCAAGATGCTGCTTGGGTGGGTCTCAGGGCATTATGCTCAGTGGATAGCCAAAGGTTGCATACTCGATGATGTCATTCAAATAACATTCTTGAAATAACAAAATTATGGAGATGAAAAATTGGTGGTTTCCAGGATTTAGAGATGCTGAGGAAGACAACAGCTCTAAACGGGTAGCAGGGGAGGAATCTTGTGGTCCTGGAATGGTTTTGTATGTTGAGTGCATGGGTGTGATAAAATGACATGAAACTATGCATGCATGCTGTGCCTAGGCCGCCTTCCTAGCATGGATAATGCACCGTCACATGGCGCACACTCCTTGAGGGAGACCAGGTGGAGTGTGCAAAGCACCTCACTCTACTGTCTGTGCAACTTCCTGTGAACCTATTGTTGCTTCAAACTTAAAAAGGTAAAGGGCTATTTATAAAATAAATTTTTAAAACTACTCTCAGCTATCCAGCTGACTTTTTACACAGCGCCCCAAATTGTGACACTTTGGATAAAACAAATCATGCATTATTAAATGTCCATTTAATTTGACCCTTGTATGACTAATTTATTTGGATATTATTTTCTGGCTTTTCCTTTATATCAACTTCATGAAAAAAGTCTGGTAATGAATTACACCAATTTACAAATGAGAAGCTTAAGCAGAGAGAATCGAAGGAGCTAAGGAAATAGTGTGAAAAGACCCCACAAGAGACAATGGGATGGGCAGAGGGCTGGTGATTTGATGGAGCATAATTTGTTCAGAGCATAGATATGTATTGTTGGCATTTAGGCAAAATGGGGGAAACAGGAGAAAGTTATTTGCGCACAAAGAAATGGAGAGCTGGAGAAATAAATTGGGACTAGATTTTGGAAAAGCTAGTATACCAATCTAAAATCCTGCAATGCATCCGGATGAGCACAGAACAGCTAGCGGGACTCTACCAGGCAATGCTGGGCTGGCTGGCATCTTAGACAGATAGTTCTGGTGTCGCTCTGTAGGGGAACACCCTTCTGCTCCCAGAGTCTGGAACGGTGGTGACAGGGCTTCAACAGGTGCAGAGAGGAGGACTCGAATCCAGATAATAATCCATGTATAGTGTGACACTAATGTTCCGTCTCAGTGCAGAATAATTCTCTAAATGCTGGCCGACCCATCTTGACACTGAAGGGCGAAGAAGAATTGCAGAGAATGAAATGGACCACATGCAGTCAGTCCCATGGGAGCCCACAGAACTGTTTTCTCTGCCGTGATTCCGTTGTTCTCGGGGTCATGAAGCGTAAGATGCAGAAATAAGGGAAACAGGGTAAACAAATGCCTACTCGATTCAGCAAACTCCCTTATCAAAACCCAGAGTAGATGTGACAGCCCGTATTTTCAGGGCAGGACGGGTTTAATATGAACACCAACCGACCAGTGCCACGTACCTACCTGGTGGCAGATATGACAATCAGCCCATCAGTAAAGCCACTGTGGACCTTTAGCATGTTTCTATGTATGATTTCCCATAGAAAAATACATGCAAACATCTTCATCCAAATCGCCAGGGTCCATAACTGTCCTTGGGGACAACTGCCATTAATTTTACTAAACACTGGATGTCACTGTTGCAGTTTTATAATAAAAGGTAATTTATGAAAAAGAGCTTCCTAATCAATATTCTCAAAGTAGCTACAGAAACTAATTTACATCTTATATTTTTCATTGAAAAGATAGATGTATCCCCTTCAGAAAGGCTGGTTTCTTCATAGGACTTACCGTTTTTTAAGACCAGACCAATGCATGCCATGTTCTCCACACTAGCTACGACTGACATGAATGTCCATCAGTTCTGAAGTCCCCATTCGGCCATCAGACACCAACATAACTAGAAAGCCCACGGAGATGGGGCAAGTTGCTTTCTGTGAAATCTGAAATCTGCCACGTGATGCTCTGTTCCTGGTTGAGCACAGATTAACCCTTCCAGTCATCATCCTCTGCTTCTAAAATTACAGTGTGGTGTTCCCTGAAATGATTGATGTGAGCTAATTGCCTGTCACTTCATACCAGCTGAGAAAATAAGTTTGTGTCACGTTACTATAGTGACAGAAACCCAGCTGGCTGATGGAGGCAAGGTTCATCTTGCTTTCTCAGATTTGGAATCAACGTTGGTGCCGAGACTTCTTTTAAAGAATCAAGCTGTCAGAATGTGTCAGCATTTCCACATTATTTGCTATATTTGGTAATTAGCTTTCACATAGCAGAGTCCATTTGTGAGGTAAACTCTGGTAACCTGAGAGTAACCTGTGAGACAGGCTATTTGTTTTTTTAAATACAGATTTCATGAAAAGCAATTTTCTAACCAAACTTAGTCAAAATTGTCTATGTTAGCAAGACATATCAATATAATTGGCATTTGATCAATTTAACTTTTATTAATAGTTGTTATATAGGGCTTCCCTGGTGGCGCAGTGGTTGAGAGTCCGCCTGCCGATGCAGGGGACGCGGGTTCGTGCCCCGGTCTGGGAAGATCCCACATGCCGCGGAGTGGCTGGGCCCGTGAGCCATGGCCACTGAGCCTGCGCGTCCAGAGCCTGTGCTCCACAACGGGAGAGGCCCGCATACCAAAAAAAAAAAAAAAAAAAAGAATAGTTGTTATATACACTAGTGGTTTTTTTAAGTATAATACCACAACATACATTTCGTTAAAACTATGCTGAATTACATGAATCATTATTTGATAATTTAGAAAACATTTCAATGTCTTTTAGTATCTGAGGTTCATACTACTAGCACCACTTATAATGGAGAGACACACTTCTTCACATATAACTGGCTTTTCTCTCTCTTTTCAAAAGCACTACATACTTGACATCAAATGCATGTGTAAGACACAGTCTCTTGTTAGTCATTTACTAGCAAGAAGATAAGAAACTCATGCATAAATGGCTCTGATACCAAGCTATACATTGGTGAGGGGGATGTTTCAGGCCAAATTTCTCTAAATATATATTTTTTTAATATCTATTTTTAAAGGTGGAGTTGGGTGAGTCTTCAAAATAGTAGCATAGATCCCAGCTTTGATGGATAAGAGATAGACCTTCAAAAAACATTAACCAAAAAAAAAAAAAAGAAAAACCAAAACAGCGTGAGCAAAAACACAGGAACAAGAAATTATAAGTTTTGTAGGCCTATAAGAACTGATTTTGTCTCAGGTATATGGAAAAAGTAGGAAAATACTGAAGATAAGAAAGGAAAGAAGGAAACTTGTTTGTTTTTGTATTTATCTTACCATAGGAATATAAGTGAATAATAAATATTTATAACATTAATATGTGAATGCCTGAATGGCTAAATGCATACCTTTCCTTTTCTAGAAGTGAATTTTACATTTCTTCATGCCAAAATTTGAAATCAGTTCTTTCTTGATATCTGATAAATATAAGTTGACGATTAATATGCGATGAAAATTAACTAAGATGCTTAGTTCTTTATCATTAGCAATTACTAATTATTTAGTAGCTGTTGACTACATAAGCCTACAGAATTTAAATAGAAGACTTAACTCATAATAAAGAAGCAATAATTTCATTTGAGCTCACAGCTCATAATAAAGAAGCAATAATTTCATTTGGGCTCACAAATAACTTTGAAAAAAAATAGATGGAACTTCCCTGGTTGTCTGGTGGTTAAGACTTTGCCTTCCAATGCAAGGGGTGTGGGTTCGATCCCTGGTAGGGGAGCTAAGATCCCACATGCCTCGGGGCCAAAAAACCAAAACATAAAACAGAAGCAATATTGTAACAAATTCAATAAAGACTTTAAAAATGGTCCACATCAAAAAATCTTTAAAAAAAAGGAAAAAAATAGATTGATTTTTAAAAATGTATCTACCTGTGATAAATAATCCCACAAGACTCTCTCATTATGGAAAATGGAGTTCAACCACAGGACTCTGTTTCCCACCAACACAGGAAACAAATTTTTTTTTCTTTTTAAATAATAGATTTGGACTTAAAATAATGGAAAAGCTGTAGTCCTTTTAAAACTTTATGTGAATTTTCTTTCATAATAAATGGGTATCCTTCACAATACGGCAAGTACTGATTGTTAAGAGAATAAAACAGTTCTAATTAAATGGAAGTATTTTGCATTTATAAGTATGTAAATGAATCATGCATATTGCATTGAGTGTGGCTTAAGTGCACATTATACTAGGTTGAGCTGTGAATTTATCATTTTAAAATATGAATTTATTTTAATAAATCCTTAAAATTTTCATATTCAGATATAAAAAGTCTTTCTGTTTTTGTTTTAACCAGTTTTATATTTTTAAGTACCTAAGATAATGGAGAGAGCACTGTACCTATGACATGAAGTGAAATTTCATTGTTATCTCTTACAAAGTGTTTATTATAGCTGATTTTCATGAATAAACATTTATTTTGAGACAAAATTTGAATGAGAGAAATAAATCCCCATTTAGTCACAACCATTTTTATAGCAAATTGCTTTTTAGTCTTCAAAATCTTTTACTAGAACCAGTATAAAATTCCAAAATTAACTTTTTTCTGAGTTTATTTTTATTTACATTTTGTACCTAGTTTGCTATTGATAATATTAATGAGAAATGAAATTAAAATGAAAAGCTAAATTAGGAGAAGAAGATTTAACAGAGTCTATAGTTAATATGCAAAATAATTCATTCACTTTTACCGAGATTATCCTCTTAATTTTTCTGACCCTGTCAAAAAATGATTTCAAGTTGTTGGTTGGCTTTAACCAGGCTCCCACCAAGGGTCACGTGTTTTGTTTGGGGGTTGTGTCTCCCATACACAAGCACTGGTATTTCATGCCTTAACTTGTTGAAGACATCAAGTCAGCCGTTTTTATAAACTATCCCTCATTCTGTTATGTCTGTTGACTTCCTGCTGTTATATTTTTAAACTTGTTCTTTATCACCATATTTCCTAGTTTAGACGTCAGCTTTTTAAATACATCATAGATGGCAGAATAGCAGGAGGCACTGACTGTCTAACTGGCCCATTTTTAGTGATACTATGTTTGACGCATTGGTCCAGGTGCTGAGAGCAAATCTCTCAGTTGTGGACTTTCAGGGATGGTGTCACCATCAAAAGAGGCAGAAACAGAAAAGGGGTCGCTGGTTACCACTGAGGAGTGTGAATGTGGGAAGAGACAAGGAACCCCAAAGAATATATTGTTATTTCATTTTATAACCATTCATACTGTTTGCCTTTTTATCACCATGTGTTTGTCTTCGTTTTGAAATTAGAAATATAAAATATTTAGTTAAATATATATTTTTCTGCCTACTGGGTTCCTCCTCCAAGTTCTTGCCAAACAGCATGCAAACCAAAATAGAATCCAAATACCTGCTTTAATACTCAAAACTGATTATTTTTTAAATGTAGATTATGTTTTGATTAATAAGGCACATTATATTTATGTTGCTATTTCTCATCAGAAATCTAGAATTGAGCGCATGATACAGTGCAAAGAGCTTGTTTTAGGGATATGAGAGCTGTTGGAATTTCACTGTGTCAGAAAAGGCTGTGACTTTCTGTGACTCAATTTTTTGTCTCCAGACATTATTAGAATAATGTACATACCCTGATCCATGCTGAGTATTAAATTTTTAAGTGCCTTTTGCTCAGCAAACATAAATTCCTTTCTCTGTTCATGCTGAGTGATTATGTCTGCCCAAGCTTGTCAAGGGAATCTGGAGATCTGTTAAACTATGATTTCTTCTGCCAGCACTCACATAGTTCATTGATTCTCCAAATAAAATTATTCAAAAACACCTGTTTTTCCTGACACCATTTCATGTGACTTTATTCAGCCCACCCTTAATCCATTGTTGAAGCTAGAGGTCACGCCTCTAGATGCACACAATACCTTCATTCGTTTCCCGCCCCCCCCCCCCCCCCCCCCAGCTAGGGACACTCCAAACCACATTTTATAATGTGCAAAAAAAGAGGGAGGGGACGGAGTCACTATGGGAGTTGGTGCTAGTTATGATATTGAGGAATGTAAACACAGAATAAAACCTTTCCCCAAAAACCCCATGGAAAAGGGCCGAAAACGAGGTCTGCCTTAGTTCCATGCACAAATCTTTTGAATGGACATCAGGCCCCTGCAAGTAAAACTACTCTCTAAGCTGCTCCCTCAGCCCAGAGGCTGTTGTCCCTACAACTAGGACGTTGTCAGAAGACAAAGAATCAAAATGGGGACAAAAGCGGGCTGCCATTCTGGATTGCTTCGATCCCATTTGCCTTGAAAATGATGCGCATCTCAGATGGGATAGAACTTCGTTGAATAGAATGGGACAGACTAAGGGTGAGAGGAGCATCTGGAACATGAACTATCCTCTTCTTATTTTAGCCTCAGTAGCTGAGCTGCCAGTGTGCAAAATCATCGTAAACAGAATAAAACTTCAAGTTAGTGAACAGAGAAGAAAGCTGTGACCTCCCAGCCAATGTTAAAGGCATAATTTAATGGTTAACAACTCTGGAGGGAGAGGAGCAAAGTCATCTGATTTAGAAAATGTGGAGCATGACATTCCGAGGGAAAACATTCCAGTGAAATATTTGGATATGTTGCTTCTAAGTTGAATATTCTTATTAATATTTTGACTGTTTGGCTCCAAATGGCATTTGTTTCCTTGTGTTTTAATATCCAATTTCGCAAGCTTTTGTCATGATTACATTAGATGATTCTATTTGTTACAAGAAAAACTTTGGGAAATGTCAGTAGAAATGGAAAAATAGAAAATAATTTTTAATGACACTGGGGAGGTAAAATGGGCCACATCAGTTTGAATATATTTCGTGTAGAAAAATGATTTAAAATTCTGAATGATCCTTTCCAGATGCACAGTGATCAAAGTGGGATAGAATTCCACGAGGTGCTCAGTTTTTCAAAATAATGCCACATTACCTGGGCGCATGTAAATCCCATCCTGTTAATGCTGAAAGCCTGCCCTGGTATCTCCTTTAGATGTGAGAATTTAGCAATTTGTGATTGCTTCTGCACTGGAAGGAAAGTTCCTAATAATGGATATGTCAACCTTTTTGTGAGGAAAACCTCTTTTTGCATTTCACAAAAGCAGCATAAGATCAAGGAAAATGCCTCTCTAATTAAAACTGATGATAATTACATAGACAGGGCACAGTGGTAACTCTGCTCAACATCTGTTGCTTGATCAGGATGGAGGAGACGTATACTCTCCTGTCTCAGGTCAAACAGCAGGGCACCCCAGCATTATGTGCTGCATTACAGAATTCCAGTCGGGAGAAGTGGCCTTACTCACAGGTTCTGCTAGTAAGAGAGAAATGGACGCACCTCGTCCTGTGCTGACTCTATAACCCCCTCCTGAATCCCTCAGCGCCTTTAAGTTTTGAGCAGTGAGCTTGCCGTGGGAAGAATGGATTAGAACATTTACACACATCATTCTCCACTGAACTCTCAGCTGAGGCAGTCACTTGCCTAAAAATTATTTGAACTAGTTTTTAAAAAGTGAATAAAATGAAAATAGGGGTTAAAGCACTGCTCTCAGATATTAATTACCTCTTTATCCAAAATACCACTTGGAACCTTTCAGATAAACCCTTAAATCTAACCATTTAGTTTGCCTGAACGGAATCATGTAAGTGTGAGGTCCTCATATGAACCCATCCAAGAACTATACATGCTTCAGTGAAACATTATTTCTGCTTTTGTATTATAACAAGGTCTACAGTCACCGTCTCAGAGAAAGCTCGAATTTCTTTTCTCTGAACTGATTTATGCTTCCTAATTTGAATGGAAACTGTAAAATAGAGGTTTAGAAGCCCTGGAAACAGTGGAATGGGTTTTGAAAGAAAAAAAGTTCCAAAGTGCAGTGAGATTCTTAGGCAGAAGGAATCATGGCAGATCTGTTTGATTTTCCTGCTTGACACAGGGACCAACGTGAGGAGCCAGCGTTTGCAGTCGAGACTGGTGTGCAAAGCACAGAAAGCCGCGGAGGGCAGTGTGGGCAGGTGGGGAGGTGACAGAGGGAGGGCAGGACGCGAGGCGAAAGCCCAGTTAGGGAGGCAAGAGCTCCACCGAAGAGCCCGCCTCCAGAATTGCAGCTGGCGGGCCAGGCAAACTGCAGGAGGCAGGCTGCTTTCCACCATCGCTGTTTATGGGCTGTGAACCCTGCTGATTGGCACTATGTTGATTAGCTCCACATGTTTCCCGGACACGTGCTGGGGCCTTGGTTTTCTGCCATGTGACTTCATGAAGAAGACAGCGCTGTCCAAGATGAGTACCTAAGTAGGGCGGCAGAAAAAAAGACAGAGCACAGAGGAGGTGAATAAGGAGAGAGGACTTCCAGTGCACAGGACTCTGGGAAGAGGAGAACGGCCCCAGGACGGGCTGTATTTGTGGTGAGACAGACTGTGTGTGTTGGGATATGGCATGGGCGAGCTGGGTAGTTGGAATTAGAAAGAGCACTAGGTGATTGTTCAAGTAAAGCCAAGGCATGGGAAGAGTTAGCCACGAAGCCTCGAGAATCTGGAGACATCAAGAAGGTGGAACGTGACCTAGAGTCCCTGCCCATAGGAAAGTGACACAGGATTAACAGCTGCCCCAGGACAGACCTGGAAAAGAGTCATGCAAGGGTCTTGGAGGCTCATGATGCAGAGGGTTGTCCCAGGTTTGAGTGAGTGCTTTACCATTGGAAGGGAAAACACACCTGGCGAATTTATGCTCGTTTCTGTTTCAGTGGTGGAAGCAGCACTCACCAAGCTGTGAGAGCCCATCCATAGATGCTGAGTGGGGAAGAGTCAGATTCTCCCATAATCCTGTTCAACCGACAGGATACAAACTGGTCTGTGTCTTGTCTCTGAAATGTGCTTAATTCCTCTCTCCTTCTGGGAGATCATTCCTGTGGCCCTGAATTGTCCATGAGGTGCTTTTCACCTCTCTTTGAATCATGGGAGCAGTATTTTCAGGAGGATAGATAGTGCTTATCAATTCCCAGGTATGTTTTCTGCAAATATGCTGCCTCAAGCTCCTACTTCAAATGATCTGTGACTTGTGGTAGATCCCATGCGAGCAGATTCTCTTTCCTAGAGAAAAATGTAAGTTGCCTGACTCATACTTCTTCGGGTCCACTTGTATATGGAAGTAAACAACAGAAGAGAACAAAAAAGTTCTGAAGGGAATACATTTCTAACGAGAAATTGAAAGCAAACCCTATTCTAATACCCAAACAAAACAACGTTTAACTTTTCCTTTTGTTATGTGAAGTTTCTCTCTGCTTCTATGGTGATGCAATAAAAGCAAATTCAGTTCACGTGGTTCATTAATATTAGCTGAAGTCGTCAACCCCATCCAGACTTACTCATTCACGGTAATGTTTCAAGGAAGTTCTCAGAAAGGCTTCTTCTGTCCAGCGTTCACAGGCTCCAGACACTTCTTCTCAAGTTTAGTTCCAATCTGTCTATTTATTTCTACATCAGGAACCAAGGCAGACACATAGACATGGAGATGGGATCCTCACGCAAGAGTTTGACTTAAAGCCAGTGTAGACCCCAAAGGAGAGGAGAAAAGAATTCTAACCTGTTGAACTCAACAACTAATCACTAAAATGGGATTTTTGTTCACCTAAACATATGCCCCTCAGAAGCCCATAGGTATTGGCAACACTTCCCCATTCTACAGATTACACACTAGAAGCTCCCGGAGTTCTGGATTAAAGTATAAATGTTCCCGAAGCCCATGCTTTCCCTTCTCTAACCCACACCAATTGGTCTGTAGGGGAGAATCACACACATTAGTAGGCCGTCCCCCACACAGGTCCACAGCAGAGGGCCACCTCTTCCAGGCCCGTTTCTTTGTATAGGAACCCAGAGAAATAGCACCTCACGGAGAGCAGATTCAGGAAGGTCTCTTGGGGAAGTGGGTATTTAATCTGAATCCTAAAGGGTGAGAAGAAGTTCTACAGGGGATGGTAGGGAGATAGTGGGAGAGGAGGAAGTAAAGTGTCTTGAATTGAGTGACCATGTTAGGCACCAATTTGCAAGTAAGAGATGGAAGTCCTATTAGAAGACTTTAAGCAGTAAAGTGTATTTGGAATGAATAGCGTGGTGAAATGAGGTTTTTATCAACTAAAACTGAGGGCGTATTCAATGATCTTAGGCAAGTGGGCCTGGACTTAATCACTTTGCTTTTTAATGTAATTTTAGGCAAGTCACTTAACCGCTTTGAGCCTGATTATCCCATCACTTCATCATAAAATGGGGTTAATAATACAAAACTAGAACATCATACTGGTGTTGAACATGGCAATGTGTGAAAACATCTTGCAAGGTGCTTTCAAATATCAGTTGCTTTTCTTGATAACCTTTCCGGTTGTAGGACACTATAGAAAAGTTTTAAGAAACATAAATTGAAAAGAATAGAAAACCCTAGTCTTTGATATGTTGAGATAACAGGGAAGAAAAACCCAGGCAAAGGATGTGATGTTTCATGAAGACAAGAGAAAAAACTCAGCCTGACCCTAGAAAACCTTTCCAAAGGGATTTCATGAGACACAGCCCGTGTTTTCAGGTACATGAAATTATCTATGGACTAATGGTTATTTATAATGGTGTTACGTTACCTGTGAGATGGTGTAAGTGGCAAAATGTAAGTTTCCAGGGGGTAGTTTTGTTGCCATTTATCATAGCCTCTGGTTCCACTAGCATTAATCTCCTATTTCACAATATGTATTTCAGTAGCGAGGAAAATATCATTTTTCTCTTTCTTTACATTATGGTAAAATTCTATTCTTTACTTAAATATATTTTATGTCAATGCTTCTTTCTAGCTGGCTTCCTAAATGTTTTTTTCGTATTTGGTAACTTCAATCCCATCTGCTGAAAAATTCTATTTTCACAAAACACTGTATCAAAAATTTTACATCCATTTCTTTTTTAACAGTGCTATTTTGACTAAAAATTATCACCCATAACATTATTTTAAGGGAAAGAAGTCATTTTTTTCTTTTTTCTTTTCAGCATAAAGGAAGAGATAAAAGTTTCATCATAGAAGCACACAAAAGCATTGTCAAATGACCAAAAGTAAATGATAGCTGAAAGTGATTTGCTGGGTTTTTAGCTACTTTAAAACAGACAATTTCTACAATAGATTTGAATATAGGGTGTCTTGTGATTATGTTACTTCAACAAAATCTGCTAAGTGGGCGTTGCAAGAAGATGGCTCCGTGTCCGTGTGGAATTGAAAAGTATGCACTAGGAATGTACTTCTGGATGTGATCATTAGATCATGTGCAAAACCACAGGACTGAGGGCACTACTAAGAGAGCGAGTGTAGATGGAAAAAATAGAGAACATGACGTACATCCACACCGCTTTATGTCATAGTTACGTGTAATTATAGTGTTCTTTCATGTTCGTTGCTATGCAGTACTTGGTTGTGTGAAAATATCACAATTGATTTATCCATTTTATTATTGATAGGCATTTTGATTTCTTCTAGTATGTTTCAAAAACAATACAGTTAAAACCATTCCTGCCCCTGTAACCTGGTGCTCACATATGCATACAGCATATGCACATATGTAGTGCACATATGTACTAGTTTCTGCAGGGCATATGCACTGGAGGGAAATGCTGGGTCACAGAATATTTAAAATCTTAATATAATATATAATCTTAATAACTTCAAGATACAGGTAGAGAATTATGTTTCTACCGTTGCAAAACTCAAAAGGAAAGTGAAAACATAGTTATTTTAATCAAAGTTGGGGTAAATTTGGCAGCAGAATTAACTCAGGGTCCTGTGTGGCTTACCTGCATCCCCCTCTGGGTGAGCATTTGTACATTTCACTGACAACACAGGAAACAGATATGATCAGAGGTGTCCTCCTAGACTTCATATTTCTAATGTATGGCATGCTCACCATATCATTATATTATATGTTATACATTATTATATTACATATTGTTGTACTATGCATGGGAGTCTTACTTATGGCCACCATGAGAAGTCTTCTTAATTCCAGTTCCTTAAAGTTTCCAAGCCTAGACTCACGTCATCTGAGAATGACAGTTTTATCCTTCCTTTCTCTGCTGTACGTTTTGCTGCTGTGTTTGTTCTCCTTGGCTTTGTGCGCTGGCTAGAAACTGCAGCACGGTTTCTCAGAAGGTCCTCCTTAGCATCTGAAGATGTTAGATTCCACTTGTCATCATTCAGTTAAAAATACTTTCTGTAGCCAACTATGTATGTTTGATAGCTGGAATGTTTAGAAGCATATTTTTATAATTTCAAAACATTTGAAACTTTTCCAGGATTTTTTAAAAAGCTAGTTTAATTGCTGATGATTAAGCAAGTGGATTCTTTCCTTTGTCTAAGTCTAAATAGGAGCCCAGTTAAAAGAGTTATGGAAAAGGAATTGGGTATATAAGTTCCTAAAATATTATACCTGAACTAGAACGTAAGAGGCTGTTTCATTAGCATCCTGGTTTGGGGTTTGTTTGTCTTTGTTTTTCCTGGACGCTGGGCCTTGTTTATAGGTTACGTCCGTATCACCTGCATCCAGAATTTGTACTTAGGAAAGTCAGTAACATTCTGTGAATTTAAGAGGAACCAGAAATACTGTTTCATAATGATTGAAGGTCACCCTAGGTTCAATTTTTTTATTTAAGCCAAATATTTACTATGTTAAATGCCAGCAATATGGTACACTCTTTAACCCCCAACAATAATTTCTTTCAAAAGGCTAATATTTCATAGAAGTAAATAAATAGGGAAAAGAGATTTAAGACCTGCTATGAATATATTCTCTTAATTATTTTTAGAACCATTTTAAAACAAGATTAAACTATTAGATGAGTATCACTAAACAGCTATAACTAGAAATCTGGAAAGCTGTGCTTCCAAAAATAATGATACTTAATTGTTTAGTTATTTTCTTCTTCCTCTCTGTTTCTGGTGATACATTAAGAATATAATGTAACTGTTTTAAAGAAAGGAAGAGGGCTGTTCTTCTCATTGCAAGTTCTGTAAGTAAAAACTAAAAGGAAAACAAAAAGGAAAACCAGAAATACAAACTCACAAGTAAACTTAGTAATGATATGGAGCTAAACTCAGGAAAGGATTAAAATCAGGAGTAAAATCAAGGAAGATACACGATTCTATAAAAAATATGGTTTCTAATATACTTTCAGAGATGTTAACTAACTTGAATACATTCTATTTCCAAAGAATAACCTTTTCCCTGGGTCCCTAGTAAACTATAATTTCCCAGGATGAGATAGTGTTCCTTGCTTTGGAAAAATTCACATTATTTTTAGGTTGAAAGTAATAAAAAAGGTTTCCTCTATGACTCTCCATGCACTCTTCAAGCTACTATGAAAACAGGGGAAAAGGAAAAATCAAAATGAGAATTTTAACTGACCTGTTTTTTAAAACTTAAAACTCATGTTTCTTAAAAAATTCAATTTGGTCCATAATTTTTCAGTTATATGACATCTGGTGCTGGTCTTCTTTTTCAAACACAAGGAATATAGCTAAGTCTTGAGGAAAGACAGCCCTTCTTGGTTTTCTCCATCATCACCACTGGCACTGATCCACTCTCCCTTAGTAGAAGGTGTAATCGTGGAGTTGAGTACTCTGGAAAATGATAGAAAGAAGAAATAACCCTGACATCAGGGTGGGAAAGTAGCATGGTATATTGATTGATTTATTTTATTTTTTATTGAAGTATAGTTGATTTACAATGTTTTATTAATTTCTGCTGTATAGCACAGTAATTCAGTTACACATCTGCATATTCTTTTTCATGTTCTTTTCCATTATGGTTTATCACAGGATATTGAATATAGTTCCCTGCGCTATACAGTAGGACCTTGTTGTTTATCCTTCCAATATATAATAATTGCATCTGCTAATCCCAAACTCCATCTCTCCCCGCCCCTTGGCAACCACAAGTCTCTTCTCTATGTCCCTGAGTCTGCTTCTGTTTCATAGACAGGTTCATTTGTGTCATATTTTAGATTCCATATATAAATGATATCATATGGTATTTGCCATTCTCTTTCTGGGTTACTTCATTAAGTATGATAATCTCTAGTTGCAACCATGTTGCTGCAAATGGCATTATTTTGTCCTTTTTTATGGTGGAGTAGTATTCCATTGTATATATGTACCACGTCTTTATCCATTCATCTGTTGATGGACATTTAGGTTGTTTCCATGTCTTAGCTATTGTGAATAGTGCTGTTATGAACATAAGGGTACTTGTATCTTTTTGGATTAGAGTTTTGTCTGGACTTTTGCCCAGGAGTGGGATTGCTGGATCATATGGTAATTCTATTTTTAGTTTTCTGAGGAACCTCCATACTGTTTTCCATTGTGACTGCACCAACTTACATTCCCACCAACAGTGTAGGAGGATTCCCTTTTCTCCACACCTTCTCCAGCATTTGTTATCTGTAGAATTTTTAATGATGGCCATTCTGACCAGTGTGAGGTGGTACCTCATTGTAGTTTTGATTTGCATTTCTCTAATAATTAGCGATGTTGAGCATCTTTTCATGTGCCTATTGGCCATTTGTATTTCTTCTTTGGAGAAAAGTTTATTTCGGTCTTCTGCCCATTTTTTGATTGAGTTGTTTGTTTTTTTGTTGTTGAGTTGTATGAGCTATTTGTATATTTTGGAAATTAAGCCAATATATCCATAATAGTTGAACAGACAAGTGAGAGCAACGACGAATATTAGTGTATTGATTTAAATATCCTTGAGGACTACCTATACATGCTCTAAAATTGAGATGTAAAAATGGTAGGCATCATTTCCTATCATAATTATGAGGCTGCTTGTGGCACCAGTAGCCTGATTTTTCCTGGATTCTTTATCAAAACATTAAACACCTACTTCTCTTTGTCCTGATACCATCTATCCAGCTATCTCTGTCTTCATAGAATAAGTAGAGACCTACCCATCTCATAGACCTGACCTACAGTCTGGATTGGCTCTTATTATTTTCTGGAACACACCATCACATAAATGTATCTGTGTAAACACACATTTGATCTGATCTTTCATGTGATTAGAAGACACTGAATTTCACTGCTTTGTGGTCCTTGCGTCAGCCCACTTATATGTTGTGGGTTTCTATTTTCCACAGTTCTCTTAAATTTCCTCCTGTGAATATTGTGATAGTCTTTGGCAGGAATCAATAAAAGCTCTCAAAAAGAAACTGGCTAGAAAAAACAAGATACAGATCACAAAAAAGTGCCCCACTGGATTAAGGCACGAGTTTGCTTGACCAGGGTTCTGCTTCTGATGGTGGCATCCAGCCAGAGCCTGAAATGGGAGTCATCCTACTGACTTTTCACATTATGATAATGAGACCAGGGTCCCCCCAGATGCCAAAGCGACCCATTTTTTTATGGACCAGCTCAAATGTCAGTTCCTCTACTAAACTACTTTCAATCCATAGTTCTACAGATTAAAAAAATATGGAAAGCACTTTAGAGAACTGCCTGAGTGATGAAGTCATTGTAATATTTAAATAATGCATCACAATCACTTTTACGATGTGACATGCTGTGTGAAAATAAACATCGGTGGGAATTATTACAATGCGTCATTAGGATTCCTGTTGAGTCGTCACTCAGAAACTTGTGGTTTGTGAAAAGAATACGGTTTTCACATACAATCAATTTTTCTATGGTTTGACAGACAGCATCAATAGCTACCAACTGTTCAGCAGAGCAAAAACCACCAGACTGCTGGCTCTCTGTACAGATCCTCTGGGTTCAAAATAATATTTTTAACCCCATGTTTTATAAATTCCTACTTTATACCTTTTCCCCATAATAACCAATATGAATTACAGAGAACAAAGTCTAACTCTGTGTTTGATACCAGGGCTGCCACAAAAGAAGCCCCCGTGCTGTCCAGCTGTGATGGCCTATGATAATTCCACAATTCCGCAACGTGGTTCGGTCCCTTAAAAACTTATATTTAGGGCTTCCCTTGTGGTGCAGTGGTTAAGAATCCGCCTCCCAATGCAGGGGACACAGTTTCGAGCCCTAGTCCGGGAAGATCCCATATGACGCAGAGCAACTAAGCCCTTGCGCCACAACTACTGAGCCCACGTGCCACAACTACCGAAGCCCGCACGCCTAGAGCCTGTGCTCCGCAACGAGAGAAGCCACCGCAATGAGAAGCCCGCGCACCGCAACGAAGAGTAGCCCCTGCACACTGCAACTAGAGAAAGCCTGCGTGCAGCAACGAGGACCCAAAGCAGCCAAAAATAAATTAATTAATTAATTTAAAAAACATATTTAATTACATTTTCATAATTTTCAGAGTTCAGCTTAGGACGTTTATCCTGTTTGTATAGCTGAAAAACTACATTTGTAAGTATTTAATTAGAATACTTCATTCATTTTCTTAGTGCATCTAAAAATCTTCTAAGATTATTTAGGAAAATAATCATATATATAATGAATCCATACAAAAAATATCTATGGTCACAGCTTAAGGTGATATGTAAAGACTCATCTCCTGTGATTTGAGTATAATGAGAATTATAGGTTTACACAGGTCACCCTAGGCAACTTTACTTTTTTAGTTTTTCAGAGGTTAATAGATTTTGTCTAGAGCTACAAGATTACCTTGCTGAATTTTTATACTGTTTTTCTAGATGGTCATAGTTCTCAAAGATAAACTGGCTAGAAGCACATTAAGTTCTAAGAAAATTTTGAAAAAGTATACAAATAAATTAGCATTTATTATTAATTACACTAGCAAAAATGACCATATTAAAAATTAATACAATATACAAAGACCACTTACATTTCTTACCACCATAAACTTAGCTTCTTTACAAAGCACCTAAATGTTAGAAGTGCCTGAGAAGACAAGATGATTTTGGTTCAGTATTAAAATTCATTCATTCTGCTTTACATTGACATTTTTAATATACATCCTCTGTATGTAATGAGATGGTTCCATAAATATCATAATTCATTGTAACAGCAAATTTACTGTTCAGTTTTCTCTCATATTTCAACAGTTAGTGTCTAACAAAATTAGCCTTAGCCAACATCACAGAGTCTTGAGTCAGTTCTAGAATTTCTGTGTGAAACAACAAAGCAGTCAGAATGTTGTCAAGGTCATGAGCAGCATGATTAGCTTAAAACCACCAGGATAGGACATTGTCTTCAGAGCTTAGCCAACTAATTCTCTAAAATCCATTAACTCCTTCCGGTCTCCCAGTGATTTTTATCTTGTCAGGAAGGTAGTTCAACATGTACTCCAAGGAACTTTTGGAGTCATGCTGTGTATGCATAACTGAGTACAACACTGGTCCTGATGCAAGTGAATAGTTAATTCTACTAGTGATGGCCAGCTCTGTACCCAACACCACATTTGTAGTCTTCATATGTACTCAAATGCTGAAATAAGTCTTTTATGAGAATTCTTCCTTGCAAGAAGTATTATTTTTTAGATTTTTTCTGTTAGTATTTTACTCTACATTTTATCCACATGACCTCATAAAATATAATGTATTATAAACCATATGAATCAATTAAAATTATCAACAGTATATATCAAATTTAAATTTGAAATACCCTATACGAAATAAATTATAGTATTTCTTACTTACAATACTCTTTTAAAAGTGCTTTTGGGCACAATCAGCCTGTTTTTTTGACAATCTTTACTAAAACAAAAATGTACTAAATGTATGGAACAAACCAACAAAATCAGCATTATTTGCAGGTGGTCCATTATGAAATGAATATTTTTTTCTGAATGATAAAGACCTTTTGAGGATGAAAAAATATAAATTCCTGCATTCACACTATAATTGTATTGTTCAATGAAAATGCTTTTCTGACAAATTGTGGTTATGTAATGTAACCACATAATTAGCACTTTACTCTGAATAACTTTCTAATCAGCAAGCGCCACATGGCACAAGCAGTTTCCTTCTCTACGAAACTTCAATAAAATGGTGCTTTCAGTCTAAGATTTCAACTTTACAATTCCCATGTGCAAAAATAATGGTTTCTTTAAAAATGTAATTTTTGTTTTGCTGTGTAATCTCTGAGCAGTCTTCGTGCCTGTGCTCTCCACAACACAAGACTTAACGTTTTAAGCTATATGATGGGGGATAAGCTGACACAAAACCCTAGTGTCAGTTGTGGTGACGAAATCTGTAAATAGGAAAGGATGCTAGTAATAATAGCTAGCACAAAAACTTCTGTGTGTTCTCAGATGATGTTTGAAAGTTTTATCCCATACTTACTTAATACTACATAAAAGTAAAGAATCTGTTAGGAATACTATTGAGTAAACATTTTGTCTATCCAAAGGCATCAACCTTAAAATGGTCTTCCTATTTCTCTTACAAATGTCCAGGATTTTGACCTAGCTTCTGTATCTCCCTTGTGTCGTTTCTTCAGAATTCTTCAGGCTGTGCCTACAAGTAGAAAGTAAACTTTGAGGAAGACCAAGAAGTGCCAAGGGAAGGCTTTGAGAAATGATACTGATGTAGCTAGGAGGAATGGGAAGTAAAACAGCTTCCCCAGGCTGATTTCTTGTCTCCCCGAGATAAGGAAGTCTGAATACTTGTGCCTTTGTTTTTCTTTTCTTCTTTCTTTTGCTTTTTTTGTGCCTCAGCCTATTCCTGAGGGCTGAAAGCGTCAAGTTTCTAAGGATGTTGTTTTTCCATGGCTTCTGTTACTCATGAGAGCTGAGTGTGGATCAGAACTGAGTATGAACTTCTCTACCGGTGAGCATTAGAACAGTTCTTTACTTCAAGCCATCCTTTCCTCATTTCTAAGATGGGGTAATGCTGTCAACCTTTTAGGAGTTGTAGCAATAGCCAGAATAATATTAAGTCAGTCCCCTCATGTCTAGAGCTCCCCAAGGCAACATGATGGGAGCTGCATGAACAAAAATCCTACATAGGGCTTCCCTGGTGGCACAGTGGTTGAGAGTCCGCCTGCCGATGCAGGGGACACGGGTTCGTGCCCCGGTCCGGGAGGATCCCACATGCCGCGGAGCGGCTGGGCCCGTGAGCCATGGCCGCTGGGCCTGCGCGTCCGGAGCCTGTGCTCCGCAACGGGAGAGGCCACAACAGTGAGAGGCCCGCGAACGGCAAAAAAAAAAGAAAAACAAACAAAAAACCCGCCTACATAACCAGTGGAACTGTTCTGTAGGAAAGGGGCCCAGAAACATGCATTTCCTCTGCTCATAAAGGGAAAAAAGGTGGCTAGTCTCATTAGCTTCTAGAAGTTTCCTTGAAGACTGGATGGGAAGGATCCTTGGTGATCTCTGCAGGAGAAGGACAAACTGAGGGTTTCCAGGTTTACAACCCAAATTATCATCCCTTTTGAAATGTAAACACCTGGGAAGGCATGCCCAAATCCCTCTGGAGGTCTCTGGGTTATTTAATCTCTCTCAGAGTTAAACCAGGTGTCTATCCTGGATATAACCATGGGGGTATTGTGGAGATAAGAAATGTCTTATCATTTTGGATGGAAACAAATAGCTCCATCCTTACAGAAGCAAATAGCTGCAGAGCAAATGCTCATGGTATGTGAAATGTAACATACTCCTGGGGAAACTGAAACCAGACTTTCTCTCTCTTCACAGTTTATGAGTATCCATAGCTCAGGAGGCTAGACTTTGTAGGAACACCGAGAACTCCAGGGAAGATCCCCCTACAGGTCCTTGCGTTGTCATCATCATCATTAACTTCACCATCATGATTATCATCAACATAATCATCATCCTCATTGTCCTCCAGCCTGAGATCCCCACAGAGATTCTGATAACAGACAGCTTTGTTCTCATAACTCTTCAACATTCCTTTCCCCGCTTTTCTCCTTGAAATACCTTCAATTTGGCCTGCCCTGGCCGTATCACGCCCCGCATTCTGAGTCAATAGGCCATCCTGTTTTCTGTGGTTCCCATTCTTTACCAAATCATGTTCTTGTTCTTGTTTATTTATTATCTGCCTGGATGATCCTCGAGTCACAATTTGCTGGCAATGAGCAGAACTTTAGAAATCATTCAATCTTCATTATAGAGACAAAAATGGAGACACAGAGTCATCCAAGTAGTTGATAATATTAATCTCTTTAACAATTCACTTCTCCATATTTGAGAAGAAGATATTTCGTCATTTGGGCTTCTGAGAAAGTGCTTTGTTTTGTATTTTGAAAAAAGGCTTCCATTGCCAGAGTCTCAAAACTATGAATGTATTCATATCATTGTACAAATAAGAAAATGAATCTGGGAGAGGTTGGCATTTACTCAACATCACAAAACCAGTGTGTGAGAGTCAAATGAGGTCCCAAATCTACTGATTTTGGGGGCATAGCCCACAAGGCAGAACACTCTATGAAACCTTCCAGGGCAAAGGGAATATATGTGTCACAGCTTTAGAAAGACAGCTCCATAAAGGCTGCCCTAACCCGGAGGAAAAACATCATAAAAAAGGGAACTCACATCAGTCTTACCTGGAGTGATCCACACCAGCAATGAAAATAATATCAAGTGGACAAACTCAGTTTTCTGTTCAGTTACACATTTGGGACATACGCACACACTTTTGAAATAATACCAAAATGTCAAAATCTCATGGAGAGCTGAACCTCCTCCTCATGTTCACTTTGAAATTCTAGGAATTAATTATGCCATCAAGGGCTTAGTAAAGCTAGAATGTATACTAGTTTGACCAAATTATAACAAATGCCAAATAGTGAATGTTAACTCTACAATTTAGTCCATTCAGTGTAATTACAATCAGCTTCTAGGTTCAGGTAGTTATTCAAATTAACAGAAATACAGAACTTCATAGCTTTTGCTCAAAACTGGGAATGTTCTTTATGTTCACAGTTGCCTTAGGAGATGAGGTTTATAATTCATATGTGAAGATCCTCTAACAAATTTTGCTGAAGTACAGTGGTCCTGAAATTTCATTAGTCTATTGGAATACCTTGAAATAGCTATTCTGTTTTTATTTCTCCTGCACGTATGGTAATTTTACCCTGCTAATTATTAGTTATAATCTATATATTCTTTATATAATGAATCTATAATGTATGTAATTATATCATCTTTGCAAATATGAACAAAATGCATGACTTAACGCTACTCTTTTCTCACTTATATTGAGGGACAACGTTCTATTTTTGGTGTTATTCTTGATGTCGTGTAAAGGAGACTATTAGGTCATGTGAATAAGAGGCACTGCTACAAACCTGTCATCTCAGGCCTGGTGTCTTTGGCCTTTTATTTCCTCAGTTACTAGAAACTGGATTCTATGTGGTCAGCCAAAACTAGTCACAATTAGAAATGATACACAAACGTCTGTGAGTTTAGTTCGAGCAGCAAGGACTGACACGTGAGTGCCTGTGTGCCTGGGCCCTGCCCTCTCCCAGCGTTGGAAAGGCAGGAGGTTCCCGACCCTGGGCCCTCCCACCAGGGTTAGACAGCTGGGCACTAAGTCTGTTTGAGTATAAACACCCAAGGCACCTGGCGCTATTCGCCGAGTTCTATACGTAGTTCTGAATCCTTCCTGTGTTTGCTTAGAATATTTCTATTCATTTCTGGATAATTCCTTCATTTTTAATCCCATGCTTCTGCAGACAGTTGTCACCTTCTGCCTCAGTTAGCTGAAGCTCTGAGTCATTTTCTCAGGAAACATGCATTCATGCAGCGCCTTATAGGATAAAACAGGAAATTTAAAAACTAAAATAAAACATGGTTCCTACCTGGGTGATTTTGACAGAGAGTGGAGCAAATCATATCCTCAAAACAAAACTTAAATATAGATAAAGAATGTATGAAATACTTAGCCTCTAAGTTATATGTTATTCTTTCCCCAACAATAATATCATCAAAAAGCTTTTATTAATTACTTTAATATAAAAAATGTGCCATAAGATATTCAGGAGCCTAAAATAATAGCTTATGCCAAGCCATTTTTCATCTTGAGATTGCACAGACATTTTAGATTACATTATTATTTACCTTATTTATTTTTATGAGGTGTTTGAGCTAGTCAGATGAATGTTGAAATTTGACCTTTGAAATTTAGAGTAGTGCTCATAAACTTGACTTGAATAAAACACAGTTTGTCACTTTCCAGCTTTGAAGTTGAGTAGGGACTAAAGAAATACGTGAAATGAGGCAGTATAAACTTGTTTTTGATAGATGCTTCTGATTTCTATGATACATAATTTTGCAGAATTTTGGAATAAGCTTCAAGCCCTGTCGACCTAATTGAAAAGTGTGGCATAGACACAGAGAAGGGATAATTAGTAATGTCATACATACCAACAGAGTGAATGGCACAGAAATTCAGGACTGTGAGTTGATTTGTTGCAGAAATAAGCGTGGCTGGTGATGTCAGAAAAGGCTTCAGAGAAATGATAATCATATCTATGGTTTTAGGTAGAGAGAAAGCAGGGAAAACATCCCAGGTGTGGAGAACATACATTTTCATGATCATAGGTGTGGCAATAGGAATAAATAGTGATTTTGCAAAGAGGAGCCCAGTTTTGTTGACAAGAAGAAATCAGTAGAGAAGGAGGAGACACATCTGAGAGCAAGGTTGGAACTAGATTATGGAAAGTGCTGAGAAACAGGAAGACGCTTCTCGGTAGGAAGTGGGAAGCAGAAGGTCATCAAACTTACTTAGCAAGAGGTCAACGTTATGAAAACATTTTATATTAGAGCAACTCTAGTTTTGACTTTCAGATAAATATATTGGGTTGGCCAAAAAGTTCGTTCAGTTAGTGAGTACAGTGTTCAGTAAAATTCTTGCTGAAAATGAAAAATGTGTCTTTACTTAAAACCGAATGAACTTTTTGGCCAGCCCAATACCTCCAAGAGAAATTATAATGGAAAGACAGCAGCAATAAACTGCATTCACATTGTTTAGTGGCTTTTAAAATAATCTGCTCATTAGGCAAGAAGTGTCTGGACCAAGATGGTGACACTGAAATCAAAAAAGGGCTGTATTTCAAAGATACTTGGAAAGAAAGTTTGTTAGGATTTGGGAACTCTTTGCATAAGCTGTGGGTGGAGGGGGAATAATCACTACCTCAGCCAAAGACGGCAGGAAATGACTATAAATGGAAACTTCAGAGGAAATTGCCAACATGGTAGAGAGGAAAATAGCAAATGTCTGTAACAGCTTATTAATTTATAAAGTCATGACCTAGCACATATGTACATATGCACACTCGTATGTACACAAAAGGCTTGGTCACTGTACAGTTTTACAGTGGGCAGCCAGCATCCCCTCTGCCCAGTGAAATGGTCTCTTCCTTATATTGATGGATACATCAAGTATATCCCAGAAAGACAAGGAACAGGAATTCCTATTTGGATATCTGTCATGTGATGTGGACCCCGAGCAGATTTTGAACACCTTCCTGTGTTTGAGGAATGTCCCATATGACACGTCGCTAAAGTGTAAAGTTTAATGAATATGAAAGCTCTTCACTGCCAGCTCAGGAGACAGCTTATGAAGAGGTGCTTTCATCCCCACGTGGGTGAGAGAGGTGTCCTCGGTCAGGAACAAGCACAGTGGGAGACGGTGCCCAGTGTCAGCCGAAGCACTTGTGGGAACCTCGGTCCTGGGCTCTGGACACTGGGCATCACTGCGTAGCCTCCTAAGCTTGAACAGCGGACCCTGCTGGGGACTCTGTGAGCTAATCCATGCTAACAGCATGCCTGCCTCCTGACACCAGCGGTAGGCCACTCCTTGACACAAAGATGGGCTCAGGGCTTCCCCAGTGGCGCAGTGGTTCAGAATCCGCCTGCCAATGCAGGCACACGGGTTCAAGCCCTGGTCCGGGAAGATCCCACATGCCACGGGGCAACTAAGCCCGTGCGCCACAACTACTGAGCCTGTGCTCTAGAGCCTGCGAGCCACAACTACTGAGCCCGTGAGCCACAACTACTGAGCCCATGCGCCTAGAGCCCATGCTCCCCAACAAGAGAAGCCACCGCAATGAGAAGCCCGAGCACCGCAACGAAGAGTAGCCCCCGCTCGCCACAGCTAGAGAAAGCCCGCGCTCAGCAACAAAGACCCAATGTGGCCAAAAAAAAAAAAAAGGGTCAGAGTGTTGATGGGCAACACAGCCTAAAGGAATAAATGAATGAAGTATGCCTGCACATCTAGTCTTCATGCTCAAATTTATTTGTACTGTCTCATCAATATTAATTTCTATTCATCATTAACCATATTAAAACAATCATAACACGTAATTTGACTCACTTCTCTTGACGCCTTATGACGGTTTTCACTCTTGAAATGTACTGTATATATTTTATTTTAAGCTGGATGAAGAACGTTTCTAGAACTCCTTCGATACAGTAGACAGAATAATTTTAATTACAAAATTATACAGTTTCATCTACCAATACTAAAAGTTTGGGAGACCTAATAATGTCTATATTTCAGGGACCATGTAGATATATTTTTCTGTACATAAACCTATAAGAGAATTAGTTTTTCTAAGATTTATTATGTGTCAAATGTCAACATAAGGGAGATTTTGTATGCATATATTTACAATGTTTTGCAAAAAGAGAGAAAATCTATCCGTTTTTGGAACTACAGGGAAATAAGAAACCACAGGCAAATGCTGCAGGCTACTCATCTTAGTTTGACAGGGATGTTGTCCTAGACTGTTCCATTTCTTTGCAGAAGTGAAAAAAAACCCCACATAATTACGCCTGGGGAAACCTGCCAGGGGAATTCCTATTACTATGTGCGTTTTTCATACAAATCATCAGGCAGTGGGTAGGTGAAAGCTTGTCCTCAGCACTAGCCATTAATTTTGAGAAACACTGGCTGACAAACCCCTTTTGCTTTTGGTTATTTTTATAGTGTGTCTAAAACTTTCTCTAGATTTCTGAGCACAAAAAAATACAAGCAGCCATCCCTAAATGAATTAAGTTGGGACCAGGAAACATCAGATTAGACCTAGATTATCAATTTCAGGCGATGAAGAATAGGATAATTTTTTTCCAATCAACTAAGGTAAATTACTTGCTTATCATTGCCCTCAGTGACGACGTTATATCCAGGTCTTCCCTCCAAAATTGCCACAGGAGAGATAATAGTCTCCCTAATATTTATGTGGGCATTTATTTTTAAACAATATTTTCCTGTGTATTTGCTGCTTACAACTCCCTATGTACTAAAATATATACTAGATCAGTCTGAAGTAAATGAGTTCTTGGGTGTTCATAGAGAACAGCTCTGAAGATACACTCTAATGTAACTTCATGTCAGCACATTATTAATTTTGTTATGCAAGTATGCCTTTCTTGGAAAGACTGTACTATCCCGGAATATTATGATCGCTCCCTTGGTTGTTACCACTACATAGTATGAGATTATATTTAAATTGTTTTTTTCTTTTCCCTTCAGCACATTTTTCCCCCAAAACTAAGGATATTTAGGAACAGAGATTCTGAACAGCCACTTTTACTTTCTTTTAACAGAGTAAAAACTCTTTAATATACATCAGGAAGAATAGTTTAACAATTTTTTGTTTACACAGTTAAAACATGAATATACTTTCATTATAAAAGTTCAAGTAAGAAAGAAGTATGTCGAGTATAAGTGAAAGTCTTCCTTAATTATCTAAGAATTCTCTTTGGGGTAATCACAGTTCCTTCCCTGATGAAATCATAGTTATTTTCCATGTTTATTCTACCTAAAACTTATAGTGATACAATTTTTGAGCTGCTACAACTATTGTATTAATTTAATTTTACAAGTTGTTGCTTATGTTTGCCTAGAACTTCAAATGATATTGCATACACTCTCCCACATCACAATATTTTGAATGATTAGAAATTGACTGAAGGGTTAACTACGCACAAGTTGACGACACCGTCCTTAAGTACTCTTAGCCACAGTTTTTCAGTCTTTAAAATGGGGATTTAGTAAAAATACCTCCTAAAATTGCTGTGAAGGACAAAAGAAATAACAGATTGGAACATTTATTCTTATCTATGAATAGTCATAAAATTACTACATATAATTTTCATGTAAACTGGGAAATTCACATTTAGGAATGATTTCAGCAGCACTGACAGGCTGACACATCTTGTGTTTGTGTAAAACAGTCTTTTGTACAACAGTTTTTTTCAAGTAACTACACTGTGATCCATGATCTTCTCAGGGATGTTGATAATTTATGCCAAAGTCAGAAGGAGGGATTAACTGATCAAAGTAAAATGAAATAAAAAGCACAGGAAATTAACACCTACTAAATTCAAAGGGAAAATGCCATCTTCTGAGTCATGTAATTGCAATGCCTCTCTCAAGCAGAAAAAAAGTTGCAGGATCAATCTCTGAATTTGAGGCAGTGCTGAAAAACTCTTTGATTAACATTTCTTTGTTGGTTTTCTCACTGAAGGTTGATGTGTTTTTCCACCGGTACCACTGACTTACGTTTTTCCCCAGTTCTCTATCATCCCTGCTTAGATTTTGCCGGTTACTATTAAACAGATTGCATCCAACAAAAAGCTGCTTTACTTCCTAGAAAAATGTGTTCATATAAAGTAGCTTTCTGAAAGTATACTCCTCTAAATCATTTTAACATTATGGGAGCACATCATCCAGGGGCTTGAAAACAGGTTTAGTTTTCTCTATCCATTAAATGGTCCACTCAAACTAACCTCTTTTAATAAACTAGAATTCAAGTTTCTGTCTCACTGACCTCAGAAACTATGAAATGCCATGAAAACAACAGATTTTCAGCACACAAACTACATATGCTTGACGAATCCTGTTCTTGTGAGCAAACACTCTGATCATGTAGTTCGTACTGGGATTCAGAAAATACGACATTTTCAATCACCTGTTATTAAGGATTTTTTTTTTTTAGGAAGGAAATGCTATGTGATCCATGCTTCGAGCCCAACTGTGGGTAATAAAAAATCATCATTTTAAGCCCAAGTTCCTAATAAGGTATTTGTGGGACCCATAATCTAAGTGGTGGGAACAAGGCCCTTGTTCACGTACTCAGGACTTTGAAAACGTCACGTGTGGAGCAGCAACCCCTCGTTCTCAGCCTCCCTCCCTCACTGCCCTCCTCCGGCCTGGGACCCACAAAGTTTGGCCAGCAGTGTTGGTACAATGTCAGGCCTACGCTAGGCTGGGAGGCCCACTGCTCCTCCTTTCCCTAAGTTACTCTGCCGCCTAGCATGAAACAGTTATGCCGAACAGGGAAGCACACCTGAGAGAAGGCAGGGCTGCCCCTCTGAGTCCTGAGCGTGGGGGTGACACGTGGCAGTCACGTCGTCAGTAGCTGGGGGGCTGTGGATTTTGTTAAGATCATTTGAGCCTCTGCTGGAAGGAAAGCTCTCTCTTCTCCACCTGAGCTCTGGTCCAGGCGTTTCTCCCCCAGCTCGCCACAGTGAACATTCTAGCAGGACAGCAGGTCCCTTTGCTGGGCTCATTTGAGAGAGTTTTGCGTTGTCTCTGCTCCCGTTTTTTTTCACCTTATTGAAATGTGGGGTTGTTGAGAAGGGATACAGCGCAAACCCTCAGCAACGCAAAGGTAAGAAAGGAAAACCTGTCCAGCGCTTAATAAAGGCCATCGTTCTTTCTGTCTTTTCATTCAGCCTTCTGCCCTGCAGCAGTGTTTGAAAAATGGGAAATTACCTAACCTAGAACTTTGTTTGATCATCTAACCTCCTTAGGTAAAAGCCTCTTTCTCTTGCAATGTTAACATAATTTGCAGTGAACTGGCAAAGGCCTTTCCGGCTTTATTTTTATGGGTAATATTATGTGTGCTTACAGAAAATTTTAATACGCAGGTGCTTATATTGAGGTGTTTGTGTAAACACTGTCAGCAGCTGGCATCCTGAGTAGTGTAATTCCTCATATACTTATTATCCACACCACCTTTGCTGGGACTGAAATACGCTGTGCATCAGAGACTGCCAGACTTTGTATAGTTCTCGGTCCAGTAAAATTAACAGCAACAACCAAAACTAAGAGTTCTGATTCAGAGTGCCAAACTTTTATTTTACCAAATAAAAACCTGCACCTCTTCACCAGCTACAACCAAATCATTCATTCATTAGTTCAGCATGTATTTATCAAGAAACGACTATTTTCTACTCACTTGCAATATAGTGATGAATAGAAGAGCAAAGTCTCTGTCACATGACTTTGAGCCAATGAGCCCGTGAAATATGGTCGCACCAGCAGGGAAGGAAGGGTAGAAACGGTAACACGATGCATTTAATTGGGTGCATTTTGTAGTATATGAAAACAATCCTGTAGCACCCCTCTGTTTGTCCTTTCACTTGAGACAGCTTTTTAGAGAATAGGCTATTAGTGAACCTTCCTCTGTGGACCTTCAGGTGTTCGAAGCGAAAAAAAAAAAAAAAAAACCCTGCCAACCCCTAGTGAGGGCAAGCAACTTGTGGATCATTCTCATTAGCACATTTTATTTAATTAATTAGTTTATTTATTTTTTTGCGGTACGCGGGCTTCTCACTGTTGTGGCCTCTCCCGCTGCGGAGCACAGGCTCCGGACGCGCAGGCTCAGCGGCCATGGCTCACGGGCCCAGCCGCTCCGCAGCACGTGGGATCTTCCCGGACCGGGGCACGAACCCGCGTCCCCTACATCGGCAGGTGGACCCTCAACCACTGCGCCACCAGGGAAGCCCTCAGTAGCACATTTTAAATGTATATATGTATTATTATGCTTTTTATTACTATGTATCTTTTACCATGTATCAGATTCCATGTCTTTCTTTACAATTCACTGTCATAATTTTTTCCTGGTTTATATTTTTTCCTCCACACTTGAGGGGTCATATTTAACATGAATTATCGGGACATTTGCTTCACAGATTTGAATCATCAGACGAGAGGCTGAAGCCAGTGAGTATCTGTCCAGGGTTTTTGAGGCTTATCTACCAGGCAGGCATCAGCAGCTTGTCTATCAGCTGTATCAGACGTGTAGGATGGCACTGAAATCTATTTTAGTGATAAAACTTCTCAACGTATGCTTTTCAGATGAAATGCAGTTATTATAAGGAACCGACAGTTGATTGTCATTAGTTTTATCCTGTAAGTTTGTATTTGTAGAGTTGAAAACAACTAGCTAAAAATTCTGTTTTCTCTCCAATTTTAACTACTCCCGATTCACCTTATTAATTCCAAAAGGGCAAATATTACATAAATTCCAAAACCGCGGCCATTTAGAAACGAGGTCCCGGCCTTCCTCCTCTGGGGAGTTACACCCTGACTCACCTGCCCGGCACCTCCGGGCCCCCGGCGCTCTGCCTGGGAGAAACCCCACCACCCTCATGATTATTATCTCTCGTCTTCGCCCTCGGATCCACTTCTATGTATGCTTGTGGTTAGTTCCAGTATCTATTTCAGGGGCAGCGACCCCCTCTTTTCCCCAGACTCTACAGACATACAATGTCTGCAACTTATTTGTAAGAATATTGCTACACTGTATTATTCTGTCAGCTCTGTGAATTCATCAGCTTCGGAATTGTTTAAAAGTTAGATCAACAACCATGACTAGATACAAAGATGAAAAAAATATTGTATATATAAATATATATCAGCCAAATCCGTATGCTGCTTTCAGGCGGCACTATTTGGGTCACCTGTGTACTTACATAATCTCTTTCTCTCCTTTATCACATTGCCTTTTTTGAAAAAAAAAATATTTTATTTACTTATTTGGCTACGCTGGGTCTTCGTTGTGGCATGCAGGCTCTTAGTTGCGGCATGCGGGCTCTTAGTTGCGGGATACGGGCTCTTAGTTGCGGCACGCAGGATCTAGTTCCCCGACGAGGGATTGAACCCGGCCCCCCACATTGGGAGCGTGGGGTCTTAACCACTGGACCAACAGGGAAGTCCCTATCACATTGCCTTTGGTTTGTCATTTCCGGTTTCTGGTGTAACCCAGCAATCTAGAACGGCACATCATTGTTTTGTATCCCTTCACTTGGGATGTGCTTCTGCATTCACTCTAATTTATAGGAGTTATTTTTGGACCCATTTTAGGATAATTATTTCACAAAGAGAACAAAATTTTGCAAATGTTGCTGCTGGTCACAGCAGAAGCATATCCCGAACAGAAGGTGTGTCATATTTTTCAAATCTCAGAAATCTTTTCAGAGTCTTTTTTTTCTTGAGTGTGTGTGTTTGTGTATTTCTTTGTTTGTTGTAAGTACTAAAGGGAGTTATGGGGCCAAGGGCTCACTGTACCTAAGTATCAGGGAAAGAAATAGAGAAAGAAAAGTCACAGAGTGGAAATTGTTCTACACGTACAGGTGAGGACAGTCAAGTTCTTATGCTGGTTCTTGCCTAGAATATCTGCGTGACTCTAAGCATCTTATCTCATCCCATTGCATCTCAGTTACATCATGCATTAATTTTGTAAGGGTGGACAATAAAATCTGTAACTTATCAAAATCTGTGGTTTTATGATTGTAGTTGTGGGAAACAGTGACATATTGAAAATAGTTTTATCTGAAATAGCAGCAACAGCACATAACATAAAAGTTAGCTCTCTGGTCCTTCAGTTTCCTCAAAAAACTACCGTGTTAGTGTGTTGGACTTTATTACTAATATTCTTGGCACTAGGATTGCAGCCCGGTGTTTAAATCATGTTCTAACCAAGAATATGCATGTAAATTCACAGTCTGTCTCACTGTAAGGTTCTCCTTGATTTCCAAATATTTGACATCTGTAAAAGTAACAAATATTTGTGTATTACCACCATCAATGAGCACAGGACTTATCAAATTTCGTCTTGTTAAATACTTGATAAAATTCAGTATTTCCTTTGTGCATACCTTATGTAGCACTTCCCTATTTCTTACATTTTTAGAAATCTCAAACTCGCCAACATACCATAATATTATTTTTTCTTCAGATTCTTGCTAGTGTTTATTCTAGTAGAGATTTAGTGAATATGAATCCCTCCCCCGAAAACTGAGAAACACTATAAAGAGTTAGGAAGCCAGGGTGGTGCGATCTGTCTGCTTCACGATTTGATCTCCCCTCATCTGTCAGGGCTTCTAAGATAACTTCCCCGGGAAAGGATATTGCCAAAATCTCACACAGCGCAGGGTGAAGACAAATGCATTTTCACCTTATTTTATTTGTTTTCATGCAAAATCTTTATCTCAGTTGTAGAAATCTTTGCCTCAATGCCTGTAGTGGGTACTTTGGTACATGGTTTAAAATCCATTTGTGGAGAGGGGAGGTTAAAAACAGATCCTTGATGAATGACTGAACATCATTACACACACAGCAGATTGGTTAACAGCCGGGGCTCAGAGAACGGACTGCCTTGGTTTGAAAGCTGCTTCTTCCACAGAATAGCCAGGCGATTTTACAGCATAATTGCCTAGCTTGACAACTGGGATAATAAGAAAAACCCCTTCAGAGAATGTTGTGAGAATTCAGTGACTTAACCCGTGTTCAGCTCTTAAAACACTGCTTCATATATACCACGTGCTTGGTGTTCCTATTATCTTTGTGATTGGCATCTATTAATATTATTAATTTTTGTCTAAAGGATTGCACCTGCTCTTGAATACCTTTCACTTGCATTTCTATTCATCCTCATAATCTTGGCCATGCTTTCTTCATGCAGAACCAAATGCTACCACGAGAATTCTTGTCCTAGTCATTTAACCTGGAGAACTTCCTTGCACTCAACCATTTTGAAGTTACCATAAAGATTCATGAAGAACAAGAATTTCTTTTAAGTGGAATCTCTAATATCCTTTCAGTGGTGCTATTCCTATTGTTTTAGATTTTTTCAAATCAGAATCCTAGTATTGTACTAGTTTTGTGACATTGGGCAAGAGACTTACAATTTTAATTGTTCGTTTCTTTGTCAGTTTCCTGGGAATAACATACAGCTGTGTATCACTGGTTTCCATAAAAATTAAATAATCTTATGCGTGAGTTGAGCACATCATATAGAAAATGCTGAAGAGATTTTAGATTTTCCCCCAAAGTAGAATACAGGGCCATATCCTGGAACAATTTCAAGATTTTAATAATATTCTTGGAAATCAAAAATTACATGCTTCACCAGCTTAAAGATACTAGAATTTAATTGAGCAGAACATCAAATTTTTAAGTTCGATGAGTTATGACATTAAAGTTGGAAGGAATCCTAGAAAAACTGTAATGTAACTTTTGGTGCTATATAAGGGAAGTGAAAGTTTCATTTCATAATGAGAAATGAAGTGTCATTGGAGTTAGCGTGTTGTTATTTAAATCATGATGTTAACAACATGTAATTATGTCCTGACAGCAGCAAAGGAGCTTTCAGTGATTGAATACCTACCTTGTGCCAAGTGCTAGTTTCGGAGCTATGCCGGCTTCTTTTACCTACACACTGACCACCACCCACAATCCTGCATGTGTTATAAGCAATGTCAAATCGACCAATTTTGTAGATTTCATAGTTATAAAAGCAGAATTTTTGAAACTTATAAGTCATGTGAGATACAAATTAGATACCCTTACACATATACTAAAATGGTTAAATTTTGGAAAATGAGAAGAAAATATTGAGGTAAGCTGCCAGGAAGTGGTAGTAGCTGGTACTCATAAATATGATTTATTGAAATGAAAAGTGATACAAATATTTTTGGAAAACATTTTAACTGTTTCTTACAAACATAATTTACCGTGCAGTCCGGTAATCACAGCCCTCAGTGTTTACCCAAGAGAAATGAAAGCTTATTGCCACGCACACGAACACACACACATACACGCATAAAACTATACCCAAATGTTTAGAGAAGTTTTATCCCAGTGGCCAAAAAACCCAAAAAACTTTCAGCAATCCAAACATTCATCATATTTTTTAAAAATAAATTTATTTATTTATTTATTTATTTTTGGCTGTGTTGGGTCTTCGTTGCTGCGCGCAGGCTTTCTGTAGTTGTGGCGAGCGGGAGCTACTCTTCGTTGCGGTGCGCAGGTTTCTCATTGTGGTGGCTTCTCTTGTTGCAGAGCATGGGCTCTAGGCGCACAGGCTTCAGTAGTTGTGGCACACGGGCTTAGTTGCTCTGCAGCATGTGGAATCTTCCCGGACCAGGGCTCGAACCCGTGTCCCCTAGCATTGGTAGGCGGATTCTGAACCACTGCGCCACCAAGGAAGTCCCCAAGCATCCATCATCTTTTAAATAGACAAACTTTGATGCATCCACACAGTGGAATACTACTCCGGAATAAGAAGGAGTGAACCACTAGCAATACAGCAACACGGATGGACTTGAAGCATAGTGTTTTTAGTGTATTATTCCCCTGCGGTTGCTGTAACGAATTGCCATGAACTTGGTGGCATAAAGCAAAACAGTTGTATTCTCTTACTGTTCTAGATGCCAGAAATCCAAAATCACTTCTGGGCTGAAATAAGTGTCTTCAGGGCTGTACTTCCATTAGAGTCCCCAGGGGAGAATGTGGGTGTTTGGGGTTTTTTTGCCTTTTGCAGCTTCTCTGGTCAACTGGAGTCCATTCCTTCATCTCCAAGTGCATCCTTCCCCTCTCTGCTCTGTCATCACACATGGCCTTCTCCACAGTCACCTCTCTCTTGGCCGCCTCTCAGAAGCATTCTCGTAATGACACTTAGGGTTCAGCTGGGTAATCTAGGGGGCTCTTCCCATCTCAGGATCTCTGGCTTAATCACACAGGCAGAGTCACGTTTGCCACGTAAGACAGCATTCACAGGCTCAAGGGATGAGGATCTGGGTAACTTTGGGGCCAGACACAAAAGTCTACAGACTTTACGTGTGGATTTACATAACCTTCTGGAAAAGGCACAATTATTTATTGTGACAGAAATCAAATCAACTCTGGTTTTGGGCTTCCCTGGTGGCGCAGTGGGTGGGAATCTGCCTGCCAATGCAGGGGACAAGGGTTCGATCCCTGGCCCGGGAAGATTCCCACATGCCGTGGAGCAACTAAGCCCATGTGCCACAACTACTGAGCCTGTGCTCTAGAGCCCATGCTATTCCTATTAATGAGCTTAATTCTTAAAAAAAAAAAAAAAAAAAAAAAAAATCAGTGGTTTCCAGGCGTTGGCTCTGGGGACTTGGAATGATTGCAAACAGGCATAAAGGAAATTTGGGGGTGATGGACACATTATCTGTCTCGAGTGTGCTTGTGGTTGCGTGAGTCTATACATTTATCAAAACTCCTCTAATTACACACCTAAAATTGGTGAATTTTGCCCATCAATTATACCCTAACAAATGTTATTTAAAAAAGTAAAAATAATAATTTATAATGAAGTCTCAAATACATGTAGAGACTAATGAAGGACGGGGTTTCTGCAGTGGTGTTATGAGAAGCTCAATGAACTGGCTCCCAGGAAAACCACCATGTATGTGGTACACACTGGACAAAATCAACAGCAACAGCTATTTACAGGATTTGGAAATTTTCCTAAGGACACAGCAAATGGATAAACGGAGAAACATTTATTTATGAAAATCTCCAAATATTGGTGAAAACAGCAAGCTTACGTGGTATTTGAGCCACAACCCACCCTCAGTCCCACCCCCAGATCATTGTGACAGAAGCTCTGATCCAGGTGAGCATAGCCAAGGTCCTGGGACCCGCTTCCCTTCCCCACCCTCCCCTTGTAGGGCAGAGGCTCCGCTGCAGGTGTGACAGCCTGAAGATAGTGGCTCTGACCCTTCCTGCCCAGCTGTCTTTCAGGGCAGAGGTTCCCGGGGTACCTTCCCCCACGACCTGTTCAGAGGCTGCAGGTGTCACTCTGGGAGAAGGGCCGTTGTCCCCACCCCCAGCTCTGGCACAGTGCGCAGCAGTTGTGTCCTGACACTGTAGACACAGAGATCCACCATGCCACCTAAGGGGACAGTCTTCACTTGAAACAGAGACTGTGGAAGCTCATGCCTAGGAGACTTGTCGGCCACAGAGACAGGGAGCTCAGACAGGAGCTGTGACCGCAGCTGGAGAGGACTGATGAAAGCCCATGGGTGTGGAGAAGCTCAGATATTCTCTGAGAAGGAGAAGCAATGTCCGAGAAATCCACTTCACCCCTGGGCTGGTTCCCAGCAGGGCCTTGGGGACAGAGGAGGGCAGTGGAGTTCCCCTCCATCATCCCAGCCCAACGTGGTAGGGTCTCTGCATCCTGAGACCCGTAATATGCAGATGACGATCTCGGGTGTCTGAGCTCATGTTCCTAAGTATGTTTCTCTCCATAATACTTTGATTATGATTCTACCAGAAGGGGAAGAAATGACAGTGGTGATCTTTGGGCTGAGCATTTAAGAGGAAGGCTGAAGCTTCATGGTACTAGTAGCAAGAAGCAAAAAGAGACGGCTAAGGAGGGCCCTTCTGGGGTTGGGACAAGTCTCAAAGACTTTCATCCCTCTCTCCACCCCTGCAAAGGGGTCCAAATATAATTGGATAGGACTGAGGGGAATCTATGCCCGGGGTGTTGTCAGAAACATAGCTCAGTCAACTCACAAAACCACAGGGCTCCCTGGTGGTCAGGGAGATTGTGCCCATGCTGAGCCTGTGACCTCTGAGGGGTGACCTTAGTGGTTGCACATTGTGAGGAGTGGACTTGACTGAACTCGTCCAGCCAATCTTTAAACACACAAGCAAGCAAACAACAGCAAAAAAAACCCTTGGAATA
Organism: Delphinus delphis; assembly: GCF_949987515.2. Classification (NCBI taxonomy): domain Eukaryota; kingdom Metazoa; phylum Chordata; class Mammalia; order Artiodactyla; family Delphinidae; genus Delphinus; species Delphinus delphis. The sequence continues at coordinate 25,824,799 of NC_082703.1, forward strand.
CTGGGGACACCAATACCTAGAATTGTTACAATATGTTATCTAAAATGTCCAGGTTTTTTTCTATTTTATTTTCATTTTTAATATATGCTTTTTTATTGGAGCATAATTGCCGTACAATGTTGTGTTAGTTTCTGCTGTACAATGAAGTGAATCAGCTATATGTATACCTATTAAAATGTCCAGTTTTTAACAAAAATTACAAGACATGCAAAGAAGCAGGAAAGGGTGACAAGAAACAATACACAAGAAATAAAGCAGGCAATAGAAACTGCCCTGGAGGGGTCCAGAAATCTCTAGCATTTCTTTTTGCTTTGTTCTTCGTTTTTCCGTCTCTCTGCTTACATTGCCCATCTGTTCACGCATTCTGGCAACTTTATCCATTGGAGCGCTTAGCATATTAATCACAGTTCTTTTAGATTCTTGTTCTGATAACTCAGGTGTCCCTGCCACGTCTCATTCTGATGTTTGCTTTGTCTTTTCAAACGGCGTTTTGTGCCTTTTAGTACATCTTGTGATACTTTCTTAATATCTACACATGATGGACTGGGTACAACGAGCTGCTATAAATAGACCTTTAGGGATGTGGTGTGAATGGGGTGGGGGGAGTATTCTGTGATGAGGTCTCTCTCAGCCCTTTAGCAGGCCTGACCCCCTGGATGGTGAACGTCACACATGCTTCTCAGTTTCACCTCTTAGGTGGGACAGGATGGCCAGGCAGGTGGGGTGGCTACAGCTGGTTACTTCCCTTCCCCAGGTCAGTTAGGATCTGCTCAAACCCCAGCAGGTTAGGCTCTGGTTAACTAGTTTTCCCTGAGGGCAGCCTTGTTAAGAAGAACAGAATTCTCTGGTGGTTTTTTTTTTTTTTTAACATCTTTATTGGGGTATAATTGCTTTACAGTGGTGTGTTAGTTTCTGCTTTATAACAAAGTGAATCAACTATACATATACATATGTTCCCATATCTCTTCCCTCTTGCATCTCCCTCCCTCCCACCCTCCCTATCCCCCCCTCTAGGTGGTCACAAAGCACCGAGCTGATCTCCCTGTGCTGTGCGGCTGCTTCCCACTAGCTATCTGTTTTACGTTTGGTAGTGTATATATGTCCATGCCACTCTCTCGCTTTGTCACAGCTTACCTTTCCCCCTCCCCATATCCTCAAGTCCATTCTCCAGTAGGTCTGTGTCTTTATTCCTGTCTTACCCCTAGCTTCTGCTAACACATATATATGGAATTAAAGAAAAAAATGTTTGGTGAATTTTTAAATGGTTCCTTTCCCTTCCCCACGAAGGGATTTTTACTGTGAGAACTTCATCAAGCTCCTGGAGGGAAAACTCACAAAGGTGGGCCCCCTGGAGTTTTCATCTCTCAGTCTCGCCCACGCTGGGCCATACAGTCCACCAGTTACACCCCAGCCCTGGTTCCCACAGAGGGTTCAGCTCGTGCGTTCCTGCTCCAGGAAGTTGGGATTCTCTGTACTCGCCTGATGGTGTCTGCAGTTTGGGGGCAGTCGTTTGCCCTGTGACCTCAGTTCTCTTAAGGGTTTAAGAAGAGTAGTTGACTTTGCAGCTTGTTGGATGCTTTCCTTGTTGTCAGGATGGCAACTGCCAGCCTCCTTGCATGCAGAGCGGGAATCTGGAAGTCCAGAGGCAGCATTTTAAGGTCCATAAACAGCTGCACTAGGGCCCGAGTGGCCAGTGCCAGGAACTCACGCGCATTGGAAAAGCCTGGGTGCTCTTTTCAGGGGAGAGAGTGGGAGCGTTGTAGAGAAAGATTTGTCAACCACTCAGCATCCCCAAAGCCCCTGGACTGATTATCCTCTGTCCTCCTCTCTGTGAGCCTCACCTCCTGGTCCACGATGCCTCTGGAGCATCCTCTTTGTGGCGAGCAGTTAGGAAGGTGGGACACAGCCCTCCTTCTCAGGATGCTGTGTTGAAATCATTTCCATTTTCTTCCGTTGTCCAGACGCAGGCTTCTCACAGCTGCAGGTGGACTTTGGTGGTAGGTCTTGGTCCAGTCAGCCACGTGCTTGACTCAAACTGGGCTCTGTCACCAAGGAAGGGAGGAGAATTAACCATGAGGCAGCCAGCATCTGGGAGCAGAATCTAGTTTTCCTTAAGGGAATTAACATCCTTCTCAGCTGGTTCCTTGGTGGCTCTGGCACGAGGCATGTGAAGCTGAGTCTGGACAGGCTGCCTAGGGTGCCTCACCTGACCCTCAGCCTATGCTCTGCTCCCAGGAATGAAAGGAACTCATATTCCTTTGGGGATCTGGGGTTTCACAAGCCTGGGATGTCAGCTTTGGAGGACTGTCAGTCATTTACTCACTGTAATTTATCTATTAATAGATCATGGTTTTATTTTATCATCTGACACCTGACTGTACCAGTTCGTATGATGTTCTCCTCTAGTGGTTGAGATAGTGTGACCATCCCAGCAAAATACCGATAAGATATGGTTAAATCAGTTGCCTGTTTCTTAAATGTTGACAGCAGTCACCACCTAACATCTCAGGCACGCTGCAGCAGGAACGGTAGCACGAAGGACCCTGGAAGAAAACTGTGATACGAGTCTGAGAAAACAGCTTACGAGCAGAGGCAGAAAGGAGACCCTGGAGGAGGGAAAGCAGAAGAGGGAGAGGATGGGGAGGGATGCTCCGCATTAGTGGAAGCCTGAGACTTGTGGCCCCTGCAGAAAAAAATGTGAACACAGAACAACTTTCTCTTAAACTAGCTTCAGCTTGACAATTCTGAGCCAGATTTTCATGGCCCACTTCTCCTCTTTAGAAACCACCGTAAATGTGACTTCAAGGGCACTATAGCATACGCACCTTTCTAACCTTCAAAATAATAAAACTGTGGGAGAAACACGTTCATTATGATTAGCACAAAGAAAGCAATCCACTCGGGTCTCATAATACCTGTTAGCTTGAAGTCTGCACCTATGTTTCCAGCTAGAAAAGAGGACATTGGAGAGCAAATTGGAAAACCACCGAGATTCAGTATAAATAAAAAACACATTAGTACATTTTCAAAGAAGGATGATGAGAAATCCAACTTCCTGGGTGTAGTCACATTGTCTTTTCTTCCTGCCTTTAATCCAACTAATTGATTTTGTTAATTTTAGTGTCCTTTCAGTGCCAAGTTTGCAAATGGAAGATGGAATGAATTTTCCTCAAAGAATTTTGCCTGCAATTGGCTGATTTTAAAACTAACCGATTATGTGTGTGTGTGTGTGTGCACGCACTTAAACATTAATCAGTTTTCAGTGAGGTTTTAAACATGCCTTTGAAATATCTGTAATTTTACTCAAGTGTTTAAAAAACAACAAATTCAACAAATACGCACTTGACCGCACTGTCTGTCAGCCTGTCCAGGTGTTACAGATACAGCAGTGAACCAGGTGGCTGCAGACAGGCCACTGTGCAAATCACATGCTATGGGGGTGGGGCAGATAATAGAACAAATAGCTAGACTTGAATTATTTACCTACTATGTAACACTATATTGTGTACCTATTCTGCATACTTTATGTGCTCCACACATAACAGGAGCCCTGACAGTCCTCCACCCCCGTGATTGACAGATAAGGGAAGGGATGCCCAAGCCCACCTTGCCAGGTACAGGCAGAGATGAGGCTGTTAGCAAGGAGAGAGGGAGGCACTGCTAACCCTCTCTGATTTTGATGAGCGTTTGCCTTCAGATGTTTTTTCTACTCCCACACCAGTGTGGTCTTCTGCAATTGCAATAAGCAGTATCAAATGTAATTACTCTAAGCCATTTTTGGAATAGAATACAGTAAGGAACTTACTTTATTAAATGTATGAACATTTTGGAAAGAATCTTGCAGAATGGAATCTGGTTAGTAAACGGATTTCCAATACTTGTTTGGTTCAAGATTGCAGTGCATCGTGTGTGTGTGTGTGTGTGTGTGTGTGTGTGTGTGTGTGTGTGTGTGTACTTACAGTACTCAACTGTCTGGTTAAAAAAGATCTATGTGTTTATCATTTTATTCTGCTGAACAATGAAAAATGGATAAAGAAGACATAAGTGGAAATCAATAGCTTTTTGAGAAGCATCAGGCAAATGTATCTGCCTCTTGAATATAGGGGCTGCATTCGTCTGCATCCAAACCATTTCCAATTGCATATGGATGTAAAAATTACCAGCAGAAGTAAGAGATCATTTTAAAGACTCTGAGGTTAGAAGTTAAAAAACATCAACAGGCATTTATTGTAAATCATCTTTATCCAACAGTAGGAAAATAGCATGTTAAATGTTATAAATATGATTTAGGTTAATTGGAACAATAGTTAAAAGAATTAACAGAGCCTTTTGATCCCTACTTTGTTCCATGGCAATTTGGTTTAAAAGAAAGGAATAGAACCTCAAATTTAGAGTAACCTAAAATTTGGACATCCATCTGAGAAGGAGCAGGTTGGGTTATGTGAGCTAAACAGAAAGGGGTGATGGAATCGCAAGGTGGACAGTGTCTTTGCTCAGGCTGCTTAAACAGAGAACCATAGACAGGGGCGCTTCACCAATCACATTCACTGATCGCCGTCTGGAGGCTGAAGTCTGAGATCAGGGCGTCAGCATGGTTCTGGTGAGGGCCCTCTTCCCGGTTCACAGAGGGCTATCTTCTTGCTGCATCTTCACATGGTAGAGACAGGGCTGCTGGGTTCTCAGAAGAGTGCAAATTCCGTGCATGGGGGCTCCACCCTCCTGACCTAATCATCTCCCCAGAGCCCCACCTCCAAATACCATCACCTTGGGGTTAAGTTACAACATGAACTTTGAGGGACACAAACATTCAGTCCATTGTGGACTGTCAGACAGGACATCTAGATTTTAAGTCTGGTGAACATTTTCCCAGACTTAAACTCAAAATATGGAGAAAATGAGCATTACATCTACTTGGCTGGCAGAGTTCTTCTGTAATCTCTGATAACTGTTTCTCAGTGTAAACAATGTTTAATAAATGTCTTTCTACCCAGAAATTAGATAGATAAGTGTATTTATATGTTAGGTAATCCAACAAAATGAACAGATTTTGTACTAATTATAAAATGAATTCTTAGACTATTTTATGAATAGACATAATAGAGATAATTGGAACACTTATAGTCAATGTAAGAAGAGTTAAGAATGAAAAGGATGATTTTATGCCAATAGATTAATAAGAAAACTCCTCATTTAAAAGAGTAAGTGGTTTCTCAGAACGTGAATCAGAGGTGTGTATTCAGTATGTGCAAATTACTTGGTGCATTTGTGTGTATGTCTCTGTGTTTGTATGTGTGTTTTTGAGAGAGAAGGAGATACAGACACAGACAGAGCTGAAGAGAGAGAGCGAAAATTTAAAAAAGGCAAAGAAGAAAAAATCCTTAGTCCTGCTTAAAGGGCACAAAGTCACTTGGTAGAAGGTTGTTCCAGACTTGTGCTGACAACCAATCCGAGCAAACCAAACCAACACTTAAACGTAAATAACAAGGGCAGTTAAACATTAAAGCATTAAAAAAAGCTAGCAATGAAAATCACTGATACAAATAAAAAGCAAGAACAAGGAACAGCAAGACTTTAAAACACCAAGAAAAAAAATGGTACCGCAGCATATCCACAAATGTCAAACATTTAAAACATCACATTATTTTAGATACTAGGGGAAAAATTGACTGATATTTCCTTGAAAGTAGCAACAGAGGGTCGTGAGCAATTTTATTTATTATTTTTTCCAGCACCCAGCACGTTTCTTGGATCATGTTCCTGACTAAAATACACTGATGAACCTACTATTATTACTGTAATGGTTTGGTACCCTTCCTCTTTAGACGTTTTCACTATGGAAATATCTACTTAGAGTAGCTCTTAACAAACTACTATGTTTCAAATGAGAAGGAATTCCCCTATAAATAAATGGACTATAAATGGACTCTGGAACATAAAATTTTTCTCATATCTTTTTCCTTTTTATTGAATTAGATCCTTACGCAGGAGACCAGGGTAATGGCATTTCACAGGCCTGGTCAGTCATGGTCATAACCTCCCATTGGTACAGCAGGCAGGGCCATGGATCTGAAACTAACATATGGGAAGAGGGAAAAAGAAGCCCATGTCCTCTGAGATCACTAGGCAGAACGACAGAGATCTATATCCATCTATACTTGGCCACAGGTGGAAACTGATCTGAATAAGGAGTGAATAAGTCCAACACACACAAATAGGGAGAATTTAAATACATAGAGAGATGCCCTTAGATTATTATGTGATTTTATTGATCAAAAAGCAAGGCCTGTACCCAGAATCACCCCCTAGTCCCGGTACATAAACCAGTAAGCTCCAGTTTTACTTTATCTTGTTCTAGTTATCATGTTATCTTTCAATCATTTGCAATCTCAAGGGCTCTACTTGCTGGGAGACGATTCTCCATGGCTTCCTTACATTCTGCACCATTGACAGAGAGGCACTGGCAGCTCCTAATTCTGGATTGTCTTTGTAAGGGTGTTTGTATAGTGAGTAGTGTTAGAAGAGAGACATAGTATCTCCCTTGGGAGCAAAGAGCAGGCACACTTACTGCCCATTATAAAAGATCCCCGTCCCCTAAGGCCCGGTTTCTCCCCGTAATGCAGCCTACTGCGCACATAGGCATCACCTGGCCCACTCTCTGTCTGCCTGTGGGAACTGGGGCACGAAGCGGTCACACAGAATGCTGACACCCTGCCCAGTTCTCTTGCTCTGAGAAATACACCGTCCTTTGTCTCTGACCCTGGGGCTTTCATGTCTTCTACTGGGATACTTGAAACTGTGGCAAGAGGACGTGTCTCACTAACCTGCAAGTTAGGTAAAGTCACAGACCTTCACAGTCCTTGACACTGATGTGTCCTCCTAGGCAGGAAGTAGAATCCATTTTAATATGGAGAGAAAAGGACCACACGCATTTTGAAAAAGTGAAATAAATATTTGTTAATTTTAAATTGGAAAAAAGATGATGTTTTCTAATATAAAGAATAAATATATTACTGGTTGGTACATAAAGAAAAAAGAGTCACCTACGTTTATGAAAAAGATGTAATGACTCCTAATTGTCAGGCGAGGGTACATATAATTTAAAGAGAGTGCATCATTGTCTAGAACATGAGATGTTTAAAGCTTATCAAAAGCATGTAATTTAAATTTTTTTGAGATAGGCACTTTTGGGGTTTCCAGAAAAGAAATTTGGAAATGATAAATGCGTCAGTGATGAGAATTTCATGTTCCTTGAGCAATGTTAAATGCCTAAATTTGGTTAAAATGTACTTGATTCAGCCAACTTATGTCACACATTTCAATCACTTGTTTAGCAAACATTAATTACATTCAAGCAATATATCCAGTACTATTCTCGGCAATAAGGAGATCAATAAAAAAGTCGACAATACCCTGCCAGTCCTGCACCAACTAACATTGAATACCTGCCGTCCAGGGGAAAATGCATGTGTGTGTATGTGTGTCTATATGTGTGTGTGTGTGTGTGTGTGTGTATAGTTGATTTTTGTATCCATAGTTGACCTGGTTGCAGTTGACAAACAAGAGTACCTTTGATACAAAAGCTGAAAGATATTTTCTCTTATATTAAAAAGTAAGATAAAATTGAACCATGATGACTTGTGTCAGAACTTTCCCAATGCCATAGCAGCTCCTAGGTGATACTGGATAATAATCTTTGGATCCTGGGAGAACAAGGCCATGATTTTTTGTGTGTTTTTCACTATGTAACATCTATAAACATAACACATTTTAAATCTAATCTTCATCGTTAACATTTTCCACCACATTCCTAATTCTAGTCAAACAACAAAATAATATACAAAGACCTGACTGCAGTGTTTGCTGGTTCTGTGATGCTAATACTCCCACGGTGGCCAGTTTCAAGCTATCAAGGTGACACTACCACCCCTGGAGTTGGCAAGAGGCTGTGCAGTAACAGATTTGTGTAGACATCAGACAGATGCCATCGCCCTCTGGTCTCCAGAGCATAGATAATAGTAAAATAATTAGGAAGGGGTGCATTCTGAGTATTTATGACATTTGGCTTTAGTACGGCTTGTTTAATTTTACGTTTATGACGTACTTTTCAGCATTGACTGTGCTTAACAATGAACAGGCTCACCAAATTCCCCCCAATTTAGCAATCAGCTCACCTCTGCTCTTGCCTTCAGGAGCTTGGATTCTCCTGGGAAGAGATAAGAATAGACAAAAAACACATGGATTTTTAAAAAAATGTATCTTTAGAGTTTATACAAAAGAGATAAACAGGACAGGGGTGGTGGGGTCTCCGTTGCATGTGGTGACCAGGGAAAACCTCCCTGTTGGGAGGATATTTAAGCTCATTCCCGAAGAGTGAGGGGCTTTCTGCTGCAAGAGCAGAAGGGGGAGAGTCGCCAGGGAGAAGAGATAGGAAGTGAAGAATTGCCAAACACGCTTGGTTCATTTAGGACTCAGAGTAACGCTAGTGTGGCTGAGGGCTTAGGAGCGAGAAGTAAGGTATGGGGCAGGATACAGGACACAGGAGAGAGGCCACTTAGCGTGAAGGCTGTCCACGTGACGATAAAGCTGACTTTACAGCTCTCTAAGCTCAAGCTACCGTTCTAACTGCTTCTACATGGACTAGCTCATTTATTCATCGCAAGAGTTTTAGGAGACTGTGGTGTTGCTAGCCGAGTTACACAGATGAAAACATCGACTCCCAGTCATTTCAACTAACTTTCCTGTAGTCACACAGCTGTGGTGCGGTCGGAGTTAAATGTAGGTGGTCCTGGGGTACTCCTGAGCCAGCAGCCCTTCTGCCTTGCTGCGTCACAAGCGTGGGCAGTGTGCTGAGTGCAGGGGAAGCTATCAAAGGGATCTGGGCAGAATGATGTCCTGATTTATGTTTACAGAAGACCCCCTTGGCCGTGGTGGGGAAGTTGCATAGTGGCTGGGCAAGATGGAAGAAGATGAACAGGTAGAAAAGCAGCCTTGAGTTGCCGGTGCCTTTAGCCAGGTATGTAGTGAGAAGGGCAGACTTACCTAAGCTAAATTTTGTGGGTGAGCAAACCAAACTTGAAGGATTAGAAGCAGAGAGAGAGTTGAAGGAAACTCAGTTTAAGTTAATGGAGGCTCACCTCTGTGTAAAAAACAAAAAACAAAAAGCAAAACTAGACCTCATAATACATAATGTCTCAAACACACAGAGGGTTTACACTAGTGGCTCCTCTTCCGATTCCATTGACTAAATCTGACTCATGTGAGAGTCTGGATCACACACAGGAATCCCATCTGCAAAGGAGTCCTTTTTGAGACAGGACTTGTGATTCAGAAAATTTCTCCAAATGTAGGAGGACTAGTCAATATGACAAATACCTAAAACTAGCAAAATTCAAGAACAAGTATATGTTTGCCTGGAAGAAGTTGGGCTGGACAATCTAGGCACAAGGAAAAGCTCTGGAGAATGGTGAAATGTGTACAAGAGCATCATTGTGTTTGGGGGCAGCTCAAGACTTTTTTTTAAATTAATTAATTTATTTTTGGCTGCCTTGGGTCTTTGTCACTGCACGCGGGCTTTCTCTAGTTGCGGCGAGCGGGGGCTACTCTTCGTTGCGGTGCGTGGGCTTCTCACTGCAGTGGCTTCTCTGGTTGCAGAGCATGGGCTCTAGGCACGCAGGCTTCAGTAGTTGTGGCACGCAGGCTCAGTAGTTGTGGCTCGCAGGCTCTAGAGCACAGGCTCAGGAGTTGTGGCGCACAGGCTTAGTTGCTCCGCGGCATGTGGGATCTTCCCAGGCCAGGGCTCGAACCCATGTCCCCTGCATTGGCAGGCGGATTCTTAACCACTGTGCCACCAGGGAAGCCCTCAAGATACTTTTTGTGGCTGGAGTTGGAATGGTAAGACACGTTCTTCGAGAGGGAGAAAGGGAGGCTGAATGTGGTGCCTTTTTGCCCTGCACAGTCAGTTACCTTAACGCTGAACATGACAAGGACCATCGAGGAAGGTCAGTGTGGGGCTGGACAGCTGCTCTTCATTCGGGCCTTGGGTAGGGGAAGGGCTGGCAGGAAGGAGGCCAGTTATGGTGAGACTCTGCTCCAGAAAGCAGGTTCTGAAGCTTTCACTTCGGCAGCAGTGGGGGAATGGGTGAAGGTGAAGAGGACCTGTGTCTTAGTGATGACATGTAGGACACAGAGTGTGCAGGGCCAGGGGAGGCTAAGAATGCGGGGTGGGTGGTGTTTGGGAAAGTGTGAAAGTACGCTAACAAAGGTAGGGCAGAAAGAGGGGTTGTACTGGGGACAGTCAGCACATCCAGGTGAAGCTGCTCATTGGAAAACTCCAGGTTGGAAACACAGATTTCAGAGACAGGTGTTCATGGAAGCTATGGGATTCCATATGTATGGAATTACTTTATCCTCCAATAATAGGATTAGTTTATAAACAAGATTTAGCAAATAAAAATACCAGATACCCAGTTAAATGAAAATTGCAGATAGAAAACATTTTTTTAGTATTTCTATGTCCCATGAAATATTTGTGACATACTTACACTAGAAAGTATTTGACATTTAGCGTAAATTGCCAATTAATTGGGTGTCCTTTATTTCACGGGGTGTCCCTATCAGATGAAGAGAAGATTATCATGCGGAGTGGGATGGAAAAGAAGGGAATGGGGAGGAGAGGAAGAGTGGGGAAGAACTCGGGGGAGGAGTCAAGTTCCTGCCTGGGCTCCAGAAGGGCGGCAGTATCAGAAATGAAGAGGAGGCCAGAAAGAAGGAGAGGATGCACAGAGAGAGTGTTGCCATGGAAACTGAGGAAGGAGAGAATCCTGAATGAGGGACTGGACAGCAATGGAGGATACCACAGGGAGATCAAATCAGAAGAAGACAAAGTGTAATATAAAACATGGCATGTGGGACTGTGTTGTCACCTTATGGAGAAGAGCTAGTGTGGGCGGATGCAATGGGTTGAAGAAAGAATCTAAGATCAGCAGGTAACTTCATGAGCTCCTGGCTGGTTTTCCAAGCACAGGAGTACTTGGGGGCACGCAGGTCAGTGGAGGGTGGCAGACTGTGGGGAGATGTTTTGTTCTCTTTGATTTGGGAGGAAGCCAGCCGAGGTCCTGAGGAAGAGTAGAGTTGGTAGCACATTTGGATGGAAGAAGTTAGTACACTTGTAAGTAGCCATTGGGATACAGATTCATACCGCAGCCCCGTTGGGGAGCAAATGTTAGTTTTTAAAAATACACATTGAAATAAGATGGGTGGGGATCTCCTTAGTCGGTTTAATCATTCATTTGGGGAAAAAAAAAAAGAAAAATCCACATTAAATGTGTACAGCAACCTAAAGAGATTTTTGTGGCTGAAATTCCTAGTGAATTTCTTTTTTAAAAATATCCAATAAAATAAATTGTGGACAATAATAAATCATTCAAAGCAAGGCTGACTGAATTAACCTTGTTCATAACCTTAGTGAACTTTTTATCTAAGTTAAATTTAAACTAAGTTTAAAAAGTTTAAACGAAGTTTAACTAAGTTTAACTTTTTACCTATGTTAACTTTTTCAGCCTTTTTTACTAAACGAAAGGGAAACTTCAAGTAGGTATGATCTTTTTTTAAAAAAAAAACTCATTGAAAGGTAAATTTATAACAATGTAAATGCTTAGAAGTTTTACATTTGAAGGTGTTCTTTATTTCTGCTGTGCAGGTTTTATAGGATGAATGGTTCTAAAAGGTTAAACCCAGCAAATGGCAGTGACTTCAATCTGCAAATGCGATCAAATTGACTCTTCTCTTTCTCCTTTTACAGAATCCGTGTTAGAAAATGAACTGCCCCTTACTCTCTGCTTTGGTTAAGGGACTCTAACATACAAAAGGGATGGCAGATATATGTTTTATATGTTTAGATCCAATGAAATCTATTGGCTTCAGATGGAACCACCCCTCTGGAGCTACAACTTCTGATGCAGTAGGACACACTGCATGGTGGGTGCTCCGACCCTGAGCACTGGGGGGGCTCATCCCTGTGCTGAGGCTGCCGTACCCAGGAGGACTGCTGGACCCCTCGGTACCCCATGATTTTCCTGATGGGGCAAACTGGGTCTCACTCATTTCACAGACTGGGCAGGTAGAAAGAAGAGGTTTGGAATCATTGGTCAGCCTTCGTTTGAATCCTGTGGTGACACATGTCAGAGGTGTGACTGTGCAGGTTAGGTTTCCTCCCTGCTGTTGAGTTTGCTTTTGTATTAAATGGGGAGATGATGTCTGTCTTCATTTTGTTATGACAATGAAATGAGCTGGTCTGTTGGGGAATGAGGACACTTTGATTCACAAGACAAAAAACAGTGATCAAACACTGTTATTTGAGGAAGGCAGTTTGTCAGTTGATCTAACTGGAGGATCCACTTACATTTTGAAACGGGTGAAGCCAGAGCAAAAATGACACCAACAGTGTCTGCTGTTTGTTTGTGTGTTTGTTGTCTCTTGACCTCCTGAGATCAGTGCTTCTCAAGCTTCAACGAGTCCACGCGTTATCTGCACATCTCGTTAACATGCAGCTGGCATGCCAAGTGTAGGGAGGGGCTGACTTCCTGGTCTCTACAAGCCCCCAGTTGTTGGCAGTGCCAGTCCCTGGCCCCGCCCTCTGTGTGGCATCAACTCCCGGGACTGAGGATGATGAGACAGATTTCCAAGATGTATTGAACTTTCAGCCCGCAGTCCATCCCAGAGAAAGGGAGAAATGATAAGCTAGCTGTGTCAGGAAGGTCTCAGAAAGCCTGGTGGGTAGGGTGGCACCTTGCTTCCACCCTGTGCTCTCCCGGGACGGGTGGGGCGGGGGTGAGGGGGCGGGATGTGGTGTAGGAGGTGGGGAGGTGGGCGGTGACAGGGTCAGCCCATTCCCCTGTGTGGGAAGGGCAGGGGCAGCTTCCAGAGGGAAGAATCATAAAGAGAGAAACCATTCTTGTCCCGCAAACATAAGCAAAGCACCTAAACGAGGACCTGGAAAGCATTCAACCCATTTCACTTGTGCCCAGACTGCTGTATCCTCAGCACTTCCTGCGCTCTGGCTGACACGAAGACCTGTTCAATAAGTGAGTGATGGCACCTTTCAAAGCATCTGGACATAAATCAAGGATTTATGAGGAGCGATATGAAAGGGAGCTATTTAAAGGGGATAGAATACGTGCTAAGGAGAATAAATGAGGAAGACTACTTTTTGGAAGAAACATCATGAAAAGTCTTACAAGGCTTACAATGAAATCTTGTTAATCGCGAATCCATCTCCTCCTCATTTAAGTAACTGCATACAACCTCAACAGTGGCCACTTAGAAGGAAATGGTGAAATGTGATGGAATGTAAGCAGCGGCATAATGATGACATTTTTATTTTTCTATTAACTTGTGGTAAATTGGAGAGGGTGGAGGAAAAGGTCTAAAAATAGCAGTAAGAAGCAAGAAGACTATTGTCAAGCCCAGGACAGTGAGGAGACGAGAGAAGCAGCCCAGGGAGTGTCGCAGGGCGGCGGAGTCCCTTAGAGAGAAGAAGGCCAGCTGAGAAGGTGGAAGAAGGTTCAGAGCTGGGCTGGTAGTCAGTCCACAGCCTCAGTGGGCACTGAGGCAAGTTCGGAGAAGTTGGAGAGGGGTCCACACTGGGCTCAGGTGAGCATCGATGAATCGAGAGCGTCAGTTCACGGAGCTGGTTAGGAGCTTACATCCGTTGTGGTTGATTTCTGTTGTGCGTCGAGAAGGGTGAGAGTGTGATATTGATTCTCTAGTTGGCAATTCCTTTTTCTGATGTCCTGAATGAAGGGACATATGAGAGATGGGACCTGCAAAGAGCAAGGAGTCTTCAGTAAACGAGGTCTCGCCTACATTCAGTTTAGAGAAATCCAGTGATCTTGAGGGATTGTAGTCAAGGCTCCTCTGATCACTGTGTTATATTCAGAAGCATCCCAGGAAAAGCTTACAGATGGGGGTGAAATATGGTTCTTTTCAGGGGCCAGAAACTGGAGAAATGATGTCAATGTCCCATAACAAGTAGGAGAATGGTAGGCAGCCAGACTCTTTTATGACCTTCAACAATAGAGGACAGGAGGCATGACACAGGACTGGACAGGTGACCCAGGACTAGGGCAGGTGTCAGCAGGTCCCAGGCTCAACTATGACAAGGAAAAGGGACCCTTACTAGGCTGTGACTTCCCACTGACCACCTAGGAACTGAGCCATGGCATTGCTCAGATCGCTCAGTTATTAAATCCCTTTCCTCTTTCCACACTTTCCACCAACTTAGCACACAGCTTAATCCAACAACTGCATTTGGTGTTGCACAGTCACCAAGACTTTTGTACACAGCAGTGCCTCCTGCCTGTTTTTTTCTCACATCACATGGAATATGATATTCTTAGAGGACACTGGGAAAGGCTTCAAGACACAGGGGTGGGGAGTGGGTCCCTGATGGGATCACTGGGGGAGACATATGGGTGGACAGCGGCACACTGATTGGAAAACTCTGAATTATCTAATTTAAGTTTTATAATAACCCTTTGAAGTAGAGATTTGTATTCCCATTTGATAGGTGAGCAACTGAGTTTATAGTCTTTTTTAAACTTAATTTTCTAATGTGCCGGGCATTACTAATCAACTAACCTGTGATTAGCGCAATGGCAAGACATGATATCTACTCTTAACTATTGGTTAACTGTTACTATTGGTGAACTGTTAACATCTCAAGCATTGCAATGGCAAGATATGATATCTACTCTTAACTACTGGTTAGCAATTGAGTTTATGTTCATTGACCAGTGAAGAATGAAAATGGAAATTTAGGGAAGGACAGCCCAGTAAGGTGTGTGAGAATATGAAGATTGTGGAGAGCTCCTGGGCTCTGAGGGAGATTACAGAGTTAAATGTGATGGTGACATTTAATAAGCTCTCCTAGGGGGTTGCAGTAAAGAAGTTACCAGAACTTAGAAACAAAACTCATGGAGATGGGGCCTGCCCTGGAGAGGCAGGAAGTGGAGAAGTGGAAGGAGACGACGTGGTGTGAGGGTCGAGGACTGGGGAGTCTAAAAGCCACCAGCAGGTGCAGCTTTAAACGGCCCTCTTGGTTGGGAGGACAAAGGAGCCCTGCCCCAGGCTGGCCATGTGGAGAAAGTGCTGTTGTATCATTTGCTCCTTATGGGTTACTCTGATTGAATGGAAGACAGATTGGTGTTTCCTGAGCCTACTGGAAACTGGAAATCTGGCCAAGATTGTTGAGAAAGGGGGAAGATGATGATCTGTGAACCCAACGTTGAGAGAATGAGAAACAAATTGAAGGTCAGTTTGAGGATGTCTGATAGCCCAGCGAGTGAATAAGTCTCAGAGCAAGAATACTCACCAACTCAACTTATACGCTTTGTCCTTTGCTTGCCTTTCCCACTAGAGGTGACTTCTGTGAGGGCACGAGTTCTGTCCTTTAGGAGCCCCTGAACCCCAACAGCAAGTACTGTGTTTGGCACAAATTAAGTGTTCAATAAATATCAGTGTATAAATGAAAATACACTTGTGGGAGTCACCTATCTGCAACAGTTTCTCATATTTACTGTCACTGAATAATCTAATACTTATCAAATTATCTTGGAATTTAAAAATATACGTAGAGTGGCTAAAACAGTGGAGAAGGTGGAGTGCTTGAGGCTGCAAGGCGGCACGATTTCATCACGATTGCTTTAAGAACACTCGTAATGTTGGAGACGACCCTGTGGGAAGATGTGCGATTTGTCGGTTACTGTTTCATTTATGCACTCGGATCCCTTGTAGGCGGGCTGTGTCACGGCCCAGCTGTGATGCGATGGGATAGAGGAAGTGACCCTGCTGGGGATGTTGATGGGGGTGGGGGTGAGGGTGCTACACGTGGTAGTGCTCACACAGCGCTATGAACGTCCTACGTGGCTCAGGTTACCTGAACTAAACAGGAGGGGAGAGATAGGGAGCCTCGGCTTCCCAAAGAGGGTAACCTCCTTGCAGGAGCCAGGCTTCAGCAGAGAACCCAGGTCATCCTGCTCGGGAGACTTTGCATGATGTCCTAACAAGGACATGCCTGCTGGCTGTTGGCTACACTACACTTAGTGGCCTGGCCTGCAGCCCCTGCTGAGGTTCCAAGGTTGCATCTTCCCCAGATGCCAGCCTCTCTCCAGTTACGGAGTTCCCTTGTGCTGCGCGAGGAGTTGTATACCAGGAGCCAGATTCTCTACCCTCACCAGTCTGTCCCATAGTCACCATGGCGTCTAGAAACAGGTTTACTAGGAGTTGTTGTTACTGTAAAAGATCAACGATCAGGACCCTCAGTTAAATAGAGTCGGGGCCACAAGGGGCGCTCTCTCTCATTCTCGTAAGGAAAACGGAGCCCACCGGGAAGAAGATAGACTTGCTTCTTTCCTGGCAAGGACTCGCCCATGAAGAGACACTGACCCTTTGTTTAGGGCAGCCCTCCCACCGGCCTTTTCCCCTCTGCAAAAGCCTTCTCCTTCCTTGCTGTGCAGGGACATGCACAAGCCTCCCATGACTGCAGACCCCAAATATGAATTCTCTGCTGATCCCGAGTAAATGCATCATGGCTGGAGACATAGCTGCCAGTCGATTTGTTTTAGGTCAACATTACTTTCAACTTTTGGTCAGAATCTCTACTCTGTTGTGAGACGTGAGCTCTGAATTTGATCTGTCAATTCTGAAATATCCCAAACTCCTCCTTTATACAAAAGAAAGCCAGTGCTTTTCAACCAGTAACAGGGATTAATATTTTATTCCCCAACATTGGAGATCAGTATTTTTCCTAGTGTCTGGAAACCCAGAGAGTCGAGGAATGACAACTTTAGGTCTTTGACTGTAAGTTTAGAGCATTTAAGTTTCAGGGGGTGAACCCCGGGGCCCTCCAGTCTGGAAGTAAATATAGTAAATGTGTAAGTTGCCTTTAGGAAAACTAACAACAGCTAAGTAGGCAAACTGTGCAAACGATGGCCGTGTCCAGAGTCGACTGCAGGTTTCACATCCAAGAGCAGTTTCCTCCAGGGTAGATTCATCCTGAGCCGCTTAGGAGATAAAAACTTGTACCCAAAGAGACGGTTTTTTTGTTTTGTTTCATTTTGGTTTTTTCCGGTCTGCTTAGCATTTTACAAATCAAAGGTTTTCTTGCAAAAAACTTCTGTTTTCTAGATTTGTATTTAAAAAAATAAGAGACTCAGATTGCGCTGGGACTATGTATCCACAAGGTACAAGAAAGCTTTAGCCAAGAACAGGAAGCCCCACTGGATCTGTCATGCGCTCCCTGCTTCATCCAGGTTCCCACCATCTCCATTGTTAATATACATTTTTTCTTATTACTTGTTAAAAAGCCTTTGTGATAAAAATCATCTGATACTTGAAAAAGGCAGTAATTGGCTTGAACCTTTAATTTTTTATTGAACGGGCTATTTTAACTTCGTAGGAATAGAAATGAACTTACATTGTGGAGATGCAAATAATTTCTGTATAATAGAGAAGATAACTGAATGGTGATGTTTGATTGTCCTGTTTCTCATTAACCAGTTCCGTATCTAACTCAAAAATCTTACCCTAATCTTCCTTTATTAACCGGTCCCTACATACACCTTCTCCAAAACAGTGTTTGAATTAATTTGAACACCTCACTGGTTCACTCATTAATTAATGAGTTTAATAAAATCTTTTCATGGGTTTATCTTATATTTGTATAAAGTTATAATTCTAATATTTTGAAAGTTAAATGAGACAATGTCTCTTTATCAAACTGTGTTTTTCTAAGTGAGTGTTCCAAACAGCCTTTAAAAAATGTTCTAGAGCCTGAGTATGGACCAGTCAAGCTGGATGTTTTCATTGACTACAGCGCTGTGACCTTCTTCATTGAGTAGTGAGGCAAATTGCTCAGGATTATATTTTAGGAACATTTCAGAATTGATTCATTACTAAGAAAAAGGAAGCACTAGCTGCCCTGAAGACCAAGACTCCAGAACAGAAAAGCTATAGATTATAATTTATATCGGAGCAGTATTGATTTGGCATATCATAAAATGAAAGGACCCTACTGTGGACAGTGATGCAGTGATTAAATCACCTAAGGGGTTTGGTTAGCACCCCACTAAATTTGATGTGGCCCTATTCCCCCCAGACTACATAAATTTTAAGCAAATCAGTGGGTCTTGCTGCATAATATGGTGAGCATTTCTGAAGCAGAGTGATAATTTTCCAAAAACATTTAGCAAAAGAAAGCCTTTGCAAATATTTTCTCAGTTTAGTGAGAAATTAAAGCAATCATGGAGTAAGAGTACACATTAATTGATTAGGGAATTAGCTATTTTTTGTGAACAGATACAAAGGCAATAACAAACAATTATTAAGTATGAAAAAGTTAATTAAGATGAAAATATTATGCTCTGCTATGTATTCATAAATAGCAAGGAATTTAGGAAAACAACCAAGGAACTAAAACATGATTATATATTTTAATTAAGTGTTAGTTCATGACAGAATGTTAATAGGGATAATATAAAAATATCTGGGGAAAACTCAACCATTGGTGATGGATTAAAAGCTAAGACTGTAAAATTCTACCAAAAAGTTGTTTCAAAATACTGTCGAAAATACTTAAAGTCAGCTGTCAGGCTCTTGAAATTTAATATTATAATTAATTATCCTATAATAACACAAATAATTATCAACAATAATTAAGATTCTTTGTGTTTCATGTCCATTTGGCAGAAGTTTTCCCCATTTTAATAATTCATAGATTCACAGAATTTTAGAGTTGGAAGAAAAGTTAAAGATTTCTTAGCTCTAGTCATGATTTGATAAAAGCTAAGTAGCTGGTTGATGGTAAATCCTTGATATCCACAGTTAGAGATTCAGGGCTTTCCATTCACTGCTCTTCTATTCTGGGGTCCCGATTCGTGTGCAGATCCATTGAGATTCATAGTTAAATTGATAACAAAGTCCCATTTTATCAATCATTGAGCTAGCAACAAAGGCACCTTTTCAATGCCCCATAAACAGCTGGTTTAGAAAATGCAGCATAAGTCTAGAGTTCTCGGGGACCCTTGCTCTCTTCCTGTGAATCTGCCCATGTGGCCATTGATCTGGACGTGGTGTCACCACATAATGTGAGGGCCACCTACCAGTCTTGCACTGCTCAGTGCTGGCTTGGGGGGCCCAGCAAGGGGCCAGCGCAGACCACAGCCAGAACGGGAGGCCAGGCCACCTGAGGGAATGAGAACAGAGAGCAGGACGAGAGCTACCTGTCCACTGGGCAGGAACAGGAAGAGGAAGCCAGGAAAGAGACCGCTGACCTCTGTTCAATAAGGAAGCAGGACGGCTGTGCATGGCTCTGCTATAAACCCTCAAGCCTGTGACGTGCAGACAGCGGGTATCGCGTCCCTGATCAGGCAGGTCAGCACTTCTCCTGGAGGGAAGAGTTAGTTACAGGGGAAGGGGCAGAGTACACGCTCGGGAAGATGTTTGTTCTTATTTGGGGAGAGGCAGAAATATGGGAAGAGGGCACAGCAAATGCCGTCAACAGTGTGTTAGATGCACATGTCTTAATCCGGCTACTATCGGATTCTCCATGACCTTAACCGTAGGTAATAGGTGTGATCTGCTGGATGATCCTACAGCATTTAATTATAAATATTTTTGTCATATTTTTGGTACGTGTTCATTAATTTATTGAATAAATATTTCCTGAGTTCTTCCTCTGTCCTGGATCTGCAGATATTACAATTAAATCACATACGTTGTTCAGGGGAGTTTTGCTCCTATGACTGTTGTGCTATTGTGATTTATAAGAAATACGTATAGCTTGTCTTCATCCATAGTGCCTGGCTCACAGCTCCAAAAACCTTAGAATTTCCTGTGTAATAAGAGCAGTGGGATCATATTTGGCCCCTGGTCTTCAGTTTCTGAAAATGCTTTTCCTACCCAAGGGTGGGGACTGGTTGGCAGGAGAACCCACCTGTGATTAGAGGGTTCGGACTTTTAGTCCCATCCGCTGACCTGAGGAGGGGAGAGGGGCTGGGGGTTGAATCGATTGTCATTGGTCCCTGATTAGTCAATCATGACTATGTAGTGAAGCCTCCGTAAAAACCCACAAGGACAGCTTTGGGGCTCCTTTTTTTCCACCAGCTTCCAGGTAAGGAGACCAGAAAGTTCCCTGGTACCACCAAACCAGGGCCCAAGTTCCAAGAGGACAGAAGCTCCTTTGTCCAGGACCTCACCATGTGTATCTTTTCATCTGGCTGTTGATTCATATGCTTTAATATCCTTTAATAATGAACCAGTAATCTCATGAGTACAATGTTTCTGAGTTCTCTGAGCCGCTCTACCAAATTAACAGAACCCAAGGAGGGGGTCGTGGGAACCTCTGATTTACAGCCAGTTCAGAAGTGCAGGTAACAACCTGGACTTGCGATCCTGAATTGGAGGGGGTCATGGGGACCTCCAGTTGGTAGCTGGTTGGTCAGAAGCACAGGTGTTAACGTGAGCTTTCGACTGGAGTCTGAAGTTGGGGGGGCGGGTCTTGTGGGACTGAGCCCCTTCCCTGTGGAACCCAACGCTGACCACAGGTGGAGAGTCTCAGAATTGGGGTGGATTCTCAGATTCCCTGCTGGCATCAGAGAATTGCTTGTTGGTGCGGGGACGCCTCCACCCACATGCTGGAATTGGGTCCAGGAACTCTTTCCAACCGCATGCAAAGTGATACTGCTAACAACCCTTTAATAAGAAAAAAGAACTAGAAGGCTCTAACTCCTGGGGAAATAGAGGCAATGAACAAGAGTCCAAATTTCATCGTTTTTTTTGTGTGTGTGTGGAAGTTAAGAACCAGGCTCTTCTGGACATTAGTGTTTTGCTCTAGCTGTAGAAAAACCAAATGGAGATCAGTGCTCATAATTTGTGCTCCGTGTTCCCCTTTTAGCCCCCGGACCAACAGTCCGCTCTTGACCCTGCCTGGGGCTCAGGGCTGCTTATTCTGGCCTGAGTCAGTGGGGCTGCCAGGCCCTCGTGTGTGTGCTGACGTCCAGGCAAGGGGAGGTGCCCCCAGATCACACTCAGGGCATGAGGGAGGGTGGACGGGGGGCCTCTAATGAAGGCCGATATCCTCCAGGACCCCTACAGCTGGAGACCCTACTGGTGCCAGGAGCTGCCCTCACTGTACCCCAGCCCACTGGGAAGAAACGACTCTTTTCCTGTGCTAACCCTGGTGTTTTTTTTTTTTTTTTTTTTTTTTTTTACCATCTCTTGCTGATTTTTCTTGCGTGTTGTCCCTTTAATAAATGCTTCTCAATTCCTCCATTTCAAGGAGGAATTCCGCCATCTCTTTCCTTCTGGGACTCTTGCAAGTTCTTTCCATAATTTTGTTTTTCCTCTCTCCATCTACCAATCCTAAACTGCATAAACTATTCTCTTATTTCAGCTTTTGTTACATAACTTCACCAAAGTATGTTTCAACAGGGGTGACTGTGTGTGTTGTATCGCTTGAGGAGAGTGGATGGAGAGGAGTGGCAGCAGCCTCTCCCGAGCGCGTCTGGCGGCTGAGCCCGGGGCTGGTCATTTCACTTCCTCTCGTCTCCCGTAATGAAACCCTTGCCAGCTGGGGGCGGGGAGGGGGTAGCAGTTCAATTGCATAGGACACTGAGATGAACAGAGTTGATGTAAATCCTGAAAGACACAAAGCTATTAAATTACAAGTGGATTCCAACTCAGAAGTATTTGAACACTGAGGACAAAGGGATGTTGGCAAATAAAGGTGGGTCCTCCAAGGACCAATTTTCTAATCATTCCAACTACAAATTTCCTTCTTCCTAACATTAGTGATATAAAATGCAGTACAAGTCTTTTGCAATAGCTAGTTTTACTACAGTACTGAGCTTCATTGGGTTCCTGATTGGTTTGCTACAGGTACGTCGGGAATAACCGGAAACAATTATTAGAAGAATTGAAAATAGCCGCAGCTGGTGGGGAGGGCCGATGGCAGGGGGCTGACAAACCTTACACGTGCATGTTTGTCATGAGGAAGTTTATTTTTTTTATTTTTATTTTTTGCGGTACGCAGGCCTCTCACTGTTGTGGCCTCTCCCGCTTTGGAGCACGGGCTCCGGACGTGCAGGCTCACCGGCCACGGCTCACGGGCCCAGCCGCTCCGCGGCATGTGGGATCCTCCCGGACCGGGGCACGAACCCGCCTCCCTGCATTGGCAGGGGAACTCTCAACCACTGCGCCACCAGGGAAGCCCGAGGAAGTTTATTTTAAAGGAGAAAGAAAGCAATAATTATTCACTTGATATGAATTTTAAAATGTGTATTTGTAATCCAGGCTAATGGTCAGGGTGAAATGTCAGTAGGAAAACACATTTCAAAAGAAGTTTTAAAAAGAAACTTCTGAATTATAATTTTTTTTAAAAAAAGAAACATTTTTCCCATTAGCCCCAAAGAGAGCTTCAAATGCAATAGCTACCAAAACATTTATTTTTATAATACTCCTAAAATAAAATAAATTTCCCATGTTATATACATAAGCTTATTGTTTCGTAGTTGTTCATGATATCCATGTTTTTTCCATTAAGGCATTTAGAAATAAAATTAAAATATAATTGGTACAAACTGTAAGTTCTAAAAATCTTAAGGGAAAATAACAACTTTCTCTTATTATAATAATTCTTTGTCAAGAGTGTATCATTGTTTAGGGGGTGCGGGAGGGATGGATTGGGAGTTTGGGATTAGCAGATGCAAACTATTATATATAGAATGGATAACAACAAGGTCCTACTGTATAGCACAGGGAACTATATTCAATATCCTGTGATAAACTGTAACGGAAAAGAATATGAAAAAGAATACACATATGTATAAATGAGTCACTTTGCTGTACAGCAGAAATTAACGCAACATTGTAAATCAACTATACCTCAATAAAATAAAATTTAAAAAAATACATCATTGTTATAGCTCTTTTAATGTTAAATACATTAGGTACTGGATACTACCAAATATTTTTGAAGGCTCTGATCGTTTATTTTAACCTGGAACCAAATGAAGCAGGTTAATTGAAGTTTACTTATTTTAAACAGGGCAGGAGGTTCAGGTCACAGAGGGGCCTTATGTGATGAAAACAGTAATAGCAGAGGTGTCACAGATACAATATTTCTTTATTCATTAGATGTTACTAAAACTCTATTCTGTGCTGGGCATCTGCGGACTGCTGGTAGTCAGGCCGTCTGCTCAGTCACCTTACAACTTAGTGATAGAAGCAGACGAGGGTACAAGGAATTCAAAGTAGAGAAATAATTGGATTCTGTATAAAAATGTTATAATCTGACTGAGATAGAGAATCACACAGAAGGCCATGTTCGACCTCAGAATATGCTTTCTTGAGAAAAACACGTTCTCTTAACTAAATCCCGAATGAGGATTAGGGGTTCCACTTGGTCAAGAGGTGGGAAAAATATTTCCAATCAGAATCAAAATATATGTGAAGGTCAGAAGGCAAGAAAAGTCATCACTGGAGCACAGAGTGATTCAGAGATAGTATAACTTTTGTAGCAGGGAATTATACCTGTAAATAAAGCATTGGTAGGTTAGTAACAAGAATAACCATTACATAAAGAAATGGGTAGCTATGGGTGGGAGAATAATATTGTTGTGGAAAATGGAGAAAAGTTGGGAAAACTAAGTGTGTAAGATATGATGACTGCATGCCACTAACCGTGAATATGCTACCTCTCTACTGTGCATCTGCAATTAAAAGGAAAATAAGTGAAACCATAATATTTCTACATCTTTATTAAAGGATTATTAAAATTTAAAATGAGGAGGCAGATACTTTGCAAAAATTTTGACTTACTAGTTTTTTGAAAGGTTAATGCTAGCTTAAAGAATAGTGATGGGTTTTCCAACATAATTTTAAAAGAGAGCAGATTTCAGAATAATTCCATAATGAATTTGGAGTCCTGGAATGATTCATTTTACACTATTTTGATGAGTCATTAAAATTGAGTTAAACTTCTTTATTGACAACATTTATCTATGTCGTCAATAAAGAAGTTATATATGTTGTCAATGAAATAATTTGTGTATGTTGTCAATAAAATAATTTGCATTTCTCTAATACTTAGTAATGTTGAATTTTAAGAGGTCTTGTGTTTTTAATAAAATGTGTCTGGACGTTCTCCTTCATTATTCAGTTTGATCCTATTAACCTCGAGGTTCATCCTTCGGAAAATGAACAAAATTATAATTGACTTCTTCTCTCTGTATTCAAACAGGCTGCAACCCCAGTCCTCCGATCTTGCTTACCAAAGGGGAATTTAAAATGTTTAGCTGAGTGAGAATGAGATTAAAAATTGTTGCATTTCGTCCTTTGAATGACATTTTTAGCTTATTGATTTATTGAAACCAAACCTAGTTGACCATTAAGATTGGGCAGAATTTGTCTTTTGTTGGTGAGCATTATTTGGGATGTAAAACCATGGACTGATTTTTCCAGTTACTTCAGAAGATGACTAAAAAGTACTTAGAATGATGAGTGTCACGTTAAAAAAAAAATCACTGTTTGCTAACCATTTCTGATGTTCTTTTATTTTAATTATTCAGAAAAGCTTTTCACTTTGGATCAAAAATAATTCCTTCCTTTTCAGAAGTTCTTTCACTGTGTGTTTAGTTACTTGACCCCTAGAAACATGTTGTTCTTTTTTACTCAACGAAGACAGATGGCTAGATAACAGATGATAGATAATAGATAGACAGGCAGACAGATAATATCATGAGCTAGGTGATATGTCAAAGATAGAAACATACTATTCCCTTCTGTCAAAGCATTGATCAAGGGATAAATCCGAGAAAGAAAGATACATTTAATGCTATGTGAAATTTTCTGTACTAGAGTAATACATTAAGTCAAGAAAATAAATAATTGGCCCAAATAGCATAATAAGGTGTAAAACTCGTGAATCAAGAGGTAATATCAATGGTTAAGAGAATACACAGGAAATACACAGTCAAGGTTAAAATTTTAGCTCTGTTCTCTTAGTTATATGACAGCAGGCAAGACTCTTGGTATTTCTGCATGTACATTTGCTCATCTGAAAGTGCAGAAAACTGTCTACCTCACTGGGTTTGTCACATACAAAATGCACCAGATCAGTGCTTGGCACGTAGAATACAAGATATACATGCCAGCTATATTACCATTTTATTTCACGTGTGCCATGCTGCTCTGTCTTGGTAGTCAAGACTTCTCAAACACTTACATGACATTTAAAAATTAATAAGTGGTGGGACTCCCCTGGTGGCGCAGTGGTTGAGAATCTGCCTGCCAATGCAGGGGACACGCGTTCGATCCCTGGTCCGGGAAGATCCCACATGCCGCGGAGCCACTAAGCCCGTGCACCACAACTACTGAGCCTGTGCTCTAGAGCCCATGAGCCGCAACTACTGAGCCTGCATGTCACAACTGAAGCCGACACGCCTAGAGCCCATGCTCCGCAACAAGAGAAGCCACCACAATGAGAAGCCTGCACACCACAACGAAGAGCAGCCCCCACTCGCCACAACTAGAGAAAGCCGGTGTGCAGCAACGAAGACCCAACACAGCCAGAAAAAAATTAATAAGTGACACATATATATACGTATGTATAACTGAATCACATTGCTGTACATATATAGTGTATATATATATATATTCTTTTTTAGATTCTTTTTCATTGTAGGTCATTACAAGATATTGAGTATAGTTTCCTGTGCTATACAGTAGGTCCTTGCTAGTTATCTATTTTATATACAGTAGTGTGTATATTTTAATCCCAAACTCCTAATTTATCCCCTCCCTCCCCACTTTTGTAACCATAAATTTATTTTCTATGTCTGTGATTCTATTTCTGTTTTGTAAATAAGTTCATTTGTATCATTTTTTAGACTCCACATATAAGCAGTAGTATATGATATTTGTCTTTCTCTGCCTGACTTACTTCACTTAGTATGATAATCTCTAGGTCCATCCATGTTGCTGCACATGGCTTTATAATATTCCACTGTGTGTGTGTGTGTGTGTGTGTGTATACACCACGTCTTCTTTATCCATTCATCTGTCAATGGACATTTAGGTTGCTTCAATGTCTTGACTATTGTAAATAGTGCTGCAGTGAAACTTGGGGTGCATGTATTTTTTCAAATTCTAGTTTTCTCTGGATATATATACCTGGGAGTGGCATTGAAGGATCATATGGTAGCTCTATTTTTAGTTTTTTAATGAACCTCCATACTGTTTTCCATAGAGGCTGCACCAATTTACATTCCCACCAACATTGTAGGAGGGTTCCCTTTTCTCCACACCCTCTCCAGCATTTATTGTTTGTAGACTTTTTGACGATGGTCATTCTGACCAGTGTGAGGTGATACCTCATTGTAGTTTTGATTTGCATTTCTCTAATACTTGGTAATGTTGAGCATCTTTTCATGTGCCTGTTGGCCATCTATATGCCTTCTTTGGAGAAATGTCTGTTTAGATCTTCTGCCCATTTTTTGACTGGGTTGTTTGTTTTTTTGATATTGAGCTGTATGAAGTGTTTGAATATTTTGGAAATTAATCCCTTGTTGGTCGCATTGTTTACAAATATTTTCTCCCATTCCATAGGTTATCTTTTCATTTCGTTTATGGTTTCCTTTGTGGCATTCATTTATTTTCCCATTTTATTGATTTCTGTTCTTATCCTATTTTCTTAATTATACATGCTTTATGTTTTGTTTACTGCCATTTTTCTAGATCCTTGAGATGGAAGGTTAGGCATTTATCTTTTTCTTATATATTTATTGCTAATAAATTTCCCTCTGAGCATTAATTGACTTTTTTCTATCCATACTGATATTTTGAAATTTCATTAGGATTCATTAAATTATTTTTCTAAACTTTGCTTTGAATTTTTAATTATGACTTATTTAGAAATGTATTGCTTAATTTCTAATCTGTGGGTGAACTTCCCCTTATCTGTTTAATCCACCTTAGTCAAAAACCAAGGTCTGAATGATTTCAATCCTTTGAAATTTGTTGAGGACTGCTTTGAGAATCAGCATATGGAAAATATTAGTAAATGCTCTAAAAGTATTTGGAAAGAATTCGAGTTCTATAATTATTGGGTTTGGTATATATCATACACCTATATATGTATATGTGTGTATATGTATCATATCATATCATGTCATATCAACAAGGCTGTTCAAAGCACTGTTCAGAGCTATATAGTTAACAGATTTTTATCTACTTGTTCTGTCAATTTTGTGGTGCTTGTATAAAAGCACCACTCCACGTTTGCAGGCTGCATAGGTAGTTGTCCATCTCCTGTAAACAATTATTATACATATTTGTCCAGGTTTCATAGTTATTTATTTCAAGAGGCTGAGTGTGATACTGGCTACTTCATTGTGGCCAGAAATAGAAGACATGTGGTTCCCTTTCATTAATATTTAAATTTCTTGTGTTTGAAATTCTCTAAATCCATTGCCTAAGAAGTGAAAACTGAGGTCCGGAGATTATTTTGTTCCAGTCCAGACATCTTCTATCTTCTGTAGCAGCCTACTGTTGTACCCTGCAGCTCTTCATGGTTTTGGGCGGTCCTCCCATAATTGCTACTTTTTATAGCAGATCCCAGAGAAAACAAGTGCTTTTCTTTCTTGGAGGTTTTTCTTCTCCCAAACCTGGGAAACAATTTCCCTGGAAACTTAAACAATAAGATTTATAAATGTTGAAAAGTGTCACTAAGTAATTGATGGTCTTGGTCAAATGCCCCCAACCACCTGTCAGAGAACACGCCATTTATGTTCATTATTCTGTTGGAGTTCACCAGATGCGCCTCCCTCCTCAGATTCCGCCTTGGGTGCTTCCCAGGTTCTGAACAGTCACATATTATAAGAGAAGCACTTGTTTGCAAACATACTGGGATAAAATAGATTCATTTTCATTTCCAAGTTGATAACTTGCATTTTTTAATTCATAAGGCTTCTGTCCAACATAAGAATGAGGCCCTTAGTAATTTAATGAAAAGTACTCGTTTGCAAATAATTTTTGTTGCTTTAGGGAATTTCATAATTATTTTTCGCATACCACTATGCGATAGCTTACTTTAAGGCAGAGACCAATTCTTCTTCATGATCATCTGCCATGTAGTTGATTCAGGCACTAGATATGTATCTGTCAGTTTATACAATATACACAGGTGTCTACACAAAGGATCTCTTAATTTGGGAGTGAACAGAGGGTTTTAAATAACTGTAATATTTTCATCAGTAGAGAGGCTGAAAAATAAAGGCAACCCACACAGAGGTTCTGAAAAAGAAAATTACTCTCATAAATTATTTTATCATAATCTAAACCACATGTTCCAAAACCCTGATGTTTGTAAAGTTGGAAAATTATTTTCTTTTACATATCCCTTGAAGAGCATTCATATACTTCCATGGAAAATCTGTCCATTTGCCAACAAGCCTCAGATAACACGTCAGAAGAAAAGGGACAAAAAAGATTTAAAAGACAAAAAAAAGAGACTCTTAGCATCCTACTGAATCGCAATATTCTTTTCCTTCCACTCATGCTTCAAAACGCAAATCAGGTTTAGATGTCAAATGGTATGAATTTGCCAGGGTTACAAGCACTCTAGCAAAGGACAACGCTGTGTTTGTGGAAAATCGGCTATAGGGGATTTCAGGAGACATGGCTTAAGGCTTTTAAATACATAAGAGACTGTGATTGGCTGAAGTGTGCACTCTCCCCTTACCTAAAATTCATGTGTTGAAGCCCTAACCCTCTCTGAGGTTACTGAACATGAGCCTGTCTTTAGAGAGATGAGTAAGTTAGGGTGGTCCCAAATCCCAAATGACCGACATCCTTCAAAGGAAAGAAGAGACTCCTGGGATGGATCCAGAGGAAAGACCTTGCTGTGAAGACACAGCAAGATCTGCAAACTGGGAGAAGACACGAGAGAAGCAGCCCCCTGCTGACACCTTGACCCTGGATGTCCAGCCCCCAGACCATGAGGAAATAAATTTCTGTTTTTTAAGCCACTCTGTCTGTGGTGTGTTGTTATGGTAGCCCTAACAAAACAACGCAGACTGTTAGAAGAAATAAACTCTAATTATTAGACATTTCTGAATTTGATAATTTTGCAGTTCAGTTGGGTTCAAAACATTTTGAGAGGTGAGTCAATATCCTTTCAGAGTGTTTTTCAGCAGCTGACCTCAAAATGGGTTTCTTCTGAAAGCATTAGGTGATTGAACAGACACAAAAGATCAGATAATTTTTTTGGTAACTTGAAATAGATATTTAATTTTTAGTTAAATAACACACATAAGCATATAGAATGCCATGTTCATTCGGATATGCCAGATAAATTCTTTAAGGAAAAAGAATCTCTGATCATGTCATTCTTCTTTGAAGAACCTGAAATGGCTCCCAAGTTATTCAAAACTGCATGTGCTTCTCCAGCATGTGATTCGAATGTGGCCTCTAGTTCTGCCCTTTCCTCCGTAGATAACGTGCTGTGTTGCAGACTCTGCAGCGGCCCTGGCCCTGCTTTGCTCCGGTTATCCCTCCATCTGGATGAGTATTCCTCCACCCTCGAGCTAGTCCTAGGACTCTTGTTATCACTCTAGGCCAGTGGAAAAAGCAAATGACTTCAAGGCATCTCCTCAGATTGCCACCTACCGTTTGTAATTTAACCTTCCTTAAATCGCTTCCAAAACAATTCGTTATTTTTCTTAGGATACTTAAAATTTGCCTTCTTTGATGTTTATTTCTCCACTTATGGAGCCAACATCTATCTATCAACCTGTCATTCATCTATTGATCAGTCACTCAATCAATATATTTGTGTTGTGCTGAAAGTGGACACATGGTTTCTGATACAGAGACAGACTATACTTTCCTACTTAGAGCTGTAGCTACATAGGTTTTCCTTCTCAATCTGTCCCGTATCTGGGGTTTCGTGATGGGAACCGGGTGTTACCCTGCATGTATCAGGGTTCCTGCCATAGGTGAGAAATCCCAAAAACATGAATCTGGGAGCTCACATGGGAGTGGCACCCCTGTAAGCCACCGCTCCCCTCTTCTCTCATAAAGGGAGGAAAACCTTTGCTCCCTGGTGTAAACACTTTTCTTCAGGAGAGAAGGGGTGGGGTCCTGGATTCTCACTCTTCAGAATATAAATAAATGTCTTCAGAGGGAGATGGGACAAGCATTCTGAGTTTACAACCTCGGGACTGTCCACATGGCTCCAAATCTTGTCCTCCTTAAACTGTAAACACGTACCTTCAGGGAGGCAGGTCCCTTACCAGTGATTCAGCAGCTTCCAGGCTTATCCTTTAACCGAGGTCCCAGTAAATTTGTTCAGAATGCTCTAACCATGCAGAAACATAAAAATACTCACTTTCTGACAGGTAGTGTTATAATAATCCCTTTTTTCCTACAATTTCCAGTGTTTTGCCTTGAACACACTGAGCACCTGTTTAGTGTAAGCTGGTTAGGGTAGAATAGAATAGAAGTAAAATAAAATTGTCGAATTTCTTTGAACTTGGTGGTGCATACGGGGCTAATTTCAATATCCTTTTAAAAATTATTATCATAATTCTGGTTGGCCTACTTCTACAGGGTAACAAAAATATCTAATTGGTAGAACTTTCAGTATTTTTAAAAATAATACTATTTCAAACTTGGCAAATAGATAATAAGAGTCAGCTCCAAAATATTCCATATCAAACAAGAGTCCTTGGTTTGGGTTGTAAGAGTTAGATTATTTCCTACTGTTCCTGGTCAAATTTCCCATTCTGTTTCATGCCATGTATGTGGCCCATTTAACTAATACGAGACTTCCAAACTGCAGTTCAGTCTTGGAGACTATAAGCATGCTGTGTATTGTAAAACCTCTTTGAACTGATTTGAGAAGAATTCAAATAACACTGAACAGAGGAAACTGTAGAAACATCTGCCAAAACGATATTCAGAATCTTCTGCCGTGCATTTTAAGGAGGTTAGTCTGTGGATTTTCAGATGAAAGACTTTGCTCAGGGTCTTAGAAATACAAATAGGAAAAAAAAGTGAGAAAAGAGAAAGGAAAACCTTTGAGTTAATCCAGTTTCCAGTAGCGATGAAAAAGGTACCACAGAGTTGAAAGGCGAGCTTCCACCCAGTGCTCTTTGGCAATCACTCTTCAACTTGTTTTAGTAAAAGCACACTCATTGTTTCCCTCAGAGAAAACGGCCTTCGATGGCAGTTAGATGTTTCACAGCCGTTTGTATATTTCTGACTTCAAAGTCCGCAAGAGGGAAAACAAATCTATTTTCTAAATATTGTGTGATATGCTGAATACACTGATTTATTCTTTCTTCAGAGCACATGTCAAATATGTTTAGCATGTGAACAGTGTGGAGGCATTTGCTGGAACTCTGGTGAAAGAAAAAAGCAAGCTGACAGTGAGAACAGATTCTGATGGGTAGAGCAGCAGTTAAACGCGGGCCTCCCCGAGGCGAGGGCCGCCATTTTTGGTGCCGGCAGGCAGCTGTGGTCCTTCCCAAGGTAGAACTCCAGAAGATTCTTGAGTGTGCTCCCAGAGACCTGGGTGAAATCCCTTGTTATGCTTCTTGAGAGAGCCGGCTTGAAAGCTCTCTTGGAAATCAGTATTCCTGAGAAGCAAGAAGGGGTCTTGAGAAATGTGTATCTGCTTTAGAGTTTGCCAAAACAAATAAATAATTATTTAAGTAGAAGAAGAAACAGTCGAAATATCAAATAAATAAAAGCATTTCAAATACTAGAGAGAGTGAATTTTAAAACTTTTAAAGTGATGTCACATGGTCCCAATTACTAATATCTATGTTACTTTACTCGATATAGGACTTTCTTCTCTTATTTCATTTCAGGAATCCTAGAGATAGGAGATATCAGAGGTCCTCTACTTTAAACAACGACCTCATTGTACCGAAAACACCAAAAAGCCCAAAGTGGTGGGACGTCGAGTTCAAGCTCACATCGATATTCTGTGTTCAGAGGCCAACTAGTAGGTAAGTCCCCGTATCCTGCAGCCTGTTTAAGAATCTGGAAATTAGGAAAGTGGTAGCGCTTTCTACCGCTGCTCTGAATGGTAGGAAAGAGGATTAACCTCATTATTTTTGTAAGTCTGGCAATAGCTCCATGGCCTGCCCTCACCTGGTTCTTAGTAGATATTTGAATGAATTAATGAGATACATAAAGTGGGAAAATCTCCTATCAAGAGAAATCCCTTTGCCAAACTTCATCTTCAGTTTTCTTACTATTCTGAATTCTGTCACTTTTACCTCCTGTTCAGTAACCGGTGTTAACAGACATATTCTGGAACTAGATAGCCAAACTCCTAATCCAACTCAGTTTTCAAGAACAAATTTAGCAAATCAGTTTTCAAAGAAAATAGCCACTCTCAGGAGGAGACAGGGTTCTCTCCCACTAGAATCAAAGAAAAGAGTCGCTCTCCTTTTCAGAATCACAGACTCTTTTTTCAGAATCATAAACTCTTAATTTTCTGCTTCAGGAAACAACAGCCTCTGGCTTTGTTTTGTTTTCATTTTCTTTTAATTTTAAGAAGGGAAAACCAAAAACTCCATCATAGCTATCTTTCTCTCTTTCTAAGAGACAATAGTGCCTGAAAAAGGAGAACTAGAAAATCGTAATTGTTTTTACTGTTGGCATCCTTGTTTTCTTTGCGGGACTGCTAAACGTCCTGAGGGCACATCTCCTCCAATCTCATCTCACGAAAGGTGAAAAGTCAGCACTGAAATGACCACAGCTGGAGCCTTGGACAAATGTCTTCCCATCCCTGCATTGGGCAGAATTAGCCCTGGTTCACCTGCCCGCAGCTCGGTGCTCTAGCCCAGGTACACACACAGGTTCATTTAGGAGTACAAAATGACAGCACTTACTCTTGAGTAACGGTTGTGGAGGTGACCTCTGCCATGCTATGAAAGAGTAGACTGTGAAGCTACAGGCTGGCCAGGAGCCCCTGCCGGTGTGGCCCTGCATCTGGGTCTCCTCACCAGTGACCCAGTCAGATCACGGCTGCTGCTTACCCGCCTCCTTTGCTCCTATTCTGAGAGCCGCATTTCTAGCAATGCTACAGAGACTGAGTTTCCCTAAATTGAGGTAAGCCTAAACCTAGAAGCCTTCTTTGTTATTGTTTCCAATGAGAAATTGCCTTGTCTTTTATCTGTCTCATTTTTCAAATTACACAAAAGCTTTTGGAAAATGAATCATCTTAAATTAAAGATTCTTTATGCTGAAAATAATGGGAGTTGATTATAATGTCTGATATAAAAAGGTTATTTTAATTCTTAAGGCATGTTTGCAAAAAAAAACTGATATTTTCAAAATTAGTTAAGAAATACTGATGTGTAATATATGCTGATAAAGACTGTTTTTATATTATTTATTCAGTACTTGGTGGAGCTTTATTGTAAGCAAAGCATTGAGAGAGTAAAATCGCAAAGATAAGTAAAATGGAGCCCCTCTTCTTAAAGCAACTTAAAACCTAGTGAGAGTTAGAAATATGCATGGAAAATACACACCCGTCAACCATGAGGAAGGTGAGGGCCGGGAAATCTCAAGAAGCACACAGGTTGCAGCCTGGAGGCTCCACGAGGAAACCTGACCTTGGAGGGTCTTCACTGGGAAAATCAGTGAGAATCTGGTCGCAGGTACTAGACACAACTGTAGATTTAAGGGGATGTATTTTAATGCGGTGAACATGATGCTTGTGAGATTATTGGGAGAGGAAATTGAAAGGGCTGAGCTCCTCAGAATGACCCTCAGAATGCAATTGCAGAACCGGACACCGACCTGTTGGAAATGAACAATTTCACAGAAGCCAACAGGAAATAGAACCATTCTGTGATGGATCAAAAATCAGACTCACTACTGTTGAGGACTGAACATAACCTCCACCCTCAAATCTATATGACCCCAGGACCTCAGCATGTGACCACATTTGGAGGTGATTTTTAAGAGGCGATTAAGGTAAAATGAGGCCATGAGGGTGAGGCCCTAATCCAATAGGACTGGTGACATTTTAAGAAAAGGAGGCAACACCAGGGACGTGTGCTCTCGGAAGAATGGCCATGTGAGGACACGGCGAGAAGCTGTCTGTCTGCACGCCACGGAGAGAGACCTCGGGAGAAACCAGCACTGCTGACACCTTGATCTTGGACATCCAGCCCCCAGTGATGTGAGAAAATGAACTTCTGTTGTTTAAGCCCTGCTGTCTGTGGAATTTTGTTACGACAGCCGTAGAAACAAATATAACCATAACCACATCTGAACATATCAAAGGCGTGAGCATTGTCAAACCACAAATATGACCAAGCAGCCCATCCTGGGTAATAGGAGAATCCTCTGCTTCTTTTCTAATTATAGATTTAGTCCCACTTCATCCGTAGGCCTCACAGATAAGGTTCATTGATACCGGATCAAGAATTACCTCTACTTCCTGAGAGCATCCAGTCCAGGGAACAGCCCTGCTTCCCTCCCTCTCCAGATTACTTTACATGAGCCCCAATCTTATTAATAAACCCTTTCTATCCCAATTTATGGACACACCCATGGTTCCCTCAGTGTGTGGTTTTTCTTGTTGCCACGAGTAATCAAGCCTGTGTACCCCAGGCTCCTCTATTCCTAGTGCTCCTTGCTGTAGGGCATTGAAAACTTTATTTAGTTTAGTTTATTATACTTTTTTCTGTTTCCCAGCATATATTTATTGAGCACCTACTATGGCCCTGACACTATGCTAGGGATTTGAGATATTAGCTAAGAAAAAAAAAAATCCTTTTTTACATGCAAATGCTAGTTAATTATGGGAAACTTAAGCATTAACACATACGATTAAATACAGGTAATTTAAAATTAGTATTAATTAAATTGAGGGAAAACATTAATTCCTGATGTAAGAAATTAAGCCTAAACTACTAAATAAATATTCTAGTTGTTGAGTCTTCAGTTTTAATCTGGGGAGGCTCCATCGTTGAAGTATTGCTGAGAGACAAGGAATTCCATCCATTGACTATTTCCCCAGGTAAAATCCTGTGCAGAAAAAGAGAAGCTAAATCCAGTGTTACTATAAAAGACACTAAAATTGTGGAATTTGAAGTGTGTTATAAAACTAGGATCAAGCTTTTAGTTTTTTCAGATTCAGACTCTGGGAAGAAACAATCTCCCTGATTCTTTTACTGCTTCTTTGTTCCGTTTCTTGTACTCTCAGCTCTCCCTGCTTTCTGGGTCCTTCATCCTTGTGTCACACTAAGTGTCACTACTACATCACTTGAGAAGCCAGTCTCTCCGTGGATGCATTTCATCTGCCAGTGCAGGTCCACAGCATCCTCTTTAGGAAGGAGAGAAGAGGTCTCACCCCAGGTACCCAGCCTCCTTCACAGTCACAGGACAGCCTTGATGTTTACACTTTTGATTAGAAATGAAACTAGAACCCAGACATTTGCAGTGAAAAGGCTAGATATCTTTTCCAGTTTTATTTTCCTTATTATTTTAAGGAAAGTATAAAGTAAATGACTCAATCAGTGGGACATAAGTGCACTGGGATATTTGAGACTAGCCTAGTAGTCATGTATTCTCAGAAGAATGTGGGACGCCAGTGCCTTTGTTCCATCACAGAAGCCACAGAGGTGCCCTTAGTCCTACTGCAGCTGCACCCAGAGTTTGCATTCCTCCAGCACGCATTTTGTCAAAAGCAAAAAAGAAAGCAAGAAAAAAGCCTTGTCGTGGGATTCTTTCAATCATGCAGAACGTTGTAACGTTCAGGTGAACTGTTATTCCAAAATCCAAAAGCACCCTCAGCAGCCTTCCTGCTTACCAGGAGGCGAGCTTCTCTGCTGTGTTGACTAACGGCTCAAATAGGACCAGCCAGGGATGAGGCGAGGCCGCCACGAGCCCATCCTCGCCCACGGGCCCCGGGAACGGCTGTGGCCGGAGCTGCCTCCCAGCCTTTGCTGCCCGAGATCCACCCAGAGTCACAGGAAAGTCAGGGTCTGTTCCATCCTGGGGGTCAGTGCTGTGCTAACCAGGGGTACAGAACAGAGAGGAGGTTATTTGCAGTGGGGCCGGTGTGCAGTGTCCCCTCCAGAATGTTCTCAGTGAGCAGATGGAGGGAGAGGGAGGATGGACAGACGGGCAGAGATGGACGAGTTTGGAGGCGCCGCCCGTGACCCAGGCCATCAGTCAGGGCGTGTTTCCGCTTCTGCCTGTAGAGGGCGCGTTGTTTGGTTGGGGCGTTTGTTTTCAGGTGGGAGACCGGGAACCAAAGTTATCCTCCGGCTCCTTTTACCCTAGGATCTTTGCTGCCCTCATTTAAGTGTATATGTAACAAGATTAAAAGGGCCATGGAGTATTTTATACTTTATCTTCAGGGATGAGGGGCACAGAAGTTGACTGCCAGAGATTAGGAAGATCAAATAATAAGGGAAGGGAGCAGACGTCTGATGGGTTAGGTAGGACGCCCTCCCTCCCCTCTCTGCTCTCCGAGGCTCCCTGCCACCTCCCTTCCCTCCCCACGCGCCCACATTCTCTCCTGCTCTGCTCCCACCCTGCTTTGCGGCTCCCCCTTGGTGAGAAAAGCTGCTGCTAACCCAGCAGCCTTCGCACTGCATGTGGTGCTTTGGTCGGTTTGTCTCTGAACGAGTACGATCGCACCGCCCCCCCCCCCACTCCCTCTGCCCTTCGTGGGCACCAGTGTGTCCTCTGGGTCCCTTCTGCTGCTGTCTCACTGAAAGAGGATGTTTGTGTGTCATAAAGTAGACCTGTTAATTTTATGCGTTCATCAATCCAGGTGACAATCAGTGAAACCGACTGAGAAAACGGAATCTTTGTGTTTATCTCAAATACATTAATTTGTTTAGATTTTTTGTCATATTCACTCACTCACTTGTGCATTCATTCCGGAGCCATGTGTGGAATGTCTAAAGGTTCCAAGTACGGTTCTTGGTGACAGGGATTCAGTGAATAGACAAAAGCACCTTTGTCCATAAGGTCTTGCAGAGAAAAATGGAGAGGAGATGTGAAAACATCACTAATGTAGCACTTTTGTCATAAGTGCGTGAAAGAACCACACTGATGCAGGCGGGTAGGGAGTGAGTGGCTGGAGCAGGGCGGCCTCTCAGGCTGAGGCCAGTCCGGAGGTGAGAAGGGCTTCAAGCAACGGACCAATGAGGACGCTTGCTCGGCCCAGGCTGCTCCAGTAATTAGGGCAGAGCGCCTACTGTTTGCTCTTCCCAGACATGTTTCTGTGGATTCTTGTTACTTCGTGCATCTGCTGCTTAGACAAAATTTAATTCTTCTGCCAGTGATGTTCCTAGAGGTGAGGAATCACCTTTTTCACTTTGAAGATTAAGGTGCAGATTTTAAACACTTCACAGGCACAGACAGTATGGATACTAACTGCAAAAATATTTGGGTGTTACATTTGAATTTAAAAAAACTATTACTACTCTAGTTCACATAATTCAAAGATAGTTTAATTATGCCAGGAACTTGAGTCTTTAAAAGACAAATGTTAAATCTCGCAAATGCCTAAGTGCAAGTAAGCGTGTTCCC
Source organism: Delphinus delphis (assembly GCF_949987515.2). Lineage (NCBI taxonomy): Eukaryota > Metazoa > Chordata > Mammalia > Artiodactyla > Delphinidae > Delphinus > Delphinus delphis. Next base: position 25,862,428 of record NC_082703.1, read on the forward strand.
AATGTGACTTTGAAGAAAAGTACCTTCATGTTCAGTTTTCACATTTCTTAAAAAAAAAAGTCTGCGGCATTTATTCAGCATTTTCCCTTTTGTGATTGCCCACCTACTCTGTTGAAAAACACTCCTGTTCCCCCAATTTTATTCCCATTAATATTTTCATTACCAGTTGTCTGACTGCAGTTCTATGCTGAATCTAAACCAAAAATACTGAAGTGGAACATTAAATGTGCCTATCAATTTAAATAATATTCTGTGTGGTTTACCTCTGACACATCATTATTCTTCAGATGAATTTAACTTCCGCTATCAGCTTAGAATCCCCTAAAATAATTTCAACTTAATTTTAGTCAATTCAGAAGCACATTAAAACCTGCTAATGAGGCTGCCAGGATTTAGCATTTTCTAACAGATTTACTAAGTTTTAGAGTGAGAAGAATCGGCTGTTGTGTGTATTGCTGAAGATGTTTGTTCTAACTTTAAGGATGGCAGTGTATCTTGGGGATATGCCCACCGGAAAAAATGAGAGTGAATCATACATATATGATTTTGATTTTTTTTATAATGCCTTCTAGAAGAAATACACATTTTGTCTTAAGATAAAAGAAATGAACCCAAAATTAAATACTGTGGAGATCATGCTGACTTGCACCTGACATCTTCGAAAATGGTGCCTTAATGGGATGACATTTGGGTAAGGCATCTCATTAATATATCTTCTTTTAAAAAGCATTCTATGAGATTAATGCGAACTCAAATCTTAGTTTACTCAACAGCTGTTAAAGGCATCAGAAATACCACGAAACCGAATTTATTATCATGCATGGGAAGCCCCCCAAAGTACCGGCAGATCCACAAAGAACAGTAATTCATTGAGGGAACCAGTGTTTATTGCATGTTTTCTGTGGGCCACCCTCGTGCCAGGTCCCACAGAGGAGACCACAGGGCCTGGCCCCTCCGAGGTGGTCTGCGTGGAGGGGCAGTACCTATCGGGAAGGCAGTTCAGTCCTAATAAACCTAGAGGCAAGTATCAGGTCAAAGCACATTTGGTGAAATAAGAATGATCGTCGCCTCACAACAGCTGAGCGGAGGAGAGGAAAGAGCTCAGAGAGCTGGGGAAACAGGACGACCCCCAGGCGTGTTGTCCCCTCGCAAGGACCCTCCACCCCACGCGCACCAGCGTCGTGCTCACTCTCAGCTTTCAGACCAGAATGGCAGGTCTAAAGGGACTGAGAGCCAAGTCACGAGCTGTGGTGCAACCAGCATCCTCGGTGCCGCCTCAGGCCCTCCCCGTGTGGAGGTTCCCACACAGATCCCCAGCCCCAGGGCGAGCTCTCCATCCTGGTCCTTGGTGTCCCCTTCCAACAGCTGGCCTCGGACCAGTGTTCCCCAAGCTTGAATCTAGAGAAGAGGCCCCTTTCCTGCCAGGAAGAGGCCCCATCATTTCTCCTGCAAAGCTCCTAAAACTCCTGGGATTTCCTAAGTGATAACAACATAAGGATGTCTTCAGTTATTCATAACAAGCCCCTTTCAGCCACACTTGAGCTTACGGTAATGAGGTGGCTTTTGGAAAGCCCTGAAGGATGGGGCCAGTGGCCAGCGGAACAAACCTGGTGATTAGAGGATGGGAACTTTCAGCCTCACCCCTGACCTCTGGGGAGGGAAGAGAGGGGCTGGAGCTTGGATCAATCACCAATGGCCAGTGACTTAATCAGTCATGCCTGCATAATGCAGCCTCCGTAAAAACCCAAGAGGATGGGGTCCAGAGAGCTTCTGGGTTGTGAACACGTGGAGGTGCTGGCAAGTGGGCGTGGGAGCTCTGTGCTCTCCGCTTACCCTGCCCTGTGCATCTCTTCCATCTGCTGCTCCAGGTTCTATTCTTGTACAGGAAACCGATGATCTAGGACGTAAAATGCTTCTGAGTTCTGTGAGCTGCTCTAGCAAATGAATCAAATCTGAGGAGGGGTCATTGGAACATCCAACCTCTGGCCGATCGCTCAGAAGCACAGGTGACAACCTGGATTCGTGATTGGCGTCTGAAGGGATGGGGGGCGTCTTGCGGGACTGAGCCCTTAGCCTCTGGGGTCAGAGGCTAACGCCAAGAACACAGAGTCGGAATTGAGTTAAACGGTAGGCTGCCCAGCTGGCATTGCAGAATTGCTTGGTGTGGGAAAACCCACACCTCTGGGGCCAGAAGTGCTGTGTAAAGGAGACACACAGGGAGGTTGTTTCCTCTCCCACCCGCCCCGGGGTGTGTACTCACCAAAGGACACCGGGAAATGGCACGGTCATCAGCCCCGAAAGGTTCAAAGTATCATCCTTCTCCCAGGACCACGGAGGCCCGGCCTCCTTTCCTTTGCACAGGAATCATCCCATAATTAACGAAAAGTCTGCTCTACGTAGGCTTGCAGGCTCCAAATACAGATCTCAGAGGGGAAGCTATACTTTAAAATTTTCTGCGTCGTCAGGCATCTTATTAGTCCAAGAGACAGAAGAACAAGGCGTACTCCTTTGCAAGCGTGGTTCATTGTTATTACCTCGTCCTTTAATCACGGAGGGAAGAGAACAGGAGCGAGTAGAGGAGAAGCGAGAAAGATCGCAGCAGGAGACAGAAGATGAGTGACACGGACCCACCCCTGGGCTCCCAGAACCGCCCCCGTGCCAGTCGCGTGCCAGCAGCTGGCAGGAGAGAAGCTCAAAGACGCTCGGGGCGAGGCCAGCCGTGGAGCTGCCCTGTCTTGACAACGTCCTTCCTGCCCCCCCTCCCCTCGGTGCTACTCTCCCCTGGGGGTCCCCTGCAGAGGGTGAGTATCCAGCGCACCCCGCCGGGGGTCCCCTCCCTGGTCTCCCTGCCCCAGTTACGGGGCATGGCCGGAAATTCCTCCACATCACTGTACCTGAATGTTGAGAGTTTTGTTGTGGAAGTCTCTTTCCTACACACAGAATGAGAATCCAGACCATCCCTAAGGATGCGCCTGGCATGTAAACAGTGTGTGGGAAGGACCAGAGTGGGATCATCAAATAGACGGAGTGACGGCAATGGGGCTGTGACACAACCAGGCAAAAACGGTCCAGAATCTGCCCCGCGCTTGGGAGAGGTCCCCCTCTGTGTCCTAGGAAGGCTGGAAGCAGATGCCGTGACAATGACAAAACGGGACTCTTGCGGTCAGTGCTGTGACGGAAGTCGACTTCGGACCACTGGACCTCTAGACCCAGGTGCTACTCCAAGGGCTGTGCCCCGCTGGACTGCCAGGGTCTGGACATTCTTCCTAATCAGCATTCTTAACACCACTCATTTCACCAATAACAAAAAGATTCTCACAGCCTTTATGATCATCCGCCATCTGGTTAAATTTCAGTAAGGACACATTAGATGCTAAGTGACCAGCCTTTAAGGTGCTGGTTCCTATTAAAGTACTTCATATGCTAATTGACGACTCTTGGATTGAGGACCCAATTAGAGGACTTCAAGTGCTATTCATTCCACTTGGCACCTCCAGAGACCCACGGCCCTGTGAGAACTGGCCTTTGAAAAGAAGACTCTAGAGCCTCTTAGGACCCAGTGACTCCTGGATTTTCCAAGTGATAACGCACTGCTTGATAGTCATAGATATTCCAGGAACACGATCATCTTAGACAGGTAAATTACGCGTTGTGTTTACAGAATGCCCATCAGCTCTTTCAGCCTCTATCGTAAAGCCACCATCTCTGGCTTTCATTGTAAATAATGTCCGCTCCACATGTGTGCAGACTCAAGATGTGAATCAGTCCTCTTTTTTTTGTCTTTTTCTCATCTGACTCTTTCCCAAAGTTGGTAACTTACATGCTTTTTTCTATTTTCTCCCTCCTTCCTTCCTTTCATCCTCTCTCTCTCATTCTCTCCTTCCATAATCTATCAATTCTTTCCTCCCTATATGAGACCTTATGAGGTGAAACATTTACTTATCGTAATATAACCCTTTAAGATCATGCCTGTTGAGGAGATGTGTACCCTAATAACATTAGGTTACTAAAGGAGAAGTTTGTCTGAAAAAGGAAAGAAAACAATTGCTTTTAAATTGCAAGCTTTTCGACTCAGGGACATCAAGCATATACTTTTCTTTACATATTCGGAAGCCCAAGCTATGCTGGTGAATACAGTGAGGTGAGGAAGCCAGAGAGGAAGTGGAGGGAAAGACCACGTGGATGTAGTAACGGCAGCATCACGATGTTCTTCTGGAACATTATCGTGGAATCTTGAAAGTTCAGAGAAAGGAGACGACGTTTTGTTTGAGAGTCTCCCCCTTGTCATTGGGTAGTTGGTCCAGAAACAACCCAACAGACGCTCAAAGTCTACACTACTATGAAGCTTTAGAATGGATGGTGTTGACTTTAAAATATCATTTATCAATTATGCACATAATTTATTTAAGAATGCTAAGTACACTGATGTTTATGAACACTAAATGTTTTTGTTTTGAAGAATAAAATGAGAATCTGTGACATAGGAGAAGGGACTTTCCTGTAAAGAATGGAACTTTACTTGAAACAGACTGAGCAGTCTGTTTCAAGTAAAGTAAAGGGATGCTGTTATCCCAAGTAAAGGGATGCTGTTATCACACAGCATCCCCGAGAGGGTTTCTGGACCAAGCCTTATTGGGCTGTTGTCACCTGACATCACAGGACCCCTGAGACTTAGGCTGAGTTCACACGGAGTTAAATAAAATGCAGTGTTTGACCGTTTCCTCTTAGGTATGAATTACAAGTTATAATTCAGCGAGGCCTGGCAGGGGACGGTACCATGTAATGACACATGACTCACTCACATTCTAAAAGCAAGGTCTGATCCTTCGTATGGAGAGTTTTCTGAGGGAAACATCTGCATCTCACAGTGTATTCAAAAGGAACTTTCTGCTAATGGAAAAGTACATCCTACACTTTTCTTGCGTAACTTCAATGATTGTTTTTAGGTGTGTTTGGAGTAGAAACTGGAAAGGGAGAGCCCTGGGAACAGAGACAATAAGAAGTTCTCTCCATCACCTTCCAGCCTGTTAATAGAATGAGGACCAGCAGTTCTTTACAGAGAAGCTTTGGAAGGTTCAATAAGACCAGGAAAAATATGTATGATGCTTATGCTGAAATATTTGTGAAGAAGTTGTTTTCTCTTTCTTTGCATGTGTGTTTGTATGCACATGCACTATTCTTTTTAAAATATTATTCTTTTTGGAGTTAACTAGAAGGTAAAATAAAAGCTGAGGTTTAGTTCTTCAATTATAAAGTACTGAACTTTGCTTGGACAAATTAGCTTAGAAAACCAATGGGTGATGACATTTACAGTAACAAGCTGGGCTCATGGAATTCGGTGGCTTCTGGGGAAACAAGTGAGGGCAACCTGGTCCCTGGGTCTGAGGCAGTGGTCCCTGTCACCCCTGGCATGAGCTACCCAAACAGTTCAGACAACCAATAACAAGCTCAGATAACTGGGGTTTTTAGATCCTATTTCTAGTCTCAAAAACATAATTGAGAGAGGCTGAGCCGGAATGGGGAGGCCGAGATTTGTTCTTTCGAAAACCCGTCCTGACATCTTACGTAGTCTGTTAAGGAACAAAATGGCACACAATCATCTGCTAACAGCCTTTACGTCCTCACCAGAACAATCGCATCTCACAGGGCTCAGAAAAAGCAGCCATTTCCGTGGGCTAAAACCACCCGCTGCCAGTCTTTCCCTCTGAGTTCACTGTTCTGAAAATGAAAGCTTCCAGGACCTCAGCATGGTAAGAGGAGTGGACCCCGTAGCGTTTCCATCCTGAGAGATCCCCCCCAACAAAGTTCTGGTGGAAGTTCCTCCCAAAGTCAGGCAGGGACGGGGGAGGCCCGGGCTCTGAAGGGCAGGCAGGGATGTCCCCCGCTTTGCTGGGCACTTCACCGCTGGACTCCCAAACCCCAGTCCAGGGCCTCTTCAGACAGTGTTCTTAATAAATATTTGCCAAATGCATTTTGGAGCAGAAATTCGTATGTATTGGTTGGACTCAGTAATTGAATGGGTGTTAAATGGCTGTGAGGCCTCTTTAAATCTCAGCTTGCAGGCCTCAAAGGTGGTCAGTTCATTATAACAATAACACGATCAAATAATAGATAACAACAATAATTATACCGTGTATTTTCTCTAAAATGTATATTAGACACTCATGCATATATGTATTAAATACGTATATATCTTATAAATATATATATAGTTCTTTCTCTTTTGAGAAATGAGCTAGGTTTTGAATATACGGTTCCTACCCAGTGACACGCGCCGAGTGTGGAAAAGGGAAAGGAATACAAATAGATAAAATGTTGCTGTTCCCTGAAAACAGTGGCTAAACTGGAGTGGAAGCAGATAAGCAGATTAATTTCTCAGAGGCTGTTAAGGCCTCTGCTAGAATTATGACCCTCTTTCTGCAGGAGTCCAGAGCAGGGAACAATTCGCACACAGTTTCCTGAAGAGTAATATGAATTTATGCAGCTGATTATGCAGAAAACCACTGGGATTCTTCGTAATGAGTTAATAAAAACCTGTGATGTTCTGAACGGGCATTTCAGCGACCATTATGGAACGCTGGGCCCCAGAAAAGGATGGACCCCACTCGCCAGACAACTGCCAACATCGACAGCTAGAAATCGCAACTATACCCCGATGAATTTAATCACCTCAAGGAAAGGCTGTTCCATCATCTGTATCTTCAGGGCTCTGCCCACATCTGAGATTCCAGAGCTCCTTTTGATGGGTTTGACGTTTTCCTGTATATTTGATGAACTGGAAGCAAAATGATCTGTACGAGTTTAAACTGAAACTCAACATGAGCTGCATGACAGGAAGTATCCATGAGATGCAGTTGTTTTATTAGATCAAATGTAGTTGTTGACTTTGGCTGTTCACCTAACTTCTCTAAAGGTACAAGTGTTTCAAAATTAAAAAAATATTTCCAGTTAGGGTTTTGGGTGAGATGAGTGTTTTCCAAGCTGTGTTCTAAGAAGCTTAGGGGTTCCACAGATGACCTGAGGTCTTCCATGGGGGGATGGAAATTTCTGAAAAGGATTTCAACCCTCTTTAGCTATGTCTTCCATGCACAGCTGAGTCTTTATCTAATTTTTAGGTGATACTTTCCTGTGTAACCTGAATGCTGCTGCCTCTGCTTTCCCATCTTAAAGGGTGGACGTTTTACCCAATTCCCAGGCAATCCAGATGCTTCACCTTGTGGCCTCTCTGCAAGATTCTCTACATTTTCTCCAACACTGTGAATCTCTGCTCTGCTCTTGCTGAGAGCCATGTGGGGTTCTGAGTTTCAATCTATCCAAAGGTTCCATGTGTCATTCTTGATCCCAAATCAAGTTGGGTAGAAGAGGCATTCATTCTTCCCTTTAACATTTTGGGTTTTTTCTTTTAAGATTTGCCAAATACAGGACTCCAACTGCTAGTGGACACACACAGTTCCTAACTCAAGGCTCAGCTAACTTCAGAAAACAGCTACACTGAGGAGAGACCAAGTTTCATATTCCCATTAACTTGCCCTTTCCCCTAGGACATTGTCATCATCTTTATACAAGGGGCTTTTATTCCTTAAGAGGAAAGCAATCCTGAGCTTCATCACATAAGCATCTGATTGTTTTTCCACAAATTTTGTAGACTTTAAGTAGAGAAAAAAGGAAGGAAGGAAGGAATTCTAGTTCAATCTTTCCCCGAATAGGAGTTGTGGAACTCCTGGTTCTGCCCTGAGTACGTATGTCAGGATTTTTGGACGCCAGTGACAGAAGCTTGAGCTTAAAAAAAAAAAAAAAAGAGGAATGTAGCAAGCATAGAAAGGAAAAAATACATCATTTCTAAGGACTACGACTAAGAACTGATTTTACATGGCAATCTGGACTCTGTCTTCATGTTTTATATCTTCCTCTTCTGCTGTGCGTTAGATTAACATCCTCTGACTCCTCCAAGGACAGGAGCTGACCTCACAGCCTGAAACTTGGGATCCAAAGGACGTCGTCACCCCCAATCTGTCTTTATTCTATACTTTACTGCCGAAAAAATGGCAACAGATGATTCCTGGTCAGATTTGGTTTAGGTTACAGTGAGCAGGATAGATACTTGGGTTCATACCGCAAGAACCGCAGGCAGGCCTGGAAGCGTGCATTTTCTCAAGGAAATCGGGAGGACAAAAAGGCACAAAGTGTGTTGGAAAAGTTAGCAGATGCCCACTAAACCTGGCCATCAATTAAATAACAGTAAAACTCAAGATGCTTCATTTTGTCACAGATAACCAACAAAATCCATTTTGAAGAAGATATTCCCCCTAACAGCATGCGTTACATTGCACTTTAGTTTAAGTACCTTCATATTGTCTTAAGGAAATCGTGTTCATTCTTTCTCAACCGGGAGTAAGTCAGTATCTTAAGCCCCTTCACAAACACACATTTTTTTACCGGCTACTCTCACTGTTGATCAAGGAAGCCCAAAAATGATTTAAAATCTCCACCTGATAAAAGTGTAGAGATGCAGTAGATGAACTCACACGCATAGGGTCGTTGTCAGTTTCTCCTATCATGTTTGTAAGATTTAACTTTACTTAAAAATTTCTACTACTATCAATATTTGACTCTTACTGGTTTAGAGATGGCATCCCATTTCTCTTTGAGATGCATTTTTTTGTTCAATGATAATTCTTCAAGATAAAGTGCTACTCATTAATATTGATAATATTTTATTCTATTATAAAAATTGGGGATCCATCACTTGAGAAAGACCGTAGATGCCAACCAATTATAGTTAAGTTAAAATTAAATGTACTTACAACATTTCATCTCCTTGCTTCCCTTGTGGATGCAGAATGAAAGAGAAGTAGTTTGCAAGTCTAAATGAATTCCTCTGCAAAAAAAAAGCATGTAACATGGAGTTTAAAATACTAAGGATTCATAGGGAAGATATCAAATGTCTACATATCTAGTTGATAGAGTGTCATGTGCCTTGGTACTTACTATAGAAAGATTTCCATTTTCATTGGATTTTGCATGCATAACAGGTAGACTTGAACAATTGATTGAAATCAGAAAATGTCAAAGCTGTATTTAGAAAATTGAGCTATATTATTTATTGTACACCAGTATTAAATCAAGCAAAAAACTCACAGACAAAATGGAATGATAGTATATCTTTTACATCTAATTTGAAATTTTACATGTGGCAACAACTATTGTCAAATTATCCATAGCTAATTGGTCTTAGACTGAAATATACAATTAAGCATGTTCTGGACTATTAACTGGTTCATATTTTATGCATTTGCTTAATTAGACATTTCCTTAAGTATTTATTTGCATTGGTTAATTTTTCTGCAGGATTCTATTGTACATTTTTACCTATTTTTCTTTGGTGTTTACCCTTTTGAAGTTTAAAATAAGAAGTGGCTATAATAATATCAGCTAAAATAGACCTCAGAGCAAAGAAAATTACGGGAGACACAGAATGACATTACATAATGATAAAAGGGTCGTCTACTGGGAAGACATAATGATCCTAAATGTCTATGGCCCAAACAGCAGAACCTCAAAATACATGAAGCAAAAGCTGATAGAGCTGAGAGGAAAAATAGACAAATTCACAATTACAGTTGAGGACTTAAGCGTCTGCCTCCCCATAACTGATAGAACTACTAGACAAAAAAACAAGCTTGCCCATGATCTGAACAACAGAATCAACCAACAGGATCTGAAATGTTAAGATTTCCAAATAAACAGAAAATGTAATAAGTCACTTTACCAAGCAGAATTAATAAAATTAGCATTCATGTCATTATAATGTTTATAGTTTCAGTAGTTTATACAGAAAACGGGGTCTTGGGGGGAAATGTTTAAAGATATTGATTTCACATTGAGGAAAATGCACCGTTTTCACCAAACATGGTGAAATTTTGATAACTGTATATTGTTATACATGAGCCTGGCAAGGTTTTTAATGGGCTGTTAATCTAATGTGACCTCTGTCACTACTACCAGTAAATGAACACATATTGAAATAATAAATGATTTTCTGAGTGTGACATCTGAGGTCCATTAATCGTTTGAACCCCAGCTCTTTTAGGAACTGGAAAACTGATGTGGAAAGAAGCAGACAGGAAGGGTCTTGGGTAAGGACCAAGTATAGATGTGGGTTGAGGCAGACACTGGTACAGACAGAGCAGGTGCAGGTGACAGATGAAGAGCTCTCAGGTAGCAGGTGCTACTTTGGGCATGTGAGTAAATAAGAAATGTTTGACGGAGGCTTGCAGGGCGGACTGAGCCAGAGCCAGAAATATTTAGTGATCCAGCCGGGCCATGACTCAGATTCCCGGCACCATTAAGTGGTGAGACTGGTCAGCATACGAGAAGACCTTGCAGTTGCAGGGATTCATGAAGTATGATGATATTTAAAGAGAATTTGGGCCAACCAGCTCTCAAAAAGTGTAATTCTTAAATGCTTATATTTGGAATGATACAGGAAGTAGATGCTACCAAAACCAGAGGGGATGCCCAAAAGCCTTGAACTGAGAGAAGCTGGGAATCCAGTAAAGGAAAAAAGAGGAGGTAGCCCTCAGCATGGTGGTGGAGAAATCCAGGAGAGCATCTGTGAAACAGACCTCGAGGGAGACCAGCTCCAGCTGAAACAGGTCAGAAACCTCTGGGCAATATTTGTTATACAGAAGGAAATTGACAGAATACCAAATTGAAAGGAAATGTATAGGGCTACATAAATAAGTACATATGGGGTGGAGAGGGCAAATTAGAATCTGTTGACCTGAAACAAACAGATGCCAGATATTTCTCCAGCAAAGATGGGTTTATTCGGGATTAGCAGAGAATGCATTTTGGGGTCTGCCGCCATGGCGAGCCACGTGCAAGTCCCTGCCTGGCACGGGAAGGAGAACACTCTTAACGCAGCGGGGAGAGGCAGGTGGGAGGGCCGTAGTGAGCAAAGAGCCCATGGCTCTTCATCGGCTAAGTCCTTGCCAGGAATGAAGAGGTTGGGCTCTGCTACCATCAGAGTGTGAGAGTTCCCCTTCTGGTCCCCCAAATCTATTTAATTGAAGTTTCTGTTTATTAATTTTTTACAAATCTTAAAAGCAATAGCATTGTTCAGGAAATGAAAAGGAGTCTTGTGATGTATGGGTCTTGGCTGTGAATAGCATTTGCATTGTCATAGTAACATGAGAGTTAATATTGGTCTAAGCAAAAAAAGATGGGAAGGAAAGGGAAAAGAAGAAATGGAAAGTATTGTGGGGAAGAGGAGGGGTGAAAGTGAGCTAAATCCCCATCTTCCATACTCAAAATGCAATAAATATTGTCACAAAATGAAAGTCAATAACTAGCAATTAAAGGATAATATTTACACTTTAGAGGTAAATACCAAGAAATTTATTAAAAGGGTTGAACTGTTTGCCGGTGGGAGGGAGGACAGGGGCTGCTGTACCTTGAGAAAGTTGGCGACTCTTTGAATTGTGGGCAAGTATAATTCTACTAAAAATAAAAGCCGACTTAAGAGTGAAACAGCAAGAAAATAACACAGTGATATCCTTGTGGCTATAAAGAGTTCAGATATTTCCTTAAGCTCAGTTTACTTCCACTGGAGAATGAGAGCTAGCTGTAGACATGGATCAGAGAAACAAAAGAGTTCCTAAGTTTTTTTTTAATGTTTTCTAAAATACCGTGAGGGCATCAGGAGGCACAGACCCTTGAATTATACAGAGGAACTGTATGTTTAATTACTAGGCTAATGAGGTGAGTGACCAGCACGTGTCTGAATCTTAATTTATAATTCATTTGATGATTCTGAGACCCGGATTATCTTTAGGAACAAAATGCGTACAACACGGTGAAATACGCTTCTTTATTTGGTCTGCCACATGACAAAGCCGCATGATCATCACAATTTGTTCCTTCTGATTGATAGAGCCGTTTGGGAACCCTTAAGATCATCAATTAGAGTTTGTGCATAATTAAATTGTACAGCCAATTACTGCACAATGAAATAAAAAGGTCGGCTAATGAATAATGGAAATTCTCCACGTGAAGAGCAAAATGCTGTTTTGAAGGCAGTGACTTCTCTGCAATGTCATTTAAAGCACTAGGCTGGAGTCGTGAGTCAGATTTCCATTTCCGGTCTAGAATTTGTCATTTATTTTTAATTAGCTAACGAGATTGTACCTCTGCAAGAAAAGGAACAGAGAAGTGATTTATTTACACACTGGATCCTCAATCTTCGGTTAATAGGCATGAGCAGCTTAAATAGTTCATTACACGTCATAAATGCCCCGTAAATATTATCTATTATAGTCATTATTCCAAACCAGAAGGGGTGTCACTATTTGTTTTGCAGGAGGTTTACACAAATAAACTCCATGTTCTGTAGAGTCACATAGAGTAGTTAGAAGCCTTTCTTTTTTTTTCTTTCTTTTTTTTTTTTTTTGGTGGTACGCGGGCCTCTCACTGTTGTGGTCTCTCCCGTTGCAGAGCACAGGCTCCGGACGCGCAGGCTCAGTGGCCATGGCTCACGGGCCCAGCCGCTCCACGGCATGTGGGATCCTCCCGGACCGGGGCACGAACCCGTGTCCCCTGCATCGGCAGGCGGACCCTCAACCACTGCGCCACCAGGGAAGCCCTATATTTATTATATGTCTCGCTAATTTACTGAATTCTCAATTGCTTCTCAGTTGAGTTTCCAAGAATGTAGTTATTCCAACTGTTTTCTTTGCTTCCTCCTTATAAAATTTTCCTGTCTCTACTTTTCACTTTTCTCATGTCTAACGTATAGGTTAACGTCTCCATTAAGGTGATCAGTGACGTGGGGGAGAGTAGACCATCCTTGTCTCGTTCCTGAATTTGTCAGGACTTCAGCATGACCCCAGAAGTGTGATGTTTGTTTGGGCTGATAACATACCGAGACACTTCCATTTGGAAGTGATACTGATGGCGTGACCCGTGAACACAGCAACTCTGAGAAGGTAAGAGAATGACCCTTGGGAGGAGAGTGACCCTTGGGTGGTGGGTCCAGTCAATGCTGGAGTCCACTGGGTGCCAGGATAATGTGCTTGCAGCCCGGGGCGGTGGTCAAGCAGCCACTGGGTCTTGTGGACGCCTTTGGCAGCATGTCATTCCCCGAGGTACGTCTTTCATTCTGCAGTGAGCATCTCCTTTTCCTGTCTCAAGCATGGAAGTGGAGTAAAATGATCCAGTTCCTGAGAGCAGCTCAGATCTCGGCAGTGGTAAACCACGACCCCTTCCTCCTCGGGGATGCCCGGCTGTGTCTCTGGGTTCCCAGGGCTCCTGCTCTGGGTCTTAGGACTAAGCTGTCTGATGGATGAGGGGCTGGCTCTCCATGTCCTCGAGGCTGGACCTCCGGGCCCCCTGCCGCGGTCTGCGGATCACGGGCCTGGGAGGAGGTGCGTGTTACTTTGGGGTCTGCTGAGACACTTGGAGGCTTAGAGACACAGCACCTGGTTGATGACTTCTAACCACTTGCCTAAGTAACTAGTATGTAACACCAGGTGTGAGATAAACTGACTACAATAACCAGTGGTTTTCACACCTCTTCCTTCAAGTAGGAAGTGGCAGGGACAAAACTCTTCACCTGGCCTTGCTAGTAGAGACAACTGCGTTCCTAGGAGGTTCCTGATGAAGACAGCTCAGGGATACTTGCCTGTCCTGTTCCATCTCAGTCACAAAATCAATAGGAGAGGACAGAATGTCAGACAAAATGACCCCCAAATCGTTGTTGTGGCTTTGGGATATTGTAGTACACTCAACGTTTGACTTAGGGCTCACGTATCAGTTTAAGGACTGTCTTACAAAAACATATTAATATGGTGAGGAACTTAAGTGTTTTCATGGTAGAGAAAAAAGTAAGCTGCAATCCGGCCAAGGGAAGTCACACCACTGTGGGGCTAACGTGAGTGTATTGGGAGGCATGAAGCTGCCGACCAAGGGCCACGCGGCAGAGAAGCTAGGTGTGGTCGGTGCCAGCGTGGTTGACACAGAGACCCACACTTCTGGGTGGATTCCATGTTAATCTCGAGGAACCCTCTAACTGTGTGATCTGCCAGACTGAGGTTTTCAGTGGGAGACTGGAAAAGCAGATTCTTCTACCTTTGTGATTATACCGCTGGTTAGATTCTCTCCCCTTGCAACGCAGAACAGTTTTATATTTACGATACAGTACGAGCGGGAGCCCCCTGGCTGGGCTGGCGTGTCCATCTGTCAGCATCCTGCACCGTGTGCCCCTCGCATACACACAGGGGCCCCTCCTTCCCGGGGCTGGAATCAATCGAGCTCAGTACACAAGTAACTCAATGACAAAACCATTAGAGGGGTGGCATTTTCTTTGGTTCCCCGTGTCCAGTTTGCAAGGACATTATGATTTCATTGCTGTAAATATTCCCCCCTCAATGGCCTCTGATAAAAATGGATCATCTCTTCAGTGCAAGGTTTCTCAGAATTAGTGTCTCCTATGGCCCTGTACTGACCATGCCCCTAAATTCCTAAATATTGGCTTTGGAAATTGACATGAGGTGTGGCGTCTCTCCAGAGCGATCTTATAAAGAATCTGGAAGGAAGACCCCTGGGGCTTTTCTCCCTGAGGGGAGCTGTGCTGATCACTGTTCTGAGGGCAGGGGCCCCCTAAAGCAGATGGATCAGCACAGATTATTGGTGATGCTGTAGAAGGGTCCCTTACAGTTCAGGTGCAGAAAGAATTCAGGCCCAAGGTTCCTGAGTGTTTACCTTGATGTTTTCCCTTGGCCGGGGTCCCTGCAGTGTTGACATCCTGGTTGACAGCTGGTCAAGGCTTTTGCCAAGGCAGCCGCAGCTGCTCTGCTTGCTGAGAAACTCGCCTCTTCTCATTGCATTAGCACTTTGTGACTGTTATTAAATCACGTGTAACTGGTAGGCAGACTGTGAGTTTGGGGTGGTGCTATTCCAAAACCGATTTGTCAGAACTGGACGTGGTGACTCCGAATAGACTAAATAATGGCCTCACGGGAGGCGCAAGATGCAGACACCCACCTTCCAACGCAGTGGGCAAAACAGTCCAGCGATTTCTTATCACAGACTTACTCCACTGTAAACTGTTCCAGTTTTAGGGTTTGGCAAATCTTTGAGCCATTTGAGGAAGTAGGTTTTTTGCTGCTGTTCTCTTGTTTTAATTTGTTTGTTTGGCATATCAATAAGAACACCATCGTCTGAGAGTTAGGGGTGTCCGATGGGGATTTAGATACATACATGAAAACTCTCTCTTTCAAAATGCCCGTATCCTTTCTTTTATCATTTTCTGCGGATGAACTATTCTCCTGTACATTGAATTGAGCCCTTGAATCCGGACTGATTTACGGAGGATGACATTTCATCCTACATGTACATGTCTGGAGGCATGGAGGAAATGCCTGAGCTGGGGAAGGATCCCCCAGTCCCCCCCTCCCCTCAACCAGCCATGTGTCTTGGGTGCTCACAGAATTATTGCAGTGATAATTCTTCCCTTCCTCCTGTCCCCAGTTCCAGCTCTAAGTCTTACCGTATACATTCAGACTCCACAGCTACTCAACAGACTGCTAGAATTCTGATTTTATTCACAGTTAATTTTAGAGACAACTGCACTGGAATATTTGAGGGAAATTTGGGGACACAAATCAAGCAACAGGAATTGCTTCTTTCTAGACCTAATCTCCCTGAAAGCAATTAATTAGGTTATTTTCCTAAGGCATTGTGCCAACAATTCAGAATTCTAAGAAATAAAGAGCAGAAAAGTTTTCCAAAGATTTCCCCCCCTTTTTTTCCCTATGCATGGGCCAAGTATTTGACAAGGCAAGCAAGAATCTCAGTGGGGAAGGTTATTCTTCAACATATGTTATAGGGAAAACTGGATACTCACATCCAAAAGAATAACACTGGACACCTATCTTATACCACTCACAACAATTAACTCAAAATGGATCGAAGCCTTAAATGCAAGACCTGAAACCTTAAAACTCCTAGGAGAAAACATAGGGAAAAAGCTCCTGACATGGGTCTTGGCAATGATTTTTTTGGATATGGCATCGAAAGCACAAGCAACAGAAACAAAATCAATAAATGAGACTATATCAAACTAAAAAGCTTCTGCACTGCAAAGGAAACCATCAACACAACGGAAAAGCGGTCTATGTTACGGGAGAAAATATTTCCAAACCACATCTCCATTAAAGGGTTAGTACCCAAAATATATAAGGGACTCATAGAACTCGTTGACAAAAAACCTAATAACCCTGTTTTAAAATGGGCAGAGGGCCAGAAGAGACATTCTCCAAAGCGTACAAATAGCCAACAGGTAAATTAAAAGATGTCAAATTACTAATCATCAGTGACATGCAAATCAAAACCGCAGTGAGATATCACCTCACACCCGCTGGAATGACCATCATCAAAACGACAAGAAAGGGCTTCCCTGGTGGCGCAGTGGTTGAGAGTCTGCCTGCCGATGCAGGGGACACGGGTTCGTGCCCCGGTCCGGGAAGATCCCACATGCCGCGGAGCAGCTGGGCCCGTGAGCCATGGCCGCTGAGCCTGCGCATCCGGAGCCTGTGCTCCACAACGGGAGAGGCCACAGCAGTGAGAGGCCCGCGTACCTCAAAAAAACAAAAAACGACAAGAAATAACAAGTGTTGGCAAGGATGTGGAGAACAAGGAACCCTTGTGCACTGTTGGGAACGTAACTGGGAGCGGCCACTATGGAGAACAGTATGAAGGTTCCTCAAAAAATTAAGAATAGAACTACCAGATGATCCAGCAATCCCCTTTCTGAGTATATATATCACAAGGACATCAAATCATTATCTTGTAGAGTAGTATGCACCCCTGTACTTATTGCAGCACTCTTCACAATAGCCAAGATGCGGAAACAACCTAAATGTCCACTGACAGATGGATATACATAATGGAATATTATTTAACTATAAAAAGAAGGAAATCCTGCAATTGCAACAACATGGATGGACCTTGAGGACATTATGCTCAGTGAAAGAAGTCAGAGAAAGACAGACAGAATATGACCTCATTTAATGTGGAATCTTAAAAAAGAAACTCACAGAAACAGAGAGTATGATGATGTAGCCAGGGATGGCTAGTTGGGGAACTGGGAAAATGTTCAAAGGGCATGAAGTTCCAATTATAAAATGAGTAAGTTCTCGGGATCTAATGTACGGCATGGTGACTGTAGTTAATAATACCGTTACATCCATGAAAGTTGCTAAGAACATAGATGGTAAATATTCTCACCACATACAAAAAAATGGTAATTATGTGAGGTGAGGGAGGTGTTATCTTATTTTGGTAATCATTTCACTATATGTGTGTGTGTGTGTGTGTGTGTGTGTGTGTATCAAATCATCAAATTGTACTCCTTAAATGTGTATAATGTCAAATCTCAATAAAGCTGGAGAAAAATAAGGCATCCTGTTATTGAATACATACGTACACAGATGATGTGGACATGTTACACTGTTTTGCCTCTTATTTTTATTTCCACAGACAACATTTTTAGCTTTCTGCTAAAACAACATACTCTCTCCATTCTTTCTTTTACTAGCTTCATAATAATCCATTTTATGAATGTGCAGTGACTTATTTCACTGGCCACCTGTTGATAGATAGTTACATTGGTTTGGTTCTTTTCTGTTAGAAATTAGCAGGATATTTTCTTGGGTAAATACCTTTGTTTGCGTGCGTCTCTATTATTGCAGGTGATTGTAGCAGACACAGCAAGCTGTCTGCAAAACTCCTCCCATTTTTGGGTCAGACTAAGTATTTCAGTCTCCTTTGCTGTTATTTGTGGTCTCATGATTAAGTTTTCTCCAGAGAAAAGTGTAGGGTGATTTTTCTGCTTCCCGTTCTGCCCTTCAAAGTCCTCCCATGCACGTTTCCCTAATGTGTTTCTCATCTGGGAGGACAGTTCCGATAGTGGCTGAACCGGCACCCTCTGGGTCCCAGAATGGGACCTGGAAGGTAACCCTTCTCACCTGAACACTTGCCCCAGACTCTTGGTGAGTAAGAAATACACTTCTGTTTTACTGAAACATAGCAATCGCAATCTATTTGTTACTCCAACTTGGTCTAACCTAA
Source organism: Delphinus delphis (assembly GCF_949987515.2). Classification (NCBI taxonomy): domain Eukaryota; kingdom Metazoa; phylum Chordata; class Mammalia; order Artiodactyla; family Delphinidae; genus Delphinus; species Delphinus delphis. The sequence goes on from NC_082703.1 coordinate 25,880,557, forward strand.
TCGATGCACCTTTTTAAAAAATAGGTATTGTCAAATCATACCCTGAAGAGATTGTACCGATTTGCATGCCCCAACATAGTGTTTCTGAATTCTGAGTAGTTTCTACTGCTCATTAAATTCTCATTACATCCATGAATGGAATGCATTATTATCCCCCATTTTATACATGAGAATATTTATGGTTAGTGAAATATGTAATGTTCCCAAATCATGAATCTGCTATGTGGCACAGCTGGGTTTTAAATCCAAAATTTTCTGATTACAAACACCATTTCTATACCAAAAATAGGACACATTTTAGAGAATAATGGGGAAATACTATATAAAGGCAATAATGAGATCAAGTTGTAGAGGTTACCTAGAACAAGGAAAAGACTAGAGTAATGGGTGTGAGTGTGTCTGTGGGAAAATGACAAAATGAATGACATCATCTGGTGTGCACTAGAGTTGGAAAAGATCAGAGTCAGTAAGACTATTTTATAAAGTATTATAGTACTCCAAGATTAAGTTCTTTTATGTGAAATGTTGGCCCAATATAAATATTAATTGGGAGTTCATATCATGACATAAAAATTGCTTAGAACTGAAAAATTAGCGAGACTGTAAAAAAATAAGCTTTGTGCAATTGAAGTGTGACAAGGTAAGTAATTGTAAATTGGGACCACGTTTCTCTGAGGATCTGTAACCTCCCATCGGCAACTCTAATATGGACAGAGAAGAACCTTCCATACTCAGTTGTTTCAAAGAAACCAAATTTTCAGTTGTTATAAGTAGATTTAGTGATTGGAAAAGATTATCATTTCACTCTTTTTCATTGATTTTCTACATTTTATTTTCCCATTTTTATTCTTAAAACATTACAGCAATTTATATTACATTCCATCCAAAAACAGCAGATTACACTTTCTTCTCAAGTGCACACGGAACATTCTCCAGAATAGATCACATCTTGGGTCACAAATCAAGCCTCAGTAAATTTAAGAAAATTGAAATCATATCAAGCATCTTTTCTGACCACAACGCTATGAGATTAGAAATCAATTACAGGAAAAAAACGTAAAAAACACAAACACATGGAGGCTAAGCAATACGTTACTAAATAACCAAGAGATCACTGAAGAAATCAAAAAATACCTAGAGACAAATGACAATGAAAACACAACGATCCAAAACCTGTGGGATGCAGCAAAAACAGTTCTAAGAGGGAAGTTTATAGCAATACAAGCCTACCTCAAGAAACAAGAAAAATCTCAAATAAACAATCTAACTTTACACCTAAAGGAACTAGAGAAAGAAGAACAAACAAAACCCAAAGTTAGCAGAAGGAAAGAAGTCATAAAGAGCAGAGCAGAAATAAATAGAAACAAAGAAAACAGTAGCAAAGATCAATAAAACTAAAAGCTGGTTCTTTGAGAAGATAAACAAAATTGATAAACCATTAGCCAGACTCATCCAGAAAAAGAGGGAGAGGACTCAAATCAATAAAATTAGGAATGAAAAAGGAGAAGTTACAACAGACACTGCAGAAATACAAAGCATCCTAAGAGACTACTACAAGCAACTCTATGCCACTAAAATGGACAACCTGGAAGAAATGGACAAATTCTTACAAAGGTATAACCTTCCAAGACTGAACCAGGAAGAAGTAGAAAATATGAACAGACCATCACAAGTAATGAAATTGAAACTGTGATTAAAAATCTTCCAACAAACAAAAGTCTAGGACCAGATGGCTTCACAGGTGAATTCTCTCAAACATTTAGAGAAGAGCTAACACCCATCCTTCTCAAACTCTTCCAAAAAACTGCAGAGTAAGGAACACTCCCAAACTCATTCTATGAGGCCACCATCACCCTGATACCAAAACCAGACAAAGATACTACAAAAAAAGAAAATTACAGACCAATATCACTGATGAATATAGATGCAAAAATCCTCAACAAAACACTAGCAAACAGAATCCAACAGCATATTAAAAGGATCATACACCATGATCGAGTGGAATTTATCCCAGGGATGCAAGGATTCTTCAATACATGCAAATCAATCAATGTGATACACCATATTAAAAAATTGAAGAATAAAAACCGTATGATCATCTCAATAGATGCAGAGAAAGCTTTTGACAAAATTCAACACCCATTTATGGTAAAAACTCTCCAGAAAGTGGGCATAGAGGGAACCTACCTCAACATAATAAAGGCCATATATGACAAACCCACAGCAACCACCATTCTCAATGGTGAAAAACTGAAAGCATTTCCTCTAAGATCAGGAACAAGACAAGCATGTCCACTCTCGCCACTATTATTCAACAGAGTTTTGGAAGTCCTAGCCACGGCAATCAAGAAGAAAAAGAAATAAAAGGAATACAAATTGGAAAAGAAGAAGTAAAACTGTCACTGTTTGCAGATGACATGATACTATACATAGAGAATCCTAAAAATGCCACCAGAAAGCTACTAGAGCTAATCAATGAATTTGGTAAAGTTGCAGGATACAAAATTAATGCACAGAAATCTCTTGCATTCCTATACACTAATGATGAAAAATCTGGAAGAGAAATTAAGGAAACACTCCCATTTGCCATTGCAACAAAAAGAATAAAATACTAGGGGTAAACCTAACTAGGGAGACAAAACACCTGTATGCAGAAAACTATAAGACACTGATGAAAGAAATTAAAGATGATACCAACAGATGGAGAGATATAGCATGTTCTTGGATTGAAAGAATCAATATTGTGAAAATGACTATACTACCCAAAGCGATCTACAGATTCAATGCAATCCCTATCAATCTACCAATGGCATTTTTCACAGAACTAGAACAAAAAAATCATAAAATTTGTATGGAGACACAAAAGACCCCGAATAGCCAAAGCAGTCTTGAGGGAAAGAAAACGGAGCTGGAGGAATCAGACTCCCTGACTTCAGACTATACTACAAAGCTACAGTAACCAAGACAATATGGTACTGGCACAAAAACAGAAATATAGATCAATGGAACAAGATAGAAAGCCCAGAGATAAACCCACACACCTATGGTCAACTAGTCTATGACAAAGGAGGCAAGGATATACAATGGAGAAAAGACAGGCTCTTCAATAAGTGGTGCTGGGAAAACTGGACAGCTACATGTAAAAGAATGAAATTAGAACATTCCCTAACACCATACACAAAAATAAACTCAGAATGGATTAGAGACCTAAACGTAAGACCAAACACTATAAAACTCTTAGAGTAAAACATAGGACGAACACTCCGTGACATAAATCACAGCAAGATCTTTTTTGATCCACCTCCTAGAGTAATGGAAATAAAAACAAAAATAAACAAAGGGGACCTAATGAAACTTCAAAGCTTTTGCACAGCAAAGGAAACCATAAACAAGACTAAAAGACAGCCCTCAGAATGGGAGAAAATATTTGTAAGCGAATCAGCAGACAAAGGATTAATCTCCAAAATATATAAACAGCTCATGCAGCTCAATATTAAAAAGAGAAACAACCCAATCCAAAAATGGGCAGAAGACCTAAATAGACATTTCTCCAAAGAAGACATACAGATGGCCAAGAAGCACATGAAAAGCTGCTCAACATCACTAATTATTAGAGGAATGCAAATCAAAACTACAATGAGGTATCACCTCACACCAGTCAGAATGAGCATCATCAGAAAATCTACAAACAACAAATGCTGGAGAGGGTGTGGAGAAAAGGGAACCCTCTTGCACTGTTGGTGGGAAAGTAAATTGATACAGCCACTATGGAGAACAGTATGGAGGTTCCTTAAAGAACTAAAAATAGAACTACTATATGACCCAGCAATCCCACTCCTGGGAATATACCCTGAGAAAACCATAATTCAAAAAGACACATGCACCCCAATGTTCATTGCAGCACTATTTACAATAGCCACGTCATGGAAGCAACCAAAATGCCCATCGACAGACGAATGGATAAAGAAGATATGGTACATATATGCAATGGAATATTACTCAGCCATAAAAAGGAACGAAATTGGGTCATTTGTAGAGACGTGGATGGATCTAGAGACTGTCATACAGAGTGAAGTAAGTCAGAAAGAGAAAAACAAATATCGTGTATTAACACATATAAGTGGAACCTAGAAAAATGGTACAGATGAACCGGTTTGCAGGGCAGAAATTGAGACACAGATGTGGAGAACAAACGTGTGGACACCAAGGGGGGAAAGTGTCAGGGAGGTGGGGTGATGGTGTGATGAATTGGGCAATTGGGATTGACTTGTATACACTGATGTGTATGAGATTGATGACTAATGAGAACCTGCTGTATAAAAAAATAAATAAAAGAAAAAAAAATAAAGCAACATGACTGCTAAAAAAAAAGTTAATTAAAAAATAAACATTCACACACACACACACACACACAACATTACAGAAAACCCAATGAAATATTTAAGAAGGAAATAAAAACATCCATAATCTGCTTCCCTCAAATAAGACAAGCAAGGCTCTAGTTCCTGCTTTTTCTGGTCTATACTTATGTCATGCGACGACTTTCCAGTTATAATTATTGCATAAATCCGTTCTAAATTTCACAGTGCCTCTTAACTACATTATGATGCTATGGGGTCTTTATTTAATATTTTTAATGGCTGTATAGTATTTCTCAAATTTCACTTTAAGTAATGTGACATTTTTCTGCTCTCAAATATTTATTTCATTTATCTTTGCCATTTAGCCATTTACAAACATACACGTGTATCCATCTATTATATTGATACCTACCTGTCTAGTGTATAGGCTTGTGTTTTGTTTTCTTTCAGATTTATTTTTCAGGATTTGGTTTCATCCATAATGTCAACAGGTCAAATTATATCAACACCATAAAGAGTACTGATCCACATCACCAAACTATATTCCAAATCACATACATATAGAGACATGTCGGTTTTCCTGTAGCCTCACCAGCTTCGGGAAACAGGCTGATTGCCTTTTCTCATTGACCTGCTTTACAACAGCACTTCAGTGTATTAACTTGCAGTTATATTACTACCACACTGTTTCTGTCACATTCTGTTTAAAACGATAAACGTTTCTTCCCTTCCCTTGGTTCGTAGTTAATGCAAATGCATTTCATAAACAGTCTATGCCTTTCTTACATAATTAGTTTTAATTTTACAGACATCACCAGCTAAATATTGCTTGGGTGTGAATAATGCCTTAAAGCATAAATATATATTCGACTATTGTTTCTGAAAAATTTCAACAGGCATTTGAATAAAATGGAGACAAAGCTCTAAAGCTCAGGTCTACTTTTTATTTCAGATTTGCCACTAGAATCTATGACTCAAACACAGTAATAAGAGAAAGAGAATTCGTTTTTCTACCTGGAACTCAAAACAAATACCTAGGAAGCTATGTGACTACTTCTGAAGTTGATCTGACAGCTAGAACAACGTATATTTGATTTTTCCATAAGCCGTTAAATTTCTCCCTGAGTAATAAAAGCCGTGTGCCAACACATTTACATGTTCACAGAGGCTTGCACTATTATAATGCTGCCACTCTTCTATTTGAAAACATCTGCTGAAGTCTTTTAAACACACACGCACACATTTCCCCAGAACAATAAGAAAAGGTAACTTCAGTGTAAATCATTTTCCCACTAAAATCTTATTTATGTACATTCTTTCTAGCGGTGGGACACTACTGAACTGCTGCTACACTACCCATAAAGACATTTCTCTAAATTAGTGCATGTATTCATAAGCTTATTTTTGTCTGTGTCGTTTTGTTTGAAAGCCTCGAATTATCAAAAAATGTGGGGGAAGGTGGGCTAGAGAGAAGTAAAATGCATCATGAGATCCTACAATGATGCAGAATCGCTAAGTGAGTGAGACTTGGTCCCCACGACTAAGTCTTAGAGTCTGATTTCTATTTAGAGGGGTAAACTTGTGGGATCCTTTATTTATTATCAAAGGGGAAAAAATGTCTTAAAGCAATTTATCTTCCTTATTTTTGTTACCATCAAAACACACATTGTCATTGGGGACTTGCTGACCGATCCCCAGCTGATGAGTCTTAATGTTATTGGAAGTTCCTGTGGTCTATTCTTACAGCTTCCTTTGCATCTGTGGGTGGCTTGTGGCCAGATTCTAGGTCATGAGATGGAAATGGAAGTTTGTTGGAGGTGGTGGGGGAGATGAGGTGCTTTGTGAAATTGTTGCCTTTCTTGATACAAAATAGGGCCGGTGTCAGCTTTTCTTTACCTCACACATTTGAACTCCCTGCCTAACATGGCTGTAATGACTGGAGCAATGGCAGCCAGTCTGCAGTCAGGAGGTCAAGGGCAAGCATGTTGAGAGAAGCTCCCTTTCCTTAGATGAATCACTGATGAACAGCAGGAGTAAAGAAACATCACAGAACACGTGAAATGGAAGACCTTGGAAACACGTGTAAGGCAAGCTCTAGGGAGTCCCAAAATAGATAGGGGCTGTATTTTTTTAGGACTAACAAACTGAAAAGTTGCAGGGGGAGCCACTGAGCCAATAGAGGTGGAATATTGATGCTCATGGGACACTAGTATCATTCATCTACTAAGGAGGCACAGGGACACTAGGATTCTAACAGAAGGGCTCCATTAATAGGCACAGCTCCTGGGGAAGTTTTCCTTAATAATCTGCCCCCTGTTCTGCCTCCAGAGATATTTAGGCATCCCTTCCCATTGGTCCTATAATGCATTACTCTGTGCAAATACAGAAAAATGCATGTACCGTACTTTACTGTAACTATTTGTTTATGTAACTGCCTCTGCTTGGACTGTAATTTTCTAAGGAGCCTGGCCTCTGCTTGTTTTATGTTGAGCTATCCAAACCTAAGTTTTCATATTTAGTAAATGCTCCGTAAAAACTTGTCACATGAGTGGATTTTATAAACTTCACAGATACTGAAGTTATCTGCTCTAAAGAGCTGCTCAGAGTGAGTCGTGTCTAGCCAGGACAGTTATCTGGGATGAGATGCATTCATGGAGAACAAACTTTGAATATGGAGTATTGCTTCACATTTTTAAGTGGCCCAACTTTGGCTTCTAGTAGCTGTTGTGGACAATCTTTTTTTGTTTTAAATTTTCTTTCTAGTACTGTCTTGAATATCCCAGTATATACCATATCATGGAGAGAAAATAACAGTTAAGCCGGACTTTTTAATGACCATGAACTTCCAGCAACACTGGAGGAGAAAGGCTGACCATCTGGGGAACACTGCTGGACCCAGGCTCTCGCTCCTCTGTGGTGAGTGAGTCCCCGTGATGAACGCGTTACTCCTGCTGTTGCTGTTCCTGAGCAAAGACAGGAGGTTCCAGGTTTAAGATCAGGGTTATCGCTCTTCCTATATTGGCGATCGAATCATGAGAGGCAGGAACAGGAGTCTAGCAACAGCTTATGCGTTTATTTTTATTTAATTGAGGAAAATGTATTCAACTGTTTGAGTAGGCAGCACATACACGTTCGAAGGTTAGAAAGCTGCAGGGAGTGAGATGTACCTCTTCCTTACCTCCCCCTCATTCGCTCAGATTCCCTAGCAGAGAAATCCACTGCTGCCATTTCTTAAATGCTCTTCAGAGCACCTGCAGGCACACACATCCAAGTGTGTCATAAACCCAGCTCTGCGTGATACTTTTTCACTTTAAATGAATCTTGTACATCATTAGATATCAATACACCTTAAACTGCCTTCTTCTTTATCTAAGTGCATTGTATTCCATCACAGAGTTGTGCCGTATTTAATCTCTCCTCTACCAATGGCTTTTTTACCTTATTGCCAGTATTTCACTCTCAGGAACCGGGCTGGAGCATACACATGCCCCTCGTCCTCAGAGCATATTATATCATGATATGTTACTTAGAGTGGAATTGCTCCCCGAAGAGAATATTTTAAGCTTTATTGAGATACAATTGACGTAAACATTGTGTAAATTTAAGCCGTAGGACCTGTTGATTTGATAAATTATTGCAAAATGATCACCACCGTGCCAAGTGTCATGTCACATAATTACCATTTCTTTTCTGGGGTGAGAATATTTAGGACCGGCTAGGTCCCCAATTGATCCTGTAAGGTCTTAATTTAAATTCCTACCAATAAAGTGTAAGAAGATCTAGTTACTACATCCACCTTCCCCAGTAAATTGTATTTCCAAACTCTTTACTTTTATCAAGCAAGTAAAAAGTCGGATAAAATTGATATTTTAATTATTCATTTGTTGAGCATGCTCTGGAAACCCATTCCTCTTCGCGCCTGAGAGAAGCAGCATGCATTGATGCTCCAGGGACCCCGGCGCCCCTCGGCAGCGGCGCGGGGACGCCGGCCCAGCTCCGCTGGAGCCGCCTTGCCTCTGCCTGAGGCCTGAGGTCGGCTGCGCTCCCGCAGCAGGTGAGGGCCCCGCCCTGGGCTCCGCCGTCCCGGGCGGGCGAGGAGGAGACGGAAGACAGACCAGCCCTGGGGTCTCAGAGCCGCGAAGGCCGAGGGAGGAGGGTCAGGTGGCCGGGGGCCAGCAGGACCTCGCGGGGCAAAACGCTCTGGCCGCCCCACAAAGCCCACGGGCTCCAGATCCATCTGCCCCCCCTCCCCAGAAAACCAAACCAAAACAAACAAAACTAGCCACTGTGGCTAAATCGACGAAACTCCGATCAAGTCACCTAGCTCTGTGTTGCTGATGGAAACATTGGGCTGCAGACACCATTTCTCTGAGACGGAAGAGGGGAAGCCACGGCCGCATCCGATCAGAGTTGCTGGGCTTGGGTGCCTGCAGGGAGCGGGCACCCGGGACCCGACTGCGCGCCCGGGGCCCCCCTCCTCTGACCCCCGTGGGCAAACCTCCTTCGCTCCGGCCGGGAGGACCGTGGGTGCGGGCGCGGGGGAGACGGCGAGCCGGGGTCAAGGGCGCGAGGTCTCCCTCTCGCGGGATGAATAAGCCCCGGAGTCCTGGACCCCGTGGCCGGTAGGTAGGGACCCTGTGCGACCCTGTGCACAAACTCAGCCAGGCCTCCCGCGCAGTGCTGCAGACCGCGCGCTGCCCTTTCGACCCCAGTGCCTCCGTAATGAAGAGCCTCCCAGTGGCTGCCTTGTGACCCTTGGTGGAACCTGCACTCGACGAAGCTACAGGCCACCGTCCCTCTGGTTGCCACCTGCGCGCAAAGGCCGGGACGCAGCTGCAGGGGGTTGATTCCATTCGGCGAGAGGCGCTGCGCTTAGCAATACCCGCCCGGCCTCCCTGGAAGCTGTGTCCCTCCCGAGACCCGGAGCCCGGAGCCCGGAGGCGTCCACGGCAGCCCGGGGCTGAGCCCCGAGGGTGGGTCAGCGGGAGGCGCCTTTTCAATCTGTTCCACTGTAGTTACGTCCGCCGCGTTCCTGCGCAGCGGGGGAAGCACCGAGCGTGACTGACTGGAAGAAAATAGAAAAGGAATTTCAGAAAGGTGTGGGGTGGGCCCAGGATCAAGAAAACGGCCCAGCGCCTGGCCAGGGGAGGAAGCGGCGGAGAGGAGTGACGGCTGGGCTCCTGGGAGGACGGATGCTGGGGGGATGCTGGGGGACCCGGCAGAGCGGGCGCACGTGTCCCGGGCTTGCCTCACGCCCCTTAAGGCTCCAGCCCCCGCGAGGGGGGTCCTGGCTCAGGGAGGCGGGGGAACTGCGCTGACACCCCACAAAATGACGGTCATGGGAGGGCGTTCCCGGGGGTCGCTGGGCCCTGCTGTCAGGCAAAAAGGGCCCCGGGCCGGGTTCCACAAACGGTGACTGTCCGGAGAGACGGGTGCTGCTGTTCTGGGCTCCTTTGCCTCAGCGAGACCCCCTGTCGTCCAGTGAAAGCTGTCCAGCCCAGACAAGGAGCAAGTCAGGTTTTATCCAGTGCTGCCGGGAGCCATGGCTGGGGACAAAGGGCCGCAGCACTAGGTGGTAGGCGCCAGAACGAGTGTGCGAGCCCCACAGCTGGCTCAGATTCAGCGGCTGTGGGAGGACCTCCTCGGTGCTGGACGGGCGGCCACATCCCAAACCCTCCAGACACAGGTGACTCATTAATTCCCGGTCAGTCTTCAAGATGCGCCCCGAGGCAGGGGTCAGTGAGGAGTAAACTCTCACGTGCTGTCAGTGTGTTAGACAGGCTAACACACAGGCTAATCGTAGGGCTCCCGAATGTATCACATAGGAGCAGTGCTGGGGGATAGTACAGCTGATCATACGCAGTATTTATTTCTCCTGAATTTCTTAACTTGTGGTCATTGTTTACCAGATGCAACAAAAAATATATTTACAGTTAGAGTGACAACGTTTTTAATTGCAGAAAAAGGGAACACTGATGAATTTAATCACGATTTTTTGGTGAAAAAGAAGAATGCTAAAGCAAGGGAAAACTGGCCTCTAATAGCAGCGTTGCCAACCTGTGCATACTTGGGTAACGTCACTATTGTCTCTGCATTTCTGCTTCGTCATCTATAAAGTCAAAGTGGTAAAACCTACTTTGCTAGATTACGTTGAATGTATGTCGGGCGCCTGGAGCTGTGTCTGCTGCGTAGTAGGTCCTAATCTTTGGCATTTAAAGGCATCCGCTGGTCCACCGAGACCCAGACCTTAGGTTGGATGTCAAAACTGTTACTTGGATACCACGCTGGGGCTATATTTTGTTTGTTTGTTTATTGGTTGTTTTTCATTTTGTAATAATTTGATTCTCAGGAAAATTAGTATATCATTCTGCTTAACTGCAAGACGTCCCGCCTGATGGGCCACTAAGGACTGGGAAAGCACTGTTTCTCTCAGCCCAGAAGTGAGTGGGGAGCTGGCTCTGACCTCTCAAGGTGCTATGAGGGGTGATGCTCTGGGCCTTCTTCACTCGTGATCCTTGAAATGTTCCATGAAATCTGTCTATAATTTTCTTACGTGGCATTTTCAGTGTGGTGAAGGCTTAGAGAAAGAACTCCCAATTTTTTTGTTTAAATTTATTTATTTTGGGCTGCATTGGGTCTTTGTTGCTGCACGTAGGCTTTCTCTAGTTGCAGCGAGCAGGGGCTACTCTTCATTGCCGTGCGCGGGCTTCTCATTGCAGTGGCTTCTCTTGTTGTGGAGCACGGGCTCTAGGTGCATGGGCTTCAGTAGTTGTGGCTCGTGGGCTCTAGAGCACAGGCTCAGTAGTTGTGGCTCACGGGCCCTAGAGCGCGGGCTTCAGTAGTTGTGGCTCGTGGGCTCTAGAGCTCAGGCTCAGTAGTTGTGGCGCACGGGCTTAGCTGCTCTGCGGCACGTAGGATCTTCCCGGACCAGGGCTCTAACCCATGTCCCCTGCATTGGCAGGCGGATTCTTAACCGCTGTGCCACCAGGGAAGCCCCCAATTTTTTTTTATCATAAAAATTTAGGCTTGATTTTGGGTTGGAGGGAACTAAAAGCTCTCATTGACTTTTAAGGCAAAAACTGTCCAGAATTCTCATTGACTTTTAAGGCAAAAACTGTCCAGAATTCTGTCAGCTTTCACGTTGCTGTTCTCTGTATCACGGCTTTTCGTAAATGTGCTATTTATTAACCATGACGGTGACGCTGTGTCTTGGGAAAACATCAGCCCTCGTTCTAAATAAAGTGAAAGCCCACAAATGACATGTTCATTCGCTTCCTTCCCTTCCAGAGACTCGCACGCACCTATTAAAGATAAAATAAATTCACACTGAAAAATAGAAATCTAAAATTAAATATTTAATTAGAACTCTGATTTGCTTTAAAGATAGGTGGCATTGCACAGGCTATATTACACTCTCTGTATAATTTTTTTTTTGACAAAAAGGATACTGTTCATTTTAACAGGTCACTTTAATATTAATACATGTGTAATAGGATCAGAACTGAACGTCAGCTAGAGATGGTACATTGTACATTATTGGGAAAATTACAGTTTTGTATTGTAAAAACATTTATTTTTTAACAAGTTACCTACATTAATCAAAAAATTACAGCATATTTAATAATTTTACAAATTCTTCATAAAAAATATATCTCTGTACAAAAAGGTCGTTTGCACCTACTTCATGTCAGCAGCATGTGGCGGGGTGGCGAGACGGATGGATGGGGGGATGACGATGGTTTTCCTGATCATAATGCCAGCGTTCTTTCCCCTTTTTTATAGTAGCTTTTTTTGTGGTTGTTTACAAAATATTTTACAGGAGAAAAAAATTATTGCAGCTAGCCTGAAGAAAGGCAAGATGTGTGGGACAAGCAGCAGTTTGAACAGCTCTGAAGCCACAGAACCTGTCAGAGGGGCTCCTGCCCTCCACGCACTCTGGCTGCTTCCGGAAAGAATCTTCCAGCCCGAACCCAGAGAGCGCACTTGCCGACGGCTTGAACAGGACCCTCCAACACCTCGCAGGAATCTGATTAACACTGCACACACCCTGGGAAGAAACTAGGCAGAATTCTCGCAAGGAAATTTCATGGAGTATTTTTTTTTTTAAATAACATGCCCCCAACTGGCAACTGAGGACACTCTGACTTTGCACACAAAGGAGAATCATGTCTGATCTGATCTGTGGTTTCTGGTATGTATGTATGTCCTGTCGTTTCAGGGTTTCGTAACATCGTTGACCAGCAAGCAGGTCGGGGATGTGGAGAGACATTAATTCAGACTCTGAAGTCAGCATTTTGCACCTAGTTTGAATGAGTCAAACCGCATATGTACACGATATTATATTTATCTATATGTATGTATATATATACACCTTGTATGTACGGTAACCCTGTTCTCCCCTGCACACAAAGAGGTGCAAACCTCCTCCCGTTTCCTCTTTCTTTCGGCTCCCTGGGTGTGCTAGGAGCCTGGCTCTGGCTGGCCTCATCTGGTCTAAGGAGAAACAGCCATGAGGACTCCAGGCTGCAAGACAGATCTCGGTCCTGTGGCCAGGCTGGCCGGAGGGAAAGGAGCAGAGAACTCAGCATAATACCCTGGAGTTCAACGCTGTGGGGTGTGAAAGGCCGGGGGAACCAGAGGAGGTTGGCCGTGCCTCCTGACGGCTGTGCCCCTTCAAACAGGCAACAGAACAGTGAGCGCCCAGTGGGTGAGAGCGACTAAAATGTTCAGATCGAAGCTTCTGAAGGAGTGAGCTATTATCTTGACTTTTTTGTTTTGTTTTTCACTTTTGAATTCTCATTGTCGCCTCTTCTACTTCGTGTTTGGATTTTATCCACGTGGGGGGAATCACACCTATTTTATTTATACTGCAATTCATAATTTACCTATGATGAATTTTAAACTTGAAGTCACTGAAATTTTCTTTCCATCTGGAATTATAAAGCATGAAACAAAAGACTAAGTAATACATAAATTATGTCATCGGGAAAGAAGAGTGGGTGTGACTTTTCCTTGCCTCTAAAGGGACACTTGATGTTTTGATCCTGAACCTTTTCCACTATATTCCGGGGCTACTGTGGTTCACTATCCTTCAACGCGGTAACAGACAGTGATGGCAGCGAAAGGAAAAAATCACAATGCGCAAGGGAAGACCGTGCTGTGAGCCAAAACCCACAGGTTCTGAGTGTGAGCGACTAAAATAAATTACTATTCACATCTGTACACGGCAAAGAGAACATGCTGCAAACCTGCTCGGAAGTAGCGTGAGAGCGACGATCACGGGAGGTGACAGGACTAAAGAAAACACGTGGGAAATAAAAAGGCCTCTTTTTTTCCTCATCGGACATTTTCAGTGAATTCAGCACATCTATGAAGCTAAAAGAAAGCAATAATAAAATAAATCTCTTCAATACTCTTTTTCCTTTGAAAACCTGTGCCGCATCTGGGGCTGTGTTTTCTTTCTCTAACGCGCCAACTAAACCCTGCGGGTGGAATGCTTAGCTTGACAGCTTATATACAATGGAGAGTGTGTGGAAACCCCGTGTGAATAGTTTATTTATCAGAATCTTAGTCATTCAGAACACACTAGTGCAAAAAATTGTGCATCAAAACTTCTGCAAGAGAACAGCTGAGTGGGAAATTTGCAGATGGCCCTGGGGATGGACCCCGAGGTGAGCTGCGGGTCCCTCGAAGCTCGTCCGGTCTCGGCAGGGACGGCGTGAAGCGTCTGCAGGTGTGTGCGGCTACCAGAAAGGGGTCTTCTTCAAGAGGGCTTTTTTTTTTCTCCAGAATATTCGTATTCATGGGAATTGAGAAAAACAAACCAAACCCATACCGCGGTGCTACCGTCTGTCACCGCGCCCGGAGGCCGCCGGGGAGGGGAGGCCGGGGGCCGCTCCCCGGACGGGGTCCGTCGGCGGCGGCGGAGCGGGGTGAGGGAGGCCCTGTGGCCCCTGTGGTCCCTGCCGTCCGCGTCGGAGGAGTGGCTATGGGCGGCCGGCCCGAGCGCTACACCACGGTGCACACCGTGTTCAGGGTCGTGTCGAAGCGCACGGCCTTGGCCTCGGTGGGCTTCAAGTTCGTGTCGTACATGGGGTTCTCGAAGGAGGCCTGCCCGTTGCTGCTCTCGTGGCCGGCGTAGCCGTTGTACTGGACCTTCGGCCTCGCTCTGCGGGCGAGAGGCAAGGGGGGGACGAGCTGTCAGGGCCGCAGGGCCTCAGGAGGAGCCGCGACGCCCGCGAGCGGGGTGTCGCCACGTTACCTGTGCTTGTGGAGGTGAAACGCGAGCCCGGAGAGAACGAGCGCGGAGAGCGGGGCCAGGATGGCGGCCGCGACGGAGCCGCTGCTGGCGCCGCGCTGGGGGCGCGCGGGGTCTGGAGCCAAGCTTCGGGCGCCTGGAAGAGAGAGCAGCTTTTACCCTGCAGTCGGGCCCCGAGCCTGCCCGGGGCGCTCTGCGGCGGGCGTGGGAGCGCGTGCACACGGCGAGGGGGTGCAGGGGACCCGCCGGGGCTCCCTTCCGGAAGCCCACCTTCCCGATGGCGAGGACGCGAAGCCCGCTTCCCGCTCGCTGACGCGCAGCGACGCCGGGAGAGGCTCGCGTCCGCACTGCGCGGGGCAAAGGCGCCGTCGCCCGACCTCCCCCGGGGCTGCGGACACCGCGTGCGCGCGGCCGTGTCTCTCTATGGGATGGGCAGTGCCTGCTGTTGCCTCCTGCTCTAAGACGCAGCCTCAGCAAGATGTGCCACTGAAGTTACATAAAGAGCCCAGGTCTCTATAAAGAGGGCGTCACACTCATCATAGGTGAGCATCAAGGTGCCATCTCCCTTTATTTGGGTAGATTCCAAAATTCACTACAGAGTTTAGAAATGATCAAAGAATGCAACTCGGCGTTATGAAGCAGGCTTCTATGAGGACACAAAAATGTGATTTCTGTCAATTAGAAGGGAAGGCAGGTGTAAACATCTCAAACATCACGAAGGTGATATAATCATTAACGCTCCGTATCTGTGCCGTGGCAGATATATGCACGGCATTGAGAAAGATGCAAACATTAAAAATTCTAATCAGAAACCATTTATTGATTATTGCCAAATAATGCAGTTGATTCTTGAAGAATTTACTTATAAACTGCAATTTGAAATGTATTTGGCTTACTTGCATGGAACCACTCAATGCACGCTTGTGATCAGTTATGATTGGGGTCATCTGAATACAGCACAATTGTTAGAAAGAAGCTGACCTTGTTTTAGAAGTATATTTCCAGAACTTATGGGATGTTTCTTGTTTCTTTTTTTTTACAAACCACAGATACAAAGAAACAATCAAATATTTAAAATAATTAAAGAGCCTTTTAAAGAAAACAATCTTGAATTTTCAAATAAAAACCTAAAAATAATATATTTGTCACTCCTTCAACAGGTGCAGGATTATGCTACTCCCTGCCACCTTCAGGTCTAATATAAATGTATTTTGTCCTGGATGTTGGCACTTTGTAAATTAACCATATCTTTTGGCGATCCTTCTGTATCGGCACATATGAATCAGATTTCATTTTTCATTTCCAGATGCATTCACCAGCTGCCGTGCAAGGGGAAAACGCCACATACTTGTTCTCCTAAATCTCAGCATCCGGGTGATGGGCATGTGAGCAGAGTTAAGCCAATGGGAAGCTCCCCGCCGCCCCCAGGCGTCGAGTTTGGCACGAGTGATGCAGAGGCTCCTAAGACAGTTTAGAATTGGGTCCTGAGGCTGGGGTGAGGCTGGGGTGAGGCTGGGGTGGGGTGGGGCTAGAGCCCTGGGGACCCCATCAAGTGCTCCCTGGTGGTGCTTCCAGCCACCACCGGCCTGTCCTGGGGCAGCGCGCAGCAGAAACACACAGCCACCAGGGGTGGCGCTGTCCAGCAGGGAGAAAACGCGGTGCTGCTCAAAGGGCACCAACTCCATGGTTTTGTCCTGAGAGTTAAACGTCAGATCTCCACTACTTAGAACAATGCGTGGCACGTAGCAAAAGTTTCCCAGGACCCACATTTACTAGAATGTAAGTTGCACTACGCCAGGGCAGTTTTTTGGCCAGCTTTCCTCTTGAGTGCCCGGTGCCTACAGTAGAACCTAGAACACAATTGTTGCTCAATATATATTTGAGGAATGAAAAAATGGTACTGTCTTTGGAGTAGTTCAACATCCGATGGTTTCCATAAATTACCACGGCTCATTCTCCAAGTGTTTATAATTCTGTGCATCTCTTTGCCTCATTCTAATAAATTTGTAGCCTGCTTAAATTAACCAAGGCTATTTTCTGTTATCTGCAAATAAGACTATACATTTTTGGCCATAATAGATATCAGACTTCCAGTTAATAAAATCCTGGATAATGGACCTGCCACAGGAGACCTCACATCATAACACAGGGCAACATAAAAGGTCTCTGTGAATTAAACTCCTGACTTTACTCTGATATTATTATGCTGTCTGGAGCTCCTAGTTAATTTCAATTATTTACCTGTGTTTTAATAATTTAAAGGGTAATGCATGCACATGATATTAATTTAAATGGCATAAGCAGATATCAAAACAAATACTATAAAGACGATGGAAATAAAGGGTCACTCCTTGCCCTTTTACACTAGTTTTCTTCTTTATGATTGACGAGGTTTTTGTTTTTGCTTTTGTTTGTGTTTTAGTGTCCTTTTCACAATGTACTGTCAATATATATGATTGTTTCTCTTTTCTTACTTTCCTAAAATATGACGATACTATTTACGTTTTTTGTATTTGGCTTTTTAAACTTAACCACATATTCGTGAGTTTCTTCCATCTGTGCATGTGAATTTAATTGTTTTCACGTGTGCAGCATCCTATTAATTGGCTATGCCAGGATTTATTTAGCCAGTCTACTGTTGAAGAAGGTTTAGGCCATTTCTAGGTCTTTTTCTATGATGCCGCCATGAAATTCTTTTTCTACGGCGATACGTCAGCAGGAGTCTGAATATACAGGATAAATTCTAAGCAGTAGAATCACAGCCTAGCAGGATGTGTAACTTGTAGTGTTGCTAAGTCTTCCCTACTTGCTCTCCAAAGTGGGGTCCCAGTTTCACTCCAACCCCTGTCTTAGGAGGCACCTGGATGGCTGTACCCCATCTACCTGCCACCCTCCTTTCCCTTCCCTCTCCACCTCCCTCCTTCCCTTCCATTGCCCCTCCTTCCCTATTATTAGCACTACTCGCTAATAAACCAAACACAGCGTGTAGTTATTTTCTCAGTTCCATTTCTTAAGAATGCAGGTGAGCATCTTTTCACATTATAGGCTGGGCCATTCAGTTGTTTTAAAGAGCATTATTGAAAGAAATTCACATACTACAGAATGCACCCTCTTAATGCATACATACAATGCAAGGGGTCTTTTACTATTAAAACTTGGGGGTTTTGTGCTGCAAGGATCACCACAATCTACGTGAGAACACTGCTGCCTCCCCTAAAAGAAAGTGGTACCCTTACAGTCATCCCTCACCCTCCGTACCCCAGCCTCAGCTTTGGGCAACCACTCACCCACTGTCTGTCTATATACAGTCACCTGTTCTGCATACAGCATATACATGCAATCATACAATATGTGTTTTCTGGTGAATGGCTTCTCTTACTTAGCGTAATGTTTTCAAGATAATATTCCATTGGGTGGAGGCACCACATTTTGTTGCTCCATTCATTAGTTGATGGACATTTGGGTTGTTTCTACCTTTGGACAATTAGGAAAAACGCTGGTATAAACATTCGTGTACTAACTTGTGTGTGAACATGTTTTTAGTTCTGTTGCCTATACATGTTGGAGTGGAACTGCTGAATCTTGTGGTTACGCCGTGTTTTACCTACTTGAACTACCGGGCTGTTTTCCACAGCAGCTGCGCCATTTTTATCAGTACTTTCCCATCAGCAAAGTACGAGCGCTCCAGTTTCTGCACAGCCCTGCCTCCACTGGTTTCTCGTCTTTATGATCTGAGCCGTCCTGGTGGGTGTGAAGTGGTTTTGATTTGTGTCTCCCTAGTGATTAATGATGTTCAGGATCTTTTCATTTGCTTATTGGTGATTTTTATGTCTTTGTTGAAATGCCTATTTAAATTCGTTGCCAATGTTTTAGTTAGGTTATTTGCCTATGTACTGTTTAGCCGTAAGGGTTTATACATTCTGGACACAAGTGCCTTGTTAGATACATGGCTTGCACCTTCTCCCCTCCTGATTGTATATATTTGGGGGAGGGGATTCAATTTTAATGGGAAAACCAATTTATTTTTCAGTTTCTTACACAAGTTTTGCATCAGAGTTAGTTGTCTTTCAAACTAACTTCGTTTAGCGTCCGTTTAATGATAATCACATTTTTTTCCAGTTTATCTACTGACTGGAGACAATTAAGAGGTTGTTTATTTTTAACCATAAAAATAGAGTGTAGCCGTAATTCTTAAATGAATGGTCGTTGTTGAAGTATTACTTAAACATAGACGTTTCTAATTAGTTGAATGGGAGACTCGCTTGTGATTCAAATTATTTTGTGAGGCAAATTGTTTTTCCTGACAATAAGCTCATCATCACATGAGAAGAAAGATTACTTGTTAAAGCAAGCTGTTATTTTGTTAGATTAAAAAGAAATGGGGCAATGCAAAGAAAATTTGCAATAGCAAAGTGACGGTTTGGGTCAGGCTCATTGGATGAGTAAATGCAGACATCCACAGAGTATCGTGCACAGCTTGCTGGGGTGCCTTTAGACAAAATTACTAGAGCGTGTGCATCGGGGAGAAAGGAGGGCAAATAACTACAGGGTTTGGCTCAGAGCAAAAGAAAACTTTACCCATCATTAGTGTTGGTCTATTTCATTATCTCAAAATAATATAACCCCATTTAAAAAATCATCTCAGCCATCGCAGACATTATAAGTTAAAGCTCTTCTATTTAAAAGTTCTTAGCTTGGAAAGGTGGATTTAGAGTATTTTATGATTAAATGTCCCTTTTGGTCAAGTTTTTTGTTTTTTAAGCATGATATTATACAGGTTGGCATATATTTCCTTTGGAATCCCCTGGTATATTGATAAAAGTTTTTTTTTTTAATATTTATGTATTTATTTATTTACTTGGTTGCACCAGGCCTTAGTTGTGGCAGTCAGGCTCCTTAGTTGTGGCTCCAGGTCTCCTTAGTTGTGGCATGCGAACTCTTACTTGCAGCATGCACGTGGGATCTAGTTCCCTGACCAGGGATCGAACCTGGGCCCCCTGCACTGGAAGCGTGGAGTCTTATCCACTGTGCCACCAGGGAAGTCCCCGATAAAAGTTTTAGGAAATGAATTCATCAGTGACAATCATCACCAAGTATTACACTTGTGTTCCTCTGACAGGTTGCTCTGGCATCAAATCCTACATAGCAATATTCCTCTCTATAAAATTAATGTTAGTAGAATTCCGTGAGTAAAGTATAAAGTAGTTGATAACTATTCAGGAGAAATGCGGTGCTCATCTCATGACAAAAAAAAGGAATCTTCTCATTTGTGTTAATAGCAACACAAGTAAAGACATGTGTGAAAAGAGCTTTAGCACAAAGCAAACCCTCATATTGACTCTTAATCTTCACAGCAACCAGGAACTGACTTCTCTACTGAGATTTCAGATGAAGAAACAGGCTCAAGAATATTATAATTCATCCTAGATTACAAAACTAGCACATAGACGAGGTAAGCTTCACATCTAGTGATCGTTTTTCATACATTTTTCTTGTCGGATTACTGAGACGTAATCAAGTATTTGAGAAAGAGATAAAGAAGGAAGACAGGCATATTTGCCCCGTCTGTCTGTCTAGAGCAAACTTTTTTCTCATAACTAAGTCGGGAACACCTTTCCACATCAATATGTTATCTTTGTTTCTTTAATGAAATATACTGAATTAAATTGTTTTCTCTTTAATGTAACACATTGTATAAAATTATTGATGTAAGCAATTTATTTATGATAGATGTGTGAGATACACAGATTATTTCTAATTTCAACTATTTAAAGTAGTCCTGCTGTAGACATACCTGAATATGCAAAAAATAATGGTCACTCTTGTCTGATTAAAAATTTTAGGGATAGAACTGTGGATGAAAGAATACCGTCTAATTGCACACATCTACTCATACACACACCAAAAATGAACACCCAGGTGCCTGTTTCTACTGTCCACCCCAAACCATTTTTAAGAAACTCTGACATTCTCATAGCTAAAAATGATCTTTGTTGTCATAATACATATTTCTGAAGTTAAAGATCTTTTCATATTTGTTGGACATTTTAGTTCATCTTATAATTTTCTTAAGGTAATGTAGTTTATTCTTTAATTGTGTTTCATCTTTGCTTTTTTCCCTTATTTCAAATTATCTCTTTGTATATTAATTCCATGTCTGGCATATTTATTGCAGCTGATATTGTCTATTTTGCTATTCAAAAGAAGGGTTTTTTTCATCCGGCTGTAAAATATGTGAGTCTCTCCCATCATTTTTGTTTCTGTTTCTTTCAGAGTCATGACCTTTCCGTCACACTCAACTTAATCATCTGAAGGCCAACCTGATTTATGCTTTGAAAAACAACGTAAGTGCAGAGTGTACCTTGCCTTTCCAGCTTGAACTTCCCAAAATCTTTTCCATGTATGTCACCTTGGAAAGTAAATCCTCCTCTTTCAAGTCCGGATGATACCTGATAACGCATGAAAAGGAAAAACAATGCATAACAAGGATTAATGATAATCTCTTCTTTTATCATAATATAAATATTATTTCTATTCAGAAAGTAAAGGTTAACTATTTAAAAACATTTGTCATTCCTTCAAGGTACCCACTTATAGTTAGAAATTGAAAAATACAGACATGAACTTCAACTAACAAATAAATTCTCTCTCTTGTTTTGATCTCAAAAACAGTAGTTTTTTACAACATATATATAGGTTAAGTACCCTCGGTAAACGGGGACACACATATGAATTACATCAGAACCTACATTATGTAAAACTCGCTGTGTCACAGCTACTGTCTCGTGTACCTCACGTGAGGCCGTTTACCCTCTAGTTAGATGATGAATTAAAGCAGAAGCAAAGGGTTAACTTGCAAGGAAGAAAGTGAAGGGGGCGTCTTAAATCTCTGTTTATCTGGGGATGCTACCTTTTAGAACTTTCAGGGTGGTTACCAGTGGCCTTGGAAAGAGTTTGGTCCCCACCCTTATGGTGGGATGTGGCCTGGATCTAAGCTCTCTGGCAGGAACAGCCCATTTGCTCCTGGCCAGTTTGTTTCTCATTTCAGAGACAGGTTTCTTCCATCATACAATGAAGAGGTGAAGTGGCCACGCAGCTGGGATGAGGGCCGGCTGAGTTTTCTCTGGGCAGACAGGACCTGACCAGGTCCTCTAGGAAAGGAATCCCCCTTGGCGCCCCCAGCTCTGCGCAGACGCGGTGATTAGAAAACCCTCCTAGGAAGTACTCACGTAACCATCCAGTCCCCAGTTGTCGTTTTCAAAGTTGCTGACAAAAATATCCACTGGGCCTTTAATTTGAAAAGCTTTCAGAAGTAAGTGGGCCTCTTCCTTCTTGTAAACACCTAGGAAAGGATCAGGGGGTTATTCTTACAACATGGGGATGCTTATGAGTCAGTAATGCAGGCATTCGATCCATTTGACTTGGAATATGGTACAGAGATGATAATGTTTTAAATCACAGAGATTAATATTTTTATTTTTAAATTTTAGCTTCAGTACTTTTTCCCTAAAAATCACTTCTTATGAAAGTCCTTGTCTTATCTTTAAGTATTATCTATTTCACTCAATTCAACATCTTTACCCCACAGAAAGAACAAAAGTAATATTCATTCAGTTAATTAATTTTTTAAATCCAGCATTTTTTTTTTTTTTTTTTTTTTTTTTTGCGGTACGCGGGCTTCTCACTGTTGTGGCCTCTCCCGTTGTGGAGCACAGGCTCTGGACGTGCAGGCTCAGCAGCCATGGCTCACAGGCCTAGCCGCTCCATGGCATGTGGGATCTTCCCGGACCAGGGCACGAACCTGTGTCCCCTGCATCGGCAGGCGGACTCTCAACCACTGTGCCACCAGGGAAACCCTAAATCCAGCATTTTATTCATATTTTACTCACTTCTGAGGACAGGGGTATGTAGAAAAAAAAGAGACCATAACCTAGGAGATTAAACTACTGTGTATGAACTAAACAAGCTACAAAAATGTATTGCACAGCACAGGGAATATAGCCGATATTTTATAATAACTTTAAATGGAAATTCATCTATAAAAATCTTGAATCATGGGCTTCACGGTGGCACAGTGGTTAAGAATCCGCCTGCCAATGCAGGGGACATGGGTTCGAGCCCTGGTCCGGGAAGACCCCACATGCTGCAGAGCAACTAAGCCCGTGCGCCACAACTACTGAGTCTGCGCTCTAGAGCCTGCGAGCCACAACTACTGAGCCCATGTGCCACTACTACTGAAGCCCGCACGCCTAGAGCCCGTGCTCCGCAACAGGAGAAGCCACCGCAATGAGAAGCCCGTGCACCACAACGAAGAGTAGCCTCCGCTCGCCGCAACTAGAGAAAGCCCGCGCTCAGCAACAAAGACCCAATGCAGCCAAAAATAAATAAATAAATTTATTTAAAAAATATTGAATCACTAAAAAGTGACAATTGTGATAAAGACAACTATGTTGAAAACACACACGGGGAGTTAGTACAAAATTATCATAAAATTTCAACATGGGGAAAAAAATAAATATTTATAAATCAATATAAAAAAAGAGAGACCAAAACAATAACTCCAAATATAGCTACTTATACAGATGAATTGCACCTACTAAAATGAAATGAGCAGCAGGGTGGCCAAAGGGTGATGGACATACTTGTGGAGCCCGTGAGACCTTGGGCGTGAAGTGATTGACAGTCACACCTCTTAGCTACTCATGAGCTCCTCGGAATGACTGCTGAGTGGTATTGCCCAGGGGTGTCACGGTGTGGCAAGGGGGAGAATGTGTTTGCAGCTACGGCTAGTTCCCTACTCAGAGGAGGCGAAATAAGTAAAGAAACAAACAGATATTAAATAATAATAATGAACCCAAATGTCTTCTGTGTAGAGAGGCAGCAGGTTCAAGGGAAAAATCATTGTATTCGCTTCAGGGACTCCAGCAGTTCTTTCCCAGCAACTTCCATTAGACAAGTGAAACTCTAACATCACAAGAAGAGTCTCCACTGGCCCATCACACAGGATGGAAGGGGACCCACGGACAAGAAGGACCACCTATCATGTCCACCATCAGCAGCTCTGTGTTTCTGGCATCCAGTTTAACCTCTAAAACTCTGAACCCCACTTTATACTCTATCAGCAGAAATAAACTATGTATTAGGCAACTTTTACGGTGATGAAATGAGAGCACTCAGCAGACCACCAGGGCCCCAGCTGGCCCTCCGTGGACGTTAGTTTCCCTCCTTCCTCCACAACTCCTCCTCATGAGAACACGTGGCAGGTGGACTTATATCCACTTGGGACTCAGCCAGAACAACCCTTGATCCACTCGCTTTCCCAAATCCAAACCAGAGATTTCCCGACACTTATCCATGGACATCAGTTGCATCAAAACCACACTAGAGCCTTTTCTTTGGGAAAAAAAAAAATCCAAACTCCACGAAGAGAAATAATATCTGAAGGAGATGGGTGAGAGCCTAAGAAATCTGAATTTTACAAAGTCTCGGTTTGTTCTGACACAGGACTAGGCTTGAGCACCTGGTCTAACTCATTTATACATTCACAGGGTCAAGACGCAAAGCACTTTTGGGGCCCCTGGACCACAAATTCATAAATATGTACCTGTTTAAAAATCTTTGCGTGTGAATTATTTTTCTTTTCCTAAACCCAGAGTATGTGTACCATTTTTAGATGTTTTCCCATCCAAGGAAGCAGGAAAGTGAGGCGTGAGGGCTGGGGAGAAGTCCTGACCTGCCCTCACACTTCCTAGAGATGAATCCGTGTCTGTCTGGTAACTAGGGAGTGTGCGGGTACCATCAGGGGCCCCTTGGTGTTCAGAACCAGTGCTGGGGCTTGTGGACAACTCAGAGTCTGATCCCCTCAGGAGTCAGTCTATAGAAAAAGACACATGGTTGTCAGAAGTGAGATAACTGAAAAAACAAAACGCACTAGATTCAGTCATGAAGGTAATTCTGTGTCTTATTGGTTGAGAGCCTGGGCTCAAGATTCTAATCGCTGAGATTCTGATGGCAGAGCTCAAATCCTACTTCTGTCATATCCACTTAGCAAGGCCACTGAATTTCCCTGAGTGTCTCTCTTTTTTAATCAGCAAAAAAAAAAAAAAAAAAAGTGTTTAATAAGAATACACCACAAGGGCTTCCCTGGTGGCGCAGTGGTTGAGAATCTGCTTGCCAATGCAGGGGACACGGGTTCGAGCCCTGGTCTGGGAAGATCCCACATGCCGCGGAACAACTAGGCCCGTGAGCCACAACTACTGAGCCTGCGCGTCTGGAGCCTGTGCTCCGCAACAAGAGAGGCCGCGACAGTGAGAGGCCCGCGTACCGTGAGGAAGAGTGGCCCCCACTTGCCACAACTAGAGAAAGCCCTCGCACAGAAATGGAGACCCAACACAGCCATAAATAAATAAATTAATTAAAGACTCCTTTCCCTTGTACAATTCTCACCCTTAAAAAAAATTAAAAAAAGAATACACTACAAGATGGATGTAAGAACGAAAAGGACAGTGTGTATATAAAGCACTTAAAATAGTGAGTGTCTGGCATATAAATCAGAGCTATTGCTCTATTAACTGAGATACATCAATAAAAACTCACCAGGAGCAAATGAGTTAGAGAGAGAAAGAGAATAGCAAAAGAATGAATTCTGGAGACATGAATATCTGGACATAAATCTTACATCTTTGACTTAAGACGATCTGTGTGTCACCTTGAGCTCATTAATTCACTTTTCTGTACTGGTTTTGTAATCTTTAAAATGAGACAATAGTACCACCCTGTCCTGGTTACTGAGATGATCCAGTGAGATGCAGCAGATGCAAAGCCAAGGTAACGTTAACCAGCACTTAACGCGTGTTGGCGCCCTCTCTGCGAGAAGCAGGAGGGTCTGCCCGTGCTCACATCCAGGCTAGTGAAACCCCTTGGCACCTACCTGCCAACTTCAGCTCCCCCTGGGCGGCTTCAACGAAGGTTGCGTTCACCTTGCTGCTTGTTGCGTTGAACCAGTCAACAGTTAGGGTTGCAGGCTGTCTTTTCCCTAAATATTCGTAATATCCCTTCCACACTGAATGGATGAAAAATACGTCTGAAGGAACTGTGGGGGAGAAAAGGTGACTGTTAGCACCCACAGAAAAATTCCACTTGGATATCCTAATACACAGAAGGCATAACATTGTTCATTAAGACAGCACAGCAGTGACAGTGATGGAGACAAAGATGGTCTATCTGCGTGTCCCTGCACAGCAGGGGTGAAAATCACATGACCCGAGCAGGGAGCAGGGACAGTACTGTGAGATGCAAATACACATCTGTCACCTGGTCGGAAAAATCTTGTAGATGCCAGCACACACCTATTCTACCAGGTCTGGCAAGGCCAGAGTGCAGGGTGAATTGCGACTCCCGGTATTAGGTTAGATTGTATCAGGCTTAATAAATACATTAAACTGACCTGGAAAATCACTACTGATACTTCATTTAGTATCTAAGTCTACTTACTTTGGAAAGACTTAGGAGGCTCAGAAGAAGTGACAGCATCTGTCAGGAGCCTTCTGCCCTCAAAAAGCCTGCATTTCAAAGCACCACCATGACTGCACAGACCCAGCGTATGAAGACAAAGATGTTTTATTTCTTGAGGTCTTTATTGGCTTGAGTAGAGCCAATCTCTCATCTCTCTCTTCTACTCTTTAATCTCCTTATAAAAAATAGTCCAGTGTTGGTAAGAAAGCTAGATTAAATGATGTCAGATGGCATCTTTTAAGTTCAGAAACAAAAGGCAAAATGTCTTCTTAAAATATTACAAGTCATCTGGGACAGGAATTCTTGCCAAGATTATTGGGCTATTCTCTCTTTTCACTGGTTAGAAAAAAATTATTTTTCACATTTCTGCTAATAAATATGCAAAAAATCCTGATACTTTGACAATATTGATATAAAATTGTACAGGGTAATTGAGATAAATCTACATCAATGATGCCACTAAATTTCTATTTGCTTTTTGTCTCATGATGTGTGTAAACTGTTTAACTGGACAAGATCCACCATGAGTGGAATTGGTCAGAACACATTGTTGGACTTCCTAGGTAGAAAGAAAGATTCGTGTCTCCCTAAACATATTGTTTAGCAAATGCACTTATGGCAACACGTGAGGAGGACAAAGCATAGTGTCCCTTTTCTTTCCTGTCCCATTGGCCATTGCCCATCTTCCCAGACAGGCTGACCCTGTAAGACATCACCTAGTGACAGAAGAGTCGGAGAACAGATGTCATCACTTCCTATGGCTTTGATGGACCCAACTTCCTAATAATACTAATTATAAAAATTGAATAAGTTTGAAGCGGAGCTATGACACAGGCATCTGACAGAGTTGCTGACTGATCAGTGACACTGAACAGGTCTGCCCGTCGTCAGCAGCGTCACTGAGGCACAGTCTTAATCAGCAAAGCCCAAAATGCCTTGTCAGCCTTTTCTAAAATAAACAGCCTTTAAAACAACGTCAAGATTGTCTTCCCTAATCAGAACGCATACACTCAACTGGAGCTGTGAATGCACTTGTTTGGGCCTCGCACTTAGGTCCCTCTCGTTGGTGGATCTGAGTGGGTCGGCCTGGCTGGTCTGCCCAGTGGCTGGTCTGTGTCCCACTGTGACCATCGGGGACATGGAAGATGATCTTTTCGGGTCTCTGTCCTCTGACCTGTTGCTGGTGGTTTGCAGTGTGCTGTAACCACCGACAGGGGAGGTGCTACATGGTGCCTCCTAAACAAAGACCCCTGTTGAATCAGTACTTCCCTTCAGAGAGGGTAAGGCACGCTGACGGGGTGTCTGCAGCTTCAGAAAGAGCCTGCAGACTTTTCACGACCACCGCAGCAAACAGAACAGGACAAACACACCAGCACCACCAGCACCACCACCACTGACTGTGTCGTTTTATTGAAGAAAATGTTGCCTCTATAGAGCATTGATTTCTATATTTGATATGTATAAATAACATTTACATAGAATCCTCCAGAAGCTTTTTTTAAGGTAGATTTTATACTTCACGGTGTACATTGGATGGATTCCTTTAACTATGCTGGAACTTTTTGCCTCATCTAAGAATTAAATGCAAAACCCAGCACTGTGACTTAACTACAGCATTCCACATACTCTTTCCACCTTTGATCCTGAAACGGAGCTTTATGTCTGAGAAACAAGTGCGAAAACCTCAGTAAGGAAAACACCAGAAAAGGGACCTTATATATTTATAAATGTTTTCTGTTTCTGTTAAACTTTTTTTTAAAGTTTGACTTACATTATAATTTGGGGACACATGGTATTGTTTAAATATTCTCTAAATTTATAACATAGACACAATAGGCCAGGTGATTTGGAGTAATGAACATCTTCGTTAGGAAATAAAGCTGCATCTTTCCCATCTGCTATGGCATGCATTAAGCAAGGTACCACACACAACAAAAAGCGATAATTAACGTATTCGGAGGCAGAGGATGTCTGAATTACGGAGATACTTGGGGAAAAAAAATGGAGCCCCGCATTTGAATTGCTCGAATTCACAGCTGATGCTGTCATAAAGCGTCCTTCACTGTAGCTTCCGCATTTGGAGGAAAGAATCACAACCCTCTTTATAAGGCTCTCCATTATACCACATTCTGGGTCGATATCTGATGTCCATTTCTGCCTACAAAATGCCTAAGGCACCTTTTAATAAAACAGCGTGTGACAAGGACAAAGGTTTTCCTTTTAAGTATTGTTCCGTTAACAAGCCATAGTCATGAGAGAAAGAGGAATCTGTGTAGGCTTGGTGTTTTAAATAATTGAAACATTAACTTGTTCATCGACTAATGGCATCAGAAATTTGCATGTTAAAATTTGTTTCACTGCACAGAGTATAGTAGAGAACAAATCACTTTATTTGATTTAAATCTATAACTGTTCTGGTATACAAACCTGGAGTTTTAGTAACTGTTTCATTAACTTCTCTCACTCCTTTACCTACAAGTAAAAAGACAAATTATCACTTTCAAAAAACATTTATTTTCGAATAAGTTTGAAAAAATGTCAAATTGAAGCAATGTTCCTTTCTCCAGATTTCTTGAATGCACAAAATAGAATATCTTACACATATCCATTTTAAACCCTTATATTCACAGCAGAATATCCTTTGCTTTTGTGGGAAAACTGAGTTTGGTAGTGGAAATCAATCTGGATCTGACATGCGCATATCCATTTAGTGTGTTACAACAGAGAGCCTTGTAAATGAGGGTGTTTATACCCCTTCGTCACTCCTGTTGGGAATCTACTGCCCCCAACTGAAAGGTAATATACAAAATCACTACGACTTCATAACCCGTCTCAGGTTTCCAGGTCCCCAACCCAATCAGTGAACTCACAAGTTAACAGTCAATAGCATCAAAATATCTCCCTGCAGAATGTTTAACTTGGTCTATCAACTTAGATTTAACTCATAATCTCTTTGCTTTTATAGTTTTGTATCAAACTACAAATTATCACTTTTTTAAAGTGTGTATTTTGCTATTTCTGAGAGAGAGGGGCAAGGGAAACATAAGTGTCTTTATTCCTAACGTGAGAGCTACAGACAGGCTCCAGGAAACTAAAGCTAAGGGCACAGGCTTCATCACACTCCGTAATTTCTGTCTGTGCTGCTTGACTCGCTGCATGACTAAGCAGGGTTTGGTGGAGAACCTGAACGGTTAGCTGCCATCACATCTGACTCAGTTATTACTCTTATTTGTCAATACACAAGTTTGTGAGTTCATTAATGCATCATTTCCGTGTTATTGCTTTTGTAATTTTAAAAAGCAGAACCAATGTCAAGAACACATAAACTTACATTTCACCACCAAAGAGCTTGCAGTCTCAAAAATAAGACTTAATTTTATACATTCACCAATATTTGGTGATATTTGCCCATTTTCATTAAAGAATACATTTTCCAAAAATATACTGTATATTTTTCCTTTTAACTCAAAATGTGTTTCTCTTTGGCTTAAAATGTGATTTGCAAATAATGAAATCTGCGTATCTCCTTAGTCTGTGCCACTACTGTAGCCAACACTGACTACACACATGTTCGCACACACACAGCTCACACACATTAAGCATGGATTTGGTCGGGGTGACGGACATTGCTTCCAAGATGCTACTTCTTGTGGGTCTTAAACCTGGACACTAGCCTGATGGGCAACTGACACTCATCCTTGCTCTGCAGGGACCCACTTTCACATCTCACCAGTGACTTACTTTTACAGACAGGTGACTTCCCTGTCCATTTCATGTCCGCTTTACACGTCCTGTGCTCAGATCCACCCGCGAGGAAGAATCCCGGATGGCAGGTGTACACTAAGGTGTAACCGAAAGTGGGGAGGTCGATGGCCCTCACGTCCGCGTGGGCTGGCGTTTCAGGCTGGCGGCAGGCGTGAGCTGAAACGGGATTTAATCCATTAGTAGTCCACTGCAGCCTTAGCATATGTGTCTAAGGAAATACAGCAAAAAAATTGGAAATGGCTATGAAATCAGTTTACCATTTAAAACTGAGAATACAGGAGCTCTACATATCACCGACATTCTGGTCTCTGCAGCTTTCAGCACAACAAAGCCTTGGTGTTTGCCAGCTCGCGCGCTCTCTCTCTCTCTCTCTCTCTCCCTCTCTCTCCCTCTCTCTCTCTCCCTCTCCCTCTCTCTCCCTCTCTCTCTCTCTCTCTCCCCCTCTCTCTCTCTCTCCCTCTCTCTCTCCCCCTCTCTCTCTCTCCCCCTCTCTCTCTCCCCCTCTCTCTCTCTCCCTCCCTCTCCCTCTCTCTCTCTCTCCCCCCTCTCCCTCTCTCTCTCTCTCCCTCTCTCTCTCTCTCCCCCCTCTCCCTCTCTCTCTCCCCCTCTCTCCCTCTCTCTCTCCCTCTCTCTCTCTCTCCCCCTCTCCCTCTCTCTCCCTCTCTCTCTCTCTCTCCCCCTCCCTCTCCCGCTCCCTCTCCCGCTCCCTCTCCCTCTCCCTCTCTCCCTCTCTCTCTCTCTCTCCCCCCCTCCCCTCCCTCCCTCTGCTTGCCCTTCTCCTTCTCTCTCACTCCCTCTATCTATCCACCTATCTATCTATTGATATCTATCATTTATCTATCTCCTTCTCTACATATGTGTGTGTAATGTGTAGAAATTTAGAATAGAAATCATAGCTTTAAAATAAACACTTCTAAAAAATAAAACAAAATAAACACTTCTGACATACTATTAATATAAATAATATGTTAAATTTTACTAAAAGAGCAGTACTTTAAACTAAACACATACACATTAAAGTGTATTTTTAAATATGCTTTGATTTTTGTCCAACGGCAACTAGAAAATTTACTGCTCAGTTAAATGAATAATTACTTTTGTTCAAAATTCGATGTGTGTTTAGAAAATTAATTGAAATATAGATTCTTATTATCTTTAAAAATATCATTTATGAGTAAATAAGGTTGTAATGTTTAGATCTCAACTTATTCTTTATAAAGTGCACAATTATGTGTCAAATAAAGGACTTGGCCGATTATTATAAGTTTACATTATTAAAATCATGAATGCAATCATTTTAAGTATCCTAATATTTTGCACTTCAGCAAACTTTCAAGGTAATGAAGACCTATTCCACACACACATACACATATGTGTATATACATACATAGATGTGCACGTGTGTATCAATATAATATCTCTCTATATAATATCCCCATATATAATTTGAGTAGAGATTCAGAATAGAGATGATACCTTTGAAATAAATATACATCTGATAATACTGATATATAAGTACACAAAAATCACACCTTATATACTATTAGAAGATTTTTGTATAACATCGTACTTGTCTTTATGTCTAACCTAGTAAGAGATACTACGTGGCACTAAATTGGTAAAGGATGAAAAGTTGATAACTGATCATTCATACAACATTTCTCCTAATTCTCATGATTAAGTCACAGAATAAAATTTGGTCCTAAGTAACTATTTGAATGATCGATTCATATATAGACTCCGAAAGGAACACTTCAAACATTTCTATTAATATGCTGACGTATCACATGATCTCTAATAACCTGAGATGAACATACTAGGAGAACAATGGCACAAGTAGGTTTTCTCTCCGTGAATGTTAACTATGTTATCCACTGATCTTTGGTTTGGGGCAGTTTCTCAGACTTAAGTGCCTCGGTATCACCTGGAGGGCCTGGGAGCTACGGACTGGACCCCTCCCTCTTCTGCACTCCACCCTCCCCTGGCCCCCAGAGCCTCAGGTCCCGCGGGTCTGGATGGGATCTGGCTCAAGATTTGCATTTCAGCCGAACCCCAGGTGATGCTGCTGCTGGTTCCAGGGGATCAAACTTTGAGAAACAGGAGTTTAGGGAACTGAAAACAATCAAACAAACAAAAATAAGTTCCTCATTATTTCCCGGGCAGGTAAAACACTCCCCAGCTGCTGGAGAGTAGACAGGTCCCTGCCGACCTCGAGCAGGGGTCGCACTTACGGATGCACTCTGTCTGGATGCCGCTCCACGTCAGGTTCGCCAGGCAAGTTCGCGTCGTAGAACCTTGAACGTGGTAACCTTTTCTGCACCGGAAAAACACCATGCTTCCAACCTGCATGGGAAACCCAGTGAGGAACTGCTGAAACCAGGGGGGACCAAAACTTGGGTTTCTTATGGTGAGTCAGTGAGAACGACACACACGTGCAGTATATTCCAGTGTTCCGATATATTTGGCCCTACATGTCTATATGCCAGAAGATGTTACCTGAGCCTTCAAGGCCACATGTGAGTCCCAGTATAAAATGTGCTGGCTTTAACCTACGTCCTTGGCAGGGTGTACGAAGGCCATCAGGAAGGGGCCAGTGTGCATCAGGGCCAATCAAACGAGAACATTTTAAGTTTCAGGAAAAACAGGGAGAAGTGGCTGAAGAAAAAGGACTTTTATTCTAAATTATTCTAAATTATTAAAAGGACTTTTATTCTAAATTATTCTAAATTATTAAAAGGACTTTTATTCTAAATTAACAGGACTTTTATTCTAAATTAACAGAGTGCATATTTACCTCTGGCTTTCAAAGCCATCTGATCAGAGACCCCTGAAGTCACTCGATTACTTAAGATGGTTGAAACATTGTATTTCAAGCTTCATTACTTTCCATCTTTAGGTATTTCTCCAATATTCATGTTAATGTACTTTTTATTTAAAAAGTCAAATGAACATTGAAAATATTCAATATTGAGCATGCTAACCACTCTTAGAGTTATGAGAGATCATACAGAGAAGAGATACCATACAGGAACCCTAGACTATGGGGCCTGAACACATTTCCTTCTTCTGTTTTTGTCTCTAGAATTTAATACCATTCACCTATTCTATCAGGTCACCAAATGGGGTCTTTTTATTTGTAGCTCTTCAGTGGCAAGTCACCCTGCTTTGAGATTTGCTGTGTCAGTTCAGCAGACAAAAAATATAAAAATATGCCTGCTTTCAAATAGAAATTAATATAGCAGTTAATACTGTATAAATAAGATACATACAGTTATCTCAGTGTTGACAGTTCAAATAACAAGCAGAAATCCTCTCTGAATGGATTTTGTTTGGGCAAATGTAACTTGAATCAAATACGGTACATAAAAACATATGTTTAAGTATCAGTTTCCTTTCAACGTAGAGAAAAACATGGTGAAGTAAAAATGGAGAACCTCGTATCCTCTTGAGCTATTCTGTATTCCAAACTGTGGGGTACCGGGGTCCGGGCAGGTGTTGTGAGCAGGATCTGAAATTCACAATTAAAACAACAAGTTAGAGGACCAGGTATGGTTATTACCGGGACTCTAACACTTTTACTAACAGGTCTCATGAAATTCAGAAGATTGTGTTTTGTCAAATGTGCAAGATGTTTTGCACAAAAGTTTAAAATTAAATTGCTCTTTTTGCCTTTTTTTCAGATATTTTCTTTAGATATTAATTTTTAGTGCTTTAGCAGACTCTGAATTGCTCTGTATATTATTTTCTATATCATCAGAATAAGCACATTCTTTTCCATTCTCTGGTTTAATTTTTCTCTACTGATGTATTGGTTGGTTAATAGTATATTATCTTCAATAATTATCTATTATGATCATTTTTTAAGGATTTAATTAATTACCATCTCCTTTGGCCATATATTACATTACTCCAAATGTCCTGAATTAATTTTCTTCAAGATTTCAAAATGAGGCGTATACTTAATGCTTAGAAACAGAAGCATACAGTAGACCAACACTGATAATTTTCCAAAAAATGCAGTACTTCAGCCATCAGCGAGCACTTCAGCTTTACTACGGCTGCTCTCCACTGCTAGTGGGAAAACAAAATAGATAACTTCTTTTAAAAAGTATGTTTTCAAGAGAAACTAACATATCAGGGGAAGAAAAACATTTTTTTTAAGTTTTTCAGAAACAGCTACAGTAAAGCAATAGTTTAAACCAAGTGGCAGTAAACATTAACTAGAAAAGGCAGTGCTTAAATGAAATTATTTCTAACACTGTATTTTTTTTGGTTCCTGAATATGTATTTTTTCCTGAAAAAATCATTCATAAATTAATATACAAAAATGTACATACACATGAGTAAATAATGTAATGACAAAGGACTATTTTTTGTAAAAAGTGTTTCTTAAAACATCTTTAGATTTCAGTGCAAAAATGTACCCCTGGTACCTCTTAAGTGCCACAAGAGCAAACTCAAAAAACCGTATTAAGCAGATACGATTTAATTTCTTAGAAAACAACCAAGGATATAAATCATTAATTGCTTGCTACGCGTCTTGTGCTCAGGAGAGCTGGGCGAGCAGAATGACCCTGGCCATCACCTTGAGTCTGCAGGAGGAAAAGAGGCTCTGAGTGGAGAATGGAGGATTCAGGTCTCTGTACCGCTGATGGAGTGACTTTCGACCACTGTAATTTCTACCTGAACCCTTTCCATGAGACAGAGATTAGGTCTAAAAATGAGGGGTTAGGTCACATACAGAGTGTCTTCTGACTTGAAGTTTCATTTTCATGTTGGAAAGTCAACAGAGCACGAGTGTCCCTGCAGCCCTCTCTACCGTGGCCAGCGGTGCAGACAGTTTAGTGGGGGACAGGGGGACAGGAAAGCAAAGGCTCAGGTGTCCCTCTGGTGCCACAGCAATAGTGGCGCTTCTCTTCCCCCTAAAGAACGTGGCTGTTGGTTGAGATGGGCAGGAGATAGAGGGACTGGGGTAAGAGAACAGACTCTGGGAGCAATTTTTAAACGACTCGTAACATGAACTGCCAACTCAGTTGGCACGATTTAAGAGAGGCTGCCCATCAGTGTAGCTGATTAGCGCCTACGCAGAGCATTACCTATAAGAACGTTATCTATGTGCCCACAAATGGTCCAGTTTTAAAATGAAATGTCCTCATCCCCAAGCCCCTCAGGGCTGTCATGTCATCAGTACCGATGCAGGTGGGCTGTGTGCCACTCCACGTGCCATCCGCTTGGCAGACTCTCCGTGATGACCCCACCAGGATGAAGGGAGATCTGCACTGGAAGAAGACTTCAGATCTATAGGTGAAGCTTTTCCCACTGAGTCGTCCCTCAGCAGGCGTGCCCGGGTCTCCACAGAACACAGCTGTAGAAAACAACAGAGACGTCGGTTCGCATTCTGTGTCCCTGGATTAGCTTAACCTACTAAACTTGTTTAACTAGTTTCCATTAAATCTCTAGGTATCACTATTAAACCAACAAATGATGAAAAGAACAGAATCTGCCCTTGGGCAGTGGAGTCTCAAACTGGAATTTTTACCTATTGTAACGTGGCTATAAATCACGCAGGCTCTTTTCCTCAGACTGTAACCGAGGGTGTGCATGTTGGTGATTTGCAAATGAGACCGGGAGCCGGTTCTCCCAGAGGACTTACGCAGGCATTGGGGGACCTCTCCTTTCCACACGCCACGGCCTTCGCAGGAGAGGATGGCGGGGTGAGAGAGCTGGAAGCCCTGGGCGCAGCTGTAGCTCACCCTGGCGCCCCAGCGTAAATCTGATCCTTCCACTTTCCCATCCTGAACTGGAGGAGGTTGACCACACATGACAGCTGTTTCCAGAGAACACATGGGATTCAACATTCTAGAGTTTCCACCACAACCATAATGCACCAAAGACTAACATTTTCATTTTACCTGCGTTGCAAATGACATCTACAAAGGGCTGCATTTTTTAATAGAAGATTATTGAGAAAGTAAATCAAAATAATAAAACTTTTCTCCAATATTTCTTCATTAATTTAGATCAAGTCCATAAAAGCCAAGCAAAGTCAAGAGATATCACACTGTAAAAGCAAGTGTGGGATTAAACACAACAGTCTCAATATGTATAAGACCAAGAAAGAAAGAAAGACTGCTGTTCGATTTGTGTCTTTTTATGTTGTTTACCAGAGACAAATCCAGTCAGAACGTGGTCCCATGACATGAGTACAGACTTCTGAATTTATACATACAGATGGTAAGAATTTCTCCCTCTATCTGTATTTTTTTCTTTATATAAAGATAGCATATAATTTCCAAAAGACATAGTCTGTTGATCCATTTGCTGAAGAATTAAAAACCAGTGACTGCATGGTTGAAGAAGATTCTGTAAGAAACCACTTGCCAGGGTTTTATCACAGTCTAGGAGCTTCGGGCCAGAACACGGTTCTCACAAGTGACTCCCCAGCTGGTGCTGGCGTCCACCGTTCCCACTCTAGCCGTTATTCTAAGATGCCTTGTCTAAAAGCTTCCCTGAAGATCCAAGCGCTCCTAGACTTTTCACATTGGAGGAGGTTTGCCAGTGACAGTCCAGGCAGCAGGAGGCAGCAGGAAGGAAGACTCACCTATAATTCTCTCACCTGCAGTTTCTCATGGGCATTCGCACGCGAGAAAGACACACAGACCCAGAACCACTCATGCACAGCCGGAAGCTGGAAATGGGCCCTTCTCTTGCCATTCAACCTTCTCTCTGTCTATTCAGCAAATATTTCTGGAGAATCCCTATGTGAAGATTGGGGGCATGTGTCTCTAGACAGACGACATCAAGCGGCAAGGCCCCCAGGTGGGAGCGGTGACGAGTGACATGGTTCCACGGAGGGGAGGACGAGGGCGGCCAGCGGGAGAAGAGTTCAGGTGGAGAGACAGGTCTCTTCTGCAAGGGCCTGGCTGGCCAGGGAAGTATTATTAACGCAACAGAGGGACAGAGACCCACACAAACATGTGAAGTCCCAGGGACCTGACAATCTATGGACAAGTGCTATCGACAAGCTCACGTGGCCGCAACAGTCCCAACATGACTGTGTGAGCTTCACTACACATCCGTGTAACACCTGCTCCACAGCAGCATCGTATCAATAACTGCAGATGCAAAGACGGGCGGAAGACAGGGGCCCTCACCCTCCAGCGGGAGGAAACCAGGGCGCGCCCAGAACCGCCCAGGCCAGGAGGGTTGGAAACACCGCCGTCAGGGTGCGGAGGTCTCACCCGAGCCTCACAACAAGCTCTACACAAACTACCTGTCCTTCAGAGCCCTCTGAGCACGGCGCCTTCCTCGCTAGGGCTTCCTGCTGCTCCAGCTCTCCACTCACGGTTTTTATCTGTCTGCCGTCTAATGAAGAGTCGGGCACCCCTTTTTAATACCCTCCCCTCTCCCGTCCCCTCTGGCCCAGCTGACAAGAGCCCGCAGGCTCCCTCTGGTGTTGCTGCAGAGCCCTAACTGTGCAAATCCAGCCCCGGTACAGCTGTCCCCCCCTGCCCCCCTGCTTCCCTCAAGCCATGCAGACACCTTCCGCCCGCTCTGCTCTCCCTGGAAAGTCTGCTGTCCAAGTCGTAAATCTTTCCATACCATCTCCACACCATGTGGCATCGTTAGTCTCCGCATCCAAAGCCCACAGAACATCACGCACTGACAATCTCTGCCCCTCTTCTGCCTTATTTGATGACTGGCTTCTCTCTCTGACCTGACTCTACATCCCCATGGTAACAGTCCCTATCGTATCTGCCGCAGACTTAACACGGCCACGTTGGCCAAGAGAGCAAAGCTGGGGTTCACAGCACAGACTCCAGAGGGAGTGTGACTGCCAGTGAACCCTGATGTCTCCAAGCCCTGATCTGTGATCCTGAGCATTTACTAAAACCCTCTGTGAGTCAGTCTCCCGTCTGTAAAGCGGAGATTAAAGTATTAAGAAAATGAAGTGACTTAATATTTGCGAATGAGTTTACAAGAATGCCTGGCACATAGAAGGTCTACATAGAGGCTTGCAAAATGAAATAAAACGTAACACAATAAAGACTTCTATATGCGTGAGTAGAACCACAGACCTTTGCAGGTAGGTTTGCTGTGATCCCACGCACTGTCTTTGGTGCAGCGGATAGTGGAGGATGTGGCAGGCTCCATGGTGTAGCCGGGGTTACACTGGTAGCTGACCGTACTGTTGAAGGTGAAATCTGTCCCAAACTGGAGGCCATTTGCCGGCGTACCTGGATCTCCACAGCTTATAACTGGTAAGTGAAGAAAAAGAGTCGGAGAAACACATTATCATGAAATGACGTGTTCCTGGTTTCTATTGAAGTGACTCTCCTTAAGCTGCTATTCAGAGTGGTTAAGGCACGTGTTATTACAGCAATACCCCCCTCTCTCTGTTTGACAGTTTTACTGGCCGGCGGTCAGAAGGCTGCATGTTTGGAACCGCTCGTTTCTATCCCACTGGTGGTTGGCTGTGCAGGTGACAGCTGGCACCCATGTCCAGTCCTGGGTTAGGCGTGATGAGGGGTCACACCACAGAGTCAAGCACAGAGGCACAGGCTGAGAGCAGAGAACCAAGCACCTGTCCCGTTTCCCTCAGACTAACTGGTCTACAGAGAGAACAAACCTTGACTTTCTTGGACCTCAGTTTTACAATATCCAACCCAACCAGCCATGCAAAGCACTTTCAACCATATAAATAAGAAAGTGAAGAAAAATCTAAAAGTGTTTAATAATTGGCCATAATATCAAACATATGTATGATATGATATAATCCTGTTTTCTCTATGGATTAAAAAATCAGTACAACACTATAAAAT
The DNA here is from genome assembly GCF_949987515.2 of Delphinus delphis. Classification (NCBI taxonomy): domain Eukaryota; kingdom Metazoa; phylum Chordata; class Mammalia; order Artiodactyla; family Delphinidae; genus Delphinus; species Delphinus delphis. Next base: position 25,919,277 of record NC_082703.1, read on the forward strand.
CAATTTATTTTCTCTGTCAGGTAGATGTCACTGTGATGCCCTGGACCCACCAGGACAGCAGGCCACTCACGTGTGCAGTCGGGGGCTGTACCCGTCCAGGTCCCGTTGGCGGTGCAGTGCCGCGTGGTCAGCCCCGAGGTCCTGTAGCCGTCCCAGCAGGCGTAGACCACGGAGCTGGAGAACAGGACGCCGTCGCTGCTGACGATCATGCCGTGGGTGGGCGTCCCCGGGTTCCCACAGGACACGGCTGTGAGGGAACAAAACCGGGCCGTACAGAGAGACCCGTCACCACGTGAGGAACCTGAGAGGCCAAAGGCCATCGGGGTAGCAGACTGCTCATTTATTCCAAAAATCACAGGACACGTAACCATGGGAAACTTTTCCCACATATTTTACTCTAAGACTCATGCCATTCTCTTATGGATGAGTTACGAATGTGCAAAAGCTACATGTTTGCATCGTCTTTTCTAAAACGCATTACTTCCAAACAGATTAAAAGATGAGTTAAAGCACTGACAATTCAAAACCATGGTAGTCTGAGATTTAACATGTTTATAACAAACAGTAAAATTATCATGCTCTTTTAAAGAGTCTGTATGATACTAGTGACTCAGAATTGTCTCCCTCTTGCAATAGCTGAGTTAAAAAACCTGGGCAAATCAGGTCATATTTTACATCTCCAGGACAATTCATTTTAAAAAATAAGGGAGGCCTGAGAAATACGAATGACTACACTTAAACTGTTCTGTGAAACGGTCTCCTCAATGTTCCCCAGTCTACGGGCAGCTGCGTTAACCGGCTTCGGAATGGCTGCACCTTAAATCTCTCTCCAGACGACTGCAATGCCATGTACAGGCATGAAGACTTCAGCTCATGCTGGGCGGTGTAACAGATCTACACTCTGAGTATCTGTCATGTGTATTCCTTCGTCAGTGAACAAGGAAACTCAGCAGCTGCTGGGTGTGTATCAAGGTGAAGATTTTAATCCATAACAGGTTTTTTGCCTTTTTCAGTCAAACCCATTTACCATAAAGACGGTTATTTTTCCTCCTTAGCCTCCCACAATAATGCACAACAGGCAGACGTACAAAGAATGTGAATTTTAATAACCACAATGTATCATGAGTTCTTTTTCTGAGAATGACCAAAGTATTTGCAAATACTCTTGCCTATTTAATTGCTCCACTTTCAAATCTAGCCTTGAGAATAAAGACACACTCTTCCTAAAAATGTGAAAGAAAACAGATTGCAAAGTAAAAGCCACTATAATGGAAGTTTAGGGAATTCCCTATCATATTATGTTAAAAAATGCACATACTCTCAGGTTGGACTAGATCTTGTTTGACAAATAAAAAGCACACATGCTGGTGCTTCTATGCCTGTGCCCACGTAGGACATAACTTATCAATTATAACCCTCTTCCCTGATGAGTCTGGGTTTTGGACTTACAATCCCTTCGAACACAGATTGTTCAGTAGTTTCTTGGTTGGCATTTGAGATGAGATATAGTTATCAATCTTGAAGCAGAGGATATCTAACATTCTCTAAAGCTCAAAAGTTCTTTGATGGCTGTGACATAAATAAAAATTTCACATTGCAAAAATCCAAGCTGTTGGCCTATTCAAGACAATTCCTCATCCATTCAACAAATACTGATTCATCATTTCCTGTGCACAGTTACTGCACACATGTATGAGTGCAAGCCTGACAAAGCAAAGAATTATATTGATCTAATTCATAACAAAAGACACCTGGGTATATCATTATATTTTATTCTAATCATATCTGCTATTAAAATCTATGTAGCAATTTTCAAAAGTGATCTGTGAAGGACTAATGCTAAACTAAAGCAGGTCACTGTTGAAAACATATTCAACTTAATATATTGTCAGTGAAAGAATGTCCATCATAATAATGACATCCTAATGTTTATAAAGTTCCCTCAAATATTGTATCCTATAAAATCAAATTCATGGTTAACTTTTTTTTTCCTGACAGGGACACTTTCACTGATGGCTTTGCCTATGAAAATGAGGGTTAGAAAACAGAGTCAACATAGCTGTTTTTACATCAAGGTCTTAATGTTGTAAGACATACGGGGACTATATCACTAAAGCAAAACAAGAGATTAAATGTAGGGTCACTAAAAGGAAGACAAGATTTCTTTTAAAATTACAAGTTAAAATTTCTTTTAAAATACATCATTTTTAAAGTACATTTGGTTAATGTGATTCCTTTTGGTAAAAGATTATTTTCTTTTTTATCAATTTATAATAAAATAGCATTATACTTATTCCAGATGCACTTTATTGTTCATAGATATCAGTACCATTCACTTAGCATGCTGTATTAGGAAGATTGCTGTTAAATTGAGTCAAATAGTTATAGGTTTGACTCTCTGATCATACAAGTTAAGTAAATGTTAGTGATCAATTCAAGTTCTCAACATGTAGTGTCTTCACTGTAAAATGGGTATAAGAAAGATAATTGCTCCCTGTTGTTGTAAGATTACACATACCAAGTGTAAAACGCCTAGTAAACAATCTGGTAGATTAGTAGTAGTACTAGTATTGTTATTTTCATTATCATCATTTCAATCCCATTTTAGTCCATTACCTGAATAAAAGGTCAACTTTATCATAATCTCGTGGCAAAGAGGATTAAGAGTTGCCTAATGCAACTAACCCCAAAGATGTAGTTATATTTAAGCAACTTGGTAAGATATATCCATTTGAAAAGTAAGTCAATGAGCCTGTGATTAAAAGATGAGGTTGCTAACAAAAGAAAACATGGCTTAAAGTGATGAAAATATATTATAAATTTAAGTTCTTTGATGTTGAAGAATTTTTAAAACATTTTTCTTTTGTGATGCATGACTCCTCCTCTTTATAATTTATTGCAATATCCATCAGGAGCTCATGTTTTTAACAGATTCAGAGAAGGTAAATTATCAGGAGGGAGGTGACCTCGGTTAGGGGATTGAATATATAGGTCATGGCTAACCTTTGTGGCAATGAAAAAGTCACTGATAACCCCATTTTCTACAAAAAAGAATATGTGCCCCAAAGATACGGACCTACGATAACAAGGGAGAAAAAACATAAAGCAACAGATGCTCCAAAAAAGTTTTAAGACCTCTACATGTGGAGAGGGGGAGTGGGAAGGGGAGTTAGTCATATATCCTACCCATCATTTGTTGTTTTAGCGAGTGTAACACATACTATTAATTAATTATGCAGCTTCCCATGATAGCTGTACAATGCAATTTGGAAGTAGCCAGTTTTGTGGGGCATATCTGAGAAATATTTTTAGTATTGAAACATTTTAGTAACTCAACTTTCTGTATACAGATTTTAAGGTCCAAGTTTATAAGGATTTTATAGGAACCCTTTGAATTTCTGACTTTTGATAAACTAAATGCTATTTAAAGAGTACTTTGTATAGTCTAAGTACATCATGAAATGAAGTCCAATTAAGCTCCCCTAATCAAATAAATGAATTCCTTTATGTTTTGCTGGAATAAAGCTCATAGTGTCATATCCCAGCAACAAAGTGAGATTTGTATGGAAAACATTACTCACTCTCAACCACTTTAATTTTTTCACTTTTAAATTTGCAATAAAGTGCTTGAGATAAACCCAATATAGAATGTACAGTCTCAAGTAAATGACCATCCCTAATAGCACAGAATGTATCTAAGGGAGGTTTGTTGAGCCTTGGAAGCTATATTTCCCCACCAAATTTGGTTAACTTTTAACCAGTATTTTTTCAAATAATTTTCTGCACCATTCTCTCCTTCTCTTCTAGAACCCAATTACAAGTACATTAAACTGCTTGATATTATCCAAAAGGAAATTATCGTGCTGGGATTCTTCTTCTCCATCTTCTTTCCCTCTGTTTTTCAGATTGGATAATTTTCACTGACCTGTATGCAAGTTAACTGATCCTTCTGACATTTTTCATCTGCTAAGTTGATCCAGAAAACTTTTTATCAGATAATGTACTTTTCATTTCCAGAGTTTCCATTTGATTCTCTTTCATTATTTTCATTTCTCTGTTGAGATTCCCTGTTTCAATTCAATTTACTGTAAAGTCTTGAACATATTTTTAATAGCTTATTTAAATCCTTATTGTGTTTTTCAACATTTGGGTCATCTCAGGATCAGATTCTATCCCTATTGTTTGTTTAGTTGGTTGGTTGGTTGGTTGGTTGGTTGGACTGTGGGTCATATTGTCCTGGGTTGTGCCGATGCAGTAACTGTTTATCGTATGCTGGACATTGTGAATGAACTACTGCATGGAGCATGTCATTCCTTTAAAAGATGTTGGCTTTGCTCTGGTGGGCTTTTGAAGTAGTTATAGATCTTCTGGGTCTTGTCATCAGGTTTATTCTGTTAGCGGAGAGCTAGTTAGTCTGAGTCCTAACATGATTTGCTCTTAGTTCTAGCCTGTCCCCCTGATTTTAGGGAGTGGTACCTATTCACAATGTATGGGCTCTCTAGGCCTCCAAGAAGCATCCTGCGTGTACAGTGTCTCTCAGTACGGTATGACTTCTACTACCACAGGTCTGCTCTCCGCTAAGAAGGTCTGTGCATCACTGAGTCTCACGCGTGCTTGTCGGCCCAGCCCTCAGCTGAGCCACCTGTGAACACGCCTACAGAATTCTGGGGCCCTCCCATTGTCAGCTCCCTCTTCCTGGATTCCCGTTTCTGCAAATTCCATTTCAGTAACCTAAAACAATTTCTACCTCATCACCTCACCAAGTCACTGTACCACCTGGGTTCTGCTTCCCAGCTTCCCAGCAAGAAAAATGCACAGAGTGACAGAGGGGTTATGGAGCTCACCTTATTTATTTTCTCCTAAGGAACACAGTCACGCCCTGTCTGTTGTTTAATAACTCACGTAATTGTCTCATGTATTTTGTTGTTTTATAGTTGTTCTCAATAAGAAGGTGGGCCTACTATCGTTTAATATGTCATGGATTGACGTGGAAATCTTATTTAATTTTCATAATGTTCAAATACTTCTTGACCAAAAATTCACAGGTGTGGTATAGAGAAAAGGTTAGATGGGGTGTAATTGTAGATTACGAAGGTCATGTGTAACTTTGAGGTACTATATTATAGAACAGAAAACGAAATGTTCTGGTTTTGGTGAGAAAGACATGCTCTCATGCAAATTTTAACATTCAAATTTCTACAACAGGGGAGGGAACTGAGAGTGAGAAAAGTTCTACTAACTTATAGTCGCATACTGCAGTCAATAGAAATGGCATCACCCTGCAAATCACAGCTGCAGATGACATTTCCCCACAACTACTTAGTCATATTTGATTTAACTTCTTTAGGGCCTAATCTTAAGATTTACATTAACTTGATTGTCAAGAGGCAATTTGGAGTCAAACATTATCTTGGATTATCATGTATACTTATCTCTATAGAGAGAGAGATAGGTCTTTGACTATAATAACCAGGATAATCTCTGACTCTCAATGAGAGGATACACACACACGCATACATAGGATTGGCTTATTCATACATATCATTTTATATTGTGTAGACTACATATGATACAGTTAACTATGTAAAATATAGTCAGATTAGATACATGCATATTATAGTCTACTTATCTGTATAACACCTATAATCAAATGAGTGACAGTACAAGGAGAGTTGACATAGTAGGGAAAATAAAGATTAAGGGAACTTGATCTATATTTCTGGTGTTGATATTGTGTGAGTTTATTCAAGCTGATCAAATTCTATGGAAAGTGTTTCATACATGTAAAAATAGGTAATTAATTTGTGTAACTGTTTTAGACTTGAAAATTCAGTCACTGAGAAGTTTGTGTGCAAATGTTAAAGTCTTATCTGTCCGAATTCTAACTCAGTTATTTTCTAGACTCTGAACACACTCATGACATGTCAGCTTACCTGTGCTTAAGACAGGCATGGCCAAGACATGACATCGTGGCTATAAAGAGCTGTGGCATTTTACTGTTATTACTGGGGTTTCCCACCATTTCCTATCATGCCTCTTAAATAGTACAATAAAATAGACTCACTCCAAAATATTATACGGAAAGTAACCTGAGAATCTTTTGCAACACAGTGCTCTGAACAAGGACCACCAACAGCCTGGAAGGAACGTGTGAACAGAAGCCTCTTCCAGCCTGCAGGGAGCTCCCAGCAGCGACTCACTCTGCCCTACTCACAACTCCTTCGCCTCAGCTCTCACCACCAGCAGCCACAAAACACGGCAAAGTCACACAGAGAACGTCACCAGGAGAAGACAGACACCTCCTTTAGACCATGGACTTCCAAAGGGTGAGGACAGTGTCGTATGATCTTTTGAACAGTCAGGTACCTCCGTATAACCAGCTGTGCTTTTTGATGATTCTCTTATACGTTTGGGGAGTAAGTAGGTTAATTGTAGAAATAGTGTAAACCTGTAGGATTTTTGTGGAATGTTACTGGTCATTTTAGAGCGAGTTACCTGGTTTCAACCTGAAACGCTGACTTTCAGGCTTGAACTTACCCTCGCACACAGGCTGCAGTCCTGACCACGACCCGTTGAGCAGACACGTTCGCTCTGCCGAGCCCCTCAGCTGGTAGCCCATTTCACAGGAGAAGCGGAGAAGGCTCTTGGCCTTAAACTCATCTCCAAGCCGAGACCCATGTGCTGGGGTCCCTGGATCACCGCAAAATCCAGGATTATTTCCTATGGAACACAAACACGTATGGCAATACTCAATGCTGTTAGACTCGTTTAAAACAGGGCTGTTATGTTTAAAGGGAATGAAACTTTATGTAAATGTGTATCAAACACAGTTACAGTCATACAGCATTCTGGAAATCTCCTGAGAGATTTTCTTTATTACAGCACAAAAACGGAAGACGCTAAGAAATCGTTTCTGTGTAACTACAATCGAAATAGCTTATTAAAATATGGTTGTACAATAATTGATATTCTTTAGAAGAAATAAAATACTGGGGATGGTAAATGCAGGAATTGCTCGTTGGAAGTGCTGGTGAGGATGCTGACGAGGAGATGGGGGTGAAGGTGTGTTGGGAACGAAAAAAATCAAATGAGAGGTTTGATGCTTCTACACTGTGTCCATCTGCTGATTATGTTTATTTTGTTTATTATGTTTACATATTTTGTTTATTATGAAACATTCATGGAAGAATTAAGTTGATATTTTTTCCAAACAGGATTGATTTAACAATTGACGACAGAGACAGGAAAGATGTGGAAGAACTGAGAGGAAGCACAGAAAAGGAGGGGAAAACAGGGGCAAACTGAGTCAAGGTGAGCAAGCTTCCTACTCAGGCGCTAGGGAGACTCCTGCAGAGGAAAATGTGTCGCGATAGTGTTCAAAGGGAAGGAAGATGAAGACGACGCTGACGCTACGTCATAAAGGCGCACTTGGCTGGAACGGAGTAATACCGACTTCAGAGAGTGGCATCACTACCCAATACCTGGAATGAAGAGCTGACTGCGTCATGCCCACCTGTGCAGTGGGGCAGGGCTCCGCTCCAGTGACTGTCCTCCTGGCAAGTCCTGCTGCTGTTGCCTACGAGACTTCGTCTCCCTTGGCATGAGTAGTGAACCACGGCCCCAGATGTAAACAGGTCTCCAGTTAGGATGGCGTTGGCAGGGACCCCTGGGTGTCCACACGAAATAACTTAAGAAAAAAATCAAATCAAATCAATGAGTACATTGTTCCTGTTAAGCTGCTTTGTGTTGGTCAATGTCCCTTAGAGACTCATACAATCATCACCTATTAACAAAAAACACCCAGATACACTGCACACCGCTGCAGTGCCCTGTGGATAAGAAATGCCCATTTCCAGACGACCCTCCCCCTACCCCGAATAGTCACGTTACTGAAGTCCACGAAAGGGTCTGTCAATGAAGTTTTTGTTTGTTTTTTTTATTAGGTTAAGATAGCTTTGCTTAAGGTAGAAATTGATATTTAGGTTTTCAAAAAAGAAAGTCACTCTACCTAAATTTTTTCCATCTGCCCTTAACTGTATCCTAAACAAGCAGTGTTACACAAAATGTCAGAAACTAACATAGATTCACCAAGACTATTTCCATTATTTCTCCAGTTAGTATGACAATCATGCTTTGCTTGGGGACAAAACTCGGTCAAATCTGCTTCCTCTTCCAGTTCCCATGTCTAGAGAGACCATCTAACAATTTTTCTTTGAATAGGTGGCAATCTAAAATGTTTAAGGAAAAAAAAATAATAATAAATTACTGATTAATATTTTCCTCAAGTAGTCCACTCATTTCTTTATAATTACACCAAATCAGGCCCATCATCTAATCATAATTATCTCTCAAGAAGGAAAATTCTAGAATCCAGATTACCATAGGATGGTAAAGACATATCTCTCCCTTTCTATAAAGTCCAAAATTAGGGTTAGCCATGGGCAAATTTTATACCACGTACAAACAGCTACCTGGGCTGATGATGCCAAAGAGTATTCAAAGGCTCTGCTGGTTTAACATCCTCGAGGGGCTGCATTCGGTCACTGACAACCCCCAAGTGATGCCAGCCAGAGGGGCAGGTTAGAAAGGTTGGAAGGCATTACCCACCCCCTGAGTCACATAAGCCCTCCCCTGAGACTGTCTTACACTGACATCCACTCACTGGACAAGAGCAGTGTACCTACGGAGTCCTAAAAAGAAGGTAACTAGAGCTGAATCAGTGAAATTGTTGGTAAATGATCAGTTCCAGGTGAAATAAAAGAAAAAAATCAGTGGAACAGTATAACAGCAAAAATTGAGATGGAGGTTAGCTGCTGAAGCGCACGTGAAAACAAAACCTCCTCTGCGAGCGTGTATTCCCAAATTCATGGTAATTCCAGCGGTTAATGACCGCAAGTTGTGGGAAGTCGCCCCTTGGAAAATGAGATCAGTTAAAACCTGGTTCCTGGAGGTTGGAGCATGCTGGCATCATTGCAACAACCAATACAAGTCTCACAGACGCCAGGGAAGATGCAAGAGAAATCTTTGGGGAGAAAAACAAACAAAACTAATTTCTCTGAAAAATTCCCATGTGTGAAGGCACAGAAAACCAGAAAACATAAAGCTTGATGAGGGTAGTAATACATTTACAGGTGTGTTTTGTCATGTAAGCCTGTACGTTTGTTTTTGAAAGTCATCGCTCTCTTTCTCTGTAGGAATTCGTTGTTTTGTTACAGTTAGAATTTGAGACAGGTTTCCGGGTAGACTGAAAGGGCTTTGTGAGACCCTGACTTGCAGGAAAAAAGTCTCCGGCACCAATCCACTCTGAAAATGTACTGGAAACGCCGTAATTGTCACAGGTGAAAGCGATTATCACTTTTTCCAGTAAGTTCCATTTATAATGTGATTGTCATTTCCTATTTTTTCTACCCACACAAAATGAATACTAAAAAGACGAGGATTGTTTTGTTTTGTTTCTGACTGATTTTTAAAAGGCCAAGGAGAGTGACTCCTTTTCCTTCATTTTCAGACTATGTTTTAACAAGAAAATTCTCTCTGAGCTAAAGGACAATATGATTTTTCAAGTGAAAGAAAGTAATACTATAGCTATTTGGGTAAAAAAGAAAGTGTCCTTGTGAACCTATACGGTCTAAAATGTACTGTTAATAGTGTTTGGAGGGGAGCTATAGCGGCAGCCTATCTTGTCTGTCCTGAGCACCCCGTTCTTCACGGCAATCCGCCCTCCTCTTGTTTAAACCTATGGGTCGGGAGGAAGTTACGACCAGGACACTATCTTTTTTATCATGTTCACATCGGACTGTACCAGAAGCGCTGATGAGACCCAGATCAGGCCCCTCAGAGAGCACCACCCTTCCGGCCACAGACACTAGGTCAATAGATGGAGACTCCGTTTATAGCCTCTTGCCAATATTTCTGAACCTGGGTCCAGACAGATGCATGGTGTTGAGAGACTCGGGGTGTTGCAAGAGGCGCCGTCTGGAGGCCACTGGTGCTCGTTTGAACTGCTGGATTAGCCTCCCTGCTGGCCCGAAGCAGGAGACACGCAGCAACAGCAGACACAGAGACAGCCCGGTCCAGGCGGAGCCCGCGAGCCGGGTCCGTCTCCCTCTGGGGCCAGCTTTGCGAGCAGGCCAGCACCCCCGCCCCTTTCTTCCCGCGAAACTAGTGTGAGCTGCATTTGGTGATTTCTGGCCAACCTATAAAGTTGTCATAATAACAAATATGATTTGTGATGGGGGTGGGTAGAGAGAATTAAAAATCAGTACCGTTTTGAATACTTGAAAAAAACCATGTTCTGTTGGTGGTGTTCTTACAGGGCTCTGTGGCCAAAAGGACCCTCACTTACCCAAACACTTGGGCAAAGAGCGATCCCATAAGCCATTTGCCATACAGGTTAAGGCAGAAGATCCCAGCAAGTAAAATCCCTTCTTGCAGTGATAGACGACACTCATTCCATATTCAAAACTCTCGGGGAAATTCTGTTGCTCGTGACGAACGGCATTTTCCACAAAGCCTGGATCCGAGCAGTTCACCACTGCAAAGGAAAGCGCGGTGCACATTATTCAAATGCAGCTATACGTTCATAAACAAAACAGACAGACGGGCAGAGAAGGCAAACTCCTCCTCGTGGTTTTAGAAAGTTGGCAGGATGACAGCATGACAGCCAAAGTTTGTGAAACCCTGTGCCCTTGACGAATCCCACTTCCTGCTTTGGGCCGTTATGCTTCAAACCGTGTCAAGCAATATATCGGCTACGATAGCACCTTTAACAACACGAGGCTGACGGTCTTTAACTGTTTCCTAATAATAGGCTTCTTCAATGTAAGGTCTAAAATTCGTTTCCCTGGTTAGGTTTTTATGTTATGTAAATGTTAAAATAGAAACGGCTGAAGTTAGTCTACATATTTGTATGCGACTGTGGTACTTCAGGACAGCCTGGGACACAGGAATTAATTCCCACCCCACCATGACATGCGCTAATGCTTCAATATGTGCCTAAGTCATTTCTGTTATGTGTCTAAGGCAGAGAAAAATGACAACTCCTCTATCAACACTTAATAGAAGTGTAAATTAAGGCAGCCTCTGATTTAAGCTTCTTCCCCTGTAGAAACAGCTCCGGCAGCGACAGTGGGATGGGCCTGGTTCATCTGAATGACACTCTCTGAGCCTGAGTGCCGGCTGGCATCTGGGAGGGAACCAGCCACGTGCTTTCGCAGGTGCAGAGGAAAGAAAGAGCCCCAATTCTCTCTCTCTGACCCGCCCACCGCTGAATGGGACAGCTGCTGGGGAGCCGTGCTCTCTCCAGATATTTCTGGCTCAGAAGCCGGTAGCATGACAAGTTCCCAGGCAGCCACTGCACTCGGTGTCCCAGCGGCCAAAGGCAAACCCTGCCCGTCTGCACCCTGATTTCTCTCTGTCCCCAGGACGACGGGGTGGGCGGATCAGAGGCGGACAAGGGTCCCTTTCAGCGCTGCAGAATAATATCCTATCCTTCTGAAACCAATCCTGAGTTGATAGAAGAAAGACAGGTTCTTTCGAGTCAAGCAAACAAGTTTACGGAGCCCCGGCAAGTATTTTGAAGGCTCCATAGTGCATTGCACCTGCAATAAAACTGTCACCAAACCCACCGTAATAGCAGGCATTAGCTATTTGGAAAAAGTGTCACTGACTTGCACGATTATTTTTATGACCTGAAAAACGCCTGCATCGGCCTATTGGGCACTTAGAGTTGCATGTCAAGCCCAGGAGACAGAAACAGCTCCCTTGTGTCTGACCTTCAAAAGCAGGAAGGTGTTGCCTTGGCCCGAAGGCCAAAGACGCTATGGTGTCGAGTTTGAGCTTACATCGTGCTTAGAGGACGGTCCCCAAACCACAGCAGACTCTCTGCAGTGAGAGGAAAGGACACCGCTTAGGCGACCCACGTGGAGGTGCCGAGCCTTCCTGCGCCAGGGCGCCCGGCCCATGCCTCATGCGCCCTGGGACTCCGCACGCCCCACTGGGCTCCTCCTTCCTTTAATTCATAGTTTTATATTCGGGCCCAGCTTTCCTGAACGCAGCCTGATTGTGCGGTGGGTGAGAAAGACAAAGTGCACAAAGCAAGAGCCATTATGTGTTTGGGGTCAAGAGAAGGGTGGGGCTGGAAGCAAGAAGAGAAAGAAAAGAGAAGCAGTTATCGCTCCGGTAACGGTGAGGTCCGCCTGCATCCCCCCTTGGCCGGCCGAGGAGAGCAGGGCTCTCTGAGCCCCACCATGTCGGGAGGAGAGCTGCTCAGAATTCACGAGTTTCATGAAGTTGAGAGGACAGTCGAAGGTGAGGTGACTATTCAGTGTATCACACAGAATAAACATTTCCAACTTGTTTACTTGGATGAATCAAAATTTAAACGTAGGATTACCAGTCACCAAAAGCAACTTACGATGACTATTTTTCAAACATATGAAAGTTACCTTTCATCTTTTATCACTAACTGATAAGAATAAAGAAATTGGTTTTAGGTGTAATGAGACATTCGGGTTTGATAAAGAAGGTTCTGATTGATTATAGTTGATTCTAGTTAAATTTCAGAGGTGGGTGGGAGTGGGGGCAGGGAGACTGAGCGCCTCCTATGCGCCAGGCACTTTGCTAAGCGTTTCACGTGCACTGGCTTACTTAGAACTCATGGGAACCTAAGAGGAAGGTAGTATTTCTTTGACTGTTCATAGAAGAAAACTGATATTCTCCAGTGAACTTGAGGATTCACTACAAGACCCTGGATTCAGTGATGCAAGTTTAGTGAGTTTTTTTTGTTTCCTTTTTTATTCCTCTCTAAACAGAACAGAACCTTCACTCACCCCATATTTTCTTAATTTTCTTTATACTCGTGTCTGTAATAGCAAAGGACATATATTTTAATTCTCTGAGTTTAAATGGCCAATCCCACAAAACTGTAGATAAGAAAGAGAAAATAAAACCTCCAAACATTTGCATGTAACACAAAAATTATTACACAAGGAAAGAAAATATTAAGTGACTCATCCTAAAACTGCCAGACTTGGTATACTCATTTATTTCTCCTTGAACTGAATGAACTTTTTAAGCTCATGTTGACACATATTTGAATGTAGGAGACAAAGATTCAGAAAGCTCTTCTATAGAAACGGGGGCCTCTGGAACAGTAGGCATAATCTGATTCTTAAAATAAATGTGAAGACATCTGTTTTCATTCCTTTTTATGAAATTTATATCCATATAATTTATTTATTCCAGAAAGATATTACTACTAGCAAAAAGGATCCCTTCTTTTATTTATTTATTTTCCTGATCCTGTGTGTAAAGATAGAACCAGGGGGTGAGTCGCTTCCTGGATTGGAGGGTTCTGATTTATCACGAACACAGCTGGCATGGCCAGAGCTTTTCCCTGGGAAGGGCTGAGTCTGAGGGTAAAAGGTGAGTCCAGGGTGGAGAGACTTTGTGGAAATCTGTGTAAGTCAGCCTCACTTTAGCACAGATTTACTGGGAATTCATTCCAAAGTCCTCGTGGGGTTTCTCTTCTGCATCATTAATCAGATGCTGTAGGATTACTCAGGATGCCACAACTCATTGACCTCCACAGATTAGACATCTGAGAATCACATCAAGTATTTGGGAGAAGAAATCAAGCACGACAGGATGCTGATGTGAGACACAACACCCTGAACCATCTGGGGGTTTATTCAAGGAACCACATAAGGTAAGAATCAGGCCATACTGCAGTACACACCTTGAAGAATCCCTGGAAGTTTTATGAAGAGAGTAGCTATTTTTGTTAACTTTATGAGTTTCATGCCATTTTCTTCTGATGCTTCACTGTCTTTATAAGTCTGACCTCTTTGAATTCATGCTTTTCCTGGTCGAATAATATGCATGTAAATTCTGTGCACTAGATTGTATCTCTTAGTTCATAAATGAAGCAAAACAGAGCAATAGAAAATAACAGAAACACGAGCGGGAGGCACCCGGGAGATGAGGGGGTGATTTCCAATCCCCTCAGCACTCGGAGGACTGTTTGTCAGTCATCTCCTCCTTCATCAGACGTTTTTGAAGTGTCAGCTTTTAAAATTAAGTACTAATTTTAAAGTTCTGCTCTTCCAAAGGCAGTGTCAAGAGAAGGAGGAGACAAGCCACAGGTTAAGAGAAAATATTAGAAAAGACATAACTGATAAAGGACAGTAATCTGAAACATTAAAAAAAAAAACTCTTAAAACTCAACAATAAGAAGAGAAACAACCCAACTAAAAATGGGCCAAAGACCTTAACTGACACCTCAGCAAATAAGACCTACTGATGGCAAATAATCCTATGAAAAGATGCTCCACATCATATGTCATCAGGGAAATGCAAATTAAAACAATAATGAGATTCCACTACACACCTATTAGAACGGCCAAAATCCAGAGCACTGACAACAGCAAACACTGGCGAGGTTGTGGAGCAACAGGAGCTCTTATTCATTGCTGGTGGGAATGCAAAATGGTGCAGCCACTTTGGAGGACAGTTTGGATTTCTTACAAAAATAAACATACTCTTACCATACAATCCAGCAATCACGCTCCTTAATATTTACCCAAAGGAGTTAACAACTTATATCCACACAAAAACCTGCACAGGAATGAAAACAGCAGCTTTACTCATAGTTGCCAAAACTTGGAAGCGACCCGATGTCCCTCGGTACGTGAATGGATAAACTGGGGTCCATCGGGACGATGGAATATTATTCATCACTGAAAAGAAATGAGCTATCAAACCATTAAAAAGCATAGAGGAAACTTAAATGCATTTACTAAATGAAAAAAGCCAATCTGAAATGGTTATATACTGTGTGATTCCAACTGTATGACACTGTGGAAGAGGCAGAACTATGGAGACAGGAAAACGATCAGGGGTTGCCAGGGGCTGGGGGCAGGAGGAGGGATGAATAAGTGGGGCACAGAGAAACTTTAGGGTCATGAAAACACTCTGCAAGATATGTGGCGGTGGTGGATACGTGTCACTCATTGTGCACCTGTCCAAACATACAGACCGTCTAACACCAAGAGTGAACCCTCATGTCACCTGTGGACTCTGGGTGAGATGACGTGTCCATTCAGGTTCATCAATGATAACAAATGCACCATCTGGTGGGGGTGGTGACATTGGGGGGTGAGGTGGGGCTGTGCATGGGTGGGGGCAGGGGGTTTATGGGAAATCTCTGTACCTTCAGCCCAACTTTGCCATGAACCTAAACTGCTCTAAAAAATAACGTCTACTAAAAAAATAAGACCATTTCTATTTTTAAAGAAAAGGGAGGAAGGTAAGAAAAGTCAAAATCAATACTGAAGACTTTAAAACACATTCTAGCATTCTTTAAACTGCGCCATAGATATCTAAAGGACCTAGTATCTATCGTAAAACACCAAAAACCATTAATAAATGATAGGCATTTAATTTCTTCTCTCTCTCTTTTTGGCATAAGTTAGAGGAAAATGAAGTACAGAAACAAAAAGAGTTTTGATAATTAAAAGCCTGCTGTTTTGAACTTACTCAATCTGTCATTTCGCCAGAATGTACTGTGTGCAGTGGACAGAGTCTCAGGAGCCGTGGGGACCTTCTCCCCCTAATTAGCCCCCGGAATGGTATCTACTTAAAGGTATGAAGTATTACACCCATCTCTATACTGACAGTGTGCAGCACAGCATTCGGAACACAGTAGGTGCTTAATAAATATTAAATTAAGTTGAGTAGAAGGGTTTGGGGGGAATGGATATAGATGGTTCTCGTACACCTCAGGCATCAAAGGCACAGTTAGGCCATAACCCTGTGTGAAGATAAACTGAACCCAAATTGAAGGGCCTTCATTTGTAACCATTCTTTCAGTTGTGCTGTTTTTTTCCTTGTTGTAGAGGACAGAGAAAACAGTTTGATTAAAGGTGTTTAATCTTTTCCTAAATCTTTGCAGCTGCCTTACCGGGTGCCAGACACCTACAGCTAAGCCTTTCCACTGCTGTCCACGTGCTCAGGGCTCCTGGCAGACACGTGGGCCCCACGTTTCCCTGTGGGAGGTGAGGGTGAGGCTGAGCGAGTCCCCGTGCTCATCACAGCCACGTGCACCACGATACTCGGTCAGCATTTAGGGTTTGCCAAGGTGGCCCCACGTGGAAGGCAGAGGGGCTAGAGGTCATTTAGAAGCCAGCTTCCTGCCCTGGCTCACACATTCCGAGATGTCCCCTAACCCCGGTCACCCCGTTCCATGGCCCTGACTAATACAATTATAATATATAACCTATAACCTACAAGATGAACTTGTCAATGGCCAAGCTGACCAGAGCCCCACGCTGTCAGGAGACCAGCTGGAGCTTTGGAACAAGAAACCAGGGGCGTCTCTGTGAGATACTCCATCCCCCCCCAAACAGGACACACCCGAAGCCTGCTTTCTGGGGACAGTGAGAACAGGGAACCTGGGGTCTCTGCTCTTCACAGCAAGTCTTTACAACATTGAAAAGGGAGTTTTAGAGGGAAGTGGAATTAGGAGGCTTTACTTTGTCTTTGAGCTTAAGCCAAGCACTCTGATATAGACACGTGCCAGGCTCAACAGTTTGTAGCCAATTTCACATAACTGCTATTTAAAACATGCCTGGATTCCTATTCTGCTATTGTTGCATTTGAATACAGCTCCCTTGGAGCCCAGTGGGAAGGTGGGTGATTGTCAGAGCAAGGGACCTCCGTAAGTGTCTGCCTTTAATACCATATTATTACCAAAAAATCCAAACCAAAACAACGAAGAACTTCACCTTCACATGGAAGGACATGCATGCGTCTTCAGTAAGAGAGATGTTTTAATGGAAAATATTTGAAGGAGATGTTTTAAGGGAAAGTATTTGAAGCAAAACCTTAAATAGCATGAGCTCAAACATCTAGAAATACAAAAACTACAAAGCAGCATTCCCTCGGAAATTTAGGCGTTAGTCCAGATCTATGTGTCGATTTCTAAAGAAGTGAATTTCTAAAACTTGAGATTTAAAAGCAATAAGAACTTCTCAAATATATCCATAAGGCTAGAAGCTTAGGGACCAAAGATGTGGAATATATGTGGCAGAAATAAATAAGCACATAAATGGAGAGAAAGACAAACGGAAGACGAGTAGTCTTTGAAGTAGCGAATCCCAGGGTTTTTTGACTGAATATCTGGCCAATAGCAAGAAAGAGGCCATGGAGCGATTTGCGTGTTATACTCAGAAATGTTTTCCCACCACAACAAAAGGCGCTTTCAGAAGCCCTGACTCTGGAGGGGAAGCTTCACCCTCTACGCACGCAGACAGGCTCCCGGGTGTTATGATTCAGCCCTCACTAACCCCGGAGGAAGCTCTCCTACCTCGGCAGGTGGGCAGAGGGCTGCTCCACTGGCCGTTGCTCCTACACTGGGCTCGAGATGCGCCCTGCAACAAGTAGCCGGTGTTGCAGGTGAAGTTCACGACATCATTCAGGTTGAACTCGCTGCCATTAGTGAAGCCGTGCGCAGGGTTCCCTGGGTGGCCGCAGGTGATGGCTACGGAGGAAGACAGGTCCACGTTAACAAGTCATCACTCTCACTTGACATTCCTTATTAATACATGTGCAGGTATGTTAAATGTACGAATTGAGGGGTTGACAGCTAATCAGATATGTTGCAGATTGTGTTTATATTTGGAAGGGAATATTGAGAGAAAGAATCATGGGCTGAATCCACAAGTTTTTATTATAATCGTGGAAAATAACTAGCGCCTGGCAAACGTACTTTCTTCATCGTCATCATTATTATTTCTTACATCATGATAGAATATCAGGTAATTTTAAAATAAAGCAGTGAAAAACAAGAGATGCTAAATTTTTGTATTAATTGTGAGTTCTGAATTTTTTCCCCTTAGAACACACCAGCTAACTTTGTGGAACTCTCATCTTGAAACATTATAGGGACTTGGATGATAATTTAAATTGTGTATGTATAAATTAATCCAATATGAATTTAAACATCATGAAATTAGCAAAAATAGGAGTACATGCTCAAATCATATTTTCTTTGACATTCCCTATTGTATGGTCCTTTGGAACATAGCCAACCCTCACTATGTCATGTCCACAATAACAGCAATATAAATCAGGAACATATCCTTCACTGGCCCTTTCAAAAGAAACACATTACAGTTGTAAAACTGGTGTTTTCCTTCTCATTTATCTTGTCAACAATTTTTTCTTCTAAGTAAAGCTTTCACCTTTGAACTGTGTACAGTTACCACAGCACTATCACAGAGAACACCTGTCACTGTCCTAAACTTACATCAACAATCCCTTTGTTTAGGAAAATAAAGAACATATTAGGAAAAAAAATTGGTTTAAAAGGAAATTTGCATAAGGGTACAATTTCTTCTAAAAACAGGAGTCAGCATTCGTCTCTCAAGTTATGAAGTTTGAGGACAATGGTTACATACAATTTCACCTCTTTATTAAAGGGACGACTGCGTACAAACTCTCTGCGTTCTTGATGAAGCAATGACAAGAACACAAAACAACACAGACGCTTGAGGGGTGGCCACCGTGGGGCCCCTGCAAAGCCAACCTGCAGACTCGGACCCAGCACCTCTATCCTCCTCTGGTGGGATGCTGTTTCCACCTTGTCGTCCTGGGACAACGTTGGGGGAATGAATGCCTGACATCCCTCATCCTGGGACCCATCTGAGATGAGCTGGTGAGCAAACTCAATGTGGAGGGAGCCTGGAGGAGGCGTCGGAAGGACATGGAACGGGAGAAGGACCAAAGACGGAAAGGGAGGGGCGCCCACGTTCTCTCTCTTCCGACAGCTCTCCATCCTTTCTCTGAGCTTAAACGTGTCTGTGTTATGACCTAATGACAAAAGAAAACACCACGAAGGGAAGCACCCGCTGACTTAGTTCACAGGCTGTACTTACGGACACAGACTGGGGTGTGTCCGGACCACTTGTGGTCTTGCAAGCATATCCGGACGGAAGTCCCCACGAGCCGGAAACCGGGGTTGCACTGATAAACCACGGTGTCCCTGTAACTGAAGCCGTCGCCGCTGATGTGGCCGTTCACGATGGGATCCGGGGAGCCGCAGTGGCCAGCTGAAAAGCAAGCAAAACCAACAAAAACACGCTGGAGAGCTTGCCTTCTATAAAAGTACCACATTCGTGGAGAAACAACAGAGTCCCACGGAATGGCACGGGGAACTCTATTCAACATCCTGGGATAAACCAGGATGGAGAAGAATATACAAAAGGATATATATGTATATGTAAAACTGGGTCACTATGCTGCACAGGAAAAATTAACACACCATTGTAAATCAAGTATACGCCAATAAAAAAAATCTAAACTTATGAAAGTACTACATTCAAAATTAGTTTATCTTTATTGTCCAGTGACTGACAGCACTGAATGCAAACATTATTGGAATTTTTTCCATTTATATATTTTTTATTTGATAGAGTTTTCTTCAACTCATGAATTTTTCTCAACAATTGCGGGTAACATAAGTAATCGTTCAAATATAAAATTGTTAGAAGGTATTTACTCAGTTATGGTTTCTCCGTTTATTTCTTTTACTTATTGATATTTTATGTTATTTATCTATTTATTCTATTTCCAAATAAAGGCCAAAAGAAAGGAAGAGTCACTTGGAATTAATATAAGTTTTGTAACCCTATTGAAAATGGGTAGCAAAGAAAAGGATGGAAGGATCTCCCGTGAGAGACTAGATTCCTGAACTATCTGTGAAATTCCAAAGGAAGGATTGATATCAGAAAATAAGTTCAATTTCAGAAAATGTCCATTTGAGTTATGTTTGAACTGATGTCTAGGGGAAACTGTCACATCCTCAGTTGAACACAGAAGTCCAGAGCTCAGGGGAGGGACACCCTGCAGACAGAGATTTAGGAAAAGCTAGATTACAGATGGAGGCTGAACCCAACAGGTGGCTGAGCTCGCCTGTGAAAAGTATGTACAGCAAGGAAAGAAAGGGCCCAAAGACGAAACTGGGGTGAACATCAATACTTAAGGGGAGGAAAACAGTACTGATGTGAGGACTCTGATATGTAAGGAGGTCGCTGGCAAACAGGGTGTCAGAGAAGCTTCAGAACCAGAGGGCTTCCAAGTGGGGAAGGAAGCTGGAGGAATTTTCAGTCCTTCGTGAGTCGAAGGCTGAGGAGTGACAAAGCTTCTTTGCCTGAAAAAGCTTTAATCCGGGTCCTGACACTCCCCCCAGGCCCACCTGTGCACCTCCTTGTAAAAGCCAACTTTAGCAAGCACCCTGCTAAGTCACCCTACAAGAACCCTCCAGCCTCAACATCTGATCCAGTTTCTCATCCCCACCCGCCACTGGTAGGTGGGTTCAGCCAGAACCCCTCCAAGCCCTGAGGTTCCCTCTCAGGAATGTCCCACCAGTGCCCCCTCCCTGCCCCTTGGCTGTGACCCCCACGGGCCCACACGGCATCTGGGGTTGAGCCATATCTTTGTGAAATCCCATCACCCTGGTCCCTACACCAATCGCTAGGGTCCTAAAAAAAGTCTGCCTCATTATCTTTAAGGAGCGCCATGAGTATTCTTTCTCTGTAACAGTAGGAAGGTGCTGTGTGGTCCGGGAAAACTAGGAGAGGCGGGATTCCCTTCTTCTCTTTCGCTCTCCTTCCACTTTCTTTCCCTCCCCTCCATCCGTCCTCCTCTCTGCCCCTCCCGCCCACCTCTCCCCTCCTCACGTACATGGAAAGAGTATCTTGTTAACAAACTATGGAGCATTAGCAGTAACTGACATGAAAAGGATGTGAGTGACACATGGGTTTCGGATAGACAAGGAGAGTTCCTAAATTGTCCACTAAAACTCGCTCCTTAGGCTGGAGTGGCTGCAGAGCGTTTTGGGGTGGATTTCGCCTGGCCACTACCGCCCCGAATAGAGCACCCAGCTGCTGGTGCTTTACTCAGAGCACAGCAACCCCAAAGCTGAGAGCATGGCCAAAGTACTGTCATATGACACTCAGGGTTAATGCCACCATTCTGGAAGAATTCACAACAGTACCCTCTATTTCTGTTTAAGGCAATGCAGCTGCATTGTGTTATCCTAGGTTTGAACTAGATCTGTTATCAGCAAGATGACCTTGCAGAGGACAGAGGGAGAAAACCGCATCGGTGATAGGTATCCCTCTTTGAGCAGAATCTCTGCCCCAACATTTGTAAGAGGTCGGGTCAAGTTGTGCTCGATTCGCTTGATCTCTTGTCACCTCCGCAGCTTTTCCACTCAGCCGGATCCAGACCGATAAAGCTGCTTCTGACCAGAAGCCAGATCGCCTCCCCCCACACCAGGCGTGACTCAAGCAGGGAACTGGGAGGAGGCTGAATGTTCTCCGGGGGTTGAAGGGAGAGCTTCTGAGGCTGTTATCCTGGAACTCGGATGCGGGCTCCCTCCCGGAGGCTGGGCTTTGCACGGCCATCTCCGTCAGATAGAGACGTGGAGCCCCACTCGCATCCCCGAGACAAGAAAGGAGCCAGAGCCGCCACGCGCGGGCCCACTGCCCGGATGCAGCCACTTCCGAGGCGAGAAGGAAATGACGTAATTTCTAGAAGCACACACCAAAATAACACACTCCAATCCTCAAAGAGAGTGTGGGCCACCTGATTCCTGGCTGTTACTCTAGAGAATGTCAAGCATTTGGGGGGTATCCTGAACCTGATCAGCACTCCAAGAGGAGGGACCCGGGCTCAGGGTAACCGAGATGCTGGAAAGGGTACATTGCGACAGAAAGTCCCCCTCCCTCTCCGTGATCTGCACAGCCTCACTCTTGACTTGGACAAACACGACTGGCTAGACTCACTTTTAAACCTCAATCATATTGTTTTCATCTAAGTTTTCAGTAGGAGCACATGCTTCAAGGCCGCACTCTCTGTTGAAAGCCCGGCAAATAAGCACTCCTCACGGCAAGGAGATATCTGTGCACCCCAGACACCAGAAGGCAAGGCTGACAGGCTTGTGTGGAAACAAAGGCTTCCAACAGCAACTCTTCTCTGACACGTGGACGCTTCAGTTCTGGGAGGAACTGGCCTTAAAGACCTAAAGAAAATCAGGGATGTCTTTCAAAAACACTCCCTTTCAGCTCAGTGCCTGAAGGAAGAATTGACAGCCTCACCTCAAACTTCACTTCCTATTTTAAGTACATGTGGATGATGTCACTTCTGGATCTGAAGCTGGTAGAGAACAATCTGTTTGTCACTCGTATAACTTTCCAGCCCTCAGGTGAGTTCCTCTTTAAAACATTCAAAGCCTTAGACCAATTATGTGCTATTCACAAATACAGAATATTTCACTTACAGCATTTAACCAAAATTTCAACAGTACCATGTCGAAATGTTGTAGAAGGGAAAAACTGTATGAGGTGGAATTTGAATTCAATGTACTCTGAGCTCTATTTCAAATTTAAGGTTCTGTTATCCTGTGATAATACTGGGATATGTCCTTTGTGAATTTTTTTAATGTAGCCCCAGTTTTGTTATAGACACACTATGTAGAAAGCATTTCTCTATCTTTGTAACTATGTTCAGATATCTGCTGACCGTCTAACATGTATTAGTCACTCATTAAACATTTGATGAAGTGAATAGAGATAAAGTAACTTCACATTTTCGAAGCATTTCCAAATCCACTGTCTCCTAGGTGGCTTTCCTTTATTGGCAATAATTGAATGCTGACTAGCTGTGGGCCAGCAATGTCCTTGGGGCTGGGGATTCAAGGAAGAATAAGATACAATCATAAAAGAGACGGGAGGTCTGACACAGAAAGTGCCCCAGGGTGTTTGCCCCTAAAGAGGTGAGGATCAGGGGAACTTCCCTGGTGGTCCAGGGGGTTAAGAATCTGCCTTGCAACACAGGCGACACCAGTTCAATCCCGGGTTAGGGAACTAAGATCCCACGTGCCCCAGGGCAACTAAGCCCTCGCGCCACAGCTAGAGAGAAGCCCACTGTAATGAAGGGCCCTAAGACCCAACTCAGCCAAGATAAATAAATAAATAAACATTGTTAAAAATAAATAAATAAAAATAAAAAGTACATTAAAACTAAAAAGAGGTGAGGAGTAGAGAGGGACATGTAGCCCAGCTGGGCATCAGACACCCTGAAAGAGGCAACATTTAAGGCCTGAAGGGTGCACGTTTGTTAGCCAGGTGAAGGTGAGAGAATGGTCCCTGTATTGAGAACTTTTATTTATTTTTAGAGTCTCAGTTAAAATGAAGACTATGGAGCAATTGGACCAAACTATGCATTTCCCAGAAGGGCACCCATTTTACCCTCTTCAGTTTATGACCTTACATATTTCATGTGCTACATCTCCATAATTTTGGGTGCATTAAATTATTACTATTCCACTGAGTATAAAAAGCAGTAAAGAAGGATAAGGAACTCTATTAACTGGAAAAAAAAAAAGGAATTGGGATGAGGGCAGCCCTGCACATTTCAAAACAAAATATCAACTAAATAAAATAATGTGATTATCCAGTAGATCTGACACTGTGATGCCAGGCCCCTAGGTTTTGTGTTTGTGCTTTTGTTTGCTTGTTTCTTTTTCATTAGCATTTGGCTTCAGCTTAAACAAAGATCACTAAATGATTTTTACAGGCAATTCTGTAGCCAGTGTCATCACACCTAGGAAATCAAGGAAGCCGAATTTCCTGACAAATGGCTCCATTAAAGTGCGGACAGAAAATCTAAGTGGAAAGCATGTGGCCTATTTTATTTTTACATCAATCCTACTCGTGAATTTAATAATCCGCCACTAATCAGAGCCTGAGCGCTCTGGCTAGCAAGGAGCTAAAGAATTAGGTAGAATGCCCTAAAACTGTAACTGCATATGATATTTAATTCAATGGACAGATTGATTGATAGATACAGAGATATATCCTAAAGGAACTGCTGAATTTTCTTTTAGTTAAGTGTGAATAACCAATTCTACTACTTCCACATTCCTAGAACTTTACATTTTAATTCTCCATTTTCTCCCTGCTGAAGACAGGCATTATATGGAACGGGTAATTCTCCAACTGCTTAAAATTGTTCTTGAGAGAATCAGTCGCAGAATCAAGAATTCCATGCTGGGATGGGTATTTTCCAGTTCTAGTCAGGTGACTCTCTTTGTTTCACACACTATATCGTTAAAAACTATCATTCAAATTGGCCTGTTAAGACGAAGTGAACAATGGAATTGGAATTCCATGGAATTTCAGAAAAATTGAGATTTCATACCTGTGAGTGGGTCACAAGAGTCTGCAGGTTTCACCTCATTTGCAAAATGACTCCTCTGGGAAAATCACTGGCCTTTAAATTTATGCTACTTTAGATATAACGAAAGCTGTATTGTTTTTATTTACTATATTTTAGTTATTATGCTTTAGTTAGATGTCCCAAATAGAAAAGAGAATCTCTTTTAACAGTCTTTCTCGAAAACTGAGTTAGGAGGAAGAAAATCTACCAAACTTCGCTAAAACACAGAGTGGTGGCCAGGTTGAATGAATGCCAGTCGCCTCTCACAGGGAGAAGTTGCCTTGGGGCTGCCATGAGCCAGACCCAGGGAGAAAGAGGGATGGGCAAGGGGATTCTCAGTTTCCTCCTGGGTCGAGGGTTTCCCACAAACTCGTCCCGCGTGGGAACTGGAGAAGGCAGACGGCGGCCCAGCCGTGTGGGAGCCCAGCTCACGGTCTCAAGCACAGAGAAGCCGCCAGCCCGCGGCCCTCACATCACGCAGCCTGGGCCAGCACACGGGCCAGGGGGACCGGCACTTCCCGCGAGTAACGCGTTTATCCCCCAGGGCAGGGCCTCAGCAGGACCAGCCTCTCCAAGCAGTGGTCCTAGAACGTTATTGTCCAGAGTGTACACGCAGATGTTTTAGTGTGTGTCGTACAACGATTCTGAGTAGCAGAGTGAATATTCTGAAAACTGCACCCTGGATGAATGGAATCCCTTGCGCCCTCTGTCCCCATACCTGCCGTTGCATCCCTGCTGTCTGGGAGTCACGTGCACGTACACTGTAGAGATGGAGTCCCACCCATGGGCAGGGTTTTGCAGCAGCTAGCTGAGCTCTCTGGACTGCGCATCACTGTTTCTGATGCTGCACTGATCACGGTCTGCAACCTGACAAACCGCACTGACTTTCAGTGGTGACTTTGCTGAGTGACAGACACAGAGTGTCAGATGTCAGCTGTGCCTAACCTCACAACAAAGGCAGAGTCTGAATGCTTCTTTCCAGTACTGAATACTTGCAGGGAACGTGTGTTAGAGTCTCTTACAATTACCTAGACTCGTAAAATTTCAGAAGCGAATTCTGTGATTTGGGAATTTAATACAGTTCCACTGGTGCCATGGAAACCTGCTCCTCCAGGGGACCTGCTGGGCGCGTGGCTCCCAGGTTACAGGAGTTCCCTGTGCTGGGCATCCTCGCTGCGGGGCCTGTGCGTCAATAGGAACTGAATAGCTGGATCTCTCTCCTGTCCTAAGGCCACACTCTCTCACACTCGCACATACACACAAACACGTCACCCCCCCACCCCAGAATTCCCTATTTTAAGGTCACCTTCTTTTCACTGTGCCAGTTTGTATCAGTACAAATACTAAACATTGGTTTGGGGATTAGAACTGAATACATTCATACATTTTTAGAAAATCTACAAACCAAATATTCAACCTTCATGTTTGCTTTGTTATTATTGGTACTTATTGCTGAAAATAAAATAATAAGCGTTGTAAGTACGCTGTACCTGCAAGAGAATTAGAAATGCAATCTGCTTCATTCTGCCCATTCCAGTGATAACTCCCGCTTGGGGCTAAAGGCAGGCAGGGGTATTTGGCAGTGAATTCTAAAGCCAATAGCAAACACCGCTTGAGTATTAACAAATGGTCACGAAATGTCAGATGGATCAGATCCTTTTATGTACAGGGAACACGTTTAAGAGCATTAAACATCGATGGCTGGTATTTAAATCTCCAGATGTGTGCATATTAAAGGAATGCATCTGAGTTCTCACAAAGGAGACTTCTTTTTCTCCACGAGCAATTTTGAGGGGTAATGTTGAGCAACTTTGTGGAAGTCCGAGAAAATGTAGTATCGCAGAAAGCACGTGAATCTTGGCAGGGATCGGCCGGTGCGGTGTGATGGGCTGTGCAACACTCTGTGCCCTTAGTAACACCAACGACCAGGGCCCATCCCTTTGCCACAAAATACATTTGTATCACATCTCTGTTTGACACACCCTAGCCAATGGCCATTATTTTAAACCATATTTGATAAGAAAATTTCAGGCCAGTACCATGATTTGGGTAGTCTCTGGGGCTTTCAGAAATCTTTCATCTGCCTTTTTATTAATGTAGTCCCTCAGTGTACCACACTTTTTACCTCTATCACTTTGCACACACTGCCCTCTTGCATAAAACTTCTTTCACATTCTTGTCTGCCTGTAAGATGTCATATAACTTAATCCAAATCCACCCTGTGTTTGCAGTCTTCACAAACCCTAAAGGAATTACTGCCCATTAATACTCAACACAAACATCTCCCTTATTTTAGGTTTCCCTGCGGAAGGAGACTCTATCTCCAGGACCATCTGTTTACAATACCTACATGGTGAGGGTTGTTTTGATTTGAATTCAGCAGATAGAAATAGAATTTCTCCTACCTATTTATCTCCACTCTGAGACTGTGAGTCCTAAGAGCGGTGTCATGGCCTCTGCACCAGCATTAGCCCCTGCCTGATCTAGAGGGGGTGTTCGTGAAAGGACGTGAATTCTTTCCACGATCACATTGCCATATTAGCACCGTCCCTCAGCATCATGTGACCACAGAGAGCCCCAGCCCGGGATGTGCTTGGTTCAGGCGAACCATCAGGACCTCCTGCCTCACAGTTCTGCACCTGTGCAGCTGCTGTTTGTTCTGTGGCTCTCATTTCTGGGATGACCCTAGTCCATTTCTGTGTGTTGGAGTCCCCTGTTCATCAAAGTGGCTCCCTCCCTGGGTATGGGGAGGACTTTGCGTGGACCTCTCTCCTGACATTCATCAATCTCAACTTTTTATTAAAGATACTTGGTTTTTATCTTATTTATTCCTTTGATGATAATTTCCTTACAAGAAAAAAGAACCACCTCCTATTTACCTTTACATCCTGTGCAATATTTCTTGAGGAATTGAATGAAAATCACTAGATAATATTCAGAAATAGAGACAGAAGCACTTGTGGCTGGGAGGAATATTGTGACATTTATCTGCGAGCCACTGATAATGTAGATGTAAAACGTGAAGATTAGCACTGAGTGTTTCCAAATATTTTACCCTCCCTGACTACCATACGGCCTAAGTTTTATACTGCAGATCACTTTTGTACCAAGATCAAGGAGGCAGGGGTTAATCTTTCTGCTCTAATATCCTTTTGCTGCAATAGAAGCATTGTCATAGTCACTTGTTTTATTAAAAATTTGTGCGTGGATCTATCATCAAATACAAGGCATTTGAATACTTTCCAGTTTTATTCCCTAGCAACTATGAAAAAACATGGTCTCATGATATCATTTTGAATCATGTCATTTAGCTATTTTAGCCACATGAATGTGTCACCATGATATCGTATTTACAAAAGAATTCGTCTCCTCATAGGTCATTATAGCAAATGCAAACTTACTTCAGATAAGAGCAAAATAATCTAATGAAAAAAAGATAATGTTCTTTAGGTGGGAAATGTCTCAATCTTTCACTGACGTCTTGAGTAAACAGATTAAAGAGGTAACAGAGGGAAAGGCATGATGGGTTATTACGTGTTGAAAAAGTCTGAATGATATAAATGGTATTAAAAGATTAATGTAGCTTTCTACGATAGGAGACCTGGATTACAAATGTACAAGCTCGTGTAGTCGGTGTGCTCTGTGTCGGGTTCAATGCGAACTACCGCAGGGAAGATAAACAGAAGAAAATAATTAAGGGAGCATGGGGACAGTAACACTTCCCTGATGGACTGTAAGTTACCTGATATGCAGATACGGGGTGAGCCTTCTCAGTGCTTAATCCTCCAGCCCAGGGAGATCTGCAGCATTGCACGGCACAGATGGTAAATCAGAACAAGTCCGGGGCAATTCTCAGCACCCTGGGAGAGCCCAGTTGCAAAGCAGGGATGATGGCGTTGATTAAGTGTGGGCTAACCCTTTATAAAAATGTACTCTGATACACATAATGTATTACTTTGCCTAAATTTTAGGTATAATTATATTTGCACACAGTGTTGCCCAGCTTTCCTTATGCTATCTTTTCTCAAAGGTTCTCGCTTAGAATTCAGACTAGGAACCTGCAAACACAGCAAAGATTAGGTTCTCAAATGTTAGACAAAGAAAATCACCCGTCATCTCCTTAAACCCAGCTCTCCTACCGTTAACAATCACAAGACTCTCCCTGTGGCGGCGTCTGTGCATACGCTTGGCCATTTCCGCTGCAATGATCATCAAGGAATCCGGCGTATTCTTCCCTGACGGAAACCACTGGAAATAACCCTCGTACCACAACTAGAAATAAGCGATCCCTGCTCCACATGAAATAGAAGGAAAATCTCAGGCAAAAGCGTTTTTGTTCCAAGATACCTCACGCACAACTTGAAAAATGTTTTTGCCCAAGTATTTTGCATTGTGATGGAGAAAGCACGGTGGGTGTAGGATCAATAAAGCTGAGTCTAATGGAGCCCCAGACAAAACCCTGCCAGGTGGCCAACCACCTTCTATAGGAAGTCTTCATTGCATTTCTGGACAGATCCCACATGTTAAAAAATAAATAAGGGAAAATATTTCTTATATTGGGTCTGAAGACTATTTTTCTGTACATAGCATCTGCTATTTCAAAACAATGAATGGAGCTGTTTCACCAATGTCATTAGCAATCCTGGTCCTTGCCCTTGGCAGATGTGTTTAATTAATTTTATTTTTGTTTCTTTTCTTCTTTCTCCCACCAACTATTTTAAATATTTGAAAATAGATATTAATTACTTCCTAACTTTTTCTCTCAGCAAAACTTAGGATCACAAGTTTTCCAAACATTCCTCCAGTGTCATGGTTACCAGATCCTTCACCACATACACATTTCAATTCCTCAAGAGCCCACGTAAACGGTCTCACAGAACTGAAATGATCACCCCAGATATGGCCACCCAGGCTCACGGAACAAGATGGAGACGAGTCACAAAACAATATCAGTGTCAGAGGCATCTCTTCGCACAAACGAGCCTTCCGTTGTCCAAAACACCCAGTCCTTCTGTGTGTGCTATGATTTCATAATTTTCTCCTCACCATGTACATTGAGTTATTTTGTTTTTTACTTTGAGTAAAATTTTACACTATTTCCATTATTTTCCTATGTCTAATGAAATCTGTTTGGCCTACCATTCGATTTGAAGGTTCCCTGAATCTGTCATCACATATTTATTCTCACTCTTTCAGCTAGCAGTGTTATGCCCTCATCCAGGAGCTAAATAAATGTTTTGGAAAGGACTAGAGTGAGGAGAGAGAAACAAACACCTGGAAACCTCCTTCCCAAATCACAGCAATCCACTGAACATCATTCATGTACCGTCCCTCAGGCAATCTTCTTTTTTTTCTTTTGCGGTACGCGGGCCTCTCACTGTTGTGGCCTCTCCCGTTGCGGAGCACAGGCTCCGGACGCGCAGGCTCAGCGGCCATGGCTCATGGGCCCAGCCGCTCCGCGGCATGTGGGATCTTCCCGGACCGGGGCACGAACCTGCGTCCCCTGCATCGGCAGGCGGACTCCCAACCACTGTGCCCCCAGGGAAGCCCTAGAGTACTTCCTTTTAATGACATCCCACAGGAGCCAATGACTCGGCCAACTTCTCCCTGGTACCCGAAGCTTGCTTGGATGGGACTCTCCTGGCCAGGAGCCTCAACTGTACTTGAAACTCTCAAGTTCTCTTTGATGGACTCCTTCTCTTTCTTGGGGTTCCAGTGTCTGATATAAAAGATTCTCTAACCTTCATATTCACATCATAATTCTTCTTTACAGGAAAGACAGCATAAGGAGGAAGTTGAGCCCTTCTGCTTTCTTTCATCTACTTCCTTTAACACCAACTCTGATGAGTGAACTTGGGTTTTATTTCAAATGTCACTTATGCATGGGCCTTACATTTCATGGTCCTGAATACTTCTGTTGTTCCCAGCTCGTGGCATATCTGTCCTTCAGGACATGGCCCTTCAAGTGTACTTCATTCTCTTAACTGGATTCATTGTAGACATCTGGTGTAACTGTCTCTGTTTCCTTGGGTAATTTCCCATTTCCTCCATATTGGGGTGATTTGTTTCTTAAAGTCAGAGTTTTGGGGGTGTTTTGGTTTTTGAGGGTCCTGCCTCTTCTCTGTTAGAGTTGAAGTCATGGGATCATATAGACTATTTTTGCAAAGTATATGAATTTCTGGCAAGTATCCCTAGCGATTACCTCCTTCGTCACTGTGAGTCATTTTCCTTCCATGACTATATAGTTTATCCTCACAGGGTCCGCATGAGCCTGAAGGTTACCCAAGGTCATTTAGCTTGGTAGAAACCCAGACTTTTAAGACATTCAAAACCATGGAAACATACAAAGGAATAATTCAAATGACAAGAAATGGAAAGAAAATAATAGTGGGATTGGTAAGCAAGAGGCCCAGGAACCGTGCAGGATGGAGAACAAAATCATCCATACAGGTGCCTTGGGGTGGGGAGTAGTCTAGCACGAAGGCTCATTTCTCCTCCAGTTAACCACAAATTTCTCTTCATTGGTCAGAATTAGCATAGTAGTATTAACGGCCTCTTTTATTGTATCTCTTTTTTTGAGAGATACATATATTGGTGAAGTAGTACAAAACTTAAAAAACTACTTATATAAAAAAGACAACAACTACTTATATACCCTAATGTTAAGAAGCCTGTGTTCTATGGTCAAATTGCTTAGGTTTAATGCTGTTTTTGATGCATATTATTGGCTTTGCAACGTTGGGCAAATTTCTAAGCTCTAAGTTTTGTTTCTTATCTGTAAGTAGGAGTACCGAGCACTTACAATATGCCTAATGAGAGTTCAATAAGATAAAACTCAAAATGCACATTTTCAGTCATCAATAAATAACGCCATTCAAATTACTATATCCAAACAGGGCATCTTGTTAATGTTTGGATTATGGAGGAATCCAGCATCTACTCTGTCAGGTATCTGTGCCAGATTTAGGATCACAGCCCCTCCTCCCTTTCCCCTTCTGAGCATTTTATAATCTTCTCCAGCACAGACATCACCTCTGTTCTCCACCTGCTGGCTCTTCTCCCCACATTCTCTGCTGTGTCTCGCACAGCATTCTGGGTCCTGTGGCCATATATTCCTGCTGGGTTACACTACATTATCTACCCAACAGCCACCGATTCTTCAGGAAGAGAGCTATCCTTCACTGCCATATGCTGTGTACTATGGGTTTTACCCCTTCAAGTCTCAGTGGTAGCTGGGAGACTATGTTTACAAACTTTTAAAATCTTTAAACTAAGTTTATCACACATTCTTTACTCATTGGTTTATAAACATGTGGCTATGCATCATTTCTCACCCTTTTCTAATTGTGTCTTTTTTCTTTTAAATACTTCACGCCTTTCCAGTTGTATTATTCTTTATATGCCGTGTCCAAGTTCTACAACACTAATGTTTTATACATTATAATCTGGACATTTTTCTTCCTCTTTATTTTCAGTTTAAATTCCTTCTGAGCACTCCCTCTTCCAAAAAGTGTCTAAGCCATATTGCATACCACCGAGGCCATGACTTTGAGCTTCTCCATCCAGCCAACTATTCAATATGCATTTCGTCCTTTCTACTTCAAAGTCCTAACCTTCGGTCAGAAGAATGCCACACAACAGGTAAAGGTTTATTTGCAATCAGTAAGGCTTGAGCTGGTCCCATGATTCAACAGTTACATAAACTAAACTTGACACTTAAAGCCCCTGAGGCTACCACTGCCCTACCTTCATCCCATAAGGCACTAATCAAATGTAAATTGCTATTACTTTCCATCTTACAATTCACAGAGGAGATGCAATTTCTTAGATCACCTAATCCCCTTCAAAGGCACCAAGTTCCACTGCAGTTGATGGAGAAAACCTACCCCAACTGCAGCTGCCTTACGGAGAGCACTACTCAGTGGCCAGTCTCACAAGAACACTTAGGAAAGCTCAGAAAATCCCAGAAGCACTCGGCTGAAAACTACAGTGACTACACTCAGCCGGAATATACACACACACAGTATTCGAGCAGCACTGATCTAAGTCTTGTATTTATCTGAAGGAAGTCATTTCATGGATAAGCCTGAAAACCTCCTTCTTTCGTCAGTTGCATCTTTCTGGGACTGCTACTTTACTTTCATCCTCAAATTCTCCTGAGTGTTTCTTCAAATTCTCTCCAGTGAAAAGAACAGATTATTACTATTTAAAATTTACTGGTCCTGGCTTAGTTCCAAAAGCGAGCCTAGCCCACAGAGGTTCAGAAGCTTAAACCTTCCAGCTTCTACTGCTCTGGAATGATTACAAAATTACTGAGATCACAGAGAGAGTTCTAAAGGACTAAAGGCAGTTTACATATTTTGCAAATTACTTGGAGATCTAAAAGGAGCATTAGAAATCACTGCGCTCTAAGCTGCTTATTCAACAATTTTCATACACTTATTCAGAAGATTTTTCCATGGAAAATTTTTCAGCCCAATTTTTAAAAAAATTGTCATGCAGAAAATGTTAATCCTTGGGAAAAAGAAGACCAAGTTGCTATGCACACTTTCAATTTTAAATAATTCATTGTCCTTATATTGATGGACATTAATATCACATTAACTTATTAACATACTTTTTAAAAAATTTTAAAAGGTAACAAAATGTATGATAATTTTGAAGTTTATTTTTGTGCATTCTAAAATCATGATGGCATTTGAGTGTAGTGACATGCTCAGCAGTCTATAAAATAGTCTTTGTGTCACTTAAGGCAACATGTGACCTGCATTTATTGCTCAGATTTTTAAAAAAATCCCTTTAGATACTTAAAGAAGAAGTCATATTGTAAAGTGCAGCATTAAAAAACCCAGGTAGGGGGGCTTCCCTGGTGGCGCAGCGGTTGAGAATCTGCCTGCTAATGCAGGAGACACGGGTTCGAGCCCTGGTCTGGGAGGATCCCACATGCCGCAGAGCAACTAGGCCCGTGAGCCACAACTACTGAGCCTGTGCGTCTGGAGCCTGTGCTCCGCAACAAGAGAGGCCGCGATAGTGAGAGGCCCGCGCACCGCGATGAAGAGTGGCCCCCGCTTGCCACAACTAGAGAAAGCCCTCGCACAGAAACGAAGATCCAACACAGCAAAAATAAATAAATTAATTAATAAACTCCTACCCCCAATATCCTCTTAAGAAGAAAAGGAAAAACCCAGGTAGGATTTAGTAACACT
The DNA here is from genome assembly GCF_949987515.2 of Delphinus delphis. Lineage (NCBI taxonomy): Eukaryota > Metazoa > Chordata > Mammalia > Artiodactyla > Delphinidae > Delphinus > Delphinus delphis. The sequence continues at coordinate 25,952,765 of NC_082703.1, forward strand.
CCGTCAGAGCATTTATGGCAAACAGTGCCATGCTTTACCCTGCTATCCTCTATTTTTAAGGTTTATTTGAGTTAAACAAGTGCCCGATGATGGATTAATTTACCCAGACAGCGAGTCTCGGGGCCGCTCCAGAGCCCATTGGCCAAGCATTCTCTGACGTGAGAACCCACAAGTGTGTAGCCTGTGTTGCACGTGAATATGGCTGTGGCGCCATACACTGTCATTGTTCCAATCTTGTTCCCATTGGGGGGAAAGGACAGGCTTCCACACGAGATCACTAGAAGGAAAACAAAAACAGAGTGAATATTATGTCAGGTCTGCAGACTGCTCTTTTGTTTAAAAAACAACAAAATCTTCAGTCTTCATTTTCATTAAGAACACGGGCAGGGGTGTCACCTAAGGTTGAGATACACACACCACCTAGGAAGCTTAATTTTTCTTCTCTTATATCCTTGAAATGAAAACTTGAAAGTTTAGGGTGGAATCCAAAACATCCCTTCCTTTACCCACTGCTATTTTTTTCATCCTTTTCTTGAGTAAACACACAGTATACAAACATATTCACACACGAGCAAATCAGTCAAATGAGTTGGCTTTCTGTCCTCTTTTCGGTCTACACCAATCACAAGAATCACATCATAGTTACCAGACACCTATGTGTGTGTAGCAGGAATTAAGAAATGTGGGTGGTCTTTGCCAAAGTCATCAGCTGGTACAAAGTCATCAGCAGTGAGGAATTAAACCCGGGATGCCCACTGCAGCAGAAGGACTGAGTTCATTTTTTCTTTCGTTTACTTGCATAAGTTGTTGGGATCATGAACTCCATAAAAATGCTGACTATATAGGACATGTGCAAACTTTCTGAAAATTAAAAAAAAATAAAATCTAGACCTTAAGTGATTATAGATGTAGGTACCCAGTTCACACGTGTGTCCAGCATAATTACTGACTGTGACCACTTACACCCACACGATAACTCCAGTTGGGGAGATGAATGCAATGGTCGCTTTCATTATAGATACTTGTTATACCACCTGACTCCCTGCACTCTCCAAATCCACAAGTTTGAGCACAAAGAAATCAGTAGAATCTCAGGGGAGGAGGAAATCATAAAGTCATCAAGGCCAACTGCTCATCAGAGGCTGAAATGTGTTTTAACAGGTGAGAATGGAAGTGTTTGAAAAGTTCTTCTAAGAAGAGTGATACAGACTTCCTGATGTACTGAGTGAGTTCTTATGTGTAAAGGGTTTAGGGCAAAGCTGCCATGTAGCTAAAAATTACTGAGCCCTTATTAACAGTAAACTGATAGGAGGCAGTGCAAAGTCATGATTAAGAACACAGATCCTGGCTGCAGGCTACCCAGCCAGGTTCTGCTCAGCTCTGCCAGTTCCTAGCTCGGTGGCGCCGGCCACCTTCTCTAAGTCTCCCAGTCCTCCTGGTTCATCTCCTAAAGGTTAATACCAGCACCTGCCAGGTAGGGCTGTGCAGCGGATTCAAAGACAGGACTGTGGGAGCACCTAAAGCAATGCCTTGCACCTGACCAGGGCTGGGTCCCGGTTCGCTAACAGTGAAGCCCATCTCAGGACCTATTCAGGGAACTGAATCCAAAGTCTGAAGACCTTTACTGATAATTCAAGTGAAGAAAATTTTATCATTTAGACCAGTCCTTTGAATTAAGCTGATTTTACTCCAAGACACATAATCCTGGTTCCATTTCAGACGGACAGACAGACACAGCCAGGAAATGTGCGTTCTAGGGGCACTGCTCACCAAAAATTTGGGAAGTTCAGCTCTAGCGTATGCCATGATCAGAACATTATTGTTGTTGAGGGAACCATGAGGAGTTCTTAGTTTGCAGGATTGTTAAACTCTTACAGGGTCATATCTTATGCATTTAGTGATACTGCTAACATGTTTGCTCTACCAAATGTCAATGGATTTGAGTCGGATTTAGCTTTTTTTACAATTAGTTATGAACTTTTCATTAAGCCTCTTCTCAAACATAGTATGAACTTCACCCTGAGCTATGATATTTAAAGATCCACTTGTAGCCATTCAGGATCATTGGACCGTGTTTTGAAACCTCAGCTTTTAGTAGGAAGTGTGAAATAGCAGTGAGGTCTGAGCACACCTCCTCTCGGAGGTCTTGACACACCGTTAATGGTGGACTAGCAGAAAGGCTGACTCTCTTCTATTCTTTTAGCCTCTGTTCAAAATATCCTGGTGATGGAACTATTTTAGGCTTGTCCGCTACTAAGGTTCACTAGACTATAAAGAAGAACTAATGGAACAAATATTAGCTTTTCAGCAGCTGGATAATGGGGTCTCGGTTGTAGAGATCTGATTGGCAGTAAACCCAACGTGTTAATGAGGTAGGCAGCACCCATCTGAAAAGCTCCCCTAATTGAAAGGGAAAACCCCTCTCCCCTAAAAAACAAACAAACAAAAACCTGTGTCAAACATCCAAGGGAAAGCTTTATTTCCGTGTTCTTTTCTCCCATCAAGTTTTCAAGAATAAAGTCAGTAAGTTTGCTGTTTTCTCTTCTGTTAAATATATATTCATACGCACAGTCAACTGTCTCCTCTGAATTCTCAGTGTGTCTTGCACAGAGGATGTGTGTCTTGGGCAGACACACAGAGGCAGAGGATGCTCAGCTGAAGACACTCAGAGTGCCCCCAGCTCTGCCCAATTTACTGTTGATACTGTAGTATTTTCTCATTATTATTGTGGATTCTAAGCTTTGCTTCATCCCCCTGAAAAGCCTCTTTCCTCTTTCCTTCAATTCTACAGTTATAGTCATGTTGAAATCCTCTACTTTGAAAAAGAAATCATATTGAGACAGTTCATTTCTCAAACCTGTGAAGTCAACAGGATTATGGATGTTATTGTCAGCAATACAGATATTATTTGTGAATGTGACAAATAAATAAGGTCACGAGTAGGTAATTTCAAACATGTTCTCCCTGGAAAAAACCTTGTGAATATGCAGTTAGACAGGAGCAGCGAATACATGACATGACCCACATGTGAATGGGGCAGTGCTGCCAATCGTGAAGAAAAGGTTCAGAGGACATATGATAGCTATTTTTAAGTATGTGAAGGCATGCCATGTAGACCAGAATCTGGAATTGGATTAGCAGGCCGAGAGAGAGTGCCAAGGTACATGGATCAAGCCAGAAAGAAGGCCTCACTCAAAGTGAAAATGTCCATGTGAAATCATTGTCCCTGGGGTAGTTAGTGTCACATGAGTTATTTAATGCAGGCTGGACACTTACTTGTGAGTATATTTTCAAGAAAATTCACATTTAGGTCATTCTAAGTGATGACCAGTGTCCACACCAACACAGAATGGAATAAGAATGTCCACTCCGTGGTCTCCTATGATACAGATGAAGTGTGTAGTCTGAAGGATAAATACTCCCATGATATTGTATGATCAATCCAGGCAGATCCCCAATTATCAATACAAAGAGAAGGTCATCAAAGACCAGCCTGCCGACTTCACAGCTTGACCCAGGTCTAACTTAAGAGAACTCTGAACTAAGCAGTTAGAAAAGAGGTACGGGTCAGAATTCAGACAATGTTCTTTGGATATCTATAATACAGCAAAATTCCAATGTGGCTCTCTAGGTCCGTGTGTATAACATTTTAAATGCAAAGATGATTTCTTTTGGATTCATGAATTTCTGTGATAAACATTTTCCTTAATTTTTAAAGCAGTAAGTCAAAAAATAAATACACATAACAAGAAAATTGCAACAGGCTCCAGCTTTTACACAGTCCTCGTGTTAGGGGGTTATATGGGCATCCCCAGACATGGAATTTTAATTTTGCTTTCTTGTTTCTTGAGGGATAACCATTGATAGTCATTCCTCCTCAAAGATGGGTGACTGCCGAGCTAACAGTTTCAAAGTGAGACTAAGGTCTCCTGTCCTCTTCACCCCTGGATACCTGGGCTCTGTCTATGGACATGGTAGAATATCCTAGAGTCAGAATAACACAAACTCTTCAAGAAGTGGCGACTATCCCAGCTGATTTCATAGTTGTTATGGATACGCTTAGAAGGTGGTCAAAGGTCATCTCTTCATCTGGAGCTAACTGGACAAGCAGAGTGGGAGCTCCTAACATTTCCAGCCCCTAAGCAGGTAGGTAACCCAAACAGTTAGATCCAGGAGATCCTGTGGACTGGGCCATTCTTAGATAAAACATAGGCAAACAACAAAATAAATAAAAATACAGCTCCTTAGCTGTAACAATGATTTGGATGACAATACATTTGAAGATTCTATTGGTTCAGTTACAATAAAATGTAGACCTGGTGTTTATTCTGTGAAAAAGCTACCACAGAGTGGCAGATTGGGCTCACAAAAATGTGCTCCTTATGCACTTAAGGACTGAGTCTCCAAGTCACATCTTGAGCTTCCTGGTGGGGACAGATGTGGGAAGGAGCGAGCTCACTAATTCAGACTCTAACACGGAGAAATTCAGTACCAATTCAGTGACCAGACAACAGTCAAACCAGGACACTTTGGGGAATGATTTGGGAACCATTAATAAATAAGCTTCAGGCAGAGCTGTCCAGGGCCTGGGGGTGCTGCCCACTTGGATTATGAGCTCGCAGAGGTCCTGACCCTTCCTGATTCGCCTTTGTGATGCTGGTGAAGAGCTTTAGTGGGAGCTGCATTACCGTTTGTTCCATTAAAAGTGGAATTAGAATGATTATCACAGACAGTGAAGCATTATTTCTTTTGTCCTTTTTCCATTTTTCTTCTGGTTTTTTCTTACTAAGCTGTGTATTTTATAAATATGACACTAGTCTAACTGCTTGTTTTTGTGCATGATAATTTCCTGTGAACAATCCCACTAAAGATTGTATATTAAATATGTCTGAATCAAACAGTGCTCTGAACAATGCTAATATCGTTATATTTTTCTATTTATTCATATTTATTATGAAACCCACTCAGAGGCTTAACTGCTTATCTTGTACCTACGAGAATAATAATCTCCCTTTTCAAGACAGTCATTATTTGAGAACACAATATCCTTAGCATAAATACACGCATTCCCAAGATCCTAATTAAAAGGTCTGAATAGTTAGTGCATGGAATAAGATTGATCTTTTAAAATACAGGCCTGGATTTGTTTTTGAGCTGATTTGAAATATCGAGTATTCTAATATTTCAACATTTGTAAAATATGATTGTCAACAAGAAAAAGACAGCATTTAACACTTAATGCAGCGGTCATATATTTAAGTACGTCAGACAAAAATACACGTTCATGGGCTTCCCTGGTGGCGCAGTGGTTGGGAGTCCGCCTGCCAATGCAGGGGACACGGGTTCATGCCCCGGTCCGGGAAGATCCCACATGCCGCGGAGCGGCTAGGCCCGTGAGCCATAGCCGCTGAGCCTGCGTGTCTGGAGCCTGTGCTCCGCAACGGCAGAGGCCACAACAGTGAGAGGCCCGCGTACCGAAAAAAATATATATATATACACGTTCATTGTTGTAATGAAAAGAAATGCCACCGGGTTACACTGTTTATCTATAGGACAATAGATTACAGTCCCTTAAAAGGTGGATGTCATCGCTGTCAGTGATTCAGGATGGCCTCGAGGTCAGGAGCACACCTGTTACTCACCTCTGCATCTCGGCCTCTCCGCCCCTATGCTCCACGTGCCGTTGGCGTGGCACTGCACCAGCCTCTGGCCCTCCAGGTAATACCCGGGGCTGCAGCTCAGCACCACCTGGGCTCCATACTCATTCAGGGATCCTGACACCAGTCTCCAGGTGACATGTTCTGAGAGCTGGGCTTCAATGCCAGGGCAAGTGACCGCTGGAAAGAAACACACTTAACATCATCACTTTGTTCTCAAGGGGTCAGACCAGGCCTGCTTTCCATGGTAAAGGCCTCCTGTATGAAACTCACCGTGCTGTACAGAAGAGATGCCATCACCTGTTATTTGCTGTTTTCTCTACTACCCACATAGCCACACAAAAACGATCCCATATGCAAAATGCATTCCACAGCCTCATGGCAAGTGCACTGGAAATCTTGCAGTGGGATTACATGTAAAAGGATAAATCACTTCCACAAAGTCTCGAGGTTCATTGAAAATGATCCTCAGGTAAATGTAGGCATGAATAGAAAAATCTTACTTCTAATTTGTCTCTGTCCTCTGAGAAACTTGAAATGGTAATTGAGTAACTGAAAACCAGCTTAGACCGAGAAAATCAGATGCCCTCGTTCCCGTCCTCCCTACGTAATACGCTCTATCACTGGATTTACTGGCACACAAAATCCACATGCACACACACTAATACTATACAGAAAAGTGGTTAACGAATCTTAAAGGAGAGAATCTATTCATGTCCTTAGGAGGTGAACTAGAATTACAGTAGCTACTTAATAAAGAGCAGTAGCAACACTTTTAATAACAGTAGTAATAGCAGTAGCCGTAGTACAATACTACCAGAGTGGATTTAAGTAATTTATGACAATGCTGAAAATACATGCAAGGTTTGATATATGTGAGTTTATATATTTTCTGAAGAGTACAATAATATTTAAGATTAATTTTACAATGTTAGGAACTAGAACTCTGCTTCCCTAAATACGAAGCTACATCAGCTAATAACCTTCACAGTCAGCTACCCACAACGTTGACCAGATTGATTAATTTATTGATCCTCGAAGAATTAGCTAAAGAGACCACTTTTTTTTTCAGAATAATATTAATAAATACATTTTACTTATAAATTCTATACAAGTTCATTATAATTGAATCAGACATATCCAAAATGTTACAAAAATCCCATTTAATCTTCTCTTGGTAATTTTACCATTACTATGTGCAAATAAACAGAAAAAATAGGCCTTTTTGGTATTATTGCAATAACAATATCAACAAGGTTTAAAATGTGAAGAGAATTTTCTAATTTAAAAATAATCCTTAGATCGAGTTCTCATGTATTTTTTAGGTAAAACAATTATCCAAATTTATATGGATAGTCAAGTGTTTTACCTAGTGATATAAATAATTTTTTTTTCTAACCAGATTACCTTTAGAATTTCAGTCATGATTGCCATTTCTGAAAAGACTTTAATGTTAAACTGACAAATTCATAACTCAATTTCAATCCTGCTGCATATTTCAAATAAAATCTGGGACTTCCCTGGTGGCGCAGTGGTTAAGAATCAGCCTGCCAATGCAGGGGACACAGCTTCGAGCCCTGGTCCGGGAAGATCCCACATGCCGCGGAGCAACTAAGCCCGTGCGCCGCAACTACTGAGCCCATGCGCCTAGAGCCCACGAGTCACAACTACTGAAGCCCACACGCCTACAGCCCGTGCTCCGCAACAAGAGAAGCCACTGCAATGAGAAGCCCGCGCACCGCAACGAAGAGTAGCCCCTGCTCACCGCAACTAGAGAAAGCCCGCGTGCAGCAACGAAGACCCAACGCAGCCAAAAATAACAATAAATAAATAAATTTTTAAAAGTCTAATTTAAATTTTCAAATAAAATCCATTTCATCAAAGCTGTGTTTCTAGAATTAACTTGATGGTTTTTAATTACTGAACTATCTTTTATAAACTCTGTTTCTGCCAAGAAGGTTTCAATGTTGGCTTACACAGTGGAATCAGAAGTTTTCTTCCGCTAATATCATCCACAGCAGTGGTTTCCCAATTCTGCGTGATTACCTCTTTCTTTATTTATTTTATTTAAAAAATTTTGGGGGGGAGGGCTTCCCTGGTGGCGCAGTGGTTGACAGTCCGCCTGTCAATGCAGGGGTCACGGGTTCGTGCCCCGGTCCAGGAAGATCCCACATGCCGCGCAGAGCCTGCGCGTCCGGAGCCTGTGCTCCGCAATGGGAGAGGCCACAACAGTGAGAAGCCCGCATACCACAAAAAAAAAAAAAAAAAAAAATTTAACATCTTTATTGGAGTATAATTGCTTTACAATGGTGTGTTAGTTTCTGCTGTACAACAAAGTGAATCGGCTATACATATACATACATTCCCGTATCTCCTTCCTCTTGCATCTCCCTCCCACCCGCCCTCTCCCACCCCTCTAGGTGGTCACAAAGCACCGAGCTGATCTCCCTGTGCTATGCGGCTGCTTCCCACTAGCTAGCTATTTTACATTTGGTAGTGTATATACGTCCATGCCACTCTCTCACTTCGTCCCAGCTTACCCTGCCCCCTCCCCGTGTCCTCACCTCTTTCTTTATGAAAATAGAATTTGGTTTCCTTTTAATTATCTGATTCTGGTTTAATTGTTTGCTTGCATCTCTGTCTCCCTGCTAGGCTCTAAGTTCTTTTATTGTAAACATTATGTCTTTTTACAGTTTTTTTTTTTGAGAATAATGTCTGACAAAGTAGGTGCTGGTGACATTCTAGTCTGTGTGTGTGCTTTGAAAAGAAACATGCCCCCCAAAAAAATGCTATGGCAGCAAAAACAAAACACAACAGCAACAGCAACAAAAAACACAAAGAAACTGAGGCAACAAAAGCATATGGGTAGAAACTGAGAGTAAAAAGAAAAATGAGAACTGGAATAAATATCTAAAGTCTACCTTGGCCTACTAAAGGAAGAGAGCGGAAGGGTGCAGCTTTCCAGAAATTCCTGCAGATGTGATTTTATTTGACATTTTCAAAGATGCCCCAAGGGGGAGACTATACAGAAATGTCTGAGTTTGAATGACCTATGATGTTTATTTGGGTGGTAAAATCCAAGTTATGTGAACCAAGATGACAGGAGAAGACCAATCCCTCCAAACTGTGGTCAGTAGATCCCCACTTGGTGAGTTTTACTACATGCAGGTCTGCACTCATAAAAGAACAAGGCAAACAGGCCCCCTAAAAGGATCAGCCCTGCTGCGTCCTGCCGGTCAAGCTGCCACAGAGAATGCGCTTTGTTGCTTGGCCCCGGGAACAAGGAAGCCATAGTCTTCCTTGTACCAGCTCTAGGGGCTTTGTGTAGGGGGAAGAGACCCAGAACATTCTGCACGCCCCACATGCCTACGTGATCTCCTGACTGCACTCTGGGGGACAGCCCAGCCCCCCAAGTCAGAACCTGAAAACTGTTCTCATGTGCTCACCCCCCAACCCCGAGTCACTGTGCTCCCTCACCCCCCAACTCCTCCAGCCGCTGCCTCCCCCCACCTGCAAGTCGAGCTCTTAACTCCACCTGCATGTCCTTAAAGGAATTTCATAAAAATATTAATCTCCTTCCACTTCTTCATTAAAAACCCAAAAGTTTCCCTCAGAAGCTCAGATAAATTGACGGTATGATATGCAAAGTACGGTAAATATTTATACCTTAAAGAAAAACATCACTTTTACTCAGATCCAAGAGAATAATACCACATTTGATATTATTTGATATTATACTTTTGAATATTGATTCAATAGAAATACATGACTACTGCTAAAATTGGTTCTATTCTGTGTTCTCCTTGAACTGTCCATTCTAGAATTCCCACAGAAACTTATTCTAATATGTTTTATGTTTAAACTCCTTTATGAATAATCCTATTATATTTATCAATAGCAAATTGTACTGTCATTTTATTATCAATGTATGATTGATTAACAATACAATAATTTTTCATCTATTTTAAGCACAAAAAGTAGCATTTCTTTGGGAATACACCAGTTAATGAATGACATAGATAAGGCTTTTTTACTGTTCATGCATTACTGATTATTAGAAAGACACTAGGTTTGGTATTGATTTTATTACTAATTTTTACTTTTTATAGATTTTTATTACAGGTATTTGATTTATGTTAAGAAAGTTTAACGTAAACAAGGAAATGGTAAGGGAAATTGTTTTGTTACAGCGATATCTCTCACTCATACTTAGTTATACACCAAATATCACCACTATCAAAAATCGTTTGATAGAAACTGTTTAAATTGTCCTGGAAACGAGGAGTTAGAATCCACTAGACCTGTAAACAGAAAGCCACTGGCTTTGTCTACATCTGCACCAGCGCTTGGGACTCTTTCCTCAATTTGGTGCTCTGGAGGGTTTTGTGTTATTTATTTTGTTTTCTCGTTTTGTTGGTGTTGTTGGTTTCTTCCTTTTTTTTAGATATTCAGGTAAATTTGTATTGAAACATGTAAATAGAAAGTGCACAAATTGCTATTATACAGTTAAGTACACTTTTATGTAATAAACACACCCCCACCTGACCAGCAACCACATCGAGAACTAGAACTGCACACACACTCTCGCCACCAGGCACACCCCCCCTGCCCAGCATGCACACTTCACTCAGGGGGAGAAAGAATGTGAACCAACTTCTAATGACATTAGTGACCATCTACACACTGTAGATGGTGGACCAACTTCTAATGACATTAGTGACCATCTACACACTGTAGATGGTGAACCAACTTCTAATGACATTAGTGACCATCTACACACTGTAGATGGTGGACCAACTTCTAATGACATTAGTGACCATCTACACACTGTAGATGGTGGGACCTGTTTTAACCCCATGTGAGTGGAGCCACGTGCTCTTTTACTTCTGACGTCAGTATTATACTTTTGAAATTAACCCACGTTAAGCCATGGAGCTAGAGTGCTTATTTGTATCTCTACATGTGCTCCATTGTATAAATATATACGATCAATGTATCCATTCCTTACTGATGGCCATTGGGGTTGTCTCACATTTTTGGCTTTTACAAACTGCAGCTTTGAGCATGTCCTTAGGTGAATATCCTTACGCAAACCTGTAGGTATATTTCTAGGGAGGGACTACTGGCTCATAAGATATTTTCAGCTTTAGGACACGCTACCAAACGTTTTCCCAAAGAGAATGTGTCAACTTACCACCTTTACCAGCAATGTATTAAGAGTTCCAGTGACTTAACATTTCTGTTGATGCCAGGTCTCCTGTCCTTTTATTCTATAAAGTTATACATTCTGATGTGGGATGTAGTGGCATCTATTTGATATTCTGCATTTTTCTCACTGGAACTCTTTACACAATCTTTGTTTGACACACATTCTTCAAATATCTTTACCCTTTTTAAGTTTGCCTTTATCAGGCTCTCAAACATCTGTTTTGAAGAATAACGGTACTGAAACTTAACGCAGTCCAATATATCTACTTTTTCCTTTGTTATCAGGTTTTTTTGTGAGCTTGCAAAGTCTTTACCTGACCCAGGCTCATGCAGGTGGGCTGGTGGAAAAGGGGAAGCTGTATTTTCACAGAAGCTTTATGTCCCACCTTTCACCTTTAGCCTATAATCATCTTGCCCTGATTTTGTCTGCGCTGTGGGGTGGGGATCCAGATTCACTTTCCCATATGAATATCCAGTTGAGCCATTTACTGAAAAGATCTCTGTCTTTTCCCTCATTGGGCTGCAGCGTCACCTTTGTCGAAATATCAACCAATATTGTCCTGGGCTCTGTGTTCTCTGCCATTGGTCTGTCTTCCCTTGGACCAACACCACCCCATTTTAAAGCCTGTGCCTGTATAATAAAACCAGGGTATCAGGTGTGCTGTGGAAATGCGCTGTTTGTGAGTCAGGCCTCTCTCTGTGAAGAAGTTTGAGAAGGATTGAGAGGAGGCACGCCCTGTGCTGGAGAGTCTGCTCTGGCAGCTGGATCCGAAGGAAGAGTGAATATGGAGGTTTCGGGTTTGGAAATAGGTCTCCTTTCACTTTCCCCTCTGACAGATCCTGGAAACAACTTGCATACCTTAGGGTTACGCTTCCCCGGTTTGAGGTCACTGCAGACAAGGCTCTGGAGAGTCCAGCCTCTGCCACCTGCCAAGACACAACTGCTGTGACTCTCCCCACCACACCTGTTCCACCAGGTGCACTGCCGGCTGCCCCCTGCTTCCTGCACCCAGCTCTCTTTCGGGGGAGCACCCTTCCTTCCCCCAGTATGACACATACTCAATCTTAAGTCATATGTTACAGCAAATCGTTCTCGATTGGATCAATGAGAGACTCAACATGCTCACAGTGAAGGCTTTCTCTGAAAGGATGCTCTGAGGGAGAAGCCCCGTATGAGCCCAGAGGACTGTGGCTTCTGCTGTGCATGTATGTGAGCGGGAGAAAGCATGGTACATGCACCAGGACCTCTCCCCCCCCACACACACACACACACAAGGACACAATCCCAGGATTCCCTGGAACGTGGGCTTCAGACCTCAGTGGTGAAAAAAAACCAAGAGGGATGCTGTGAGGAGGGTCGATGGGGTGTCTGTGGCCAGTGAGAGTACAGATGCCTTCTTCTTCTTTTACTCTTCTCTGTAGTTTCCAGGTTTTCTACACATTATTAATGGCCAGAGCAAAACCAATCAAGTGATGGCCTGATGACCACAGAGAGCATTGTATTTCAAGAGAGAATAATACATTTTAAAAATAAAAAAACAAATTTTAAAAAATAGGCTGGAAAAAAGTGAAAGTTGAAAAAAATTTTTTTCAGAACAAAACTTGAAACAGTTAAACTAAGTGCCAGTGAAAGAATCTGCTGCCTTGTGACACAAAAATATATGTACACACACACATCACACACCTATGTACATACACACACATATATAAACACACACACATATACACATATACAAATTATGTATGTATATATCCATATTATTGTATAAATACAACACACAAATATAAAAGATTATATAAATCAGTGCATACAAGTTTAACAGGGGATTATTTAGGAAAACTGGAGTGCTTCTGCTGGATTCTTATTTTTTAAAATTTCTTCCCACAACATCAATACTTTGAGGGGAAAAAAAAAGAAAAGAGAACAAAATCCCAGGCTACAGGAGGAAAGCAGGTGTATACCACACTTAGGGAGCTGCAATGAGTGTGTACATAGAACTGAATATTTTACTTGATAGAGACGTTTTCATTTCATGACATCAGACGTAACAGAATAAGGCAAACCTGAAAAATGAGTGGAATGATAGACTACATGAGGCTGAGCGAGAACCAGAGCAGAGATTCAAGGGGGTCATCACTGGAGGAAGACGGGAATGCGCGGGGGCCACCGGGGAGGGGACAGGGCCCTGGAAGCTGCGTCTGCAGGGCTCTTGCTCTGTCCAGGGCAGGCCCTGCCCCTCAGACGCAGCCGCAGTGACCGTGTGCGCCTCCCTCAGGACTCACAAAGGCAAAGCTGAGTTACCGTCAGAGGCAGCAAAGCAGCCTGCATGCCACTGCGCTGACAGTTTAGAGAAAACACTTCATTCTTCCCAACAAAAACCTCTCACACTAGAATTCGGGGTTTTCCCTGTGCACCTGCCCAGTTGCCTGAAGTCACGGGTGGCTACTGGTACTGCTGCTTCCACCGGCTTGTATTTGTTTAGTGTTTTCAAAAATAAACACCCTGGGACTTCCCTGGTGGCGCAGGGGTTTAGAATCCACCTGCCAATGCAGGGGACATGTGTTTGATCCCTGGTCCGGGAAGATGCCACATGCCACGGAGCAACTAAGCCCGTGAGCCACAACTACTGAGCCTGTGCTCTAGAGCCCACGAGCCACAACTACTGAGCCTGCATGCCACAACTACTGAAGCCTGCGTGCCTAGAGCCCGTGCTCCACAACAAGACCAGCCACCGCAATGAGAAGCCCGTGCACCGCAACGAAGAGCAGCCCCCGCTCGCCACAACTAGAGAAAGCCCGCGTGCAGCAACAAAGACCCAACGCAGCCAAAAATAAATAAATAAATTTATAAAAATAAATAAATTAATTAAAAAAACACCCTTTTCACATTGTCTATATAAATGTATATATAATTTTACACTGAGTGACCCTCACAACAATACGGGGAGAGAGGGCATGGGCGGTCCTGTTACTTGTATTTCATGGAGCAGCCAGTAAGCTGGGCCCCCCCCACGGTTAGAACCCCGACCTGTGCATCTCTGAGGCTGCCATTTCCTCCACAGCTTGACAACCGCACTTATTCTGTACATGACTAAAACAACCGGCACCAATGAAATCAGTGAGAACTCTGGGCACACCAATATGTAAGTAATGACAATTTTTAAAGAATGTTTTAAAATACCGGTCCATCTGGAAAATGTAGCAAAAGAAAGCGTTTTGCTTACATAAATGTTATAAACCAGTACTTGTGACAGTTGTAACTGAATCAATCGCAGGGTCCAGTGTAGTGAAATTAAATGTTCTCCATAACAAGCAGGTTTAGCTGAGTCGACAGACTGCTCCGTCTGCCAGTTTACCTCATATTCCTAACTTTTTAAAACAGAAATATAGATTATCTTCTATCACCTTAAAAAAAACACAACAACTCTAATGGAATAATTTTCTTCTATTTCAAAAAATTCAAGAGAAGATGTGCGGACGACCATTCCCAAGTCGCATGGTTAACAGAACTAAGGGCTGACTCGGGTGACGACGCAGTTTTGTATTAAAAATCCCTAAATACTCCTCCTCAGATCAGACCTACTGAAAGCACAGACAAGAAAGTTTCTGTGCAGAAAGGATGCAGTTTCTCTATCTTGTGAATGTTTCAAAGACAACACAGAATATTTCACATTTTACTTGAGAGAGGTTGGCTTTTCATTTTACCGTGAGTGATCCTGATTTACTAGTCATCCTGTCAGTAGCGAACCAGACAGGCTGACGGTTGTTTTGTATAAGATATTCAGACAATGACAGCATTGCCACCATAAATAAAGCCCTTTGGCCTCCCTCTCATAAATTACAGATACTGCTCATAAATCTCTGTGATATTCTAATCAGCCCCAAGATGCAGGGATGCAACTGTCTTTTCTTTGTAATGCAGCTATTCCCCCATCACACTCAATGTGGGTAAGTGCTTTTTATTACCAAGTTTAGTTCAAGCACATTTAATTAGATTGATAAAATTATGATCCGACGCCATTGGAGTAAAATGATTCAGCCAGCCTCAGAGCTACTTGCATTCACAACCTAGTGCAGCTTTCAGTGTGTCATTAATGTCTGCATCACTGGCTGGGGAAGGGCACAGCTAGTCTTAGTTCTGGTGCATGGGAAGCGGAAGAACAAGCTGCTTTGGCTTCGGTAAATAAGGAGCATAAAGTGGGGAAACCCAGGGCACCGTGCTGACTTCAATGCATTCCATGCCGTCTAACTTCAACAAACATTCCCTGTGAGGAAATGCTTCCACAAGGGCTGGGTTGAGATCCTGGAATTCTTAAAGGTAAACATTCTTTTTAAATGAATGTTTTTACCTCAGAGCTTAGCCAAATGATTAGCATGATTAGCTATGAGTTATTTAGAATAAGAGTAGGTAGACGGATAGAGTTTTGAAGTAAACTTCTAGGGTGTAACTTACAGGCTCACCTGAGAGACATCAGCATTTCAGAGGCACAGGCTTAAAAAGTCAGGAGACTTTAGAACTCCTGGTTCCTTCTCCTCCAAGACTCTTGACTGAACCTAGACTCTCATAACACTTATCTTCCCAGCATCCTGGGATTGCCAGACTTCTGCTTATTCTTGTGATGACTACCTTTTCCACTTGTGAAGTTTCCAAGCCCTTATGAGATCGGACATATTTTTCTGCCCTGGGCTCCTTGTCATTTTGCTTCTGGGGTCAGACAATAAATATACACTATCAGAGTCAGATCACGGGACACTGAAATAGCGAACGAAGCCTAAACACCAGCGGTGAAACCTCATTTCAACAAGACCCATATTGAAGTAACCTCATCCACTTAGTGATACTAAGTGGCAAATACTGTTCAGAATTTTTTCGCAAATTCTATAATCTAGGTTCCATAAGAAATCTATTTCTAAAATTACATAATATGGCTCATTTTATAATTACACAAAATGAGTCTAAACAAAGCCCTGGAAAGGATGGAAACAGTACTTCCAATCCGAGTGTCTGTGTGTCTGTAGAAAGAGAATGAGAGAGGGAATCCCACAGTGAGCTTGCCTTTCTGACTTGGGGGCGTTTTCGGAACTAACTTCACTGCAAGTAGCTTTAGTTCATTACGTCTTCGTTCAAACTAGTAATAAATGGTCTTCCAAGGGGCCTTAAAGAGGAGGGGCCTCCACGCAGCTCTTGTCCCCAGAGGCCATGGCCCTGCACTGAGCGGCTGTCAGGTGCTTGGCAGAAGAATAAACAAGGAAAAGAGGGAGAGAAAGTTAAATAACGTCAGACCGCGTCACAGAGAGTCTCACTCACTCATTCATTCTTTCAGTCACAAATCTTTATAAAGTTCCACCATGAACCAAAGTTACGCCCACCCTTGAGCAGCTTCTGTTTGTTAGCGATGAAACGTGGAGAGGGATAACCCATACAGTCCTGTGCTTAGCGGCCACAGAGAACCTCAGTACCACAAACCCTGTATCTACCGTTCTTCGAGTGTTCTGTTCAAACTTTACTTTCTCATATTTATCGGGGAGCCAAGGGGAGCCCTCAGTTCACAATTCTAACTAAAATACAGAAAGCTGGACGAACTCGTGTTCAATCTTTGGAAGTGAAATAAAAGAGATGGGAAGATTATATAGTTGGCCCTGAAAATAATGAACCAAAAACACATCTGAAATGACAGACTCTGGGTCCTTTAAATAGCTTAACTCCCCCAAAGCACTACAATCCCCAAAGACGTCAAAAGTTTGCACAATTGTGATCTACAGCCTTAAAACACTTTGTTCCCACAGGACGTACGACAGTGAGGTTTGTCACCATCTGATGCTCCCAGAAAGCGGGAGCAGCACAAGCTCGCCCTGCAGTGATGCCTCGGACGGCCAGGAGGTGGACCCGGCCGGCGCTCACCAAGCCACTCACCGCTTCGTGGGGGTCGTGCGGCACCCGGAATCCATGAACACCTGACCCTGAGGTGCTCCGTTCCCCCGGCACAGGGGCAGATCTCAGCAGGCTGCGGACAGGGTTGGATGGCGCGGAGGGGCACTTCCCCCTGGGTCATCCGCCCGTCTTGCCGGCTGAGGAATTAAACCACCCTTTGGTCTAGGCTGTATTTTCATAGCTGATCGCAGCCTTGGAAGACAGAGGTAAGTGTCTCACACCTCACACTTATTTTTGAGCTTTACTATATACTTTCAGAAATGCATCTGTAGTTTGCACGATGACTATGCATTTAGATCGGGGTGGCCTGGCCTTCCTTCATCAGCTTTGCTAACATCTTAACTGAAATCTCTTGTCAATGCACAGTATAGGCAAGAAGGACCCTTAACAGCAGCTGCACGTGCAGGACACAGTGGTCAAGCGCCACGGGGCCGGCGGCAGAGGGCCTGACTCTGCCATGGGCCTCCCTGCAGCCCTGGGTGGTCACTCACGCCTCTGGTCAGTAGCTCCTACCTACGGGATGGCAATAGTAACAGTGCTTCGAGTTTGTTACAGGGACTCAAAGATGGAACCCATATGAAACGCTCTGCACAGTGCCTGGCACAGAGAGAAACTCAACAATGCTGGTGCATAATTGGTCTCATAACACTGTGGTTTAACAATATGATTTATGATTAAATGACTCTGGTCCAGGTGTTAAATGCAAAGAATAACCTGAACTATACCATGAAAATAGAAATAGTTAATAAAGAAACATAAGTACTGTAAGGCCATTTTTTGAGGGACTAAGGGGATAAATATATATCCCCAACATTTTTATAATATTATAATACAAACACACATATATGCAAGCACATATAAAAATATGTATGTGTATAATTTACTTATGTATGTATGCACATGTACATGTGTATTATATATGATTATATGTATAAATATATTACATGTAGATGAGTACAGACATACATATGTGTAAATAGACAGATAATTTATGTGTAATCTTAGATGTTCTATGATCGGGCTATTTACAGGCTATATAAAGCTACTTCATATTATTTTAACTTGCTCCTTCTTTCCTGAAATGTATACACATTGCAGTTAATCACTTAAAAGTACTCATGGAGCGCAGGGCATAGTAGGTCCTTAATAAATTATTAACGACAAACTTGCTTCTCTAATAGCTTTCACTGCAAAAGAAAAAGGCCTCTGCATATTGGGATTTCAGTTTGATTTTGTTTGTTGTTGGAAGGTGATCTTAATGGTTTTGTTTTCTCCTGAATGCAGAGGACGTGATCCATATCTACTCATCATTTGTCCAACTAGTAGACATGGGACATTTGTACCAATAACTCTCCCTTGCTTTATTACGGCTCTATTATGGCTCATATCTTCAATGATCCAAATCCAGTCTCAGTAAATAATTAAAATGAAAAGAAATGAGGCTCACACATCTGCCTTGGAGATTTGTACGACTGTGGACCGTATTCAGACTGAAACAGTTATTTATTACAACCTTCATTTTAGTAAACCCGAGGGTGAAATGAGCTCAGTTTATTTACCATTTCCATTTACTACTTATCAAAGCTGAAGTGTTTCTTATCTCTCGAGGTTCAGTGTACTGATCTACATATTATTCAGTTGGTAAAGAAACTTATGAAACTGTCATACCAACATAGGAATTGGCCTTTCGGAAATATACATCTCAGAAGTTAATAGTAACCAAATTTTTTGACTCAGAGGTAAAGTTTTATGCTTACTCGGCTCAATTTCTTTAATTTAAATTAAGTGAAAAAAACAACTCCCCCTCAAAAAATTAAATGGATTTTTCCAGCCTTTGAACACCAGGGAAGTTTAATGAACTGTCCATTTCTTCCTTTTATAAAGTCTAATAAACAATGGGGAAAATATTTGAAAGTTTGAGATGATACTCAGAAAATTTAAGGTCGATTTCTCATTTTATTATAAATGTTATATTTTCCTGTCCTACTGAACAGGTAGCAGTCAGTATCAAAAAAGGTTTTAAAATGCAAATTGATTTTTCCCATTTAACTGAATCATTTAACTGAACATACTATGTATTTCTCAGCCTGGGAACCTCATTTGTATGTAAAAAGCAATTGTGTTATTTAATTTTTTTCACTATAACTTTAAAGCTGTTGTACATCTAGATGTGCATTTAAAACAGAAAAAAATCAAATATATGTATAAATTAAGCCACCTTACGTGCTATAATATTATGCTTTATGTAAACATGAAGTAGTTCTCTTAATTGATGTAATATTTGCCTTTGAACTGCCAAAGGCCTCTCATTCCTGATTTCTCCAGAAAATTTTAGACATAAATATACATTGTCTTTGAAATCACTTTGTTCTGCTACGATCCTCAAACAAAAGGCGACTCCCTCCCCGACCATCAGCTACTGAATACTTTTTGGAATGAATTACATGCTAGATTAAAGACGCACCTCTTTTTTTCTGTCTCTGGTCTCGGTTTTATAACATATAAGACTTACAAATCATGAGAGAAATCAATTCCAAGAGGCAGAACAGCACAGAGATCAGGAACAGGGCTCTCTGCTCGGGTTTCCTGGAGCCAAATCCTGACTTGGCGACTCTGTCTGTGAGTCTGGCCACCTTAACCCATCTCCTCCTGGTTTGCATCTAAGTGACGTGATACCAAAACTGCATTCCTCATAAGGATTAAATGGGTTAATTTGTGTAAGGCTTTGGGAATCCAGCCTGGAAGATACAGGGGTCCAAGACTAGTCTTACATGAGCTACCATCCATGTGGTGTGAGCACCTAAACGTCTAATAGTCATCAGACTCATCCACCAGCTGGGTCACGTTCCCAGGTGGACTCTCCATAATATCTGCCTTTTGGAGAAGTGAGTTCAAAATAAAGAGTTTGCGAATTTTATCTTAATCACCATGAGAACTCTTGGGAGGATTTAGGCAGCAAAGTGTCATGTTGTGATTTTCATATGCTTAAAGATGAGTCGGCTGCTGTGAGAGGAGATTGTGGGGGTCATTTCATGGGCGTGGGTGGAGGTGACTTGGCGTGCATGGAAGTGACCTGAGTGGGCAGATGTGCTTCCTGGGTGGAGGTGATGGGACTCGATGTAATGAATGTGGGACGGGAGGAGGAGAGGCAGTGAGGAGGGGCTGAGGGAGTGTCCAGACTGCTGTCCTGAGCTCCATCCTGCTCCTGCATGTGGGTAGCCCAGAGCATCCTCAGACGCACAGCCTGGCTTCTGCTCCTGTTCTCTCTTCTGTGTCCTCTTTTGCTGCAATCTCTGGGCGCTTCTCAGGACTGTGGGGACTCTCGTATATTCTCTCCTTACGCTAACCCCACTTACCATGAGATCTATTTAATCCTGAAACTACCTCTTTGTGGCCAGTGGAATGCACAGCCTTGGCTCACCACAGCGCAGCGCATCCCTAGGCAGGTCCTGGCAACGTCACAACCACTGTGCTTTCGTGACGCCCAAAGCATCAGTACCGAGCCAAACACTCACCGCACAGCTTTACCGGTGGCAGCAGGGGACCTCCAACAGGGCCCTTCGACTATAACCAAACACTTCTCCAGATGCTTTTATGACATGACCAATCAAATGTATTTGGTTGCAAATTGTGAATTTTGTGTGTCTCAGTTACTTACTTTGTATTAAGTCAGTAAGATGAAGAAAACAATACCTTCTCCAGAGGACTACTGTTATCATTGAATGATGTAACACAGACAAATGTTTAGAGTTACCGTTCAGAAAGGTGGTTCTGATTATCGCTATCATCCCACCAGAACAAGCTCAGTCTCTGTGGCAGCACCGTCTCCTCCATAAAGACTGACCCGGGGCTTCCCTGTTGGCACAGTGGTTGAGAGTCCACTTGCCGATGCAGGGGACACGGGTTCGTGCCCCGGTCCGGGAAGATCCCACATGCCGCGGAGCGGCTGGGCCCGTGAGCCATGGCCGCTGAGCCTGCGCGTCCGGAGCCTGTGCTCCGCAACGGGAGAGGCCACAACAGTGAGAGGCCCGCGTACCGCAAAAAAAAAAAAAAAAAAAAACTGACCCCAGTCCAGGCACACTCGTTACTTCCTCTGTGTCTGTCACCTCTCCCCACAGTGTTTACATCAGGCCATCTGTCTAAGGCCCCGTGCAGATGAGCAGGCGGATGTCCTGGCAGAGCAGGGATGAGTTAGGGCGTGTGCAGGCCTCCCCCTAAGAGCAACTCCCTGGTTGCCCTGTGCCCAGAGGAGAGCCCTCACACACTTTACTGGTGGAATCCAAGACACGTTGTCTGCTTCCCTCTCTCTGAAATTCTGCTTCTCTCTTTCTCTACCCTCAAATCAGGACTTAAAAAGCTATGCTGTACTTCTTTTTTCTCACAATTGTCATGTAGTTAACTCTTGTGTTGAATTTCTATGACGCCAATCCACTTATTGGCCACTGTAAACCACCTGCTTTGGAATTCTGGAGACCAGCCTCCAGATGGCAAATAAACATATGAAAAGATGCTCCACATCAAATGTCACTAGGGAAATGCAAACTAAAACAAGGAGACACCACTACACACCTATTAGAAGGGCCAAAACCCAGAGCACTGACAACAGCAAATGCTGGTGAGGGTGCGGAGCAACGGGAACTCTCATCACTGCTGGTGGGGATGCAGGATGGTGCAGCCACTGGTGGGGATGCAGGATGGTGCAGCCACTTTGGGAAGTCAGTTTGGCGGCTTCTCACAAAACTAAACATACTCTTATCATATAATCCAGCAACCGTGCTCCTTGGTATTTACCCAAAGGATTTGAAAACTTATGTCCACAAAAACGTATACACGGATGTTTATAGCAGCTTTATTCATAATTGCCAAAACTTAGAAGCAACCAAGATGTCACTCAGCAAGTAAATGGATACAAACGGTAGTTCATCTGACAATGGAATATTATTCAGCTAAAAAGAAATGAGCTATCAGGCCATGAAAAGACATGACAAAACCTTAAATGCATATTACTAAGTGAAAGAAGCCAATCCGAAAAGGCTATTGTGTGATTCTAACTATATGACAGTCTGGAAAAGGCAAAACTATAGAGACAGTAAAAAGATTAGTGGTTGCCAGGAGTTGAGGGGTAGGGATTGTCTCAACAGTGCCTTACTGACTCTCAGGAATGCAATAATTATTTGCAAAAAAGAAAAAAACAGGTTAAAATGACGGCAAGGAAAATAAAACGTATGGAGGAAAGTCAATTATTTTTTGTAAACATTTATATGTTCATACCTAAAATGTTCAAATAATTTTAACATGACCAAAACACTATACACAAAAACGTCAATATATTAATATTATAATAGAAGCCCATGAGATCTATTTTGCAAATATCTTAAGAGCAAAAATATTGTATATGTAGAAATACTATGTAGTTTTCAATTTTTAGAAACTAAGCAGTTAGATTATTTCCAATTTGAGGCAGTTTTGTAGAGCAGCAATGAAAGTCTTGGTATAAATTGTGTGTGTGCGCATGTACGTGTGTGTGTGTTGTGTGTGTGTGTGCGTGTGTGTGTGTGTCAACTTTTGTTCTTTTTGGCTTTGTGTTATGGACTTGATTATTATTTTTTAAGACGAGTCTGAGAATGAACCCAAACTTTTGACCCTTTTAAGAATATTATTACATACTGTAAATAGCATTCCAGAAAACCTACCCCACTTCACAAATCAGTGATATATTTATTGAGCATCAGTGTGTTATGCAGAACGGGTGATAAAAAAATAGACTGGGCGTTGCCTTGAACCTCACGGAACTCACAGTGAGATGGGAGATGCAGAGGAAGCTCGTGTTGAACTGCGTCTTAAGGTTTTGTGTAGAGTGCTTCATTTCTCCATTTCCTCTTGACTGCATCCCTCCAAAGTGAAAACGGCGGCACAGTCAGGATGTGCTGGGTAAATTTCATGGTCTAGGTGCTGATGGAACCAACATGATTCCGTATGACCCACCTTCAAGACTGCAGAGCTTATGGTAAATGGTCAGAGTGGCTGATATGGAATAAACTGGCGTTAACATGACCACACTGCCAGAGATGAGCCCTCACACGCTGTGGGAGAGGACCTCGCACTTTGGAGCCTAGAGTTCTCACCAGCGCGTTCCGTTCCTCTTCAGATCTGCAAAGTCGGGCATGAGCGTTAGAACACTTACCTTTACACGTTGGGGGCTTCCCCCTGTTACTCCACAATCCATCTTCTTGACACACAGCTGTAGCCTGTTGACCGGCGTCCAGCTTAAAGCCCTCGTTACACTCATAGGTCACTTTACTATCCAACGTGAACTCATTCCCCGTGAATGAGCCGTTTCCTGGGGACTCCGGGATTCCACAGGACACAGCTGAAAAGAAATGAAGGAAGCACAGGGTTATTCTGACAGATTATGAAATTTTCCTCTTTTCTTTTTCTATTTTTCATCTCAAAGATGTATAAAAACTGTTAGATATTTGCATTTCTCACGTGTGTCATAAGTATGCACATTTCCAAAGTTGTAAGGGTCTTAAGAGTGAATGGGAAACAATGGAAAATGGGTCAAAATACAGTATCTTTAAATTTATTATTCTAGAAGGTATGTCTGACAGCTCTCACGCAGTTTAATCACATGGACACGCCTTATCATATGGCCGTGGTCAAGAGAACAGTGTGATGCGTTCTACTTTATTTAATACTAGAAAGAAAGCATAGAATAATATCTCTACCATCACAAATGTATCACCATATTGATCCCTTGGTTTCAAGACTTCATAGGAATCAGAGTAAAGAACGGCCCACCTCAGGTCTCAAAACCCTCCCCCAGCTTAAGTCTTCCCGCCCACCAACTCGCCAAAGACTCATTTTCCTTAAAGCGCCAGGAAATTCTGTTAAACGGCAAATATTACCTTAGCTAAGAGCATCAAAGCATCTATTGCCATAAAATGTATTAGTTATAAACTATCTGTCAGAAAACAGGTCTGCGGAACTAAGGAATTAAGGGGAGATCTTAGAACAGAAGGCTCAGTCCTACAGAGATACGCAGGCTAGCTTTTACGTGAAAAGGTCAGGCAAGAAAGGGGTGTGAATGAAAAAGGAATTTTTAAAAACTAGTAAGATGGAGGGAGAGGTCAATATGAGCACTTCCTTCTTAAATTTGCTAGCTCTGATCCAGACTTATCTGCTACGAGATAAACAAACAAACAAAAACAATTCTCAAGTTAAATAAGTTACGGTAAGGAACACAGAGTAATGCAAGGGGATAAGAAGGAATTCCCAACAACACACCCAATTCAGGCGCTCTTGTCAAAGGGAAGCTCTGCAATCACTAAATTAAGGATCTTCTTTTACTCAATCAAAACCTAAGATATTATGGATTTTAAGTCATCATGGGTTTTAAATTTAGATTATTTAAAGATTTTCCCACAGATTACAATGAGAATATACACACAGTATGATAAAGCTGGAAGGATTGGTTGAAAGAGTTTACATAAAAATACAATTTACAGGTAAGGAAGAGAAAGATAAAATGACTTGCCTGGGTTAGCACAGCTACCTTGTTTAAAACCTGGGGCCGGGGACTTCCCTGGTGGTGCAGTGGTTAAGAACCTGCCTGCCAATGCAGGGGAAATGGGTTTAAGCCCTGGTCCAGGAAGATCCCACATGCCGTGGAGCAACTAAGCCCATGCGCCACAACTACTGGGCCTGCGCTCTAGAGCCCGTGAGCCACAACTACTGAGCCTATGCTCTAGAGCCCACGAGCCACAACTACTGAGCCTGCACACCTAGAGCCCGTGCTCCGCCACAAGAGAAGCCACCATAATGAGAAGCCGGTGCACTGCAACAAAGAGTAGCCCCCGCTCGCCGCAACTAGAGAAAGCCCGAGTGCAGCAAAGAAGACCCAATGCAGCCAAAAATAGATAAGTAAATAAATTTATAAAAAACAACAACAACAAGAAAAAGTAACACGTAGGGCTGGAGAACGGACCTGATTCCCAAGTGAGACCACCATCTGCTCTACAGGAGCCCAGGCCACCTGTGGTTCAGTGTCAGTGTTTTGGTTGTTGTCTTTGTTATTTTTTCTTTATCAAAATCTTCAATGAATGCAATGGGAAATTATCAGAGGAGTAGAAGAAAATGTAGTGCTGATAAAAATCAAACTTCTGGGAAAAGCCAAGCTCTAAAATTTCTCTTGTGCTTAAATTTATGATCAGCTATTTCAACCACCTGAAATATACAGTGTGTGTGTGTGTGTGTGTGTGTGTGTGAGAGAGAGAGAGAGAGAGAGAGAGAGAGAGAAGCATAATAAAAATTTGCAAATGGAAAACAAAAAAACATAGACATATGGACATCATTTTGGACAAAGTACTGAAAATAATTGAATTCTAACCTTTGGCTTTCCAAAGCCGTTGCTTTGCCAAGGCAATGTATCAGTGTGAAGGCTGCTAAGTATTTTGCAAAATATTCAGCTCAAATTACTGAATGTAATAAATGTCCTTTACGATCAAGATCTCAGAGTATTGCCTGCCAATGTCTTGTCTCCTCACCATTTTCTCTGAGATTTCGCTCTAATAATCATTTGTTCATTCTCGCAAACCTTAATTTCTCTGCCACTCACTGAAGCGCGCCCAGCGTCCTGCTTCCTTACAATTCTCATCTGGGGAGAACACCGAATGAAATGACATTTCTCTGGCAGGTTAAATGGGAAAGATGACATCCATTCTACAAGCACACAGGAAACCCTACCTTGAAAGGATTCAGACCCAGGAGGCCAAAACAGAACAGCTTTATAACTACTTCTGTTAAATCTGGAAGCTTATTGAACAAGTGAACCCTGAGTCCCAGGACTTAAGAAGGTCCCACTTCATGTTGTCTATCAACAACTGGGAATCTTTTTTGGCCTCGAGCTGTAGGTTTTAGACCCTAGAGTGTCCTAACATCAGGCTATGTGGCACAGCTCAAAACAGAGGTTGGCACTCTATTAAAAATGGAATTCTTACACTTCTGATTCAATGAAGAATAGATGGAACAATTCTCATAGACTTATAAATTCAGGCTTATGGGATGAAGGCAGTTTTCTGCTAAAATCCAGTATTATTCATCTATTCATTCATCCAGAAATTCCGCATGATAACTATTACATGGCAGATATTCCTCAGATAATTTTTAAACGTCAGTTAGCTAAATGTATACAACTTTCAAGACCTGGAGAATTTTCTTACTTTTGGCATAGCTGAAGGGAGTAAAGTTTCTTGTGTTTTTGCTTGTTTTGTTTCTTATTGTACTAACATAGCTTTATATTGTCTGACAACCCAGACCAATGATCACATCCTCATATCATGAAATTTACCTTCTGTTTGAGAGCACAGGTTTTAAAGTCAGACATCTGACTCAGCTCTAGCCTCTGGCATTCGCCAGCTCCATGACCTGAGTTACTTAATGACTCGTTTCACTGCTCTCAGGCTAATACTACTCACTCCAAAGGTAACTGTGACGACTGCATGAAGTAATGTGTACAACACCATTAGCACTGTACTGACACCATGTAGACACTCAGTAAACGACAGAATATTAACTTTATGTGCACGCATCTATACACACAATTTTTACTTATTTCTTTTGTAAATAAAGATATGAATTGCAAGGAACAACTCCTTTTAATACATTTGTTAAAAGAGAGCAAAATGTAAATCAGGAGGAAGCTGGTTTATTTCTATCACATATCTCATGAGAAAGTTGTCATTTTGGTTTCAAATAAATGGAAGAGACACTCCAATTTCCATTGTTGCAGCCTCCTTTAATAGTGCAAAATCCATGTGGGATTTTTTCTTTTCATATTTAAGGCCTTAAAAGGAGCAATTTTTCTTGTCTCTGCAAGTTTAAAACACTTCTCTTATTGTTTCCTACTTCTTTCAAATACTTGTTCTCCGAAACTTACAATGGCTCCTTCTTTCTGCTGCTCCTCAGAGGCTCCAACATCTCACCATTTGCTTTTCTTTTTTCTTTTTTTTTTTGTTTCCCCTTCAAAAAGCTCAGTGATTCCCGGGCTTGAACTATGGCCTTAGACTTGTGATTCTCATATCTTGACATCCACGTTATCACCAGCTGCCTACTGAATTTCCACTTGGGCTCTGCCCACGCCTCAAGCCAGATTTGTGCATATCCTAGGTTGGCAGCTGTCCCTCACACAGCTGTCCTGACAGACTGCCTCAGTAAACCGTTCTCCCAGTAATTCGGTAAGTCGAGCGAGGTCCTTTTTTTTTTTTTTTTTTTTGTGGTACGCGGGCCTCTCACTGTTGTGGCCTCTCCCGCTGCGGAGCACAGGCGCCGGACGCGCAGTCTCAGCGGCCATGGCTCATGGGCCCAGCCACTCTGCGGCATGTGGGATCTTCCCGGACTGGGGCACGAACCCGTGTCCCCTGCATCGGCAGGCGGACTCTCAACCACTGCGCCACCAGGGAACCCCGAGCGAGATCCTTTGATTCAGCAGGAAGTAGGAGGGTTCTTTCCTCCTACTGCTCTCATGTGGTTGACTGACAATCATTGTCTGAATATTTAAAAGTTTACTTCACACTCTCTTTTTTCTCATTTCCCATTACCAGTATCCTAGTTCGCATCCCCATTACCTCAAAATGGTCTATCTTTCTGTTATCTGGACCCCACTTGCAGGGCTAGGGCAAACCCAGAGGAAGGCCACCCATAACAGTATAAAACAGGGAAGAGAATGAGTGTCCTGAAGCAGGGTTTCCTGTGGTCTGGTTAAGATAAGAGCCATGTTAGGTAATAAGGTCTGAAATGGGGCATCCAGGAGGTAATCCAATAGGTACCCAGATGGTAATGAAAAAGACAGAGCCGAACCTCAAATATGACAGGAGCATCGCCACGTATGAAGGACCGCTGATCAGCTCTGGAGCTGGAGAGCAGATGAAATGCACGGTAAAGAAGAGGATGTGGTGAGAGGTGCAGAAAGGGATCTGAGCTGCAAGAAAAAACGGCAACCCTCTCTCACACTCTGCCTCAGGTGCATGGAAGGAAAAAGCCAGTTTCCCAAATGGTGACCTGTGAATTGCTGAGGGGTCTTAAGTATACACTGCAAGCATATGAGAGTTTCTGATTAAGACATATGTATATATGTGTGCCTTTATATATGTATATGCACATATAGTCAAAAATTACGAGAATATTCTAGATTGTCTAGATTACTATCTATAATTGGGTTCTACTATATATCAGGGCTTGCATTTGCTCTTGTATTTATAATCATGTTGGAGCCAAGTAATTTGTTATAATCTAAGGAGAAAAATGCCAGAGGCAGACAATATAGAAATCATGGGCCTGCTTCTAGTGAAAGCCAAATGACTTTACAGCAGGTAATAAAAATATAAGCTATATAGTTGTTCATATGGTGAAAATGATAAAAAGGTTAATTCTTAATATTGTATGTATGTGTATATAACTGGCCAAGTCACACTTTTCTTAAGCATAAAAGAGATTCTGTAAGAGATTAAACCTGAGGTGGCATCTGTGTTATAGTGAAAGGCTCCCTGCAGATGCAAACCTGGAGTCGTCCGTGTGAACACTGACACCAGTGGTTCTCGTGGCCACGAATTCCTGCTCTGAAGTCCATTAAATTCCGCAAATATTTTAACAGTTATCATCTTGGCTTAAGCATTTTCACATGTAAGATGAAGAAGCTGAACTACATCATCTCTACAGCCTTATCTCTAAATGTTCATGATTCTACCCAAAGTCTCCCTCAGCACACACAAGACAGACGTGTCTGTCCTATCCTCCATTCCCTTCCCTCCACATTGCTGTACAGCGTGATTTCTAAACCATCACAAAATGAGTATGGCAAGTGAAAGTACAGAGGAAGATCTAGCTCCCTCTTACACGTTTTCTGAATTTGTGCGGTATTATCTAAGCGCGGTAGAGCAGCAAGCATGTTCTCTGACTCCCAGCAGACCATTATTTTACTTTTGAAAGTCAACATAGAATTATTTTGTTTAACAAACATTTTAAAACATAGATAAATGTTTGCATGGCTGTTAATGGTGTCTAACCCTGTACTGGGGTCCAGTTCTGAACCATCTGAGACCCCATGAGTAAAACGGAGTTATTATTAGGCCGCCATCTTTAAACAGCAGACATTCCATTAATCACTCAAGCAGACCCAAGGTGACATTTTCATGATCGGCCTAACGAGGACCTCGGTAAAAGTGGCATTTGAATATAATACGGCTCAAGAATGTGTCTTGTAATAAGCACCTCCCAGGGAACAAAAGCCAGGAACACTGTTGGATTTAATCAATGAGCCTTGCATATCTTTGTTAATGGGTCAGAAGAGACCACGCCCTCAGCTAATGAGTTACACTTGCTTCAGGCATGAATCGTGCAAGATGGTTTACAAGCATTTTGAGTTTGATTAGCAAAGAGTTATCTAATCCCATCAATTTGT
This sequence comes from Delphinus delphis, assembly GCF_949987515.2. Classification (NCBI taxonomy): domain Eukaryota; kingdom Metazoa; phylum Chordata; class Mammalia; order Artiodactyla; family Delphinidae; genus Delphinus; species Delphinus delphis. The sequence continues at coordinate 25,982,019 of NC_082703.1, forward strand.
CCTGTAGAAACTACCAGTTTCTTTTTAGTAATAATATAGATGATATACAAAATGAATAAATAAGTTCACATTTAAAACAATATTTAATAGGGGATGAAATTAGGCTCGAAAATGTCTGCATCGCAAAGAACAAGCCATCTCCGCCACTGTCTTCTAAACAAAACTTCACCATTTTCAGCGTGTTGGAATCATGTAACATAACGTGATCATCCCAAGGAGAGCATGGAAGCCCCCATGAACGTTTATTTCAGGGAACAAGTCCAGGGAGACTTTCGAGGCCATGTTGCGCATTGTTATGTTTCCAGGCATGTTTTCAGGACACAAAGCAAATCTAAACGTCCTGCGTAGCCTGGTCCACGTCTTTGCTTCATGCCCATCACCCAAAGGTGAGCACTGGTGTGGAAACATTACCACTGTGCACACGTGGATGTGGAATGAAAGCTTGTGCCATGATTTCAAATCAATTTCAACTTAAAACGCTATAGGAAACAAGGCTGAGAGTTGAAAGAACATGGATTCAGACCTAGGAGAGTCTGAGTTTGTTATTTGTCTGTTTACGACTTGGAAATTTACCTGACTTATCTGAGCTTTGATTCCTCATCTGTAAAAGGAGAAACATCAACGTTCCTTACAGGCTAGTGTGGCAGAATGTACGGTATAAGCCACACGGCAAAACATCAGGCACGTTATCAGGACTCGAGCTCTCTTTCACTATGAAAAAGAATAACTTTCCTTCAGACTTAATATAAAGGGAAGCATTCTTCAACTCTCTAGATTAGGGTCAACTAAAAACTAAACAGGATGAAGGAATGTTTTCCCTTCCATCACAAATACAGAGGAAACATTTGATAGTGAATCCCTCAGATCCCTCATGCCACCATCAAGAGAAATTACGTGGTTCTGGGCCAAAAGTGGCGGGACTTGGAGGGCAATGCTGGCTGTGCCTGGTGCCCCAGTGCCTCCTCAAAGAGCCACACCAGGTTCCAGGCTCAGGAGAAGCAGCACCGAGCACCGGAGTCAGAGAAGCATCCACACCAGGAGGAGGTGGGCTCAGATGAAGTCACTGAGAAATCGCTCACCTGCAAACAACATTCTCACCTTTATCAGTAGAACACCTAGCATTCCTTGGTCAAATACACAATTCCTCCCATTGTGACAAGTTCTTTTACTTGTATGACCTCATTTAATCTCAAAAATACCCCAATAAGTAAATTAAATTATTATTTTTTATTACTACTATGATGGTTAATATTACTTGTCAGCTTTACTGGGCTAAAGGGTGCCTAGGAGCTGGTCAAACATTATTCCTGGGGTGTGTCTGTGAGGATGTATGCAGACTAGATTAGCATTTGCTTCTCAGAGGAGTGAAGAGCACCCGCCCCCATTCGGGTGGGCGTCATCCAATCCTGAGGCCTCAGTACAACCAGAAGGCAGAGGAAGGCGGAATTCCCTCCCTCTGCTTGAGCTGGGACGCCCAGCTTGTCCCACTCTTACGTCGGGGCTCCCCGCACTTTCCCTGCTGCCCCTCCCACTGGATTCCCTGGTACTTGGACTGAATCACACCACTGGCTGCCTGGGCCTCCAGCCTGCAGACTGCAGGTCACTGGGCTTCTCTGCTCCATCAGCAGCAGTAGGGGACCTGGGCTTCTCTGCTCCGTCACCATGAGGACCAGCTCCTACAGTAAGCCGCCCCTTGTGCACATCTGCGCACACCCTACCGTTGCTGCTTCTCTAGAGAACCCTGACTGATATGACAACTAAGGAAAATGAGCATTAGGAATGTCCTGCAAATTGCCCCAATTCTTATAACTAGTAAACAGCTGTGTCGTAGGGCATCTCTCAGGGTATCTGATGCCAAAGCAGGTATCTCAGCTACTGTCCTGTACTGTCGCCAAGGTGCCATCTGCTCTATTTCAGTGTATTCATATCTTTTTTATTTTCAATGTCCAACCACCGGCAATAAATAAATAGATGGATAAATAAATAGGTCAGAATACATTTTCAAAGTGTAAATCTGAAAATATAAAGGCCACGTTGAATTTGAGAATTACTGATATTTCTGGACCCTTTTTTTGGTTTGTGTTTTATTTCCCTTGTCTTCTCTGATTTCCCAAACACTAAGCAACGTCTCACGTGATGCTCAGCCAGCATCCAATACACCATTAATACTGGGCTGAAGGCTGAGTGAGAAAATCATAATAAGAGAGGTGGTAAAGGGCTGGAATCACCTCCAGGTCCGTGGGATTTAACAGGTCACACTGTTTTTATTTGTTTTATGGGAACAGGTGTGAAGTCAGACACTTTAGAAAGAGCATTTACTAGCATAAGAAATATCCACCCATTTGTCTTGAGGGATAAAGGTGAACACTTCTGAAAACGAGGGCAGACAGAGGGAAGTAATGGCTTGTATGTACAGACATTAACTCAAACAGATGGGCAACTTAAAAACACAGGCAGTTCTGAAATGGAAAATGAAGAAAAACAGGATTTGGTTGAGAAGCATCTTTAGCTGCTCTAAACCTCTTGAAAATATTTAGTACATCGTAGCCCAAGGAAGGAAAAAAACCCAAAAAACACTTAATCATTTGAAGCAAACAGAAGAGCTCTGGAAAGGAAGGGATGCAGTACGTGGGCAGACAATGACTAAAGACAAAGAGAGGCTCTGACTTGGCAAATGCTGCCTCTTGGCCGTTTCCTTAGGGGCAAATCCATTGCTTCCGCAAGGCTGTAGGAAGCAGCTGACGCCCACCCCTCTGCTTTGGAGAGTCACAGGAAGGCACAGGTGTGAACGTTTAAAAAGAAAAGGGCCACTTCTTAGGAACAAAGAAATAAAACAAAGTTCCATTCAATAAAAAGCAAGACCCTGGGGACAGAAGCTGAAGGAAAGCAGTGACACTTCTGTGTGTTACATGCCAGCTCTGACCCAGTTACCTCTGGTCACTGCCCCACAGAGATCACCCTCCTGTGGGGATGGGACCCTAATGCACCTTCAGTCTGGTGTCATGAGAACTCGCCAGGGATCAGAACACTTTGTTTATGGCGGGTTTTCATGGGATCTGGAATCCTGGGGCATATTTCATCTAACTTGGTAGGTGGGATGACAGGACAGGAACCTGCTCTGGAACCTCATCAAATCATTGCACATGCTGCTCTGATCAGGGACAGCTCCCTTAACCTGTTTCAGCCTTAGCTTCGCCACCTGCAAAATAAGGACAATAAAGACCCTTGGAAACGGCTGCCAGTGCTCAGCTCAAGTTAGTGGGACAGTGCGCACAGCATCAATGCACGGTCCTCCGACTTTCATGAGTGAAACAGCGGAGCCACAGAGGAGAGCAAGGTGCCTGGCAGAGTGTGGACCATTAAATATGTTTTTAACAAAATGAACTCTGTGGGTCTAATAAATTCTCAAAACTGCTGACCTGAAATTTTGGCTGCATTTTACTAAAAAAAAAAAATAAAGAACACAGAAAATAGACAAGCAATAAACATGTGATGCAACTATGAAAGGTTGTTAAGAAGGATGATGGAACTAAGGAAACTAGGCAATTTCACTGTAAAAAATAATGTAAATATTTTGTGACTTCCGTTTTCCCCTATATATGTCCAGAAAGAAAATCTCATGACCTTCTGTCACTAATTTCTCCAGTTTTTCACAATTTGCAAACTTTCTTGCCCCAAGATCCAAACACTGCTGCTGGAGTTGATTCAGTTCTTGCTGCTGAGGTGGAGAGGAGAGGGGTAGGGATTTCACGGGGCAGAGAGGGGATCACACGCGCTGGTCCATTTGGGCTGCCACAGCAGAGACCGCATACCTGGGGCTTGAACAACAGAAATGTGTGATCACACAGTTCTGGGGGCCAGCAGTTGGAGATCAAGGTGTCAGCAGGATTAGTTCCTTCTGAGGGGCTTGAGGAAGACTGCTCCTTCCTCCTTGGCGTGTAGATGGCTGTCTTCAACCTGTGTCTTCACAAGGTCTGCCCTCTGGGTCCCAATTTCCCTCTCTTATCATGACAGCAGTCATGTTGGAGTGGGGCCCACCCTAATGACCTCATTTTCACTTGGTCACCTCTGTAAAGACCCTTTATCCAAATACAGTCACATTTTGAGGTCCTGGGGGTTAGGACGCCAACATATCTCTTTTGAGGGGGGCACAATTCAGCCCTGACACCTGTAGCAGTCAGACACGCCTGAGGTGCGCTCTGCCTGGTGTCACACACCTAACCACAGGGCTCCCCAGGCTCTATGCCTTGTGCACAGGGCTGTTCTTCTGGAGGCTATTCCTGTAGTGTGCTTATTACTGTATTTGAAAGTTGAAGATGACATCACCACTGGCCTAATTTCAAGCTGTGTTTCTTGCCGATAATACCATTTATGTTAGAAGCCTTACTGAGGAAAGCGATTCATGAGAGAGTGGAGCCACACACACTTATTCGTAAGCTCGCATCGATGCCAAGTATGGTCCAGGCACTGTGCAAAATGCTGGGATTCACATTTAGACAAAATCCCTCTCTTTAAGAATGGGGATTGTTAACACGTGTTCCTTAGACACCTGCGCCAAGTTTACCTGGGGTGCTTGTACGATTGCAGATTCCAGCTCCTTGGGACCCGCAGAGTCAGATTTGGGGGGCACTTGGAAGTTAGGGATCTATACGCCAGATGGTTCTTGTGAACTTTGAAGAACCACTGGTCCAGGAGAAGCAATCTACAGACACACAGGACAAAAGGCCGTGGCGAGGTCACAGCACGCACAAGAGGGTGCTCAGGACCCGGGGTAGGGGCACCTCAGTCCCCCAGAGACAGAGAAGCTTGGGGACTTGATGAGGAGCAATTAAAAGGCGATCGGCAATCCACATACAGACAAAGCGCTCCTCTGTCTCATTTTGAGTATTGTGAGAAATCAGAGAAACCTATTCCTAGCTCAGTTAATTAAATATTATTGATGTTAACTAGACATTTGTAAAATCTCTGCTTGAAAGCATGTCAACAAGTACTTCCTGAAGACACTCACTGATGAAATTATGTTTCTATCTTGTAAGGTTCCTTTTTTAGGGATGCCTGTTAGTACCTGGCTCCAGCGTAAAGATTTCATGTCAACTGTTTCATTTAACCCTTCAAACATGCCAGGTGGGGGAGTATTCTTATCCCTGCTCACAGAAGAAGCTAAACCTCAGTGAATTGTGTTGCCTGTCCAGGGTCATGGCGCCAGTAACTACTGGGAATGGGAGGGATCCTTGCCTAAATTGGGAGATTCTGACTGTGAAATGCCCAAGATCTAATCACTCAACTCAAATCCCATAAGAAGATCATGAGCAAATGGAATAAACCTCAGTTTACAATATACTTAGTGGGATTTGGCAAATTTTTGGCTTTATGAACTATGTGGATTCATAACCTAATATATTAGAATATAGTTGACATAATGACTATAACCTGTATTCTCACATGTATATATATACATATTCATATACATACATATTTTCATATATATCATAACATGTGATTTGTTTTGCTTTTAAAATGATTTTAAAAACATTATTTTTAAATTTCTAAAAACACTGCACTATTATCATATCACATAGAAGCTTGAACATTTCATAGAAGCAAATAAATATGTATAAAAAAATCAAGACAAAAGTCATAACTTCTTATGCATTTTATGCCCATAGGTAAAAGTTTTTGAGATTTACAAAATAACTCAAGTTTTATACCAGAACACCAAACATATCCTCTGAACTTTTGACAATGTTGCTATCTTTTTAAGTTACAAAAAGAACAATTTTCTTCTGAAAGATGCCCTTTCAGTGGATAGAAATAATGTTCACAGAGGGAATACTCATGGTATAGTAGAAATAATGTAGATTTTGGAATCTGAAGGACATGGGTTCAAATCCCACCCCTGGTGTTTAGTCCTGTGTTTCTTGAGTAACGTTGCCTCTGAGCACCAGTGTCCAGAGGATTAAAGAGATAAGAGGACGCATCCCCAGCTCAGTCCCGGGCTCACGGCAGACCTATATGCACCTCCCCGCCCAGCCACCCATCTCCTGCCTTATCCATACCCTTTACACTAGCAAATATTAGCACATATCAGCAGAGTGCAGGCGTCTATATCTTTCCATCTTAAAGTTCAGACTTTACGAACAGAGGCTTAACCATGTCATTTGTGAGAATGATGGTTTTCCCTATGCTTCATCGCCTGCAAAACGTAAGCAAAGCATAAACAATACACAAGATCAAGTCCAAGCCAGAGCTCCGACTCACCAAGTGCTCTGAAAATCACGGCTCTGAGATAAAGAGCTACATGGGAACTGCTCTCTCTGTGACACAGGAAACTTGAAAGCCAAGCCCTGTAAGGTACCACTTTAACTGGATCTTTGAGATAATACAGAAAATTTCAGTTCTAATTTTGGCTTCCCTCCAAGATGAATAAGATTAGTGTATTGATAAGGGAAACAGCTGCTGGGCAGAGTTTCTTGGTTGAAGGCAGGAAATGAAGCCTGAAGGGCAAAAGATATGCCTGGTTTATCGAGGAGGATAAAAGCCAGTACAGGTTTTCTGAGAGAAGTCATTTCAAATGTCAAGGAAAGGGAGAAAAGCTGAAGTTCTCTGAAACGATGCAACACATCTGGCCTGCTGTGTGTTCTTCCTCACAGGTGATGGGCAGTGAAGGGTCCTGTTTGCTGCTGAGCCCTGCCCGGGACTGTCTGAGCGCTTGAACCCTCTCAACAATTCTCAGAGCTTGGCATCAAAGATCCTGTTTTACATGGCAGGAACCAGGTTTAGGGAGATTAGCACTCCCTGCCCATCACATGACTATTTTTCTCTCAAATTCTGTGCTTCTAAGATGTCACCAGCAGAAAGTCAATGAAAATGAGAAAACAAAGCAGATTAGGGCACAAGATAAGTCATCTTCAATGGAAAAAACAAAAAAATCAGAACTTCAATGGAAAAAAAAAATCAGAACTTCCCTGGTGACGCACTGGTTAAGAATCTGCCTGCCAATGCAGGGGGCACAGGTTTGATCCCTGGTCCGGGGAGATCCCACATGCCGCGGAGCAACTAAGCCCTGCAGCACAACTACTGAGCCTGCACTCTAGAGCCCGCGAGCCACAACTACTGAAGCCCGCGCTCCTAGAGCCCATCCTCCGCAACAAGAGAAGCCACCACACACTGCAACGAAGACCCAGTGCAGCCAAAAATAAATAAATAAATAAATAAGAAAAAGAAAAAAAGAATCATTCTCAAATACCTGTCATTAATTTACACTTCTTTTTTTTTCATTCAAACACTGCCCTGACACATGTTCTGCTGGGGCCTAGGGCAGCACATTCGTGGTCACATGACCAGCACTGGGGGCCCCAAAGGGCCTGACCCCACCCCTCAGCTTTCCACCTCACTCATTTACTAGAAGGCAAGTGTCGCATTTTTAGTAAACATTTCAAAGTATTATTTTGCACAATTAAAAAAAAAAAACTAACATCCTAGTGCAGTTAGAGAATGTGTAAGTTGTTTCTGTTCCTCTGTCAGCATAAAAGAAATGCTGTTCAAATCACTGAGAAATATTATACGCACTCCAGAAGGATAACTGAAATATTAAATAGTATATTGTAATATTAAATATATAAAATGTATAAATATATTAAATAAATATTAAATAGTAGGCTCCCAGTGCCACAAAGGGGTATTTGTCCATTTATTTATTTGTTTGTTTCCAGTTTTCAAGTCCCCTATCTTCAAATAAAATAATTAAAGTAACTATAAGATCAAACCTTTGATTCTGGTAAGAGTCTCAAACTATTGCACCGTTACTCTTGCATCAGTAATTAGATGGGTTGCAGGCTTTATAGTTGCTGTTGACCCAATGTGATCTTCTCTCAAAGGGTGTCAGATGCTACTTGTTTTCTGGTGGAGCTATTTAGTTTGAAATTTATTGCAGCAGATAATTTTTTAATTATATATTTTTTCATTTGATTTGCTCCTTATGGAACCTACAAAGTCAAACCTCCTCTCATGAAAAACTAATAAGGATGCACTCAGTATCCTGAACTAACTTAAACTACTGCCTCCTTACTGATACTTTTAGAAACTGTATCTTCTCTGAGCACAGGTAATGGAAGGCCGCACCTCAACACTGATTTCGTTAGCCTGCTTTTTCTCACTTGTCCTAATTTCACTGAGTGGTGCCTCAATATTCCCAGCAATCAAAACCAGAAAACTATTTGTCATTCCGTATTTTTCTCTCTTCCTGACCCTTTACATTCCATCACAAGGGCCTGCTGATTCTGTTTTCTAAATATTTTCAACACCTGTTTTCTTTCAAACCTATTTTCACTGTATTTATCAAGGTCTTCATCATGGCTCCAATGCATATTTCTAAAATTTCTAAGCACCCTTGTAATTTAGACAGGATTCTGTCCAATCATCTACCACACTACTAAAAGATATTTCCAAAATGCAGATGTGACTGTGTCTTTTTTGCCCTTTAATAGACTGAAGTCAACCACAGGAGAGAGAGTAAAAGCTATGTAAACTCAGTTGAGGTCTCCCACAATGGCCCCTACTTGCTGCTCCAACAGCATTTCCATCGGTGCTACCCCTTCAAATCCTAACTCAGCTGTCCCATGATGGGAAAAACATCCTGAAAAAATACCTTCTGCTCCATCTCTATTCAGTGTATATCTTCTCTTGCTTAATGTCATACTGAATTGTAGTTACTGATTCATGAGTCCATCTCTCCTAACGGACCATCAGAACGTTAAGAGTTGGGAGTGTGTCTTGGTACCTGCAGTGCCTAATTCAGAGGTAAGTTTGAATTGAAATAAAAAGCATGAAAACAGCTGTATCATCTTTAATGCTTGCATTAAGTTTTAAACCTACAACTACAACTGTAATCTACAAACACAGACATATGATTAATGTCACTTTGCCTCTGTATGAACATGTATATATAAACAAAATGTCAAAAACTTGCACAGAGTATACCCTCTCTATAAACTGGACCCTACATCTACTTTAATCTTTGGAACAGTGTGCTTGAGGTCTATAGGTTTCAGAGGTAAAGCTTGTACCTTTATCCTTATAAATGTGCTACAGGTTAATCCTCATTTTCCAATTTTATATCTAATGTGAATATAATATCTTGGGCAAGAAAATAAAAGAGTTTGAGCTGTCTTGAGAGGGAATAGTGTGATGGTATGCATTTAGATGATGCTTTGGCAAAGTCTTTTTCGCTTATAGAATTCCAAGAATTTTAAAGAAAGAGTTCACCCACTCTTTAATTTCATACCCTACCATCGTGAACTGCCAGCAGTTCAGGACCACATAGATACTGATCATCCATCTATATCTATTAACTCTCTTTGGACCCAAAAACTACTTTGAAAAAATTATCTTCAATTATCTAAAAACTGAAAAAAAATTAATCTAAATACAATTTAGATGGTTGGTACAAGGAGGGAATTAAAAATCCACAAAGGCTCATTCTGACTATATTGAAGGAGGCCAATGTTTTTCTGTAAGTTAGATGAGTATTTACATTATGGAAAACTTCTGTGTTCTATAAGTAACAAAAGGAAAGCGAATGATTAATGCTAAACAAATCAAGTTTCCCATTATTAAATACCATAACAATTACACATTTATATTATGAACTGTATTAAATTCAGTTCAATCAGCTCTAAGGCTCTTCAGTTGTAAGTAAAACACTGTTAAGGTATAAATTGCCAATATATATGTTATATAAGCCTATTCTGTTTAAAATTTTACGATGTTTTCTCAATGGCCTTCACCTATTGGAGTAAACATTTTTACTATTTATTTTAAAAGATTTATTTTTAAAATGATGAAAATGCTTGTGTAGCTGTACCAAATAATTTAAATGGTTTAAAAAAGCCTATTTTTCACCATGTTTTTTTATTTTTAAACATTACAGCCTCACATATGATGAAAATATTTTATACATTATTGTAATCAAAATGCTATTTTACACAAATTGGAAAGAACTAAGAGAAGACTAAAGAAACTGTTCCATAGTAAATGAATTTAAACACCTAAAATATAGATTACTTAGAACTGGTGTCTGCAAAATTTTGTTTTAAGTATAATTTCTTTTGGCCAGACACATTTTGATTCAAACGCTGAAGAGGCAGGCAGAAGATCTGGATTCTAGACCAACATTTTTATGATTATTAATAAATCACTTAACTTTTATGTGCCTCAGTTAAAAAAACATAAAAATAAGCAAATTAAACTAGATTATTTTTAAGGGCCCTCCAGGTTTTACAGGTCATAGTTTATGAAACAACAACAACAAAAAAAAAACAAGATCATATTGACTCCCCAGTTATCAGAATGGTTAACAGAAAGTGCAGAAGACTGTGGATTTATAGTGGGAAGATGATGCTTCTGAAATATTTTATAATTTGAGAACACAATCACATCGGGCATTTATATTCCAATTTACCACCTAGAACATGGTGTGTGATTCTAACATTCCACGTCCCTGATGGCATTACTTTGGGGTTACGTGAAACACAGAGAAGAGATACACTGCCCACGTTCAATCAAATCCTTCAGCTGAAACTGCAAAGATTCCAGAAGGATCTGGTTTTCAGTGCTCTATTTCTATTTCTGAGTCATTTAATTCAGCATCAAATAGTTCTGCTGAGCGAGAAAATGGGGAAAGGAGAGGGAAGTGGAAACTTATCAACAAGACACATCCCAGGCATTCTCTGGTTCCTTTTCAACCATGCAGCAGAAGAGCAAGCCATCCCTCCATCGAGTCAACAATGTTCAGAACTCCTCACGTGTCAGGGAGATAAACTAACGTCTGCCTGGACTGTCATTTCTCATGTGTCTGTCTTGTCACATGACAGTCTCTTTCCAGGATCTTCTTGGGCTTCTACCCTGAGAGCAGATTCCATTTAGGGCCCTGTCTAGGGACTCAACCTCTAGAGGCCAAGATTTGGGAACTCTTGCCAATCCTGGTCTCAGCCATTTTCCTTGTTCAGTCCACAATGCCAAGGACATGCAGCCCATAGGGCTGCTCTCTGAGCAATGGATTCTATGTCATAGGCAGAGAGTAACAGAACATTTAAAGAAAATGAGAAGCATTTCTTCTTTTGAAAGAAAAAGTACTCTTCTTAAAAAAAAACATCAATCCTAACGAAACAAGCCTATTAGATCTTCATGTTTATCTTACATTAAAGAAGAAAATCTGGAGGTACAACATAAATGATGCAAGCTGGGTGTCTGATTAACTTCTTGCAGTTAAAGACACATACAATAATTGTGATAAATATCTATTATTGTCTTATAGAGCAATACCAGAAAATCTAATATCTAATGAAAAAAGAGAAACAAGGAAACCAATATGAGGTTTCATTCATAAATTGCAATTAGCTTTCAAAGACCAATATATTTCGTTATGCATATAAATCTCGATAAGAGAAAACTGAAAATTTCATGACTTCAAAGCCTTCAATTAAAATTAAAATGCCTTATTTGAAAATTTGATTTTTTATGCACATGAAAGATAAAATGAAAAAAAATCATGAAATATTGAAATCAACTTTAACAAGTTCTATATTTAAGTGACCTAATGAAAATGAAATATGCAGTGTGTGGCTCAAAGTATGAGTTTTTAATCTAAGAAAAGGGAAAATGAGCTTTAGTAATTGATTTTCTTCTAATTAATACAATTGTCAAGAAAAATTATTTTGAATCTGAGTTGGATAACACATTTTTAAGTTTCAAAATGAAATATAAGTATTAGAATAATTCTACCCAGCATCTGGTGAGTATTCAACCATTCTACGAATTCAGGCTATAAAGCTAAATCAAGCTGAGTGCAAATGTCAGAAGTGTTTGCACAGTCAGCAGAAAGTTTAATTTGTACTTTTATGAACTCACATTCATTTTTTCCTTACTTTTTAACCATAATCACAGCTCTTGTACATTTCAGAGTGTGATTAAAATAAGAAAAATAAATTGAACTCAAGTTTGGGGATGAAAACACACATTTCTTACCCTGGCAGAGTGGAGCGAGGGAATCCCACTGATACATGCCAACTGGATTTCGTCTACAGGTTGCGTTGCTATGGCCAATCATCCGATATCCAGGCTTGCAAAAATAATGCACTTTACTTCCAACTTCTCCTGTAGTCCTATTCAAAACACCACCATTCTTCAGGGTGTGGGTCAAGCTGCAGTAAGGTGCTATGGGCACACAAACACACATACACAAAACCAATAAATAAATGTTGCATTTCCCTTGATAAGAGATATAAATGAAATATCTCTATTGCTAAAATAGTGGGAAATCAGCATCAACACGGAAACTTGTACTCAAAGCATCCTCAGACACAAAAGTGCTGGTGAGGGTGTGGGGCAACAGGAACTCTCATCATGGCGGGTGGGGATGCAGGATGGCGCAGCCACTTGGGAGGACAGTTTGGCAGCTTCTTGCAAAACAAACACACTCTTATCATATGACCCAGCAATCACACTCCTTTGTGTTTACCCAAAGGAGTTGAAAGCTTATGTCCACAGAGACACTTGCACACAGATGTTCATAGCAGCATTATTCAGAGTTGTCAAAACTCAGAAGCAACCAAGACGCCTGTCAGTAGGTGAATAAATAAACAAACTGTGGTACATCCAATGTTTCTTTTTATTCAGCGCTAGAAAGAAATGGTCTATCAACCCATGAAGAGACATGGAAGAACCTTCAATGTATGTGAGTGAGTGAAAGAAGCCAACCTGAAAAGGCTACAGGCTGTTGATGCCAATTTTACGACATTCTGGGAAAGGTGAAACTCTGGAGACAGTGAAAAGATCAGTGCTTTCCAGAGGCTGGTGGGGGAAGGACGGTAGAGCACAGAGGATTTTTCAGCAATGAAACTGCTCTGCATGAATCCATGATGGCGGATACATGTCATTTTACATTTGTCCAAACCCACAGAACATCCAACATCAAGAGTGAACCCCAACGTGAACTACGGACTTTGGGTGATAACGATGTGTCAGTGTAGGTTCATTAACAAATGTGCCATCTGGTGAGGATGCTGAAAATGGAGACGGCTGTGCATGTGGGAAGCCAAGGAGTAAAGTGAAAATCTCTGTAACTTCCTCTCAATTTGACAGTGATTTGAAACTTCTAAAAAAAAAAGTCTAAAAAATAAATTAATTAAAAATCCAGAAAAATCTAGGGCCAAAGGTCAAGTTTCTTAAGTTTGAAGTTTAGATTATCTGCGGCTGTTAATCAACGTGATGATGGAATTCTAACTTTCTGACCAAAAAAAAAAAAAAAAGAAAAAAGTATCATTAAAATGGAGAAAATATAACATTTTGCAATCAAGGCCATTAATTTTTTTCCTTGTTGCTGTTAAATGGTCTGAGAATTCTTGAGAATTGTATGATGACGTGGACAGTTAAGCCTCTTTTTTTTTTTTTTTTGGTATGCGGGCCTCTCACTTTTGTGGCCTCTCCCGTTGCGGAGCACAGGCTCTGGACATGCAGGCTCAGCGGCCATGGCTCACAGGCCCAGCTGTTCCGTGGCATGTGGGATCTTCCCGGACCGGGGCACTAACCTGTGTCCCCTGCATCGGCCAGGGAAGCCCCAAGCCTCTTTTTAACATATGGGATTTGATTACAATCTTTGAAGAAAATGCACTACTTCAGGTCAATGAAAATCTTACAATAGCTTTAATCACCACATTTGTAGGGAGACTTTTTAAAATTAGAGACAGTCATTTGTGAAAATCATAGTCTTACCTACGCAGAACGTAACGTTTCAATGGCTAAAAAGCTCTGCATCTTATTTACACATTTAGAGAAAGAAACTCATTTTATTCTTACAAGACCAGTTTCACCGCAGCATAAAATCGTATGAACTCCCTTCAGATGAGTAAAACAATAAATTAAAGAAAGCTGTGAAGTCCTGGAGATCCAGGGCTCCTTTTGCAAGAAGAGGTTTTAAATGTACCACTTCCCTGTGGGTGTCCCAAACAGAAAGCACACACACAGGTCTGAATGCTTAATGTTGAACCTTCCCTTAGAAATACGTTCAGCAGAAACCTTCTGAAGCCTTCACATCATTGCGCTGCCCAGAAGCGATGTCTGTGTGTCTGGCCTCGGTTGTCAACCATGTTCCTGTGAGAAGCATCCTCAGAGAACAGTCTCAGCGGGATGAGGTACCATTTCATTTTTTTAATGGACTCATTTTTATTAAGTTAAACTCCACTAACTCTTATACGAAACTCTTGTCCCATTGGCATACCATTTTCCATGTTCAACTGTTGGAGATTAAATGTTGTAAGTTTTGAATGAACCAAAATATTTAGTTTAGGGAAGGTATGAGTATAATCAGGCACCCCAGCTACCAACTACCCAGAATTACGTGCCAGTAAATTAAAATAATAATAATAATGATGATGAAAAGCAGGAAGGCCAAGCCGACTGTAGACCCTGCTCCAAGTTCAGAGATAAGATAAAGTCTGAAAGCTCCTGAAGGGGCAGTGGGACCACACGGTGCTTAGGGTGTCACCTGTGAGCTTTGTCACAGTTCAGTCTGTTAAGAGAGAGAATCTAACTCTAACTCTATGGGGTCCAATAATTATTTTCTTTCCTATTGACTGTGTTTCTTCTATCACCAGGCTGTCAGGATATCCCTTCCTTCCTAACTCATCGAGAACAAGATACAGAGGGGCCCAGAGCGGGGAGACACGGCACAGCAAAGCAAAGGGGAAGATTAGAACACGGGCTCCCACCACCTGTTCGACTCCTGGCTATGTTAAGAATTAAGAGGACCAGGGCCCAATCCTTACATTCTGCTCGTGGTGCGTTGGAAAGGCAGGTGAAGGAGGGAGACACTCAAGTAGGAATCATGATGGAAGACAGCGGGCAGAGTTGGCTATCCTGGAGTTTCTGGGTGGATGTCAGCCAGTCTGTAGTTCTGACTCTCCCATTACTGAAGCTTATTTCACTTACTCTCACTTATTTCATTTAAGGGCCATTTTTTGCTCAACACTCAGCAGTTTATTGAATTGACTTGAACCTCAATGGACAAGCACTTGCTTTTTGTTGTTGTTGTTTTGTTGGTTAATCATGTAGATCAATTATATTGCTCTTAAGCCTGACGACCAATGCTTCACACATGTGAGGCAAACAAAGGCTTGTGATGCAACACATGCTTATATTATGGGCCGCAGCTCCCTTGCCCACAATATTACAGTTCAGGGATCTTCACTGAATCACTGCTCTGAAATTACTGGTGATGAACTGCTAGCAGAGGTCATTGACTCATCAAATTTTAAGTGAAAATCTGTTCAAAGATCTATCTGTATCTATACCTACAGAGAGATAAATAGATAGGTCCATTCATAGAACAACAGTTTATAGCCTTCTCCGAAATTCTTTTTCCTACTTTCCCAACACTGTTTAACAAAGAGAATCTTCTTGTTCTATAAGGAATGAAAATATCCCTTGAAAGACAGAATTCAAGGTATAATCACATCGCCAGGCTACTAAGTAATTTGCCACAGATAAAACAAGATAAATTATGTTCACCATTATTTCCCCTGCACTGTCCATTTTTGCTCATTGGAAATAAATTCAAACAATTCTACAGGTCTGAGTATTTAGTTTTCAGAACAAGGAATTTGATGAACACAAATCCAATCACTGCCCTAATGCTCGCAATACCCATTCGAATGAAGCGATTTCAACTGTGAGCTCTTTGTTGATAAGCTTTTTGAATGGCTACTTTGAGCAAAGGCGGGAAAACAAAAGTCTGAGCATATTTTATTAAACATTATAGAGGAAGCATGAGTGAATTTCATGCCTCCTGTCCTTACATCAAGAGCTATTTCAAAACCCTGATGCTTTTTACCATTTCATGACGTCTACCAATCAGAGAGAGCTAAAAGATTCTTAAAACTACTAAGACCTTTCGCTGTTCCTCCCTCAGGATGTTCCCATCACTGAGGATGTACTACAGACATTGGAATAAGCAACCTCTGGGAGGTACACTGGTCAATGAAATGCACAGAGTGGGCATCTCCCTTGGGAAATATATCTCAATTGTTAGCACGGATACTGTTGAGTGAGACACTGAGAAAAGGTTAGATATTTTTCTTAGTATTTAAAATATCTGAGGAATTTAAATTGTCTGTCTACTGCTTTTGTAGGGCAGTATAAACATTAGGTGTCGGGCTGGTCACATTGACATACCCAGGATCTAATCTCTCATAAATGTATTAACTGATTTAATTAATATACAAAACTACTGACAGAAAGTGATTGACATATACGGGGAAGGAACAAAATAATTTAAATGTTGACCAGGAAATATATACGTAAACATATTTATTTTGTATATGTTTATATGTGTGTGTGTATATATCTATATATCATGTCTGCACAAAGATAAAGAGACATACGAATATAGAACCAATAAAAAGACATACTGTTAATAGTAAGATGTTATTATTACTTATACAATTAAACGCAGGGACTTCCCTGGTGGTCCAATGGTTAAGAATTCACCTTCCAGTGCAGGAGACATGGGTTTGATCCCTGGTCGGGGAAGTAAGATCCAAGATCGCACATGCTGAGGGACAACTAAGCCCGTGTGCTGCAACTAGAGAAGCCCACAAGCCACAAGGAAGATCCCTGAGTGCCGCAACTAAGACCCAACGCAGCCAAATAAACAAATAAATAAATAAATTTAAATTTAAAAAAATTAAATGTAATATGATTATCTCCTCCTGGTTGTCTCCTTAGCCTTTAAACATATTTTAAAACTAATTTGGGCTTCCCTGGTGGTGCAGTGGTTGAGAGTCCGCCTGCCGATGCAGGGGACACGGGTTCGTGCCCCAGTCCGGGAGGATCCCACATGCCGCGGAGCAGCTAGGCCCGTGAGCCATGGCTGCTGAGCCTATGCGTCCGGAGCCTGTGCTCCGCAACGGGAGAGGCCACAGCAGTGAGAGACCTGCGTAACGCTTAAAAAAAAAAAAAAAAAAAAAATTAAAAAACAAAAAAACTAATTTATATTATATTACTTTACTTTGGGGGGAAATATCTTTGCTTTCTGTGGCATGCAATTCAATAGTTTATGATTTTAGCAACAAAACGTTTTAATAGTAATCAACAGATAGTTTATTATCCCTAATGTAGTTTAGAGATATCACTCAGAGTAATTTCCCATCATATTATTTCTATTGAAGTTAATTATTCATCTTCAGAAATTAGGTTTATACTATAAATCTTTATATATTATGATTTTTTAATTTAATGCAGATCCTTTGTATTAAAAATACTTTTATATTAAATCTTAACCTCACTTACTAACCTGAATAACGAATCTTGAATCCTTTTTTACTGGTTGCGTGATCAGTGGACCAGCGGAGATATAACTGATTACTCTTGCTTGTAAAATTTGACTGTTCAGTATGGTTTCCACTCAAGACCACTAACAGAGGACTTTGACCAGAAGAGCCTAAATGAAACAGAAAAAACAAAAAAGTTATGATATGAATTAGCACCTACAAAATGCAGATTACCTTTAGCTTTTGATTAAATTGGAGTCTAGCTATACGATATATAGCTATTTAGTTCCAAAGGAGACAAAGAATTCCAAATAAATAAAGCAGCAGATACATTCCCTGTTAAAAAATAATAATAAAAGAAACAACAGCCAACCAAAATAACTTCAGACATATATGCTACTAATACATAATACTTAAATCGAATAAGAAGTTACCTATAAAACAGCAGTAATTTAAAAAATGAAAATAGTTTTTACTATTATTAGTATTTACAACATTGAATGGATACAGGGAATGGAAATTTTCATGCAATACTAGTGAAAGTATAAGTTAGTATAATCACTTTGGAGAGCAATTTGGTAATATCCAATACAACTGAAGGTTTTAATTATATTTTTTATAAACACCAACATATGTGCACAATGTTATGTATACAGCAAAACGTTTATTCCAGCATTTTTATGGCAAAATGTAGATCCTAAGTTGTGGTTTGGGGTTTTAAAAAGGTATTAAAAAATCTTTTCAAAGAAATTCTACATAGCATTTAAAATTAATGAACTAGATAAACATGTATCAGTGTAGGTAATGTTTAAAATAGCATATTGACAAGTGAAATCTGTTTGCAGATAAATATAATATGATGGCAATTGTGTAAACATTCAAAAGTGTGCAATATACAAATTGTATGTGAGTGTGTATGTGTGTGTGAGTGTGTACGTGTAGTCTCTGTTACCAAGATGGAAGCTAGCAAGTTCCTCACAAGTGAAGGCCACCATCTTTCTTCTGACACCTTTTTCTCAATTGAGTTCTCTAGTGATTAAAGTCCTATTTTGTTTTTAAATTGAGGAATAAGCACTACTGGAGCCGCAGAGAGCAATAAACTCTTGGGTTATTAAAGCTTAAAATCAACATATTCAACTTTTTCCTTTTTTGGTCAACTCAAGAGCTATAAAAGAGCCACTGTCTTTCAAAAAAACAAAACAAAACAGATGCAACGAACATGACGTTTACTTCAACAAAAATGCCAATGCTTAAAAAATTATTCATATAAAAGTCTGACCTTTCATTTTACAGAGAACTCTTTGACAGTGAAACACACCTAGTCATAGATCTCTGGTAATTCTGACAGCAACTGCTTTGATATTATCTCTATTATCTATTTTGCTTATGGTTTATAATGGGCTTGATCTGTCTATATTTTGGGAAGATCACATTGTAAATGCTTCAGGCATAAATTATTGATAATGATTTTGCTCCTGAAATAAGAAGACGCAGAAGCACTGCCTGCTAAATTTCAATTCAACCAAGGTGAAACAAAGACACAGGCATACATTTAGAGTGATTATGTCAATACATATAACTATATACTGCATGTATAGGAATATGTAAGCATACACACACACACACACACACACACACACACACACACACACACACACACACACACACACAGCCCCTGAGGTTAACTGCTTGTCTGTACTTTGTTATGACACCTAATTGGCCTTAAGATAGTTTCCCGGATTCCTCATTGACAAAAGAAGCCCATTTTTGTACGTGGCTAATGCGTTACTTCTTCCCACCCTAAAGACTAAGAGGAGAGTCTTCAGTAGCATGTGTCCGTTTTAACGCACCCTTAAAAACCCTCGGAAAATGAAAACATTACCCTTCAGTCCTCTGTTCCTATGTATATAAATATGAGTTTAATTTCCTATTTAGCAGCTCATCTTTGGAAATACATAAATTGATTCATCGAGTGTCTATCCATAGAAGCAACTTGACTATTATGATTCATCAAGTCACTAAGAGGCATATAAACACACAGAGAATCAATTACAGTAATTTTTTTCACTGAATTGATTGTTATTTATCTGAACTCAATGACAAATCCATCAGAACATGTAAAAACCCTCTTATTATGTACAGCCGTAACTGTATCATGGTCTGATATCCTGGGCTATGATAATGCTTCTGTACAAAGAAAAATTATTAACATCAGTTCCATTTCAAATTGACAATTCAACCACATAGTATGTTTAAGCATAGCATTGTTATATTAAAAGTTCATTAGAATTGTACAAAAATGCATGACTCATGTTGAAAACAGTATTAGCATTTGTTCAGTAAACTATTTTACTAATCTAAAGAAACTGTACATTAAAGACTCCTATAGCATTTATCACCCAGAAATCTCTGTGAGCCATTACTTTTATATATTTCTAGTAAAATAATCATTTAGACTGATTAAAGTACTTTTAGCCCTCTTAAATTTCCTAAAATATCTTCTAAATCAATATAATCTTAGAAGAAGGGAAAGGAAGATCTTTTGAAATCATCTACTTCAAAGCCCCACATTAAAGAATGATTAAAGTTAATTCAGTACATTTTCAGGGTGTGTCACCAGCATCCTAATGGTTTAAGAGTTGCAACATTAGAAACGGCATGGAAATGTTTTACCTACCGCTTGATCTCTGAGACCACACAAGCCCAAGAATAATTCATTTTCTGTTTGGGGGAGACTTAATATACTTCAAGAAAATATTCAAGTTCTTGCATTACAGAAACATTATAGTGGCATCCTTATTACATTATGCATAGGTCACTGGTATGTGAACAAAGTTTAAAGAGACTTACCATCAAATACTTCCAGTGCATCAAACTGCTTTTCACTTTGGAAAATGTCCACGAAGATGGTGATGTTGTAATTTGGTTCCACTCTGATGCTCCACGAGCACGTCTGGGAGTTAAAATAGTTGCCTGGATACCCTGGACTAAGGATGACCCCAGAAGATTCTGTCCGGACTTCACTGGCTGGACATTGTGCTAAGGAACAACGCACCAGTAAAAGTTTTCCTTAACAAAATGAATCCAACTTCAATAGGGTAGTTTCTAACCCTGGATATACAAGCTCATGAAAGAAAAAAACAACAACAACAAAGCAATCCTACTGAGATGTGACCAAATGTAATACAGGACACAAACAGAACAGGAAAGCAACATTTTAGCATCACCCTATAATTTAAAACATAATTATGTATAATATATATATGTTGATATACAGATGAGATAGAAGAGATTGATAGATGATTGACAGATAGCCATAGATGGATAGGTAAATCCTATTTAACTCTAAGGAGACCAAGAGTCAAAGAGATAAGTCTGTCAACCTGATCCTAGGGCAGCCAAGCTGAGGTAGCTGCCAACTTGAGAAGCACTGAACCTGGAAGTTTTCTTTACCTGGAGAAGGTGGAGAAGCCATGGTCTGGCTCCTGCTGACCTGCCCTTGGTGAGGGAAGGAGGGACCCCTGACATAGGGACAGTTCATACCATACGTGCCTTTCACTCCTCATCCAGAGTCCATAGACCATCCATTCAGGCTATGACTGAATTGCCCACACACCTCACTTAACTCAGGGCAGGTGCCTTGTGGACTCAACCGCAGGATCCCAAGTTTTCAACTAAAGTGTAAGACCTCACCTTTTCAATGTAATATTACAAAAACATTGTGAAATTATACACGATGATAATAAAATTATATTTATTTCTGCCTTTGATTATATTTTTAATTATATTTAGAACAGTAAATTTTAAACATTTGATGTGATTGCTTGGGACTGTGATAAGAGATGAGTCATATGGGACACCTGAGTTTCTACTGTGTAAAGTGGGAGTGATTTCTAATGCGTTAATTTATCGTGCATAAATCATTAAGATAATATGGACACCTTGACACAATTTTCCCTCTCACTTTTTTTCATTATTCAACTACTCCAAGTTAATCACAATAAAACTAATCTGTGTAGGTATGAGTGCAAAAGAAAATCACCAAAGTCTCTTAATCAGTCACTTCTCTCACTGCTAATTTAAGTATCCTACAGAAACAGTTTTTGAATAGATTAAGAGAAAATTATTTCTCTTATTGGTGATGGTTCAACAATAAACAAAGATGTACCAAAACTATTTACAAAATGTTTAAAAAGTTAAATGATCTGCTTTTCCTCAATCGAAAAGAGCTTCTATCAATGGAAGTGTGTCTTATTTGTTGAGTTATCTCCTTTTAATTAATGAAATGTGTATTATTCATGAATACATTTCAAAACCCAAACAGATGAGAAAGCTTATATGTTTTGATTCAAGTAATGGTTAAAAAGAGTATTTTCCCCCCTTTTTTTCATTTTACTTAGTATTCCAATTGAGACGTATCTTAAAATTTAGAAAATGTTTAGGGATAAAATCACCGAAGATGAAACATTTCATAGAACCATTTTAATAAATGTGTACTTTAGGTAGATTTTAAAGTATACTTACAGTGTTAATTAATAAAAAATAATTTAAACCGAAACACATAGACCAAACAACTTAGTTTAAAAAGTATCTTCTTCTGTGTTGATGGTAAGATCACTCTGTAAAATATATTACGGCCTTTCAGAAATGAACGTGTTGATGTTAATAAAATAAGTTAGAGTTTTTTCTGTCTGCATGTGTGCAGGGCCTGGGGTTTTAGGATCTCCTGGGACTTGTTCTGAATTTACAATAAGAGCCAGAGGTTGGCTGTAACTAGACAGCAATAAAGCTCCTCCTCAGGGTTATAATCAGATCAAAAACATGCAAATGTTTTTCTTAATCTAAAGCGCTATGTGCGCAGACAGTGTTACAACATCTGACCACATGCCTGCCTGTGCCTGACGTGAAGATGCTACAGAGCACATGTCATTGTGTGTTAATACATGGGAGAAGTAGTTAACCTGCATCTCTGTCCTGCGATTTCATCACCACAACCATAGCTATTAGACAACACTGGGACAGCAGACCACCTGGAAACAAGAAACCATCCACCTGCTGAAATGCACCTGGAGAGCTGAGAGCACAACCCAGGGTGTGATTAGAGCTCAGACGCAGATTCTTAAACACAGCTATTCTGATTCCCTGTTTCTGTTTTTTAGAGAAGATAAAATGAAAACATCAGTGAGATTATTTGCTTCATTTCTTTTTACGACCCTTCACAGTATTTCTTTCAGACATACATACTGTTTTGAAGAGGCACTGAGTCTGTCTCCAGGTGAGCGGAAGTGCCTCCACTCCTGTGTTTCTCACGCCCCCTCCCACGTGCCCATCCCCTTCCCTTCCTCTGGAAACTGTTGCTAGGAGCAACCCCCATTGACAGCGAGAAGGTTTCAGAGACCGCAGGCTCCTGTAAGCTGAGCCCTCTGTGCTAAAAACACCCTGTTTCCCACGGGGGCTATCGGAGACTTCCCACCCCCGGGAAGCATCTGCGTCAGGGTCCTGGCAAAGACACCTCTGAAGGAACGTGCTGCTGAGACAGCGGCTTGAGCTTTGCATCCCCTCCCTCTGCGCAGTTACTCCTTTAGCTTACTTTTGGAGAAAA
The DNA here is from genome assembly GCF_949987515.2 of Delphinus delphis. NCBI lineage: Eukaryota > Metazoa > Chordata > Mammalia > Artiodactyla > Delphinidae > Delphinus > Delphinus delphis. The sequence goes on from NC_082703.1 coordinate 26,004,945, forward strand.
ACGCAGTGTGAGCCTTAAAACCCAAAGCACCTTGCGGAGCTTCAGCAAAAGTAATGGACTCAAACATTAGGATTTGTAAATAAGATTAACTCTTAAGAGCACGTCTACGTATGAAAGAATTGTGATACGGAGAACTCTGTCACCTGAAGATGTGTTACTGTCACACTTATGCTTCCCGAGGAATGGCCACTCTTTGAAGGTCACTGATGGTCTTTAGTGTTCGTTGATAATGCATGTTTCCCATTTTTAAAACTAATAACCATTGATGGATTTCCATGGTTTATGGGATGAAGCCACCTGACACTGAAGACCTTTTACAATCTGGCGTCCTTTAGGTTTCCAGCCCACATAATGCCATTCCCTCAAACACACCCTAACAGCAAGCTGCTGGGGGCCACCCCCTCTTTCCTGGATGCCCTATGTCCTTTTACACTTCCAAACCTTTCTTACTGCTTCTCTTCACTTTTTGAAATGCTTCTCTCTTCTTTTTAACTTGAGAAGAGTCACTTTCGTGATAGCCTTCTATGCTAAAATATACTTGGCCTCTGTCCCAGGTTCTGGCACGGAGCTCCCCAAACCCTTGGAATTTCCTGAGGGTTGGGAGTGTCTTTGAATTGAGTTAAACTGTGGGGCACTCAGCTGGTGTCTAAAGAAAATGAGAGAATTGCTTGGTGGTGTTGAAAAACATTCCAGAGCCTCATTCATTTTTTTTTCTAAATGAAGGTAAGTATCCACAAGGTAATATTTATCTGTAAAAAGTGTGAACTTTCAGAACAATTTATTCCCATTGTTCCCAAGGAACAATCAACCACCCTAAAGTGGTGATAATTTTCAAAGCAGAACTTCTAAAAGTGTGGTTATGACATTTGAAGAAGTAGGACTCATAACTAGTACAATTTTTCATCAAGAATTTATTGGGGAATTGGCCCCCACTTGAGCCCAATCAAATAATAGAAAAGTACTGGAAGAAAAATGACAATTAAGTGCTTAAGTGTTTAAGTGTTTGATAGACGACATCCGAGTCCCTATTTCCTTTCTTAAATAATGAGGTGTTTAGGGAATGACAGCTAAGATAACTCAGTTCATTCTAAACAAATTTACTCCTGAACTGAAACAGAAGAGAACTAGGTCATCCTACGTAGTAATTCCTGTAAGTTCAGTAGGGCCTGGGGACCTCCGGGCTGAGTACAGGGAGCCTATCTTGTTAGCTGGACACTCTCTGCAAACGTGTGAGCGCGGAAGTAATTTAGAGAATGATGCCCCTGTTGTGTTGATCTACTCTGTTCCTGGATTGTCACGAATCAATTTCATTTAAGTGAAAACCAGGTTAATCTTGGGGAGAGACAAGAGAACGGAGGCATGGTCCCTATTTTTAAAGTAGCATATGTTAAATAAACATTTATACCTTTCTTCATTAATCAGCTAAGACCACCCTTGCTGAAAGTCACCTATTCTGAGAAATTTAAGGCTGTGTTTGGTGGAATTAAAATCTGCCTTCAACATGTGAAGATTTACCTCAGTTAATTTTTATATAAAATGGCAAAAGATGAAACTTTCATACCCACCCCCTCCACCACCTTGAGAAAAGAATCCTCTGGAGATCACCATCGCTGAGGTAACGTGGTCCTGACACACTGGTTTTCCCAGGAAAAAAATGACATCAGTGTCCTGACTTAGCGCCCCATGCGACCCCCTGCTTCTAACAGAGGCAGCTAGAGGCAGGGTTTCAGCGGCACCGCAACCACAAGGGTCCCGCAAGTGTTTAAAGCAAGAGGCAAAGGGTGGGGTGCCCCCTCCTGTGGAGTTTCCCACACCCACTGGCTCGAATGTGGGTGCAATTCCAAAGTACATTTTTCTCAGAAACAATCTAAGTCACTTTGGTTAATTAATAATAATTCATTCCAGATTCTCTTCAGGTGTTGAAAATCGTTTCCCTCTATAAGAGTGACTGAAATTCTACCTCATTAGTAATGAAAATGCACAGTTACCAGATATTCTGGAAGAATCAATTCATGGGCCTGAGCATTTGCAAAATCAATACTATTGCAATGCAAAGGAAATTGCCTTTCATAGGGTGGATAATTAACATTATAAATCGCTTAGAATTAATTTAATATTCACTTCATCTTTACACCAATCCCATAAATGATGCAGATAAATGATCCTCATTACACATGATGCTCAGAAGATTAGTAACCAAGGTCACTTGATAATCAAATCTAGACTCTGGGTCTTCTCTTCCTAAGTGTTGGCCCTTTTAAATGTTTCACTATCCCTAATGAATGATAATATTCAAATTCCCTGAAACGGGAGAGTTCCATTCTTTAAAGGAAATAAACGTGACTGTGATTTTGAAGTTACAAAATAAAACCTATCTTGGAAAGCTCTTGGACAGGCAACCAGTCATACTTCTGACTTATATTGAGACATTTTGGCTTATTTACGTCTCTTCCAAATCTTTTTTTCTTCCAGTAGTGCTTAAAAGTGGTGCCTTTAAGTAATGTATTTTAAATGATCTAATGATATTCAAATCAATTGAATCAATAGATTCAACCTCATATTTTGTTCTGCTATTGTATATTATCTGTTATTGCATATGGTCTATACAATTTAAAGCTGTAAAAATATGAAATGTGTGCATTTATTGTATGCAACATATGTGCATTTCAATGTCTATACATTCTACAGAAAAAAAATAGTAAACACTAATTTTATGCATGCTAAAGAATTCAGAGGGAAGTGTAGTGATGCCTGCAATTTGCCTTGAATGTATCAAAAATATAGATAGATTAATGGATGGATAGACAGATAAGAGAAACGTGACAAAGGATATGTAGTAAACATTAATGGTGGAACATAGGCAATGGGTATTATTTTTAAATTATTTCAACTTTGCCATATGTATGAAAATTTTCCTGACAAACTGTTGGGAAACAGCAAGACTTCTTATTTGATGTAGGTTTGATTTATTTTGTGGAGCTACCTAAAAGCAAGGGTAAGATATTTCTGTTAGCCGGTGATTTTAATTGCAACGGAATGATAACACAGATAGAGACAAAACCAGATGCATACAAAGAAATTCAGACACATGCAAGGAAGTCCAGACCAATACAAGTTACACCATGTTCCGTGTTGAACAAGCATATTTGTAGTATAAACTTCATACCTTCACACGTCGGGAGAGAGCCTTCAAACTGCAGTTGCGAGCCGAGCATACAGGTCAGCGTGTCCGTCCCGGACAGCGTGTACCCAGGGTGGCACTGGTACTTCACGGAGTCTCCTGAAGGAGCCAGCACAGCATATACTTGAAGATTCTGTCTCCAGGACACGCGGCGTGGGAATGTATTAAACATGCATGCGGCTTAAGTGAGTGCGCAAACTGTTTCTGAATCAAGATCGGTATTCATGTGTCGTCTGTTTAATGAAATGGTGCCATTTTCAGTTCTTAATTTATAAAAATGCCACCTTAAATGTAACCAGTATTTCTACAGAAATTATGTAGCAGATTTTCCTTCTTTGACTGATGTGTCTATGTTCATTTCCCTTTGCCCATGACTACTAAAAAAAGAAAAGGAAAGAAGGAAGGAAGGAAGGAAAGGAAGAAAGAAAGAGAGAGAGAGGGAGGGAGGGAGGGAGGGAGGGAGGAAGGAGGGAAGAAAGAGAGAAAGAAAAGAGAAATAGATGCTTGGGATTTAAAGTTGTACAACAGAATGGCTTTAATGCATCCGGAGAGGGCTATACAATGAACTTGGCCTAATTAGCACAATGTTCTCATTAACTAAGCCCTTAGGAGTAGAGCAGAAATTAGGTCACACGGTTTGACCACTGGTCTGAAACAGGGTGTGACAACAGGACAGAGTATTTGTAATTGAGACAGAGAAACCCTGCATCACAATAACTATACGGCAAACATACACCACAGCTGGTTTCCTAATGTGACCTGATGATTGTTTAATGAAACAGATCATTAATATAAAATGAAAAAACAGAATCTCTAAATATTATCATTAAATGTATTCACCAATTGTATTCCAGTTTCAATGAAAGGTCAATGTTAGACTAATCATTATTTTAGCCACAAATGATTTTCTTCTTCTAGTTCATGAACATGGTTCCCTAACTAAACACCAACATCTGTTTAAGTCTGTCTCTGAAAACTGCTTTTCAGGAGAAAAATGCAAACTACTGAGTGATGTAGGGGGAAAATGTGCTCAAAATGACAAAAGCAAAATTCAAACGGAAAAAAAAAACACTGAAAATCATGGAGATGAAGAAAGAAAAAGATATTTACTCAGTGCATGACCTCTGTGTATATCTCTCTAGCAAAGCTTGAGGAATATTTCTGACAAATACTCACTTACTTGACTGACTACTGCAGTTGGGTGGGTGTAAAAAAGGTGGGTTGAGCTAATGATGTTGTAATGAAGAAAACATTACCTATTTCAAAATCCTCATCCTCAGTAAGCATTTCTGCCTGTGGAACTGCTGGGGGAGGCTGACATTTCTTGAGCTGGAATGCTACATGGTTCATAAAAAACAATAAGAGCAATTACATTTGCTGAATAAACAGAAATCTTACAAAAAGCATTCCTCTTATGTTGTGTTGTTGTAATGCTTAGGTACAGGAACATGTCTGTATTTGTAAATCATAGTTTTACGAAAGTCTTGAGCTTCAAATGCTTACAGAATTACTTAATATCAAGGAATATCTAAAATTGAAAGGAAAAAGTATAAAATTTAAAATATTATAATGTTTAAAGAAAAACACTTTACATATATTTGGAATTCTGCAAGAGAAATGGTTCCACATCCATGTCTGGCTCTGACATGGTCCTCCTCTGTCTCTTGTCCTGAGGAAGTCCATGTGGCAGGCCTCACGAGAGATAAGGGACTGGTATCTTTTTCCCTAAATTATTTAGCATTCATTCTCAAAATCAGTAAAGACTGGCTTTGTTCCCTCTGCAAACACATGACATTTGCTATCGAGGTTCATCTGAAGACAGAGATGAGGAAATCTATGAAAGGTGCTAAATGTATTTCAGTGGTCTCCGTATCAGAGTTTCACATACAATACACTTATCTTGGAGTAAATCCAGGCTTACTACAAAAGAGATGGGAAATAATAAATACATCAGGAAGAAAAAAGGGTCATGGGAACCTCTGGCATGAAATGCGAGAAAATCCTATTGGTTCTCGGTTGGCAGAATCAAGGAACTTTAGATGGAAACAAGGTTTATGTCGACGCTATGAGAAGAATCAACTGGAATTCTTTGCCTTCATCAACAGAGCAAAAGTACACTGACCATGAAAATTGAGGACAAAGAAACCTCCATTTGAAAAGTCGCTGTGAAACTTCAGCAGGACTTGATTGGTGGAACTGTACGCTGTTTCCAGGGCTGTGTTCCCACTGAAAACTCCCAGCTGAGGCGAATTCTGATCGGGACCATCCCTAGGAAAGAGAAGGGGAGTCATCGGAAGAGGAAGTTCCTAGTTACAGCTTAGATTAACAACCAGTCGGGCTCCATCTCGGTGAAAGACGATGGTCTGACCCCAGGATCCATCTGAAAAGTCTGGTCTTCAAACCAGAAGCTCGGGCTCACTTGTTCCTTCCACAGCTGACCTTTTCTGAGGCATTTCTGAGACCAGGTCACGTTTATTCTAGTGATGGCAATGCCATTTATCAGCTTCTTCTCAAATGCTCACATTTTAAAGTCTAAATTCAGGGTGTCTCTTTAATCACAGGTGAGATTTATGGAGCTCTTGCTACTGAATTGAAATATTTTAAAAAACTGAATAAAATATTGCTGTCTTCTAGATACCGTGTTTAGAAATATCAAGATATTTAACATTCACAGTTGATGGGACTCCAGTCTGTCTGTCTCACGCACATTCGGACAACAGGGGCTCATTCCGCTGTTGTTCCCTGATGAAGATTTTCCTGCTACCTCCTAAATCTACCAGTTAATCCGAGCAGACCTGCTGATATTATCATGTGGATCTTCATTTGGTGTTGTCTGTTTTGCTTTGCTTCTGAAATGGCAGCTTCATGTGGTCAGTTTAACCTTTCAAGTCGTCCATTCCCCCTCATTCTCATGACCGGGATGCCCCTCCCTGTCAGGCTTATTTCTACAGCCTCAAAGGCTTCTTGGACTCTTCTCCCTTCTCGGCCAGCTGACATGCTTCCCACACAATGAGACTGCGTATTCTGAAACCAGGATCTGGTCTTGTAATTCTCCTTCTTATAACCCTAAGGTGAATCCTTGTTGCTCTAGGATGAAGCCTGAAACCCTTAACATGATTTATGAGGTTCTGTATGGTCCACCCTGCTTACCTGGCCAGGTCACCTCTTCTCTCTGGGCTCTCAGGAGACTTCAGCCACTACATACCTGGTGTCTCCCAACGCCTGCAACTCTCCCTGTTCTCTTGCCTTACAGATTTTCCAATAAATTGAACAACCACTACATTTACAACAACTTTGCCAACATACACACACACACACCACACACACACAACCTTGTTAAGTGTGATTACTCCTTGAGTTTTCAGGGCAGTTTCTTCCAAAAGCACATCCTGGCTCTTCAACTCTGGGTCGTGCCCCGACAGTATGCTCTACCTTTTCTACCATGGTTTGACAGAGAAATTGTCATTCCCATTTCCCCCATAAACTCTAACCTCCAAACGCAAAGGTAGGAATAGTCATTCCCATAGATAGGAACATTTAGTCAAGGAGAGTTTAAGTCACTTATCCAGACCACGTGGCTCATTCGATAGGGAGCCAGGGCTACATCCCCATTTAGTATCCCCTACACAGCACATGGGAGGGCGGTTCTGCAAGGTTTATAAAGCATGGAGAGAAAGCTGTGTGTAATCATTTCTGCAATCATTTCTAGAAGCATCAAATTCTTATAATGGCAAAGGATCCTATCAGCTTTTCTTTCAGGAAAAACAGCCATCACACTTAAAAATGAAAAATAAAACAGGGAATTCCCTGGTGGTCCAGTGGTTAGGACTCCGTGCTTTCACTGCTGAGGGTCCCGGGCTCAACCCCTGGTTGGGGAACTCAGATCCCACAAGCTGCGTGGTGCAGTCAAAAAAATAAATAAATAAAAATTGAAACAGAAAACAAAAATGAAAAATAAAATAATCATGGGATAGTCTCCTATATCGAGAGTAATCCTGAATACATCTACCATGTAGTAAAACTCAAACACAGTACCTAAGGTTTCTTCTCTGTAACTCTAGATTTACTTGGTAACTTTCCTTTTTGATATTTACCTAACTACTCCATTTCTAAATAGATTTAAGTGACCCGTCAGTGGTTACAAGAATGGTTTATCACAACGACAGATGGTGTTTCAGGGAAGGTTCTCATACCAAACAGCGATGTAGTCGTTGACAGCTTCAGTCTGCAGCAAGGTGAAGTTGATGTAGACGCCATGACCGGGCGGCACCATGATGAGCCAGACACAGTCCTTCAGAATGGGGTACTCGTCCGGAAACCCAGGGGAATAGATGGTCCCGTTCTGAGATGTCACGTTATACCCGCAAGGAGCTGAGAAGGAAGTAAGAAAAATCAAGCCCACACAGTCCACTTACAAAGGATACAGTGAAATGTTTCTCAGTCTCTAAGGTCCCTCAGGCAAAATTTGCCTTCTAAGAAATAATTGTGAAATATCTCTCAGGAAGTACTTTGTCAAAATAATCCCCCTAAAGTCTTAAAACCTTGGAAGAATTATACTTCTTAGCTACGTTATCTAGGTTTCATTTAATATATTCTCCAAACATTCAAAATACCCTTAGGATAAAGTCATTTCCACATAATTAAAAAGAAAGAAAAAACCCTTAGTCAGTTGTCTCCTGTGACTGAGATGATAATCCGTTGGACCATCTGATGCAAAAGGGATGTTGAAATTATGCATAAATATTTAACTGAAAGACAATTTTTTTTTTTGTTTCAAGTGAGATTTGTAAAGCCTATTTAAACTGTCTAAAAGAGAAGCATCTAAGTCTATTTGCCTTGAAACAAAGATATAATCAATTCTCCTCAGATCTACACCTGGCGAAATGAGATAAAATTACGTAAGTGGTATTTTATAGAAGCACTCCCATATCTCACCAGCTATCAATGATGTGAAGAATCCCAATACTCAAAGAGTCCATTTTTATTTTACTTAATAAAGGGATCATCACTGTTGCCATGGAAATTATTTTATTTTATGGAAAAATGAAATGACCATACATGAGCAGAAAATCTGAGACGTATTCTTTAATTTAGATTGTAGAATAATACATCAAAGTCATAGACAAGTAAAACTAAAAGCCAATAGATGCTATAAGAGTGTCTGTTACTAACAGGAATCTTGTGAGGCTTTCAAATATTTGCCACAAAAGTCATAAAATTTAGGTGGAGTGAATAAGCTGAAATACATTCTTATTAAAAGTTCAAAAACAATTCAAAATGATGACTGATGAAATAACATGAAGCACTATATGACACATCAACTATACAGATGCACCCTGATTTCAAAGGGGTTAGAAAATGTACCAGTGTCAAGTAGATTGAATCAGCCCGAGTTTGGGGTAAATTCATTAGAAGGGGCTGTGGAGAACATTTTACAAGTTTTATAGCATAATTATAAGTGGGGTTTGGAGTCAGACAGACCTTGACGTGTAACCTAGCAAAACAAAGTATACAGATACTTATAATCTTTAAAATAGGGCCAGAAACCACGTTGCAGTCACAACAAGCTACGGTGTACCCTGAAGATGCCATACTTTTTCTCAGCTGCAAACGTCAGGCCCTTGTCCACCTGCACGAAAAGCCCACATGCTTTTCTCCTACTTTGCTGCCCAGTGAACTGGTATCTTCCTTCAAAACTCAAATGTCACCACCCCCTGAAAGTCTCTCCTGGTGGCTTGGGCTCCAAGTGGCCATGGTCTACAGTTCACGGCCAGCTGTTCTTCACCATTAGACTAATGTCAGCAGGTGGGAATCAGGGACTATGTCCCCACCCCCACCCAACCTCCTTGCATTAATCCTATTGCTGGGCTCGGATCTCAATAAACATGGACAACAAATAACTGAGAGACTGAAAATGAGTGAGACAATGAATAGAAAACACTTTAAAAATAAGTGTGTTGACAGCAACATCCTTTTTGACTCACCTCCTAGAGAAATGAAAATAAAAGCAAAAATAAACAAATGGGACCTAATGAAACTTAAAAGCTTTTGCACAGCAAAGGAAACCATAAACAAGACAAAAAGACAACCCTCAGAATGGGAGAAAATATTTGCAAACGAAGCAACTGACAAAGGATTAATCTCCAAAACGTACAAGCAGCTCATGCAGCTCAATATCAAAAAAACAAACAACCCAACCCAAAAATGGGCAGAAGACCTAGATAGACATTTCTCCAAAGAAGACATACAGATGGCCAACAAACACATGAAAGGATGCTCAATGTCACTAATCATTAGAGAAATGCAAATCAAAACTACAATGAGGTATCACCTCACACCAGTCAGAATGGCCATCATTTAAAAATCTACAAACAACAAATGCTGGAGAGGGTGTGAAGAAAAGGGAACCCTCTTGCACAGTTGGTGGGAATGTAAATTGATACAGCCACTGTGGAGAACAGTATGGGCGTTCCTCAAAAAACTAAAAATAGAAGTACCATACGACCCAGCAATCTCACTACTGGGCATATACCCTGAGAAAATCATAATTCAAAAAGAGTCATATACCACAATGTTCATTGCAGCTCTATTTACAATAGGCAGTCATGGAAGCAACCTAAGTGTCCACTGACAGATGAATGGATAAAGGAGATGTGGCACATACATACAATGGAATATTACTCAGCCATAAAAAGAAATGAAATTGAGTTATTTGTAGTGAGGTGGATGGACCTAGAGTCTGTCATACAGAATGAAGTAAGTCAAAAAGAAAAAAACAAATACCATATGCTAACACGTATATATGGAATCTAAAAAAATAATGGCTCTGAAGAACCTAGGGGCAGGACAGGAATAAAGATGCAGACGTAGAGAATGGACTTGAGGACACAGGGAGGGGGAAGGTTAAGCTGGGACAAGTGAGAGAGTGGCATGGATATATATACACTACCAAATGTAAATTAGATAGCTAGTGGGAAGCAGCCACATAGCACGGGGAGATCACCTCGGGTGCTTTGTGTCCACCTAAAGGGGTGGGATAGGAAGGGTGGGAGGGAGATGCATGAGGGTGGAGATATGGGGATATATGCACACGTATAGCTGATTCACTTTGTTATACAGCAGAAACTAACACACCATTGTAAAGCAATTATACTCCAATAAAGATGTTAAAAAAAAAATGTGTGTTGAAGCCATTGGGCTGACCTACCTGATGTGTGACTTGAGGTTAATCATTTGGTATTGATTTATAGCTCTAAGGTTTCCCTTTAGCATTCTGACTCTTTAATTTGCATCTAAAACCACACTATTTGGAGTAGTACTCTTCCCATTGGGGGGAAGAAAACAAAACAACAAACAAACAAAAAGCACGGTGCCCACCTCTTAAAGGTCAAAATAAATGATATGGTTATTTTCTTGGTAAAACACATTCTGACATTATGTCACTTAATATATTTGCCATGATTTACCTATGATATTCAAATAACAAATCCTTTCACTCATGTGTTCAATGAGTGTTTATTGAGAGTCTATTATGTACCAGACAGTGGGGCTGGAGCTGGGGATACAGCAAAGACCCACAGACACCCCATCCCTGCCCTTGCAGACCTCACTGCACACTATGTAGTGATGAGGAAAGATGTTAAAAGCTAAATAAGTATAACATTCAACTTGGGTAATAATACTGTCAATGCACACATAACGTTTTCTCAAGGCAAAATCCTGCTGTGTGGCCTGTAGTGAGAAAACTTACGGCCCTACAACAGTGAGTCAAAGCTGCATCTCCATTTTCTCTGGCCTGTCCAGGATCTCTTCCCAGAGGCTCTCCCCTCACCTTAGTGGCACCAAAGGTGTATTTTGAGTTCCATGTGTGAGCAGCATCTCAGGTGAACTCTGAAGCAACAGTGAACCTGTGATCTAGCCCACATGAAATGCATCCACCCCCATGCTCTCCCTGATGGTGAGATTCAAAGAAGACCCTCCAGTGGAGATGAATCACAACCCCGGGGTGGAGCATCCAGTCACTGGAGGGGTCCCTGTACCACAGCCAACCACCTATCTGCCAAGCAGCCTGGTCCCAGCGGGAGGGGCAGGCAACCCACCAGCCAGGAGAGAGACCATCGGGGTATCGTGCACTGCACTTCGCAACTGGGAGTGATACAGATGCCGCACTCCCCTCCACCCCAGGGGCCAGAGTCAACACACACGTATCCGTCTATGTATCCAGGAGCATACACTGAGGCAGCACGGCTTATAAGAAGAAATACATGCAGTTCTGGCCTTCTTCCCTGTTCTTGGCACAGAACTCCTAAAACCCTCAGAATTTCCAAAGTGATGAAGATCAACCTGTCTTTTATTATTCATAACAGGCCCCTTCCAGCCACACCTGAGTTTATGTTAATGCGGTGATTTGGAAAGCTCTGAAGCCTGGGGGCTGGTTGCCCGGGGAACCAACCTGTGACTGGAGGTTCAGCCCCACCTCCACCTCTGGGAAGGAAAGAGGAAGGGGGGTCGACTTAATCTCCAACCTAAGGGCCCAGGATTTAATCAATCGTGCCTACGTGATGAATCCTCCTTTAGAGAAAAGAAAGGAGGGGTGGTCCAGAGAGGTTCCGGTTGGTGGAGGGTGGAGCTGTGGGAGGTGGGACGGAGCACCTGGACAGGGCTGCAGGCCCCCTCATCTCTTCTACCTGGCTGTTCCCGGGCTATATCCTTGGTATTGATAATTAGTTACCTAGTAAGTAAAATGTTCAGTGGCTCCAGCCAATTAATCCAACAGGAGGAGGGAACTATGGGAATCTGCAGTCTATCAGAAGTACAGGTGACAACCTGGATTTGCATCTGAAGTTGGGGCAGGGAGGGGGGGCAGTCTTGTGGGACTGAGTCTGTAACCTGGGGATCTGAAGCCGTCACCAGGGAGACAGCATCAGAACTGAGTTCCCGTGTAGGACATCCGTCTGGTGTCACAGAATTGCTTGCTTAGGAAGAGCTCACACACTGGTGGCCAGAAGTGTCAGAAGTGGGAGTACTGCATGTAACTCTTTACACATACATCTATGTTAAGAATAAAAAGCTTAGTTTGGGAGGAAGGATTGCTGTGAGAAGCATAGCCAATCAAAGTCCTCAAGTTATTTCTGTATGTATTTCTCCAGAGGAAAATAAGTACATACAAATGATTAAGCTGTCTATTTCCATCAAGTTCTAGAGACAGCTTAGATATACTGAATATGATGGAGGTGAGGCATCACCTGAATGTCTCAGCAGATATGGATTATTACCACGATGTTAAAACTTTTTAAAAAGACCTTAGAAATATATCTACATAAATATTTCAGTGTTAAAGAATTAATTAGGTCAACAAAATACTTTAAATTTTGCACTATATGTCTAAGTGTAGATGCATATTTAATTATGAAATTACATTTAGTAAATTAATAAGCCACAGCCTTCTTAACCATATTTTAACAAGTATAACCCATTTTTAAAAATTGAGACTTCTTAAGTTATGGTAAAAATAATGGCTTAAATTTCTCAGGTCACTTTCAGAGATATACTTTCATTTATTTATTATAATAAGATCACACTTGTAGTCCAGATTTTTTTCAGATAAATTCAGAATATACTAATTTTACATAACAGATTCTTATGCAAATTAGCAGCATATTCATACAAACCAATTTAATATACACTTGTGAAGCTTGATGGCTTAAGATTTAAAATTCTTGGATCTTAATTGTCTGAATTGCTCAGTTTTTAATAAAGATGCCCAGAACTTGTTCAAAGTATCTTTTTTTTTTTTTTTTTCCCTAAGATTCTTCTGAAGTGTACAGGGCTGGACCTTTGAAGAGTGTTTTTCAGTACACTTGCCCTGTATACCAAGCATAAATCTGAAATGATAAACCACTCTGTGTTAATAGGATACATTTTAGGTGAGGATATTGGATAATCAGAGCGTCTGCTGGTGTCCCGTGAGGGGCCTAACTGTAGTTTACTTGAATCCTGATAGGCATCTGAACAGCCCACCATTCTCAGGAAATAGGACACTTTTTTATTTAACTTTTTGGAAATGCAACCTTTTCTAGATAAAATAACTTTTGCTTTAAAATAACACCCCCCAGTTATTTTTTTACAATTTAATCTAATATGGAAGACATTAAAAACATCTTGGAACACTTGCTTTACAATATAAGAATTTTACATGGATCTTATGTTTTGATTTTTTATTCTGTCTATGACATTATAGGTATGAAGAGAGACATAATGGCAAAAGTATCTAGTAGTAAAGAATCTGACCTTACCTAAAGAAAGGTCTGGCATTTGCCCTGGATTCTGGGAGTTAATTTTTCGCCATACCTGATAGGAGTGTCTTTGTTTCTCCTGGGGGCCTGGCCACATCCCTTAGTCTTAGGATGGGGCTGGCCTGCCAGAAAGTCCAGCCCTGCGATTTAGGGCGGGGCCTTTGGGTCACAGGATATCAGCTGGTCTGGAAACTGATTATCAACCACTAGATAAGCAATCATCAGTGATGCCTACATGAAGGAGACCCAATAAAAACTCTGGGCACTAAGGCTCAGCTGAGCTGCCCAGGGCGGACGTTCTCCATGCATATTGTCACAAGTCATTTCTGAGGGTGAGGCACCCCCTACATTCCACCCTGTGCATCACTCTCTTGGATGATTTTAATGTCTTTTTCCTGTTATAAACGACAGTCTTGAGTATAATAGCTTATTGAGTTCTGTGAGTCCTACTAGTAAATTAGCCACGCTTCAGGGTGGCTTGGGGGCAGTCCTGGAACTTTCACGAGGTACCAGGAGTCTTGGGCTGTCTTGGATGTCTGGAGGATTTTAGCTTCATGGTTTGGCCAACTCTGGGTAGCATTATACATCATATATCATCCAAAAAGATGTATCTTGTTATCTTCACACTGACAAAATAATTCTAAGCCAGCAATTATTTCCATGTTGGAAAGCTGGATTTGAAAAAGCAATGAAATCTAATTAAATACATAATTCTATTTTTTTATATCGAGCCAAGGAATCTCCTATTTACGTATGAATTCAAAGGATTCCGGCAAAAATTGCAAGTAAAAAGGGCTTTCAATCCTGACAATTCAAAGTAATTTATATATATAAATATATGAATTTTTAAATGGTGAGTAGTACAAAAAGTTTTTAAAGTGTGTTAATAAAAAATACCAGATATGCTACTGCTATTCTTAGTTTTAGAAAATAATTTAAAATGCTATTTTACGTTACTATATTTGTAGTCAACTAAAATAACTATTTTTTTAAAAAATACAGTGAATATTTTTCTCTTATAGCTGTTTATATAATGAAAAAGAATGGAAAAGTACAGGTGAAAAATGTGATTTAAAAAGTCTACCAATTTGCTTTTATTTTTTTTACTTCTTCAGTAGAAATTCAAACACAGACAGATGCCTTCCCCTTTTTGCCCCTGGGATATAAGTATTTAGCATTTCAAAAGTCCACAGAGTTGGTAATTTCATTATTTTTTATTCAGAGGTACTGTATTTATAATGTTAGAACATTAGGTTTATGGTAACTTTTCTATTTCATATGCTTTCTTCATAAACAAAGTACTTGATCTATTTAACTTAATATTGTAAAAATTTCAGAGTCATCATAAAAATTAGATAGCCAAACAGAAGCTTTAAAGAAGTGATTTCTGCTCAGACTAGGGATATTCACTGAAACCAGATCTGACCTTCATGCACCAGTAAAGGACCCTACTTAATTTTTTCCTAAGATTGCTCCTGCACTATGTCTTTGCTCACACTACTGCTTCTATCTGAGATCGTCTCTCCCTCTGAGTAGCAAAATAGTACGTGTCCTTCAAGGCCAACTACAAAAATAAAGTCAGTTTTCTGAAATACAAAATCAATATATGATCATTATAAAAGTTAAACAATAGAAAATATCTAGGGTGAAATAGAGTACTATTTTCCCCTCTAATCCAGCAATTTGGTGGAACTACTGTAAAACTAAGCACTGCTCTAGTCATAAAGATTTCCCAAGCAAACACCATCTTCTGTATTTGTAACTCATCAAAATGCTCTTTGTGCCTGATTTTGCATAATAAATATTCATGTTTATTGTTCTGTTACCCTTGTAGTTTCCTTGAGGGCAAGACCTATTCTTTTTTTTTTTTTACCTTACTGGCATATGATACATTCCTGAAATACTAAGTAGAATGAGTTTAACATAATAGATTCCCAATAAAAATTTGTTGAACAAATTAATGAATTCTCAAATACATTCACTTAATATTTCAGGCACCATTATACACATGAAAACTTAAATCGTTTCCAAGAAAAGTGATTAACCTACCATCACACCTTGGAAAAGGGTAGTTCCAGTTCCTGTTGATCCCATGCTGACAGGTGAGGACTCGGTGGCCGATTAAAATGTACCCAGGATAACACTCAAAAGATACTGACTGCCCCACACTGTAGTCCGAGTTGATCATATACCCATTCTGAAAAGGCGGCGGGTCTGGGCAGTTCTGTAATCCATAGGCTGGAACAGACAGACAGAGCCCAGCTCAGGAATAGCAAGTGCAATTTGTCTGGAATTAGAGGAGGGATATGATGGCGTGCAGCTTCTTAGAGTGAACTTTTTAGACATGAGTTTTAAACAAGGTCTTTACTAAGATGCCCATTACCATCCTAAGTTAAAACAGTAATTATTAGTAGTAGTAGAATTATAACAATTTGCATTTAATGAACACTTACTGTATGCTTTAGAAGTTACATAGCCCATACCAAAAATAAATTTGACAATGCTTACCTTGGAAAAAAAATGTATGTGGGGAATTTAATGAAAAAAAGAAATATAGATGATAATAAAAAATGCCTTTGTAAAGAACATCAGGTGAACACGGACCTAAACGGTTTTCTTCTAATTTAAAAGAAAACTATCCTAGCACTCCTTTCTAAGTGTTTCTAATTAGGAAACAGGTTGCTGTTTTGTTGAGTTCAGTTAATGTTCAGTGCAAATAAAATAAAGAAATCCATTTCGTTTTCTTAACTTTCTCCTTAAAAAGAAGTGTAGAATCATTACGCTAGCCATTACGATCTATCAGTACAATCTCTTTATAATACATTGTTTATTGTGGTTTATCACTATATCACTAAGTCTTTTGTGTTCCCTAAAATAAACTCTAGATAGGTTGGTGGATAATAAATGTTTGCAGACTGTGTAATTCAGAAATGTACACATAAATCAGTGAGAGTTAACAAATGCATAATTAGGTGTAATCTCCTGATATTGAAAGCAGCTCTTCTGCCCCTTTCCTGTTTGCTCATTTCTGTTCCCCTCTAACCTGATTATAGGAATGAGATCACTAGGCAACTGAACATAACTCCTGACTTACGCTCTCATGCATGCACACCATGCCTTGCCTAACCTGTTGATTCTTTTCCTAGATTAAAACAGGTAAGAATGAGGAATTAAGCAGTTAAAGAATGACTAACTCTCCACCCCCCAAGGGCCCCCTTAGCAATCCTGCAGGCAGGTCATGCAGACGAGAAAACATCTGAAGAGAGAGTCAGCCGGTCTGCACGTAATGGACAGTGATGCAGAACCCAACCTCCTGCCTGATGACTCACTGAGATTCTCCCCCTGCCCTTTTCCCTTTAAAAACTGTTATGACGGAGTAGAATCTTGGGAGTTGGTCTTGGGACACGAGTCCACCTTCTCCCCAGATTGCCGGCTTCTCTGATTAAAGCACCTTTCCTTTCTACTGACACTTGCCTCTTGATTATTGGCCTTTGAGTGGCGAGCAGCCAAACCTGAGTTTGGTAACAATATCGAATCTTAAAGCTAAATCAGCCGCCTTGTCAACAGCTTCTTACCTGCTCTGGTAGGAGGGTCATGCATACTTCAGAGAAGTGGAATCTCACCAGGTCATCATCTAGTGTTTATTTATTTTATTTATTTATTTTTAATTTAATTTAATTTTTTTATACAGCCGGTGCTCATTAGGCATCAATTTCATACACATCAGCGTATACATGTCAATCCCAATCGCCCAATTCATCACACCACCCCCACCCCCCCGCTTTCCCCCCTTGGTGTCCATACGTTTGTCCTCTACATCTGTGTCTCAATTTCTGCCCTGCAAACTGGTTCATCTGTACCAGTTCATCTGTACCATTTTTCTAGGTTCCATATATACGCGTTAATATAAGGTATTTGTTTTTCTCTTTCTGACTTACTTCACTCTGTATGACAGTCTCTAGATCCATCCACGTCTCAACAAATGACCCAATTTCATTCCTTTTTATGGCTGGGTAATATTCCATTGTATATACATACCACATCTTCTTTATCCATTCGTCTGTCGATGGGCATTTAGGTTGCTTCCATGACCTGGCTATCGTAAATAGTGCTGCAATGAACACTGGGGTGCATGTGTCTTTTTGAATTATGGTTTTCTCTGGGTATATGCCCAGTAGTGGGATTGCTGGATCATATGGTAATTCTATTTTTAGTTTTTTAAGGATCATCTAGTGTTTAGACTCTGCTCTTATACATAAAGGGGCTGGGAGCTCACTACTGACACAGTAATAAAGCCACTCTATGAAGAACCAACACAGGAGGAACTGTAGCTCAGCTTCTCCCTGTGATGCATTCCTGCTGCAAACAGACCCGTGCACGATCCCAGCACCATTGTTCTCACAGTCAACTGAAAATGGAATAATAATGTAAAGGATGCAAGTGACTGCCATGGAGGTCCTTCACGTGGCGAATAAAGTAAAATAAACATTTTCATTGTATATATAATTAGTTTAACCAGGTGATTACTATTGGTGATTTTAAATAAATCCTGAAAAATTATATGATCTATGATTTGTGCCAGGCATTTCCCAGAGTTTTAGACTTAATGTTTCTGTACTTAGAACCTGGAATAAAGAGGGGGTGAAAGAGGATGCTGGTAATAAGATGAAAGGGACAACATCGTAGCCTGTGTGATAGCTGATGGACATGTGAACGTGTGTGCAATGGAGCACTATTTAAGCAGATTGTTAAGACTGGAACACATGGAGTACGTGGCTTGGAAACTCTCAGGTTAGACTTCACGGGCAGGTAAGGGTTAGACTATGAACTGGCCTCTTTTCATGGTACAAGGATTGGATAGTTCCATAAAGATACTCCGGGGGCCACATGGAAAGATACCAACCAGGTCGTATTACAAGTGCACTTGCAATGTGAGAGATCAGCGTAGCTGCTGTTTGGCGTTTGGGGTTTCTCTTAATTAACATTTGCCAAATGTTAAACTTTGCTATAGAGGATTACTATTAATAGCTTTTTCTTAATGAATAAACTACTGAAATGGTATTTTTTTCTTTAAAGTAACAATATGCAATGCCAATGAGTCAACTGGGTAAATCATTTATGGCAATGTGATTTGCCATAAAATTTTGGGAAAGCAATTTGAACAGAGCCATAAAGAATCAGTTTTTTAAACATTTAACCTAGTAATACCATTTACAGAAATCTCTACTATGAAAATAATTTCAAAGAAAAAGCCAAATCTTTAAATATGTTCATTGCATCATTACTTACACTATAGTAATCTAAATGTCTAAACAAATAAATTATGATATTTTGACTCATAAATACTGAAGAGGTAAGATGTTGTAATGTCATATCTTCCAATAGCCACAGAAATACACACATATACATATAGATATATGCAGTCGTATATGTATATATATATTTATTCATTTATATTTCCAATAAAGATACTGCACAGCTCACAGCAAGATACTACGGTTAAACCCTGACTATAGTTAGCAGGTTAAAAATTCCTTAATTTCAGTATCTTATATTTGCAATTGTATACGTCTCTGGACAAGAGTCAGATAAGCAGTTGAAGAGTGATTGGGAGCAAGAAAGCAGAAAGCAGAGGATGCAGCGGTGGCCAAGGTCTGGGAGCATCTTGACATAGTTCCTGGCACTGGCTCCTCCAGGGTCCAGAACCAAGTAGAACCTGGAGGTAGAAGAGCCCTCAGGGTGGGAGTGGGAGCCTCTCTCTAAGGGAGGCCCTGGACCCTCCATACTAACTCATAGCCACACACGCATGCACACCCACGCACGCACACACGCACACGCACCCCCCCCCCACACACACACCTCTCTCCTCCTTCCCCATAATGTGCCTCTCTCCCTGGCCCACTTGGCAATCACACAGCAAGGCTGCCTGCCTCTCCCAAGGACCACCCCACTCGGAAGGCCATGAAGCAGCCTTTTCCTGAAAGCCAGGCCTGGCAAATATCCACAGTGCATGGTTTCCCTCCTCGCAATATTGCTGTTTGAGTTAAAGTCACCTTACAGACCTGTGCTCAGAAAAAGAACAGAGACTCCCATGCTGCATTTCAACTATTAGCCAGTTTCCTCCTTTATTATACTCTTTTCAACTGAAATCAGCCACTTGTTCTCATTCTTGTTTTGCTTGAAATACAATAAGTTCTGTTGGAGAAATGAGGCCTCTAATACATCAAATATAGCTGCTAATGATAAAACTTAAAAAGTAAATATCAAAAACGGATTGCCAGTTTCCACGGGACGAAAATCAAATTAAACCATGTTCAACATCACCCTGCCCTCCCTGAAAGATTCTGTTCATGCTCTAGCGGTGCCCTTAGGGTATCAATACAAGAACCAATTATCACAGTACATTATAAAGGAGGTAACGGTAACAGAGATTCCTGATGAACAGTCACGTGAAACAGCATTTAGGACAGAATCACACACACACATGCTCCACACGTTCATCACACACACTAATAATATGTCACACAATGCATTTCCCTACATGTGTTATGTGGTTTGTGGCATAATTTAAGACCGGCATTCAAGGTCTCTTTAGGGCTTTATAAAGCCAGCCTATTTCTACCCGTCATCTAAACTCTGTGAAAGGGACTGAGATAGAAATTTCAGGGTTGCCTTTCTAAGTCCAACAGCTCTATGTTACCCTTGATTAAAAGAAAAAATGTTTTTTCTTTCTTTTTTTAATGGCACTAATGCAGTTGTCCTGTATAGGAATTAAAGGGTAAAAGAGAGAGAGAGAATGCCAGCCCAGGTAGGCAGGACTATAGTTTTTATTACCTATTCATTTATTGAGTAAGATAAAAATCATGTATTGAGTGTCTAATAGGTTATAAATACTAGTTACAAATGGAAACTAGACAGAAATGGGTCCTGCTCTCATGAAACTTACATTCTATTTAGGGAAACAGACACAAATAAATCAATACGTTGGTAATTATGTAAAACAATTGTACAATTGTAAGTTGTGTAAACTATTATTAAAAAAATAAACAAGGACTGAAATAAAGGGGAAAAAAGCCCAGGATGAAAGTAAGTGAGGGTGATCAAAAACTGCTTCCTTGAACAATTAATGCTGAAATTGAGATCTGAGTGGGGAGAAGATGCAAGTCAGGCAATGCCCAAGAAAGGGAGACTCTTCAGCAGAGGGAACAGGAAGGAAGTCAGTTCTCTGAGATAAGGTGGGGAGCTCCAGAAGAGGAGCTCCAGAGGCCGTCCTCCCAGAGCCCCTGCCCCTGTTCATGGTCTACAGCTTTTACAAGGGGAGAACCTAGTAGTGAAATGTGCCAAGCCACAGGAGAGGCATTAGGACATGTGTGCAAATGGACAGCGACATGTTTTTAAAAGCCAGGACCCATTCTTTATCACATAAGTCACATCTGCCAGGCACAAGACGTAATACAAAACCCACAGCTCATTTCAGAGTTTTCTTAAGAATTTACAATCCCAATTAAACTTGTTTTCAATTGTGAATTATATACTAAGTATAAATATCAGTGACACTATTTTTAGGTCTTTGTTCTAAATCTCTTATTTAATGGAGTCCTTCACTATTTAAATATCAATATCAATATTCCCAAATTTTCAACTAAGTCATAAGTCACATTCTCTTTTTATAAAAAATGTCTTCCCAAAGTTTGACTCATGGTCACTTACACAGTGATACATGCATTGATCTACAGGACTATTAGGTGTCTGAATTAAAGTAACTAAAAAGAAGTAATAAAAATAATTCTTTAGTATGCAAAAAATAGATGAGTTTTGGAAGGATTCCCATTGTGTGCTGCTTAGCACAGGTGCAGTAGATTTTTTATTACCTGCATTGTCGATGTCCATGTACCTCTGAATATCTGTGATGTGTCCATATACCTGGTTTCAGAGGTGGGACTTTAATTAATGTGACCTCTGGGTTTGAGAGTGAAGAATCGCTCAACCAAGTGTCAGACCCTCATCTAAGCACAGTTTTGTTCTTCTGTACTCATCACTCATGGTCATTAATTCCCATTCACTCACTTTAATAATATAACACATTTTAATTTGAGAAAAAAAAACAACTAAGAGAGAAAAAGAAAAGACCACTTCACTGGAATTTGATAAGGAAGCCACTTCTAGCATAAAGAGAAGTAAAAATCACCATTTTCAAACAAATTCTGTTTCAACTGAAGGACATAGAGTCCTTCATATATTTCATATATTTTCATATATTTCCATGTTTGACAACTCCTAAAGACTTTTTGAGGTGTTATCCAGTTGTTCTACAAGATCTGTTGTCAGATCTATCACTGAAAAGTTGAATTAGAAAGAGAATCATCAACCAACAGAGAAATAGGTTTTGAAGCACGTACAAGAGCCTGGAGGTCGTTTTGTAAAATAGTAGAGGCCCTGGGATGTGCTAGAAGGGAGCCCAGGGACTTGAGCTGGACCTGGGTCTCTCATCTAATGGATCTGGGATGCTGACCAAACCACTTCCACTCCAGAGGCTCATTTCTTCATTTATGAAAGGAGAATGAAGATACCTATCTTATTCACAAGAATTAACAGAGATAATAAACGCAATGAACATGGTTTGTATATACCAGTTCAGCAAGGTTAAGTCTTGACTGTAAGAAATGTCTGGTTTCTATGATGAAATTCCCTCACTCCAGGCAGAGCTCTTGAGCCACTTATCAGATGGGGGCAGACCAGCGGGGAGAAGCAACTTCTAATACGGGGATTGTGTGAAATACTTTAAGAAAACAGCCTCCTTACAGGGAGGAGAGACTGCAGTCTGCATCAACATCTACGCTGAATATGACCTCCAAGCCCTTTTCAAGTCCTCGGCTTCCTCTCAATGAAAAGATTAATCTGGTCATAGAAGTGGCTAAGGCTCGTATTGTAGTCAACGGAATTTCTCAAAGGCACACATACACAAGCTCACCAGTTTCCCAAAGTGGCTGTTATCATGGCTAGGATAACACATCACCTCCCTTTGTAACGATTGTCCACCTAAATGTTCTGTGTTCCTTATGTGAACACCTTGATCCCAGAACCTACTGATGACATCCACCTACATTAAGGTTGCAGCCAAACCCATGCCTTTCCCACTGCCCAAAGGCTCCCCTGCAGGACGGTTCACCAAATTGCTTGTTCACAGTTGCAACTACAATTGCGTCTTGTGCTTTGACCAACCAAGGATTAAGTGCCCAGGAATCCTTTTACATAATAGCCTTTACCTGGTGGAGAAACTTTTATTTCAACGCAAAGGAATTGTTGGACTCACTAAGACTACAGACTCACACATCAGACTCAGAATCCCTTCACTGCATCAGGAGCTTGGGGAGGACTGATGAAGAAGCACACGGCACATCTCAACTGGGATGTGGACACCTGAAGGCGCCGTCACCCAGGAGACACATCCACTGACATACCCGTCCAGGTGTGCCTTTGGTTCAGAGGAATAGCTCTCTTAAGGCAGAAAGTGGTTGAGATTGTTACTTTTACTTTCAGCAAACCCATAAAAGGAAAAGCAAATCCACACGACCTGCAGGGAGGAAACTGGACAGCTTTTAAGATTTGGACCCTAGTCTCCAAGAGTCTAGTCCATGAACCACATTGTAGGCACTTTTCCATCCTGAAAAAGGACACCCTGGAGGGGATGAGAATTGATGCAACTATGTATTACCCACTGTTTTAAGCATTTTTATGTGAAATAGGCTTCTTTATAAAGAGCCTCATGTTGAGCGCCTGATTCACTCATGCAGATGGTGGAAAAGGACAGAGGAAGCTCCCCGCCTTTATTCCTCAATGACTCAGAATATCACGTTAGAAGGAAAAAGAGCGACAGTCTTAGAGGCGTGTCAATTTCATGTATAAATTATGGTCGTATCTGTAAGGAACAGTGAGGGTGCTTACACAATCAGTTAGAATGAATTCTTCAGTTGCTCATTGCACATAAAGGCAGTTTAATTGCTTTTCCTCCTAAAGGGGAAAAAATTGGTATCCACAAACTATAGCCTATTTTCTCATAGATTCAATTCACTAAAAATGCAATGGTTTTGTGATTGTATGCATGAATAAGCAGACTTAACATATCCTACTATGTTGGCTTTTTTTTTTTAAGGTGCATAGCACATATAGCAAAAGGAAAAAGATGTTTTTACCACCTATGGTTGAAGCACTTAAAATTATCTTTAAGTTTTTGGCATTCAACAATTACGCTTTATAGTGTAAGAAAGATAAAGAAAGTAAGAGAGAGAAAGAAAGATAAGGGAGGGAGGAGGAGAGGAGGAAGGAAGGAAAGAAGGAAGGAAGGAAGGAAGGAGGGAAGGAAGAGAGGAAATAGGGAAAGAGGGAAAGAAGGAAGATAAATATTCAGCTTCGCCAAATGTCAAGTCACAAAAAACAAAAGGAAAAGAAAATCACTAAAAATCTTAATATGGCAACATTTCACAAATATGAAAAAAAAATCTCAGTACCAGTTAGCCCATACCTTATACTACAAGAATAAGATAACACACAGAATTTTCTCTTTCTTAGGAGAATCCTTTGTTTGGATCTGGGAAAATAACGATTATTCACATATATCAATCTCAAACGATATTTGCATCAAGTGTTTAAATTATAGGTGCTTGATGTGACAGCCTATGGAATCACGTAGTCATCTTTCTGATATCTATTACATTTTCTGACTGATATCTAATTAGTTGATAAATATCTTCGTCCTATCTCCCATCTTCCAGTTTTTGACTTAGAATTAGGGTACACGAACTCAATTTTATTTCACACAGTTCACCTTTCATTTCTCAAGTTCCGTGTAAGTCATTTAACTTCAAGACAGCTACATCTACTAGTAGCATTTTTGACCTTTATACGGTCATAAATAAATGAGAAGGCTTAGGAATAAGGGGTACAACACAGACATCATTGAGAATGACAAGAACTATCTGCATGATTTATGCATCTTCTTATGTGTTATTAATCATAAACTTAACTTATAAATCTCAGGTGGAACCTAGGAATTTTGATGTGACACACACACATCAGAGTTGTGTCACTTTGCCAACTTATAAATTTTATAAAATGACAAACTATCTAATTAAGTTTCATCCTTGTCAGGTAAGATACTCTGCAAGAAATCAGAATGCCTCATATTCGTGTTCTCCTTTTTTACTTAATTTATTTTTATATCTCTCAATTATAGCAAATTAACTGCCTACATAAAAATATATAGGGATTTTTCTTTTAAAAATGTGGATACTTAAATGTAGAGTCAGGTGTCAAGTAAATAAAACGTTTGCTCAACTAACCAGACGTCTGGCCTAGATGCGGACTCAACAAATTTGAATGCCCACCGGCCAGGCAGACAGTGTGGGATCACAGCTTGCAGGCAACTACAGGAGATTTCTGAAGTCAGTGCCTCTACACCCTGGAAGGGCCATCACTCTGACATTTCAGGGGACGGCTCCCGCCTGTCAATGTGGCCAAAAGTCATCCCTGATATTGCAACAGGAAAAGGGAAAGTAGATCTAGTAGATCTATGGGTCTTTCACCAATTATGTGAAATCTAATTCTAAATATTGACAATTTAAAAAATATTAATATTTTGCTAACCAATCACAGCAGCTTTATGATCTCTAGTCTGAATGATTCCTACACAGACTTTCTGTGGTATTGTTGTGCCCTTCCTTCCTTCCTTTTTTTTTTTTTTTAACATTCTTTTTGGAGTGAACTAATTGGTAGCTTTTGGAGCTATGTAGACATGGCCTTAGTAACCCTACCTGGAAAATATCGAGAAAGAAAACAAATTTACACTTTTTTGAACTGTGGCAGTTTAAAGCTACGTAAGATAAAATCTAGTTTCAAAACTACAGGGCAAACAGTACTAGCATGGGAATCTGTATTTGACTTTTGCAATGTCAATAAAGAAAGAAAAGTTAAAATTTTCAATATATTATTAAGAATATTCAAATTGGGGGAGACTTCTCAAAAGTTCTTGGGGTCAACTGAGATATACCACTTAATTGGCAGCTTACATGTAGGAGAAATAATTATGCTATACTTTTCTTATTGACTCAAATACTAAGGTCGTGTCAAACAGTGAAGACTACCATGTAATAACCAAGTTTAAAATGATGATCACGAATGAAATGCTCATATTTTAACAGAATACACTTCAATAAGAATAGGGAAGGGGGAGAGACCAGATGTACAGAAATATGAAAGAGCAGCATGGGGTTCACAATAATACCATTCAAATTCTAAGTTGATCTAAGAGCCAGATGAAGGTGACACAATGAAAGAAAGCTGTGTGGAAGCTGAGACCTGCATCTGTCCTGGACCCTCCTCGTTGGGTTTGTTGCTTTCTCTCCTCTCCTCCCTCCCCCTCCAACAATCCATTCTCTGCATTGCAGGGACTTATCTTCTGCTAATGTACTTCAATGACTTTACACTGCACCTGGAGACAACTCTGAATGTGTTACCACCCAACTCCCAAACAGCCTCCATCCTGCAAACCTCTCAGACCCTGTTCCTCTCAGCACTCCAGCTCTGTCCTCTCTGTTCTTTGAACATGGGAGCTCCTCTCTCCACCCGGACACACGTCCCTGCTCTTCACAGCCCCCGGCTCCTTCCCGTTCTTGTTCTTCAAGTCTCAGCCTCAGGGAGAGGCTCTGCCACCCACCACATCACCCTCATTATTTCCTCTGCAGTAGGTACCAAGCACACTGCCTCAGCCTGGGCACGTGGTCCCCATCCATGCCTGAAACTTTAAAATTGTCTCTTAAACGTGTTTTTTTACCTCCAGTCTCCCTCTTTTTGCCAAACCCATTTCTTGTCTGCTTGATAGTCCACAATGTATGTGGAGACTAAACTTTTAAAACATGAACATATGACTAATGCAATTTTCACTGCAATATACTGAGTGTTTGTGCCCCCAGATTTGTATGTTGAATCCTAGCTCCCAATGTGATGGTTTTGGAAGTGGCTCCTTTGGGAGGTGATAGGTCATGAGGGTGGAGCCCCATAAATGGGGTTAGTGCCCTTATAACGCAGGCCCCACAGAGCTCTCTCACCCTTTCTGCCAAGTGATGACAGAGTGAGAAGATGCTGTCTAGGAACCAGGAAGCGTGTCTTTGCCAGCATCTTGATCTTGGATTCACAGCCTCCAGAACTGTGAGCAACACATATCTGCTGTTTAAAAGTCACTCAGGCTATGGTATTCTGTTAAAGCAGCCTGAATGGACTAAGACAGCCATTTTTAAACCTTCAACAGTTTATTACCCACCAGCTTTCCTAAGAGTTTTAATATGAACTCCTTTAGCATTCTGGTGAAGTCCACTAACCTCAAACTAATATTTTAAATGCATAAACAAATACATCAGATTACAAAGGAAAAATTTACTTATGAAAGTGTGATGAAAGCCAGACTTGCGGTATAACTAGATGTGCTGTTATTTCACTAAATGGCAGGTGGCAAGTCTAATAACTAATGTCACTTCACAATATTGTATAGTAATATTTTGAGATATCTGCAATGATTGTAATAAAACATGGAATTATCTGTGATTTGGTGACAAAGCACAGGTTATGCTAATACTACATTCGCATCATTAGAGGTTAAGAGGAAAATATTAAAACTGTATTTTTACATTTATATAGAGATATTATGTATATTAATATTATATATAAATTATAATATCTGTATCTCATGGGGTAGATATTTACCATTCAAGTCATGGATCCCTTGAATTCTAGAACCATGGGCCTAGAGAATAAAATTCAACTTCTCAACGTGGGATGCAAATTATTTCACAATTGAATGTCCTCACCACATGGGCTCATTTACAAACGCGTCCTTCGCCTCTGACCTGGCCAGGCTTCATCCAGACTCTGCTGCTGATCTCCCTTTTCTTAGAGTGTTTATTTTAGAAAACTTGTCACTGTATATTTTCCCTCTGTCCCTTGGAGATGTATGTTAATCTTCGTAAAAGCCTCTTGTCAGTTTTACAGCCCAGGTGTGTTTTTCTCAAGGACCTGGGGACCGTCCCTCTGAAATGTGACATCAGGGGTGATAAGTACCCCCACTCTGCAGTTGCCCTGGAGGACAGGAGCTGAGCTTCAGTGGCTCCAAGCCCTGTAACTACATCTTGCCTGGGAGCTGACTGAAGGGTTATGGGATTCAGGCAAACCAAGAGGGCCAAGGCCCCACACTCCAGCTCTTAAAAAGTCTCCAGCCCTTAGCCTGTATTCATTTTAAAACCTACATTTGGAATAAACACCTTAAGGAACATTTATATATATATAAACAACACCCTTCGGAAGGACAGACCGTAACCCTGCATAAAGTCAGACTCAGGTGCAAAGAAATCCAGTCTTCAATCTCACCATCTCCGCAAACTCCTTGTGCCCCTTCTCAGGAATTCAGGCCCAAACTACCTTTTCCCCTTAAGGTTCTGATGGTGCAGCCGTGTGCCAGGATCTACTCTGGCCAGGCCTGAGTGGTCAAGAGACAGGCACTACAAATTGGTGATATTTGTGATTTCAGACATATGACAGGGACAGTAGAATAATTTAATTTGAGATTTGAGTGTTGTTTCTTATTTTATTTCTTTTGATGGTCACCTAATCATGTGGCAGGTGAATCTGTAAACTTACAAATTGGATTTTAAATCACCACTGGCAACTCTGATGGATGGAAACCAAGAGGGAGAAGCCCAGAGAAGAACACTGCTATGATCCTCACAAAAGCTTCTTTTTTAATTTTAAGAGAGATGAATCTGTATCTAGACAGATGAAGGGGAGCAGAATTTGCCACCCCAAAATATGTCTTTGGCAAGAGGATTATCTCGAGCTGGTTATTATTATTTTTTTAAGTTATTTTTTGGCTGCGTTGGGTCTTGGTTGCTGCACGGGCCTTCTCTAGCTGCATTGAGCGGAGGCTACTCTTCGTTGCGGTGCACGGGCTTCTCATTGCGGTGGCTTCTCTTGTTGCGGGGCACGGGCTGTAGGCGCACGGGCTTCAGTAGTTGTGGCATGCGGGCTCAGTAGTTGTAGCTCGCAGGCTCTAGAGTGCAGAGTCAGTAGTTGTGGCACACGGGCTTAGTTGCTCCGCGGCATGTGGGATCTTCCCGAACCAGGGATGGAACCCTGCATGTATCTGCATTGGCAGGCAGATTCTTAACCACTGTGCCACCAGGGAAGTCTCTGGTTATTTTTAAGAAACTGCAGAAATAGGGGAATCTCTGAAAACAGAGTAGAGGTAACCTGTTTATAAGAGACATTTATGAATACATTTATGAGGGAACACTCCCTTTGTAAGGGTGTCCTTTCTCTGTTCCAGAAAGAGAAAGATGGCTAAACCTCTAGCAACTTATCAATGGAGAAGAAAAAAGGCCTCAGTCTGCACAGCAACTGTAAGCCTGTCTCCTCTGCTTTGCTGCTCACCTCCCCTGACTGCCCCCAGCTTCTGGCTCTTCAGCTGGGGTGGTGTTTAAGGTGGTGGCTTGGGCCATGCTGGGGAGTTAATCAGGTTCCCTGGGAATCTCCCCTGTATGCAGCAGGCATACATGTTATTAACTTCTGATTTTCCACTGTTAATCTGCCTTTTTTTACAGGGGGTCTCAGCCAAGAACCTAGAAAAGCAGGGTCCCCTACACCAACATTTGTAGGAGAGGTAAAAATCTCAGTTCAGCATATGAATTTTCCCCAGTCCTTAAGAATGCATGACTTTGCATCTTCTCTGCCACCACCAGTCGGAGTGCACTTTTCGTTCTGGGCTCTCAGTGTTCTCTTTGGGTTCTTTCGCATATGAATTTTCCCCAGTCCTTAAGAATGCACAACTTTGCATCTTCTCCGCCACCACCAGTCAGAGCTCACTTTTCGCTCTGGGTTCCCAGTGTTCTCTTCGGGTTCTTTCGCAGATTTCATATGTTCCTTTCTGACTCTGGATAGAGAGTCAAGTGGAGTCACGTGCACAGGAGCAGTTTAGTTATCAGTAAACCTGTGTTAGCGTCAAGGCCCGGGTCGGAGCTCATGGATGGGATTCCTTTAACTAGTAAGGCTTCAGAATCCGAGCCCTCAGACCCTGCTTGGTTCTCTTCCCAATGACAATGTGAAAGTTCACCTGAGCTCAGGAATGCTAGAGAAAAGTTGAGGTGAGGAAACCCACCCCCTTCCCTAAGTCCTCTGTGTTTCAGGAAATGACTTAGTGCAAAGGACCACCTCCCCTCGGACTGAGACAAGAGTCAAGGTGCCCTTTGGTTACCTGTGACCGGACCTGACAAAATCCTCCAAATTCCCATGCTTTCCCTTTCAAAGGTTAGCTGAGCCGTTTGGTCCTCAGCAGTCAACTGGAACAAAACTCTTATAAACCAAACTTCAGTAACGCTTTTCTTCCCCCTAAACGTTGGCCCACCCTCAGGCTGGGCCACAGACAGGTTGGCCTCAGGGAAAGACCTGCTTTCACCCACATCCCCTCATGGCCCTCCTGGTCACCGCAGCCCCTACCCCCAGCTTCTTCTAGCTTTGTTTACTGCTCTCCATGAAGGAAAAGCCTTTTCCTAACCCTCGAGATGCTTGCTGATCTTATGGCTGTAGCCTTGTTTTCTCTACGGCAATAGACCTCTTCCCCTCTTGCAATAAATAATCTTCCCCAATAAAAGTCTCTTCTTACTAAATCTGAATTTGTTTTGCATTTGACACCAGTTATAGGAGCCTTTGGTGCTTCAGCCTCAGGTGGGAGAGAAGCCTCTCTGAGCAGCAGTGGAGAATCAGTCGTTTTAAGTTGGGACAGGGAGGGGAGGGCGGGCGGGAGGGGGCAGTTCACACACAGAGGTACCAGGAAGGACCGGATCCCAGAGGAGAATGCACCCACCGGCCGGGGCTTTCTGGCTGAAATGGGGTGGGGCTGGAGGCTGGAGGAGGGATGCAGTGGGAGCACAGGCAGAAGGAAGGGTCCGTGAGGGTCTGCAGAATGAGAGGCAATGGCAGCTGCCACAGGCTCAGTGCCCAGATGCTGAGACAAAGACCGATGGATGGACCCGTGGTCCCTCACTTGTGGGGGAGACGAGACGGCTGTTGACTCCATCAGGCCTGCTGAGTCCTTGTGTAGGTACTAGAAAGAGCTACATCCGTGTTTGCTCAATAAACCTTGGGGTATTTTGAGAACAAGCAGATGCAGGGGAAAACTCTAAAAACAGGGCACAGGGTCCCCTTTTGTAGAGGAAATTTACATTTACGAAGAAAATGTACATTTGCAGGGATTTCTCTCCTCTTTAAATCAGCACAACAAGCCTGACTCAGCAACCCTGGTGAACCACACATTTCCTGCTTTTCTCCCCATTGCCACCTCCCCTTCCTAGAAGCCCTAAACGCTTCTCCTTTGTTTTAGCCTCAGATGGTACCTAAACCCGAGTCCTAACCATTCCTTTGA
This sequence comes from Delphinus delphis, assembly GCF_949987515.2. NCBI lineage: Eukaryota > Metazoa > Chordata > Mammalia > Artiodactyla > Delphinidae > Delphinus > Delphinus delphis. The sequence continues at coordinate 26,035,882 of NC_082703.1, forward strand.
GTGACTCACGTCTGGGTTCTTCCAGGTGTCTGTGTGTCCGAGTGACGGGCATGTTAATGAACTTGCGCTTGTTCTCCTCTTGCTAGTCTGTCTCTGGCCGGTCCCATCACCCCCAATGGAGAATCTCAGGTGACACAAAGAACTGCCGACTCGGCCGATCGTGTCACTAGGAGGGTGTTATAGGCAGATGCCTGCAGGTGGGCAGGAGAAGCGAGGAAGAGGGGGAGACGCTGGGAGAGCTGGGGTAGACCCTTCCTCCCAGAGGTTTCTTACAAAGTGGGAGCTGAAGGAAGATGCAGGTCATTAAAATTAAATATAAACAGGGGTGTGTGTGAGGGAGAGAGGAATTTGAGTATATTTGAAACACTAATGAGAAAGATCTGGTAGAGAAGTAGCAGCTGCAAATGCAGTAAAGGGAAGACGATTCCTGTCTTGACAGCCCTGACAGCGTAGAAAGAAACATTCTAGAGCCTAGAGCCCGGGAGGGGCTGCCTGGAAGCAGGGGGAGCATTCTCTTGTCTCCAAAAGGAGGACGAGCAGGGTTGCAGGCAGACCTCCGCGCTGGCCTGGGGGAAGCTGTCTCCCTTCTGCTGTGCGTGTGAGCCTTTCCAGGAGGAAGTGAGACCCTTGGCTGAGACGAAGGGGGATCGACGTGAGACAGAATGAAAGACACAGACGGACCTAGAGAAATCCTGGCAAGGTCTCCTGCTGTACTCCTCAACCTGTACCACCCTCTCTTTTTTCTCCTACCTGGATTCCTATTGTAAGAGACCCAAATTCTGGAAACGTAAATTTATATTTTAAGTAACAACTGAAGTAACAAGGTCTAAGAGTTCAACACAAAATGCCATCCTCTTTCAGTAATAAAATATTAAATCTCTATTTTTCCAGGGTAGCCTATGAAATTAAAGAAATCAAGTGATTTTGCTGTGTTAAAAAAAGACTCCACTTTTGACATTTTCAACTTCATTTGAATTAACAACATTCAAGAAAAGGCCAGCTGAATTACTGTGTTGGAAATGAAAATTTTGAACTTTTTCACATGTCAAAAATGCTTTGGTAATGGTAGATTCAAACTTTTGTTAGAGACCTCTATTTTGATGGTTTAAAAACACGTAAGGTTCATTCTCATTTTTTTTTCTGGCATAATTTAAACATGACTTGAATAGTACATAGAACCATTACTTTGAGCTGAGACAAGGCTTAAGGGCACGAGAGACACGGTCAGACCCACTTCCACTGTGAACGGACTCCCTGCACCATAGTCCTGATGGGAAATACCGACACGTGGCCAAGAGGACATGGTGACAGGTGAGAAGGCTACCTGGTGATGGGGCCAAGGGGCTTGAAGGTGGTGATGGTGGCCGTTGGGGGTAGAGACAAGGGACTTCAGGTGAAGCAGTGACAGTGCATGGCTGACCCTGCTCCTTGTGTCTGCGTCCTGACTTGTGTGTACAACAGCCAAGACTCCACTCCACTCCCAGTCAGCAAACTGTGCCCAACTAGAAATGACTCCAGCCGTACAAGCCTTTAACCGGCTAGGGAGGTTTACCCTTACAATTTACCTGTAAGAAGCATCCCTAGATGTGTTCTGACTCCTTACCTTGGTAAGTGAGTTTAAATCCCTGCCGGTTCTGCGAGTGGTCGCTGTAAAAGTGGATGAGCGTTTCATGAGTTGTGCTCAGCAAGGGCGCAGGCAGGTCGGGGCCACTGAACTGCCCCATCATCGGGCTGGTGTGGAAAGGTCCGTTTTGAATTTCAAGGTAGTCATGATTAGCTTCGGTAGAAAAATTCAGAAATTGAATATGTGCACCTATGAAAAAATATGCAAAATCGGTGGAAGTTAATACCAAATTTTATGATAATGTTTACCAATAGGGATTAAAATTGTATCAGTTTCCCCAAGCAGCACCTCTCCAGGAGGCGGAGTGGAGCACACACTTTGTGAATTACAACGATCCTTGGTTCAGTTTCACCTCAGCAACCTACTAGCTGTGTGACCTTTGTCCATGTAGTAAATACCCCAAGTCAACTTATTTGTGAAATACGGGTGTTACCAGCATTGCATCACAGAGACAAGCAGGTATAATTCTTAGAATGGTGACTTACATCCATACACATGGCAGTGATTTTGTCCAGCTGCTATTATAATCATTACAACCAGAAACACAAGGTTGTAATCGTATGTCAAATCATCCTTAATTTGTGGCTTTATCAAGGAAGAAGCCAATACAGATCTAACAAAATCCAACAATCTTTAAAGTGGCTTTTAAATGGAAGGGCATACCACTGCACAAGAAACTTCTTAGTTTGGTAAGCGATTGTTTCAATTGTGTAGTGCCTGCAAAATAAATTACTGGTGTTTGCAAGAAACCCACTCGGATCAACCCCACTCTAGCTCTCACAATTCAATCTAACAGCCTGGCACAGGGCAAGATACCAAGACGGTCTGAAGGACCCATACTGCTAGCATCATACTCATCTGTGTCTCAGATAAACTACAGTGATAACTTAGAAGAAAATCAAAATCAAAATAATTTAGTTATTTGCATTGTGGTATTGTTGAAAATTTAATTGACTACTGTGTCTGAAATATTTTAATTCACTTTCAAGTTTATTTAGAATGCCAAAGACATTAGCTTTTGCACAAATCCAGGCAATTAAGTTAGATTTGTAAAACCTAAACTGAGAATACCAGCAGCTATTGTAGATCATTCTCTCAACATATGAGGAAAGCTTTACTTTGTGTTATTCTTCTCCTGTTCTTGAGAGATAAAAAGAGCTTTATTTTTTTCTTTTTCATCTAATATGTTTGACATGTTTCCTAGGTTTTAGGAAATTAAAGATATTAAAATTATCATATTAAAGATCATGTTAACATGGGTTACCTTACTTAAGTGTAAATACCTAGAGAATTTAAAGTAACATATCTACTTAGTATTGATGGAAAACACAGGTATCAAAAGCCTGAATTCAGTAAAAAAAAAAAAAAAAAGAAGAAGAAGAAAAGCTCATGCGAAGAGTAATAGGGAAGAACAACCTAAAGGTACTCAATAAAGGTTAAAATCATCCAAGAAACACAATTTTATCAATTATGAAGAAAACCTTGTGAGGAGGAACAAAAGAGTAAATAATGGCCTTTCTGGCTGGGCAGAGTGTAAGGCCACCTATCACTCTTGGGGTTCAGTTTATCAGGTAATCACTGTTATGACCATCATTTCACAGGTGAGCAAACTAAGGCTCAGAAAGGCTGGGTGTTATGTCCTATGTACCACAGGGAGAGGCAGAGTTGGATGGACACCAACTCCAACTGACAGAGCCCTCATGTTCTCTGGTTTAGCATGAAAATGTGCTAGTCAAAAGCTAATGATATCACCATGTTAAAAATATTACAATTTTTTTGGAGAAAATAATTTTGCGTTAAAATTGTTCAACCTAGTTTGATAGAGAAGATTGGAAGAAGTAGAATGTGGAATACTTCACGAAGAGACCGAGAGAGTGAAAAGCAGAAGAAAGACTTACAATGAAACATCTTTAACAAGGCAACCAAACTTTGGAATCCTTTTTGGAAGGAGTAATTCAATTTGTAACATATGGTCCAAACATATGTACTGGCGACACATGAGCAGCCAGAGAAGGAACAGCCCAGCCTGTGGCCGTCCTGCCCATTCTAATACTAGGCACAACAGACGACCAACATGGAACAAACCTATAAATTTAAAACATTTCTGCAAATATTAAAAAGTGTTGAAGAGACATCAGTGAGCTAATTCATTTTCTCCTAAATCCCAGTAAATACGTTTGGTCAAAGAAATTTGGAAGCAAGAAAAGAAGAAAGAGAGAGAGAAGCATTGAGAGAGATAAAGATAGAGAAAAAGAAAGAGAGAGAGAGACAGGGAGAAAGCAAAGAAGGAAGGAAAGCAGGCAGGGCTAGTGGTCCCCAGCCCTTCAATTCTGACCTGTCTCCTGTGATAGTTGAACCACTTCCTGAGTCACGCAACAGTATCTGATCTATTCCCTCACCCACTGCTGAATTAAATACAGTTCTCTTTTGTGGCCTGGTCCACAAGTCTGATAAGAAAAAGAGGGTTTTTTAGCTAATTAATAAACTATACTAATGGATTTCTTTTTTTTTGGTGGCTACATCAAGGCCACAGAACCCCTGTGGTCTACAGAGTTTCATAAACACCCGTCACATTCTTCACCAGGAGGAAGAACACAGAAGCTGACACAATAATAATCAAAAACGAATGTTGAATTACTAACATTTCTATTTACGTCCTAAAAGTACCAGATAGGATGTGAAACTAGGGCAAGATTAGAACACTTAAAAAACGTTTCCTGCTTTTGTAGGTATAAAATCAAATAGCAGGGAAATGGCTTAAAATAGGCTCATTTCAGATAAGCATATGCAGACATCAGATGTATTCATCCAGAGACTCATTTTGAAATTCACAGAATGACCCAGTCAAGAAAGAAATGAGAGACAGCAAGCAGATCAAGGGGCAAAAAAAAGGAAGGCTGGCCAATATCTCTAAAGCAAAGGAAATGGTGACCGTGGCCTTTTACTGATTCGGAATTAAACTTGAAATGGAATTATGACAATTATAATTTTATGAAAAAAATTAGCATATTAAGCAGGATAAAGTATCCAGCCACATATCAAACTACCTAATACATATCAGGAAATAGAACCAAGCCCAGCTCTAATCTGGTTTAGAATGGAATTTTTAGCTATCTAATTTTCAGCAAATTGTGTCCAGTTTGACATCATGAAGCCAAAATGAAGGGATTGAAGTAAGCGTTAACCTAGTTATTCTTTTCTTATCTCACAGAATACCAAAAATGTGTCATTGCAACAAGAAACCCAGTCTGAATGCCCATCTTGGGTGGAATTTACACCGACTGTCATTACACACTGAAAATTACGTGTCAGTAAAAGGCACCTGAAGAAAAACTTTTGACTTTGGATTTTGACAAAACTTTGAATAGTAACCTGACCATGGCTTCAGAGTTAAACTCTCGTCTCTTAGTTGATAGAACCTGTGAATAGTAAAGTGCTCTATTTTATATCTTCTGTGCATAATAAACATAGAGCAAAGGAGTTAATACTTTTAGAATTCAGTGCATAGTCTAAAGAGTCTTTTACATCCTCCCTAGACTTCTAGATGGTTTAAAGGCATGGCCAATTTGGACCTCATGGTGTGCGGTATAAGTGCAGTGAGTTTTAAATATAAAAAGCAGTTATACTCCAATAAAGATGTTAAAAAAAAGTACTGGTAAAGTAGAAAAACTTGATTTCATTTCTGTTAACTATGCCTTTAGAAATTTTCAAGAAAATAGAGACAGAAGTTCTGTGGTGATTGAGCTCATGCCAAAGCCACACAAAACAGCAACCCAAATTTGTGGAAAGGAAGGAAAACAACATAGAAATCATTAGAGCATTTGGCTTAGAAACTAAAAGCAGTTAACAGTTAGGTAATGCCTTCTCCATACCAGGCGTTTGCATTACCTCCGAACGGCTGTCGGAGAATGATATTTTATTGTATTCGTTTTAAAGATAAGGGACAAAGGTTCAAAAACATGTTGATAACTTGGGCAAATTCATACCATCAGTCACTGACAGAACCAGGATTTCTACTCAGCTAACCTCAGAGCTCAAAGGCATGAGGAGCCACCATATACACTGCCCACTCCTTAGACAAAGTCCCTTGACTGCAGGCCCTCACAGAGGCTGGATGCAGGAAATAGCTGCTGCGGGGGATGAGTAATTAGCAAGGGGAGACCAAGGTGGCTTTCACGTGATGCCAGAGCAACCAATCATTCTGTCTATTTAATTAAGCTATTGACTGGTCCATGCATGTGGGACGGAAGAAGGATTAATCAGAAGAATTATTTGACGAAGCTGGTAGCTGCTTAACGAATGGGTCGGATATCTATGAGGTGGTCCCACGCATATTCAGTGGTATGGAAAGATCCAAACACAGCAATAAAATCCTCCACGAGTGAAAGGCATCTAACCTATTTTTTTTCAAGAAAAGGCACTGATGTCTCATATTCTGGATAGGTGTGTTTTTCAGGGTGGCTGGGGGAATTACAGTCACCGGTACAGTAATTACTAGTACAATAATCCTTAACACCCTGAGCAACCCAAACCCAAACTGACAATCCAGGAAATGGGAATGTACATGCCTCTTCCCTAAATTTAAATGTATAATTTCATGTTTAGAAGTATATTTATAGATTATAAAATTTATCACAGACAAACCTGGTGTGGTACTTAAATTTAATCTGTAGCAAATTATTCCGAAGCATAACTACATCTATTCTAAAACGCTAGGGACAGTCATATTATTTTGCATGTAGTTAGGATTTAAGACATAAGGTTTCTTTTTGCTTATTCTTCAAGATGCTTTTTAAAGCCCAATACTAGGCAATATCACAGATTTTAAAGACAAATAATTTTAATTGTAATATTTCATAAATATTTTTAAAATTTTGACCTTTCTTCAAATAAAGTTTTTTTAGGTTCATAGATCATGATCATGAGGTCAGACAATCTAACTGTTCTTTTTTTTTTTTCCTGAGTTACTGTCTTGCATATTGGTTTATCAGTGAGTGAGCAACATACGGAAATATGCCAAACAATAGCCGCCTCAAATCACAGAACAGTAAAGTTGGGAAAATAAATTAATAAAATGTGTATATCCATTCATGAGTAAAATGCTTCTGATGAGGTTTGAAAGAAAAGTGGGAACTATTTGCAGCAACAATTTAAAGACCAGCTAGCTTTTTGCTGCTGTTGTTTACGACATGCCAAGCCCCATACTAAATTTCTCGCCCGAGTTGTTTTGGTGAATCCTCATGTAACCCTGTGTGGTTATTTCCTTTTTAGAGGTGAGGAAGATGAGGTCCCTGGAGGTTCACTCAGTGCAGTAGCCTGAGTGAACTATCATTACTCGTCTTATAAGCTTGTGACCCTCAAGATGCTCAGACCCTGTTGGAACCTCCTGGGTCACCTACAACTCCGATCCTGACACCTGACTCCAAACACTGAACCAACCATGTCCAGATCTTCAGATCCCCAGGGTGAGAAAACAGACCAGCCTTTGAGGATAGCTGAGCCAATGTTGGTTAAAGGCAAAGGCTTCTGTTCCGTCTACCACAGAGCACAATTACGGCCTCTATGTTCAGAGAGTTCAGGATTTAAAAAACAAAACTAAAAAACCTGGAAGAAATAGAGCGCCTCTGTGATCCTTCTGTGAACTGTCTCCCCTTTTTTATCCCCACACTCTGGTGGCCCCTTCAGGAACTCAGTGGACATGAACCTCACGTGTGTTCTCCACGGGGGGGAGGGTCCCTTCCATGCTCCCCCTTGCCCTGGTGGCCTCATGCCCGCCGCCCTCTTGGAGGCTCTTAGCTGAGCAGGTGGACCCTCCCTTTCCTGCTGCCCTCCCGGCACAGATTCTCAAGGCAAGAGCTTTGAAAACTTAAAAAATATAATCCTCTTCTAGGGCAACGATTTCCACTTATGCTTATGTTCATTCACCACTCAACTAACATTCATAAGTACTCAATTACTCTGAGACATTCTGGGACATTCTGTGAATATCTAATTTGGCACCCCTATCATACTGTGTACTTTTGAGAAAATCACAGGTGGGGAAAACCCAAATTAATGAACTAAAATATTAGGACATCATGAGGCAGACAAGGAAAGGCATGATAGGGAATCAAAATTTCACACAGACTGTGAATTTCTGAAGCAGGCCAGAATGGGATTTTAGTGTACATAACAATTAAAATTAGGAACTATTTAAGGTAGGTAACCTGAAAGTTCATAACTAAATATGATAAAAAGCCATTTTCATAAATCTAAATCAATGCAAGTTATAACAACAAAAGTTTATAGAACAAAACTAGAATGAGTTATAACCTGAGAAAAACCTTAAAAATTGTTCAAAAGAAACTACCACCATTACTGAATTCCAGTGATACATTATAAAAGACAGTGTTATAAAGAGATTGATAATTGAATTAGGGACGCTACATGCTGCACGTCATGTGCCTCTACTGTTCATCATTCAACTAATTTAATTTGCCTTGAAAAGTCTTGCACGGCTGAACTGATTTTTCAAGTAACTTTCTGTTCTCAAAGTTATTCTGCCAAAGATTTATTTAAATCTGTAAGCCACTTTCAATTAAAGACACACTTAGGTCAACAGGATAGGCCCATTTTTCACTCAGCCTAATTCTTTCCAAGATAAAAATTAAAAAGTTGAATTTTGAGGAATGAAAAAGTGTCTCACTCACCGTAGCCAGTGGGCAAGGCGATCTTCCAGGTGCAGTCCAGGTTGCTGGGGTAGGTGCCCGGGAACCCCGGGCTCAGGATCACGCCCCCCATGCTGCTCAAGGTCCCCCCGCAGGTCGCTGTTGGCCGGACAAGGGGAGTTAGTGCTGTGTGTCCTCGTTTTCCAGCAAGGACAATTCCCTCCCCCCACTCTATGGGACCACGCTACCTAGAAGCAAGTCTTCAGAAACGAATTTGCACCTCATTTCAGCACATACATAACGCGATGCCCTTTAGTTATTTATGGGTCTAGTTCTCCCTCCTGAGTTTCCACTGCTTAAGGACAAAGACAGGTCTTCAGTTTATCTACTTCTGGTCCACAGAGGCTCCCAGTAAAGCGTGGTCAATTTAATGCATTTTGGTCAGGCATCCGATTGACTTTCAGGTTCTGAGTTGTCATCAATACTCACACCTTTAAGTCAGGACAATTATCATTGTCCTGGGAGAGAGAGAAGGGGGTCTCGATGTTGGGTGCACCTCCTGTCAAACAAGGATGATAACCTAATTCCTTGAGTACTTAGTTATCACTGTATGTGATCGCATTCTTTTGTTCATCTCAAAAGACAAGAACCATTGGATGGGCGTACAAACAGAGCCCCCAAAAGCTGTGTATCAATCTTTTTTCCTTTGCGATATTTAAAAACCTCCATCAATGGGCTTCTCTTATTTTACATCTGTCCAATGATCCCAGCAAGATTTTCAGTATAACCCTCAAGTCTCAGCCTTCTTCCAGGGGCTCATCTGTCCACCATCATTTGGTAGCCTGACTCCTGCCTCCTGCTGGGAAAACCCCTCCATGCCAGGCCTTTTCTTATGGTTAAACAGCATATTCAAAGCATTTTTGGTACAATGGTATGGCTAAAGAACAAGGTGCTTATTTTTATAAAAGAGCCAGGTATCTTGGGGTTTTAACTGGGTTTATATATCTTATTTTATACAGATTCCTGATATTTTGGTAAGAATATATGGGATTTTTACTCCAGGGCACAGGCCATGTCCCACTGGAGGGGTCACATGATGCAGGGAATGCCAGCTTGGTGCGGGGCCCTGGCAAACGGCTTGGCCACCCTGAGGCATGTCATGAAGTTCAATTTAGTTAATACTGGTTAAGCTCTGGGAACGATGCTTGACACTCAGTAACTTGTAGAGAAGTGTTTTGCTGTAAATTGTCTTCCTTAGCACTATTATTAAAAAAAATCAGGACTTGAGATTTCCAAGAACTTATTAGTAAAATACTATCTCTTCATGGATTTCTAGTCCTAAAATCCCCCAGCTTGGATTAATCTAAAGCTAACAGCTAAGAAAACTTTCAATCTCTCAAATAAGTCTTTGAAATTTATTGTGGGATGTTTGTGAGTTTTCCAGTGAAAAAACTTCCTCTATACCTTGTAAGGAATTAGGAGCAAGCAAGTGTTATGGAAGTTGATGCATCTTTGATATCTGCTAATATACGAAACATGTAAAATAAAAGATACAATTGACTATATTTGGCTAATATAAGTAAACTATTCAAATAAAACATTTCCTCACATAATACAGAGTGTCAGCAATGACATATCATTTGATTGAATACCCACTGTGAGTTGATTTTATTTCAAAGCTTAAAATATTTAAATTCCCACGTTTAAGGGAAAGCTCTTCATTTAAAAATAAATAGGGAGACGGATGTTCTATGCCTGAATCCCAGTCCCAGTGAGTCCCTCCACAGGGTGGCTGCCTTGATATCAAATACTTTTTGATATAAAATACTGTCCCTCCAACTTCACATCACTTATCGGTACATCTCAATTTTGTTTCTGGAAATGTGATTTTCCTGAGGCTAAAGGTGTACACAGAACCCTTCTCAGACTCTCAGACCAGCTACGTTCATTCTTGCCATGAATGAATCCACTGGCTTCTGATACGCATGTGCTGTGCCTTTAGTGCCTCGAGCTAGCAGTCTTGCGTCTAATCCCTGTTGGTTGGTTCAGAGGTGCTGGAAAAGCTGAGGAACCACATCCAGGGGGAGAAGATGCTTGTCCAATCCAATAACAGCATTATTATGTTATCATCATGTAACAAATGTTTGAAAGGAATTTAAAAGTGCATCTTTGAAGCTCAAAAGTGGCTCAAGGAGATCACCATTACGTTACTGATAATCTGCACAGAGGCCCAGTGACGGAAGGCATGTCCATACCAATGCAAAGGGGAGACGGGTAGTTCCAACGCCGAACAGTCCCTGGCATGCAGGAGATGTGGGAACGGCCCTGTTCAAGAGAAAAGGAAATAAAACTCACATAACTGAACTTAGAGTATTTAAGGCTTAAATGTTTGTGAGAACATCTGTACTTTCTTTGGTTTTCCCTTTTTGATTTAATTACAAATGCAAAAAAATCAGAACTCATGAAATCTACTAATGTGTGTTAATGAATCTCATGTTTGGAATTAAAATAGAAAAAAAAATCCATAATCATTGTGTTTCTTGTCACTGAAATCAAAATCTTGTGATGTCCCCTTCAACGGTCTTTATTTCTGCCAGGATGCTTCCCTAATGCTTACAATGTTGAACTGAACTGGTCAAAGTAAGTCTTTTTTTTAATCATCAAAAGTTACAGCTTTTGGTCTAAGAGGCTGAAAATGATTAGGAAATACTAGGTATAGATCTGAAGGGTGACATGTCAAAGGTAAGTAATCTGCTCATACAAAGGTTAACTTTCACAGTTGCCTACGGTTCAAGTGCAACTCACATGACCTTTACGGTTCAGCAAAGAACTGGGTCAGTTCTTCCTTTATTGGAGAAAAAGGGAGACTTAATATTCATTTTATTATCAGACAGCCTCACAGCTGTCAAATTAACGTGTCTGCGATGAAATTAATCCTCATCATTCAAGGTCTCTTTATCCTCTAAATACATAAAGTTTTCAACTTTCAACCTTCAAAAAATCTGTCCTATTATTACTCTTTTAAAAATTAAACAGCAGCAGGTTAAATTCTCAGTGTTTCGTGCTAATCTCTTTTAAGATGAAAGAGAAGGTAGTGAACGGGCACCTCTGTGTGCAGACTATTCAATTTTACTTTTTTCCTTATTGTGACTTGGTGGTTTTATGTGCCATGAATACTTATCTTGTGAATTTCCATTTGCCAAACAAAATTGGCATAGAGGCAGCTGAAAAACAAATCTTTAATTCATGTTAAATAATCCCAGCCATATTGGGAACGCATCAAACAAGAATTTGCACTAAGGCAGTTATCAATGACAAACCGATTCCCCAAGCTTAGGAAGGTTTCATACTCAATTCATGTGCCACAAAACTCATTTTCTCCTACTACCTAATATTCTTAAAAGTTGTTACAGTAAAGGAAGACTACACTTATTCTTAAAGAAGACATGCAGGATAATGCTTTTCCTGCCAAATTTCATGCTCTGTATCTCCTCATTCTCTGACCTATTACGTTATCTTTAATAAATTTCTTTCCGAATTTTGGACAAACAAAGTACAAAAGCCTTTAAAGGTATTTATGGAAGACTACCAATAAAATGGTCATTTATTACCAATCTAGGTCACATCCTGCTATTGATTTCAGCAAAGACATTTCATATTAGTGATTCCAGCTGAAATTTTTATAATGGATCCAAAACAACACAGGAATCTGTGTATTTATTTACTAGCTTCAAATGGGAATTTTCGTTTTTCATCTTTGAAAAGAAAAGTAAAACAAATCTAGAGAGAAGGAAATCATTAATCATTCAGATATCTGGGACTGACATTTGATGTGTCCTGTCTCTGCCACTTTATGCCTGAATCTCACTAGGCAGATGCACTTATAGACATTTGTACGTAAACCATAAAAGGAACAATTCTTTTCATGAATAATATGTAATTTATGCATGCTGTCATTCCAAATATACTAATGCGTTACCAAAATTCCCAGTTGTTAGCAACTTTTTAAAAAGTCCAGAATCCTTTTTAACTCATGTGAATGAGAGAAAGTCACAGCTTGTAAATTCAATGCTTGAAACTGTTATAAAGAAAAAAAAATCTTAGTTTGCATTTGAAAACAAGAGCTAAGTGGCCTGACTGGACTCTACAGATGTGTGTCTGCAGGCTTTTATCTCTAAGCAGCATATTAAACAATTCATTGTAAGAAATGTCTTTACTAAATAACCCTTTCTAGTTTCTTCTCTGAGGGCTATAGAAGTCTTCCTTATAAAAGGATGCTGACAGTAAATGCAAAGTGCTGTCATAAACGTGTAGAAAGATGAACACACGTGAGTGAGAGAAAGTGTTAACGTGTGGGGACCTGGGAGAGGAGAGAGACAACATGATATTTACGTGGTTTAAGTCAATTTATAAAGAAGTAAAAAAAAACCAAAAAGCATAAAAATGGCTTGTCAGTATAGAGTAAGGTATTCCTCTAAATGAAACCCCTGGGATGTGACTTATAATTCTTTCTGCTGTAATACGTGAAACAGGAAGTTTCTGTTCTTAAAGAATCAGTTAAAACGGCCTTGACGTGCTTGGTTAAAAGATTGTTTCCATGGATGAAGGTTTGGCAAAGCTTTTTCAGTAACTCCTGTTCTACTTTCCAAGTCTCTGCCCATGTTTTTGCAGAGTCAAAGCAATTACCGTGATACCCACCAAGATCTATGAACGCAGGTTGTAGGTTGTTTTGATGAAGGTGGCTTTATATGCCGATGTTTGTTTATAATAATAGCTATACTGGCTTTCGTTTGCTGAAGTGTGTTAGGTGTTTTACTGATATTTTCTCAAACTTAAGGCCCAGGCTGATTTCTGCAGGTGGTCGCTGCAGATGTGCCAGCTTTTGCCCACCCCCTCCTATCAGGCACTGTCTCACTCCCCTTCCCCATTAGGGAAAGATGTGCCCCCAGTGCCACACCATGAGGTTGACTGAGAGTAACACAGGCTCTGCACGTGAAGCACCAGGCGGGCAGGCTATCAGCTTCCAGCGTTTGCTGCTGCTGCTCTAACTGGTTTCAGTTCTGCAAGATATTTACCCCAGCGCCCAGAAATGGGACTATACGCAATGCTGTCACTTCACTGCTGTATCTGCGGAACTTCTTTCTGATGAGTACTCCAGGTTTTATTTAAGTCACTTACAGAATACAACTAATGTTCTTGAAACACCTTCAGCTTCAGTGTTGTAACAAACATACAGCAAAAAGTACTCTATTACCTGAATTAACTGCAGTGTAGAAACCTAAGTAGGCTTAAATATGTCTGTTGGACTTTGGAATACACATGTTTAGATTTCAGTATTCATTGTTGGTAGGGAGAATTATATGTGGATTATGCTAGAGGACACAGATAAACTGTTCTGGGAGTATGCTTATTTGTGGCTAACCCAGAAAACAAATAACAGAAACATGACTCATGTTGCTATACATTGGTTTGTAAAATATTTATTTAAACTTTACATAAACAAATTTAATAAAAAAAATAAGACTATAAAAACTTCTGCTTAACATTTCTTGAAAAGCATTTAACCCTATTATTTGAGCACCATATTTACCTGGCACACAAGTAGGCACTTGAAGATTTACTGAACTAAATTATAAGAACAGTCTGCAATGCAGGACAAGCATGGGACTCAGAGCCAACCCAATAATCGGGTTGCCAGGAGAGGACTGTTGAGGAGACTGTGTCAATGCTTTGTCCCTTAGAATTTTATCTAGTTATTGGGAGAGTATACATTTTGAAATAAAAGTATTATGAAAATAATATGCTCAACCTTAAAAGGATGTTTTATCATTTAGAAGCTATTTCCGCATCATCATTAAATTTACCTGTATGCATGGTTTAATATGACTACTTTGATTCACAAACTGAATGAGAGAAACTAGATTAGGTCTCTGGGTGCAAATCTAGGGCGTTGTCTTAAGTGAGCTGGCTGAGGATTACCATGCTGAGCCCCTCTACTACCAAAAGCTCAAATAAAAAAATAAAATACCTGCAGCGTGTATCCAGGCTCGCACTGAAAGGACAGCACATCGTTCACCATGTATCGGTCTCCTGTTTTGATGCTGTTGCTGGGAAGGGCTGGCTCTTGGCAAGCAGCAAGACCTACGGCTGGGGAAACGTAAAGAAAAACACTTACAAGCTATGTAAAATGAACAATATTCTTATCATTTGAATAGCGAAATAGCGTTTTCCTATTGCTCTCCTCCTATAGAAATGAACAAAAACTCTCTCTCTTGTTTGTCTACCAAGAAGACATTAACTTTCAATCAGTTTGAGCTAAATCTTAAATATTAATTAATTTCATTTCCACTGTGTAATGAAATTTCTTTAAAGAATAAAATTTGTTACTTCCACATTTAGTGTAAAACACTCCAATTCCAATGCATACACATTTTAAAAGGTCTTTAAGGAAACTGTTTCCTATTATATGCAAATCCCCATGATATGGCTCTCTTGCTTTTTGTTTTTCTAGCATACTTAGCAGTCTTTTTGAAAAATTTTAAGTGTGAATCTGGGAATTCTATCCTTCTGGAAAAACATAATATGAGAACAAATATTTTATATTCAATCTCTCTCTCTCTCTCTCTTTCTCATTTAAAGACAACAACAAAAAAATTCTCATGAACAGTTTGTTCTTTAGGTAAAAAGGACCAATATTTACAGACCCTAAAGCTGTAATCAGGCACTTTCCTAGATGGAATTGCCTTTAGTGAAGACACTAACA
Source organism: Delphinus delphis (assembly GCF_949987515.2). Lineage (NCBI taxonomy): Eukaryota > Metazoa > Chordata > Mammalia > Artiodactyla > Delphinidae > Delphinus > Delphinus delphis. The sequence continues at coordinate 26,050,916 of NC_082703.1, forward strand.
AAATTTTAAAAAATGCATCATATAATATTGGAATTCAGCTTAGAATATCAGATGAATGAATGCCAAGGACCATTTAACATTGATACTTATTTGTATAAACCCTTATCATATGAATAATCAAAATATGTAGCTGTGGTATTTTATAGAATCAAAAATGTATTTGAAATTTTGCTAAAGATTTGGTGATTGCTAATAATCTTCCATGATTCTAGTACATCTTTTTCTCATATCCCAAGTTACTAAGCACTAATAAGTTATCCAGGGTGAGAAATGGGAGAGAAGGACTTCTTCAGAGCAGACCAGCTTAAAATCCTTCACATGCTCTTGGACTGAGACTTTGGTTCTTGTTCTTTTCATTAACATGAAGGAACTAATCAGATTAACTAACTGACTGGGACTCTGAGTAATGGGGCGGGGCTGGGGGAGGGGAAGATTGTTCTTCCAGGACATGAAGGCTGGTCTATGCAGCCACACAATTGTGGGTCCCAGTGCACAATGAGGACGCATGCTGCCTGCCCTGCCCTCAGGACTGGGTCCACACCTGTGGGCACCCACTGCAGCTGGCACATCTCCTCTGCTCGTGTGCATGCTTCACTGTCCCCATCAGATTTCGAGGTCAGAGATGAAATCATTAAGAATTTCCAGATGGGCAACAGCATGCATGGGATGCCTCTGAGAGCAGGAGCTGGTGTCACTCCACATGGTGCCAACTCACGAGGCAGCCTTGGGGTCTCGACAGGCAGCGCTTGGAGAAATCAAGGGACAGGCAGTCCCTTGGAGCAAGGGACGAAGACAGTACTGTTTGCCAGTCGCTCTCCTGGCTGCATCACGTTGCTCTAATCCTCACAAGAACCTTAATGTAGACTCCGGTGTCTGACATTAAGGTCAAGGCAGAGCAAAGTGAGATGGGCAGGCCAAGGTTCCCAGGTGCAGGTGTGCAGACCCACCTGCTCACCTGGGTGAGGTAACAGTCAGTTTCCTCCACTGCCCTGCTTTTCAAAGTATGGTAAGTGTGGGAGCCTGTAAGAGATGCACACTTTGGGTATCTCAGAACTATTGGACCAGAATCTGCCTGTTAACACCATCCCTGGTGATTCTTATGCATTAAAGTTTGAGAATCACCAGTTTGCCTCACTTTACCCTGGAACCTGAGAAGATGAAATAGAGAGAAGAGTCTTTATTTCTCATCATCAGTGAGATTGTTCATTTGAGAGCATGATGCTATAGAAATTACACTGGATGGGCACCACTGTATATAAACAGGATAATTTCAAGCCATGAAACACATGGATTCTGTCTGGGATGAGCAGGTGTGAGGTGTAGCATAATGTTTTTATAAGCTGAAATTGATTTTCCTTAAATGTCTATACACTAAAAACTATAAAACACCATATGCATTAAGTGACAATATTTTTTATTCGTAGTACAGAATTTTAAGCCATCTGGGGTTTTTCATCGATGATAAAATTGCTAAATATGGACAAATACCATCACTTACACCTTTAACTTTTTTTATTGATATAAATCTAATTTATCTCCCTCTCCTTTATAACTTTAGAAAATAAACTGCAACTATATTTCAATTTCACCTTTTTTTTCCCATCACAGATTGGCATGAACTCCTACTGTATATCATTTATTTTTTATTTGACCCTAAAAAAATACATTTAAAATACTTGCGCCATAAAATTTCAAACTACAATTTAGAATTCTAAAAAGATAAAGATACTTTATGATTTTGAAACACATGATAAACATGCATTTTCTTGTCCAATATTTAGAGCAGGATAAGCAGGACCTTTGTAAATATAGTTAAAATAAGTTCGAACATTTTGTTTTTCAACTTATCACTGTCCTCATTTCAACTGGCATTGTGTATGGTTTTCAAACTTCAGAATTCAAAACCAATATGTTGTTCTAGCTGGACAGCTTAAAACAATAATGAATATAATAATCAAAGAAAGAGGAAAGCAGACCAAATGGAGAGATCAATAGAGTTGGATTATTTGGCAGCTGCAAAGAGGTCGAAGGACAGATATGTAGAAACATGAGCATTAGGTACCTGACAGGTCACCGTAAACACCATAGGGAATATATCGGCTACTCCTTCATTTTGAAACGAAAAAATCTGTCGAGTATATTGTTCATTGTAACCAATTAAAGAACCAGTCCTTTGCATAAGCACACCCTAAGACAGAAGTGTTGTTCACAATCTCTGTAAACCCATAATCCAAAAATTGTATTAAAGGTCAGACAATGTGCTGGAAAACAGGTGAAGAAAGAAATCACAACTTCACATAGGGAGACCTGATGGGAGGATGACAATAGATGAAGTAAATGTCAAATGTCGTCATCACACAGATCTAAACCTACATGTGTCATCCTGTACACTCAGACTTCTATACAACATTGTTCAATGTCCATACATCTTCTTGACATCAAAGAGTAGCTGTAAAGAAAGCCCCTTTAATTAAGAAAAAGTATCCAAAGAAAAGAAACTACTTTTTTATTCATTGTCTAAGAAGTTTAGTGTATATGGAGCTAAAAATATTTTCTCTTACCTGTCAACTGTTGGCTGATTCAGTCCACATAAAAAATGCTATTCTATTCCTTCGATTTAATAGATCATAAGGTCTCATTAAAGCATAGGGATTGTGTGTCCAGTGTCAAGAGAAGCAATCCCATGAATTTGGGGGGCAGTAGAATTTTTAAATGCGATTGAAGTTATTATTAGTTTAAAACAGATTGTTATAACTTTAAGATGTTTTATGTAATTGCAGTTGTAACCACAATGAAAACATTTATTTAATACAAAGAGAAGTTATGTCACTACAAAAAAATCAATGAGACAAAAAAAAATGGAGTAAGAGGAAAATAGAGACAAAAATGCTAAAAGACATACAGAAAACAAAGACACAGATTGGCAGAATGGATTAAAAAAAAGTTCCAGGCATTTGCTATCTACCATTTACTCATTTTAGATCTAAGTACACACATAGTCTAAAAGTGAAAGGATTGAAAAAGATATTTCATGCAAAAAGGAACCTAAAGACATCAGGGATGGCCATACTTAGAATAGATGTTAAAACAAAAATTGTCACAAGAGACAAAGAAGGACATTATATATATAATAATAAAAGGGTCAATTCACCAAGGAGATATAACAATAATAAATATATATGCACCTGACACTGGAACTGCCAAATAAGTGAAGCAAACACTGACAGACCTGAAGGGAGAAATAGACACAAACACAAGAACAGTATGAACCTTCAATATTCCACTTTCAGTTATGGATAGAACAGCCAGATAGAAGATAAGGGACAGAAAACTTGAACAACACTAAAGCCCATTTAGACCTAAGAGATATATACAGAATACTCCACCCAAAAAAGCAGAACACATATTCTTCTCTGGTGTACATGGAAGATTCTCCAAGATAGGCCACATGTTAGGCCACAAAACATGTCTAAACAAATTTTAAAAAACTGAAATCACACAGAGTATTTTCATCAATCACTTTAAAATGAAACAAGAAATCAATAGTAGAGGGAAAAAAGGAAAATCCACAAGTAGATGGAAATTAAAGAACTCAATCTTAAACTCAACCAACAGGTCAAGGAACAAATCACAAGAGAATTTAGCAAATATCTGGAGACATGAAAACAAAAACGCAACATATAAAAACTTACAGGATGCAGTAAAAGCAGTACTAAAAGGGAAGTTTATAGCTGTTAATGCTTACATTATAGAAGAAAAATGATCTCAAATAAACAACCTAACTTTATACCTCAAGGAACTAGAAAAAGAACAAACTAAACCAAAAGTTAGCATAAGGAAGAAAATAATAAAGATTAGAGGATAAGTCAATAAAATAGAGAATATGAAACAATGGAAAACATCAACAAGACCACAACTATTTTTTTTAAATATCAACAAAATCAACAAACCCTTAGATAGACTGAGAAAAAAGTTTTAAAAGATTCAAATAATTAAATTTAGAAATTAAAGGCATTTTAAAAAACTATGAACACTTATACACCAATGAAATAGATAACCTAGAAGAAATAGATAAATCCCAAGAAATATACAACCTACCAAGTATCATGAAGAAATAACAATTCCGAACAGACCTATCATTAGTAAGGATGCCCAAACCCATTGGCCTTCTTACTTAGTCCTTGTCCACACTCTGCATCCATCAGCAGACCTGTCAGTTCTACCTACCATGTGCATCTCACATCCTCGTTTCTCCTGCATTCCACCTCCTCTAAGCCACAGAACTGAGCTTCCTCTGAGCCTGTTGACAACTGAAACATCTGTTTATCTGATGAGGATACCCCTTCTCTTGTCACTGTCCAAGTGGGTCTCTACTCAACAACCTAATTGATCTGGTTGAAGGATAAATCAGATGACGTTACTTCCCTGATGGAAACTGTTCAATGTCTTCCAACTGTTCTCAGGATAAAATCCTGGGCTACAAGGTGGGGAACATTCTCTCTCTGGCTCACTCTTTCAATTTTGCTTCCTGCCTCTCTTCTGACTGTCCACAAGGTTCCCTCTAGTCTAGACATTTTTTTTTTTGGCTTCATGAGTACAATAGGTGCCTTTCTACCTGGGGTACCCCTTGATAGTTTCCTTTGACTACAATGCATTTCCCTTAAGTCTTTTTGTGGTTGAATAATGTCCATTGTTTCATCCTTCCTTCAATAAATATTGTCAATGAAAAACAGAGCTCCACAGTTACTTTGCACCTCAGAATACTGCTTATTTGCTTCAAGGTGCTTAAAACAATCTATAACCATCATGGTGTTTCCTTATATATTATGTCCCCACCACTAGAATATAAATTCTGCATAAGCAGAGACCATGTATGGTTGTCTTATCATGATTCTGTCTATGGAGGCTAGAGGCTAGAGTAGGCATATAACAGATGCTCCAATAAATGGGGATGAATGCAGTGACATACACAATTTAGTTTCAGGGGACAGGGATGAGGGGGCGATCATCACCAAGAGGAGATGAGTCTCAAATGAGTTACAAGGGTGGATGCACCAGGTGACAACTGATAATTTGAAACCAAACTCCTTTTCATGTGGGCAACTCTCTGAGTAATGGGCAGAGTGAGTAGCAGCAGAATTTCTTTAATGATTGACGATCCTCTCAAGCAGCAACCAGAGACTAGCTGATAAATACATAGTTAATGTTGGGACCCACCTCTTAAATCAGTGGCAGGGACAGTAGGTGATGGTCCGAAGAGTTTAGGATTAAGCGTCAGTTCTGTACACTCCACCCTTCCCAGTCCCAAATCCATTAATGCCTGAAATTCCAAAGACTATCAAAGGACAACAGGAAAACTGTACTCCAATCCCTTTATTTTAGAAGACAGTCAGCTAAAGAACCCAGGGATTAAGTAGTTTATATTGCACCTTTCACTTAAATTTAATACTTGTTAAAATGCCAAAACATCACTGTTAGGAGAAAAGTTTTAATCAGTTACCAGTTTTTTGTGTGTATTACATTCAACCCCAAATAAATCTGGGGTTCTCTTGTTACCCACCAAACAAAGTTCTGTTACTACTGAATGCCCAGAACAGTCTTGTAAGACAGACTTCACATTACTAGAAGGGTCTCTGGAACATTCTGTGATGTTAGGTAGAAGTCAAGATATACAAGACTTTAAACTCTTCCATGGTCCTTGGTGCAATCAGAACTTGGTATGAAATGAGGAAGACATGAATTATCAATTGATGTTAATGAAAGCAATTTTAATAGGAGGTAGGAGTTGAAAGGGTCTCGGGAGATTCTTTGAAATAAAAGCACTTAGATAAATTTTACGGATCAACAAATGATTGATATAGAGTTAAATACATGAAGATAACTTTATTACACCCCTGAATGGACACGGTTTACAGGATGCCCACTCTGGTGGAGGTACAGCGCTGTCTTCCGTGGATGCACAAGGTAAAATCTCCATAAATGCACCCAGGGGTATATGAGGTGTTATCTTATCCAACCTTTCACTTCCTGTGAGTTTTACTCATGCCCGCCATTCAAGTTGAGAAACCTTATTAGTATTATTAATATAGTATTAAAGTGTCATTAAAACATGCATTAATAATTCGCATGCATTTATAAGGATTACTGTAATTGTAGAAGGCTATTTCAAGCTGTCAGTATTCAACTATGATAACATCTCACTAAAAATGTGTAGTACTCTTCATTTCAAAAACTTAAGGCATTTTCCAGAATTTTAATCCTCATTACGTACTTCCTTCTGAGTGCCTGTTTTGAAATGAGTCCACAAAGGAAATGAAATGTAGTACTTATTTGATCACTGAAAACAAACAGAATGCAAGTATTTTAAAAGCACATCCATAATAAACATAGCTTTATAGTGATAATATTCTGTTGACCATCAGCTCAGACCCCTGCAGGAATTAATGCAGTTCACTATACTCTGTTCTCACCATTATATCAAAAACTGACACATGATTGTCATATAAGGTTCACTTCTGAATTTTCTAGAAAACCTTTTTTGAATACAACTTCAATTTTAAATTATAAGTACTTTTTAGAATACAGACAAGCAAGGAACTTATCTCTTTTAATTACTGCATTTTCTTTTTTCTAAAGATAATTAAATAAATTCCATTTCCTTTTTTCGCTTTTATTGCCAGAAATTTAAAGCTAAATTTAGTGCTTAGCAATACCAATTATTTTAATATAGGGGGCTAGTTTATTTATATCTTTCTCTTTAGTTGCCTTTTAAAATTTTCTTTATTTTAATAATTTCTTTGTTGTATACTTATTTTTAAGTTGCACCAAATACTTGAAGAACGGACAGGTTATCTCTTTTTCTAATCTATTTCTTATTCACCTGAGTATTTATCGTTTGAGTGAGATCTTATAAAATTCATGCTATATAATGCTATATAATATTATTTTTCATTATATACATAACTACAAATTAAATACATATGAGAAGGACTTAATCATGTATAATAAGTTTTGAACTTGTACTTGAAATACTACTACTATATTACAGTCAGCTCTAGGTCAAATAATATTTGAGAAAAAATTTAAGTCTGATAATAGTAAAATACTTTATATTTATTTTATAATAATCATTTTAACTAATGACAATTAATACACCGAACTTGCAAGCATGCTAAAATGTGAAAAAAATCTCCATTTGACTCTACCTTGTAAAGGATAAGCATTCATTTCAAACAATGAAAGAGTTACTATATTTACTTTTCTCTGAAATTTTTGTTTTTTCATAATAACTACAAATCACTAATTCAAACTCCTCTTTTTCAGAATAAATATATTGTAAATGTGTTACTGCAATATTATTGTCTTTTTATAAAAAAAAAAATTATTGTCTCTTTCTCTCTCTTACACGAGGCTGTCATGGCCATAGCTTACATGTTCCAGGCTCTGACCCATCTGTATAATGTTCTGTATCAAAAGGCCAGAGTATTAGACATGGGAGAATGGCTTCCACATCAGACCATGTCCTCTGCTGAGCTACTGTTTAGAGTAGAAAGCTAACTTTCTGCTTTGTAGGACATCTAAAATTCACACTGCACAGTAGCTTCTCTATTTCACTTGCCTTCCAGGGGTCAAATGTCATATCTCATAGACTCTAGAAATATTTTGTTAACTCCAATGGGTTTCCCAGTAGTGAGTGTGAGAGGAAAAAGGTCTCGAAAAAGACAGTGAAATAAAAAAAACTTTCATATATAGAATTATGTTGGTGCTGTTTGGACTCAGTGCCATATATCAGCATTAAATAGGTTTGAATAATTGCAGAAGCCTTTCACTTGAGGTCAAACACACTCATTGGGTTTATGACATTAATCTGGCATAGATGTCATTCGATTAGGTCTTACATGGTTCCCTGCAGACCCAGAAATTAAGTATCTTCCAACATAGCAAGACAGAACTATGTGTAAGCTCAGGCACAGTACCAGTCTAATTTAATAAAGAAGGTTTTAGTCATGTAAAGTGTGACTATTAAACAAGCACTGCTGTGTGTAAAAATCGAGATAAATAGTTTCTATTTCAAGCAACCTCTAAAGGAAGATTGTCTCAACTAGATGGGTTTATTCTGCTAATAATGTATTTGTAATGTAAATATATATTACATTTAATTCTATATAATTTATCTGTAAATATCTCTGAATTTGTTCACAGTTATGAAGAAACCTATGTCACTACTTTAAAGTTACGTGTACTAGATAGGTAGATAATAGTTATAGATAGTTGGATAGATAATTTTGTTTAAAAACTGGACATTCAAGAAAAGTTTCTCTATGGTTAATCTAAATAAATAATTTTAGTATTCATCTAGCCTTGAACTAGAGCAATTTTAAAACCCATAAAAAGACTTCCACTTCTACTTGGGATATAGAAATGTGTAAAATATAACCTCACTCCCACTTTAACAATGAGAAAAGTCTGAACTATAAAATCATAACCTTTCTTGAACTCATCAGGGAGCTGAGGTTTCAGGTACCCAGGTGACATCAGTTCCAAAGGATTAGTGCCTTCAAGGAGAGGGAGGACACACAAACTGTCACTGTGACAGATCACAGGAGAGAAAGGACCAACTCACACATAGGCAATGACACATCAGCTAACGTTTTAGCAAGTGGCCAGTACCTGAGCATGGGTCTCCAGTAGCTCAGGGCCCCAGACAGAAGGGAGTCTGTCCTTCCTTCCACATGCCTCCATTGACTAATTAAGAGAGATACTGGGGGCATGGTAGGAGCCTGGAGTGAGCCTCTCCCTTACCACCACCAAATATCAATGTTTCTGTGGAGAGGGGCATGACACCCGACGCACTTCCCGAACCCTTTCACTTTTAGGAAACTAAAGTGTTAAGCCACTGGGAGAGGAGCAGCAAAACCTGTTCCCTCCAGGGCACAGGGAAAGGGGCACTGCAGCTTGGAGAAAGGTGTACGGAAAAAGAAAGTCTACATGTGGGGTGTGGCAGGAAAGCCAGTATGAGCTTAAGACGCTACATCAGCACCAAGACCATGGTCTTCTAGCCCTAGGGGACACTCGGCAAACGCTCCTCAAAGGCCAACTACAGGTAGACCCTGACGACCTTGGGAGGGGGTCAAGAATGCTGAGAACACCCCACCCCACTCTGTGCAGACTCTCAAGGTTTGACTTAGGCTGGAAGAGAATCACAGAGCAACTCTGACTCCAGTGTAAGCTTAACATTGAGCGACAAGCAACAGCGTCTACTACTGGGGCAGATGCCACCTCTTTTGAAAAGGTGTTTAGGGAGGACTGACAGCTCAGAGTGGAGTAACGATGCTGAGAAAAAGCCCCCAATTAGGCACTTGGCAGTGCCAGCTCACCACTGAGGAATTTGATGCTCTGAAAGTAACCATAGCGACAACGGAACTCAAATCCAGTGTACCTCCTGACTCAACAGGCTGACAAAAGTGGTGCCCATTCCCAGGCACAAATATTAACCACAATCTCTATGGTTCTACTCGTGGTGTCCACCTTTAATAAAATATTCAAGAAATAACAACCCTTTGCCTAGAGATGAAGTAAGTAACCAGACTCTGCATACTCATATAGTGGAAATATAAGACAGGGATATTAAATATAAAAAATATGTTAAAAGATCTAGTGGAAAAGATAGCATGCATGAAGAGATGGAGTAATTATTGATGAGAGACAATAATTATAAGAAATAAGTGGAGGGCTTCCCTGGTGGTGCAGTGGTTGAGAGTCCGCCTGCCGATGCAGGGGACACGGGTTCGTGCCCTGGTCCGGGAGGATCCCGCATGCCGCGGAGCAGCTGGGCCCATGAGCCATGGCCGCTGAGCCTGCGTGTCCGGAGCCTGTGCTCCGCAACGGGAGAGGCCACGACAGTGAGAGGCCCGCATACCGCAAAAAGAAAACAAAAACAGAAAGAAAGAAGTGGAAATTCAAGGGGCAATACACAATATCAGAGATGAAGAATTATCTCAATAGGCTCATTAGCAGACTTAACACAGCTGAGGAAAGATTCAGAGAATCATAGGTTAACAGCAACTACATAAACTGGAACACAAAGAGAAAGTGTGAACAAAACAGAACTGAGGAACAAGAACTGTGATACAATATCAACAGGCCTAACACACATGTAATTAGAGTCCCAAAAGAAACAGGAAAAGAGAATTGGGGAAAAGAAATATTTGTAATGATAATGGTCAACAATTTTTCATAAATAATAAAAGACATCAAACCTTAGATCCAAGAATATAAGTTTACCCTAAACAGGATGAATATCAAGCGCATGCGTGTGCACGCGCACACACACACACACACACACACACACACACACACACACACAAATCCATCTAGACATACTATAGTCTACCTGATGAAAATAAAGAAAAATTCTTAAAGGAAGCCAGAGAACAGGGACAAATGCATAGCCATTAAGAAATACAGCTTACTTTTCATCACAAACTATGAAATAAGAAGACAATGAAGTGGCATTTTTAACATACTGAAAAGAACTTTCAACCCAGATTTCTACACCCAGCCAAAATATCTTTCAAAAACGAAGGTAAAATGATGACTTTCAGAAATACAAAATCTGGGAGAATTCTTTGTCTGCAGACCTGCACTAGAAGAAGAGTCAAAAGGAGTTCTTCAGACAGAAAAATTTTAGACAGAAACTTGGATTCACCCAAAGAAATAAAGAGCTCCAAAGATGCTAAAAACAGGTAAATATAAAATATTTAGTTTTCTTATTTTTATCCACTCTGAAAGATCAATATCTAAAGCAAAAACAGTAAAAATATTTTGTGGGCTTTATAACATGTAAAAATAATATGTAAGACAATATTAACATAAAGGATGGAAAGAGGAAATTAGAAGTACATGCTTGTAAGTTTCAGTACCTATTAAGTGACATAATATTATTTGCAGGTAAGCTGTGTTATATTAAAGATGCATATTTTAAACTTGTCTAGGGAGACCATTAACATTTTTAAGAGTTTATCTAGTAAGTCCATAGTGGAGATAAATTGGAGCAATAAAAAGACTCAGTTAAACCAAAAGCTGTCAGGAAAAGAGGGAAAAAATCAACAAGATACAAATAGGATCAGTACAAACACTCCAACAGGGCTCATGTGTTTACTCTTATTTGTCCTCCTCCCACCAAATTCCACTGAAATAAACTTGTTTATAAATATTTACATATACAATTGGCCTCTGTAACCATGGGTTCTGAATCTGTTGATTCAACCAACCATGGTTCAAAAATTTTTGAACAAACACATTCCAGAAAGTTCCAAAAAGCAAAACTTGAATTTGACGCAGGTTGGCAACAATTTACATAGTATTTCCTTTCTATTTACAACTATTTATGTAGCATTTTCATCATATTAGTTATTATAAGTAATCCAGAGATGATTTAAAGTATATGAGAGAATGTGCATAGGTTAGGTGTAAATGCGACAGCATTTCATTTAAGGGACCAGAGAACCTGTGGATTCTGGTATCCATGAGGGGAGACGGTGGCGGGGGGGGTGGCTCCTGGAGCCAATGCCCCACAGATACTGAGGCAAGACTGTATATATTGTTTCATGTTGAATCCAAGAACAGTTACTGCCATATTGTTCCCCAGGAGCAGGTTCCATGCTATACACCTCAAGGTCAGATTTTGTATTTTCCAATATAAACCAACATCATCATTGTTCCCATATCTATAATTTAAAGTTCCCAGAAATTTAAAGTTTCCGTTTGGTTCTTTTTCTTCAGCTCGGAGCTCAGAGCAAGCGTGAAGCTTGTATCCTTCTGCTGCCTAACTCAAATTTCCAGTCAAGTCAAATAATATAAAAGCTGGCTAGATGGCTACAGGCTTGTATGAAGCATTCAAAGATGCTGGTCTTTTGACCTTTTAGCTGGATCGTATAAGATCACAGAGAATTTAGATCACACATACCACACCGGACCTCCTGGGAATCACTTTCGCTATCATTAATATTTTACAACTCATCCCTTCAGATAAAGTGTTTGTTTTTTGTTTGAGAAGTTCCTATCAGTGCTCGTTTGGAATTATGGACCGTTACAATTAACAGGGCCTAGCCTTCACCTCCATATGCGAAAACTCAGACTCCTCAGATGGAAGCAGGCGTGGACTTGCCATACAGCGCAGGTTTTAGGGCCAGGGCTGGATCTAGAACTGGATCTCCAAGACTGACTCCCAAGCTTCTTTATCTTCCACATGCCATTCAGCTACTAGTGACAGGTGGTGTCACCACCTGTAAAGAAGGGCAGTCTGTGTGCTCTTTCTGATTGGACAGTTGGGATATTTGGACAGGTGCTCAGTAAACTGCATTTGTGATGAAACACATCTACGTCTACCTGTGTTCATTCTGTAAGTCGTTAGCAGCCTGACTCTGACCTGGGCAGGCTGAACACATGCTAGGTTCTGTTCCTTCTCCTTTAAAAACTGAGCATACCTCAAAAATGGTGTTTTTTGAGGACAAAAGAGTAAGCACCCATAACACATTTAGGGCAGGACCAGGCATAAACATGTGCTTGTTGTTGTTTTTACTATTATTACCTGGATATATATTGTAGCAAAAAGTCTGAATTTAGAGACATGTGGATTGGCAATACACATTTTAAGCTTGATGCAAAAATATGTTAACAGATTAAGAATATTAGATAATCTTTTGAAAACTTACTTCAACAGTCCTCCTGCTGTTTAGTGTTCACCTTAATAAGATTAATTCTACCAACATTTTTTATAATCCAAATTTTAAACGGACACAAAGAATTAGAACAGAGAAATGACTGCCTCTAAGTACATGGAAGGTAATGCCATGACCCTCAGAATGCTGTCAGCGTCCGAAAACAACCACTCAGAAAAGAAAATCACAAATGAAAACGCAGCATTCCGTGTGGCCAAGTAAAAAATAAATACATTAAGTAATGAAACAAGGCCTTAAGATTCTTGAACAAGATTAATTTCAGTAAGAAATATGTTCATCTCTCTTTTAATGAATTTTATCAGCTGAGAATAAAGTGAAATGTAGGTAATTACTATATTGCTGGAGCTGAAGTCTGTGTGAGTACACAGATAATCGTACACAGGAATTGTAGACTAATTATTTTACTAGCACCTCTTTCTATAAGGAGTGAGTGAAGAGCCAGAAGCCACAAGATAACTTTGAGAGGAAGAAATAAGCACATTCATCAATTCTAACACTGCTAAAAATATTAGTGAATTTATTAACACTATCATAAATAAGGTTTATAGTTTCGTATCTACAGATGTTCACAAAATGTATCAAAGTAGCAGATTTTTCCAGACATATCCTACATAAATAGCATCCATAGTATCATTTTACGCTGTCACTAAAGTAGTCCTATTCAAATAAATTGGAATAAACTTGCATACAAATGCCTGTAATAAGTAGGGAAATTTAACTGGAATGCGAAACAGCCCTGTGGTTTGTGTCTGGTTCAGAATATTTATCATCAGCTGGAAACCTGGCCTTTCCAAAACATGCATGCATTTACATCCCAGCAAACTGTTTATTTCAATTCAAAGGATCACTTATTAAAGCTTATCCCTGTATTTGCTTATTTGCAACTGCTTATTAAAGGAGATGAATATCAACATTAAGCATTTTTAGTGCTTGAAAACATGTCCTAAAATAAACTTTACTCTCATTGGAAATTCTTATTTCACTTTTACAAGGTTTACCTGCATAATCAAACGCCAAAGAAGATTTGTGAATTTGACCTTTGTCATCCCATTTATCAGACTATTAACTCAGTCTCACATCCATTTTTAAAAGGTTAGCATCTACTTTGCATTACCTTCTTCCAATTAAAATGAATAATACACCAAGGCAGGCACTAAAGTGGCTGCTCTTTGCTAGTCTGATTCTACCAGCCTCTAAGACTAGAAATAGAAAAGGCTTATGACCATAATCTATTTGGAAATTATGACTTTCTACATTTTTGGAAACTTACATGAATATTTGCTATCACTCACAAGAAAACTAGTAATATTACAAATGGTTATTTTGTACTTTTCTTTAACACAACCAACCTGAAAGCATAGTCGATGTTTTATCTAATTATTCCAGATGCTAAATTCTTCATTTCCCTATTGTCTTTCATAATATAATTATAATATATAATATAATAAAAATATAGTTCAATATAAGAATATATTATAATTATATATTATATTATAAATATATATTATAAATTATATTATAAATTTCTGTATTATAAATATTATAATTGTCACAAAATTATATAACATAATAACAACAAAGTTCATAGAGATCGGTTTTGTAACACCCAAGTTCATGGAACTTCCAAACATAGTTTTAGAATAAAATTTCACTGTGTAATAAGGGCAGGGATCTATTTTCCCTTTAAGAAAATTACTCAATATCCCAGTGAAAGCCAGATGCAGAAACAGGTGACCTTACTTTTGTATTCCAGGTGGAAGCCAGCAGCTGCCACGCTGATATCCGACTGGAAATGCAGGTAGAGCTGATTGGATGTGCTGTTGAGCAGTGCGGGCACGGTGGTACCTGTGAGAAGTGATGCAGGTTGAGCTGTAACATCACTCATGCGTTCACTCTTCGCATTATAAAATCAGTAAGAATATCATACTAAGTGATATATGTTAGAGAAAAACAAATGTTATAGGATATCACTTATATGTGAAATCTAAAATATAATACAAATGAATCTATTTACAAAACAGAAATAGACTCACAGGCATAGAAAACAAACTCATGGTTACCTAAGGGGAGAGGGAGGGAGGGAGGGAGGGAGGGATAAATTAAGAGTTTGGGATTAGTAGATGCACACCGCTGTATATAAAATAGATAAACACAAGGATTTACTGTAGAGCACAGGGAGTATATTCATTAACTTGTAATAACTTATAATTTTCAGATTATAATGAAAAATCATCTGAAAATATATACATATTTAACAGAAGCACTTTGCTGCACACCTGAAACTAACACAATATTGTAAGTCAACTATACTTCAAAAAAAGTCACTGAGGATATTTGTTTAGGTTTACAGATCCCTTTAACTTGTCTGATCGCCACATATTTAACCCAAGTATTGGCTTTGATGGTTATACTTTTAGCCACTCTCTTCTTCCAGGTCCGGTAAGAAATTCCACATTTTCTCTGCCCTCCTCAGGCAGATGTGACATCTCTTTATCATATCAGTGAAAACACACAAATTTTTATGCTTCACCATTCATTTGACTCTTCACATTGTTTTCTTTTATCAACATAACCATTTGCTTTTTTTTTTTTACTTGTCACGAACAAAGAGGGGACAAAGTCTCAACACGCAAGTCATATGGAGGTTGGGGAAGCAGTTAGACTGTAGATCTGATGCAATATATTATCCAGAAGAGGTTGCTTTTGACTATATATTCTCTTCTCTATCCCTGTGTGACTCGTACTGAATAATCTTCTTTCTGAGATCTGCAAATGATTTCAATGAAACACACATGGAAAGGAAAATACAGGTTTATTTTACATAATGCCTCGTTTAATTAAAATGTTCTAACCTACCTGATAGCAGCTGACAAATCAGGAGATTTAGTGATGCTGAGGACCAGGGTGACAAAAAAGCCAGGGTACCCAAGGTGCCGAGGAAAAGCATGTGTTCATCAGCCAGAAGTGTAAAACACGTGGGCGGAATGTATTGTAATATGGGAAAACAACAGCCAGCTTAAATCCCTTTTTACCAAAAGGGTACATACTTGATATTCTACTGTATTCAAATCATTCTCTGAATAAGTACACACTTCCTATATGTGAAGGAAATACCCATCAGGTAAAACTCATCATGATGCAGGCAAATTACTAGATGAAGATGATGCTAATGCATAAAGAAAGAAATATAACTTTAAATAACAAAACAAGGAAATAAACTGATAATTATCCAAGACAGATGAAGAATGCTGCAAGGTTAATATCCTTTGTCACCCTTCACTCTCTGCTTAAATGATTCTAACATCCTCCGACAGCTGTAATTAAACCAATGACTCCAGGTAAGGACTCCAGCCATCCGTCCCATCACTTGGTTGTCAAAGGCTCTTGGAAGATGATGAGAACACAACTCAACTCATAATCATCTCTGCAGAGTCTGGGTGACCTCCTGTGTCCCCACGTCCGTCCACACTGTTAACACCCGCTGAAGTCCTCCCATCAGAGGCCCCCTCTCTCCGTGACCTGTGCTGCCCTACAGGCAGCTGTCAGACCCTAACGAGCCAGCCTCCTCCATCCTTCTTGGTTTCACTCACTCCATGCCTCCATCTTGACCACCATCATCCCAGCACAAGCCACCAGTGCTATTAACCAGGATGAGGGGATAGTACCACACTCCTAACTTGTTTCCTGAACCTACTGTTGTCTCAACCCAATTCATTCTCCACTCAGGAGTCTGAAAGCTCTTTTTAAGATGGACACATGATTATGTCATGTTACAGTTCTCCTAGATTCCTGGTCATCTTAGGATAAAATTTCAGCCTCCTTGATTTGACCTAAAGACCCTGCCTGATCTAACTACTACCTGCATTTCTAGCTGCTTCTCACTACTCTATTTCACAATTCATTTTCCTGTTCAAGGTGTTCCCATAATCGTAGTCTGGGATGCTCTTTCCCTCTCCTCTATCCATTTTGCCTTTCTTATTCCTACTCATTCAAAAATCTCCACTCTTCTCAAACTAAGTGTTTGCTGAATGATAAACATTTAGAAAATGTCTTCAGGGCTTCCTGGTGGCGCAGTGGTTGAGAGTCCGCCTGCTGATGCAGGGGACACGGGTTCGTGCCCCGATCCGGGAAGATCCCACATGCCGCGGAGCAGCTGGGCCCGTGAGCCATGGCCACTGAGCCTGCGCGTCCGGAGCCTGTGCTCCACAATGGGAGAGGCCACAACAGTGAGAGGCCCGCTTACCGCAAAAAAAAAAAAAAAAAAGAAAAGAAAATGTCTTCAGATTTAACCCCTTTGTTATCTGACCTTGCTTTGATGCATGAAGATAGATAGATACATACATAGACTTTTTTAATTGCACAGTCATGGAGGGGGAAACATAAGCCTATTCCTGCAGGTCTGCAGACACATATAAAGAGAGATTATTCCTTGAAACTAATTAATAGCTAATGGAGTGCAGATAGGGGAATGTTGCAAAGTGGGGTGACCTCAAGACAAGAAGGAGACATCCACCCAAAACTCCAGTTTTAACCCATTTTTTTTCAAATTGTATGACGTTTGCTGTCCTCTCACTCATGTATTATTTCTGTATATTTGGATAATGTCTGCAGGAAGAACAATGTTATCTAACCAGGTAAGTTTTAATTATAGCACCTGTACTACTTTCTGCCTGGTTTTACCTGTAACTTCAGATAATCAGTGTATTTAATAGCCTCCAGCCCCCAGTCAAATCATTTCCACACACAGGTACTCAACACACACTTTTGACTTTTTGTTTATCTTCCCTAACCGTGTTACAGTGGAATCAGAAAAACTACTTCCACTCCTGACTCTGACACAAATCAGTTCTGTCACTGAAAGCATTTGAATATGTTCTAATTCTGTAAAATAAAGATAATAGTACATCCCTTATATGTGAGTCATACATGTGCTGTGTGTGTGAAAGTGCTTTGTGGATTATCACGTCCCCTCTAAATGTTCTTGTTAATTGCAGCAAGTAAATTCATGAACGACAGTCCTGTTTGTACTTCTGTGATGATATATAGTCATTTGTTTTCCTACAAAAGATGCTGGATCTCAATGCCCCAGGTGGCATATGAGGCATGCTGGGGGTGCTGGGAGGATGCTAGGCGGCCGGCACCTGCTGCAGCCACAGAGAGTCCTGCCCTGCGCGCCCCAGCAGGGGGCTCCCGCTTAGGGCTCTGCTCAGAAGGGACTCTCAGAAGAAGCTTATTCCCACTGTTCAAAATGCAACTGAGAGATTTTTTTTTTTTTTTTTTTTTTTTTTTTGTGGTATGCGGGCCTCTCACTGTTGTGGCCTCTCCCGTTGTGGAGCACAGGCTCTGGACGCGCAGGCTCAGCGGCCATGGCTCACGCCCAGCTGCTCCGCAGCATGCGGCATCTTCCCGGACAGGGGCACGAACCTGTGTCCCCTGCATCGGCAGGCGGACTCTCAACCACTGCGCCACCAGGGAAGCCCAGCAACTGAGAGATTTTTTTAAAAACTATTGCCACAAGCAGAATACTTTTGATCGCATTGTCTCACTGTGACCTAGACAGAACCGCACACACAGAAAGCTGAGAAATCGCATTACAGCTCTGC
Source organism: Delphinus delphis (assembly GCF_949987515.2). Classification (NCBI taxonomy): domain Eukaryota; kingdom Metazoa; phylum Chordata; class Mammalia; order Artiodactyla; family Delphinidae; genus Delphinus; species Delphinus delphis. The sequence continues at coordinate 26,069,262 of NC_082703.1, forward strand.
AGACTCCACTCTCAGCACATGGATATTTACTTTCCCTCAATCCCAATTGTCAGCTACAAATTGGTATGAATTTTGCTGTCTTATCCACTTAAAATTTATAAGCTGTCTACTTCCCAAAATGATTTTAAATGGCTTACAGTGTGAGTCCTACATACACATGGCTATCCAGACAGAAAACAAAAATTAAAAAATTGAATTTATTCAAGAAGTCAGTCAATCATTTTTCCGGAAATAAGTACCTCTAACAACTACCCATTCTTGTTTGTTTTCAGTCAACAACTAACTTTTAAAATGGGTTCAGATTCTCCTTTGTAAATATTTTGAAAGTATCATAGGAACAAAAAAGTGTAAAACATATTTTAAACATTTTAAAACATATTCAGATTTCACGGCTGATGTGTCATTTCTTCCATATAAAGTTAAAAAAAGACTCCTTTTAAAATATTTTAAATAATTTTTAGCTTAAAGTTGCAAATATAGTACAGAAAACTCCCATATACCCACTATCTGGCCATATATTACATAATAATGATATCTATGTCTATGTTTCCACAATACATATGTGTGTAAAATTATTTTATTCTAAACCCTCTGTGAGCAAATTGTAGACATGATGACTCACTTCTTGTAAAAACTCATTGTGCATTTCTTCAAACAGAGCAGTTCTAAAAAAAACCCAAAAACAAAAACAAAAAAAACGAACACAGATGCAACAGTACCATGTATTCTACAGAAATCACTGGAATTTCGACAATCTGCCAATAATGGGTTTTCCAGCAAAAGTACTCCATCCATGATTACTTCCCTTCAGTTTTTTTTTTTTTTGTCTGGAATAGTTTCTTAGTCTTTCTTTCCCTTTCATGAACTTGATACTTTTGAAAGACACAAGCCACTTTTTGTGTGTAAAATATTTTTCAAAATCAATTTTTATTTTAGAAAATTATAATTCAAAAAAATTATTTTTACAAATTATACCATGATAAAACTTAATAAAAACTACTCATGTGAAATATTTTTCTTTAACATTTTATAAGTTAATCAAATGCATGCCTGAAAGGATTTGTTGTTGTTTACATGGGGGTTCTCACAATTTTAGTATTATATCAATGTTCATTTAAGCGGAGACTACACTCGAACATAAGTTTAGAAAATGGCATTACAAAAGATTGGGAGTGAGTAGTTTAAAAAGAAAACACAAAACATGCAGGGCTGCTGTGCAGTGATAAATCAGATGTTTTCACTGCCGTAAGTCTCAGTGCAGCCAAACTTCAAAACCAGTCCTCCAAAAAAGGTGAAGGCATTTAATAAAATGATTTTTCTTTAGCAACATAACCTCCAAAGAGAATGTCTGACATTCTCTGACTAGATTCAGAGGGTGATGCATTTTTGGAAAGAATATCAAAATGTGATGCTGTATTCTTCAGAGGTCACCATATTTGCCGGCTCTCAGGGGTGTGAGGTGCCTTGGGACGCTTCCAGAGGCTAATTCAGGGCACTTCCTCTCAAACTCAGCTTTTAGTGACATCATGCTGGTTGTTTGAAATCAGCCCTGGTGGGGGTATTTACACACCACAGCAACTGCAATTCTAAGCCAAATCAAACTTTTTTGTTCATATGTTTGTTTGTTTTGAGAGCAGGTTTATCAGTTCACCAATGCGCAGGTGTCCTGATACTGGAGATCTTAACATGACTGCCTGAGGAAGGTGTGTCTGCCAGGCTTCTCGACTCTTGAGTTACTTCTTTCGTCCTTTGCAGTGAATGAGGGCTAGGTGGGGAGATGCACTGAGGCTGTGGCTCTCTGCTCCTCACCAAAATCTCACACACTAGTTTTAGCATTCACTGATGTTCCAGTGTGAATCATTTACTGTCCTAATGGTTGCCAAATGGTGATTCTCTAATTCCATCTCCTAGATTAGTCTGGATTCTGCAAGGGAAGGCTTCCTCTTTCACTCATTCCGTTCACGCATGTATCTATTTACATCAGTATGGATCCATACATTTCTATTTTATACGAAATGGTTCATCATGTGTGCTTTTCCCATCAGAACCTTGGAGTCAGCAACTCCCCAGGAAGCACTAGTTCCTTTAAGGGAGAATGGTATGGAAAGCGACATCTAGAAACCTAGAATTGGGTATGAGGTGGGTTCATGGCTACTGGGGTAATTGTTTTACACCTCTCAAAAGACAGAGGTAGGAAATACGTGCACACACACATCCGCATCCACACTTACATTTTCATCTTCCTCTGTGTCCACAGCTACACATATGAAGACCATGAGTTCACACCCATGTCTCAAATTCAAATCCGTCACAACCAGCTCTATGCCAGCCTTCCTCATTTCCATTTTCCCACTCCCTTCTCAGTCACTGAGAAAGCCAGTTCACAACATCCTCCATATGTTTACTCATGTTCTCAGTTCTCACGTGTGTCCCCAACCTTCCATCTGTGCCCCTACCCCCTTGCTCCACCACCTCCTTACGTGGTCCCCAATTGTGCCAAACACGTCCAACAAGCATATGAGAAAAGGAAAATCAGCCAATCTAAAGTTCATTCCCCCCACCCCCCTCACACAATTAACTTCAGTGAGACACCCTGTTGGGCCCACAGGGTAATAACCCACTCTTTCTTCCCAGCTCGGGGGTCCGACAAAAGTGACCCGCTGCCTTCACATCAGCCCTCCTGCTCGTGGACGACAAAGCTTTCTCCTTCACACCTGCGTTCCGGTGCTCTTGTTCTGAGACTCCCAACACTAGAGAAAGTGTTATGTATATAGAAGAGCCTCCTGGAGAAACGTCAGCATTGAGTGTTCTCTTGCAGTTTGTCAGTGTTTGACGATTCGGATTCACGGAGACAAGGGGATGGGCGCCATCTTACCTGAAAAACTTCCCAGTCTCGGTGCAGCCACGTCACCGCCATCGTAAATCTCAAGAGAGTCCCAGTTCTGCTCTGTGGCAAAACTGATGACTTGAATCTACCAAACAATAATAGTAACTTAATATTTATTTTTTGCTTAATAAAATTAGACTAGTCCAATAGGGTTTTCATGAAATTAAAACTATACATGTAAGAGAAAAGCGAAACCAAAGAAAAGAGATCATGGAAGTGACACCCAAAAACTTCTACAAATAGCACTTCTGATAGATTTTATTCTAAAAGTCTATCATTTTTATTTCAAATGTAGAAATATGATTACAAACACTTTGTAGAAATGGTAAGAAAAGAGAAACAGGTTATGGTTTATGTATTTAGAATAACCAATACAAAAAGGGGGAAAAAAAGAAAGGAAAAACCCGTGGACAGCAGCTTTGTTTATTAGTAGACTCTGGGCTTTGAGAACTTACCTGAATTCCTGATCCCTCTGTAACTATGATCTTCCATATACAGTTTAAGTTGTTACCATATGGTTCAGGGTAGCCGGGGGATAAAATTGTACCTCTCCGCTGAGTGAAATTGCCACTGCAGGGGACTAAAAGACAAACCCATATTTAGTAAAAATAAAGTACAGTGAAGAACAACGTTAATGTTGTACTTAGTGTTCTTTCACTGTGTGATCAGCTATTAAGAGATATTTTACATGGACTATGGTACTTTAAATGGCATTTTTAGCCAAGGTCAAATTTAGTCTGTTCTCTCTCTTTTTTTTTTTTTAACATCTTTACTGGAGTATAACTGCTTTACAATGGTGTGTTAGTTTCTGTTTTATAACAAAGTGCATCAGCTATACATATACATATATCCCCATATCTCCTCCCTCTTGCGTCTCCCTCCCATCTAGTGTGTTCTCTTTTAAATGATCAATACCATAGATTAGTATCTGCTATGCTGCTAAGTCTCAGGCACTGTCTAACGATGTCATCTCTGAAGTGAATTCTGTTTCGAGTAACTGATTTACTACAATTTAAGAAGCTCTGCAGGGTTTTCTATATGCAGACACGCAACTCAAAATGATATTAATGGGATTTATGAGCAAATCCAGAGAGGAGAAGAGACGCTTAAAATGCACAGATGAATTCAAGTGCTAAATCATGATTGCACTGGAGGTTCTTACACAAAATGAAGCAAATAAACTATAACCAACAATGGCATTGTTATTCAGGCTGCGCTAACCTATTACTTTTCAGACTTTCATCAGCACCAATTTATTAAAAGAGCATTACACAAGTAATATAACAAATCAACACTGTAGTGATTTTTCCCCCAAATGAAATTATGTTGTATACCCATGGCTTGAGATGACATACTTAATAAGTATCGAGAAGGAAAACATGTTTCATGCTTGTTAATCTGATGAGTTGTTCCATGAAACAATAATTTTTAGGGTTTGGCTGCTACTCGATTATTTCTGATAAATTGCCCTTTAAATAGGTCTGGAGCATGGATCAGTTCATGTGGACTGAAGAGCAGCTCTTCAGTGCTGCTGTGACCCCGAGATGGAGGACCACGTGCAAGTTATCCCACCTTAGGGACACACGCTTACCTACGCAGCTTGGGATTGTGTCATTCCACTGAGCGAGAGCGTTGGGCACGGACTGACAGCGGATGGCCATGGAGCCCTGGAGTAGGTATCCTGGGTTACACTCAAAGCGAACGATGGAGCCTGCTGAAAACTCCAAACCAATTCTCCTCCCATATCTGGGCTCGGGAACAGAGCTGCACTGGGTGTCACTGGTCCGAGGAACAGCTAGAGGCAAGACACACAACACAACCATCTGCATGTGCATCGTGAAGCCATGATATTTCCTTGAAAATAGAATTTAAGGTAAGTCTAGAAAGAATTTATGTTAATGTGGAAATTAATAATGCCTTTCACAGTCTCTGTAGGGGATGATTTAGGGAGCACTTCCACATCTACACACATCTTCATGTCAACCCTGAGGACCACCTCGTATTCCCATTTCTGACGAGGAAAACATGGCATATGGAGAATTAGTGCTTTATGAGGACTGAGCGATATTCATGCATTTACAATTAATTAAGCACCCAGATCACTGCGCCAGGGATAATGAGATGACTAAGAACTTGTACTTATCCTCGAGGACCTCAGACTCTAGTACGAAAAGCTGTTTACATAAAGGATTATTTATAAATGGCCATGGTGATTTAATAGCAAAATTAAAAATAGAACTACCATATGATCCAGCAATCCCACTTCTGGGTATTTATCTGAAGGAAATGAAATCATTATCCTGGAGAGATATCTGCACCACCATGTACATAACAGCATTACTTGCAATAGCCTAGCTATGGAAACAACCTCCATGTCCACCAATGGATAAATAATACAGTACATACCTACAATGGAATATTATTCGGCCATTTAGAAAGGAAGGAAATCCTACCATTTGCAACAACATGGATGGACCCGTATTCCACACGCTAAGTGGAATAAGCCTGTCACAGAAGAACAAATGCCGCATGGTCTCATGCATAGGAAGCAATTAAGAGAGACAAACTTATAGAAGCAGAGAGCAGCCGGTGGCTGCCAGGAGCTAGGGGAGCGGCAAGTGCGGAGCTGCTGTTAAACAGGTATAAAGTGTGTCATGTAAGACGCCCAAGTCCTAAAGATCTCCCATACAAAGCTGTGCCTATAGTTAATGGTGCTGGATTGCGCACTGCTAATTTTAAACAATGTAATCCGTTCATTTTAAACAATGATTTAAAGGACTTAACCTGAGAGGGTAAATCTCATGTTACCATGATAAAAACAAACCCCACATACCATAAGAAAACATACAGTTAAACAATTCATTCTGTACAGAAAGACTTGGGAGGGAACAGAGGGGAATGGGAGTTTGCGCCACGGTCTGAGAGCAGAGCTGGTAATAAGACCCAGCCGATGGCCTCATTCCCAGGGGTCTTCCCATTGGACCAGCGATTCTCCGAGGTGGGAGGTGGGGATGGGAGAGCAGTTTGGGGCTGGAGGGAGTGCTGACACTTCCCCAACGTATCTAATATTATAACTGTCCGTTTGGAAATGAAAGAAAGAGACTATACAGCAAAGAACAAAGTTTAATAATACATTCCAGCTGGTGGGGACATCATTTGGCCTGAAGGCTGGGAGAAAGACAACGAACAGCTCTGACACCGACACCTGGTTGCTGCCCGGCCTGAGAGCTGGCTGTCCTCCTGTTGACCACACACAGTCTCCGAGGTCACTGCCTGTTCGTGATCACAAGCAATATTGGGAACACTATGCAGGCCACAGAAAAGAACAGAAATTCCCCTCTCCAGACTAACATGAATCATGACCTCTACTAATCACATTTGCAGCCCTGCTCTGTTCCTTCTACACCCGACGTAAAAACAAAGATGCCCATCGCCACAGCGAACCCCTGACAGCGGTGAATCCCAAGCAAAATCATGCTGCCTGCGGTCCCGCCCCGGGTCCCCCAGCACAAGCCTGCATCCTGTAACTACCCCCCACCCCGTACTTTCTTCTTGTCCCCAGGTTCTTCACGGAGTGTGGATCTTATGGTCTTTGATGCTGGGCCTGGGGGCTGAGCCTCATTCCGGTGAGATGTGTACTCAGGTTGCAGATCAGAATTCACTGATAGGCAGCGAATTATCGCTATGAGATTTTTCTATTTATAAAAAGAGGCACGAGATAAAGTTTGAAAAATACTTCAGTGGCAAAGGGGTCTGCCACCCCAAACAGACTCTTTGAGAAACAGAGCCACAAGGTACGCACTTGGGAGTCTGCATTTTTGGCTTCTGTCCCTGAGTTAAAAGTCAGTTTGTGTTTATTGTCTCCAAGACCCCGTTCCTCTCCATCCTCGTGTGCCTTCATTCGAAAGGGGCCATTTTATTTAAAAATTATCCTTCTGTCTTTAAGATCCTTTCCCCAATACACTGGCATCTTGTTTTGAATTGAACCTGAACAATAACAGACACCATTTGGGTAAATTGCTGGTCAGGAAGCAATTCTATGAGAATGGAAGTCAGAAGACTGTTTTGATGAAACTACGTTTCAATTCAGTGTTGAAATATTTTTGATCAGAAGGCAAAAGTTAATAAAATTGTGTATACTGTCTAATAGCTATAGTCAATAAAATTAATGATACTACAGAATGTTCTTTTCTATAACTGAAAACAATGCAGAATATAAAATATTCTATTGTAATAAAATATGGCTTAAAACTTATATTTGCCATATTTTTATGTCTGGGTTTTTTGTTACAGTTGAACAGTAGCATGAGAGTGATAAATAAACAAATACATAAAATGATATTCCACAATCAATTCTTGAGAATTTTTTACAAATATGGAGAAATATCTCCAATCTTAACTGTTCAATTTGTCCTGGACTACTTGGGAAGCACCCTGTATTCACGGCCAAGTTTCCACACTTGTCTAAGTGGCCTCAAACATAGCATTTTTCCAGGGTATCACAAATGAGGAGAAACACACCACCGAGGGTCATCTGTACACATGTCACTATTAAACCTTTCTTCATGAACTTCAGAGTTGTCTATTTTCAAGGAAAATAACAATAAGTGAATAATATCTGCATTTGAATGAAATGATGGAGGACAATTTTTAGAGGAAGAAGTTTGCAAAGCTAAGAAACCAATTTTAAGTATCTGAGAAAGTGAGACAGAGGAAACCTAGGAAATAGAGGCATCAAAACTGCATGTAATATCTGGGGGAAAATTCCAGCAGTTAATCCATGCTGATGAACTTGTCCCTTTCAGCCTGTCCTCTGGGGCTTGCCCTCACCTGGAGGTTTCGGGCCACATCAGAGAGAAATTCTATTCCGGTAGCCATTATTCTCCATCTTTCAGTAAATGCTTTGCACTACTGTGAAGCAAAACTGAAATCAGCCCAGTGCCAAGTGGACAGGGAATGGGGTCAGCCTGGAACAGAGGGTGATGAGCACAGTGATTGGCTTCTCAGGCCGAGGATTGTGTTGGTTCAGAGACTGGGTGGTATTCTCTGGGACTTTCATGACACTGAAAATGGGCGATATTGTGAATATGGGGAAAAGGGGAACATAATGTGATGGAATCTTACATCACCACAAATGCTCTAGGCTACAGATGTGTGCATGCAGTTCGTTCACTGCACCTCTTTTAGAGTAGGTGGAGTGAAAGAGAACAACAGCGATAATAAAATAAACCTGAATGCAGACAAGAGTAACCTGTCCAAGTGAAGCAGTCTTTCCTATTTCATTTAGTGACACAGGGACATATTCTATTTCTGAAAATCACTCTGTCCTCGTAGTTTAAAAATCTGATTTGACAAGCCATTACTAGTCGGTGAATTCAACCATACATCACTGAATTATGCAAAAAACTTTATGCTCAATCTCCTTTGTAAAAAGTATGCATTTTATAAGCTCTTGAAACAAAATGTGAGTTTCTTAGAAGTGGAAAACCAACTAAGCTGTATAATTTACGCCATCTGAGGAAACATGAGGCTTGGGGGAAAATCAACGAAAACGTGTATTTGCATGCCTAGGAAGGACCTCACGCAAAGAAAACCTTACTGTAAATTCCTCCTACCCAAACTTAGAAAAAGCATTTCCATCTCTCTAGCTCTGTTTCTGGTATCTGTTTATTTTAGGAAAACCCTGGCAGAGGACAGTCCTGAGAGCTGCTGAGTCTGGGAGACTGGCAGCTGGAAGGCTAAAGGCAGGTTGCTGTGTGGTGAGGCTGGGAGATGAGAAATGTGACCCGGAAAGACAAAGACGTGGCCAACTGGCATTTGTAAGTTGTGCACAGTGGGGAGGTTTGATATAAAAGCACAGCTCCATTTTCCCCTTGAAATATTCAGTAAGTCCTGCATGGCTTACTAATTTTGGTGTGAGTGAGTTATTTTGAGGGAACTAAAAGGCGGGTTGAATTCTACACTGAAACACACAAGAAAAATAGACTATCTGTGGAAATAGCAGGCATAAATGTAAGGCAATTACAAATAGTAGTATATTGATGAGACATTGTCAACCACCAAGTTTAACACAGACACATTCAGTCGTGTGCACAGACAGAGCAGAGAGGCAGAGGGTAGTGTAGACAGTTTTCATAAATGAGGATGTGCCTCAGAGTAAGCAGGAAAGGAGAAAAGAGTACTTGCTCTGCCTTTGTTGGTCTATGTGGCCCCATAGCTTGCTTCTTGTGTCGATCCCAGTGTTAACAAGGTTGATTCTAGTATTAAAAGGTGTGTATTTTGGGCCAGAAAAAGTTGCTAAGTGCAACATAACTACTTCACAGAATAGAATCAAAGGGACTTTAATGAGAGTGGATTTCATGTACCAAGAGGATGCTGGGCTTTTCTCCAGCCCTGGCAAGGTGTCACGGCGGTGGTCCTTGATGGCCACTAGTTGGTAGGCCAGACTGCAATGACCACAATAGCCATGAGCAGCAGTAAAATCACCGTTATCATCCCACTGAGAACCCAAACTCACATTCTCGACTTTATTCACCATCCTAGAGACAGCTCCTCTGGACAGTGTTGGAAGGGGGACCCCCACCGGGGGTGTGGAGAGACGGTGCTGAACTTGTTAAGAAATAGTAGGTGAGTCTCCAACACGGTGGGTTTCTGAGGACTATTTGATTTTTATGTTTGCATTGACCTAGAAGACCTTGACATTAGGGGTAGTATATTTTCTATGGAGTGACAAAGAGCATTAAAACCTGTAGAACCCACATTTACTGATGGCAGGTTCTGCCAGTCTCTTGGTCCCAGAGCTTAGGAAGAGGAGGGGCAGCTATGGGAATCCCCACCATGGACATTCAGGGAGTTCCAGGGTGCTAGCGAGTGGGGATGGATGGGGGGTTTCTCCTGGATGCATAAAAGGAAATTTAAAACATTCTGAACACGTTCATGTTTAAAGGCAAGCACTGTACTCCTCTTAAGTATTCAAGGGAGATGTTACAGTGTCCAGAAGTGACTGTTAGAATGATTACAGGGACTCTCGCTCCAGGAGGACGCACTGTGGTGTGAAGGGTCACCCCATTAGCCTTCTTGGGTGCCCATGTATCCTCATGCACCCTCTTACCTCCCTCACTTTTCAATGTACCCTTCTACTCCAAAGCAGCATGGAAAGCAAACAAGCAAATACAACCCAGCAGAGACATAAAAGTTACAATACTTGGTAAAAAAAAGCCTCTATACTTCCATTTCTTCACCAGATCAGAGGGGCAGCAACATCCTCACCACCACCTTCTCCGTGTTGTTCACCAGGGTGACACGGAGGGTCAGGAGCTGCCTGGGTCGCGTACTACAGCTTTTTGTACCTGACACCTGCACTCATTCTCCACCGAAGTCTGAACAGCTCTTTACAACAGAACTGTCTGTGAACAAGGGTTACACAGCCCATAGCCATGCAAGTCAGAAAGTCCCTGCGCAATTTTAAGCTTTAATAACTTATGGAGGAATGGAGTCGTACGTGGTATGTGAAAGCACTATTCAGAACGTTTTTACACAATAGAGTTCAAATAATTTCTAGGCTTCCACTAAACTACTATCTTTCAGAAGGCCATGTTCAATTTAACTTCTGAGATGTTCTGAAAACTTTCCCAGGTGCTCCTGAGTGATTTATAAATTGCATTCATGATTCTAGTTCTTTAGATCTGAAGGATTTGGCTTTGATAAAAAGACATCCATTTTTGCATAAACTCACTGTAGGAACAAAGCAAGATAAGGAGATATATTGGAACTTTAGAAGAAATACTGAGTATGTTAGAGACATATTCTTAAGTTAGGAGAAATACTGAGTATGTTAGAGACATATTCTTAAGTGCAAGGAAAATACATTCCTTCTATAAATGATTTCCTCTTTTCACTTTTATGTATGTTATACATTTTAATGATAATATGTTGCTTTAAAACAAGAAATATAATTTTAAAAACCATGACTTCTGAAGATAACATGTGCAAATAGGACAGACAGGGGGTCATGTGCTTCAGATATTTTATTTGATAATCTGATCAATTTTCTAATCTTCATCAAAAATTAAAGGAAGTCTCTGTTTGAGGCAGACAATGCCAGGAACTTGAATTTTTCCAGGACAAAAAATGTACTTAAACCAATCGGTCCAGTTTCCTTAGAGGTCACGCCAACTTACTTTGGTTTGTGAATCTGCTGCTGCAAAGTAACACAGAATTTATTTAAAGAAAATTAGAAGTGGGTGAGCGGTGAGTCACCTAAACTGGACCTTCTCCTATAAAGTTCATTTTCAAAAATACTGGTTTAATTATTTATATTTTAACAAAGGTTTAATTAGAACAATGTAACCCATTTTAATGTAATAGCATCATCACCCAAGCAATAGCTCCTTAAACTAGATTAGAGATATTTTTCCTCCTACCTGCCCATCAAACATCATTCTCACTCTTTCTGTAACTTTTAAATCATCTTATTGCCAAACACTGAAGGGTTTTTATCGTGAAATATTTTGAGGCCACACATTTCACAGTGTGCGATTATCAAAAATCATTTATGAATGATATGACAGATTGTTACTCTCTATTATTTTATGAAAAACATGATGCTGTCAAGCATGTTTTCTGGAGGAGTCTTTATTAAAGGAAAGAAGTCATTGCCAGGAAGTGATTCTCCTCCACTTCTGAAGAAAATGTTCAAGAGCGGCCTGTAATCTATCCAGCCTCCAGCAAAACTGAGACCTAGAAAAGCTAAGTATTCTTAGTTTATCGCTGAAGATGACAACCTCTTTCCCATCTCAGCTGTACAGTCATCGCAGGTCAGATCCAGAGTCAGGCTCTGTGCCTCTGAAAGTGGACGGACAGTCCACAGGGTGTATTTTCAAATTCATGTAATGGATATGCAAACTGAAGGTGAACTAGAAACAGGAAAAAAAACTGCATTGTTCAGAAACTTTGTGCAATCCCAAGCATTTTGAATAAGCTCCAAATTCAAAAATAATTATAAAGGGGTGAAAGTGCCTAAAGTTAATAGAATACAGGCAAAATAAAATAGGTATTTCAAGGGATAGAAACATGGATGGTATTCTGGGTTTAGTTTGGTTTTGTTACCTTTCCTTGACAATTAGTTCTTACAGTAAGATTTGAAATTGTACCATGTGTTTTAAATGTATTTCATTAAGACAGTTACTAAAATCTATTATGAAATATTTTACTTAATTTTAACTAGGTTAGGTGAAATATTATAACACATTTGAAATCATTTTGCAAATTGTGTTGCACTATACTAAGGTAATCTAATCAATATTTGTTTCGTCATCATGCCAGATAATTGAAGCGTTACTGCATCTTTGTCTTAGAAGTATCACATTTAACTGTCAAAAGAAAAAACTTTAATATTTTTATTAAATAATTTCATTCTAAATACACGGATACCCTCAAATTCTTAAATATTAATAAAAAGTGCAACTCAGATGTTTTGGTGCTGAAAGCAGTGGTACAAGCAGTGTGTGGAGCCGGGCGGAGGTGGCAGAGACTCACCTTGGTAGACGAAGTGAAAACCCCGTGCAGGCGCCCCACTCTTCGCGCTGAATCGGAGCAGAATCTGATTGGATGTGGCCAAAGGCAACGTTTCACCTGGAGGGAAAAACAGACAGAGATAACACGCAGGATCCATTCAGTGCACGGCCTGTGGTGGACAATGTTTGGGAGAGTAATCATTAACTTGGAATTGCACTTTTACTTTTTGAACTTTCATAAAACTTTGCTTTGGCGTGTAGAACCCAAACACATTGTTTCTACAAAGATTTAAAAACTCTGTTCTTGTCTTGACATTCCATTAAAATGTTGTTTTCATCGTGATCTCCTTTATGCTTCCTTTGAAGAAAGCACTGATATAGGCCAATTAGCTGATAATGTGGGAAATAGAAGCAGGTGAATCATTGACTCAGAATCAACTTTGACAGTTACTTGCTATGATTTTACTCAGAATTAAGAAAATGTCTCAGAATCCAAAGCTGATTTTTTAAAAAATAAAGAACTCAGAAAAAAAAAAAAAAAACACAAACCTGTGAAATGTATTTTTCAGCTCTTAATGTGCAGGAATGGCCTCAAGTACTCTGAGGGGCGTGTGAATCACTTAAGCTTTTCAGAGGTGAATTTGTCAGGATGTGTCAGTATTTTAAATGTGTATCTTCTGATGCATTTCTGGACATTACATCATTGGACATTGGTCTTAACAGGACATAGGTCTTAAGACCTGTGGTTACTAATACTGAGAAACTGGAAATAACCGAATCTTAGCCTTGGTTGATCACAGGCTGTGACGCAGGAGTATGGCTTGATGTTGTGTTGGTAAATGATGACAATGTAGCAGTGGTACGAACGAGGGCCATGACATCCATGAGGGGTTGGGGTAAATAAACTCCTTCATTAACCCATCTGAATACTATTCAGCAAATGGTGTTTGGTGTATATTCATATTTGTTGATAGGAAAGACCTCTACATGTGATTTTAAATGAATGTATGGGATAAAAATTAAATCGTGAAAAATATCCCATGTTTTATGAAGTTCCACGTATGTTTACATGCATATATAGGGGCACCCGTGAATGCATGCATGTGTATACACAGTTGCATCTTTACAGACGTGTGACTGTGGTGCATCTCCACATGTATGCATTTAAAAGTTTGGAATGAGTCAGACCAAAATGTCAATAGTGCTTCTCTTCAGGAAGATTACGACACGTAGAATAGAAAGCAAAGTAACAAGATAGTTTATTACCCCTTTTTTCTGATATTTTTATTTTTCACTGAGATGGATATTATATTTTCCACAATCTTAGTAAGCAAAATGATAAAGACAGGTGATTTTATATGTGGGATAAATATACATTTGAAATTTTACATTGAAAGTAAGATTTTACTGAACAAGCAAGCAAGTTCAAAGATGATTAAATTTCTCCTTCACAAATGAAAATAAAAATAGACGAGTTTAAAATTAATTACCCTGGCTGTGTAACTAGAATTAAAGACAAAATTCATTGAAAGTTTACCTGAATGAGACCCAGAGAGTGAACTGAGAAGTCTGGCCTGAGGGTGCGTTCCATCAAACAGTTCTGTCAAGTCATTCAGTGCTGTCTGGAAATAGGCAAACTGCCCAAATACCACTGAAAACAGAGGGGGTGGGTCGGCACAAAATGCTTTCTTAAAATGAAAGAAATGAAAATGGTGATCATACTGTTTATTGATACCTCCCAAATATCATGATCCTAAGAATCCTGTAAAAAAAATTAGCTTATTTTCTCTGCTTTCTAAAAGTTTTCTGTTGCTTAAACAATTTTATTTTGCTTCTTGATCTTTTGGTACTTAATAAAAGGAATAAAATTACTGTTCCATGTACAGTTTGAACATTAAATGAAGACTGTTTTTTTCTTATAATACTATGTTAGGATAGTAGAAGAATAACCATAAGGTGGTCCTATTTCTTTAAGAGTAATTAATGACATTTTATTCAGTGAACAGTAGGTATGGAATCAAGATACCCATTGGTTTTTAAAGCATGCAATTAGTTGGGAATTTAAAATTCTTCACCTATGATTATGACAGTGCCAAATTCATATGAACTCACTACAATTTATACACGATTCAGCAACATATTATAGCAATTTCTGACTTGTTTTACTCTACAGTTTATATATCTTACAGGTTATGTAAATTTCAAGAACACACTTCCTCCAAGTAAAACATTGCAAGTATTTTACTACTTCAAATTTAATCATTTTTATATTCAAATGGATAACATACAGGGCCTTTACAGTATTTAGAAAAACTTGTGATTTAGTCTCCATTTACAAGCAACGATCAACAATTATCTATGTGAAAGGTTTAAACTCATTCTAGATCATTCTGAACAAGAAATGGAGGCGTGTGGATCAGTTATACATGAAAGAATTAATCTATGTGTTGGCAAAATGGAGGAAAATCTAACTATAGCAGCTGGTGTGTACTTATATTTTATTACATTATATCATATCATATATGTGGCATATATTCTATTACATATATGTATTACATACAGTGCACATATACATGCATGTATAATATATTACACATATATGTAAGAGAATATGTACATATATATATATATATATAGTACTTTACGATTTTATAATCTCCTAGAGAAGCACAATTAAAGGAAGCATGTGAGCAAGGTGAATTTCCCAGTGGCTGAAGTGCTCTGAACACAGGCGCTAGAAAGAGGGACAGAACTTTCTTCTGGATCCCATGAGGGAGGCTCCTGTGTGCACAGCCCTCCCTTCACTGTCCCCCCACCTCAACATTCAGTCTTCATCTTGCTTGAGTCTCGTTTGTAGGAGAAAAGTGAATCTCACACACGTAATTCCTACCTTCTTTTCAAGAAATGCTTAGAAAGCATAAGCTTTATAGTGGACACTAAGAATGAAGGGCCGATCAAGATAGAAACTTTGTCCCAGGAACATCACATGCTAAGGTCTGCGGTAGTTGCCACAACAAATACAGAGGCAGAGTGTGGGTGTCAGGAAGGAAGAAGGGCCTGAACAGCAGACGGCTGCCAAGGGCCACAGCTGGTCAAGGAAGGCTGTTCCTGCAGCTGGAAGACAGGGGATGAGAAAGTGCAGGCGAAGGGCGTGGGCGGTGTAGGGAGGGAGGGGTGGTTTCCAGCTGTGGAGACAATGGTGTTTCATGGGGGAGAGAGCATTCCAGCTTCAGCCTTAACGAATGGGAAAGGAAACCCTTTTTGTGTAAGAATGGGACACAGGGGTTACTTCAGCAAGCGAACAAAAGGAGCAGTATTTGGCAGGTGAACGTCTGCTTTGCTAACACTCAGTGGATAAAGGGGGCAGGGGAGGGATGGGGGGAGGGGCGGGGGCGGGGGAGCAAGGCCACACAGCCTGAGACTTCAGAGCCCCGAAGGCCAGGAAACGCATGGATTTTGCTCTGGGGACAAGAGGAGTGAGTGAAAACGTTTATCAAGGTGTTTTCATGATCAGATTTTTGTTTTAGAAAGGATACTCTGGTGACACTTTTGGATGAAAACAGGGAGGAAATTAGGATAACTGATGACCTGTCTTCCATGACACTTCCCATTGGGAACTTGTGTAAGAAGCCCCTTCCCACAATAGGGACAGTCACCCCATCCCATAATATTTGCTGGGCATCTCAGGCACCCAAACAGTATTTTACTCATCTTAGCACTTATCACAATCATTGAATTAATTGTTAACTGGTCGATTCACTTCTCAGAAAAGAGTAAGGAAGAGGGGAAAAAGATAACAGATAAGGTAGTATAGGTTTTTACTAAGGATCCTTTATAACTATTCTATTCCAGACTAAAGTTTTCTGCCCAGATAGAATATGATAAATTTATGCCATTAAACCTTTCATATTGGGAAATTATTATCAATATTTAGGAGTATAACTTTTTTCTGCTGAAAAGTCATAATTGTGTTGTGACAACTCAATAAAATTTTATAATGAACTAAAATCATAAACTCTGGCTGCTACATTCTATTGTGATCATTATATTTTGTCAAGTACCCATGAATAAAAATAAAAGGAATATTCATGGGAAAGTAACTGGAGGAATGTTGTTGGGAATTTAGGTGAAAAAATGTATTAACTGAGGCTAAATAAGGGACTTTAGAGGCATTGGTCCAGCATAAAGAGTGAAAGTCTAGGACTTATTCTAAGTTTTACTGTCCATTTTTTTATAACAAAATAAATATTTTGAAGCTCAGTCTCTCAGTTTTTAAATGAGATTGATATTTTCCATTTGCTCATAAGGTGGACCCACTCTCTGCCTTTTGGGAAGCTGGTCCCTCTGCCTCTGCCTTGGTTTCCGTGTTCACATCCATCACTCTCCAAGTCCCAGGCACATGCTCTTCTTATCATGGCAAGATGATACAAGGAAAGCCTTGCCTGCAAACTCAACCATCCTTGAGAACTGGGGGAAAGCAGAAGCTAAACGATTTGGCTTAAGAGACTAAGCAAGTTGCATCGCACAGTTCATGAAGAGCCCGTGATCTAAAATACCAAATGCTGAAATAAGTGCTTGGGGGGAGCTTTTCATTTGATTTTAAGAAGGCTGTGACTAATATAATAGAAGTTTGTAGAAATCATTTGTCTCCCATATGCAAGTTTCTTAAGCAGAAATTAACTTTCTTGTCATATAATTGTATTTTTAAAATGTTTTCCCTCAAACAGAATCTAACCTTAGAATTTTTATCTGTTTTATTTCTATGAGTGGATGGCTGCTATTTTGAGTATATAGAAAAAAACCTTGACTATGTTGGGTTCTAAATTTTACTGTTGGGAAAAAGGAACTATTCCATAAAATTATAAAAGCTACTATCTGGTTGACTCCAGGAAAGAATCTAACACAAAAATATTTTCCTGGTCAAGAGTGAGAGGGAAGAATTGGGGATCCGGTGTTGAGTAAACCACCAGGAAACCACCAGAGAAGGATCTTCTAGAAATGAAGCCATCCCAGAAAACTGGCTCAGGTTGGAAGCAAAGTTTAGGAGGGAAACCAGGATGCCAAGTTTGGAGGGGTCAGATAGGACTCTGCCTGCTTTTACATCTCCTGTCACTCAAAGGTGTGTTCACTGATCCAGTGATTTCCAGCATAATCAATAACCAAATATATGTGCCAATACCCCACAGGCTGATCAGTGTTCCCCTGGCTCACATGTGAGGCTGCAATCCTCCTCTACACACTAAACAACCAAAGGAGAAATGCTTTTTTCTAACAAATATAAGAACAAAGGCACATTTATTCTCTCTGATTATTCTGGATCAGAATCCGAGAAGGAAACTGAAGAATTTTATATCACACTGATAAAAGAATTGTAGTGGATCTTGTATAAGACATGTTTGGAAAACCTGTTACTTTAAGTCATCTTCTTTTATATTATTTTATTATACCAAGAGCTGGGATATTTGTTTATAAAATCATGGAAATATTAACACCGAAAGAGATATGACGGTGAATTAAAAATAAGAAGAAAATCTTACCAAATTCCTTTGGTACCGTTATGGAATAGAGGCAGATCTGACCAGCTGTATAATTGTGAGGGTAGTTGGGTGACAAGACCACCCCTTCTGATCCAGTGTACTGGCCTCCACAGGGGGCTGAAACAGACCAACGGAGAATTACATGCTATGCGTAACCACATGGCAAGTGACAAGTGACAAGTGACCTAAAAATGAAAGCACTGAACAAATAAGCATGATTATTCAAAAACTTAACAAAATATCACAGTTAAAATCTGATCTTACATTGCTATCAAAAGTAAAATAAAAAGAAAAACAAAGACTGACCAGGTGAGAATAAAAGTAATTCAACTTAAGAGGAAGATCCAATATTATTTTTAAGGACGTTCTCAGACATGCTAAAACAATGATGAAAACAGTTGTCATGATAATAAAAACAGGTCCGATAAAGAAAAATTCTTAAGTTATCAATACGTCAAAAGCCTACCAGAACTTTCTGGTTGATATCAACCATCATATTAACTTAAGAGATACAAAGATTATTTCAGTTTTCTATTGTCTTTATATTACTGTGGGACTAAAAAAAAGTAATGTTTACTTTTAGTTCTTTTTGTGTTTTCATCGTAGATTCAGCTCAAGAGTGACATGTATAGTTACTAGTGGGTGTGGGGTCTCTTCCTATAAGTTCCATTGAAAGCTGAAGGAACCCAAAACTACAAAGTCAGGGCAGGTACATTGATGAGGTGTTATATGAACAGTTCAGAGAGAGAGCGAGTGTGTGTGTGTGTTTATTTTCCCTCTGATCATCTTGTTACTCTCAGCATTGCTCTTGCTGAGAAAATAGAAAAATACTGTAGCTTGGATATTCAAAATACTATTGTTAAACATCTTAAAATAGACTTTCAACTAAATCCCAGTTTCGGGATTAAATTGCAAATACTTCAATTCCTCATATTTTTACTTAAAAAGAGGCCCACGTCTGCTCAACTGCTTAGGACACTATTTATCCACTGAAGTGACACCAACTGCACCTCAGTTGTGCCCTTTGTGGCCTGACTGCATGCCTTCTTATCCTAGATACACCTTCTCTGATCTGAATTCAGAATTATTTTTCAGTATTTCAGAAAGTTTATATTTCTATAGCTTACTTCTTCTTAATGTGACAGTTTTCAAGCATTAAAAAGGACAGAAATCAGGGATAACGTGTCAAATCTTTTGAATGTTAAGTAGCACATTGTTAAGTCCTAATTGATGGATGGGACTTTCTCCAGGATTAATGAAGCTGCGCAGAATGCTGATGCTAGTGTCAAAGCACCTCAATGATGACTTGGCAGGAGACTTCCCAGGTCCAGCTTTATGCACTGGAAAACTGAAGTCATACTCTAAAAGTCAAAGGAAGACCGCTTAAATACCTGACAGTTATAATCTATTTATGATCAACTAGTAGAGATTTCCCTTAACTAAGCTAAGAGCAGCCTTCATGCTGTTGTCTTAACTCATAATAATTTTATCACCCTAAAACACTTACCATGGCTTTTTAAAAAATCTTAAATAGAAAAAAAATTTTTTCACTTTTAGATAGAGGAAATTTCTGTAAGTTAAATTTCAAAGCTCAAGGTTTTCAGTGAAATGCTGGGAGCCTCATTCCACCAGTTTAGATATATCACTTAATTTTAAGAAAATTAGCCATATAAATTCAACCAGGTTATTTCAGAACTATAATTTTTCTTAAACACTCAAAAGTTCAAATTTTTAAAAATAAGTACAAATGAAGAATGGAAATCTATTTCCTTTTAGACATATAAAATTTAAGCATATCTATTAAAAAGTTTATCTATTTCAAAGTTTAAACAACAAGCATAAATGAAAAGTGGAAATAAATCTTCACTGAGCTAATATTTTGATGCCCAAATGATCAAACAGAAATCTTATCAAACAGAAATCTTATATCTACTGATATATTTGTTCAAGTATAACTACAAAAATTTATTTTGTTAATGGGTAGGATGAAAGATCATTACTTTATGATAATAGAAAACACTAAAAAATAAAAAGGATAAAATGAAAGAAAACAAACATGGCATTTTAGGTCCTCTGCTACCTTGATAAACTGTGCTATGCTTATACATTTTCCCCCAGATTTAAAGATAAGCACGCAAACTGCATAACATACTACAAACAAAACCAAACATTTGTGAAACTGAGAAAAATATGTAGAGAATTTTCATTTAATTCTTAACAATTACTCTGTCCATGTTGCTGTGTTAACCTGAGAAACAGGCATGGTCTTTCTCATGTTAGAAATTCTTTTATATTAATGTGATAAGAGAAGGAAAACAAATATGCTGTTACTCTTTGGTAATTAATGTATTAAACAGATCATTTCCTAAATGAAAAAAGATTTGCAACAGTATTCATTGCAGATGGTAACAAGAAACTGACTCATCCATTTGGTTAATTGGAGTATATGTCTCATATATAAAGGCAACAAAATACAATCAAATTTGAATGTAAACCAAAAACAACATAAGTAAATAAAAGCCATTCTGACCCATGAAAGAGACTCCAGGCTGTTTCCATTTCTGTTCTAATTCAACAGGAAACCTCAATGAACAAAAAAATGTAGGCAATAGAAAGAAAAACTATATCATGAATTTAAAACAAACTAGCCCAAAGCACATCCCTTAATATATGAACTATCAAAATGTTTAAAATATAACAACATTCGCTTAGTTTAACTGGTGATCTGAGTAACCCACAGGCATTAATTCAGCACAAAAGGTGCTGTTCTCCTTGAGATATCCAAAATAAACTACGGGAGAGGACATTTCTGTTTAATGATTTGGAATTTTTAGTTTTATTTAAATTGAAATAAATAACTTAAGGAAAAACCAGTGTTGTATGTTTTATGCACATAAATGTGATGACTGGTTAACAGAAACTATGCTTGAGTTCACGGGTCTTCAGATACGGAAAAAAAATCTCTAATTTAAAATTAGATTATTTATCTGTTGCCTAAATGTGACCTCATTTTTCTCGTTTAGGCTATGGCTAAAGAATTTATCATCATCCCCCATAAGTTCAAAGTATGTTTGAATTTAATACAGTGTGCACTTTTAAGGATGCCATTTTGAGGTGACTCTAGTGAACGTACGAGGACACTCTTCTAACCCCCAGAGAGGAGCGCTGTGATGCCGCTGACTCAAAGCTTACTGTAACGTTTACACAAACATTGAAGTCATCATCTGGACGCCCCACGCAGCCACGTGGGCCCTTCACCATTCTCCCCTCACATGAACCTCCTGGAATCCGAGAAGCAGCAATAATTATTTCTCTGAGTTTATTGTTAGAGGATAAAATATGTAAGACTAGGAAGACTTCAATTTTCACTGGAAATTGTTTTGGCTATTCCGATTTATTCATTTCCTCTGAAAACGTGTGTGAAGTTCCCTGTCTGCGCCAACCTTGAGTACTGCAGGGCTGGAGGACTGGGTTCCTGAACAGAAAAGCTCTCAGGGTCATAAGACAAACCCAGAAACACAGACATGCCAGAGCAACCCAGGGCGTCAGGTCTGTTCGCCTGTGTTGTTTGCTCAGATTTTTCACGTACTAATTTTCTGAAATACCACTTTGGTCAGAAGTTACAAGCATCAGAGCCATCCTAAGGAAAAGATCTTTATTTCATCA
This sequence comes from Delphinus delphis, assembly GCF_949987515.2. NCBI lineage: Eukaryota > Metazoa > Chordata > Mammalia > Artiodactyla > Delphinidae > Delphinus > Delphinus delphis. The sequence continues at coordinate 26,090,867 of NC_082703.1, forward strand.
GTTCAGTGTATCTAACTAAACCGGTCCTTGAGTTCATCCTAAAGTAAACTTGGAATCAATTTTTCTGTCACAAAACACAGGATTTTACTGTCTCCTTTTTAAGGTGTATCACACAGTCTGGCGTTTTGTCTGTGGAGGGTCCCACGAAGCTACCCACCAGACACAGAACCTGGAGGACAGCCCAGAAGTCTGTGTTCAGACCCCTGCTCTCAGCAACCCCCAAGGGCAACTGCAACCTGACTTCTGTCACTGTAGGATGGCACTGCCTGTTCCTGAAGGTTGACCTTACCCTCTAATAGGTGCTTTTATTAATTTAATGTACATGAGGAATTACAAACTGTTGGTATTTGTGGGGAAATGACACATCCTTATATATGTAATATATGTATATATATGTGTATATATGTAGAGAGAGAGAGGCAGGGACAGAGAGACAGACAGAGACACAGACAGAGGGAGATACACACACACACACACACAGAAAGGCAGAGACATAGAGAAAGACAGAGAGCAAGAGGGAGACAGACAGAGACAGAGACAGAAGCAGAGAGACAGAGGCCACTTAGAGACTGGTAATTCGCATCTCTCATACACAAAAACAGCAATTAGAAATGCCAAACGATCTAAGTGAGAGAAAAATATCTCCCCTTCCAGAAAGCTGTGAGAATGGCTAATCCACTGGGTAAATTAAACGACCAAGGAAGGTCAAATTCTTATCCCGCGTTGCTCTGCGGGGTTTCCCCACCAGTGAGGAGGGGATACAGGACTGAAGTGCAAACTGTCTCCAAAATGAGAGTGCAAATTCCAGAGGGAAGTTATCCCTGAAGGAAACACCGGTTCCATACGTACCATTGCAGGAGGGCAAGACCCGGTTCCAGGCGGGTTTTCCATCCGCTCCGATCACACACGTGATGGAAGACGGGTCAGCGATCTTGTAGCCAGAGTCACACTGGTACGTGACAGTTGAGCCAAGTTTGAAGTCCGTCCCAATCCTTGTCCCATTCATTATGTTTCCAGGGTCAAAACAGGCTTCCCGTGGTTTCTCTGGGGAAGACATGAATGTAAACTCCATGATGGCAGGAATTTTATTTTTTTGTTGTTGGTTGTTTATATTTTTAGTAACTAAAACAGTGTCCAGCATATAAAATATGCTCCAAAAACTTGATTGACTAATTGACCAAGTTGTCAATTAATGTTCCAGTTAATAATTATCATAGAAAAATAGAAAAAACTCCTTTCAATAAAATTATTTCTTATTTTTCAAATGACAATTCACTACAGAATTGCTGTTGAGGTTGACTTCCTGACTTTTGTACTTAATTCATGAAATCACAGCACATTTTAGGAAGAGATGGGAGAACTGGGCTTCTCAAAAGGAAATTGATTTAATTCATGTAAATTAAGAGTGATTTCTCATGCTGGTGAGATAATCGTGGAAAGAAGTTCTGATCTTTTACCACTCTCACTAAGTCAATGAAGCCACACGTAGCTGGAAAGCACATTTCCTGATCCATAAGTGTCAAGCCCTGTGTCTGGGATGTAGTAATTGCTCAACACAGTTCTATTCTAATTCTAACAACTGCTCAAAGGAATTGAGGGCATGTTATGTATCAGGCACTGAGCTGGGTACACTGCATGTTTTTCATTCAAATCTTCACTCCACCTCTGCAACGTGAGGAGGATCTGTGGCCCCATTCTACATTTTGAGAATCTGAAGCTCAAGAGCGGTTAAATAACTTTCACAGAAACACACTGCAAAGATCTGTCCAGCTGTGGGGGCCACTAAAGGAGGCATTTGCTAAAAGCCTTTTTTTCCCCAGATATAAATACAAAGCTCTCTTCTTTCTTTCTCACAGTCCTGTAGCTGTGTGGGTAGTGCCACTTATGTCCTGGTAGCATTAACACTGTAAATGTCATATTTCAGCAGACCTTCCAAATGTCTCTAAATCACGTATCTACATCTCCTTCTGCTGTGTGCAATTCCATCATCTGAATTGCTTTCTGTTTGTGCTTGTCAACATCCTTCCCTCCATCAGCAAAGCCCCTTGTAACGTCAAAAGGCTCTGAATTGAATTTTACAGATCTTCAAGGGATCAACATAGATGTTATACTGAAATGTTTTTCTTCATGTTTTTGGCCTAAAGTTAAGAAAATGCTATTTGTCATGAATGTGCTATTCATGAATGGGGTTATTAATATCAATATAGGCTCAAGGATAACTTGAATGGATAAAATAAATATGTTTCAGTTCTTTCTATTTGGGTTGACAATCTTTGCCCCAGGGCTAAGCAAACACATAAAAAATCTCTGGAAAGTATAAATGGAAGCCTGCATTTTACCTTTTTGGGGGTTGTGATCAATGTGGATTATGTCCCTTTTTAAGCATTTTCCCTTCCTGAGTGTCTACTTATGGCCAATGAGTAAATCCACACAGTAGTGTTAGGAAGAAGATGCTCCTGGGAGATTGTGGCAGGTGAGCCAGTAAAGAGTAAAAATGCAATGGGCTCTGAAAACTACATCCTACATCCTCTTAGGAATGGATAACAAACAGTGGAAGAGGGAAAAGCACAAACTTTGCGACGTCCTGCAGGACGGAGAAGAGGCCTGTTTAACTGTATTTATTCAATATCCCTCATTATATTTTTAATGACCTATGTGTCAACATCAGCCAAGCAGAGATCTCTCTGGCAACTGTTGGCCTAATTATTATAACCAGCTATTAGAATATTTTATTTACATACTTTGGTTAAAGTGCAACATAAATATATAAACATTACACTATCACGTGTATCGGACATGCTATATTACCATATATATCATATATCATCCATCATATATTACCATATGTATCATATACCATCTATAATATATATTATCATACATCATATGTATCATATGCCATGTATAATATATTAATTATCATATATATCATGAATATATTATATCATATATATCAATTGTGGAAACCCCTCCAGGTCCTCTATTTTTGCTCTGGTTAGAGACTCACAGCAATAGTTGTGTACTGTGCTGGGACCAACACTCTCTAAACACTTTACTGAAAACCAATTTGGATATTTCAAGGAGTAGGGGACATTCTGATAATTCTTTAACGCTGCCTTAGATCGTTTATTTTAAGCAAATAAGGGACGAATAAATAAAACTGTGGGCATGAGAACAGTCCTTCCATCGGATGTCGTTTACTCTGTCATCCAACAGAATGTATCGAGCGTCTAATAAATACAAGCACTGGTCTAGGGCATATACTTTTCTCCTATAAAATGATGGAGAAAGGGCTTCCCTGGTGGCACAGAGGTTAAGAATCCGCCTGCCAATGCAGGGGACATGGGTTCGAGCCCTGGTCCGGGAAGATCCCACATGCTGCAGAGCAACTAAGCCCATGTGCCACAACTACTGAGCCTGTGCTCTAGAACTCACGAACCACAACTACTGAAGCCCATGCGCCACAACTACTGAGCCTGTGCTCTAGAGCCTGCGAGCCACAAATACTGAGCCCACGAGCCAGAACTATTGAAGCCCGTGCGCCTAGAACCCATGCTCTGCAACGAGAAGCCACCGCAGTGAGAAGCCTACGAACTGCAATGAAGAGTAGCCCCTGCTCGCCACAACTAGAGAAAGCCTGTGCACAGCAACGAAGACCCAACACAGCCAAAAATAAAAAATAAAATAACTAAAATTATATTTAAAAAAATGATGGAGAAAAAAATACATGCCTGTTGCCTGGTCAGCCTTTTTAATCACTTTTTGTTATGTGTCTGTTGGTTTAGTGTACTGTTTGGTTAAATACCACTCCCACGATTTTCTGCTCTGTGTTGCAAATTGAGATCTCTGATGGCCAGTTTTTCTTCATTTCTCCAAATGCACTGCATCGAAGCTTTTACTTGAATTTACTCAGTTGTCAGTTCAGGATGTTTGGTGATAACTCATGGCACGCTTTTTGCTTACAAGTTGTCACATTTCCCAATGAGATGACTTCATTACATGGTGTGCTCTGCCCTGGTTCCTGTTGGTTCCGCTTATGGACGCCTCCCAGAACGCCTGTGCCAAAGCTGCCGGGCCCCTGGGGTCACTCGGCAGGACTGCCCCGTGGCTCCTTCTGGTCAAGCCCAAGAGCTGGGTCTGCTCCCTGCTTCCCTCACCATATGGGGCCTTGTACTTGCTGGATGCTGTTTCATTGCTGTGTCCTTCCTTGTTTTCTGATGATTTTTTTTCACAGGCTCCACTGGAGAACTTTTAAAGCGTGAGAGCTCTAGCACCCATTTAGAAGGCTCTGCTGGTCCCCAAAGAACCAGACCAAAGAGGCATCCCTGTACCCCTATCATGAGGGACACAAGCTCAACTGCATTTACTCACTCATCTGCAGATTCTCTTACCCTAGGATGCCCTGGGGAATACAAGGTGATGACAGATGTACAGTCTTTTTTTTTTTCATTGAAGTATAATTGATTTACAATATTATATTAGTCACAGTTGTACAGCATAGTGATTTAGTATTTTTAAAGATTATACTCCATTATAAGTTATTACAAGATAATGGCTGTAATTTCCTGTGCTGTAGAAAATATCCTTGTTATCTATTTCATACATAGTAGTTTGTATCAGTTAATCCCATACCCCTAATTTGTCCCTCTCCCCCTTCCTTCTCCCTTTCGGTAACTATAAGTTTGTTTTCTATAAGTTTGTCTGTGAGTCTGTTTTTGTTTTGCATATACATTCACTTGCATTATTTTTAGATTCCACATACAAGTGATATTATACAATATCTGTCTTTCACTGTCTGACTTATTTCACTAAGTATAATTTTTCTAGGTCCGTTCATGTTTCTGCAAATGGCAGAATTTAATTCTTTTTTATGGTTGAGTAGTAGTCCATTGCTGGCTCATATGGCAACTCTAGTTTTAGTTTTTTGAGGACCCTCCATACTGTTCTCCATAGTGGCTGCACCAATTTACATTCCCAGCAACAGTGTAGGAGGGTTCCCTTTTCTCTATACCCTCACCAACATTTGTTATTTGTAGACTTTTTCATGATGGCCATTCTGACCAGAGTGACATTATACCTCATTGTTGTTTGGATTTGCATTTCTCTAACAATTAACAGTGCTGAAAATCTTCTCATGTGCCTGTTAGACATCTGTATGTCTTTCTTTTTGGAAAAATGTCTCTTCAGGTCTTCTGTCCATTTTTTATTGCATTGTTTGCTTTCTTGGTATTGAGTTGTATGAGCTGTTTATATATTTTAGATATTAACCCCATGTTGGTCTCATCATTTGCAAATATTCTCTCCCATTCCTTACAGTTTTATATTTAGATGAAACGTGTGATTTTTTTACTCATTACAGAATGGGCGTTGTCATGGTGACATGCACTTCAATGAGTTCTTATTAATACAGAAACTGTCTAATGATATGGCAAATACTTAAAAGTACTGCTGTTAATTATTCGTGAACATTAATGGATCCCATCCAAAAAGCACAGCAACTCCTTCAATTGCTGAATTGTTTAAATTTTTTTAAATTGTATATTGTACTAAAGATCAGTAAATTTTTAGATTTCGGTGTTTTTGAGGAAGCAGGTTAATTTCCTACTTAAAAACAGTATCAAGAAATACAAGTCCATTAAAGGGTTAACACAGATGAAACATAACCTATATTTTATTTTATAATTCTAGTAACTAATAACTAACTCAAAAGTTTAAATAAATGTATATATTTTCATTTTTTTATAAAGCACTCACTACTGTCAATTAATATTTTGATAAATCCTTTTCTCTGATTCTTTGTAATATACCCCGTGTTTTCCTTGTTCACATGAGAAACAGATTTGAAAATATATATATATATATATATATATATATATATATATATTTTTTTTTTTTTTTTTTTTTTTTTCGGTACGTGGGCCTCTCACTGTTCTGGCCTCTCCCGTTGCAGAGCACAGGCTCCCGACGCACAGGCTCAGAGGCCATGGCTCACGGGCCCAGCCGCTCCGCGGCATGTGGGATCTTCCCGGACCGGGGCACGAACCCGCGTCCCCTGCATCGGCAGGTGGACTCTCAACCACTGCACCACCAGGGAAGCCCTGAAAAATATATATATTTATTTTCATGAACCCAACAGCAAAATGCTTAGGTTGGGGTGATCTTTGTGAGTCTGTTTGTTTTCTCTGGATGCTAGCGACAGGGGGTGGTGGATCCCAAAGAAGTGGGAGTCACTCATGAGGTGACCAAAGAAGAAAGCGCTGACCAGGATCAGTGCTTGCTTCCCATCAAACCAACCACCACGGGTGGTCAGGACAGGGAATGGCAATCGATATTTTACATCTTGAAAAATACTGAGATAAAACTAAGCTATTTATCAGGAATTCCTTGGCAGTCCAGTGGTTAGGACTCCACGCTTTCACTGTTGAGGGCTCGGATTCATTTCTTGGTTGGGGACCTAAGATCCTGCAAGCCAAAAAAACCCCGAAAACAACAACAAAAAAACCCCAAAAAACAAAAACCAAACTAAGCTATTTATGTACTTAAATTGAGTCATCCTGAAGAAACAAATTAAGATAGTAAAACACATATTAAAATAATTCTTAAATACTCTAATTATTTATTGCACAAATCATAATTTATCTTTAAATGGCTATGAATTTGGAAAAAGAAATCTCCCTCCCCCCTTTTCTTTTCTTTCAGCTAAGGTAGAAATGCGTGTTGGAAATTTCTTCTCCACTGGCGAGATCGACCCTGTTCCCCAGATGATTGAGAGAGATGTCAGAATTTATGCATTGAACAGATAGGCAAGAGTTTATAAATAAATGCTTATGATTAAAGAAATCTCAATACAAGTCACCTTCCTCACAAGTTAAGCTGGTCACAGTACCTTTAAATTCAATGGCGAACCCCGACAAGCCCACAGAAGCATCACTTCGAAATGCCAGAAAGAGACTATTTCCACTACTCTCAATTCTTTCTGGGGCTTGAGAGCCCTGGAAACTTCCAATGAGAGGGCTGTTGGAATCCTCTCCTTCATAGATATGTAGGAAATCATAGCTGGGCTCCATGTTGAAACTAAAAGGAAAGAATATTAATTAGATTATGCACCTAATATATGTGTCTCTTATCTTCCAGACTATAAAGTCTCTGAGAGCACACAGTGATTTTATTTGCCTTTGTAAAATAATTTTTAAAAATTAGGACAATCCAAAAGTTAAATATAATAATAATCAAAATGGCAATAAATAACAATTATAACAAATACTATTAGTATTTTATACAATCACCAACATCTTCAATACAGTATGATTTTGAAATAATCTGAAAGAAAATGAACCCTTATAATATAGATATAGTATGTCTTCCCTATAACCATGATATTTCTAATGAAATGCAGTTTGAAAGAATAGGGTTCAGAAGGGATGCATTCCCACTGGTATTTGATTTTTATGTGAATATTTTTAGTTTTAATAACATATATCCTTGATGTTACTGACAATTCTTAAAGTTAAAAAATACTTTTGTTTGAGTTTACTTTTAAAATTGTAATTGCTTCCATTTGCTTAGATAATTTGGCCAATAATAGCAGTCCCTACAGTGGTACAAAGTATGGAAGTCAACTGTTTCACATCATTTCACCTTGACTGGATATTCCAATTTTCTCTTCCCCTCTCCCTCCTGCTCTTTCCCACTCTCTCTACTTCTCTTTCTGTCTCTGTCTCTCCTTATGTAAATACCCTAATAATTTCCAAAGTCTAACAATTAACGCCCAAAGCTCTCAAGTGGGATGCAGCTTTAAATGTCTCTGCCATTTATGATGAGAAGGATGATGATAGTCTGGGAACTTTAAAAATATACCTCCTCTCAAGTGACAGACTGAACTTCGTTTACACGTCCAAGATCTCAGTGGGATCAGAATAAACAAACACACTAGACAGAGGTATTGACGTAATCCATTCTGACTTGCCCTCCTATGTCCCTTCATCTCTAAATCAGGGCCTTTGGGGTCTTTAACGTGGACCGATCCACGCGGCTTCCACTCTCTTTCCTTTCCCTTGACAGCGTATTTGTATACAGGGATGGAGAGAGCCAGGAGGTTTTATAATCACGAACATGTGCTGTTGTTTAAGTGACTTTAGTTTATCTGGATATTCAAGGGATAAAATGTGAACCCAAGGTCTTTCCAGAAGCTGCCCACTGCATTCTGAAGGATGTGGCACGGGGGACCACCAAGGACCCGACGTTAGTATGACATCTGGACCTGCATCGCGCCATCCCATTTCCTGTCAAGGTGCCCTCGCTCCCATGTGAGGTCCTGAACACATTTATTCAAGGAATTTGTCAGAGGTTTCAGAGTCTGTTTATCTGACAAGTTCCCTGAAGTCGGAAATGAAGAAAAAGTAAAAGACTTGAGTGGCTAAAGAGTGAGAAAAGAGGCCAAGAGGAACTGCATCAACCAAACAGAATTTGGTTGGAATAACAATTTTTTTGGAATAGTTTGCAAGGATGTTATTAGACTCCGGTCATGCTGTACCCCTGATAATTGGCATAACTAATTATTACGACAGATTATTTTTGAACATGGAAGTACGGTCAGGCACAAACAAACATATTCTAACTACCCTCTCCTTTTGGATGTGCCGTCACACACACATAGAAGTCTGAAGTGATATTTACAATTAATGACAGTCCCTTTGGTTAAACCCTGTCTTATTTCTACCTATACCAGATGCACAGATCTACAAGCCCCAATAATAGGCCAAAGTCTGGCCATGCTTTTAAACCAAATTTAATTTGAGTTCCAATGTGTGAGTCGCATCAGCCCCACAGTCTATAGAAGCCTGTGATAAAACACTCCTCCCTGAAGACCCCTCAAGTACCAGGGTGAGCCTTGAAGCTCATATGTGCTCCAGGTCATGTCATTCTTTGCCTTCCCTGTTAGTAATGCCGGGCTCCCCTTCCCTCTCCACACCTGACTGCAGTCACACTCTTTAAACAGTGCATCCTGGGAAGGCTGTATCAACACCAGCTTCTTTGACTGGGTCCTTGAGCATCCTTGTTCCCATCTGGTACTTCTGGCTTCCTCCTTCTTTCTACTAAGTAGATCTAGGAGCTGAGGTCCCAGGAAAACTCCCACCTGAGCACACACAAGTTGTCCATTCCATAGAACATGTCACAGGTATGTGATTTTCTGTGACACCGGGTCAGCTAATGATTCCAAACTCTTAGAGTCGGAAGAAAACTTGAAGATTTTCTAGGTCAACCTTCTTCCAGGGAAGTGCACAAAATTAAGTGAGAAAACTTCTTGTGTAAAACTGCCTTATATATTATATACTATTATGAATTGCACTTTGGGAACCTTGATAATGAGTCACCGTGACCCAAGGGAAGGTAGGAAACTCCTACAAAAAGGCTCTGTGTTCTCTAAAAGGCTTTAATTGTTAACTTACTTTTAATCTCCTGGTAGCAGAGGTGTCTCCTGGTTTTAAGGAAGGCGCTACTAGAATTTAGCATTAACAAAACCCATAAAGATATTCAAAAATATAACCAGCAAATGTTCACAGCTTTTGTATAATAGCTGAGTGGCATAATAAGGTATTCATCATTTGGTAAATTTATAGCAACTTGAGTAAATTCAGGAAATGATGGCTTATTAAACTACTTAAAATTCAGAATCACAGAGGTTTAAAATTATACTGACTCATATCTCATCAGGAGGAGAAAGTGAAGGAAGATAAGCAAAACCAGGCCTGAAATATTGATGCAAACATCTCAAGAAAAGAAACTTGTTCAATTGACAGATAAATAAATCTAATCAGACCACTTTGCCTTGGGGAGCTAAGAGACCAATAGGACAGTATATAGAACCACTTCTCTTTTAAAATACCACTTCAAAAATCAAAATGTGAATTTGAAAAAGATCATGGGATTTAGAAAAATTCAATTATTTATACCATATATTTATAATGTGAGAGTTTATTTATACCATATATTTATACCATATATTTATTTATACCATATATTTATAATGTGAGAGTTCTATGGAATTTATATTTATAATATAATCATATTATATTATGATTTGAACTTTTACCATTTAGTGTAGCAGAAAGAAGTTAGCATTGTTTTTTTAAAGAACTAATGTTTATTAAATCAGACTTTACAGTAATAAAATTTGGGGAACTTTTGTTTTCAGAGTTCTACCAAGTCTTGACTATCTTAATGATAATAACAATACTACCTTTGGGAATGGCAGACAGGATGTACTATGGAAATGAATTAGCACTCATGCATTAAGAGAAATATAATACATCAATGAGAAATTATACTAAGTATATCTATATCACTTTATTATCGCTTTTCTTTGAAAATTCTGTAAATTAAGCCCTCTCATGTGGAACACACTGTGTGCAAGATAGTATTTAAAAGCAATTCTTGCCACATCATGTGTATTCTAATGCAAGTAGAATGCTGAAAAGCAAAATAATCTATTTCCATTTTTGTCATGCAGCTTGATGTAGTACCTGTTAGACACAAGACCTCAGGCTTTGCTAGATGTAAAACTGAAGACCCCTGAAGGGATAAATGAAGTAATCTTTAGGTATGACATTTAAAGTCTCATTAGGGACTTCCCTGGTGGTGCAGTGGTAAAGAATCTGCCTGCCAGTGCAGGGGACACAGGTTCGAGCCCTGGTCCGGGAAGATCTCACATGTCACGGAACAACTAAGCCCATGCACCACAACTACTGAGCCCATGCACCTAGAGCACACTGAGCCCATGCACCTAGAGCCACAACTACTGAGCCCGCATGCCTAGAGCCTGTGCTCTGCAACAAGAGAAGCCACAGCAATGAGAAGCCCGCGCACTGCAACGAAGAGTAGCCCCCGCTCACCACAACTAGAGAAAGCCCACATGCAGCAACAAAGACCCAACACAGCCAAAAATAAATAAATAAATAAGTAAGTCCACAGGAGCTTCACAGGCGAATTCTATCAAACAGTTAGAGAAGAGCTAACACCTATCCTTCTCAAACTCTTCCTCATTCTACGAGGCCACCACACCCTGATACCAAAACCAGACAAGGATGTCACAAAGAAAGAAAACTACAGGCCAATATCACTGATAAACATAGATGCAAAAATCCTCAACAAAATACTAGCAAACAGAATCCAACAGCACATTAAAAGGATCATACACCATGATCAAGTGGGGTTTACCCCAGGAATGCAAGGATTCTTCAATATATGCAAATCAATCAATGTGATAAACCATATTAACAAATTGAAGAAAAACCATATGATCATCTCAACAGATGCAAAGAAAGCTTTCGACAAAATTCAACACCGATTTATGATAAAAACCCTCCAGAAAGTAGGCATAGAAGGAACTCATCTCAACATAATAAAGGCTATATATGACAAACCCACAGCCAACATCATCCTCAATGGTGAAAAACTGAAACCATTTCCACTAAGATCAGGAACAAGACAAGGTTGCCCACACTCACCACTATTATTTAACATAGTTTTGGAATTTTTAGCCACAGCAATCAGAGAAGAAAAAGAAATAAAAGGAATCCAAATTGGAAAAGAAGAAGTAAAGCTGCCACTGTTTGCAGATGACATGATACTATACATAGAGAATCCTAAAGATGCTACCAGAAAACTACTAGAGCTAATCAATGAATTTGGTAAAGTTTCAGGAAACAAAATTAAAGCACAGAAATCTCTTGCACTCTTATACACTAATGACAAAAAATCTGAAAGTGAAATTAAGAAAACACTCCCATTTACCATTGCAACAAAAAGAATAAAATATCTAGGAATAAACCCACCTAAGGAGACAAAAGACCTATATGCAGAAAATTATGACACTGATGAAAGAAATTAAAGATGATACAAATAGATGGAGAGATATAGCATGTTCTTGGATTGGAAGAATCAACACTGTGAAAATGACTACACTACCCAAAGCAATCTACAGATTCAATGTAATCCCTATCAAAGTACCACTGGCATTTTTCACAGAACTAGAACAAAAAATTTCACAATCTGTATGGAAACACAGAAGACCCCGAATAGCCAAAGCAATCTTGAGAAAGAAAAACGGAGCTGGAGGAATCAGGCTCCCTGACTTCAGACTATACTACAAAGCTACAGTAATCAAGACAGTATGGTACGGGCACAAAAACAGAAATATAGATCAGTGGAACAGGAGAGAAAGCCCAAAGATAAACCCACGCACATATGGTCACCTTATCTTTGATAAAGGAGGCAAGAATATACAGTGGAGAAAAGACAGCCTCTTCAATAAGTGGTGCTGGGAAAACTGGACAGCTACAGGTAAAAGAATGAAATTAGAACACTTCCTAACACCATACACAAAAATAAACTCAAAATGGATTAAAGACCTAAATGTAAGGCCAGACACTATCAAACTCTTAGAGGAAAACATAGGCAGAACCCTCTATGACATAAATCACAGCAAGATCCTTTTAAAAACAAAAATAAACAAATGGGACCTAATGAAACTTAAAAGCTTTTGTACAGCAAATGAAAACATATGACAAAAAGACAACCCTCAGAATGGGAGAAAATATTTGCAAACAAAGCAACTGACAAAGGATTGATCTCCAAAATTTACAAGCAGCTCATGCAGCTCAATATCAAAGAAACAAACAACCCAATCCAAAAATAGGCAGAAGACCTAAATAGACATTTCTCCAAAGAAGGTATACAGATTGCCAACAAACACATGAAAGAACGCTCAACATCATTAATCATTAGACAAATGCAAATCGAAACTACAGTGAGATATCATCTCACACCAGTCAGAATGGCCATCATCAAAAATCTACAAACAATAAATGCTGGAGAGGGTGTGAAGAAAAGGGAACCCTCTTGCACTGTTGGTGGGAATGTAAATTGATACTGCCACTATGGAGAACAGTATGGAGATTCCTTAAAAAATTAAAAATAGGGCTTCCTTGGTGGCGCAGTGGTTGAGAGTCTGCCTGCCGATGCAAGGGACACAGGTTCGTGTCCTGGTCCGGGAAGATACCACATGCTGCGGAGCGGCTGGGCCCATGAGTCATGGCCGCTGAGCTTGCGCGTCTGGAGCCTATGCTCCACAACGGGAGAGGCCACAACAGTGAGAGGCCTACGTACCACAAAAAAAAAAAAAAAATTAAAAATAGAACTACCATACGACTCAGCAATCCCACTACTGGGCATATACCCTGAGAAAATCATAATTCAAAGAGTCAAGTACCAAAATGTTCACTGCAGCTCTATTTACAATAGCCAGGACATGGAAGCAACCTAAGTGTCCATCAATAGATGAATGGATAAAGAAGACATGGCACATATATACAATGGAATATTACTCAGCCATATAAAGAAAGGAAATTGAGTTATTTGTACTGAGATGGATGGACATAGAGTCTGTCATATAGAGTGAAGTAAGTCTGAAAGAGAAAAACAAATACCATATGTTAACAAATATATATGGTATCTTAAAAAAAAAAAAGGTCATGAAGAACCTAGGGGCAAGACGGGAATAAAGACACAGACCTACTAGAGAACGGACTTGAGGATATGGGGAGGGGGAAGGGTAAGCTGGGACAAAGTGAGAGAGTGGCATGGACATATATACACTACCAAATGTAAAATAGATAGCTAGTGGAAAGCAGCCGCGTAGCACAGGGAGATCAGCTCAGTGCTTTGTGACCACCTAGAGGGGTGGGATAGGGAGGGTGGGAGGGAGGGAGACGCAAGAGGGAAGACATATGGGGACATATGTATATGTATAATGGATTCACTTTGTTATAAAGCAGAAACTAACACACCATTGTAAAGTAATTATACTCCAATAAAGATGTAAAAAAAAATATGTAAGTCCTACTTAAAAGAGGTATTCCATAAGAGACAGTACCTTTTGAATATCAAGGCGATGACGAAGTCTGGGTTCACCTTTATTCTCCAGTCACACTCTTTCCCGGGAGGATAGGGCTGCGGGTAGTTGGGGGACAGGATGACACCGGCCGGGCCAGTCAGATTCCCACCACAGGCCGCTGTCACAGGAGAGGAAGGTTCAGGGGAGAGAAGGGTGCTGGTCAGTGTGAAAGGAGACGGCACAGGGTTCATTGAAGACACTGCGTACTGGCTTATTAAACAACTACCCAGAGGAAATTTTAAGACCCTGAAGGTCTGTACATGTTTTTAAGTGATTGTTACCAAATTTTATATAATATTACACTCCATTTTTAAGGAGGATTTTCAATGCTGACAAATGAAATTTACTTCCTTTAATTTTAAACTTTACCCAGTTAAACTGAACAGATTACCTGAATCCTCCACACTATAAATATATGAAAACAAACTGCACAGGAAAAAAAAAATCCCCATGAATATCATTTTACGGTTATGTCAATTCTTTGGTCATTTCTTATGGTTTACAAAGTCATTGCTTACTTATTCTAAAAAGTTTGCTTCCAGTGGCATAATGATCATCCGTCTTCTGTTCACTCTTGTAACTCTAAGCCTAGCACAGTTTTTGATCATAATAAGTATGCAGGAAATATTTGTTGAATAAAGGAATACGTGCTATTTCGTATATTTCTCACAGTCCTCTGCTATACGTAGGGCTCGGATATCTTCCCCACATTTCAAAATAACAAAACTAACAGGTAAAGTTTCGGTGATATCTGCGGATAGATGACCAAGAGGAGGCTGAGCAGGAACTTAAACCCCTAAAAATATTATTTCATCACACTATTTAGAAGGTTACTATCAGGAAGAAGCACTTCAGATGACAGTAATAAATTTAGTTTGTTTCTGCAGTCATTAATTTTTAATTACATGTGTTTACATTTGTATTAGTTAAGGCAACGATTATATAGTTTATTGTTGTTAACAGGCAAGACAGTCTTCATTCTTGAACCTGAAAATGTTTAGGACTGCTTTATTTAGTAGATAATGTTCCTGTTAGAGCTTCCATGCTGTGGAAGGTACTAAAACAATGCAAAATTCACATTAATATGCTAGGTTTAAGGTTCTTCATAGCAAATATTGTGAATCGGTTCCAAGTCGTTCTTAAAAAATCACCCTGATTAAATTATACTGTTCCCTCTAAACTGCATACCTTATTTCACTTCATTGATCACGTATATATTCAGGGAAAAAAATAAGTGGAGAAGGAAATATGCTAATGGCTGATATTTTCCACACACATACACAAGGACTTTTTTGAAAATAAGATGAAGATTACACACTTTATAATTTTCTGATATGGATGTGTCTTTAAATACTCACTTAACATTCCTGAAAACTTAACTTTCCATAAGAAAAAATATAACAAATCCCAAGACTCTTTGTTATAACTTCCGTCTCATCTAAGGCAAACTCTGAGTAATATCACAGGAAATATTTATAATAAATTCTTACAGATATACTCTCAAGAGCAATACGATATAACTTTCTTCAAAATGATTAAAACCACATTTTCCATAGTATGCAGTTTTATTTTAATAAACGATGTGGAGACAATCGGCTAAGTGGCTCTCACAGGACGTGGCCTCCCCCGGAACCGCGTAGGTGCTGACAGCCTGGAGTATGAGAAGCCTGGACAAGCAGCAGAGGCGGCGCTGAGGTGGGGACAGAGGTACCTGAGGGCCGCAGGTTATGCTACTCCGCTCAGGTTTTAAAAGAAGAAACATGACAGATTCAGGACACCGGGTACAAGGGTACCACCAGCAGGAAGAGTTCAGGGATGAGACTGAAATATTAATTGAAAAGAAACAAAGGGCAGATCCTGTCTTATTCATAATGGTCCCAGGTGGCATTTTCAAATGAGGTTATTTAAAGGCTTAAAGTGGAATTAAGGAGGACCGTCTTGCTGGGTTTGTTCTCTCTTTGGTGGGGAATTCTTCATTTTAGCTTCATCAGGTTTTCATTAGAAAGCTTGCAAACTGTTTTGGATAGGATTACATTTAGTACAAAATGCAATTCAGACACTCTAGAAATTCTCCAGAGGGAATGGACATAGAGACAAAATCCACAAACTCACATCAATCCACAGTTCCTTATTCGAAACCCTTAGGGTGGACCCTCCTGACATACACGGTAGCATGTTCATCCACTAAGGTTTGCAGCGGTGCTGTTTAACTAGACACATTACTATTTCCACACCAGAACATTTCAATGTTCACACCATTAAGTGGGGTAAATAGCCACAAAACAGTTACCCTGTAGATCGGGGCAGGGTGGTGCCGCCAAATAAGTTTTTGCAAACTCGGAATGCATTTTTGCTTTGCAGAGCTCTTTAGAATTTGAACTTGGACAAAAGGTATTGTGGGCTATATGAGAAAACTGAAACTGCGGAGATGTTCAAGGACACTTTACTCAGAATCAGAAAGTACTGAGTGTCTTCTGGTCCAGAAAATCGGTCTTTTAAGACTCAGTTCCAGAAGGAGGTGCCTCCATCGCTGGAGTCCTTTGTGAAGTGAAAGAAGTGAGGCATCCAAGCAAATCACAGGGAATCACAGGGCAGATTATCAGCGAATCACAGGGCAGATTAGCAGCGAATCACAGGGCAGATTAGCAGCGAATCACAGGGCAGATTAGCAGCAAACCACAGGGCAGATTAGCAGCGAATCACAAGTCAGATTAGCAGCGAATCACAGGGCAGATTAGCAGCGAATCACAGGGCAGATTAGCAGCGAATCACAAGTCAGATTAGCAGCGAATCACAGGGCAGATTAGCAGCAAATCACAGGGCAGATTAGCAGCAAACCACAGGGCAGATTAGCAGCAAATGACAAGCTGGTGAGAATATGAGTAACATATTAACAGGTGAGTGGTTAAGAGATTTTATAAAAGGGAGAGAATGGAAAAGAACAGCAAATAGGAGGAAAAAATACACTAAGAATAAAACGGAAAAAAGAAATTAGCCAGTCAACAGGAAAGAGCAAATTCAAGTGGTCGATAAGAATATATGAAATTAAAAGCAGTTCATCCTCATTTTTAATATAAAATGCCAATCAAAACGCCAAGGAATCTTCACTTCCTGCCCATATTATAAGATTAAGAAATATCACATAAAGTGCCTTTTCTGAGTCGGGGAAAATAAACAATCATGCTGACGGTGACGTAAATTGGTGCAACCTTTCTGAAAAAGTTTTGAAAACTCTAGAAATACCTGTTTGTAGAAATATGTCATTCATAAACAATCATGGATGTGTTCTGCAACAAGTGTTCATATCAGCAATTTTCATGAAAGGGAAAAGGCTGAAACACCTAACCATACACTGAGGAGGGATTAGTGGAATCAATATTGGTCAATACTGATCCAATACTGATCCAAACAGAGAAAGATTGTGCAGGCATAAAACTTAATTAGTAAAAAATACATAATAACACAAAAGATACTCATCGTGTACCAGTAAGTAAAAGTGTAATTTACAAAATAATCATTCAGGGTGCTTTCATTTTAAAACATTTAAAAAATAGATTATATATACATAAAATAATTATGAAGCTTACTTATGCATGTTTATGCTAATAGTAGTTGCCTTCAGGTAGAAAGGTGACTGTTTTTTTCCTCTTTTTTCTTAACTGTAGCTTATAAAACTTCTGCAAAACCATATTATGTTTAATAAGAAAAAAGCAAAACAATTAAAAATAAAAAATGTCCATATCAGCAGAACAGAATGTAGATGAGTGCTAATACATGACCATGCTCTAAGGGATGAGTATCGTACAGAGGCATAATCTCATTGCTGGGGCAAAATATGTTTACAATATGATAAAAAGATATTGTTCACTTATTTTCCACGTTTGTGTTACGTGATACCTGTATGTGGGTGGTTCTGTTGCCCACAGAACTGATATTCAATGGCCTGGGAGTGATCTTGGCTTATTTTTGGAGCTGATATTCAAGACAGATAAAGTGTTACCTATTTTCATTGCTGAGAACTGGTTTATCTAGTCGCTGATTAAAATTAGGTAACTAAGAGATGACCCAAAAAAACTATAGGTTATTTGGAAAGGTGGTCAAATTTTACAATGAATGGTTTACATGAATGTCAACCAAGAAATTACCTTCAAGAGATTGACTGGTAGTTGTATTGCTTTTTAATGTACTCCTCCATAAGCTTAAATTCATGCAAACTGGAAAAAAAAACGTGCTTCTCCTGATTTAAAAATAGAAGAATGGTTTAAAATGATGGTTGCATTTATAGGTAATTACTCCACTTTAAAAAAGGAACACGTAGAAATCTGACACATCTCCTGATGACTCAACTTGAGGTAAAATGCGACTGTGCTCACAAAAGTCACAAAATGTACGTGCAGCACAGAACATTGCATAAACAGGGTAGCTCTCTGACAGGGCTGAGCACGCTAATAAGAAGAGCTATCAATTCTCATCCGTCTTCAGAATCCTGCAAACACTCTGTAGTAAGTTAAGAGTTGCGTATTATAGCTCCACAGGACCACTGAGAATCCCTTATGACAATAAAAATCATTTTAAGTCACAAAATTCCCTCAAGGTCACCTGATGCAAAATGGCCCATTAACTATGTGCATATCACTTCATTATCACTTCCTGTCTTTGCAGATTAATTTTATATTTTTCAAACAGATTATAAGGAAGTACAAACTATACTGTGACAGTTCATTAAAATTAAGTTTCCTTTAAAAATTAAGATGGGATACCATACAGAGGTATTTATGGTAAAATATTTAATTGACTGAAGGGACAATCTACATGTAATTACTATTTTATATATAAATATGTCTTGCCCTAAAACCGTATTTGTGATAGACTATCTTGGATATTGGTTATTCCAACTAAAGTCTGCACGTGAATTGTTTTCTCTTTAATAAGGTCAAATTATAAAATTCTAGTAAATTTTAGAAAGAAGTCTCTCCTTTTATCTTTATATTGACATAAACAGTGTAATTTCTAGTTTTTAGGATTCTATTAGAAATGTACTGCTATTACAGAAAAATCTTCTAAAAAAGAGAACACACCTTTTTATTGAGTAGGTTTTGCTTAAGGGCACGTTTCTATATTAAAAATAAGAATGACAATGGTAGAGTTATGAATTTTCAGCCACACAGAATTTTAAATTACAGTAATTTGATTGATCCATATTTTTATGAGATTTCTTAAGGATAGGAAATGTTAGATAAATGTCAATTACCATACATTAAGTAAACTACTTCCTTTACCTCACCTAATAAAATAAAGTTTAAAGGTTTGTAATAAAATTTCAATATAATCTCAGGGAACCAGAGGGCATGTAAGAAACTCTTGAGAAATACTCCTGAAGAATAATACATACACAGAGCAACTTTAATGATAACATGCATTCCTTCCGAAATATAAAATTTCTATTTTCTGTTGCACAATACCTATGCATGTAGGAGGGTCTGGTTGCCAAAAGAATCGGTTATTCAGCTGCACACAAGTGATTTTAGCTTGTCCTTGGAGCTGGTACCCAGGGTCACACTGGAAAGTGATGGTATCTCCTGGCTCTCTGCTGTCCCCATAGCGGGTGCCATTTTGAGGTATACCTGGGTCATTGCAGGTGGACGCGATGGATGCTAGAAAGAAAGGACAACATCACATCAATGACTGGAAACACGATCCCAGCACTCTTATAGACGTAGAGCCCTTGTGGGCTGAAGTGCTCTTGATCCGGGTTAATGAATCACTTGTCCACATATGAATGTAAGAAAAGAAGCTTTTTTTTCCCTCAAGAATACATTCAATAGCATGCATCTTGATTATGCTTCCTTCGAACAGATTCTAGCAAAATCTTCATGAAAATTCAACCAATTATGGAATATATTAAGGATTTCTGTATCATACTATGCACACACACACACATTCCCCTTTGATCGTCTCATTGACAATATTTTAATGAAAATACATGCCACAATTTAAATAATTTAAGAATACCAATCTCAAGAAACCTTGAGGAAAACAAAATAAGATAAATTCCCTTTGGTCAGTGCCTTCCCACTGCACAACCAGCTAAGATGAACTAAACTCTCTTAAACTGTTTTGTCCAAAACCACCTTTAGTTCTTTAAAGATATTTTTAATTCTCCTTTAATCCTAAAGAATATTTTTACCGAGTTTATAGTTTAGGATAGCTGTTGTTGTCCTTATTTTCCCCTAAATACTGTTAAGAAATTACCCCACTTCTTCTGCCTTCCAGTTTTTCTAATTAATCTCACAGTTTGAAACTACTCTAAGATCATCTTTTTGTCTTTGATGTCCTAACATTTCACAATATGATGTCTGTGTACAAATTTTCTTTATTTCTAAGGAAATAAATGTTTTACAACATTATGTCTATGTATGAACCTCCTTTTATTAACCCTGCTTGGAATCATTTGAAGTTTTGAATCTGAGGATTAAGCCACTATCTTGTCAAATATCAGTTCTCTCCTATTATCTCTGTTCCTCTCTTATGAATTAAAATTTGACAAATGTCTCTATCTTCTGTGTCTCAACTTTTCAAATCATTTTTTTATCTTTGTTCCATCTTCTGGGTAATTTTTTAGACTATCTTCCTATCACAATCTTCTCTCCATCTGCATCAAATTTATTATTTTATCATGTTGAGTTTTAAACTTTCTTTCATTGTGCTTTTCTGTTAGTTAGCATTTTGTTCAAATATCTTTGGCCATTTATACAGCATATTGTTCCCTACTCATATTTTTATTCTCTTTTATTTTTTAAACTCTTACAGTCTGATCTGATAATAATTCCAATATCTCATGTAATCTAAAGTGCCTCTGAGTTTTGAATTTGCATTTCTGTTTTTGGAACTTCACTTGCAATAATTGTTTTGAAGGTGTGTTTATCCAGAGGGGATTCTCATTTGACTTTACCATGTGCCTGGAACACGAGAAGCCTTTTACCTCTTTAAAAAAAAAAATCTCTGTTGAGGCATTTTGGGCCACAGAAATGGCATGAATTTATCTATAAGCTAGTTTGAAACCTGCTTGTGGTTATGAGTTGTCTATATCTGTGTCTGTTTCTATACCTATATCTATATCCATATTTGTCTCTCTCCTATCTATTATCTATCATCTATCATGTATCTATCATCTATTATCTATCATCTATCTATTATCTATTATCTATCTATCATCTATTATCTATTATCTATCTATTATCTATCTGTCACCTACCTATTATCTATCTATCTATATCTATTATCTATCTATCTATATCTATTATCTATCTCTACCATCTATCTATTCTCCCTTATAGTGAGAGTAGGACATCCCCCCTTTGGAGTTCTAGCAGTATATGAGGGGCTCCAATTACATTTCCAATATTGGGAAGATCTTAGACCTTGTTTCCTATTCTTTCAGCCCACAGACTCTCAAAATGGAAGCTCAGTGTCACCAGGGACCAACTGACAGATGCTCCCAGGGCAAAGCCAACTTCTGAACTTCATGACCTTTCTGCATTTCACATTATTTTGGTGACTCTCAGGATTCCTCACGTTCTTGCAGCTTCAGTGATACATTTTAAAAGGCTAAAAATAATTGTATCCAACACCTTTGACATATTTTCAGTGGATGTGTTTTCAGATA